>NC_080671.1:315042054-316419970 GCF_030247195.1 Topomyia yanbarensis | reverse complement strand
GATCACGTTCTCTTGCTATCCGGGACCCAAAATGAAAAAAACATGTCGACTTTGCCGTTAGCAAATAAATATATTTAAAAAAATAAAATATTCATGATAATCTCATCAAAATAAAAAGAAAAGTTAAGGATTTGTTTTTAAACCACGCGCAAACATTTAGTATTATTTTGACCGTTTATGTGGTATTTAACCTTTGAGTAACGATCCCGACATAAATTGAATTAACACAAATCAAAATATTGTAAGAAATGAATATTCTCAAACGAATACAACAGGTTATCTGGGCTGGTTTATAACGTGACCCTTATATTGTCAATTTAATCAAACACTAACGTTGTAAATGTAAACGAATACCCCTGGTTGGTGGTAATGCGGCCCATACACGATACGATCTGTCGTACAACGTGTTGTACGACCAGTCGGATAGACTGTTGAAACGATATGTCGTACGACCGATTCGCCACACACGGTTGTAACTGCAGTACGATAAGTCGTCCAACCAGTTTGACGTTTTTTTTCTTTCTTTGTAAAAAAGTAATGCAATCACTATGAAAATCGACTTCTTAACCAAGGCCCAGCAGAACGAGTCTCATATGCCATTCGATTCAGTTCGCCGAGTTCGGCTAATGTCTGTGTGTGCGTGTATTTGAGAGTGTATCCCAAGTAGCACTTGCAACATGTTCTAGAAAAACAACCAAAGTTATTTATTGCATTACAATCACAGCATAATTGCAAAAACGTGACTGTTGCATGTGTGAAACACAGCTGCTACACATTACATCGTAGTTATTTATTTGTATTGCAAATGTTTTCTGAAACAATATAATTTGACACATATTACGGGTTTGCAACGCCTGTGTGTCTCTACTACACAGCTAAAACCATTTTGTTGCAAGCATCATCGCGAAAACTGGTGATGACATTAGTAGTCAACTTGTCAGCAAACTTTATTCCGGACATATTTCAATTTTTTATTGCTTTAGAAAAAAGCATATTTGAACACAGTGCTTTGCGTATGATAAATAATTCACGAAATAAGTATAAAATTTATTGAGTTTATATCAACGATGTCTAAAGGCCGTTAAAAATATAAAAGTATTTTCAAAAATTACTCGATTCATTTTATTGGTTATACATTTTTACACACATGAATATTGTCATATTTCAATGTGGACATAATATTTATGCTTTGTATAACAATTTCATGAAACACATTAAGTTTCATTTCATTTCCACACAGTTGTTTTCAAAGCACTCGCTAGCATTATTGCAACAATCTCTGTTGTTAGTATGATTCTTGGTACATTCGTAACAATTGAACATGTTGTCTATAAGCTCCACCTCTTGCGCTTTTTTAATTGCCAAACAGTTGAATAACGCTTGCTGCACGAATATTTTCACAAATTAATGTTTGACATTGGTGTTGTAAAAACAGTTTATCAACATACCGTGTTGCTTGGTAGGTGTGCATGTATGACCAACAAGCTAACATCGCACTATGCGGTAACTAGGCCAAAAAGCTTGCTGGATTTGGTAATTGTTTACTTTAGCTACTTTTCCCCCTGTAAGTGGAAAACATGTTTTTTTCGTGAATATGCTAGTTTAGTGTTCTAGATTCATAAAAAATAGGCGGAAAGCGAAAATTTTTAATAATTTATTAATGAGACTAAAAATAAGTTCTACCTACTAACCTTGCACATAGGGTTATTGTGCTCCCGAAAGTAAGGTTTTTGGTGAAGTTAGTTTAATGCGGCTACGCCACATAGCCAAGTCCAAGGATCCGAAGCGGCGCAAAGCCGCTGAGGATCCGCTGGACGAGCCTTCCTTGTACTTGTCATCAGAAACGCAAGCGAACCTGATCACTCGTTTGCCCGGTATACTCAAACATAGGGGCTATCCCTAGTTTAAGTCCGACTGAGCGGCAGCGAAGTCGGACAGCACCCAATTGAAACGATGTGGCGTGTGACAATAATTTAATTTTTGCCGATAAATACAATCCTGTTGTTACTAAATAAAACATTGTTAATGCCTAATGTGGCTACGCCACATCGATTTTTCTCTCATGCTGTCCGACTTCGCTACCGCTCAGAGGGACTTAAACTAGAGGTAGCCCGTATGTTTGAGTATACCGGGCAAACGAGTGGATCGCAGGTTTGCTTACGTTTCCGAAGGCGAGTACGAGGACTACGGCTATGCGGCATAGCCGCATTAAACTAGCTTCGCCAAAAACCTTACTTTCGGGAGCACAATAACTTTATGAACAAAGTTATTAGGTACAACTTACTTTAAAGCTAATTAATGAATTATTAAAAAAATTTCGCTTTCCGCCTCATTTTTATGAATCTACAACACTAAACTAGCATATTCACGAAAGAAAAACATGTTTTCCACTTACGGGGGGAAAAGTAGCTAAAGTAAACAATTACCCTGGATTTTAACAGGGGAGTGGCTAGGGCTGTACTACAAGAGGTTCCCCCAAACATCATCTCCTATTATCCACTTAAACCGATACTCCATGCTACCCCCTCAGGCAGACTTCTCTCTCGCCTCTCATCACCTTCAACCACCAGACACACCAAAATAAACCAATAGCAAATAGAGTTGTCGAAAGACAACCTTCGTAAATTGAAATTTTCATTTCTTCAAAGATCTCGAAAGGCTAATCCAAAGATGATACACTCGCAAGGAACAGGTAAAATACGGAAATCTAAAAAACCTGTCATTCTATTAAAATAATGTTGAGCGTACACATTCAGTTTTCGGGCTCCTTCCTAAAATATTTTGAATATAACCCAAAAACGCTTTTAATCCACCTAACAGTGTGATGAGACATTTCACATAAATATTAGAACTCCCTCTTCGGATATTACATTGATCAAATTAGCATTGGACAATATCATTGCAAGAAATTTCGAAAATCAAATAAAATCAAAGGTAAAGTAAAAAAAATGCCCATTAAAATAAGCGGACAATCAACTTATTACTATTACTTTATGAATAAAATGTTTATGTTCTTCATTCAATTCAATATAAATGGAAAACTCAATTCTCTTCAGGGACTATAGGGTAATTTGAGGAGAGATGCCGCACATTTCTTAAAATCGATCCTGCATCGAAGTTAATCACTCAATATTTGATAAAATCATTTTAATCAATTGCGAGTTTCGAAAATACTGTGAAATGGTTTTTTTTTTCATGAAAAAAAATTTATCAAATTTCCATGGACATTTAAAAAAAACCTGTTTTAATCCAGGAAATCGAAGGAATCGAAAAATCTTTTGTTTTTTGCTCTAGATCAAAGATTACGGGAGACAGATTTCCGGCCATGGACCAACAGAACTCGCCTGTTGGAAAATACTATCCAACCGTTGTTGAAAATAGTTGACAAATTCATTATTTGTACATCAGAACTTGTATTATAAATCGTAATTTATGGGTACTCGATTCCTCGTTACAATGCGTCAAGTGAAATTTCTGAAACATGCCTATTTTTTCGTGCCCTACACTGGTGTACCCCCTTATTAAAATTTTGCAATCTTGGTTAGAGAAAATAACAATTTTTCAGATAGCCTTTTGAAGATTCCAACAAACAATATCACCAGAAAACCCGTTTTAATCATTTCTGTAGCACGCTAAAATAAAAAATGTATACCAAAAACACATTTTTTTAGAAAACCGCAGAAAAAAGTTACGGAAAATAAAATCTTTATTGTTTCATTAATTTCAACAAGCACCTTTTCCGCCAATTAGGTATTACAGAAACTAAATAGTCTTTGACTTCGCCTTTTTGTGAAGATTTCCAAGGAAAATTTTTATTTTAGCGTTTCCAATGTCCACCCCCTTAATTGTATCTATTAATTTAGGACACTTTTTAACACAAACTACCCAAACAAACGAACGAATGAGAGAAGAATTGTTAACAATCAAAGTGGTTTATGTATTGTCACCAATACAAAGACAAATAAAATTTGTGAGACAATGGTCCTACAAATGTAACTATAGCCTCCAATCACTAGATTTTCATTTAAGTTAGGTCTTAAAGAAATATTAGAAGAAAAAATTCCACACTGTTAGATGGGTTTTTTATGGAAAATGTGCTCAACATCAATTATTTAAGCTTCCAAAATATGTTCTGATCTCATCCTTTTACGTTTCCGAAATAAAATTCGAATGGTGTATTAAAACTATATTGAACAATAAAAAACATATAACTTTTAAAGCATACAAGACAGACACTTGGTGTCTTCAGTAAAGATGTTGGCAGAAAAGCTATAAATTTGCAGAAGACATCATCTCAATATAATCACAAAGGCATTTTTTTAAATATTTCGCTTATAGGGGGGATTAATATGTGAAAACACAATACCAAAAGAAAGACCATATTACATCTAACAAATTGTCCGAAGATGCCATTAAGCTCAACTTAGCCAACTCCATTTTTACTCATTCAAACAATATCTTAGAAACTAAACATCAGAATCAAAAACAAATCAATAGCGTGCTGTCTGGGTGTTAGGCCTTTTAGTTGAAATTGGTTTGGATAAGATCGGTTCAGCCAATGCTAAGAAACACGAATGAGAGTTTGCCACCTACTTACTCTTGCACATACACACATACACACAGTCCGAGTAGATGTCGATAAAACTGGGAGTTAAACGGCTCAAGAAAGCGGGTATCAGTGTCGGGAGAAATTCCTCCGTCGAAAAACTCAGTGAGGTAGAGTGAGTTCACCGCTGTGGACTATCCTAGAAGATCGTACCTAATAACGCTGGCAGCTTATTGACAATCAGAAATCAGCAGCTAAACGGCTTACTGAGACAAGAGCAAAATGGTGACGTAATAGATGGAGAAGAAAAGCAAGAGAAGAGTCGAGAGCTAAATGGACTCAAAGGAAGAGCCATTTCATGCATCAAGTGAGGTTCCAAGATAGCTGCGGAAAACTCGTAAGCAAAAAAAATAGGTGCGAAGAAAGCACAACGCCCTCTCTCCCACAAAATAATACCTTGATGCAGTTCCGTGGGAAAGAAGGTCGAACAAAGAGTAAGGAGTGTTGTAGTGGTAAGGTACGAAAGAGAGCCTCACACAGCACCAATACACTACAGGCCAAGCTTTTGAATCTTTTTAAACCTTACTATAATAAACACAGAGAGAGCGAAACATTGACCCAAATCTTCGAGCTAAGTCGATTTGTATATAAGGAAAAAGTCTTGAAAGTTTGAGCGAGTTTTATGCATTTCTTTTATGAGAAATGCAAAACAACATAAATAATAACATGAGGAACATGCCAATCGAGTCTATATATTCTAATAATAGTAGGCTGGCTGACAAATTACAAGATTTTCTATGCCGAATATTATGATTAGTCAACGTAAAGATCTTCTCAATCGCAACTATTACCGACTTTCCTCTGTCATCGATTTGTTCTGAACTGTTTTACGATTGATGAATTATAATTATCAGCTCTTTAAATTTTTTTTCGATTTCTCATAAATTACATGTAGTACAGCAAATTAGCCTTTTCATGTTGCTAGTGGTCTTTGAAAAACGTCCAAATAACACTCAAATGGAAACAGTTTTGCGCTTATATTTACACGTTTACACGCAACGATGAAAAATTGAGAACTAATTCTAAAGTCTCACTTGTCGAGAAGAATAGATATTAATTATATAAAGCATTATATCAAATCTGCCTAAAATACTATCATCGGGATGTTTACATTGAATCTAGGTGCATGAAGGATCAATTTTACATATAATTTTGAGTATAACCTACCATGATAATAGTAAAAGAAGTGCACAATTACATCACTAGGTGAATGAATCTGCACGACAAACGAAACAGATTCTCTGGCGAATTTGGCAGAAAAAACGCTTTTAATCCACCTAACAGTGTGATGAGACATTTCTTATAACTCTTATCACTCTCTTCGGATATTATATCGTTTGAGAACATTTAGAGCTTGATGCTTCGTGATGTTTTTGATAACACATACTACATGGGATAGTGGCAGGACTCAGAGAATCGCTCAAATCAGCATAGGACAACATCAGTGCTAGAAATCTCAAACCAAAGCAATGGGAAAGCGAAAAAATGGCCCATAAAATAGACATACAAACGAATTATTGCTAATGCTCTGTTAATAAAATATCTAAATTCCTCAATCAATGCATTGTGGTGGGAAAACTGAATTTTCTTAAAGGGGTTATATATTGTACTGAGCCAAAAAAATCGATTTTTTTATTGTTTTGAAGTTTATACTTTACTCAAATTTCCAACGCGACTGAGAACTAAGAAATCTACGCTTTTTCTTGAAAAGGGCGATACTAGCAGTGATACCATTCAAAGAAAATCAACAGTGAATATTTCCAGACTTGGTTTTATTTCCTATTTAGGAGCTATTGTGTTTTTTTTTACATTCTTGATTGCATGATTCAGTGATCGAAACCCAAAACTTTATAAAGTATTTGAAATTATTAAATTAAAATTTGTTTTTGCTATTCAAATTGACAAAATGATAGTATCGCCCCTTTGGCGATTGTTTACCTTTTCAGTCCCACCTATCAGCATTGAAGTATCGCCCTTACGTTTTTTTACAATAACTAACGTTTTACACCACCGATTTCGTCCGGGTTTTTTCAATAGCGATCATTGTTACTATTTACAGCTGGTATCAGCTTAATATTGCTAAAAAATACGAAAAAAACAGTTTCGCCTCAAAACTGCTAGCAAAAAAGTATCGCCCTGTTTGTTTGCATGGAGCGTGGAGGGCGAAACTTTAAATAAACAAACAAAATACAGTTTCGCCCGTTGTATTTTTTGCTGTAGTTTAAGAAAGCAATATCGTAGAATCCAAATTTTTAGGTTAATTTGTTGCGTTTCAAAGCCCCCATTCGCATGTATGAAAAAAGCCTTATGTTTACATTTGATGATGATGATGGTCCCACCTCATACCCCCACAAAGGTGTGAGCTGAACGATTTATCTAGAAGATAATTAATATTTTAAATCATGACAAGACCAGTTAACAAAAAAACGGACTGGTTCAATTTACAGACATAGCCTTTCCTTCAAAAGAACGTAACCAGATATATTTCGAATATTCCATCAACAACCAGGGTCCATCAAGAAAATTTCCATTCCGGGAAGATACTTGATAGAATCGGGAATTGAACCCAATAGCTTCCATTTCTGATAATTCTCTGTAAGACTCCTCCCGCCTGACCAAGACATCGGTACTACCACCTGCTAAGGTGAGAAGTGACGAGCCTAGTGGCAGTGCAAAGTCTAATCGAGTTATATCATCCACATCAGGCCCCTTTATTGAAAGTTGCGTACCACTAACCCAAGGCAATCCAGGGATATTCCTTTCCGGGAATACCCTGGATTGATCAGGAATTGAACCCGATATCTTGTTTTATCAGAAGAAGTCACCAAGCCCCACACTCAACGAACCAACTCCGTTATTGCCGCTATGGCAGCAATAACCGAGATTAACTCCATTGTCGAGCAAAGCCAGCAAAGCAACTCCATCATCAAATCAGACCCTGATCACAACAAAAGTCTAAAAGCTTCAATTCAACCCGATGAGCTCTTAGTACTGGTCACCATGTTCGATTTCAAGTTAGTCTCTATCTGCTTATCGCGCGCGTGGCTCAGACTTCTGTAGACATCTCATTATTTTTTTAAAAACTATAATAAACAATTAACAAAAATCCATCATCATCATAGCGAATATAATAACTTAGTGTGACTAAATGCAAATAATAGAAGAGAAAAAAAAATACAATCTTCGTGGTATTACATAGTTATTCAAATAACTCCAAAATATAAAAAATCAAAAAATCTGTCTACAAAGCAGATTTTACGTGTGAAATACATAGTGTTTTGAACTCCGCTAATGTTGCCGCACGTTTAATATGTCTAGGCATCGAATTGAAAAAACTTATTCCTTTATACAACAAGGAGTTCTGTGATCTACTAAATAAAAAGTTAGGTGTTCTTGCATCAGACGCGTTTCTAGTGTTGTACCTATGCACATCACTTCCTCTTTCAATTCGATCACACAAATATCGAGGCAGCATTCCATTAATAATTTTAAAAATGAACACCATTGTTAAGTAATAAATTCTTTGCTTCACAGAGAGCCATTGTAATGCGCTTAGCATGAAACTAGAGGAAGTGTATCTGTTACATTTTAAAATTAATCGCATGATTCTATTTTGCAATCGCTGTAACCTCAATATTTGTGTTTGATTGACAAGAAACAAAATGGACGGGCAGAAGTCAATATGTGGTGAAACAATAGATTTATATAATAAAATTTTACTACTTGTTAAATCATTTTTCAGACGACACAATATACCATACTTTTTAGCAATCTTTTTGATGACATTGTCGATGTGAGACTTAAAGGTTAACTTATCATCAATGATTATTCCAAGATATTTTAATTCACTAACGCGATCAATAGTCTCACCATTTATTTCAACGTTCACGTCAGGCCTAGTATTAGCCGAAGAGATAATCATATATTTAGTTTTAGCAACATTTAACTTTAATTGTTTAAATTTTAACCAACGAGCAAGGGAATGCAAATCTTCGTTCAAATGCGCCACGGCTTCATCTATATCCTTAGCTGCAATGAACAGAACAGTATCGTCAGCAAACAAATTTAAGTCACAAAATCGTAAAACTCGCCTAATGTCATTTATATACATAATAAATAAAATAGGACCTAAGACACTACCTTGCGGCACTCCAAGAGGATTGTCGAGAGGACTAGATACAAAATCGTTAAAACTAGTTTTCTGAGTTCTATCACATAAATAATTTTCAAACCACTTATGTGCTATCCCTCCGATACCAAATCGCTCTAAAGTTTTCAAAAGTAAAGGTCTCGAAATTGTCTCAAAAGCACGTTTCAGATCCAAAAATACAGCAAAAATAGTCTCTTTAACCTCGATTTTCTCTTTCCACTTTGCTAACACTTGATTCAAAGCGGTTCCGCAAGAGTGTCCCTCTCGGTATCCCGATTGCTCCGGAATTAGCTCATCAGCTGGCCCTTAACAACAAGTTTTAAAATTTTCTCTAATGTGTGCAACATGTTAATGGGGCGGTACTCTTCGGCTTTATCCGTCCCAGTAACTTTGGGAATAGGAATCACAAGTGATTCCTTCCAAGCTGTCGGCACGTGCCCAGTTTGTAGTTTGTAGTTCAATGTCAATCTTGGAATGCAAAAATCACGAGCAGTAGCACGTAATGATATTCCAATTTGAATCGGAGCAATTGCTCGACGAATACTATAATCATCATGTTTTTGTGTCTTTCGCTTGTAATTATGAACCATTTTGCATAAAAATAATAAATAATAACAATAAAAATATATTCCAATCTGAAAAATTAAAATTTTCTTAGCAAAAAAGCGGTCGGATTTACCCCACTATTTAGTGGTCGGATTTGCCCCACCGCGTCATTTTTTATTACGATGCAATTAAAAAAAATATGAAAAAGGTTGAACTAAATTCTTTTATGCACTTTGCAGGACTTTATTCAAAGAATTTAAATCCACTTACATTTATTATGCAATCACTTTAACAACCAGACATATCCTGTAGTCAATGAAGCACAAAAGTCAAATCAAAAATTCTAAAAACACACCTTTTGTCGTTTGAGCATCTCAATGTAGACTGATGAAAAGCTGTCATACCACCATTATGATTATTTTTGATGCTCTACACGACAACATTGATATTAGTTCGCGTAGTGCTTCTGATTTTCGGTAACAGAGGGGGGTCGGGTTTACCCAACGGTCGGATTTGCCCCACCTTACCCTATTAATGTGAAACACAGTGAATAATACATACAATAAAGACCCATTTTCATCAGTCTCGTGGTGCATTTTAGGCTGACAAAATAGGGACATTGACTAAATCGGGCAATTTTTTTTTCTTTATAATAAACTGAAACTGTTAAAATATTCTTCCCGTCCCTTGATGTGGTCTGATAACTATTTCTGATTATGATGAACTTTTTATTTTCGCATATTTCCATCTTCATGATAAGGAAACATGCTCAAGAAAGGATTTACTCGAATTCAGTCTTGTTCGTCTGCTAGAGCCCATCAAACATATGTTCATATTTGGCTGATAAAATCGGGGTTTCAATTTATTATAATAGATATTCAGCATTCGAAGAAGTTTCTTGTGAACGAGCGTAGAACGACTTTGTTTCTACTTACTGGAAGTCAGCGGCGTAGCCAGAAATTCGGTTTGGTGAGGGTTTGGTAAAATCGATCTTACTGTCCAAACGGCATAATTCCGAAACCATAATTTTTGAAGTTTTAAAATTAAGCAGAATTATTTTTCAGAAAATAGTAACAGAGTTCGTGTCTTTAGCGAATTTGTTGAGTCTTTATTGTAGTCATGAATGTTAACCTGAGAAAATTCACCATAAATACTTCTTGGGCGATATACCGTCAGAATTATTTTATCAAATGAAGCGCTGTTTAACGTTTGTAAAACTCATCGAAAATACTAAACCTCCGAGATTGGCGGTTTCAGAATGATGCTATCCTTAAATTACCGTTTTTGAGCATTTGACCTATACATATAATTGGCCATACAACAAAAATCAAATGCTCATCAAAATCGATCAGGACCTGCTAGAGTCGCGTGGAAATCGTCATTTTTCATAAATTTCTCTCTACATTCGGAAAGTGTTATCCTCGTTATTAATCATATTACGTTTTCGTCTCAACTCGACGCATTTCCAAAATAAAAACCTGTTTTAATCCACCTAGTGGTGCAATTGTGCTTTTCTCATTTGTCCAGACTACGATTCCATGGCTGGTTATGTTCAATACAATGGTGGAAATGAATATTACATGTTCAGTACGATTTGCACATACGTACAATGGATCAACAGCCACGATCTTGAGATACTATGTGATACTGAAACATCGCTTGAAACTAGCGGCGGATCATGGAGAAAGATCCGGGAGGTCCGGGTCCTGCCGAAAATTTTCAACTTGTTAAGAAATTTTAAACTAGTTTTAATTTTAAAGTAGCAACCCCTCACTGCATACTCCCTCCGGGCCGGTATGATTGTCGATTTTTAGAGTGATTGCATAACCTTTCTATATGAGAAATGCAAAAATGTGCAAAAGTCCAAAAAAGTCTTCGAGTTTACATCAAATCTCAATGTTTCATGCATTTTAAAGTCATTTGGCATCAAAAAATACAAATTTGATTTTGCAAATGTTTCATTTCAGTTTATATGGGAATTTGATGTGTGATTGCACTCTTCAACTCGTAACTCTGGAACCGGAAGTCCAATCAATAAAAAAAATCAATTGCAGCCGATGGGAAGGTTGTACCTTTCATTTGAGACTAACTTTGTGCAAATCGGTCCAGCCATCTCTGAGAAACCGAGGTCACATTTTTTTCCACATACACATATACACACATACATACACACAGACATTTTCCGATCTCGACGAACTGAGTCGATTGGCATATAACACTTGGCCCTCCGGGTCGGGATTAGATTGACGAATTTTAGAGTATATGAGAAAGGCAAAAACATTTTTTGCAAATGTTGAAAGTTATGCATTTTTTTGGTGAGCAGTTCTATGTTTCATAGACATTAAATCAATTTTAACTTCGCTTCCTATTAAATAAAGACCTTTATTACAGTACATCTCCACAAAAGCGAGCTCAATTTGAAAAGAAATCTGAGGATTATGATTGATTACAGAACTCTGGAAATTTCTATTGGAATATTTTCAGGCAGGAATTTGATATTGATGCTATTAGACAACTGTGAAATCAAGACCAATAGATCAGTTACATATCAGGACCCCATTCCGACAATTTATCAAAAGTCCTCATGATGTTTAAAACAACAGGTTATCAATCTACGGATCAGATAATTGTTATTGTAATATTGAATTAAATCAGTCTGCATCAATAAATTTTCAACTTCAATCCATTATTTTTTTTGGTTGTGGTGGGGGGGGGGGGTAGGGGGGTTGTATGGTGTTAAACCCCAAAACCTTCTCTTGGCTACGCCGTTGCTTGTAATTATTTATTTCGCTTTTCATGTTCCGATATGTTTCAGATCGATCCGATGGTTATAAGTTACAAAAATTGCAGTCAGAAGGTTCGTACAAATGAACATTTTTGCACTGATAAGTTATAAAGTTCCTTCCAGACAACTTGAAGGTGTTCGGTGATTATTTCTAGCGGTTGTAGATAGAAAAATGAAATACAAAATTCGTTTTATCGTAATAATGTTTGGCTTACTTCAATGGATTATTACTATATTGAACAATAAATAGGCGACAAAAGGTAATCCACAAACAACAAGTCATAACTTTTAAAGTATTCAAAATAGATATTTGAAGTCTTCAGTAAAGTTATTTGCAAAAGTAAGAGCTAAAAATTTGCTGAAGGCATCATTTCGATATAATCACTTCCAAGAAAATTTATGAAAATATCTCACTCATAGGGAGATTAATCAGCAAAAGCACTATACCAAAAGAAAGGGCATATTGCCTCCATTAAATTCTCCGAAGATACTATTGACCTAAAATAAGCCGTTTTGGCGTTAATAATAGATTACATGTTTTTGGTCATATTTCTGGCTATGGGAAATGATAAAAATCTTTCGTCCACATTTAATGTTAACTATCTCTTTTTATAATAGTCCGATTTCTACAATCTATAGCTTGTTCGAAAGGTATTCGTTAAAGCTGTCTAAAAACATATAAATTGTTAATCTATATTGTCAATTTCGGCAGATAATTCAAAAAAACTGCAAAAAACGCCATTTTTACGCATTCAAACATTCATATCTTGGAAACTAAACATCAGAATCAAAAACAAATTAATAGCGTTCATACTGTTTTTTAGTTCTTTCATTTAAAATTGGTTTGGATAAGATCGGTTCAGCCATTGCTGAGAAACACGAATGAGAATTTGTCCGTTACATACACACACACACACAGACACACACACACACAGACATTGTCCCAAATCGTCGAGCTGAGTCGATTGGTATATAAGACTCGGCCCTCCGGGCCTCGGAAAAAATCTTGAAAGTTTGAGCGAATTCTATACATTTCTTTTATAAGAAATGTAAAACATATACCTACAAATTTTCACTCATACATACAACTGGTCGTACGACCAGTTTTTAAGCATGTCAAACTACCATACGACTCGACCGGGTTGTACGACAGAGGCGAAAATTGTTCAGACGGTCAAATCGTACGACCGGTCGTACGATCGGTCGTACGACCCGTCGTACGACCAATCGTATCGTGTATGGCCTGTTTAACTAGGAACAAAAATAGCAAGCGCTGCATTCGCAGGTAATCAGCTCGGGGGAAGTATACCGCAGATAATCATACTCCTTGGAAAAATTGTTTTATGGCAAACGTTCTCATTCAACACTGACGCCTCGAATGTGAGCAATTTAAACACAAATGCACTCAATCAGCTATTGGGGTAGTAAACAGTCATTGTAATTGAAATGCTAGTTAACTGTAATGTTTTTCAAATTTAAAAAATGTTGTACATAAAATGGTCGGTGTTAAGTCAGACCGGACTAAGTCGCAAAACATAAAAAATGAGATAATGAGATCAATGGATAAAGAATTACGTCAGCTACATTCGACTTTTGCCAGATTTGAAATATGTAACAATAAGCAAGAATTATGGCAAAAATTAATTTCCATTTAAAATGTAAAGGATGCTGCGATTCAAACTTTAAACTCGTTTTTCTCGAAATCAATATTTTGTCATTTAGTCCGGTCTGACTTAACACCGACCAAATGTGCTGTTTTACAAGTTTAAACTAATGAGATGAGTACCTAATAGAGTCTCTGCCTTACACGGCCAATTAATTGTCCACTGCCCCCTTGATAACCTTATCCGTTCAAAATTTACTATCATGACCGCCCGACGTGCAAGACTCCTGAGTCAGCTAAATACTGAAATAGCAACCGCGGGAAGTTCAAGTGGCAGGGTCACAGTTTGGGAGATGTTCGTTCAATTTCTCACTTTTAAGGGGAGCGTCTGGCGTAAAGTACTGAAAATGAAAGTTATTTTGTTTTAGGATTTTGAAGGTAGAGTAACAATAGCTCTTTTGTGTAATGTTAGGATCGCCTTATTCATTAATTGTGTACGAAAAAAAAGTTCAGTCACACAGAGCCACACATACGACTTCCAACCATTTCCAAGTCCAGGAGCGCCGCGGCGAGCACGATAACTCTCGATAAAATTGGTTGATACGGGAAATTCAATAAGTTTTGTACAGTTTAGACTTATTAGTCTATGAACCACAAAAAATAGAAAAAAAATTCGAATTTCGGACAATGGCTTCATGGAAACCAAAAAATCTCGTATTTTACTGTAAAACTCGCTCATTTTTCTTCAACATAATAGGGAGAAAAAAATAATTTAATCAGTTTTCTGTAGTTCATTGACAGGCTACACATATTGGGCATCCTCATAAAAAAATCAAATCAATTCGTTGGTTTTTGATGCATCATGTTCACCAATTTGAAAAACGCGGTTTCGAGAAAAACGCTATTGAAGGGTATCCAAAATCAAATTGTATCACGAAAAAAAAACGCTGTAGAAAATGACCCATTGGCTATTTTCTCATGAAAATTTGGGTAGAAGTAGTTTTGAGTGTATCGTTTAGACTGTATTTTTATCGCTGTCAGTTTTTCGAAAATTGTTGCCAATAGATTGAAATCTGCGTGTGTTATGGCAAATACGCGCGTGGAATGCATAGTTGTTTAAGGGGGGGCTGAAGATTTTCTGCAAGAAATAAAGAAGTTTTCTTGCGATTTTTTTTAGAACTTTGTGTGAAGCGAATTGACCAAACGTTTTGTGTATTATAATGTATCATTTCAATAACATTCTGTAATTTTTTCATGCAAAAATATCGACAAGCGACTCGGTGATGAAGCTTTTTGTAGAGCGTTTTTGGAAAAACACTATTTGCGGTGTTATCTGCCATTCAAAAACTACTTAACCGATTTATTTCAAATTTTGCATACACATTCTATAGAATAAATACCTAACCTCTACGTTGACTTTTCGGAATAATTTTTCGATTAAAGGGGTTTTTTGCTCATAGCTTGGCGGATAGCAATTTTTATTTCCAATACTACAATACTAACAATTAAACGGATAAAAGAGAAGTGGATTATTTTTGCCCTCTACACCAGAGGCCCCCGTTAAGTCGTTTAAGTCCCATATTGCTAATTTACATCATACTAGATATAATAGAGGAACATGAACTACGTTAATTTGACCCTTAAGCAATATTTACACCTTTCCGATCCGTTGCAGTGACTGTTCAGAAGATATAAATACCTGACAAACAACTTTATCGTTAGATTCCATGAGACAACTTTGTGAAAGACATTATAACTCTAAACCGAAAGATAAGGAAAAGACGTGTGAATTGTGGGTTACCCCCTTTTGAATGCTAGGTAACCCCCTCGTACTACGAAAATGCACGTAAATTGAAAGGCAGTTCACATAATGATTTTATTTTTTCTAGATAACATGGGTCAATGAACTACTAATAAAATCGTGTATTTTAACAATAAAAACAATGTTAATTTGGAAATGCGGTAGTTTTTTATCCATTTCCTGTAAAAACCCTATCAGAAAGAAAATTATTATGTGTTACTTTGTTATGACAACAAGTTGTGCTATAATTCTGGTATCGTTAGTTGCAAAAATAACAGAAAATATAACAGAAATTCTTCTAGTATATATCAAAACTGTGATAACCTGTTATAGGCTTCTATCAGCATTATAACGCATTTTGTTAGGTTCTTCCACGGCCAATATAGCTTGGCCTATTGTATAGTATCAACGAATTTAGCGTGCAGGTTTAAAAATAGAATAGAATAGAAAAATATATCATACATTAAGGCACTTTTCGTTTGGAAGCAAAAACCCTCATGTAGCAAAAGTTTTTTTTGAGATTTTTGTCAAATGATTGCATACATGCTGGCTGATTATTATTGTGAATACAGGGCTTTGAACCTGTGTATTCTGAGTTTTATGGGTAAGTTTCCTGCATAAACCAACGATGTTGTTTTCGACTGATGTTTAATGTTAGCATAATAATCCACGCATCCGTCAAGGGTATAGATTATAGATGCAGAAGACGTTTCCAGAAAGCACACATTGAACTTTGCCAAAGCCAAAGGACGGTTTGTTTTCCTTGTGTCATACGCTTTTTTCATACAGTTTTGCTCACTAATACAGCTACACTATATGACGATAAACTGAATAGCTTTATAATATATTTTCAGATTAGGAAAGTGGGGCTATTTTAAGAATCTGAATAGTGCGCTTCGGCACTTGTGTTGTACGTTAACATGTTCTAACGATTTCTAGAAATAATGTCGATGCGATATGGTAACATTGAGCGGATAATTTACGGACATTATTTTACGGAGAGTACGACAAATGTTATTTATGGTTCCGAATAGATTCAAGAAACAAATACCACAGTTTTGAGGTTTGCATTTTGAGATTTCAAGTGAAGTCGCTTTTGGGGTTTTGTTATTGGCATTTTTAATATGGAGAAGATTAGGCAAACCAATACAATTATCTCACAACTAATAAGATCCCAAAAATACAAATCTTTTACAGTAGTTCAATCTAATCAACTTTGAATATTATAACAGATAATCAGAAAATTTGAGAAATTGTTGAAAATTCTTCGATGTGACGAATTCTAGAATATTTCATGCTTTTCTAAAATACATTTTTTTAATTTAATTCATTTTAAGGACATTATTCAATATTTTTACATTCAAGTTTTTAGCCATTTCAAGCATTATCTAAAACACATATTTAAATTGTAACAGCAAACAATAATATCAGCTGGGATATGTATATATTCCGAGATTTCTAGGCCATTTTCAAATATTGATAGCTTTTTGCAGCACACTCTCAAATATTAATCTTTCAACAATTTGAACAGGTCGCCTTATTCCTTTGTTTTTCAACATTCTACAAAATGAATCAAGTATCTTGATTATTACGAAAATTTGTTTTTTGAGTGGAACGAAGCATCATCGAATACAGCGGAAACATTAGAAGATATGCACATTCAAAGCAAACTTATCTTACGTGGAATGAAAAGATACAATAATCAAGCAGACTTAAAAAAAATTATGCGGGGGTTTAAATAAAAAAAATACAATAATTAATTTGGTAATTCGGAGAACGCACAAAATCAGATACCCACAAACTGAACTAGTTTTGATTGTTATGAAAAAAAAACCGCGTAAATTAGAGAAATCGGACTGAAGATCCTCGAAGAGCCTCAAAATACACATCGATATTGTAGAAATCAGTATATATCAGACAGTTTTTCAAGCTCTGCAAATTCATTTTTGCAATATGCACAATTGATTAAAAGAAAATTAATTATATAATCATTTGACTAAACCATAACAAATAGTTTAAAAAATGCTTTTTTAATTCAATTCGCGTTTCTTTATTTCATCTTGCTTAATACTTCCTGCATCTTCTTCAAAATAAGTTTTATATGAAAATTATAATCTTTAGAATAGCTTGTTAATTATTTTACGATTCCAAAACTTTTTGAATCAAGGCTTCAACATTGAAATCGGCGGGCGGAAAGTGGCGTGCGAATATTACAAAACTTATCAGATTGTTTCCTTCTCACCGAAGAAGGTGACAATATTTTATTGTCGAGGAAATTAACAGAAGTGCCAAAATATACACTTTGTTTCAAAGAAAACAGCACCAGCAAGGCAGCGAGCGCAAAAAGGATACCGTGATAAACTCATTTGCTCATTCTCCGGCGGCTTTATTTATCCGGAGAATTAATGCGTTGTATGTATCCGGAGAAGTTGTGTGAGTGTCAATCACTTTTCGTGTGAAAATATGAGTTTTGATTATCGGAATGGTCAATTATCCGAACTCATTTACTCATATGAGTGATAAACGCAATGCCTGCTAGCTGTAATTGAAAAAGTATGGCACTTATAGCACTTTTTTTTTCATTCGAAAGCCAGAAAATTTTGTAGAGAAAAATGTAATAATACCTTTCAGTTAAGTGAAATTAGTATTTTTTAGAAGTAAATCAGTTTAAAGTTAGTGTTATTATTAGCATTGTTGTTAATTTTCCTAAAATAGTTGGTGATAGACGCAATAAAATATTATTGTAAGAAACTCGTGATCAAACGCCATCTCTCATTACTAAAATAGTAAATAATAAACATCATTATTATCTTGGAAATAATGTATCTCTGTAATTCTTTCTGAAGTATCTAATTTGGAAAAAAATAATAATAATTCTGCCGTTTTTCAACCGATTTTGATCATAAATAGATCGTTGGATGCGAAATTAAATTTCTCGACGTTTCCTAATAAAATGTAGAGCAATTTTCATAGGAAAGCATACCTAGACATGGCATACCATTTGAAAGGTTATGTCTTCTTCTTTCCAAAACACTTTGAGAATTTAAAATATGTTGAAAAATGACCGCGCAGAATTTTTTTTCGAAATTCCTGAGAAATTTTTTTTTTTGCAATAAATCAAGGTTTTGTGGGTATATTAAATTGATCAAACGGGGTTTTGTGTTGTATTTGATCTACAACCTCCTCGAAAAATGCAAATTTTGAGCTTTTTTACTGATAAAAAGTAATTTAGTACCCTTAACTAAGAGCTATTTGTACAATGTACATACATCGATTGAAAAACTTTCTCAGCTTTCCAGAGAAATCTTAGAAATAACGATATACAGCATATAGTCTTTTAAGCACTTGCAAGTCTAAAACAGGAAAAGTTTAGTAATGAAATTGCCAAGAAATAGGAAAATGATGTTAAAAAACAAATTATGAATCGTCTTAAAACCCAACTTTTGGACAATAAATATTGGTATAATCATAATTCATTATTTTGAGAAAATTTACAAAAACTTCCTCAAAAACACTAACTTTCAACCACTTTACAACTATAAGGTTGTTGACAATAATTAACTGAAAGATATAAGAACACCATTCAATAGGATATTTTATTACCTTTCTAATGGAACTAAAATATTTAAAATATGAAGTATACTGTTTGAGTTAGAGGTATTTGAAGATAAATAAGCTTTTTACAGAAAAAGTTCAATAACTCTGCAACGGCTGAGATTTAATAGTACGTGTACAACAATTTTTTTCTCCAAATATGAAAGTCAATCACCCCTCGAGAGGTTCTAGCAAACAAGGAAGTGTCTTAATTTGTTCTGCAAACCCGAATGAGCGATTCGCGAATATAGTTTAAAGTAATGCGAATTTTTTGTTACAGCGGAAGTCAAGCATCTACCGAACAATGAATAGTTTTCACGGTTTGCCGTTTTCATGCAATATTTCACGAACATGTGGCATACGAAAACTGCCCGCAATGGCTTTGAGCGGCAGCTTTACATCAGGTCACCAGTGGACTGTGATAATATCAGTGGTTGGGACATGGGTGTTGTTGCCCGAACAAACTTTTTTTTTTCGTTTCTGTAGAATCATAGATGGACGAGGCGAGGCAGCATAAATTTAGTGTTAAATTTTTTTACGTTTTAACGACATTCAATTAGCTAGAGATTACTGGGTAGGGAAAGTTATGAAACTTAGAGCCATAGTACTCAAGTGAGAGCAAGGATGTGAAGTAAACAGATCGGAAAACTAGAAGTGGCAGGGTCATTAGAACAGGCTTAATATCGTGCGGGCTTAATTTTTGCCTTCTGATAATGAGGGTCGAGCTTAGGCAGAATAACTACGAATCACCCGAGTTCACTATCATGTGTCCTTGATAAAGGTAGACGTATCTATCTTTACCGTGACAACCAAAAAAAAAACCACAAATTTCTACAAAGTTATTTATGATATTATCATTTTGTTTTATTTTGTTTATACCTATGTTCGTTATACGTTGTATGTTGAATTATTACCCTGTTTTAATCCACCTAGTAATGCAATTGTGCCTTTCTCATTTCTCCAAATTATGATTCTATGGCTGATTATGTTCAATGTTATTGTGGAAATATCTATTACATTCTTAGTACACTTTGCACCTACATAATGGCTCGCCAGCCGCGAACCTGAGGAGCACGTCGACACGTACGGCGAAACACTTGAAACGAAAAAATATCATACTTAATTAGCCTAATCAGCATTAGTTCAATGATGTCTTTCTGCGGAGTTTACGATTTTCAGAGTGATTGCATATCTTTCTATATGAGAAAGGCAAAAATGTGCCAAAATCATGAAAAAAGTCAATTTTCGTCAATTTTGTTTCGAGCATACATCAAATATCGACGTTTCGTGCAATTTTAACGACGCTTGGCATCAAAAGCAAAAATTCGACTTTTCAATTTTCCTTTACTCTCCCCTTTGAACATTATTGAGTTCCTGCTTCTATGAACTCATGAACCATCGTGGCCGATATCAATGCGACTTCGGTTTGTCATTAGTGATCTAGACTAGCAATTCCAAATAATATTTTAAAAAGTTTTGCATCACTTTGATATCAAAATGGTACCAGTTTATATGGGAAATTTATGTGTGGCCGCACTCTTAAACTCCTAAATCCGGAACTGGAATTCAGATCAACACAAAAATCAATAGCAGACGATATACTTTACATTTGAGACTAAGTTTGGGCAAATCGGTCCAGTCATCTCTGAGAAATTTGAGTGATATTTTTGACACATACATACACACATGCACGGTACTGAGTACCGAACGTTCAAAAATTCGTCTTAGAACTTATGATTGAGATGGTATTTCTAATCCAAGTCGTAGCAAATTTAAAACATCGGATTATGTGATTGTGCATTACCCACATGATTGGAAAAGTGTCTGTTCGAATCATTGCTATTATTCAGGTGAAACTGAGCAAAACGGTATAATTGTTAATTAAATTTTGTAAAAGTACTGTTAAAATCAGCTTGGTTGCTTCTTTCCCTTAAAAAAACACCGCGAGATACATTTACTTTTTAAATTCCGAAAGCAAGCCATACCCTCAACATACAACATATAACGAACATAGGTATAAACCCAAAATAAAACAAAATAATGGTATCATAAATAACTTTATAGAAATTTGAGGTTTTTAGCACTAAATTTATGCTGCCTCGCCTTGCCCATCTATGATTCAACAGAACCGAAAAAATAGTTAGTTCGGGCAACAAACTCATGTCTCAACCACAGATATTATCACAGTCCACTGGTTAACTGATCTAAAGCTGCCGCTCAAAGCCATTGCGGACAGTTTTCGTAAGCCACATGTTTGCGATATATTGAATGAAAACGGCAAACCGTGAAAACTATTCATTGTTCGGTAGATGCGTGACTTCCGCTGTAACATAAAATTCACATTACTATAAACTATACTCGCGATTCGCTGATTGGATTCCTTTTAACTGGGTTATTTTATAGTTGGGCCTCCGCTAGTTGTGCCGTCGTCCAATTAAACACAGTAGCTGAACGACAAAATCTCAAGCTAAATTAGCTTTGATTATAATGGTATTCTGACCACTTTGATCACTCTTCACTCAATAGTTGTTCGGCGTGTGTCAGACGATCCAATCAACGTCGAATCGAACTCGTGTTAATTGGATCGAAATGGTGATCCAACTGGAGGACTACGGCTGTATTGCACGGAAATTAAAAGCGGCGAATTTAGTTTCACCTTTCCAACACAGTGGTCATAAATAAGAAAGAAAAACATCACGCATTTTGAGTTAAAAATAGATAGTATAGCATTAACACGCTATCGCGGAGCTTAAGGTTAAATTAATCTGAAATTTTCGGCTGTACAGTGCAAAGCGCAAAATCCTGCAAACAATAACAGAAACTCGCAGCAACATTGTTGTGATGACTAATGATAGTCCATTTTTTCGCCGGCTAATGATGTTATTTGAACACCATTTATTTTTGTTAATACTAACCACCTAATGGACAACAGCGTTTAGAAAAGGTATAAATATTAAAGTATTGCTAGTTTTACACACAGCCAAAGTACAGAGGTTTTATGATTTTTAGTTCAAATTTTACAGTTAAGGGGTTAAACCTACGGGAGTGGGTCGATAAATTCGAAAAACATTTGTTTGTGTTTTATTAATGTACCTTCCTTTAAAAATATTTGTGCAAATTTTCAAAAGAATGTGACTATTGGAACTGAAGCTGTTGTTCACTTTTCACGCGTCCGGTTTTAATAAAAAGACAAAATTAGCATGAACGATGTCGGACAAAATAATAAGACAACCTTAAACATTTATTATAAAATTGTTTTTTAAGAATAACGTGAGAGTAGAACATATCCACCTCCAAAATGAATGTCATTTTATTTGAACTTCAAAAAAAAACAGTAACAGTCTGTGCAGTAAAAGTAATTCATTGAAAATCAGTAAAATTGAAAAGTTCACGTGTAAAGGGAAAATTATCATCCATGAAGCTGCTTTTTCAGGCAGAGCCGTTAATAGGAAGCACCTAAGTGGCTCAATAAAAAACGAGAGGCTATAAATGGAGAGGCCGCGCCGCGTGCCTGTTTAAATCATTTGTTGCTCACTTGCCAAAAGAGCAACATTATGACTGTAACGTCCGGACGGCATAATAAACGGTATACACTCATCGTTGTTGTGCTATCTTATAACAAACGCCATTTTGGGGTGAACTGAGTTAGATTTGTCACAACACTTGTCTGAAAAATCTCTACAAAGTGGCGTTTACAGAATTGTTACATTTATTCGGTTACTATTTTTGTATGAAGAAATACAGTTATTGAAATGATACATTATAATGCACAAAAAGTTTGATTACTTCGCTTCACACAAATTTGTAAAAAATCGCAAAAAAAGTGTTTTTTTTTCCTGCTGAAACCCTTACTTTTTTTCAAAAGGTCGTATCTCTTTGATCGAGAGGGTGTATTGATGTCCTTCGATTTTGATGATAATTTCAGTGCTTGTTCGTGTATGTGGGATGCACTAAGGTTAAATAATAAAGTTCTACTTTGAAGGGAAGTGGGGTAAAACGGGTATTAAAAATTGGCCCGAAGAAATGCATCGAAATTTTAAAATTTCTCTAACTAACTGGTATAATTTGATGAAATCTAATTCAGTTTAGTGTTTTTGAAAGGGCTTTAAGAGGGTTTGAAATAAGAATACACCTTTTCGATTTGTAATCGACATATCGTAAAATATTTATAATTTGACTTGAAAAAAAATTTAAATTTTAAAAACGCCCTGCATTTCACACGGAATTTTACGCGGAACTAGCTAATACCCGCCGCGCGTTGCTGCGAATTTCAACGAAATAGAAGTAAAACACAATTTGCTCCGAAGCGCCATCTGGCGGGCAGATAATCTCCAACCAATAGCACACAAACACGCTCCAAAACAAATGCCTACTATGTATAAATGTTGACGGCAATCGGTTAAGCCGTTTTGAAGTCCATAAATCATAAATCATATACATACAAACATTGACTTATATATATATATATATATATATATATATATATATATATATATATATATATATATATATATATATATATATATATATATATATATATATATATATATATATATATATATATATATATATATATATATATATATATATATATATATATATATATATATATATATATATATATAGATAGATTGATTGATTTCGCACGCGATTTCACGCGGAATTTCGCGAGGAGTTTTGCACAGAATTTCACGCGGGATTTCGCGCGGCATTTTGCACGGGATTTCGCAGGGATTTTCGGGAATTACACGTGGGATTTCGCACGGCATTTCACGCGGAATTTCGCGCAAAATTTCGTGGAATTTCGTAAATGGAAAATGGAATTCACGTGGAATTTCGTACGGAACTATACGTGGAATTTAAAACGGAATTTCGCGCGTAATTCGGCGTGCAATTTCACGTGAAATTCCGTTCGAAACACCACGTGAACTGCACATGGAATTTTTTACGGTATTTCACGCGGGATTTCGCACGGCATTACACGCGGAGTTTCGCGCAAAATTTCACAGGAAATTGGAATTCTCGTTGAATTTCGCGAAGATTTTCACGTGGAATTTTGTACGGAATTATACGCGGAATTTCCAACGGAATTTCGCGCGTAATTCTGCGTGCAATTTCACGTGAAATTCCGTGCGAAACACCACGTGAACTGCACATGGAATTTTTCCCGGAATTTTACGCGGGATTTCGCACGTAATTTCGCGCGAAATTTCACGTGGAATTTTGCTCGCTATTTCACACGGAATTTCAGACGGAATTTTACACAGAATTTTGCACGAAATTTCGCGCGGAATTCCACGTGGAATTTCTCGCGGAATTTCGCATGGAATTTTGCATGGAATTTCACGCGGAATGTCGGACGGAATCTTGCAAGAATTTTTACTCTGAAGCTCGAGCGGAATTTCACACAGAATTTCCCACGCCATTTTACGCGGCATTTCGCACAGAATTTCACTCGGAGTTTTACGTGAAATTTTACACGGAATTTCGCAGGGAATGTCACACGGAATATGATGCGGAAATTCGCACGGAATTTCACTTAGAATTTCCCGCGGAATAATTTTATTCGAAATTTCGCGCGGAATTTAACACGGAATTTCACGCGGAACTTTACATGAAGTATCGCGCGGATTTTAGCTAGGAATGTCACGTGATATTTCTTGTGGGATTTTACCAGGAATTTTGCGCTGAATATCAAGCGGAATTTTGCACGGAATTTCAAGCCGAATTTCACTTAGAATTTCGCGTGGAATTCGAAATTTCGCGCGGAATTCGAAATTTCGCGCGGAGTTTCACACGGAATTTCGCGCGGAGTTTCACACGGAATTTCGCACGGAATTTCACGTGAAGCATCGCGCAGATTTTGGCCAGGAATAACACGCGAAATTTTCTTGTGGGACCCGGAATATCAAGCGGAATTTTGCAAGAAATTCCGCGTGGAACTTTGCGGGGAATTTCGCGCGGAATTTCATGTGGGAATGAGCACAGAATTTCACGCCGAATTTCGCGCGGAATTTTGCACGGAATTTTACCCGGAATGTCGGACGAAATTTCGAGCGGAGTTTCACGTGGAATTTTGCACGGAATTTCGCGCAGCATTTCTCGCGGAATGTCGGACAAAATTTCGCATGAATTTTTACCCGGAATTACCCGCGGAATTTCGGGCAAAATTTTACCCGGGATCTCGCATGGAATTTCTCGTAAAATTACTCACGCAGAATTTCAGGTGGAATTTCATGCGGAATTTCCGCGGAATTTTGCGTAGAATTTCGGGTGGTATTTTGCGTGGAATTTCACGTGGAGTTTCACGTGGGATTCCGCGCGAAATTTGATGTGGAATTTCCAATGAAAATTCATGCGGTATTTCGCGTAGAACTTGGAATTAAACGAATTGGTTGACGATGACGATGCAATTAACGTAAAATTCTACACCGATAATGGCGCTGAATTCATCGTTATCTGCGGTAAAGCTAAATTCAATGTTAACTACACTGATCGGCAGTGATGCAAATGCCCACCACATAATTAGGAGCAGCTCAGATTTGAATTTACGGGGCACTGAATTGATGGAATACTAAAGCTGTACAAATCTACATATGCTCGATAGAGCAAATCGCCCAACGGTCTGGTAGGGAGGAGGTGTTAGATTTAACTGACAGTACCGCACATGAGTTGTAAAACTGGCTTGTTCGAATGAGTTCGAACCATTATTATTTGATCATGAATACTATGTAAGTTTGTCTTACTTAGAATGAATTATTTTATTCAATATTTAGTACATAGGGTCATAGCGTTAGACGCCTGGAGTGACAATTTGCTGCGCCGTATCCATGTGCCTTGCACGTCATCAAATGTGCAGCGTCGACAATAGACCTCGGTGATCGACCGCTCGAGTTGGTCACCGGTGTGCTGTGCGAATAAAGTTCGATTGAGTACAGTCGAACTTTATATAGCACGGTATAATTTAATTAGTGGGACGTCACACCTATCCCCTACAGAAAATGATGAGATTTCAGGTGAAATCATTTTATACACTCCAGATGCCTATAAAATCATATCTTAGTTTTATAATATTTTTTTTCCATTTTTTCTTCTTTTCTTCTTTTTTTTACTTTTTTTTTGTTTCTAAATAATTAAATTTTGCACTTCTCGGCAAGTGCTGAAAGTAATGCAATCGTTCCCTTCCTTTTACGAGGATGAAAATATATGATTTTCTGTATATAATATTTTGTAGGTTTTAGTTGTTTTCAAGGTCTTACCACTAATGATACGCATTGGCAGGCTTAATGTTTTTACCGTTTCACTCAGTTTCTTGTTTTTTTGAGCTAGTATCATGCTGCTGGTTAGGCTTATTCTAATTTTGTTAATTTAAGGTAACCACAGTAGTCTTATCAAATCATAATAAAATTAGATTTGTGGTTATTTAATCACTCTATTTTTATGCACAGTTTGTTCTTCTTTTGTCTCACAATGTTCTATTACAATGTTGGGATGTAGGATGTTTTTTATAATAAATGGACCTGAATATACTGGATCTAATTTCCTTCTGTTCTCTATTTTTAACCAAACTTTGTCGTTAATTTTTACATTTAATGGATTTGTTTGATCGGCTTGATCTTTTATTCTCATAACTTTGTTTTTATTTAGTAATCCTCGAGCTTTGGAAACTGTTTGTTGAATTTTGAATTTTAGTTCCGAATAATAATGTTCATGATTGTAGACTGGATCTATAGTGTCTGCATTTTTCAAATATAATGGAAAGTTAACTGGTTTTCCAAATACAAGTTCAAAAGGAGCAAATTTTATATCTGAATGGGGTGAAGTATTGTAACAAAAGGCATAGTATGAAATAAATGAGTCCCAATCATTGCGCTCTTCATTAATGAAATGTCTTAAGTATTCATTAAGAAAACGATGATTTCGTTCTAAGCTACCAACTGTTTGAGGATGGTAAGCAGTTGCAAAGCTATGATCTATTTTTAATATTTTACATACATTTTCAAAAATTTCATTCTTATACTCAGTTCCCATATCTGTTTTTATTGCAGATGGACAACCGTATATAAGTACAAAACTTTCGATGAATGCTTTCGCTACTGTTATAGCTTGCTTATCCACTAAAGGTGTGATAATTACATATTTGGATAAATCGCATTGCAAAGTGAGTGCATAACGATTTCCATTATTTGTTTTGGTAAATGGACCTACCGTGTCGATTGATATCAAATCGAACACTTTAGCAGGTGTTGTTGTGTGAATAAATTTTTCACTTGTTTTCATTTTGTGTTTATTTTGTTTACATAGAATGCATTGTTTGACATAATTGGTTATTGTGGACTTCATATTCGTCCAATAATAGTTTCTTCGTAATTTCATCAATAGTTTATTTATACCTACATGTCCTCCCAAGAGAGTATTGTGGTTTTCAGCTATGATGTTTTGAATATCTATTTTATTTTTTATCACTGCAGCTTTTTTATATAGTATTATACAGACGTCTTTTAATGTTTCGTTGCAGCTTTCTTTAAATTTTTGAACGTTCATTTTTTTGAATATAATGCTGCTTAATTCTAGCGCTAGTTTCTTTATTGACATTTTCTTGGCCATTTCATTTATTTGCTTTAACGCATTTTGGACATCTATAACATTTTTTTTGTAAGTAAGTTGCACTGATGCTAACTCTTTTTTCTTTGTTTTTGATGTGATTTTTATTGATATTATCGAATGGCGCATTTCAAAGACCAATTTTGGTAAACTGAAAGCGTCTATATTGTTGACAGATTCATAAGCCCTGAGGTGATCAGTCTCAGTAGCATTATCAACTGTTATTTTGTTTTGGTCGATTTTCCCAGTTCTAGACCTAGTTTGAACTGGCAGGACAAGTAGTACTTCAGAATTGATAGTTACGCGTGAAAGAGCATCAGGTACCGTATTATTTTTGCCTTTCACGTATTCGATATCAAATGAGAAGTCTTCTAAATCCGTTCTCATCCTTGTTAATTTGGAGGATGGTTCTTTCATCGAAAATAAATATATAAGAGGTCGGTGATCAGTTTTCACTAAAAAGCGTCTTCCATATAAATATGGTCGAAAATGTTTGATTGCCCAGTGGATGGCTGTTAATTCTTGTTCTATAGTAGACTTATTACTTTCTCCTTTGGTGAACATTCTACTAGCGTATGCAACAGGTAGTTCAGCATCGCCATGTAATTGAGATAACACAGCTCCGCATGCTAATTTAGATGCGTCTGTGCTTAAAATAAATTGTTTATTGAAGTCCGGAAATTGTAAAATTCTTGGTGACATAAGCTCTTGTTTTAATTTTTCAAACGCATTTTTACACTCTTCACTCCACTTGAAGACTGCATTCTTTTTCAGAATTGCATTCAATGGAGCGGTTATATCAGAAAAGTAAGGTATGAACCTTCTGTAATAATTACAAAATGCGACAAAACGTCGTACTTCGTCCGCATTTTGGGGTACCGGATATTTTTCAATCACGGAGAATTTTGCCTTGTCAGGTTGAATTCCTTCGGCGGATATATGATGTCCTAAATAAGTAACATCTGCACAGAAGAAATGACATTTAGCAGGATTTAGCTTGAGATTAAATTGTTGGAGTTTGGTGAACACTCTTTCTAAATTTTTCAAATGGTGGTCAATAGAACATCCAATGACAATAATATCATCGATGTACAGAAAAGCACATTCCGGAGGAAGACCGCTTAAAGCTATAGTCATCATCCTTTGAAAACTATTGGGCGAGATTGACAGTCCAAATGGAAGTCTGTTAAACTCATAATGCCCTTGATGTGTGGAGAAGGCTGTTAACTTTTTTGAGTTTTTGTCTAGTTCGATTTGATGAAATCCTGACATCAAATCAAGAGTCGAAAAATATTTCGCTCTCCCAAGTTGGTCCAGAATATCATCTATTCTAGTTAGAGGAAATTTGTCGGCTATAATTTTTTTGTTAAGTTGACGAAAATCACAGACTAAACGATGCTTTTGATCTTTAGTATTGGATTTTTTCGGTACTAACAAAATTGGTGTGTTATAAGGTGACGTGGAGTCTTGAATAATTCCTTTCTCGAGTAAATCATTAACTTGTTTCGTTATTTCAGCTCTGTGAACTTCAGGAGTTCTGTAGTTTTTTATGTATACTGGTGTGTTGTCGGTAATATTTATATTTTGTTTATAAAAGTTATTGCAGGTTAGCATATCACCTTGCAAAGAGAAAATATTATTAAATTTTTTGCATAATTCTATTAATTTGCCTTTGGCTTCAGCATTTACACCATCAATATTTAATTCTTTCATGAGATTTGTATTTCGGTTTTCCTGGTCAACATCTTTGAACGTATACATTGTATATTGTTGTAGAGGGATTATCTGTTTAGTAAAATTTTTATCAATTATTACTGCTTTATTTGTTGTGTTAATGAATTTAGCTATTGCATGTTCTGAATTAACGATAGCGTTTCCGCAAAATACTCCGGGTTGAACTTCACATGACAGTAAAACGTTATCTTCTTTGGTGCTCTTCGTATTTATTTGTCTATAAACCTCACAGCGAGGTGGTAGGACAATTGTATCTTCACAAGTGTCTTCAATTATTATTTCAATTGGACCAAGGCTAGTAGCGCATGTTAATGTCCAAGTGTCATAATCAATATTACAATGATATTTGGTGAGAAAGTCTCGACCTAAAATACCATCTGTCGGAATTGGAAATTCGTCATTCACTATATGAAATTTATGTAATAGCGATACACCATCGCTAGTATACAGTTCTGTAGTCATAGAACCTTTAGTTTCAGTTTTGATATTGTTTATTCCCGTAATCAAGCATTTGTCAGTTATTGTGATAAATTCGTCTTGGTTTAATTTATTGGGTTTCAGAATCGATATCTCTGCTCCCGTATCTATCAAAAATGTACAAGTATAATTTGAAATTTTTGGTTTTAAATTGATAAAATTAGTTGGTTTGGTATGAATATTGAAAATGTATCTGGTCAATGGTTCCTTATTTGGGATAATGGGACTGCTTGTTGTGTTTGCTGTTGTTGTTCTTGCGGGTTGCTTATACCCCCAACATGCTGAGCATGTTGATTCTGCTGCTGCTGTGGCTGTTGAGGGCCTTGCCAGTTTTCCGCATCGTTGTAAAATATTTGATTATGTTGACGAGTATTTCCACCCCGTGTGTAACTTTGTCCGCGGTGATTCTGGATTCCGCGGCCTCTATTTCCATTTTGGTGTCCCCGATAATTGTAGTTATTTTGATTGAAAGGGCGGTTTTGATATCCACTATAAATATTAGATCGGCCTCTGGAAGAGTTGACTTGTCCTCTGTTCGATCGGCCTCGGTAGTTATTTCTACCTCTTGGATTTCCTTGATTGTGGTTTTTAAAGTACAATACACTGACTTCAGTCTCGTGCTGATTCTCATGCACTTTTCCAATGGCAGCATCCAAGTTTTCAAATTTGCCTGCCTTTATCAGAAGTCTGGTTTCAGAATCTCGAACTCCATTGGCCAAAGCTTTAATGCCTGCTTTTGTTGCAAATCTAACGGCTGCATCCAAGGGGATGTTTTCAGCCAAATAGCACTTCTGCAAGTCTAGTGTTAATTTCTCGACTTGGTCAGTGAATTTATTGAGGTCACTTGTCTGTCTCAAAGCATTTAATTTTGCTTGGACAACCTCAGGCTGTTGTTGCTTTCTGCATTTTTCATTAAGTTTTTCTATTATAACGTCTAGAGTTTCCGGGTTTTCTCCGACGGCTGCTATAGCTTTATTCGAGAATTTCGATAAAATCACATTAATCGCAGCGGCGCGATTATCGTTGTTAATGATAGGCGATAGGGCTTTTATAGCCGCTACTGTTGCATTTAATTTATCAGCACTGCCATCGTACTCAGGGATTAACGATGAGGCTGTTTTAATAACTTCCAATACAGACACCATCTTTAGTTCGTCTTTTGGTTTGTTGTCTTTAAATTTTCGTGTGAGAATCTCTTTTATTTCTCTATTCCATTCACGTGTATTTTTCGCGATTTTAGCGAATGTTTGCGGTTCTATCAGGTCGTAATTTTCTTCTAAGTATTCCTCTACTGAAGTTTTAAGTTTTTCGCTCAATTCTAGTTTAGTTTGGAGTGTTTCATTGGTGATTTTGTTATATTGAGACTTTTTTATGTTCGTGTTCAATATTTTTAATTGTTCGTATTTATCCATTCCTAAAGAGTTAGACCTGGTTTAGGTTGACGAGCGATTTCCTCGCCTTTTTGAAAGCTTGTTTTTTCACATACTTCGTGTAGGCTTGGTATATTACAAAAGCTAATTGTATACTGCATATAGTTAGTAATATCCAATATTTAGTCTCCTGGCCATCTTGCCACACCGCGTGCTGCTCTAACGTATTTATTATATTTATTTGCGGATCTCCGCTTACCGTAGGATTTTTACTTGTACGCGACCCCATTTTTTTAACTGTCACTGGTTGAGTGGGTAGCGGTCGGACGGCTGAATCTCGGTTAACTTGGCTAATGCTTAATAGTCACGTACTCATTCTCGATAATAGTAAGGTTCGTTCACTTGGTCGTAACTTAGCATCAGGTCACTAAATTCACTTGGTCGTAGTTTAACGGAATGGCGAATTTTCCACCACTGGAACTCCTCACTTTTATTTGTATAAGTTCTTCTGGAGTTATTGGCAGTTGCTGTGCGATCACTACTAATCAGTTGGGTCTTTAGATCTCCATTTTCACTTAACACACGCGAGAACGGAACGAGCTGTTAGGATTCGCGGATCTACTGTACAAGTGCGGGTTCGTGCCGCTGGTAATCACTGCTCGGATACGAGCCACGGTCTGCCATGTAAGTTTGTCTTACTTAGAATGAATTATTTTATTCAATATTTAGTTTTTATATGCATGACGATTGCCATGCATACATCGATACATAGTACATAGGGTCATAGCGTTAGACGCCTGGAGTGACAATTTGCTGCGCCGTATCCATGTGCCTTGCACGTCATCAAATGTGCAGCGTCGACAATAGACCTCGGTGATCGACCGCTCGAGTTGGTCACCGGTGTGCTGTGCGAATAAAGTTCGATTGAGTACAGTCGAACTTTATATAGCACGGTATAATTTAATTAGTGGGACGTCACAACTACATATTTTGATCATTTTAACTTCTCCCTAGCTATCGTTACATATTGCATTCACAAATCTACGAACTAGGCCCCCTATAAATATTTCCAACTATTGAAACTCGAAGTTTGGATGCGGTCACGGATAAACTCAGTCATAATAGCTGTATACAAGAGGCTTGTTCGCTTTGAAGTGCGTGCTCCTAGAGGAACTCATTGGTGGAATGCCGAAATTGCTAGACTCAATACGTGGATACTCGTCTGAAGAAGATGAATTAGCTTTTTAACATGCGCTAGCCTGTACGAAGAAATTACAGACGACTGCCTCTAAGTCAGTGGCGTAGTAAGAAAATTTTTCGGGGGGGATATGAATTTTTTTTGTATATATATGAAAAAATGTTCAAAAATATTCTGAGCAGGAAAAAAATGTTCAAAACCAACAACTCAGGGAACGGGTTTGGGTAGTCAAGGTAGGAAAGCTAGCTGTTGGTATAGAATCAATGCTCTTCCCCTACGAGGACAATCTGGGCGGCAAACTTCAGACTGTCTAATTTACTAAGCCCTTCAGTTCCCTTGTGCAATTCAGTACCACTTTCTCGTTGAGCTTCCGACTGGTTCGCGAACTACTCGGTCTGGTCCCCGACGATAGATCTAGCCTACTCCGACGAAAAGTTCCCCGGCGAGAGAAGTTCGAAAGCTAACCAACCAGCCAGGTGCTGCGGTCAGTTCGGCGATTCCGGTAGAGTAGGGCATCCGGTTTGATAGCGCCCCGGCGCGGTGTATCGTCGCGATCTACGCGGTCTCGTTCCCGGCGGTGAATTTGACTGTCGCTGACGGAGAGGTCCCAGACGAAAGAAGTTCTCCCGATACCGATTCTTATTTGGCTTCAGTACTACAACTTCTTGAGCCCTTTGGCTCCGTGACCGGTGCCATTTAGCACCGCAACTGCTTTAAGCCCTTTAGTTCTCTTCTTGGGCCACTTAGATGATCCATTCCGCTCCTCGACTTGTTCGCGAACAACTCGGTCTATTCCCCGACGATTGACCTGACCTACTCCGACAGAGAATTCCCTGGCGAGAGAAGTTCTCCAGAGATTGAGCTAATCAGCTAGGTGCCGAGGTCAGTTCGGCGATTCTGGTGAAGCAGGGTGTCCGGTGCACTGGTGCGCCGATGACCCGCGACTAGTGGTGTCTCGTCGCTGTCTACTCAGTCTAGTCCCCAGCGGTGAATCTAGCTTACGCTAACGGAGAGTTCCCTGGCGAAAAAAGTTCTCCCAATATCGATTCTTCTTCGGTTTTCGCTATTTTTCTATCGGAACAACCGGTGGGGTGCCGTGGTCGGTCTGACGAATCCGCATGGAGCATGACGTCCGGTTCGCTGGCGTTTCGACGACTCATACTCGCTGCTCTGTTGCAGTCTACACGACTAATCCTCGGCGGTGAATCTAGCTTATTCCTGCGGAGAGTTCCCTGGCGGTGATTGCTCTCCCGAAACCGTTGTTCGATGTCCATTCCATTGTAAGACGGTCATGATCTACATCAGCGGTTCTCAACCTTTTTCGTACCACGGACTCCTTAGATATCACACTGGGTTGCTGCGGACCCCCATAGATAAACATCAATTTTGTATGCTATCAATATGTTATTTTCAATTTGTTAGGAAACATGACTTGAAATTTCAATATGCACTCGGAAAATATATTTTTCTTCGCGGACTCCCAGCACTGTCTTCGCGGCCCCCTAGGGGTCCGCGGACCCCAGGTTGAGAATCACTGATCTACATCATATCTCTGTTTACTGCGTTCCACGTCTCTACGTCGCTTGTCATTGTGTAGGCTACATTATCCGGGTTGATGTCCGGTCCTCCCATGTTAAGTAGCTCCCTGCACGTCACTTCAAACCTCGGACATTCAAAGACTCTGCTCGGACATTCAAAGACTTCAAACCTCGGACATTCAAAGACGCTCCGGTGTCTCCTCGACGATCTCACACTTCAAGCACAGTGTTGACGTTGCGTACCCACACCGATGAAGATACTGCTTAAGCAGCCGTGGCTCGATAGGAGCTGTTTCAGGTGGAAAGTCATCACTCCGTGCTTTCTATTGACCCACGCCGACAGGTTTGGATGAGCCGGTAGGTCCACTTTCCTTTCTCCGTATTGTCCCATTCCTGCTGCCACGTCACCATCGAATCGCTTCTCATCATCTTCCTCATGTTTCTGGCGTTTCATTGTTTGTAGCACTTGATATCCTCCGTCAGGGTAATGTAGATGGGGATCATCTCGGCGACAAGGCATACTGCCTCCGGTACGCAATCGAAACTCGTACGACCAGCAGTCGAAGCGTCCTGTTCAGCTTTTCGCGGTTTCATTGTCTCCGTCACCGAAACCTCCATTTCTACAAGTGTCTCACCGTTAGTGACACATCGTCCACGAAACCAACGATTTTCACTTTCCTGGGAAGCCGCAGTGTTAAGCCCCATCGTACATCCCATTCGAAACTGTTGGACAAAGAATGGAGCCCTGAGGAACGCCCGCTGTGACTCGCATTGCCTATTGCCCGTTTGTTCGTCTGGTACAGCAGTGCTCTACTCTGGAAGTATCTCTTAAGGAACTGGCTCATTCTTTTATGCCACGCTGCGGCATTGGTCTATTCCAGGCTGGATGGCTCGTTGACTTCCCACACTTTGGCAGCAACATCAGTTTCTGCACCTTCCTCATTTCGGGGATTACCATCATCTAAAGACTTCAGCAGTAGCATCCTAAACATGTCCGGATATGCCAGGATCGCAGCTTTCAGCGCCACGGTTGGTATTCCATCCGGACCGGGGGTTTTCTTTGATTTTAGTCACATCGACGCTTTTTTGAGCTCGTCGTTAGTCACTTACCACTCGGCTGTGTTACCTCCTTCTTCTTCGCCGTACGATGTAGGTGACCAGGTAGTTGAATCGTGATTCGGGAAGAGACACTCAACGATTATCTTTTGCTTACCCGGGATATATTTCAGTTGGTGTTGACGGACCCTCGTATTCGTCATGACGACTCAGTACGCGTCCCCCAGGGATTGGCGTTTATTTCTCAGCACAGCTACTTATGGCAATTGGCTTGCTAAGCTTGATCTCCCGTTTTAAAGAGTCCCTACCTTCTCAAAACGTCGCTTGGGCACCTCTCTCACTCTCCGATCTTACGCTCTGAGTCCGCCTTCTGGATCTAAGACAAGCAGCGTGTAGCGTACTGAGCTACTCATTTAACCCGTAAGCTGCATGCCGTCTACTGCATGGCCCTAGTTTTCGTCACATTGTAACGTCACAAGCCGTCACAATCCTTCTTGTTAGATCAGCTGCATCAACGTACTTGATTCCGTTGTTCGCCGAAGTAACTCAACAAAGAGGTTTTCGTTAAAGGCTTTCGTCTTCCACTTTAGCTTGCGGCTCGTAATTCTTCGTGCTGCAGCAGGGTTCCATTGGCCGATGCGGTAGCGAATCGCCTGGTGGTCAGGGTTACCATATTCACGGATTTTTCTGTAATGTAACAGATTTTTTTCACAATTTTTGATCACAGATTCTTTTTTACAGATGACAGATTTTTGGCATATTGATGAAAATTTCACAGATTTTTGAAAATGTTGTGATTTTTCACAGATTTTTTGGAAATTTATCACAGATTTTCACAGATATTTCTCCTGTTTAAGTCATCACAGATGGTAAAAAGACTTTTTTGACCGAAACACAGATTTCAATGTGGCATCCCTGCTGGTGGTCTCTATGGGGATACTTCTCTCACACTCTCCAGTCCATGTTCGCCGTCAGTCAAGGACTACAGAATGTGGCGAAATTTCTCTCCGTACCGATATTCACGAAACGAACCAATAAGCTCCCAGCTCCTCGCTTCGCCGCGATCTACTTGTTATAGTCCTCGGCGGTTGAGCTAGCCTCCACAACGTTTGTTTAACATATTGATTTTTTTCAAATTTCTCTAAAATATTTCGGGGGGGGGGGGGGGGCTTCGTCCCCAAACCCCCCCCCCCCCGCTACTACGCCACTGCTCTAAGTTCTTTTCAGGTTTTTCTAATTCTTGGACATTTACTTGTAGAATTGATATTAGAATTCTTGCGTGGCATCACGCAAGGTTTTACTCACGAACACAAATTGTGTCTCCGTTGTTTTTGGAGCAAACGTCAATCCAGCGCTAGCTTGGTCCTGTCACTAAGTTAGTATCGAATTCTGATGAGACGAAGTCAAAACGCAAATTCCATAATTTAACCAAAACGATCAAAAGCGCGCTGAAAGTTTTGCTCCGTATAAGTCTACGGGGTTAATGGATAAAGCACAAGTGTCACATTTGGGCTGCATTCGAACAAACCAATTATTGGTGTAGCTTGCAAACTTGCTTTCAAACAAAAACTTATGCCGGCTGTGTCAACACAGCCGGCATAAGTTTTTGTTTGAAAGCAAGTTTGAAAATGTCAAAGAATTGATTGCATTTTTACAAGCACAACTGCAATATCCTACATTGCAAACTCAATTATCACATGGCTACTATTCAGGATGCTGAGTATTATTCAAGTGATCTTTGTGAATCCGATTACGTCACCTTATATTATTTGATATGTAATGCTATGCAGTAATGCAATTGCGTATCCAGATTTTTAGTTCTCCATACATAGATGAACCTATGTACAGAGAGTTAAATATCAAGAATATGTTGTGCTTGCTAGCCTGGTGCGTGTGGTGAAGAGCCACAGGCTTTATCAGTAGGGTTCATTATTCCTTCGGGAGTAAAGAATTCAGGCTGTCTTCGGTTTAGTGTTTTAATTTTTTGTGTTGTCATTTACCATTTTCCCACCTTTTTGTTTCATTTCCCTTTCCTTTCCTGTCGGGAGAGTGATGAGACGACATGGCAAGGCACAAACCTCCAAATAAAGTGGGGGACGTGCCATTCTAACCAACATATTCAGATTTCCTGATTCTTACGCCTCAGCGGTCGTATTGGTTTTCCCGTAACTGTAAGTTATGTGCTATAGCATTAATTGAAAGCGACGGATTTTAAATAAATATTATTACCCGATGACCGGCATAGGCTGAAACCCTAAGGTGAAATGATTTTTTTTTATTAAGTAACACCCGATCATATAATCATAGCGTTTAGTGACAGAAGAATGGTCCCGTGTCCCAACTTTCAGTTATGAATACGCAACAACGCAAGATCAGTGCCAAATTGAAGCGAGAACAACTGGAAATGAGACACAGCCTTATTTCTTCCCCAAAAACCGACTGTTGTTAATGAATCAAGTAATTTAACCAGACTGTAAGTTAAGTAATCAAAGTATCTGTTCCCATTATGGACGTTCAATTACTCATATTTGCTAAGGAAAAGATCTGAGTCATTAAGATTGATTTATGACAAAGAAAGCCAAAAATATTTCAGATATATTATAATGTGCGCCTGGTACCACCAAATCAACAACAAAACCGGAACAGTTACCCTATTTTACGCATACCGGTCTAGCAAATCAACTTTGCGAACTGTTTGCTCGCCGAAATATAAAACCACTTTCATTGACCGGCGGGATGGCGAAGGGGAAAGTTTACGCAAGATACTGTCTTCCGAGGATCTCGTTTACATGCTGACCGAGATGTTCCATAGGCTGTAAACAGGCCTAATTGACATTTAACTTTTCTTTTCTTCTGCTAAAATACAGAAAGTTGCCGAGTGCTGACTTTTTATGTATACAAGGATTGCAATGAAATCACAGAACAATGCAATATGTTGACATGCTTTCTGTATTTGACTTTTACTTTGCTATCTGTATACTGGTGCGTGGCCTGACAAGCAGCAATGGTGCGGCGCCTCGGCGTCTAACAACGTGTATTCTGTTGCCTTGAATGATATGGCAATCTCTTATCAGTTTCATTCGTAATAATATAGGCTTGAGTGAAAAGCGATTTAAATTCTCCAACATGTTATGCCTTAAATGTAAGTGTAAGTTTCAATGTTGCGGAAGTCATCTCTAGACCTTTGTCTGTGTCTTTAGCGATCAATCTCTGGAAGTCTTAACCCTTTCATGCCCATGCTGTTTGTAAACAACGACGTTTTTAAGCAGCTATAACTTTTGATTGAGATATTATTTGCTCACGAAAACAATTAAGACTAATAAATGTGACTATTGCCTTTCATTTAAGTATTGACAATTACAAGAATCAGCTCTAGAACTGAAGTTATTACAATTAGATTGGATTCCGTGGAGCAGTGCTGCCAAGGATAGTGTACGTTGAAGACGGAATATGATTTTTTCATATAACTTCGCTATGTTGCAATAATATTGAAAGTTGACAAAACTTATAATTTAAACTGTTTTTGGCTACCTGTTCAACGTATTGGACTATTGTAAATATTCTGGTGAATTGTATTGAGCATTGGAAGGTGAAAATTAAGCAGATTCTAGCACTGCGATGAAAGCACCTAACTTTATGAAATAAGCACCCCCCCCGTTTTCAAGGAAAAATAGTTTTGAAACCCTACATGCACTAGAAAAAAGTTGGGCGTGAAAGGGTTAAACGTTCAAAACTACTAGCATTAGTGACGGAAACAGTATACATTCAAACGAAAAAAAATCAAACGCTGAACCGTGCAAAAAGAATTCGATCTGTCTGCTGCGAATGCGAGAAGTCATCGTTCTACAAATGAGAAATCAATTACCTTAATTACCGGACACGCAATAAGGGCCGACCGAAGCGATTAGTTCCGGAGAAAGATTTCGGCTATTAGCGCCCGTTTGGCTGGTAGTGCTGAAAGCGAAGATGGATTGAGTGCGTGAACCATAACAACGCAGAACTGAAGCGACATAGAGCTATAAAATGAGAGAATGGCCTACAGCAAAGAATTCGCGAGCCGCGAGTCGCAAAGAACAGAGCTTGAGTATTTGATTTATTCCGCTTGCCGTCCGAGAGAAAGAGAATTTTGTTCCATCAAACGTGCCTAGATTGTACAGGTCTTTATACGGTAATGTACTGATTTGACCTTCAGTTTTACAGCCTGTAGTTATATAGAATAATTTTGATGTTACATTAACGCAATATTTTCCTATTATAGTTTCTAAATTAAATCTGGAACCAGCTCAAACGTCTCGAATACTTTTCGGTGCTCTGTTAGCTGTTACGGGACTGATGGAAATTATCTATGTCACTTAAACACTAGCACCGAGATATTTTCATTGGGACAAAGATCTATTACATATGCGCGGCGAAGTATAACATCTTATTTTTCCAAGAATAAGAAATAAACTTGTCATAACTTTGTTGCAATGTGACATGCAACAATAATAAGCATAGGAACAGTTTATTGTTATTAACGCAGAGGAAATACGCATTGTTGCATCTGAGTAGGTTGACAGCAGTAAAAATACTTATTTGTCGATGATACTTGTGCAGATTTTCCAATAGTTTGTAGTTAAATACATTTGGGAATACATTCTACAAAGATTATGTATTTTTACGTCGCACTTGTAATCAAGCAATAAAAAAGAAAATGAAAATATTTTTTGGATCTTTCATTGAACTATTTTGACCCGTATTCTTTTACTAGATTTAATGTCAAAGACACTAACCCATGTCCAGTAAATCCGGTAGTGTTAAAAAGGACAGGTTTACATTTTCTTATAAAAACAATTAAAATCGTTCTAAAGTTTCAAGGGTTGGACATTGTTATAGATACATTTAGGAAGTTGAGCTCTACCGGAGTATGTAATAAATGGGGCATTTTACTTATAATTGGTTGGTCTTATATCAGACCGGACTAAGTTGCAAAATATCAAAAAGTGAGATAATAATAACAGTGGATAGAGAATATATTACTCTACATTCCACTTTTGCCAGAATTGTAATATGTTCCATTAGCCTGAATTATGGCAAAAAATTGAATTATAATGTAAAGGATTCTGCGATTCAAACTCTAAACTTATTTTTTCTCGAAATCAATACAATGTCGCTTAGTCCGGTCTGACTTAACACTGACCCACCAATTATATTTATGATTCAATTTAAAAGTAGCATACACTGAAAACATGAAGTCGTAAATATAATGAAATTGATCGTACAATGCACGAGTTCATTCGTCGTTCTCTGCAACGAAGTATTCTCGTGCATTGCAAATAGTAGGTTTCATTCATTTCTTAGACTGAAGAATGACAGCTTGGTAAACAAAAGTTTTCGTAAATTTCACATATTTAGTGTACATTGCATGAATGTTATCGTTGATAACGATATTATTTTTTGCGAATGAAACGAAATGATTCGTTTATTTTAATTAGGTTTTGTGTACATTACGAACGATTTCGTTGGTCGCACGAATTCATTTCGTTCATCTTAGAGAAGTTTTTGTATTTATCAGGAATCAGAATATATTGGCTTAAATGGCACGTTCCCCGTATGTAGTCGGGGATTGGTGCCTTGTCGTGTGTTTTCATCATTTCCTGAGCGGAAGGAAAGGACAAGTAGGTGTCGGGAAGTAGAATTGGAAGGGTGGGAAAATAACAGCACAAAAACAAAAATAAACAACAGGTAAGTTAAACTCACAAGTAGTTCAACTTGCCTGCGAATAAGCCTAAAGCTCTTTACCACATTGGATAAGAAACTTTAGTATGTCTCTGAGTTTCAGTCGTCCAAACATGGTTTCGTCTATATAAGGACGGCCGAAGACTCGAAATCACAATTGCGCTACCGCTGGACAGTTGCATATCAGATGATATGAGGTTCCGTAGTCGGATTCACAAAAATCACATGAAAAAGACTCAGTGCGCTGAATAGTTGCCATGTGATAATTGAGTTTGCAGTGGCCGGTTAAAGCCCTGGTCAGCATGCCGCAGTGGTGCTTCGAAAAATGTAGGAGATTTTTCGAAATCACTGGGCACGGTTGTTCTAGAAACGCCTTTGTTTGGCGACACGTTAGTAGATTTCTCCAATAATTGCGGTGCTCGGATAAAGCCTCGGACCGTATTTTTTCCCTTAGCCAACTTGTCGAAATTGGCAGAGCGGGCTCAGGACCAACGAAGTTAATCACTGAACCTGCCCTGGCCAATTCGTCAGCCCATTAATTTCCAGTAATACCAGCATGTCCGGGCACCCAGACAAGGTAGATAGTATTGACAATGCTTAGTTCTTGGATTTGGGTTCGGCACGCGATCACTAGCTTGGACCGAGATTTATCTGAGCTAAGGGCCTTGATTGCAGCCTGACTATCGGAGTAGAAGTTTATAACTCTGCTGGACAAACTCAGTTGAAGGGCCGATTGTACCCCGCACACAATCGCAAAGATTTCTGCTTGGAATACAGTACAGTATCTACCTAGTGAGTGAGATTGTTCCAATCTCATTTCACGACAGTAGACACCAGCACCAGCACGTCTCTCCATCAGAGAACCGTCAGTGTAACAGACCACTTGCGTTTGTTGTTGTCTTTCCATAAAGCCAGACAACCACTCCTCTCGAGAGGGAATCTTCACATGGAATGTCCTGTAAGGAAAACTACATGTGAGTGTAATATCACTGGGAGCAAGAATATCTCCATGTAACCATTTGTGACCACAATCGTATATGACTGGTAGCAAGATCAACATGGTTACAACAACATAGTAACCTGCAGTCTGTATGCACATGATAGTGCTTCTTGTTTGAGGTGTATGTGTAATGGTTTAATATTTAGAAGTGCCTCAAGAGCAGCAGTCGGAGTCGTGGTGAAAGCACCAGTCAACGCCATGAGCACCATTCTTTGCAAATGGTTTAGCTTTGACTGGACTGTCACCACCTCTCGCATCTGCCACCACACAAGGCATCCGTATGACAGTATTGGACGTACAATTGTCGTGTAAATCCAATAGATGTATTTAGGTTTAAGAGCCCAGGTCTTTCCAAAAGTTCGTCTGCACTGCCCGAAGGCCATGCACGCTTTCTTGACTCTGAACTCAATGTGAGCAGACCAATTTAGTTTGGAATCTAATATGTCTCCAACGTATTTGACCTGATCCGCACACAGTAGCTCGGAATCAAAGAACTGCAAGGGACGAACCCCGGTTGTTATTCGCTTCTTCGTGAAAAGAACCATTGAAGCTTTGCTTGGGTTAACTGATAGTTTAACTTGTCGACACCTCTGTTCGACAGCTCTTAATGCCTGTTGCAGCCGTCAGCTACCAAGTTCCATAACAAAGGTGACAGAACGCCGCCCTGAGGACAACCGCAAATACTTAACTTCCGTATCTCAACCTTTCGCAGTGACGAGCAAAGTATGCGGTTACTAAGCATTGTGTTTATCCAACCCGAGGTACATGCAGGTATCCCATGACCGCGCGTCACTTCCAGAATAGACTGGAAGGACACATTGTCAAAAGCACCCTCAATATCTAGGAATACACCCAAGCTAGATTGCTTGAGCGAGAAGGCTTTCTCAATGTTGTAAACAACATCGTAAAGCAGAGTGATCGTGGATTTCCCACACTGATATGCATGTTGCATTTTGTGCAGTGGATATTCAACTAAACTAACGTTCCTGATGAGATGATCGATTATGCGTTCCAAAACTTTCAGAAGAAAAGAACTTAAGCTGATAGGCCTAAAACTCTTGGCTTCTTCATAGCTTGAGCGCCCCGCTTTGGGAATAAATCTAACAGTTATTTGTCGCCATGCTTTCGGGATATACCCGGTAACAAGACTGGAAAGCAAAATCTTTTTCAAGACATGTTTAAGAATATCAAATCGCTTTTGCAGTAACACGGGAAGTATTCCATCTTTTCCGGGTGATTTGTATGGAGCAAAGCTGTCAACTGCCTACTTGACCGATTCAGTGGAAACCAATGTGCGTGCTAACGACCACGAGTCCGAATCATCAGAATGAGATCTGGGAACATTGTTCAACTCCGGATCGATACAACCTGGAAAGTGTGTGTCGAAGAGACAATTAAGAACATCTTTTTCGTCCGTCACATAAACACCATCTCTGGTTGTTAAGGAGTTTATCTGAAAATCATTCGATTTGGAGAGAATTTTATTTAGTCTGCTAGCCTCGTTCAGACTAGAGACATTGGTGCATAGGTTTTGCCAGCCCGTACTGCAGATCTAAGACATTTCTTATATGCACTACGAGCTGACCTGAAAGCCCTGGAGTCATCACGCTGACGCCGGTTCCAAGCTCTTCTCATAACTTTCTTCATTCTTTCAAGCTCAGCCCTCCACCAAGGGGTTCCCCTAGTCGATTTAACAGTACGAAGTGGACAAGCTTCTTCGTAGGATGCTAATATGAATGAGTTTGTCGTATCCACGACGTCATTTAAGTCGTCTAGTTGACTAATTGTTGGAAAATATCCATGAAATTTAGTCGCCAAGTTTTCTAAAAAGAGGTCCCAGTTTGTAGATTTAGTATTACGTTATGTTACCACATTGAAAGTGACGTCAAAATGATCGAAAAATATATATTTATGATCGGATAGATACGGTTCAGTTTCATTTGGAACCTGCCAATTTCCCAGCTCATGCAAAATTCTATCAGAGCAAAGTGTTATGTCTAACACCTCCTCCCTCCCAGATCTCGCAAAAGTTGGTCGGTTTCCCATATTCAGAATATGGAGATTTGTACTACTTATGTACTCCATCAGTTCAGAGCCTCTCAGATTGATGACTGAGCTGCCCCAAATGATGTGATGAGCATTCGCATCACTGCCGATAATGAGCGGAAGCCCATTTATGCTACAATATGATACAACGCTTTTGAAATCATCAGAAGGAGATGACTCGTTATGCGGTAGATATGCTGAACAATATATATTTTTGCCTACGTTTCCGACAGTCAGTGTAACTGTGACAACACAGATATCGCGAGTAGTGAGCTCCGATATGAGACACGCGTCAATAGCCTTATTTGCAAGAATGCAAGCACGAGGCATTTCACGTGGGTTAGTCATGCCTGTCTTGTTGTAAGCAATGAAGGCAGTGTTAAGTAACTTTCCAAAATAGAAGTTTCCTTTGTGGAAGGTAAAGTTTCCATGGCATTGGTTCTTGAACCAAGCTACTGTTGGCAGAAGGCTGATAGCACCCAGTCGTCGCCGGTCTAAGGACCAAATGCCATTAATAAACTTAGACTCGCGTGGAGGCATGAGATAGAATTGAAAGCTGAATGAACATGACAGCAAAACACTTATTCTTCGTGCTGACATAACTGAAGGTAATTGCTTACCGGTCCCCGATTCCTCTCGCGAATTGTCAATTCTCAAACCTTATACATGATTGAAGTCATCATTCTACTCAAATAAGGCCATGTGTTTTCTCTAAGCACATTGAATGCTCTTTGGATCAGTTCCCCCGTTGGTAAAACAAACCCTAAAGAAACATAGAAATTAGTTTGCTCAGTCCAAAGAAAAGTTTGCCGACCGGCAGATACGTGTTCCCGAATATTAAAGAATCAAAACCTCTCCTCATACGCAATAAAATAAGAAAATAAAAAAAAACAGTTGAATATCCAAGGCGGCTCATTTCCAAAGACAGCACCGCCTATGAAACACCCAACAAAACATAGGTGACAAGGGACGCGGACGAAATTAACTGAGCTGGAGTGGCTGGTTTGCACCTATTTTTCGGGCGAAGAATTTTGGGGCGACACCTGGTAGTCGCTAGTCGCTGGTGAAACGCCAATTATTTGAATATGCTAATTTTTCGTATTGCCGTATCTTTTTTCACTTTTCGGATTGAATTTTTTTCTCTGAAAAACCATTTTTCACTATTTTTAGAATATACACTGTGTTTCTAGATGTTTTCTGTGCACTTTTATTGTCCTTGCATCGGGAATCGACGGCCCGTAATGCGAGGAAAAGATATTTTTTCATTTGCCGGAATTCGATTTTCACAAACTGTCACCACTCGCGTCACTCAAAAATATGCCGAAAATGCTTTTATAAGCCACTTAACTTTGTATAATCGTTAAATTGCACCCTTATTGACACTTTCTATAACCGGGAGGCAGTAAACTGCGCCGAAAATAATGAAAATTAACCGACTCGAAGGGAGCTCTACAGGAGTCAACCGCTCGCGACGAAGATACACACCAGGGTTCTCTTTGTGAATTATCCCGGAAGAGTGAAAAACTCAAACTTATTCATACAAAACCAACGAACAGTTCTTGATGGCTTAACTGAACCCGCCCGAATTCGTACTGCTCCGGATGCTGGATCAACTGGAAGCGAAAGAGGTTTAGGAAATCTTCCTGAAACCGGTGGACACGGATAGGGTTACTAAATAGTCAGACCGAGACTGTCGCGATGATCAACAATTATCTCACGTATAGCAACAAGGACTCCACATTCTACCTCTATTGAAGCTCTTTTGACGTTGGCGGCTTGACGAATGGCGCTCGTAAATAATTTATAAAGACTTTTGTATATAGCAGTGAACAATTCGTTTGCCTAATGAAGACGTTTCATAGTAAGCCAACGAAAGTCGTTTCGTGGTTTTCACGAAAAACTCGTAGTAAAAAATATAAGTGTTTCAATAGAACTACAAATGATTTGAAAAATTCGTATATTTTATGAAAATTTTACAAACCTATTTACGAATACATTCTATCATTGTAACTTTAAAAATCGCCTTTCCACAAAATTTGCAAATATTGGCAAAAAGTTATCAATGTTCCTTATTGTACCTACAAAATATACAAGATACATGCTACGAAGCTTGCATTACAAAAGATACAAAGTTCACCAATTTTTCATGCTATTATATTGCCACCACATAGTGAATTAACCAGTAAATCGTCAATAAATATATCCCAGTCAAGAAAAAGAATATTGGGCTCTTAAACGTGGTATGTACTTATCCGCCCGATGCGCCAACTAAATTTGTTACCATTCAAAAGATGACGAAAGTATTTTCTTGCGTTGATGATATAGGATGGTAATTTTATTTTAAGTATTTTAGGATAAACATTATATACTTTTACAAAAAATTTAACTAACACGGTACTACAAAAAATGAATGTATTTTTAAAGTGATCGGTCAAAGGTTGTATGTCTGGTCAAATACAACACAAAACCACGTTTGATCAATTTAATATGCCCTCAAAATCTTGATATATCGTCGCTGTTGTGCCATCTTATGACAAGCGCCATTTAGCACATTTCGAGAAAAACGATTTTTAAAGTTTGAGAATGAATATCTTGAAACTTATAAATAGTATAAACAATCCAAAAAAGAAAATTGATGCTTCTATCTATTCTGTATTAATCTCTCAAATATTACGAAGATCGGTTGACTATGTTGCGAGTTTTTACTATTAATGTAAACAAAAGTCGCACTTACACGTGTCATAGACGTGCATTGATGGCAATTTTTATGACGTGTCATAATCGTGCATAGAACATTTTCCATAGGAAAAAATCATCAAATTTTAACTTTTATACATATCTTTGGCTTCGTTTGGTCTATAAACACTTGGTGAGATGCATTTTGAAGGAAATAAGGCAGTGAATCTAGAAAAAATCTAGAAAAAATAGTTATTTTTGGTTACAATTTTGCCAAATATGCTATGATTCCAGTTTAAAACTCAAACTGTGTTTTTCTAACAACTCGTGTATTTTTCTTTTGATTTTTGTGCCATTGTGTTCCTCAGACATTTTTACACATAAAAGCAGCTAAAACTTCAATATAACTTGAGGAAGCCTCTCGATACAGTGATTTGAAGCAAAAAACTCATAATAGACCTTTCTCGTCCGACCTAACCCCCTTTTTTCTTATTTTTATTCAAAAGACTACACATTTTTAAGAATATTTCCGCTGAAATGAGACTTTTTAGAGCTATCGTGATTTTGTAATGATTTTTTTAAATTTGAAAAATGCAAGAATGTTGAGTATTTTTTTCACCTTTGCAAGAATGGTGGGACTCAAAATATGTGTTTGGGCAGCACTGTTTTGTATATTTTTGCTTGGCTTCCTGGCAACGCGGCAAATGAAGTGGTGAGTCGCGGTACAAAGTTCATTGGTTATGTAAACAAACTAAAATGAACCTCTCGGTGGAGAACGTTGCATGGTAATGTTTAACCTCACTTTTTTGACAGTGCAAAGAGATTGTTTACATGATCTTGGAATTTTTGTTGATTCGATCATAGTATGAGAAACTTGGTTTGGTTCGCTGCCAAATGTTAACACTTTCCCAACAAGGTCGCTCAGCTGTATTTTTTAATTGATGTCGGCATCATACATTGTTACGTTAAATTTAACATTTTTACTTTTCTTGTATATGATTCATTGAAGAAGCAAGGAATTTCTAGCCAAACATTTGAAAAAGGCCTACTGCCAAATGCAAACAAATCGAATTTTGATGTTCTCTATTAAAATCCTGGGACAGAACCTGTGGATAGATGTTTTCTTTTTCTTTTTTCTGTTCATTTTATCTCTTGTCTTGCATAGTCACTCTTTCTTCCTCACATATTTTAAATGGACTGACTACATTTGACAGTCCCCCCTGACTGCATTTGACGGTTCCCTTTGGCTGCATTTGACAGCTCCCCCTGGCTACAATTAACATTAGGTTTTTTCGTATCCACACGTTCCGTCCCAGTTAAAAACTATCTATCTGGCCATGTACATAAACATAACGCAACAATGGATTACAATGGAATTTGGATAATGATTTTATAACAAATTATAAAAGAGCCCGGCTGATATAAAAGTCCTAACTAGCAATACACTTATTATAAAATAATTATAAAGGATTATTGTAACTGATTCCAAAAGGATTATAAAGGCAGTGAAATACGTACTCAATGAATTAAGGGGTGTGTCTGATGTAAACAATATGCGCAATCAAACTAAATAAAACAGTATTCAATTTTTAAATAGAATTATAATGAATTCGACCAAAACTTCTTTTGCCTTTTTCTCATTTTCAAATGTTTGGGTAGAATGTAGATTATTTTATCGTTGTTGCGATCAATTTCATTTGGTTTGTTTTGTTCACAATGTTAGTCGCAGAGCATTTTGGTGATCTATGGCAATTGATGACCTTTACACCCCATACTAGGTCCGCTCCTGTTGCAGCTGTTTCGCCCTGTCCGGCACCGAGTCAACCGATGGTCCAACCTGCGCCGCACTCGTCTGTCGCTATGTCAATGGCAGGGACTTGGATTAAAGGCCAAAATTTCAGCTACGGTTGGTGGTGTTGCTGCAATCGGTTTGCCTTCGGCCACGTTGGACATTCGGCTAACGGGAATATTCAGCGATTTCGATTCGAAGGAAGCAGCGCCAGTAGCAGACTGCTTCGGTTCAGCAATACGCTCCGGTATCGGACGAAGCTAACACTCCGACAGGACGAAGGTTTCAACGAGGGGCTCAGGCATAAGTAGCAGAGTCCTTGCACTTCCTGCTTGTCGAGTGAACAATTCCGACGAAACCACTGCCGCTCTCGCCAAGTTTGATCACCGTAATAAGTGCGACGTCAGCGGTATAGTGCCAGGATTAGACGAAAACAGTGCCAGGACTGACTTGCCAACAGCTACAAGATTAAATAGCAATGCGTTTTTAAAGTGACCATAGTATAACGTAGAGGCTTTAGCCAGATGATTTATTCAGCAGAATAAGATAGCAAAATTACCCAAAACATAAGACCTGGCTGCCGAAGTGAATACACACACGTCATCACCTACAGAGGCAAGCAGTATTGGAACGCAGCGAAATTCCTCACAATGAATTGATCTCGTTAGGTTAAATTCCAGGAAGTACAATTTTCATAGCACAATTTAGTCGACCGAAATTGTAGTCCTCAGTCGAGAGAAAGACTGATAGAGTAGCAGCAGCTAGGAATTTTCTTTCGAAAGCTAGTAGCGGTTTCGCTTATCCTGCGCTAAGTAGAGAGCGTTAAGACAGATCTCCGAAACATGTCAAGTGCTATCAGATGAGAAAAAACGTCGCATCTATGACCATTACGACAAGGACGGTTTGCTGACCAACGGTTCCGTCCGGTACCACCATAACACACGGCACCGGCGACACATATATATTCACAACATACTAATTACTTATCCTTCCGAAAAAGTAAATAAATTGACTATGCAATTTATCATTCGCTGCCTAGTTATTTCCTGCCAATTTGAACAAGACAGCAGTTGCAGAAAGCTTTATTGCGGTGCAAAAATGATGGCAACTCGGGATATAATATAAATTTACATATAATTTCTCCTCCCTGATATTCTTCCAGAATGTATAATGCTCTGCATTCTTATCACTCCTTATCGTCAGTGCCGAGCACTGTTTTGCATTTGCCGGCTAAATCAACGACAATGCGATAATCGTCAATCGACGAAACTTTTGCTGTAATGGAATTTGAACACGAATAATAAATAATTGTTCCATTCGAAAGCGATAACCTTGTTGTCCTCATGTTTGCAGCTATCATACGCTGGTAGGCATTCTGACCAATGGAAACGTTTTTCGGTATGGGCATTGAACGATCATTTCAACAACTTATCATCGACCGAATTCGTTACCTATAAAGTTCAGGTAAACTTCACCACCTAAAAATGAGTAATAAATCAGATCATCTTGTTAGGGCTTAACCCACGAGCAAACAAACAAATGTGTACAAATCCTTATCCATCATCCAGAAAGCAATCGTTTTATAGCCCAATGCTTGATCTTACTATTCAGCATATGCCACCGGGTTTTGCATCCAGCGCCGATTGGTCAATGTATGAACCAGGGGTGACATTACGCATCTCGAAACGAAAGGTTTATTATATTCAAGCTTGTGTGAAAAGGTCGATTCGAATTGGTTGCATAATGTGGCACCAGGTTCCCATTGTTCCAATCCTCATCCCTCTTGAGTTGATATTCTTTCAAAGAGCATCGAAAGTATTCAATTAATGTAAATTTTAAAAGTCCGTGTAAACAAATCTTAGGTAAACAAGCACACCGAACTGTCAGAAAAGTGAGGTTATACATTTTCACACAATGCTCTATATTTTTGACAGGTATATGAATGAATCATTTCAGCATCAGTGATGTCAGGTCTATTTAAACAATAGCCTGCAGTAAAAATATAAAAGTCTGCAGATTGCTACAAAAATCTTCAATAAATGCGACGTAGAAATGTAGTATGTATATAATTTAAATGATCAAAAATGTTGAAGGCTGGTGTATAAATTGCCTGGCATAGGCTTTGTTCTGCTAAATATTTGTTAATCTGCAAAAGATCTGCAGTGATAACGCAAAATCTACAGATTTACTAATATATATGCAGATCTGGCATCCTTTTAGTATTCCCCACAGGAAATTCATCCAAATGGTGTAAAAATACGGGGAAACAAGGCAAGATAGGTATTCAGAATATGGGGTTAAATGAGCAGCTTGCACTATTTTTGATTTTTTCAATAGTTAGAGGTACCAAATCATCGCGGCAATCAGCAGTAACGAATTGGGGATAAAAAAGGAAGCATCCTATCATATAAATTTTTTTGACGAGAAAGGTCTATTTCTCACACGGGCGGAAAAAATTTCGGGAGGGGTCTGAAATTTTGATAATGAAATTAACATTGTGCAATACCTAATATATGAAAACCTCATTTAATGAAAATCAGTTGTGGTGTTTAAATTTGATTTGAAATGATTTTGAGTTTTAAATTAATAAAACATTAAAACTAATTTAAAATTTCTCAACAAGTTAAAAATTTTCGGAGGGACCCCCTGGATCCGCCACTGATTTCTCATCATGTTTCTCGCTATATCTACGTAACCAAGTAAAATTTCAAAATTTTGAAAGCGCCACTTTGTAGAGATTTTTTATTCAAGCAATGTGGCATATCTAACTTAGTTTACCCCAAAATGGCGTTTGTCATAAGATAACACAACAGTGACGATATAGCAAAAAAACAGTTTTTTGGAATTTTCGGCACGATTTTTTTTGTCCGTTCATTTTTCAACCGATTTTAAATTCTTTAAATTTAAGTGTTTTGGAAAGAAGAAGAAATGACCTTTCCAACGTTATGGTATATATTTTTTTAGGTTCACTTTTGGCCACATGTTTTTATACGTTACTGCCATTCAACCAATTTATAAAGAGCTGGTGCCAGTGTAATAGTTGCGCGAACGCACAGCGGTCTCAAAGGGCAAAAAATATTTTTTTAGATTGTGTCAAAACTGTTGACTTTAGCAATGTACAGTCTTTGAGAAAGTTTCTTGGAATAGAACCCCTTCTTTTAGTCTTATCGGATCGATGATTAATCCCACTAGTAGTTAGTTACGATTTTTTTTAATAATTCAGATAGACAAATACTTCAGCTAAGTTGTGGAGAAACTCACTGTAAACATTTTATCGGAAGACTTGAACTCTCTAGCTTTTAAGCTTTTTGGGATATAGGGCATTATTTGTGAAAGGATCCTTAAAACAGTTTTTTTTATCATAAGTTTTCTTCTAGATTTTTTTCAATTTATAAATGTTCTAGAATATTATTTGGATATTATTTGTTGAACCCCATGAGGATAACCAATCCAGAGACGACGAATCCTTTAGGGATTTTTCAGACACGGAACAAGAAGCAACTGCAGAACCGAAGGAACTAGCGGCTCTCTTTCGTAAGCGAGAGCAAGTTAAACAGCGAATCATGAGCATCCCGCGGAACATTTTGCATCAAGGGCAATCGTCTCTAGCGCTGCTGTCAGTGATGCAACAGAAATTGTCTGCAGCATATCGGGAGTACAATGGGTTTCACAGCAAGGTGATGGCGCTTATCCCGGATGCGACCAGCAGAAATTTACCAGGACTTTGAAAACCGTTTTTGGCCTGGTTTCAGTGTTGAGAAGCTGCTACTGGTAACAAAGGACCGAGCAGTCTCAGCAGCTGGTTCAAAACCACAAGTCATCATCCAACAGCAGCCTCTAAAAGCGCCAATTCTTATGTTTGACGGCAGTTACCCCAGATGGCCGAAATTTTAGGCCATCTTTATGAATCTGATGGCCAACTCGAGTGATACTAAAGCCATGAAACTGAATCATCTCGACAAGGCCCTCGCCGGTCAAGCAGCCGGAATACTAGACGCCAAGGCGCTTAGCGGTAGTTATCAACAAGCCTGGGGCATTTCCAAGTTACGAGCAAACCATCAAGCTACTGACATCCAGAGCCGAAATTCTGGAGAACTGTGAAACCGCGTACCAGATACAAATTCCAGCAGCGAATAATCCAAAACCAACAGCCTTACGGTAGAAACCATCCCAGAAAAGTCATACAGCCTCAGCAAATCCAATGAAGACCGAACCAGCTTGTGACTTTTGCGGCGGTTCCCACAGCAACTTCCAGTGCTCTACCTTCATCTCTTTGTCCACATCCCAGAAGAGAGAGAGAGAGAGAGAGAGAGAGAGAGAAGGTGCGAATCGCTGGGATTTGCTACAACTGGACAGCTGACCAAAATTTGTTCGTCCACCAAGTCGTGTCGCAAGTGTGAGGCTCGTCACCACACTTTGTTGCATGAAGATGTGGTGCCTGTTCCAGAGCGTGACCCAAAGCAACGGTGGTAACCAAAGCGCCTAAACCGCAACCACCATCCGTCGAATAACCGAAAGCACACACTACGATAGACCACCAAGTGCCTACATCCTGCTCCAGTTATTTCGCCACCAGCGCGAAAACCGTACTGCTGCTCACAGCAGTGGTAGATGCCATTGACAAACAGGGTCAATCTCATCCCTGTCGCGTCCTCCTCAAAAGCGGCTTTCAAGTAAACTTTATTACGGAGGACATGGCCAATCGTTTTGGTGTCAAGAAGCAGCGAGCCAACGTTCCCATTACCGGATTCAACGAGTTGCGAAGCCACGCTCGTGAGAAGGTGATGGTCAAATTCCGATCCAGAGTATCTACATGCTTCTGCATGATTACAGCGAAAGTGACTGGAAAAATCCCCACCACCAAGATTGACATCAGTGGATGGCACTTTCCGGAAGGAATAGTCCTAGCCGATCTAGCATTCCACACTCCCGACAAAGTGGATATGCTGATCGGTGGAGACTTCCTGAAGCCAAGACATCCAAGCCTGTCCGACAAGCTGCCACATCTGCGAGAAACTCACCTAGGGTGGATCGTGGCCGGTGTTCCTAGAGAGTCGTACGTCGTCGACGCTTCAGTGCAGCACTCTAATCTGGTCTTCATCGAGGAGGTCGAAACCATGATGCAGCGGTTCTGGCTAGTCGAGCAATTACCGGACATCCACAAGCTCTCCAGAGAGGAAGTAACCTGCAAAAGCTACTTCCTGTTCACATATAAACGAGATCTGACAGGGTGGTTTGTGGTACAACAACCATTCAAAGAAACCGTTGCCAAGATGGACGATTGCCAAGAGCTCCAGACCCAGTACTTTGAGTTCATCCGAGAATACGCGACACTCGGTTATTGCCATGAATAGATCGAACCAGGTGATCCACCGGGCCAAAAAAAATACCTGCCACATCACGCCGTTTTGCGTCCTTTCAGTTCAACCACAAAATGTCGAGTAGTATGCGATGCCAGCGCGTAGTCGTCTCCATCCAATCTTACGTTGAACGACGTACTCCTCGTCGGTCCGGTAGTGCAATGCGAGCTGTACTCCACACATAATTGGCTGCGGAAGAGAAGGATGATTACCCGATTGCAACCGAAATAATAAAAAAACGAGATCTACATGGACGATACGCTATCTGGTGCCGATTCGGTGTCGGAAGCGATCGAAGCACAACGGCAACTGAAGCAGCTGTTGGCACGCGGTCTCAGGTCTGCTCTGGGATCCAGAGGCAGATGCACTACTCCTCGCTAACCAGATCAAGCCAGTGACAAAAGATGTTGTGACCAAGCGGTTGATCTACGCCGAAGTCGCCAAATTTTACGATCATCTCAGACTGTACTCATCTGCTATTGTCTTCGCCAAACTACATGCGCAACGTCTGTGAAGCATTAAGGCAGACTGGGATGGCCCGGTAGACGAATAATTTGCACAACAGTGGCAAGAACTCCATAGATCATTGTCACACCCCTACCACATCCCAATTCCTAGATGTGTGACAAACAACAACGTGATGGCCTATGGCAACAGTACAATTATTCTAGCCTGGATTAAAAAAACCGCTAATCGCCTTGCTTCAATCCAAGAAGAATCCGATGGTTTCAGATGGGAGTACATCAAAACCGAAAACAATCCCGCTGATATCGTTTCCCGTGGCCAGCTTCCCGAGATCCTCAGTAGAAACAACCTCTGGTGGCAGGGTCCTGAATTTCTCGCCTACGCAGTCTATCAGATTCAATAGTCTACAGCAGTTTCAGATACAGATTTGTCAGAAATGAAAGCAGTCTTAGCTGTACCCACCGTGAAAATCGAACCAATTTCAATTTTATATCGCTTTTTATCGCATTCGCAAATTGCAACGAGTCATAGTCTACATCCTGAGGTTCGTCGACAACTGCCGTAAGAAATCTGTCGAAAGTGAAACTCGTCGAGATTTGCCCGTCGTGAATTGCACACATTGAAGGAGGCTATAATCAAAGTGATCCAGATCGTCCACCTGGGGGATGAAATTCAGCGAGTTATGCACAAACAACCCTGCAAAATGATTGGCAACCTCCGACTTATCATCTAAGACGGATTGCTTCGAGTAGGGTGTCGTTTACTCAACCACTCACAACTCCCTTTCGAAAGTCGACATCATACTGCCGGACAAGGACCCTCTGGTGCGTATGATGATCCGTGAAATGCACGTTGAGTTACTTCACATCGGTCAAAGTGGGTTGATGAACGCCATGCGATACTGGCTAATCCACTAACAGGTAAACATTCTAGATCAAACAAGGATCGCGACGACCCACTCTCGTAAAGCATATATTGCCGTATATATCTGTATGACTACTAAGGCCGTCCATTTGGAAGCAGTATCCGATCTCAGCACCGACGCTTTTGTGGCATCCCTGGGAAGGTTCATCAGTCGCAGAGGATGTATTCAAGAATTGCATTCCGACAACGCCACGAATTTTAATGGAGGAAATCACGAGATGCCCGAGCTCTACAATCAGTTTCGTGATTAGCAAGCGATCCAACGCATCGAGCAGTTTTGTCACACACGAGAAATCGAGTGGCACTATATCCCTCCGGACGCCCCCTTGTTTGGCGGCCTTTGGGAAGCGGCGGTCAAGTCCGCCAAAACACACCTCAAACGTATCGTAGGGAACGTCTCGAGGAGTTTGCAACTGTTCTCGCCGAAACTGAAGCTGTGCTGAATTCGCAGCCCCTGTTCGCCGTGTCTAACGATCCTGCTGACCCGTTGGTGATATCACCAGCGCACTACTTGATTGACCGTCCTCTCACCGCCTTGGCCGAACCATCATTGGAAAACCTGAAGGTTAATCGTTTGGACCGATGACAGCATGTGCAGCTCATACGTGGACACTTTTGGTGTGCTGGAGCCGAGATTACCTTAACACGCTACAGCCTCGGAAAAAGAACCTTCGAACCATGCCAAACATCTGCACCGGCATGATAGTTCTGCTTCATGATCGCATCCAGCCCCCACTCCACTGGAAGTTTGGGAAAATAACAGCTGTTTATCAGGAGCGGATCCAGAAAAAAATTTCGAAGGGTGATCCGAAATATCAATTTTGAAATGTTCATTGTGCACACCAAAAAATAATGAAATTTAAACGACATGTAAATCCATACGAATGTAAACATACAAAGCTTGAATACAAAAAATTTGATTGAAAATTAAGTTGAATTCGATGCACTCGATGGGAGCATTAAAAGCATATGATTTTACACTTTCGTTCGTGTGATATTACATGTCATTTATTTTACATCAATATAGGTTTAAAAAAATATTAAAGTGCATTGGTATCCCGTTTAATGGAGCTTTAAGTTTCAATAAAAGTGTAAAATTATAATAAAATTCTTTGATGAAAGTACGACAAGTTGTGTGTATTTGCGGTGGAACGTAATTTTACATATTCATGCTCCAAATAATTGCATGAAAATAAATTTAAAATCCCAAAATATTTTATGTGTACATTACGTAATATGTAATACTCTCATTTAATTAAAATTAGTTTTGGTGGTCGAATCTGGTTTGGGAAGATTTTGAATTAAAAACAATTTTATAATTTCTTAAGAAGTTAAAAAATTTGGGGGGGTCCAGACCCCCACGACCCTCCCCCTGGATCCGCCATTGCTGTTTATCGCCGCCCTATCAACAAAATTTCCGTTCTTCCCATTGAAGATAATCAACCGAAATCTGTATCACCAACTGGGGGAAGGATGTTCGGTATCACCGAAAGGTAACGCCACCAGCAACAAAAACTAGTACCACTTATCGCCACTAACGCTATAAAAGGAGAACCCCTAGCAAGCTTAAGTTCAGTCTGATTTACCTTTACCTCTAACCTGTAAGCATCCTCAGAAAATCAAACGTTAGCAGTATAAGCATTGCAATCTTTATTACACTGCCAACCAGCCAGGTGTGAGCATAGCCGAAAGGGTCCTTTTCAGGACCATAAGAATTAAATTATATTTTCCTACGGCGATCGCTCATTACCGTCTAGGACGAACTATCCACTTTACAATTGGAGACCCATCCCTTGAAAGTTGGATTGAGTTTTCAATCAACCGGAACGTTCCCCGAGTTGGAACAACAATATTTCCAAAAAGCTATTTTTAAAGCTTCGTTCTGAAATTCTGGTGTATCTTTGTATCCAAGTTTGCAAGCAAGGTCCGTATAGCGATTTCTGATCGATCGTAGCGCCGGCTAGTGACAAGTTGCTACTCACTGATAGCATTTCAAAGTGACAGTTTTATTTCTTACGCACATTGAAAACTTGACTTGGATGTCAGTTCTCAGTGCTTAGGAGATACTACAACTTGTCATAGTTATTTACGTGCTAAATAAAGTTATAAAGTCTATTTGGCAAGGTCTACAAGCTTTAGGGACGTCTTATTTCTGATAATTTCAGCGGATTTTCACCTTTCAGACTTCGCAGCCGACTGATTCTTAGCCTACAGTACGAATAGATTGGTTGTCTACTGACACAGAAATCCTTCCTGGTCTAAAGTCGAACATGACGACTGGCGTATTAGACCAAAACCACACCCCGCCAGGGCGAACACAAAGTTAAAAATGATTAATTTTTCGAACATCACTAAATTAGTATAACCACGTAAATATTAGTGGAATTTTACAAAGTCCGCTGAAATATTATTTGTTTGAAGCTTAAGTATCTCCTACAACTTGTCATAGTTGTATAAGCACTAAAGCAAGACCATAGCTTTGAAGGGCGAAATATGAAAGCCAATATTGCGCCACAAATCTATACTCTAACTAATATCAATTATAACAGTAAGGTTCATAGTGGCATGCCATCCCAAAACCGCTAGTAGCTACAGATTTTGTTTTGCTAATTCTCTTCCTGGGCCAGTGGGCAAGGGGGTGGCCCAAGCACATGCTTAGGCTCAAAAAGCTCAGTAGTGTATATTGCTATAGAGAGGATACACCGTTCCTCTCAATGGGGTGTTTGGATTTTGACGCTACTCATGATAATTATGGTATAATGTTAAAAATAGCAGAGTTGATTTAGGAGATCAACATTTTTTCACATTAAACCAATATTGGCACAATACAAATGGATGCAGAAGCTTCTAGAGAATTTATTTTTAATTTAGGTTTTTATTGTAAGGGAACTTTCATAAATATTTAGGAACCACAGAATTCCAGTAATTTCCAAGAATTGTCTCGTGAAATTGTACTAGGTATTTTTCATGCCTCCTACAGTTGTTTTAGTTCATTTTTTTTAAATTGATGACTTTAAAATAATATTTTTTTTCTGAAAATATGTTTAGCTGTGAATATTTCTATCATTAATTTTCCTATGCACATTTTCTTTCCAAAATTTACATTATTTGTAAATTTGATTATTTTCATATAGCAGCAACGAGAATTACACCAAAATGCTCCGAAACTTCAACCAAAAGTATTCGCAACTTCCAACTACTTAGTGGCCAATCAAATGATAAGAGTGTAATTCAATTTATATTATATCATGCTTAGATACTATAATCGTGTCTCGACGAGCTAGAAGTCAATTAAATAGTCATAATAATAAAAACTGCACTTACCTAATGGATGCACATCCAGAGTTGCAAGGGGATTAATGTGAAATGGAGTTTTAATTTGCTCTCTCGTTTCCTTCAGATTTTGTTATTTTTTCACAATAATAATGATTACCACTCCCACGTGACTGTTACTCGTATTGTACCACATGGTTCAAAATCACGAAAAACGTACACCAAGTACTGCACTCCATAACGGAGATCTAAACTTATTTAAAAAAAAATCATTTATATACATATTTCACTTTTCGGTTAAATCAAAGGAATTATCACTTTGATTTAGTTCTTCGCTTCCTTTACATCTTCTATTCATTAATTCACGAAAAAAAATCAAAACACTCAGTATTCGGTCAGTGAATGTGTTACATTTTTGGTTCGCTCCGATTTTAACGGCCGGCACGGGGTCCAACCAACCGGCAAAGGGGAACCACCGTTGCAACGCTCTATCGTCCACTCTATAGTTTATGTCTGACTGATTACCTGTGGCTCCCTAATCCGACTGCCGTACGGACACCAACTTGATTCGCACGCGCGGCTACCAGATCAACCGGTCTGCGACGGAACCTAGAGACGACTGAATGCAACCGTTTGTCTTGCGGCAGCATTTACTAAGCCATTTTACCATTCGCTCCCCGAGAGGGGGATTTGTTGTGTCTCTGCTGTTAACGCTTTGCGTTCCACCCCACCCATCGGTGGTGAACCATAACTGAGTTTGTTGTTTTTATGTTGTGCCGCCGAGCCGCCAGCATTCGGTTATCGGAACCAGACGAACGAGAGAAGAACCTGAACTCTCGCGCTCATTGCGATGCGGATCATGGGAGTCGTAGAGAATATTCCTTCAAGCTTCTGCCATGGGCTTTCTTGGATGGTTTTGGTTAAAAAAGGATGATGTTAGGAGGAGGATGATGAAACAGTACTAGGATCTATATTTGGAATTACCGAAGTGTTGCGATGTGCGATTTTTTGTTTTGGGAAGAGATCATTAATTATTATCACGATATTATCTTGTCTTCAGCACATAATGACTGGCGAATGGTAAGGACATTATTTTTTTGGATACTGGACCGGTTTATTCATAATCGTAAATAAGTTCAATACATTTAACGAGGCTATGAACGTTGTAAGCTTTTGTTATACATGTAGACCAGGTATGCTGCCGAAGGTGAAGCAGTGACTAAAGCCACCCCCTTCTCAAAATTTTTTATGAATAAGTTAAGGTTTCAGTGAGAAAAAACTCTTTTTTAGAGATTTTTTAGAACTTTGCGTGAAGCGATTTGATCAAAACTTTTGTACGTTATAATGTATCATTTCAACAACATGCAGTAATTTTTCTGTGCAAAAATATCGGCAAGCGGCTCGGTGACGAAGCATTTTGTAGAACATCTCTGAAAAAAAAACATGATTTCCGGTGTTATCTGCCATTCAAAAACTACTTACCGAGTTCTTTCAAACTTTGCATATACATTCTATGTAAAAAAACCTAACCCCTACGCTGAGTTTTTGAGATAATTTTTCGACTCATAAAATGGAATACGAAGGACATATATACGAACTACTTTCCGGTATTCTAACTAATGTTTTTGAGGTGAGAATGTGGGGGGACCGACTTATTTTCTTGTATTTGACGCATTTTGCAACACAAATTATAATTCGAAAGTATTCGGAAAAAAATTGATCCAAAAATCTTGAATAAAGTGCAACGAATTTTACTTTGTATTTGTATTTAACAATTTACGTCCATCTGACAATGAGTCTTAATGAACTAAATTAAAAATAATTAACCTAAGGTGATAACAAACGATTTCAATTCTTTGGCTCCAAATTGCATGGTAGCGGCACCAGACGACGTTTGCGAATTCCAACTGTGAGCGCACCAGTGAACAATACAACGCTTTGAAGCACAAAGGGTCCCGGAATTCGTTGGATATTTTGAACATAAAACCTAATAGACAATTAGCTTTGTCAATGATCGTTGAGAAGTGATAGGTGTACGTTAGCCTTTCATCAAGGATGACGCCCAAATCTTTTACATGATCAACGCGTTGCAGCTGAGTACCAGCAATGTTGTAGTTGAAAGTAAACATGTTCCTCGTTCGATGAAAGCTGATAATAAAGCATTTAGCAACACTAAGAACCATCATGTTTCTTTTACACCAACTATAAAAGGTATCAACGAGATACTGTAGCTCACGGCAATCGGCTTCTTTTCTTATAATTAGAAATATTTTCAAGTCGTCGGCGAAGAACAGTTTCCCTCCACGCATTAAGACGAAAACAACATCATTCATGAACAGTGAAAACAGTAGCGGACCAAGCGTACTACCTTGAGGAACTCCGGAATGGTTGGAAAAGGACTCAGATTCATTGTCACCAATTTGAACAACGACTTTACGGCGAACAAGGTATGATCGAAGCCAACGGCAGAATCGGGCAGTGCATCCAAGTTTATCAAGCTTCGTTAGCAGTATCTCATGGTTAACAGTGTCGAAAGCAGCCTTAAGATCTGTGTAGATCGTGTCCACCTGCAGTTGTTTGGACATTTGTTCCGTACAAAAGGATGTAAAGGAGACCAGGTTCGTCTCCACCGATCGACCGGGAAAGAATCCGAGCTGACAAGTGCTTATGTAATGCTTACTAGCATAGAACAGCACCTCGTTGATAAGTGATTCGAAAATTTTTGACTCGACTCTCAGCGAAGTGATTCCCCGGTAGTTCTCGATGTTGCTTTTGTCACCTTTCTTGTGTACCGGAAACATGACTGAACACTTCCAATCATCGGGAAATTTTTGCTGCTGAAGTGACACATTGAAAAGGTGCGTCAGTGGAATCGCTAAAATATCCGAGCATTTTTTCAGAACAGCTGAAGGCATAGCACTTAGTCCTGGAGCATACGACGATTTCGTTTTTTGTATTGCAGAGTGAACCGATTGTTCTGAAATGGTGAATACATCCCTATCCACCGCACCAACGGGAACATCACGGGACGCGTTGTCGAGCTCGATGACAGTTGGCGCATCAGTCGTGAAGACACTCGAGAAGTAACTGGCAAATAGGGAGCACTTTGTCGCCGTCGTAGTCGCTACTTCGCCATTGTAGACCATCCTAGACGGAAGACCCGTTTCCTTCCTCTTCGTATTAACAAAAGTCCAGAATCCCTTCGGATTTCGTCGTAAGTTTTGTTGGGTGCGGTTCACATATCCTTTGTACAGCAATTTATTACTCATCACTGGATATTGCGAAAAAGCGCTTGAGAATAGGGCATCGTCGATTTGTGTACGCACGTAGAGCTTTGGCACGGATGCGTTTCAGATTCCGAAGCATTGCGTTCGACCAGGGAGGCTTCCTGGGAAGTTGATAATTTGATACAGATTTTTCAACACAGTCAAGGAGTAACCGATTATAGAGATCAACTGCAGCATCTACATCCACTTGATCAAGTAGTACACTCCAGTCAATCAGCAACAATGAGCGGCGTAGAGCTACTAGATCAGTTTTGCGAAAATTACGACGATTCACAGCTAAAGCTTCTTCATATAGTGGTGAACTAATGCACAGTGGTCCGAATCCAGAATTTAGGATGACAAAAACATTTGTGACTAAACTACTGGCTCTAGAGATTTCATGTCTTCGGAATAAATAATCTGTGTCAATTGAGGCATCTTTTGAAGTGGGTGACATTAGGGTGGTCCTTATTGTTTGTACGATCTGAAAATTATTTTCGAAATAAGAAGAGATAGAACAATGAAGTGTTCCGCAAAATTGTAGTACAATCTTTTTCAAGCAACTTTGCTGAAGACGTCATATTTGTAACTTTAATGGTTTTAATTTTACAGCTATTAAAATGTTGTGTGATAGGGTATCCCTAACAAAATCAGTTTTTTCGTTATAACTTTTTAAATAATTTTTTTCCGTCAATAGCGTCTTCACAAAACTTTTAGAGCTTATTGAGACGAATATTATTTATATAGACATATTTAAGATAGCTTATTTAGTTCAAAAGTTATGAGCATTTTTAGCAAAAAAACACAACCTTTTCAAATGTTGATATCTTAAAATGGAGCAAGTGAAATTGATCTCTTCTTTTTGCATTCGAAAGATCACAATTGATAGTATGTTTTATGAAAAAATCTCAGAGGTCATTTTTGTTTAACTCATGTTATTTTAGTTTGAATATTGAGAATATTACTACTATTTGTAGCATTAAAAGTAAAACGGTCAGTGTAACCTAGCAACTATTTTTAAAATAAGATCAGATAGATAAAGAACATCTCAAATAAAACCTCTCGAGTGTGGCAAAGGGCCCACTGAGTGGTTGTTTCTAATGTAGTCGTGTATCAATCCATCTGAACAGCAGAGAACGTAGTGTGCTGTTTGGCTAGCCATCCTAGTCACACATATTTTAATTTACAGTATCAACTTTGTTAGTTATTTTCGGAAAATTTATGAATAAGAGCAACGAAAGATGTTAAAATCGAAAAACAGATAGGTATTCTAAAGTTAATCATTCGTAAACTTAGAACGGAAAGCTAGAGCTAGGCAGGATCATATGGGCATGATCGTTTTGCGTGGTCGATGACGACGTTTTGAGAAGGAAACACCTTAGTGGCGTGTTGGAAAAACGACAAATAGTTAAAGAAAAGATCGAGCCTTCGAATTAATGAGCCATTACCCAGTGGAGGCAATTCCAATGATGGCAACGCGACAAGAAAAGTTTTTGCTGAATGGAGTTTGTGAGATCACGGGTTTGAATGCAGATTTATTGGAACGATTAGGTATCATTCTCGCCGTCATCAATAGCGAAGCAAAAATAAACGCCCAAGTTTTTGCAGGCTATTTGGAAGCAACGAGAATGATTTACGATCACGAGTACGGTTGGTTCCTCTATCTTCAACCCTTCATAAACTTTTGGCACTTGGTTCGTCTATCGTCAAGCATGCTTTTCTTCCTGTCGGTAGCATATGTTCCATATTGATGTCCGAATCTTTTTCAAAAACAAAAATATCAAAAAACCAACACAATACTCTTGTTTAGCATTAATTTTTACGTAAGCAAAAAACTCACTTGATGTTTTTTACGTTGATTAAATGTAATGTACTGAGGAGCTTCACGGCAACAGCCGAAATAATAGTCGTCAACGATGCTCTCTACCGTGTATCTAATTCACGCAACACGAGCTACCTCTGCAATAACATTGCAAAGATACTGCCTTATACTTATTGTACACCCGTACCTGTTTGACCCCATTCTACTCTATGTATTTCTATGGTTTTCTCGAAACTTGCGGATAGACTTATTCCTCGTTTCTAAAGCCTTTTCACTGAGGCATTAAAAACGAGGAATAAGTCTATCGGCAAGTTTCGAGAAAACCATTCAAGAAAATTTACAGCGTTGCCAATATTGAAGATGTATTAAAAAAATTGCTGCTTACTTCGGACCCTTTGATCTTGTTGAAAAATAGGTCAAATAATGTTCCAGATTTCTAGATCTTCCGGATGCTACCCGGATCTTGATTACTCGTGACAAATTAACAGCATGCATGGGCCTTTCGCCGCACTTAAGCAGGGTGTTGGGAAGGTATTCCGATTCCCAAATGGATTCTACCAAGGCTGTGACTAAAATAATAATTCAGCGGACTCTTCGCCACATTATGACGTAGTGCTGGAAAGGTTTTCCGCGGCTCAGGCGGAACAAAATACATCGGGAACAACTCAGCGGGCTCTTCGCCACACTCGAGTTTTATTTGAGATGTTCTTTATCTATCTGATCTTATTTTAAAAATAGTTGCTAGGTTACACTGACCGTTTTACTTTTAATGCTACAAATAATAGTAATATTCTCAATATTCAAACTAAAATAAAATGAGTTAAACAGAAATGACCTCTGAGATTTTTTCATAAAACATACTATCAATTGTGATCTTTCGAATGCAAAAAGAAGAGATAAATTTCACTTGCTCCATTTTAAGATATCAACATTTGAAAAGGTTGTGTTTTTTTGCTAAAAATGCTCATAACTTTTGAACTAAATAAGCTATCTCAAATATGTCTACATAAATAATATTCGTCTTAATAAGCTCTAAAAGTTTTGTGAAGACGCTATTGACGGAAAAAAATTATTTAAAAAGTTATAACGAAAAAACTGATTTTGTTAGGGATACCCTATCACACAACATTTTAATAGCTGTAAAATTAAAACCATTAAAGTTACAAATATGACGTCTTCAGCAAAGTTGCTTGAAAAAGATTGAACTACAAGTTTGCGGAACACTTCATTGTTCTATCTCTTCTTATTTCGAAAATAATTTTCAGATCGTACAAACAATAAGGACCACCCTAATGTCACCCACTTCAAAAGATGCCTCAATTGACACAGATTATTTATTCCGAAGACATGAAATCTCTAGAGCCAGTAGTTTAGTCACAAATGTTTTTGTCATCCTAAATTCTGGATTCGGACCACTGTGTAATGGTGGAAATGGATATTTCTAAAGCGGGATGATAGTTATCTAAAGGAACGATCACACTGGAAGCTTCACTCACAGAACACTCAGGCAAAGCATTCTCATTGAGGAAGACAAGGTCAAGAAAACGAGATTGATGGTTGAAAATCGTGCTTACTTGACGTAGTCCGTGAAAAGCCATCCCGTCCAGAAGTAAGCGGCTGGCAGGATTTGTTGTCGAGGATAACGGGTTAGGGTAAGCGTACCCACGTCCAGAAGAAACCCACATGAGTCCTGGTTGGTTGAAATCGCCAAGGACTATCATCACATCGTTTGTATCTGCCTGAGAAGAAGCGCGCTCTATGGAGTCTAGGTGGAACTGCATAATAGAACAATCAAGTCGTGTTTCTGGAGGAATGTAAACAGCTCCAATAAAGTAGTTCTTCGTTTGCGTAGTAATCTTCGTCCAAACTGCTTCAATGCTTGATGAACTATCCACACCAAACTCACAGGAGGCAAGTGCAGAAGAAACAGCAATTAAAACTCCCCCGCCGCGACCATGGATACTGTTACGAGCACCTCGATCCGCACGATAAACCGCGTAAGAATCCCCGAAGAGCTGCATCGATGTAATACGATCATCAAGCCAAATTTCCGTTAGAACGAAGATATCGTAGTCGCCGTCAAGAACAGCCAAGTACAAGTCCTCGATTTTCGTCCTTAGTCCTCTGACGTTTTGGTAATACAATCGCAAACCATCGACGTCACGTGCCAAGCGTCCCGACAAATTGCAAGGACGTGATGTACCCGATGGCAAGCTGGAAACCAGAAGGTTTTCAGGAAGCGGATCGTCATTTTAAGGCAAAATACTCGCCTGAGAAGGGAGTTGGGAAGACCCCCTCACGACCTCCGAACGCAGGGCAGGGACGACTAAGCTGGTCGCTGGCTGGTAGCACGACTGCGTCGGAGCGCTCGGGGGCTTCCGTAGTGCGGCACAACAGGCGTCCCGGTGATGGTAGCGCAGCGTGAATTTGTTTGTGCAGTCTTGGCGATGGCGCCGAAATAATGCTTAGTTCAAACAACGGCAGATTGTTCGAACGAGTTGTACCAGAGGGCATGCTAGAAACCAGAAGGTTTTCAGGAAGCGGATCGTCATTTAAAGTAAAATACTCGCCTGAGAAGGGAGTTGGGAAGACCCCCTCACGACCTCCGAACGCAGGGCCGGGACGACTAAGCTGGCCACTGGCTGGTAGCACGACTGCGTCGGAGTGCTCGGGGGCTTCCGTAGTGCGGCATGACAGGCGTCCCGGTGATGGCAGCGCAGCGTGAATTCGTTTGTGCAGTCTCGGCGATGACGGCGGAACAATGCTTCTGCGTAACGGTGGCAAGTTGTGCAGGAAAGAAATTTGGAAGTCGGCGATGCAACATGTACTATTTCCCATCAGCTACTTAGTCACCATTGGGCTTTCCAAATTCTCAGAATGATTACATCCGCTTGGAGTTTGGAGTCGGTTTAGTCCGGGTCCACGATTGGATTTTATTGACATGTCGATGAATTCTCGAAACAGCAGGCCCTCGGGCGATTTTACGTTACGAAAACAGGACCATGAAATAAAACTACGTGTTTTATAATTATGTTCAATTTCTTTTCAGTAACGTCTATACAACGCTTATATTAGTGGAGATTCACTCTTGAGACCGCGTTACAATAAGTGCTAAAAGGTTCACTTAGTCACAGGAGTGTTATCACGTTTGTGAGTTCTCACAGGTAGGTGTGCGAGGATGCCCCCATGCTCATGGTCCAAATTCACCCCCCCCCCCTCCCTGTATAGTGTTTTGATAGTGTTTGAAATGGGTTCAACCCATAAAAACACCACCATCATGGTCGGGAAGATGCCATTTAAAAACTTTATTCTGGTGCATTTATGGGTTTGTGCGACCATTTCACGATGTTTTGATGGTTGTAAAATTTGGTGCGGATTAGATTCATGATATTTTTATGGGGTTGTACGGTGTTTTAACCCATGCAAATTTCCTCGGGGAATTATAGTGCGCGGACCGTGAATCTGATACTTAATTTTTAGTTTTTTAGTATATGGTTCGTATCCCGATCAGAATGCAATAACAAGATTATAACAGAATGCAACTTTCGTAGTAGGCTGTGTTTTCAAACAGTGAATTTATGCATGTTTTAAAATTTCATAGTAATTGACAAACAAAACTGTAATTTTATTACAAAATATAATTCTAAGTGTCATTTTACATCAAAATGCATTTAACAAAAATCTTTCAAAATACGATAGTTTGCGAGATATTTGGAATTTTATTCCAACAAAAACAGTTAATTCGATTGATTATACCCTTTTTAAAAGTTATGGTTGTTTCTTTTCGGCTACTTTTTCCAACTCAGCATCTAACGTCAAAATTTACTCTTATTCAGACTGCGCATTGGAGGCTTTGGGATGGCTTCAGTGATGAAACAAGTTCATCTTCTCGATGTTGATTTTTCTTCATTTGTTGCTTCTTCGTGACCTTCTTATTTTTCATTTCTTTTTTTACTACTTGGAAGTTGTCGGTTGGTCAATAAAACACAAACAAATAAACGAAAACACGCTGGAAAATCTGAAAAGCGCAAAATCATTGGTGGTAGGTTTCGAACCAATCTTAGAGGTAAAATGACTGGTAAAACACTATTAGTGCAAGTTCCGTGCAGTCGAAAAATCAAGCTAAAAATGGTTGAAACCCATAGTTAGAATACGGGAGGAGAATGGCACCATAGCTCCGAATTGTTGGTTATGTAAAATATTTCAAAAACTACCACTGATGAATTCAACGGTAGCACGAGAACTGCGAATAGATTAATTTTTTAAGATATTTTAAATTTTGTTTCAACAAAAACAATTATTTCGGTTAATTACGGATTTTTCATTTCGCGTTCCTCCATCAAGAACATTAGGTTTTTTTTAAAACAATTATATTTTGTAGCAAAATTGTTATACGTATTTTGATTTTAAATATCATTTAGAAACATATTTTACAAGAAAAATGTATTATAGACTGTGAAACGTATGGACCATAAAAATATGTTAAAAGTTGCTTCTCCATGATGCAAATACTCTAAAAAAAATTTTCATGTTTATAATGAAAAACATTTGATTGTTGGTAGTTCTTGATGGAGAAATGTGAATAACTTATAAGTGTTTCCGTTCTTGCTAGACTTTTGTTGACAATAAAAATGAAAAAATGGGTTTTTTGTAAATAATTTATTAATGTCAAATATTACATTGCTTTAAGTAATGTTTGTTTTCCTTTTTTCAAAGCTTTTAGGGGAATGTCTCACGGAAAAGGACAGAGAAAGAATTACCGGTACAGTGAGAAAGAAGATTCAGTGAAAATTCACCAGCGATCTCCCTGATTCTAGTTGGGCGCATTAAATTTTTGTTTTACTAAAAATGTTTTTAAAGTATATTTTTTGACGCGGCACTTTTCATTTCCCTTAATTCATTCTCGGACAGATTTACTGTACAAAATATGATCGAAATAATCGAAATAATTTTGCTTTGAAAGTAATGTAAAACTTCTACACCCTTTTGAAACATTGCTCTTGTGTCCAAATATACTAATTGCCGATTGACATTATTAGGCTTCATCAACTGAGCTGCAAAGTGTCGTTCGAATCGGCGTGGGTCTTGTTTTATGGTTGGCCACTTTCTCATGGGTGTCACTGATACATTTATGACATTCTGTGCTTTTGAGGAATTCAATAAAAATGATAAAAATATCATACCTTGCTCCAGAACTAATTCTGACTGATTCAAAATACTGATTGAGGTCAGTCTGTATAGTAGCAAGTATCAAATATTTACGATCGAGGCTCCTACTGCGTGAAGAAGGAATCCGGCAATTAGGAACCCCGGAGTTTGTCATTTCGACTAATTGGGGCTGTGGTGACTCGTCCGTATCATCCAATAGCACCGTGCTTTCTTTGGCAAACTTTTTCGGCTATTTTTAAAGCTGCTGAAGATCCAATTAATTAAAAATCATACCACCAGGAGCGCAATGAAGAAGAATTGCATAGTTTCGTGCAGTGGTGGATCCAGGGGGAGGGTTCTGGGTGCATGGACCCCTTCCGAAAATTTTCAACTTATTGAGAAATTATAAATTAGTTTGAATTTTATATTAGTTTCAAACCCTAAATCTTTTCAAACCAGATTTGACCACCACTACTAATTTCCATTAAATGAGGTTTTTACTTATTACGCACTGTACAATGTTTATTTTAGATTAAAACTTCGACCCCCCCCCTCCCCACCCCTTTTTCTGGATTCGCCCCTGGTTACGTATTTTATATTTCGCGAATGGAGAACGATGGCGATGTCGATACCGTAACGTCAAATTTGACATTTTCATCGTGATGCGATAAAATCGTGAATAATCGTATCCTGATATAGAAAGATCGCCGTCATGTGACACACCGTGGGTTTGGGGCATCCCAAGGCATTACTGTGAAAACCAGCAACAAATTTTTACAAGAGATCTTATATGTGAAAAATATTGTCGCATAATTTACGATCGCTCAAAAAGGGCTCGTGTCGACAATTTTAAGGAAAAGATGCAATCGTGATGATTTAAAATTGGTGTATAACATCTACACAGGTGTCAAATCATGGATCTAGTTTTATGGGCCCAACAGTAAAAAGCAAGCGCACGAAGCAGCTGAAGCAATCAAAATGTGTGTTTTGGGTATACCTGTTTCCGAATGGAATAATTGTATTGATTTTGAAGAGATTATTTTGAAGACAATAAATCTATTTTTTATATAAAATGTGTATTTAAAATAAATAGCAACGAAATATAGCAACCCACCATGCGGAGATTGAAGTCCTAATTATCCTAATTAGCAAGCACAGCCCTTTTTGATAATTTGCAAATTATGGGTCCAATTGGTTGCTACTTGGATTTATGCTGTGCATTTAAATTTTGCATGGAAATTGGTAGGGGAATATGTACTGTTTTTGGACCTCCACTCATACTATTTTACTCTACTTGAAAACCAATGTCCAGAATGAGGTTAACTAATTTTCCGAAAACTTGCCAGAACTTTTTATAAAAATGTTACCAGGATTTCTAGACTAGGATAAAAGAGTAAACTGCAGAAATTTATAATTCCTGTCAACACTGTAAATGTACCACAAAAACCTGTGTAAAATAACACCTTTTTGCCTTTCTCAATAGAAAGGTATTGCAATTGCTCTGAAAACCGACTTTTTAACGGAGGCCCGGAGGGCCGAGTGACATATACCATTCGATTCAGTTAGTCGAGTTCGGCAAATGTCTGTGTGTGTATGTATGTGTGTATGTATGTATGTGTGTGTATGTGCGGCTGTGTGTGTATGTGACCAAAAATATCACTCATTTTTCTCAGAGATGGCTGAACCGATTTTGACAAACTTAGTCTCAAATGAAAGGTGCAACGTTCCCATAGGCTATTGAATTTCTAATGCTATTGAATTTCTAATGGATCCGACTTCCGGTTCCGGAATTACAGGGTGATGAGTACGAACACGCAGAAAATGTCGATTTTAATAAATTCTGCAATGAATGTATAGAGGTGAATTTTTTTCCAAAATATGACCACAACTGCTTCGATTTGTAGTAGGTCACTGACATCCATTCAAAGTCTATTTGGCCACATTGGCCACCATCATCGGTTCCGGAAGCCCCGGCGGAAGTATCTAAATTCAGAATAACAGTCACATCGGTTTCTCGGAGATGGCTAGACCGATTTGACTAAACTTGGCCTCAAATGAAAGGTATTGCGTCCCCGTAAATAGCTATTTAATTTCATTCCGATCCGACTTCCGGTTCCGGAGTTACAGGTTGTGGCGTGTGATCACATAGCAAATTGTGATTCAAACCGATACTCCGATGAAAGCAAAAAAGGTAAAAATTTCGCTAAAATGTCTCTCAAACAACTTCAATTTGCTGTTCTAGGTCACCGACGGCCAACCAAACTTTCGTTGACTACATTGACCACCATAGACGGTTCCGGAAGTGCCCGGGAAAAGCGGCCATCTTTCAAAATTGACGAACTCACATCAGTTTCCGGAAATGGTTGGGCCGATTTTCACAAACTTAGTCCCAAATGATAGCTTTAATATCCCCACAGATGTTTATAAAATTTCGTACGGATCGCTTATATGGGTCCGGAAATATAGACTAAATCGTCCGGTCACATATGAAATTCCCATATAAGCCGGAACTCAATTTTTTTTTCAGAGGGGGGACCCCATGAAATTTCAGAAATCGAATTCGTATTTTTGATGCCAAATATCTTTAAAATTCATGGAACGTCGAGATTTTATGTTATCTCGAAATTTTTTTTATAAAAATCGACTTTTTGGGACTTTGCCGATTTCGCACCTTTTTTTCAATTTAATATTAATGTGGCTGTTTTTTCTTTTACAAAGTTATAGAACTCGAATAATGATTTCTATTATTGTATATAGTTGTCATGTCGTGCATAATAAAAATGTAATATATACATTTGGAAGCTTATAATGAATATAAACAACGCAAAAATTCTCGTTGTCATGTTTGAGAAAGGCACAATTGCACCGCTAGGTGGATCAAACAGGTTTTTCTTTGGACAATTGGGTCTTTTTGGATCCCACACCACACACAATACCAGCCGCAAATAAAAAAAGGAATTATTTTTTGCAAACTCATTGATCAGTCATGACATGGACTCTGCATCTTTTATCACTTTTGGACTTAAGAGCAACGCAAAGACCGTTGAGATCAGCTGCTCTAATTCAGCCTATGTTCCACCATACAGCCTTTGGAAACAAGGACCCGGTAACGTACATGATCCATTCTTTCATTGGCATAAGCATAAGCATGAGAGATCGCCCGTAGTTGCTACTCCGTTATTGGCCAGAACCAAATTAGGTTGCAAATGTTCATTGGAACAACATGCTTGGGAATAACATGATGAGTCACATTGTACAATTTATACTGATCCCTGCATGCTGATCAATACCGACGCCGGCCACGTCCGAATGCAGATCTTCTGGGAAAGGAAGGAATGTTAGTCCGATGCACGTTGCTACTAGAGACCGAGGAATCCTCTGCATCTCCACATGTATCCCGGGAAAGGGAGAGTTGTTAGTAAGTGTGCCAATAGCGTTATCATGTAATAATTGCTCTGGGTACATGATCCATTCTTTCATTTATTGGGGCTGGAAACTTTTTTGATTAAGGTCAAATTTTTAGTAGTTTCAAAAAGAGATTGCAAAACTTTATGTTCACATAACTAAGCATATTATTCAGTAAGACTATTATTAGATGAATGTAATAAATAAATAAATATTTAAATAAATACTTAAATTAATAGATAAATAAATGAATAATAAAGGACATAGCGTTACGCCATCTCTATGCAAGCTTATTATCACATTGCGAAATGACAATAATAAAGAATACAATATTTACAGTCGTTGCACAAACCCTTAGCTTTAGTCAATAATACTCACTTATAGTGTCGATGAATCTAATTTCTTGTATGTAAGTCACTTACCTGAAAGAAGAAACCATAAAAATATTTATTAATTAAAATCATGATCTGTAAACCGACGGGTTCAATAGACACATACGCATCTAAGTTGTAGGTACTAGTATTCAAAATTATTTTCATATCAACAATGACTCATTGCTATTTGCTGAAGGAAATAAATATGCAAGGAAGTTTTCTCGTTTCTTATATGGAAAGTTTGCTCCAAAAACCGACTTTGCAACTTTGCATCATTCGATTCAGTTCGCCGAGTTCGAAAAATGTCTGTTTCTTTTTATAGCAAGAATTAAAAATTTCAAAAGCCTGGCCTGTAGTGTATTAGTACAGTGTAGGACTCACGGCTCACTTTCGCGCCTAACCTTATTGTGCTTTCGTCACGAGCTTTTCGTAGCTATATCAGAGACTCACATGATCCATGAAATGGCTCGACCTACGAGCCATTTAGCTCTCGACTATTCTTTTGCTTTTTGTCTCCATTTATTACGTCGTCACTTAGCTGCTGATTTCATGAGAATTTAGCTCCTGTTTCCGTGAGCAATTCAGCTTCCAGCCTTATCACGATCTATTTGGATAATCCCCGGCAGTAAACTCACCCTACTCCGACCCTAGATCCACGATAAAGGAATTTCTCCCGACACTGATACCTGCTTTCTTGGGCCATTTAACTCCCTGCTTTATCGAGATATACTCGGATATTATCCGGCAGTGAAACTACCCCACTCCAACTGAGAGTTCCCCGACGACGAAATTTCTCTCGGTACCGATGTATGTTTCGTGAGCCAAGTAGCTCCCAGACAAATTAGAATCCACCATACTCTAAATTCCTTGGCGGATTCATCCCGATCGCGATGCTTGTTTTCGTGAGCCATTTAGCTCCCCGTTTTATCCTGATCTACTCAATCTACTTCCGGGCAGTAGATCTAGCCTACTCAACTGGCTAGCGCGTATGTACCGAATTCGGTCCAGCGATTCTGGGCGGGGCGTAGCTTTTGGTTCACTGGCGCCTCAACGACTCGCTGGTTGTTCGACGCAGTTTACTCGAACTAGTCCTCGGCTACACAACTATCCTGATCACGAATCACCCGGTAGGGTGTCGAGGACGGTCTGGAGATTGCGGTGGAACCTGGCATCCGGTTCGCTGTCGCCCCGATGACCCGAACTTGGTGCTGCAACGCGTCAAGTGGTCCCCGGCGGTGGATTTAGTCCATTCCGGCGGAGAATTCCCCGGTGGCGGAATTTATCACGGATCTGATTTGTTGTTTCACGGCGGCCTTCTAGTCTGCGACGCTGCTTTGTTGGTCCCTTGGCCATTTCCTCGACAGCTCGGATAGTTTACTCGATACTACTCTATGGACAGCTTACCAGACATGATCATTGCGGCACATCTCATCGACGATATTATCGACTGCCATGCTGGGTATATCCTTTCGAACTTCTTCGAACCTAAGGCATTCGAAGACTACGTTTTCCAGTATATCTTGCACGTCCACACACTCCGGGCAAAGGGGTGACGAAGCGTGTCCAAACCGATGGAGGTACTTCCGGAGGCATCCGTGTCCGAACAAAAACTGCGTCAAATGGAAGTTCACCTCGCCATGCTTCTTATGCACCTAACCGACACATTTGAGATGTGTCGGTGGGGCCATCTTCTTTTCTCCGTGTTGTCTCACTCCTGCTGCCACTTCTGTCGTTCTTAGCCAGAATGATGCCAGAATGATCTTCTGTCGTCCTTAGCCAGAATGATGCCAGAATGATCATCCCACCAATGACGCATACTGCCTTCGACAATATCATTCTGTACGTACTCGCGACACTAACAGCCATTAGGCGAAACGTGCTTGTCAACTTCGTACAGTTTCGCTTTGAGTTCAGTACAGCAGCCCAAGCCACTACGCCATACCTTAGTATTGAGGATGAGACGTTCGCCAGGAGACGTTCCGTGCTCCACCTTGCTCCTCCAATGTTCAGCATGATCCTTTCCAATATGTTAGTTGTCCTCGAGGCTTTCTTATACATCTAGTCGAGATGCGCGTTGTAATTTAACCGATCGTCGACCATCACACCCAGGTGCTTCAGCTCACACATCGAAGCAATTGAGTGTCCGTCGACGTTGATCACGACACGCTGGATTTTTTTCGGTTGTTGACTAGCATTGCCTCCGTCTTGTGGTTAGCCAGCTGTAACTTGACATCAGCCATCCAGGTTTCCACGATGACTATCGTCTCAGCTGACTCCTCAACTCCTCAAGCATGTCGCTGGTTATCGCCAGGACTACGTCATCTGCAAAGCCGAAGATTTCAACTCCCCTGAAACTAGTGTTGATATTCCGTTGTACATTATATTCTAAAGCGTCGTGCCGAGTATGGGACCCTGAGGTACTCTCGCCGTGACCCTAATCGACCTCTGCCCCATGTTCGTTTCGTAGATCAATACTCGGCTCTGAAAGTAACTTTTCAAAACCTGCACAGGTAGTCCGGAACCCGCATTCTGTGCAGATCTACGACGACCCAGCTGAAGCTCTTGAAGGCGTTCTTCGCGTCGATTGTTACCATAGAGCAGTAGCGATTACTCCTTTTTTTGTTTCGATGCATTCTCCGTACTCGCAATGACTGTGCGAATGGCGGCCACCAACGAGATCGCTTTCCGAAACCCGAACTGCCTGTGCGACAGTCCGTTATCACTTTCAGTATAGTTCGTCTGCCTGTTGAGGATGACCCTTTCCAGAAGTTTACCAAAAGTATCCAGCAGGCATATTCCTTGGTTTTGGCAGCAATACCAGTTTCGGGATCTTCCATCTGTTCGGGAAGTAGCCTTCGTCCAAGCATTTCTGAAGGACTGTTCTGACCATGTCCGGAAACGCCAGGATATCGGTCTTCAGTGCCACGTTAGAAATACCGCCCGGGCCGGGAGATTTCTTCCCTTTTAACCATTTTGCCACTACAAGGAGCTTTTCGTTGGAGACTGGATTGTCACTAGCATCTTTCTTATCTGCATCGACGTGGGGTCGGGTTGAGCTTCCGGAAAAGACTTTACACGATCATCTTTAGTTTCTTAGTGCACATTTCAGCTTCTGTCGTTGGACCTTTGATCCCGGCAAACACGATACGGTAAGCGATGCCCTAGGGGCTAGTGTCTACTGCTCTGCATCCTTGTAGCAGGTGAACTTTCTTAGCACTATCTAGCGCTTGAAAGTAGCCCTAGCTGCCTGAAATTTTACCTTACACTCTTCTCTGACTGCCTCAGATCTTGCTCTCTGAACGCGTCTTCTGGTTTTCAGGTTTCGCTCTCCTTTGTACAGAGCAGGTGATAAACGTATCTCTGCTGTCTGTATGCCACTATACACCTTCCTCAACCTGATTGACATCTGGTCTTTCTCCAGATTATAGTGCTCTAATTGTACGCTTCTCATCTCGTCTTCTCTTGTAAACTCCTCCAGATTCCTGAACTCGACCACTGCTTTCTGAACTAAAGCTCTCACGTTCGCTTATTCTCCCACGGCTTCTGCTACAAGTTCCCGATAGGTCAAGCTCTTGATCAATGGATCCTTCCTCAGCTCGAACGCCATCTCATCTTTCTGAGTCCGCCTAGTTCCTATTACGTTCTCCCCCGGTTCCTTCAGTTTGGGAGCCTTCCTCACCCGTTTAAGGATCGCAGCATACGTGACGCCGTCGGTTGCTTTGATGACTAGAGCGTCTCCCCTATACCTCTCCTTGCGCTGCCGAAGGTCTTCTTTCTTCTTTTTCGTGGTTTCTTTCCGTTTTTTCATCTTTTCTACCCTTTCTACGATTCGCCGTCCACTTACTACTTGTCGTTTTTTTCGCTGTTCTTCACCAACCTTCTTGGGTTGATTCGGTTCCTCCTCTTATTCTAGTGTCTCTCTTACTCTTTTCACGGAACGGAAAAAACGCCACCTTTCGGCGTCTGTTTTCGCTACATCCGTGATGTTCAGTGCCTTTTCGGTGTTTTCAGCTTTCTCCAGTAACGCCATCTGTTCGCATTCAGCGGATACTACGGCGGATTTGAAGCTAATCACTAGATCCCTCATCTGACCGTGCACGTTGCACTTGCCTTTCATAAATTCGTAGAGCTCTTCGATTTTTTTGCTTCAGCTTCTTCACTTTAGGTAACCCAGACTATGTATGTAGGTGTGTGTATGTGCCGAAAGGTGAATTATCCGAATACGATCCAAATGGATTTCATTTAAATTAGATTTTCGGTTGCGTAGGTACTGCCTAAAGAGTGCAGTCACATATGATTTACCCATATAAATCGTTATTACTATGATATATAAATAAAAAATCTGTTTTAATCCTCCTAGTAGTGCAATTGTGCCTTTCTCATTCCTCCAAACTATGATTCCATGGTAGTTTATGTTCATTTCAATTATGGAAATATTTAATACATTCTTCGTACACTACACACAATGGTTCACCAGCCACGAACTTGATGAGCTACTTGTCGACGGTGAAACACTTGAAACAAATAAATATCATACTTAATTAGCCTAATCAGTATTAGTTCAATGTTGTCTTCCTGCTAACTAATTTTGTCATGCGTTATGGGTGTGTGAGGAGGGTGAAAATCCCACGAACGAACCACTCCCCATGAGAGGAGGGGAGTGTAAACCTTCGCCGTACACCACTAGCTACGCCCCTGTTAAAATCCAGAAACCTTATGTCAGTAAAAAAATAGGCCGGGATTAGGTTGACGATTTTTAGAGTGTTTGCATATCCTTTCTATATGAGACAGGCAAAAATATCTGTGCGGTCGCATTTTTAAACTCGTAACTCCGGAACCGGAAGTCCGATCGACAAATTCACTAGCAGCTTATGGGAGCGTTATACCGTTCATTTGAAATTCAGTTTGAGCGATTCGGTTCAGCTATCTTTGAGAAAAATGAGTGAGATTAGAAAATACATACACACACACATACACACATACAGACATTTGCTGATCTCGACGAACTGGGTCGAATGGGATATGACACACGGCCCTCCGGGCCGGGATTATTTGTTGACGAATTTTAGAGTGATTGCATATCCTTTCTATATGAGAAAGGCAAAAACTCTTAGTAATGCGCATTCAAAATTGTTGGCATCTGCATTGTTATGTCGTTAATAGGCAATTAAATGTTATTTAGTCACATTGGTCACTTTCGATGGCATAATGACTTCCACAGGAATGGTTCTCACTTTTTGACAGCTTGAATGACTTCCAAGAATGAGCAATTTATATTCATAAAATCGCTAAAAAGTTTTTCCCGTGTAAGAAAAATGACTTCGGAGGAGACAGCCAATCTCATATCCGTTTGATAATACTACAAAAATACTACTGAATGAGAGCTGAATAGCTTGTCTCTCAACGTATCTCCACTTGGAATTTATTATTGTTAATTACCTCAGCTGTGGTCAACAGCGAAGGCAAAAAATAGCATTTTGGAAAATTATTAGGGCAAATTGCAGTGAGCAGAAAAAAAATATAAGTAACAAAAGACAACCAATTCATTAATACTAAACAAAGGGTAATATGTTGATAAAATTTCTTTTTTTTCCATTCACTTTATAAACAGTAGTCCGAAAATCGCATGTTTTATGTACAATTTGACTTAACGAAACATGTTTAGAATGTCAGCGCTTTTATGTGACAAGATGTCTCATCATTTTCACAAAAAATGTGGAAATGATTTGCATAATCTTTGGTTTGAACGAGACACATATCCAGAGAGTAACTACGTATTAAATTCGATTTGCATCGGATCCGGATACACTGTTGGTCAATAAAATAAGTGTGAGATAAAAATACATGAAATTTTGAGTTTTCTCTAAAAATATTTTTTATTCCAATATTTTATAGTTAGGCACAGTCGTAAATGTGAAAAAGAACACTTTTATTTGTAAATTTATTGTTATACTTTACATGAACTCTCTCTTCCCCATGAAATCCAAAAAAGCACCTGGTCAATGAAATATGTGTATTGTAATCCATTGCATTAAAAAATTTCAAATCCAATGATTTTAAGATTTTAATATTTTTGACAACTAGTAGCCTGTGTAACCTCCCTTATTGAACCAAATTTTATCCATTCGCCTTGGCATTGAGTCATTCAAACGCTGATAAGTTTCCGTTGGCATAGTGTACAATTCATTTTAAGCTGCTTCCCACAAACGACCCTTATTTCTGAAATTTTGACCGGATAACTTCTTTTTAAGTACATTCCGTAGATTTTCTACGGGATTAATGACAGGAGATTGGTAGGATCCGAAATTATAGTAACTTTATTATCCCGAAATTATTCCTTTACATACTTCGATGTGTGTTTTCGATCAATATCTTGCTGAAACTGCCATATAAAGGCACGTTATCTTTGGCATAGGACTGCATGACATCCTTTAGGATGTCCATTCGTTAGCCTTGCATTCGAATCTTGCCATTATAGTGGTGTTGCGAAAAATAGGACCTGCGCCATTCCACGAAAAGTAGCCCTAAACCTCATTGTTCTCGCCTCCGTGCATTGCCATATTTTGCGTGTGTCGCAGATCAAACTTTTTGCACTTTGGACGTCTAACGTTTCGTTGTGCATCGGAGGAAAACAGGTTTATCTTTGATTCGTCCCTCCGAAGGATATGTCGCCATATTTTGATTCCTTCTGAACCAGGCCCATTAACGATGTTGAAAAATAAATTGCATATTTCTGCGAAGTCTTTTGCTTCGCAATAGTGGAACCTTTTTAGCAATTCTTTCTGGAAGATTGGAGTTTTACAGCCTACAGCGAACTGTTCTCGGACTTACCACATTTCCAATTTGTGCTGAAATAGTCCTGGATGACACGAATGGATCAGATTTCGCTAATAATGCAATACAATGATCAGTTGCTGTAGATGTTTTCTTGGTTTTTTTTGCGTGTTTCTTTTTTCAAAGGTTTTAAGGCATTTTTAAAGAAGTTTTCGGAATGCCAAAGTGTATTCGCGATTTCTTTGTACGTCTTATCTTCTTTAACAAAATTTCTTAGCAAAACTCGTTCCAATTGTGTACAGTGAGATCAACGACTTTTTCCTAACCAACAGTGTCGCGGTGGTTGTTCATTTCTAACTCGTACACTTCCTTATCATCACAGTGGTTACTGCCATGTCCATGTTTGCGAATTTCTGACGGGTCACGAGTGTCGACTTCCTCAATGATGGTGCCGACCGTTGATTTTGAGATACTAGATGCAGTTTTTGCCGTCAATATTATCCGAACAACAGCCAAAATTTGGCAAATGTTTGTTTTTCAGGAAATGGTTGCGAAAAGACCGGAAGTCAATAGCCTCCGTATTTGGCTGGAGCACTACTTCTTGCTTCTGCGACTCAATCATTCGACAGATCCCAACAGCAAGAATTAAAGTAACAGTTTCTTTTGTTCTTCCAACGAGTCACACATTATGAAGGGAACTGTTTTATCACACTCAGCATACTGAGTAGATATCCTGACCGCTGTCTTCGGTGGTTCAAAATAGCAATCTTCCTCACAATTCGAAATAGCAATCTTCCTCACAATTTGTTGAAACCAAACAAGATACAATTTTTTTTAAGTCGCCGAAAAACATGTTGTTTCTTAAATTTATTTTTGAAAATTTTCGAAGGGGGGGGGCTTTAGCCCCCTAGCCCCCCCTCTGGCTACGTGCCTGGCCAAAGTGTATTCGCGATTTCTTTGTACGTCTTATCTTCTTTAACAAAATTTCTTAGCAAAACTCGTTCCACTTGTGTACAGTGAGATGCTCGACCCATTCTATAACAAATCTTTGACTTATTCAACATTTAAATACATTTATTAGCACGCAGAATACAAACTTTACCAAATTAAACATATAATGGTATTGAGTAAAATAATAACCAGTTAATATATTTCACACACCTATTATATTAACCACACAAAAAAAGCCTGTGGCAGTCTTGTTTTACATCTTGACAAAGATTGCAAATATAATCAGCACCAACAACCCACTAGTAACTTGACAGATACACAGGCTTGTGTGTGCGGTAGGTGTGATTGAGACTGCTGTAACTTGGTATGTGTAATTGAGAGAAAAATAAAATAATCTATAACACACCTATTTTGTTGGCCAGCAGTGTATGTTTGTATAAAATAACGGCGACTATGAGTATATGTAAATATTTGATATTAAATATATAAAATTAAAATACACATTTTTATATATTTTATATTTTAAGTACGAATTTAGATGAATACCGCATATATTCTCTATAACAGAAGGAGTTTACAAGCAACCACGTAAAGAGTCGCTAGGAGACAAACCATGTGCCCCTTATTTTGTAGTGTTTTCAAATTACTTTCAAATGGTCATAACATTGATTGCCAAATCACATCGGTTCTCATAAACTTGTTTTGTTGAAATTAGTTTTGCAAATTAGTTTTTCATTTCGACTTTATCTCATCAGAATATGGCACTAACTTCATGACAGTACTAAACTAACGCCGGATTAACGCTAGCTCCAAATACAAATGTATTTCTGAGCAAACCCTCTATTACTGCGTGATGTATTTAATCTTGTTTTTTAATATGTTAACACATATCTTCTATTATTATTACTTAAGTGTATACAAACAATTTTTTTTAATGTTTGCTTTTAGGTTACATATTCAGCAGTTATAATAAACGTTTCAATGCTTTCAAATTGTTTATTGGATTTGACTCATGTAAATTGCTTTCACTACGTTAAATATGATTAATTGTGCTTCTTGAGCATGTACTATGAACAATTCCATTGAAAAAATTTGAAACTATTTTTTGACCAACTTGGTAATAGAGAATTGTTCAAATAAGTTGAAATTTCAAATTTCCTGAATACACCCCAGTTAAATATAAAGGTAACGTAATATAAGAAAAAGGAGACCGGCTGCATGTATAATGAAGGTTTTGTAATATGTAAAATTCACATAAGCTGTTTAATTTAGATGTAAACATAGTTAAATCAATGCATCCGTCATGATGTTTGGAATTATGAAGCAACTTCTACAGGTGAGTTTATAATCGGGACCGATTCAGAAAAGAATAACTCGGAAGCCGAACGTGATTTGATTGTTGACTGTTGATTTTGCCGCCAATAAAAACTTTTCCAAGAGAGTCGTAAAATTTTACTGCTTCTGAAATGTCGCTTGCAGCTTCTGTTCGTTCAATTAAAATCACATTAAGTATCAACAATGGTGTATAAAAAAGTTATTCTTACAGGTTTGTTTGTTTGGTCTTAATCAAAAGACCGACCCCCATCCTGCACTAGCTCTGTTGAACAGAAATATTTCTTGTGTCACTGTACAATTGTGCTGTCCAATAAATACAGGTAGTATTGTGGCTAGCGACAAGTTTTGCAGGATTGAAGAATGAAGACGTTCCAATCTAAATAATAAACATCTACCGAAGCAACAAAAGGTGAAATAAGTGAAAGAAAAATGAGCACGCTTTCATAGTTCGGTGACCGAAAGTTGTTGTGATGGTAATGATTATAATATAGAGTAGGGTGGATTGATTGTGCCGGCGCATATTTTTATTAAAATAGATCTTTTACCCTTCGGCAGAGGTTGAAAGTTGAATTACAATGTGGCTCATCACAATCATATCGTATCGGACTATTATTTTTTTGAAAGTATATCTAATAGTAAAAGCCTTGCGGGATTGATGATAGTTAGCGCGAAATCTTATGACCATCGGAGTTCGTGCTTCAGAGAGTACGTCTCAGTTGATTGCTTTACTGTTACTGTTTTTTTCTGTTATTTGATTGAAATGACTGTGAAATTGCTTGAATTTGTAGGCTTACATCATTGATGCGCATAAACAGTATTTTTCTTTTGAAACTTTTACCAAATTATAAAATTCATTTACACTCTTGTATATACAAGCTAACAGTGAAAAGAATAGAAATTTCAACACTTATAGTGAACATATGAATGGAATCCTAGTGTTGTCAAATCAAAATGGCATATTTCCATCCGTGAGGTTGAATCAAGACGTAGATTTCCATCACCTACTTGTCAACAACATACCGAAATTATCCACATTGTAAAGATTGTAGAAACTTTTGCTTAACTGGATATCGCCATCTTTGGTTTGGCATCAAATTTCAGTAATCTACTTGTCAACCTAATTCCGAATTCCTATTTTTAGAGCAGAGTTCTACTATACGAGTCGAACGAAGGGCAGAAGTCAAAGTGAGTGACAGCGGGTGTTCCTCGGGGCTTTAAAACGGGATGTACGATGGCGCCTTTACCCGATCAGAAACACATAACAGAAATATTTCAAAACTATATCTCGCATTGCTACTTGTTATAAATTTCTGTTATTTTAACTACTAACGAGACCTAATTTATAACACAATAGGTTACAAAAATTGTGTTCTGTTATAATCTTGTTATTTCATTCTGATCGGGTACACTGCGGCTGCTATCTACTGTTTCGTCATCGATACTGCGATATGGTGTTCCCGCCTGGGGTGCGGCACTGAAAACCAAGCGGAACTGCGAAAAGCTGAACAGGACGTTCCGGTTGATGGCCGTACCAGTCGCGAGCGTGTACAGAACAATATCGTCGGAGGCAGTATGCGTTATCACCGGGATGATCCCCATCTGCATCACTCTGGCGGAGCTATAGTCGGAGAAAATTCGGAAACGTTAGGAAGATGGCGAGAAACTATCCGATGGCTAAGTGGCAGCAAGAATGGGACCGTACGGAGAAAGGAAGGTGAACCTACCAGATCATCCCAAACCTGTCGACGTGGGTCAATGGAAAGCACAGAAAGGTGAACATCCACCTGACACAGTTCCTGTCGGGCCACGGCTGCTTCAGGTGGTATTTTCACCGGTTCGGGCATGCAACGTCTTCATTGGGTCCGGAGAATGAAAATGTCGAGTAGACATCGGAGCATGTGGTCTTCGAATATCCGAGGCTTGAAGCGACGCACTGGGAGATGCTTGGAGCGCGAGGACCGGACATCAGTCCGGATAATGGCGTTTGCGATAGAGTACCGGGTATGGGTCGTCGGTGGACTAGCGAACCGAACGGCACGCTCCACCCAGAATCGCCGGACCGACCACGGCACTCTACTGATTGGCTCGATAGAAATATAGCGAAAACCAAAGAAAAATCGGTTTCGGTAGAACATCCTTTGCCTGGAAACTGTCCGTCGGAGTAGGCTAGGTCCATGGTCGAGAACTAGACTGAGTAGACCGCGACGAGAGACCACCAGTCACCGGTTTCCGTGGTACCTGCCAACCAAATACCTCCATCGGAATCGGAATCACCAAGTTTCGGGAGAACTTCTCTCGTCGGGGAACTCTCCGTCGGAGTAGGCTAAATCCATCGTCGGGGACTAGATCGAGTAGTTCGCGAACAAATCGGGAGCTAAACGAGAAAGTGGTATCAAATGGCAGAAGTGAGCCGAAGGGCTCAGTAAATTAGACAGTCTAAAGTTGGCCGCTCAGATTGTCATCACAGGGTAAGAGCACTAATTCCTGACCCCCAGCTAGCTTACCTACTGCCATAGAGGAGTTGTCACGTTATATGAATGGTCGAAAACCGATAGTGTGTCGACGAAGTGTGCTGTTCTTTTTTTTACAATGGAGAAGACTGTTTACTTACTAACCCAGTACACGTGCTATTGGTAGGTGTCCAAGTTACCACACGGGGTGTACTGGGAGCGAGTCGGGCTCGAATGGTGACGCTGCCATTAATACCGACTAAACTCCATTGGGCTCCGCCATCGTTCCCCCCCCCCCGGAACTACCTCTCGGTATTACATCTGGGGGGATGGCTGTACTTGATGTACTCATTCACTCTCGCTCACGCGTTCATACGTCCTGTATGAGGCTTACTTGGGTGCTCTCTCTATCGCACCTTGATTCACTCTCTAACACTCCTCATGAGGCTGACTTTTGTGCTCACCTTTTTCGTTCCTTGCGAGGCTGACTTGTGTGCTCACCTTTTTCATACCTTGCTAGGCTTACTTTTGTGCTCGCCTCTCCCATACCACGTGAGGCTGACTTGGATGCTCACCCTATCACCTGGTTCACTCTCGATCGTGCCACTCTATTGTACCTTTGTCACTCCCCCTGGTATCCCATGTGGGACATTTTCCTTAGGCCCCACTTCTGACATACCATGCGAGGCTGACTTGTGTGCTCACCTTTTTCATACCTTGCTAGGCTGACTTTTGTGCTAGCCTCTACCAACCTGTGAGGCTGACTTTTATGCTCACCCTTAACATGCCGTGTGAGACTGACTTGGATGCTCATCCTTTCACTCCTCTGCCACGCCACAAGGCATCGATAGCTAAGTCCCAACAAACTACGCTACGACCCTCCCATCTTGGCATGAGGCAGTCCACTTATACGCCTATACACTCGCTCTTCTGCCTTGCTTCTGGGTGGCTGGGTTTACCCCTTACGCGGTTGCCAGTCGCTGCGCCAAACCTGCCTCAGCTTGAACAGACCATTCATTCCTTTTTTTTTGCGATCGGCCTTTTTCGCTCCAACTAACCAATCAATAGTTAGCCGTGCCCGTCGTCTGTTGCTCGGTTCGCCAAATTACCTGTAGCCTACAGGCATTCTGGATGGTAGCAGCCGAGACTGCGTTCCACTTCTCCACCGATTGACACATCCGCTGAATAGGGGTATCAGGGGTTGTGTCCCAGCCACAGACGTCAAGCATTGCTCTTCTTTCGACGTCGAACCGAGGACATACGAACAGTACGTGTTCGGCAGTTTCGTCTACACCTGGGCAGTCCGGGCAGGCTGGGACCTCCGCGTGCCAGAACCTGTGGAGGTACTGTCGGAAACAGCCATGGCCTGACAGGAATTGTGTCAGGTGTAAGTGAACTTCCCCATGGGGTCTTCCCACCAGGGTGGCCAGATAGAATTCCTTAATATCGGTAGGGTCACTAAAAGTTTATCGGTAGTTATCGGTAGGCCGGGTTGTTGTCCCAAAAACGTAATATTGACATAGAATTTTAAATACTGACAACACAAATCTCTGACCAAATCCAACCCAAAAAATGAATGTTGAGTAAGATGTGTCCAAAATCAATAAAAATCGGTAGTTTTCGGTAGGAATAACAAAATATCGGTAGTTTTGTCTTGGTCGTCCGTGAATCGGTAGGGAAGACCAAAATCGGTAGGACTACCGATAAATCGGTAGGTCTGGCCACCCTGCTTCCCACCCAGCTCGATATGTTAGGTATCAGCCGGTGGGTCCACCTACTTTTCGAGGAGTTATCCCACTCACGGTGCCATCTGTCGACCGAGGTCACCCTGGTGCGCTCGCGGGCTCCTCTATTTCCACGTAGCTCGAAACACTCCTCATCTTACCGAACGACTAGCCCGACTGGCATCATGCTCGCTATCACGGAGGATGCATCGTGTGATACCGTGCGGTAGGCACATCACGCGGTAGGTGCTCTCCAGTTTCTGTAGGTAACTGGTTACCCTCAGTGCTCTTGACCATGACGGGCCGCCGTACCTGAGGATAGATACGGCAACGCCTGCCAGTAACCTACGTCTACTGGCGCACACCTTTGAGCTGTTGGACATCATCCTCGATAGTGTATAGTCGACATGGCTGCCGAAGGTCAGTTTGTCGTCTATAATGACTCCGAGAGACTTCAGGCTCCGCTGTGAAGTGATCACGACTTCTCCCACATGGATAACTGCATGTTGTGCCGACTTGCGGTTGTTGACGATAGCTACCTCCGTCTTATGCTGAACGAGCTCCAGGCCTCTCGCGCTCAATCATTCCTCCACCGTGTTTATCGCATGTTCTGCAGTTAGTTCTACCTCGGGGATTGACTCCCCGTAGACCTCCAAGGTTACGTTGTCGGCAAAGCCGACGATCTTGACCCCAAGAGGGAACTTCAGTCTCTGAACCCCGTCATACCTGAGGTTCCATAGCACCGGGCCTGGGATCGAGCCCTGCGTGACTCCGGTGGTGATCGGAACCCTTTTCTGACCGGCATCGGTCTCGTATAGCAGTACGCGGTTCTGGAAGTAGCTTTCCAGGATCCGGTACAGACCGACCGGTAGGCTAAGCCGGTGTAACGAGAGCGCGATGACATCCCAGCTTGCGCTGTTGAATGCGTTCTTCACGTCCAGTGTCACTAACGCACAGTATCGAATGCCTCGCCTTTTCCGTTGGATCGCTATCTCGGCAGTCTTTATCACTGAGTTAAGAGCGTCTACTGTGGACTTACCCTTCCGAAAGCCAAACTGGTTGCTTGACAGGCCGTCCGTACCTACTGCGTACGGGGTTAGCCTGTTGAGGATAATCCTCTCAAGCAATTTGCCAGTCGTGTCGATCAGACTGATTGGTCTGTACGCCGATGGGTCTCCTGGCGGCTTCCCGGGCTTCGGCAACAGCACCAATTTCTACCTTTTCCATCTATCGGGGAAACGGCACTCGTCAAGGCATCTCTGCATAGCTAGCCTGAACATGTTCGGGTTCGCTATGATCGCTGCCTTGAGAGCGCTGTTTGGAACTCCGTCCGGCCCTGGAGCTTTGTTCATTGCCACTGCGAGTAGTTCTTCATTCGTCACCGGAGCTACCGTTTCGGCCGTGCCCGCACTGTCTCGTAGTGCAGGTGGCCAGGGGCTTGTGGCTCGAGACGGGAAGAGTACTTCGATAATCGTCCGGAGACCGTTCTTTGGTATTGGCCATCACGATCCTGTAGACGTCACCCCACGGATTCGCGTTGGCACTCTCACACAGGTTGTCGAAACACGCTCTCTTGGTGCTTTTAATGGCCTTGTTAAGGGCCAGTTTCGCATCTCGAAACAGTTCACGGCGGTTCTCTCTTGCATCCTCGGTGCGAGCTCTTTGCATGCTACGTCTAGCTCTGAGACAGGCTGATCGTAGAGCTGCAATCTCGGCACTCCTCTAGTATACCGGGCATCTGCCGTTTCTTGGCAGGATTTTTCTCGGCATAGTGGCGTCGCACGCGCGTGATAGAACAGCTACCAGCGCATCACCGCTTAAACTGTCGGTGTTGGCCTCCAGTCCCAGGGCCGCGGTGAAAGCTTCGCTGTCGAAGTGATTGGACTTCCGCCCGCATACCTGCCAGGGATCTCCCGCCCTCGGATGCTGCACACCATAGTTGATCCTAAAGCGGATTGCTAAATGAATGCTATGGGTGTAGCCTTCGTCTACCCTCCATTCCATGCCTGGAACCGGACTCGGGCTGGCAAATGTTACGTCAATCCACGCCTCCACCCCGTTTCTACGGAATGTACTAGCGGAGCCATTGTTAGCTAGCACAGTATCGAGTTTCGCAAACTGGCTGCCCCACTTCACTGCCCAAGCGTTAAAGTCTCCCGCTATGACTACCGGTTTCCGGCCCATTAGATCTGACGAGAGCCTGTCGATCATCTGGTTGAACTGTTCTATGGGCCACCTTGGTGGAGCGTAGTAGCTGCAATAGAACACACCATTAATCTTGGCAATCGCAACACCCTCGGCGGAGGAGTGTACTACCTCTTGAACCGGGAACCGTCCCATCGTACAGATTGCCACCATTCCAGACCCGTCCGACACCCAATTGCCGTTGCCGGCAGGGAGGTTGTACGGGTCTGATAGGAGGGCGACATCTGTCCGAGACCGACTGCCACAGCAGCTGTTGGGCTGCTACACAATGGTTAAGATTTAGCTGTGCAACGTTCACGGCTTCTTCTTATTTGCCTCGCGGAGGGACACGAAGGTCCGTCCATAGCATGATTACGGGCTTGCTTCTTAGCGGTGCAGATAAGGCACTTGTGCGCCTTAGTGCAACTCCGCTCCTTATGCCCCTCCTCGCCGCAGCGACGACATAGTTTGCTACTGTCTGTGCCCTTACTCTCGTAAGATTTATGGCCGGACTCAAGGCACCGATAGCACCTATCCACTGAAGGCGGCTGGGGTATGCTAATTAGGCATACCGACCAGCCGATCTTCAGTTTACCTTTCTCGGTAACCTTTTTGGCATCCGCCTTCAGTAGCCTGAGGTAGGCTACTTGGGTGCCGGAGGGTCCCCCTCTAAAACGCACAGAGGCCCGCTCGATTGTCACGTCGCATTGCTCCTTGACGGCTGCGACGACATCGTCTGTGGTCGTGAACTCGTCCAGATGCTTGCATTCGCCCCTAACGACCTGATCCGGGCGCCTTCACCCAGGACCTCTTGGGCCAAAGCCTTATACACCGCACTAGATTGTGCGCCTCGCTTCAGCACCAGAAGCATTTCGCCTGTGTTGGTGCGTCTCACGCTGCGCACGTCTTGCCCGAGGGCCGAGAGGCTTTCGGCCGCCCTCATCGACTTTAGGACGTCGGCGTATTTGTCCTTGTCCTTCTTCGCGGGCCGCGGTACATCCGGTGTCGGTGCCGGATTCTTCTTGGTAACCAGCATCCAGGGGTTTACGCCCCCCTGCCCCGGTTGCACCGTGTTGCTGGTACCTTCTCTTTGCCCAGCGGGGTCATTCTCGCCCCGGTTCGACGCCGTCTTACGCTTGCCCTTGCGTTTGCCCTTCGAGGGGAACTCAGCCGCCGCTTCGAGCGACATGGCTGCTCCATAGAAGGGGAAGGGGAGGGCCCCTGTCTGGGTACCTATGTCGGCCTTCTCTCCTCCCTCCCTCTTGGAGGCCACTGTAACTGGAAGTGTGCTGTGACTCTACTGAATGAGCTAACTACTAAGCAGTTGGATTGGAATCTGTGCTGCACACGAAAAAAAACCTCTCCTCGAAGTGATGCCGTAAGGTAACTCCGGGGAGGAATCAGGTTCCGTGCAAGAATAATTGTTCTAGCGGTTCGGGTGGTTGCTCAAACCCGTTCCCTGAGTTGTTGGTTTTTGTATATTTTTTCCTGCTCAGGATGGTTTTGAACATTTTTTCTGCTCTTTAAAAACATGCATACACACATACATACGCACACAGATATATTCTCATGAAACTGAGTCGAATGGTATGTGAGACTCTTCGGGTTAAAAAGTTAATGTTTAGGACCATTGCATAACGTTTTTTTTCTGATCTGATAAGGACAAAAATCATTTTCCTGGACTTTCGGCACAAAAAAATATGTTGTCATTTTTCAGTCCATTTTTGTTATTTTAACAGTTTTGGCAGGAAGATCTTTTCTAATGGTATGCTACATAAGGCCGTTTTGTAACAAATACTGTGTGATTTTCGGGCAATATGAACATTTACCTCTTTTTGCGAATTTTTCAATAGAATATGTAGTTAAGTTCAATAGCACGTGAAGTCTATTTTGTAGCACCGCGTTATTTTAAACCCTTTATCATGTACTCGAACTATCCCAAGTTTAATTTTTTTTCGATCTCCTTGAAAAATGTAAAGGGTTGCCAGATTTATAACTAAAAATCCTTCCATTTTTTTATTTCTGTAGCTAAAAATAATTGACACGTATTTTTGTCTTGAATGAAGTTTTTAAAATTGAACATTTTTCAATCATTTATAACTTGGGAACTGTTCGAAGTACGAAAAAATATTAAATACTAAAAGTTGCGCTTTCGCATGAGCTTGCCAGCGAAATTAACGTTAAAAACCTGTTTTAATCCACCTAGAGGTGCAATTATGCCTTTCTCATTTCTCCAAACTATGATTTAATAGCTGGTTCGTACAATATAACTTTATGGAAATGTCTTTCATTCTTATTACACTTGGTAAGTATATATAAGAGCACCTTTTTGTATTCATCGCGGTATCGGTTTGAATCGGAGTTTTCTATGTGATCGACCTCCACAACCCGTAACTCCGGTGCTGGAAGTCGGATGGAGATGGAATTTAATATCAGTTTCTGGGGACGCAACACCTTTCATTTGAGACTAAGTTGAGCAAATCTAGCCATTTTCGAGAAACCAATATAACCGTTATTCTGACTTTGGATGCTTCCGGATCCGTCGATGGTGGCCAGTGTGGCCAAAGAGACTTTGAATGACTGTTGGGGACCTAGATCTACAAATTCAACAGTTGTGTTTACATTTTGGAAAAAAAATCACCTTTTTACATTCATCGCAGAATTCGTTAGAATCGGGATTTGCTGCGTGATCGTACGTATCACCTTGTAATTCAGGAACCAGAACTCGGATCCACACAAAATTCAACAGCAGCTAATGGACCTTTCATTTAAAATCAAGTTTGTCAAAATCGGTTCAGAAAATTCCGAGAAACCGATGTGGACAAATCAACAAATTTTGTTTTGTAACCATACTCTTCAACTCGTAATCCGGAACAAGATGTCGGTTGAAAATGAAATTTAATAGCAACCTATGGGAATATTATACCTTTCATTTGAATCTTAGTTTGTAGAAATCGGTTCAGCCATCTCCGAGAAACCGATGTGGATATTAGGTTAACAAATCCGCACATACACACACATACATACATACATACATACATACATACATACATACATACATACATACATACATACATACATACATACATACATACATACATACATACATACATACATACATACATACACACAGATATTTTGCGATCTCGGCGAACTGAGTCGAATGTTATATGAGACTCGGCCCTCCGGGCCTCGGTTGGAAAGTCGGTTTTTGGAGCAATTGTATAACCCTTCTATATGAGAAAGGCAAAAGAATAATATTTAATTAGCTTAATAAGCAAGAGTTCAATGTTATCTTCATGTGATTATAATTTGCAAAGGTTGGTGGAATGCGTTTGAACGTGTAGGGAATGGGGGTTTAGTAGAGTGGGTGTGGAGGATGCGTCAGAAATCCTTCATCTTATTTCGGTATACGGGGTGGATGAAGGAAATCTGGGCGTGAGGGTGATCCAAGAAGAGGGGAGTGATGAAGGAGGGAGGTGTAAGGGCAAGGTGGGGAGGGGGGGGGGGGGGAAGGGGCGGCTACGCAATACTCAACTGCATATTTTGCCTTCCATTTGAGACTTGGTTTGAGAAAATCGGTTCAGTCATCACCGATGAACCGATGTGACTATAATTGTGGAATATGCCCGGAATTCCGGACTTCCGGAATCGTCGATAGTGGACAATATATTCAAAGAATGCTTGATTGGCAATCAGTAATCTAGATCTACGATTAGAAGTAATTTGGTGACCATTTCAATAGTTTTTAGCCTCTGAGGTATTACGATTGTACCGATTTATATGGGAAATTCCAGTGTATCCTTACTAACACCCCTGTAACTCCGGAAGCAAGAGTCAGAACCGAATGAAATTCAGCAGCAGTCAATGGCATTACTGTATCTTTCATTTGAAATTAAGTTCGTAAAAATCGGTAGAGAATTCGTTGTGGAATGGGTGTGATATTAGCTTAGGAACTTGGCGGGTTCCCCGAGGGCGTCATGAACCGTCATAGGTGGCCAATGTGGTCAAAGCTGTTTTGATTGATCATTAGTGATCCAGACCCGCAAACTAGAGTAATGTTACATCAATTTTAATATGTTTTACATCATTTGAACATTATGGTGGTACCAGTTTATATGGGAATTTGCTGTGTGATCGCACTCTTCAACCCGTAACTCCGGAACCGGAAGTCGGATCAACTAAAAATTCAATAGCAGCTTATGGGAGCGTTATACCTTTCAGATGAAACTAAGTTTGCGAAAATCGGTTCAGCCATCTCTGAGAAAATTGTGTGAGTTTAAATGACACACACACACATACACACACACATACACACACACATACATACACACACACAGACATTTGCCGATCTCGACGAACTGAATCGAATGGTGTATGATACTCGGCCCTCCGGGCCTCGGTTAAAAAGTCGATTTTTACAGTGATTGCATAGCCTTTCTTTATATGAGAAAGGCAAAAATGGTTTCGTTGTAAAACTTATGTTATTATTAACATTATTATTAACAAATTACAGAATATAAGTTATATAGCAAAGAAAAAATGTTTATGTAAATTTTTTCAGTAAGCCTAATGAATATGCAATTTTCATTATTAATTTTTTTCATACATCAAATAGTTTTCGAGTCATAATATATTAAAAAATAATAAATGTTATAATCATCAAAAGTAAAATAACTCATAACTTGAACAAGATATCATATTAAGCCAAAACAAAAAATATGTGTCAAGTTTAAGTATGCAAGAAAAAATTTAGAATGTATTAAAATTTTGGTTGTAAATCTGACGTGTAATGATTCATGTATTGCCCATATAAAGCCTCAATCGCTTTTGAGGCACGTGTCGAATTTCGCCCAAACTCCTCGCAACAGAGCAGTTGCGGGGCTACCTCTAGCTACGCTTTTGTTAAAATCCAGAAAACCTATCTTTGCCCAAAAAAATTGGACGTGGATAAGTTGACAATGTTATGCTTTAAACTATTTCAGTGCATGCTAGATACATGCCTAGCTGATGATTTTTTTTAATAATGTTGTTGATTTTCTCCGATGCAGCATTGATTTTTGGAAATGCGTTACGTCAAAAAAATGTATGTAATGAGTATTACTTCATCGTTTCAAAAATGTATAGATCAACAAAAACAAGACAACATTGAATGTTATATAATTTTTAAGTGTGGCCAAAATAACATTATTCCATATGTATTACCACAAGATGCGAAATTGGTTGCCCACGTTGTGTTAAACAATCTTGGGGTGGCGCTCTTGCCCCGTCTTGCTCTAGTCTTGTTGGCAAACCGAAGGTATTAGAAATAATATTATCCTTTCCTGTGCTTTCCTGCCAAAGGCTGTTTTTCGTTCCGTCTGACATTTATGAACAATCTAAATATTATCGTTTTGTTGAGCACGTTTTTCTGCTAACATTGAAACGGGACTCAACGAGCGGATCAAGAACAACCTTGAGAGTACATGTGTTTCCGAAAATATACCTTTATTGGTCATTGTTCTGAAAATTGATGGATACTTAAAATTTAACAAATATCAAACAACAAGGCTACGGCTCGTATACGTGTCACTAGTATTGCCGGACTCATTTGGTTATAGCATATTATTTGATTCGAATTAAAGTCGCGTGGGAAATTGTCCTGCGTAGCTTGAATTTGCTCCTGTTCGCAGTTGCCAACGACATCACACAAAAATGAACAAGCTTCTCAATAACCAGTTAAATTTTCGTTCGTCAATTAATTTTGCACGTAATAGCCATTATATCAACGGTCATATTTAGCGCCTAATCAATGCACTCATATCAACACACACGCAACTAATAAGCACTCAACCAACTACGGGGCTCATATCGGGTTGAATTCCAATAAATATCTAACCCAGGAGTATGCTGATTAGGTATTCAAAAGGAGTAGCGCGTGCAATGAATACTGGCGTCTATTTTTATAAACTCAACGCGCACCGCATAGAATTATGGTACGATGATAGCGATATGGTTCAAGGTTAATGTTTTTTTTTTCGTTGGAAGGGTAAGAGCACTAATATTTGTCCATTGAACCGAAACAATAAGTGTTGAGGAACTGAAGAACGCCATGAAAATGTTGGACAAAATGCGTCCCGGTTGACTGCGATTTAACTGGCATAGAAATGTGGAAATGTCAAAGCAATACCTTTTTACAAAATTCCACTGTCGAATTGTCAGTTTTGATATATTTTGCGGCCGAGGTGTAGTGTACGGAACAGTCTAGGCTAGGACTACGATACCACTGACTACTAAGAATCCTTCTTGACTGGGGTTCGATCACATCGAAGTGTCGGAAGCATTATATTTATTACTAAGGATTAAGGGAGTGACCTAATCAGTCAGCTTCAAAAATCGATTTTTCAGAGTATTTAATTGATATCTCGTACCTGCTTCTTGTTTATTTTTTTTTATTTGTTTACCTCTACAAACTTTCAAGTCCATTTTATGAAAATCATGTTTTTTTTTCAATACATGTAAAACACTGTTTTTGAGATAATTTAATTGTACACAGATTGAACTAAACATGAATTAAAAGACTCATATTACAATGTTATTAACGCACTTATTGCTACAATATTTTAAATTTCAACTTTCAATCACCAATAGTCCATCCTGCGTAGAAAAACCTACCGAATAAGGACGCATTTCACTTTTTTCTTTCACGTAAAAATTATGGGCTGAATCTTTCACGGAAGTTGTCCGTGGTAAGCCGCTGCGCGAGATTGTTTATGAATCGGTAATTTTTAATTATTTTGACATTCACAAAACATTTTTGTTGAGTAAATATATGCTCAAACACTATAAATACTTCGTTCCTCTTGTTGCTTTTATGTTTAAAAAATCTAAAAACACTTTTTTAATGAGCCACAGATGAGAAGAACTCCATAAATTGATTGTTCAGTTACAATTGTTATACATGATATTCTTTGCAGTCAAATGAACTGGAATAAAGCGACCAGACGTCCCGGATTAGGCGGGACAGTTCCGGATTCAAAAGACTTCGCCCGCTTGATGGAACGCCCCGAAAAGTGTCCCGTACTTTCCAACATGCTGTCATAAAAGCTTTGGTGGAATCGCGGCACCTCATCTCCGAAAAACGCAATGAACCTACAAATAGCGCAAATTCATTCTGATTCTCATGCTACCTTTGTCGACTTCTAGTATGAGTCAGTCAGTCCGTTCTAGTCATAAATTTTTTAACAGTTAGGTATCACAGAACACTTTCGCACATTCATCTGTCGCGATGTGTGTCGAATTTCTGTATCTTCTATGGTGCATATGAAATCATGTCTACGGTCTAATGCAGCAGAATAGCCTTCACCAAAACAAGAAGATTGGTAATCAATTCAGGGCATGTTTGACGTAGCACGCTCCATTTATTCTATTACCCACATTGGTGGAGTCTTGTTCACTTCACATATTTTTGCCTAGCACCGGTTTGTACCTGCAAAAAAAATGATTCAGTTTTTATAGGTTTGGAATAATTTATGACACCTATCCTGGTTGGGTGGTGCAAAAGGTCTATAGCATAGACTGGAAGGATTTTTATAGCGGAAAATTCCAGCCAAGCCTCCTCGCATTATCGCGGTTTGTTAGCTTATGCTTAATCCATTAATTCAGGTCATTGCCTTCTGCTGCCAAAAGGAGACAACGCCAAAGGTGGTCGTGTTCCTTTTGCAATCGTACCAATTCGTTGAATACATTGTTCGACTTTTACTTTTTTGTGTTTTTACATATAATTTTGTTTTGATTATAATTTTTTTTGTCTGCTTTTCCACTTCAATATATAGGTCTTTCATGTGCAAATAGTGACTTTTCAACCCTTCAACCTTCTTTAAGTGTTGGGGTCAATATGACCCAAAAATACTTTCAAACTGCGATAACTTTTAAAATTTTGCACTTAGAATTTGAATTTCTTGACTTTTCCTCTTTCGTGGAGAGCAACAATTTTCAAAAAAGATAATTTTCGGACATTCCTGAAGGGCTCTACAAAAAAGTTACGAGTAAGGCGTTAACGGGTCATATTGACCCCGATTTCGAACTCAGTTTTAAGACACAATTTCAGCCGAATCTATATGAACTTGTACCCAAATTGTATGTCAAAGTTTCAATTTTCAGTTTCTGGTACATATTACCGCTTCTAGCCTGGCTGGTTAGTGGGAATCGGTGCGGAATGGGGTCATGTTTGGCACACATAGATGTATGCAGAATCGTCATCATAAATCACAAGTATTTTGACAGACATATAACCCTCCGAGCTCTCGATCGAAGCAGTTCGTTTTCTGGTGCTGTGCATAAAGTGAACAAGATAAATTGTCAGTGAAGGTCAACCATTGTTCGAGGCAGTCTTTGTTCGCCGGTGCCCAGGCTGGTGAAGTGAATACTAGAATAGCCGGAATCGCCGCTATATAAGCTAAGTATTTTTTTTTCTTTCATTTCCCTTTCCCCGATCGGTCTCTACTTCTGCCCTTTCCCCTGAATATAAGTTTCATCTCTCGTTTACACCACGTGTTATCCTCGTGCCTAAATGGCCGAGGGCGAAGTAACATTGGATGGGAATGATATTCCCATGGATATACCGGATAAACCCGAAATTACTCCCTCCCCTGATTCCCCCAGTCCTCCCCGTATTAAAACATACCCAGCCAGTTCGACTGGACCCTGGGTGGTGTATTTCCGGCCCAACACGAAATCGCCCAATATTCTAGAAATCTCACGGGAGCTGACTGCCAACTACCCGTCCGTGGCTCAGATAACACGTGTTCGAGCTAATAAGATACGCGTTATAGTAAATGACCTCGACCAGGCAAACCAGATTGCTCGCAGCGAGCGTTTTACGAAGCAATTCAAAGTGTATGTGCCTTGTAGAGTTGTGGAGATCGATGGGGTCGTCGCCGAACCGGGTCTAAAGTGCGAAGACCTGTTGAAGTACGGGGTTGGCTGCTTTAAGGACCCTTCACTTCAAAAGGTGAAAATTCTGGAATGCAAGCAATTGTATTCCGCAAAAACTGAAAATGATAAGACAACTTATTCTCCGTCAGACTCGATTCGGGTGACTTTCTCCGGATCTGCTCTTCCCAACTATGTCCTCCTGGATAAGGTTCGCCTACCTGTTCGCCTGTTTGTACCGCGGGTAATGAACTGCAGCAATTGCAAGCAACTGGGCCACACAGCCACTTATTGTGGCAATAAAAAACGGTGCGGCAAATGCGAGGGAGAGCATGAGGATGACGCTTGCGGTGGAGAAACTGAGAAGTGTATTTACTGCGGGGGCCCTCCGCATGCTCTTAAGTCATGCCCGGCGTACAAGCAGCGCGGGGATAAAATTAAGCGCTCCCTTAAGGATCGCTCGAGGCACTCTTATGCAGAAATGCTAAAGAATGCTTCGCCATCTGTCCCTTCCGAAAATTCCTTTGCTCTTTTGGCTGGCGTTGAGCAAGAATCTGACGACCCACAAGAGGGAACATCATTGGTTAACCCAGGGGAATCCAGGAAGAGGAGAAATCTAGCCTCCCCTACATTGCCTCGTAAGGGTGCCAAGGTGTCGTCCACTCAGAGTGCGCCAACCGCAATCAATAAATCCAACGGAAGTGATGCACAAAAGCCGAAGCAATTTGCTCCAGGACTTGGAAATATTAATTCTAACAAGGAGTACCCACCACTTCCTGGGACACCAAAAACCCCAAGTGTTCCCTTTTTTCAAACAGATACTCAGTCCAGTAGCGGACTAATGAAATTTTCTGACATAGTGGACTTAATTTTCACAGCTTTCAATGTTACTGATCCTCTTAAAAGCCTTCTGATACGTTTTCTCCCTATAGTGCAAACATTTTTGAAGCAGTTGACTACTAAATGGCCCCTCCTTGCAGCGATCGTATCCTTCGATGGCTAAGTCATCGAACGAGGTCACCGATTCGATCACTGTTCTACAGTGGAACAGCAGAAGTATCCTCCCGAAAATCGATTCCTTTAAATTTTTACTAAATAGTTTAAAATGTGATGCTTTCGCATTATGTGAAACTTGGTTAACTTCCGATATAAATCTCAACTTCCACGACTTTAATATAATTCGTCTGGATCGAGAAAACCCCTATGGAGGAGTACTTTTGGGGATCAAAAAGTGCTATTCTTTCAACCGAATTAACCTCCCTTCGACACCAGGCATTGAAATTGTCGCTTGTCAAGTTTTAATCAAAGGTAAAGACCTTTGCATTGCTTCCATCTACATTCCTCCTAGAGCCTCGATAGGGCACCGAACGCTTTGTAATATCACGGAATCCTTACCGGCACCGCGGCTAGTTCTGGGAGACTTTAACTCGCACGGTACGGTATGGGGCTGTCTTCATGATGATAATAGATCAACATTAATCCAAGATCTTTGCGATAATTTCAACATGACCATCTTAAACACGGGAGAAATGACGCGGATTCCTACACCACCAGCACGCGCAAGCGCGTTGGATTTATCTCTATGCTCGACTTCGCTACAATTAGATTGCACGTGGAAGGTGATCCCTGATCCCCACGGTAGCGACCATTTGCCTATCGTGATTTCAATTGCTAACGGTTCAAGACCATCGGAGACAATCAATGTATCGTATGACCTCACACGGAACATTGATTGGAAGAGTTACGCGACCGCGATATCCGTTAAAATCGAATCCACTCAAGAACTTCCTCCGGAGGAAGAGTACAGGTTTTTGGCTGGCTTGATTCTCGACAGTGCGAATCAAGCTCAGACTAAACCAGTACCCAGCGCGAATACCCATGGACGGTCTCCCACCCCGTGGTGGGATAAAGAGTGCTCAGAGCTGTACGCGGAAAAGTCCACTGCATATAAGGCCTTCCGGGAAGACGGGTTACCCGCTAGCTATCTACAGTACGCGTCGTTAGAAAGGCGAATGAAGAGTCTAATGAAAGCCAAAAAACGTAGTTATTGGCGCCGGTTCGTCGACGGGTTAACGAGAGAAACAGCGATGAGCACTCTTTGGGGTACGGCTCGACGTATGCGTAACCGTAATAGTACCAACGAGAACGTGGAATATTCAAACCGTTGGATATTTGCTTTCGCCAAGAAGGTCTGTCCGGACTCTGTCCCGGTACAGAAAACGTACCGCGCCGCGTCTCCTCACGATACCGCGAACGAAACACCGTTTTCGATGGTGGAGTTCTCACTTGCTCTCTTATCATGCAACAATAACGCCCCAGGGTTAGACAGAATCAAATTCAACTTGCTGAAGAATCTACCTGACACTGCAAAAAGGCGCTTGTTGAATTTATTTAACAAGTTTCTTGAGGGTAACATTGTCCCTCATGACTGGAGGCAAGTGAAGGTCATCGCCATCCAAAAACCAGGAAAACCAGCCTCCGACCACAACTCATATCGGCCGATTGCAATGCTGTCCTGTATTCGGAAGTTGTTCGAGAAAATGATCTTGTTTCGCCTCGACAATTGGGTTGAAGCAAATGGCTTACTGTCAGATACACAATTTGGCTTCCGCAAAGGCAAAGGGACGAACGATTGCCTTGCGTTGCTTTCTACAGAAATCCAAATGGCCTATGCTAACAATGAGCAGATGGCATCAGTCTTCTTGGATATTAAGCTAAACCTGTTGTCTGAAAAGCACATGCACTTTTCGCATGGCGATTTAACAACATCGCGATTTAGCTACATGGGTCTTCCCCAGGGCTCATGTCTAAGTCCCCTGCTCTACAATTTCTACGTGAATGACATTGACGATTGTCTTGCCAATTCATGCACGCTAAGGCAACTTGCAGACGACGGCGTGGTCTCTGTTACAGGGCCCAAAGCTGCCGACTTGCAAGGACCATTACAAAATACCTTGGACAATTTGTCTGCTTGGGCTCTTCAGCTGGGTATTGAGTTCTCCACGGAGAAAACTGAGTTGGTTGTTTTTTCTAGGAAGCGTGAGCCGGCGCGACTCCAGCTTTTATTAATGGGTGCAACGATCAACCAGGTTTTCACATTTAAATATCTCGGGGTCTGGTTCGACTCTAAAGGTACCTGGGGATGTCACATTAGGTATCTGAAACAGAAATGCCAACAAAGGATCAATTTTCTCCGAACAATAACTGGAACATGGTGGGGTGCTCACCCAGGAGACCTGATCAGGTTGTACCGAACAACGATATTGTCGGTGATGGAGTACGGGTGTTTCTGTTTCCGCTCCGCTGCGAACATACACTTCATCAAACTGGAGAGAATCCAGTATCGTTGCTTGCGCATTGCCTTGGGTTGCATGCACTCGACCCATACGATGAGTCTCGAAGTGCTGGCGGGAGTTCTTCCGCTAAAAAATCGATTTTGGGAACTCTCATATCGATTGCTCATCCGATGCGACATTCTGAACCCGTTGGTGATTGAAAACTTCGAGAGGCTCGTCGAGCTTAATTCTCAAACCCGTTTTATGTCCTTGTACTTCGACTACATGGCACAGAGCATCAATCCTTCTTCGTACAATCCCAACCGTGTCCGTTTCCTAGATACTTCTGATTCTACTGTATTCTTCGACACATCCATGAAGGAAGAGATTCGTGGAATCCCGGACCATATACGCCCGCAAGTGATCCCCAATATATTTTATAATAAATTCCGAGAAGTCGACTGTGACAAAATGTTCTACACTGACGGATCAAATCTCGATGGGTCCACTGGCTTCGGTATCTTCAACAATACTATCACCGCTTCATTCAAGCTCAATGATCCCGCTTCAGTTTACGTCGCAGAGTTAGCTGCAATTCAGTACACCCTTGGGATCATCGACACTCTGCCCACAGATCACTACTTCATCATTTCGGACAGCCTCAGCTCCATCGAGGCTCTTCGTGCGATGAAGCCCAAAAAGCAATTCCCATATTTCCTGGGGAAGATACGGGAGTCCTTGTGTACGTTATCTGAAAAATCTTATCAAATTACCTTTGTTTGGGTCCCCTCTCATTGCTCTATCCCGGGCAATGAAAAGGCCGACTCATTAGCAAAGGTGGGCGCATTAAATGGTGACAATCTGCTTCAACGAATTTTTTAGTATTTGTCGTCAGAGGACACTCAACAGTTGGCAAACCTCGTGGAGCAATGGTGAACTTGGACGATGGCTACATTCCATTATCCCAAAGGTATCAACGAAGCCTTGGTTCAGGGGGATGGATGTGGGTCGGGATTTTATTCGTGTAATGTCCCGACTTATGTCCAACCACTACACCTTGGATGCGCATCTGCGGCGTATTGGGCTTGCGGAGAGTAGTCTGTGCGCTTGTGACGAGGGCTATCACGACATCGAGCACGTTGTCTGGGTATGCGCCGGGTACTTGGACGCCAGGTCTCAGTTAAAGGATTCCCTTCGGGCCCGAGGTAGACCACCCAATGTCCCAGTCCGAGATATACTGGCAAATCGTGATTTCCCCTATATGTCCCTTATTTATACTTTCATAAAAACGACAAATATCCCAATTTAGCCCCTCTCTTTTTATTTCTCGTTTTAGAAGCTTTCTCTTGCCTTGTGGGACCGATCAGCTCCAGACTGCAACTATGTAACCGCCGTCGCACTTACCACTACGGAAACTGAAGCGAGAGCGACTCAAGGTCCGATGACTTTTGAAGGATTCCCCGCGGGTCCGAAGAATACCATCCGCCAATCCGACCTACTAGACTGAGGCGGTAATCTTTCGCTGATCTCCCGTTTGAGCGAAAGTTGCAAGTTTTGCTCTTCTCTCCCGGTCACCATCTACGCTTTCTCTCCCCTGTCCTTGATACAACTGCTTCTACAGCCCCCTCTGAATATCTTGACCAAGCATAAGTCTCCGCTAAAAAAGTTCAAATTTGTATTCTGTATTCCTAGTTTTAAGATAGTTGTAATTTTACCTCTTTGTTAAAACTATTGTCCCCCATCTTGTAAATAGAATTGTATCCCTAGTCTTAAAACACCTGTGAATTTTCTCATAAATATTTGTTCCCCCTTTTGTGTACCAAACTATATTGTTAGTTTTAAGATAACTGTAAATATTTCCTAAAAATTATTACTATTGAATTCCTTGTTTTAAAATTTTTTCATACAAAAAATCTTTCGCCTTCTCTCTTGTATATAGAATCTTATTTCTAGTCTTAAGATAGCTGTAAAATTTTTCTTTTTTAAAAAAAATATTTCAACATTGTAACCTCCTAGTTTTAAAATATACAAAATGTAAAAACAAAAGAATTTGGCACCGCCAAGCTAACGCATTTGTGCCTATCAAATAAACGAAATGAATAAAAAAAAAAAAGTATTTTGACAGCATACTAATAATAAACACAAACGAAACCAAAATGAATGTACATGTCCGTTTTGTCCATGATACGACCGATCTTGGGTGGTCCGCATTACGATTACGAAGCCGATTCGAGCGAAAAATATCTATCCGGAAGATCCGGAATATCCGTAAAACTTGCTAGTTCATGAATATAATTCTAGAATCCTGAATTTTTTTCGAAATCATTTGTTCGCGTTGATTTGACATAAATTCGTAGTTTTTTTTTTGATAGCCCGCCTCTTACCCCTACACCAAAAAGCTCACAAACAGAGCCCCCTGGTAATGGACACATCAGTTCTCAGCGTACAAAAAAAAGGTCAGCACAACAAAACAAACGAATCGCGGAAACGCTGAGAACAAAAAAAAACAATGCGAGACCGACAAAACACAAAATTTGACAAGAAGCTACGGCGAGTACCCAGCGGAAAAAAATCCTTTTAAGGGTCCCATCGTAGCTTTGCAGGAAGCTTATAATAATTTAAATGTATTTATTACTTATTGCTAGAAAAAAAAAATGCATTTATCAATTGTTTTTATTAAAAAAATGTTAACCAATTATAACTAAATGAATAAGCTCGATTGGTGGTGAACGAAGTTTAAATTAAAAATTCTCCTATTTTATTTTTCAAAATTAGTTTCAATTTTGCTTGGAAACGAGTGCGACATGTTATTTGCTTTAAATCAGTAGGAAGCTGGTTGAATAACTTAGGTTCGATATAAGAAATGCGTCTTTGACCAAGGTTCGTGGATACTCTGGAGTATAATAAATGATTGGCTTGTCTAGTGCTGTGAGCTCGAATGCCTGTTGTAAATTCTAGATTATTATGAGCAATAGTATTATGCAAAGCATTGTGGATGTATATTATTGTTTGGTAGTTAGTCAACCCAAGCAAAGGTAAAATGTTATGGGCATTATTATTGTATAACAAAATAGTAGGGTACATAATTGATTTTTTTATAAATAACTTTAAGACATCGGTTTTGAAGTGTTTGTAGCTTTTTCAGATTCGAAATACTGGCACGGCCCCACACAGATACAAGGTAGTTCAGCAATGAGTGGATGTGCGCATAATAAAATTTTAGAAGTACATGCTGGGGAACAAAAGAACATACTTTACGCATAGCCCCACATAACGATGCAACTTTCTCTCTATAGATGTTATACGCTCAATCCAGGAGAGTGTGGGGTCTAAGCGAAGTCCTAAATATTTGAAGCAGTTAGATTCCTGAATTACAGACTGTCCCATTCTTGGGTCTGGATGCATGCCTATAGCTCTTCTAAATGAACGAAACAGCATATATTTAGTTTTTGATAGGTGCAAGGAAAGAAGGTTTTCGTTGAAATACGTCGTTAGTGTTTTTAAATCCGATTCAATGTCGCGTACAATATCCAGGCGGTTATTGTTCAGGTAGAACAACGCTGTGTCATCAGCGAAAAGACGAGGAGTCCCTTTTAACCCGAGTCTACCTAGGTCATTGATGTACAATAAAAATATCAGTGGCCCAATATTACTGCCTTGGGGCACTCCTATTTCTATTGGTCTATAAGAGCTACACGAGTCTCCAATAGATACGAATTGGTTCCTCTACGACAGATAGCTACGAATAATATGATTTGCTAATCCCCTGATACCATAGCATTCTAACTTCTTAAGCAGGATTGAGTGATCCAGAGTATCGAATGCTTTTTTTAGGTCCAGAAAAAGGGCACCAACAATTCTTTTGCTATCAATTTGATCGATGATGGTAGTTCCGAATGAAAAATTGATCTTATTGGTCACATAATGGCAATTCAGAAAATCCGGAACATACGCTGAACTAATCAATTCAAAAAATTGGTCTTAGAACCAGATGTTTTTTAGTGATTCTTGAATGCTCATTTGAATGAGTTCGTACTTATGACCTACACATGTTTTGTTTGGCTACATAATGGCATAACCTTGTCATCGAACTCTGAAATTTTCACGAAAATATTTCTGGGAATATAATTCGCATAAATTCGTACTTGTGACTGGGGTGGGGATCCTGTTGGTTTCGCAGAAACTTTCCGGATAATCCGCAAAAAAACTTCAGAGGTTTATGACTAGGCTCATAAGTTGAGCAGTTATAAGGATGTTCCAGATCTTCCGGATGATTTTCATGTAGAATCCAGGTTCAATAGTTAAGTCAAAGTATCAATATCATTTTAGATGAGATTTTATATGAGCTTTCAAGAAAAATTTACATATTATACCGCCGGAATCGTAACCCAGAACATCCAAGATCCATCGTATCATGTACAAATTTGATATATACATTCTCATCTTTGTTTTTTTTTTGTGTTTATTATTAGTATTCTGTCAACAAACCTGTGATTTGTTAACACCTAAAGAAGGTTAATTAACATGATTGGACTATTTACTATTAAGACGTAATATAGTTTCGCAGCTTAGTGGTCATTGCAGCAGGATTTTATTAAAACTTCTTTCTCACTGCTCTGCTCTCTTACGACGAACGCAATTTTGGGGTAAACTGAGTTAGATATGTCATGTTACTGGATGTTTAAATCACTATAAATAGGCGTTTTCACCACATTGAAATTCAGCTTGATTACCGAGACTTAGCGTAACCCGATTGTGACTTGCCTTAATTTCTCGATTGTAAGAACTAAACGCTCATTCAAAACTACTCAAAATTTGAGTTCAGAACACTCAATTTCATAAATAGCAGCAATGTGTCAAACAATGAGTTTTTATTTGAGTTGATTTAACTCAACTGGTGAGTAATCATCCACTTTTCAATATTCCGAGTGAAAAAATAGTTAATTTCAAGTGAAAGTGAACGAACTTTGTCGTTGACTAAAAGTTTTATGAAAGAGCAAGCCGTAAATCCTGTAGTTGTAGAGTCGACTCGGATCATTCACAAAATTAAAAGGTAAGTTTCTCTGAGTTTTGTTGATATTCAAATCAAACATCCTTTCGTAGTTTTGTAGTTTCTGCTATTACTTCGAGGCGCCGATAGACATGGAATAGGTGTATAGAGAAACCTTCTCGGATTATATTTCCAGGCATCGCTAGCGCCTGGAAGTTCAGGTAAATGATATGTGAAGTGCCAGTGAGATTCTTTGTTGTTGTATAAAAAATAGTTATATAAAAAAATATTATTTTCCGCATTTGCTTTTTGAGTAAAATCTACTCAAATTTGACATTTACATCCCAAATTCAAAACTGAGTAAACGAGGCAAACTCATTTTTTGACTACGTGCACTTTTTATGAAATTGAGTGGCTGGTTACTCAAATTTGAGTTTTTATGAATGATTTTATGAATGAATTTATCTTACGAGTCTCTTCCGATATTCACTCCAAGCCCTTCTGGCGAGTCACGAAAGCTCAAAAAACAAAGCCTAAGCCCAGCTCTCCTCTGATTGTAAATAATAGCATAAAAATTACTGCAGCCGAAAAAACTGCCCTTTCAGCGTTTCTTGTCCTCTCATAATATGTGTCAACATATTACTAGCCCGTTGGATGCAGTTGTCGCAGAAACTATCAATAAATTAGGCTGTGAACCATTTAATTTTTAACTTTTGGTCAAAATCTGACACTTCGAAAGTCTTTGCTAAATAACCCTGCATGGGTAAAATTGGCAGAGCGATAGTTGAATTTGACATCTCTATAGTTAAAGTTTTGCCCGTGGTGCAGAATAAAAATGTGGAAACATTTTTGTACCTAGTTGAGGTTGCCAATATTTTGCAATACAAAATGAAGGGATAAAGATGGAAACGATAACGTGTTTTGTCAAGATTTGTTTGGGTTATTTCATGATGTGGATGTTTACGTTTCGAGGCTATGACAAATGCTCACACCACTACCAACTTGTGGTCATCGCAGCTGTCAATTCTAAATAACTATCCCTTCAGAGATGCCAGGTACTTTTTTCAAATGTCTGCAAAAATATTTTATAAAGTCTGGGAAGAACAAAAATGTCAGGAAAGCTAGTGTAACCAAAAGCCATTATATTCAAAAATCTGCAAATATCTGCAACAAAACTAAAAAATCTGCAAATATCTGCAACCAAACTAGAAAATCTGCAAATATCTGCATCATCGAAAAAATCTGCAGCTTAAATTAAAAGTCTGCGAATTTGCAGACTTGTCTGCAAATCTGGCATCTCTGTATCCCTTTTTCATCTTTTTAAATGGTTCGCTCTCTCGGTTAAATTTTACCATTCGAGAGAAAACTACTTTCGAACTCTTAAATTTTAACTAACAGTTTAGGATAGGCTCCGCCAGCAGGCTTCTTTTTTCACCTCTTCTTATATTTTGCTAATCCCTATTGAAAATGACACACCCCTCCCGAGCAATGTTGCCAAAATATTAGCTTTGTGTCTAAAACTTGATTAATTCAGATTAAAATATTTATTCAATATGAACCAATTTCACGTTTCTGGACGGCTAGACGCCTTCCTTCTTGCGGTGATATATTCCTGCTGAGTGCCACACAATTGAACTTCTTTTACAATTACCACTTTAAATATTCGGTATAAACACGTCGGTGAAGGGAAGGGGGTAGAGTAAATGGATCTAATCATGTTTATTTTAAATATAATAAAATCACTTTTATTGCCAGGTTCAATTTTTGTTTGGATAGAACATATAGGTTTGTTTCAGTACTTCATGCGCTTTTCCGGAGAAAACAGCAGCAAAAAATACTCGCTCTTATTTACACTGCTTTGATATTATTATCGGTGCAGTTGAAAACTGGAAAATTCGACTGCATCGATAATACCAAAGGAAGTACAAGAAGCGATTACCAGAAGAACATTCTCACGGTTTGCTCTAAAGTACTTATGGAAAGAAGCGAAATCTCGAGAAATAAAAAAAAACAGCAGAGTAAACAATCGTCGTTTTAAGTTATATATCTCAATATCTGACAACACTTCAAAGCAGCCCTTTACCACATTCAGTTTCCAAACCGAACGTATGCTGATGTCACTTTCGTCCAATCACGTGCTGGTTCCGTATTGGTTCAAAAACAGGGGACAGAGCAGGCGGATCCTATCCTAGCTAAAAGTTAAAATAAATCGACAAATGGTTCACAGCCATAGTAGTTGCTATAATTGAGGTCCCACTGAAAAAGCGCATCACCGTTGACGAAGTTAGGAACAATATCAAGCAGGCGCGGAACATGAAAGCTCCTGCTTTGATGAACTTGGTTCTCAAGATTTTGGGTCACAAAGCGTACTCCGTAATTGACTAATCTATGTGGAGTTGTGTTAGTGCGAGATTGAGGTTAAATCGGGTAGTTTTTTTGCCAAATGAGGTTAAATCAGATGGCGAATTGAAAACATAGCGTTATATGTATGTTGTCTATACACATTGCAACTGTGTTGGTGTCCTAGACGTCAAATAAGTCAATAGCTAAAATTTTTAACCGTTGCCTATCGATGGCATACTTCCCAAGCCAGTGGAAACTGCCAAGGTCATCCAGATACTAAAAGCGGGTTAGGATCCAACCAGCCCTGAAACCTATCGCCCGAATAGCTTGAACACGCTGAGACGAACAATACTCGCTTAGAGGAACAGTTCAGTTTTCGTCGAGGCCACTCGACAGCCCATTAGTTACAATGTGTGTCCAACTTCGCTATGTTCCTGACATGACGGTCTCCAAATCGACCGTAATGGCCTGCCTCGATATACAGCAAGCCTTCTGACAAATGCTGGCACGACGGTCTCGTATATAAGCTGTTTCACTTCAACTTCCCAATGTATCTGGTAAACTTCGTGCAGAACTATCTACAAGGTCGCGAATCAAAAGTCTGTCTTCAAGGAAAACTCTCTGAGCACTACGATGTGTGCTGGAGTATCTCAAGGAAGCCTTTTAGGGCCAATTTTGTACAATATTTTCGGACATTCCCCCGCTTCCAGGCGGTGGAGTTTTAGGTATCTTTGCAGATGATACCGCATGGTTGTAAAAAAGAGGAACAAAAGGAGAGGAAAGACGGAGCCTTGCATGGATAATGTAGAAATACGGCATTGGTATTTTTTGTTTTCTGTTGGTACATCACATCTAACGATAATAAAAAAATAACCAAAGAGTGTGTAATTTGACAGCATTCAGGTTTGTATTCTCGCAATAAATATGTCCATCTTTTCCCACCATACTGTGTCCATCGTACCCAACATGATACCAAATTTTAAAAATATTTCTAAATCAAGAACGCCTCATTGAAATTTCTGTTTTTTAACAATCAAGTGCTAAATAGCCAGTACATCATGTCAACCTTAAATATTTTCCGAGATCAGCAGCTTTCAGGTTTAAATCGTTATGTTCTGGTGTGTAAAAATTATATCCATTATATCCGCTTTCTCTTGCGAAAAAACATTGTTTTGCTTAAATGTCTGATAATTCGCTTGTTAGATGATAGCAGTATGTTTCGAAATTTGATTTGAACTATGTTTTATTATTACAAACATATCTTAAGTGGGTTGATAGCAAATTCTTTTTTCATAAATGTATTCTGTTCAATCAGGTGAAATTATTCGGAATGGTCACTTATTGTACATTATATGGGAAATCATCTCTGCTTTTTGAATATCAAGGTTACGTTATGCACATTTTTGCCCGGAGGGATTTAAAATCAACAATATTTGCTTATATGGAGGAGCGTGGTGATTAGTGCAAAACAACAACTGAATAAAACGTAAACAAACACTTTGTGTAGAGCTTGAAAGTAGTATTATCCAATTATTATGTTGTTATTGATATAACTAATTAGTAGAAAAAGATTTATCATAAAAATGGTATTATTCTTATAAGAAAGATTCGATAACACTGTATGGAAAAATTTATCTCATTTTTTATAACTTTTGACATTAAATATGACCTTAGCACCGCAAAATTACCTTAACATGTAATTTTCAGCCAAATTGGGCAACATTTTTGGTTTTGTCCGACTTTTGTTCGAAGACCCGCCACTCTGTGGCGGTGTAAAAACAGATTATTTCACCAATGCTGACGAATGCATCACCAGTATGGAAGACTTGCACCCATTCACACCATTTGAAGCTGCAGAGAGTACAAAATAAATTTCTGAAAATGGTGATAAATCTACAGCCCAGGACAAGCACAGCAGAGATTCGCCCGATTGCACACGTGGACTTACTTGATGATCGAATTATCCAAAGTGATGAGAGATTCCGAACCAGTGGATCATCAATAGATATTTAATTAATTTTGAATGCTAGAAATTTGATAATATCTCGAATTACATTCAGAAAAAATCACATAGTCTTCGTTAAGTTTTATAAAAATCAGAAATATAACGGTGCATAATTATTCTTCAAAATAATGAATACAAAATTCATGCGATCCGCATTTATTTTCGACACGATAAGCGTTTTCCATTTTCTTTCAAAACTTAATGAAATCAAATCCAAACACTCCCTCACTGTCTCATACGGAATCCAATAAAATTGTATTATATTTCCTGGTAAACTTCTGTGGGTTTAGATAAAAAATTAACAATAGAACAATAAATATTAGTAAAAAAACTAGCCTTCCGATTAACTATAAAGTATTGCCGCTGAATCATCAAAATACAACAAAATGTACCCGCTCGTTCACAAGCAGAAGGACTTACTAACATTGGTCGCGACGCGAGGCTAATTATTCTCCCAAATGGCGAATCAATCGCCAAGCTTGACATGTGCTATTGTCTAAAACAAGCGTTCGTCCGAAGCGAACAACAGCTTTATTATTCATACCGCGTTCCCTCTTTTGTGCCATGGCGTTTATTTTGAAGTGTCGAAACAGAAGCCGACTGGGTAGTCCGTCTTCATCTTTGGACTCCCCCACAAATACCACTCGACACAAAAATTTAGATTCGTACTTATGATTTACGCTGGGGTTACGCTTCCCAGCTTTAAAAAATGCGGATATAATCCAATTAACACCGACAGGTTCTAAAAATAGATTCAAACTTCGCTGGTCACTTACTTGAATGACTGAGGCCCACCTTCTCTTTTAGACTCTCGGTAAAATTCGTTCTGGCCGAATCAGTTGAGAACGGCAGGTAGGTTATGTTTTCCCGGCGAAAGAATTCGGCCATCGTACTGAGCACCAGGTGGCCCGTTTGAGGTCCTGCGACGTGGTAGTAGGCGTGACGATCGTAGAAGTATACCACACGGTTCCAATTGAAGCTGGAAAGATACAATTGAATGGAGATGGTAAATAATGATAATCGAAGATAATGTTGTGATTAGCGTGGAACAATATAGGGGAGCCCGGGGCTAGTTGGCGAAATCCTTTTTTCTCCTTTTCTATTATCTGCCTCTCGTTACTTGAGGTACGTAATGTAAAACACATTATCCAATGCGTTTTTGTTACAAAAGATTTTTTTTGTATAAGTTGTGGGCAATATTATGTATTCGAGCATTCCACGTAAATTTTCATAATTTTAAACATTTTCTGTTATTTAAGGTGATTTTCAATCGATACCCCGAATGATTATAGTTTTCGACAGTTCGTAAAAAAAAACTTTCAGTATACATATAGATATTACACATACAAACGAACGCAATTTTTTGAGTTTGCGGTGACGCATGCGGAGTTGGCGCTTTTATGTACAGTGCGAAAATTGTCATTAATTATGTCATGTCGAAAATTACATTTTTGGAATTCACGCCAAAGTAAGAGAATCTTTTCTTGTATATCTCGACAATGCAGGGGACATTTACTTCGGCCATTCGCCCGATGAATTTAGAAAAATTGCTTTTGAATATGGGATGGGGTACGAAGTCAAAATACCGGATTATAGCGATTGAAATATAATGGCAGGCGTCGAATAATTAAGAGTTTTGTTGAAAAGACTATCAGCACATTTCATAGGGATCTCCCTAAGTAATAGAATCTACATTTGATTGCTTATTTCCTGGCATTCCGCCATCTTACCCCATACATACCGCTAACTCACCCCAGCGCTGCACACTTAGAAAAAAATGAAAATTACATTTGGCAAACAACATTGCGACGTATTTTGCTGTCTATTAATTGAATTTTGCATGTTTTGACATGTGAAATAAAAATTGTGCTTCTTTTGAAGAAGAACACGGTTGAATGGAGATGGAGAATTGAGAACAAAGCGCATTTTTACATGTTCTTGAATGTAATTCCAAGTGAATTGTGACGCTCCTTTGATGTGCATTGTACGAGATGTAAATATTTTTAAGTGTGTGGAGTCAGTTGGCGGCTTTTCCGCGTCATATGTTCAATTCGGTTATATGATAAGGCACGTTTGCGTTAGTTTAAAGGTGCCTTTTTTGTTTTACATTTAAAATTTCTTAAAACTAAGGGATTACATATTTATTTATTTTTTTTAATGAAACTTAGGAGATTTTTTAGCTATCTTATACATATACATGAGTGGGACAGGGTTGTTAATTCGATTTTTCACGATAATTTATCGGCGTTACTCGTTAACGATATCGGAAACTCCGTTAACGATAATGTATCGTCGCCTGCATCGTCATCGTCGATAATTGTATCGTCGTATTCATCGTCATCGTCGGTTCATCGGTTAACGCGATACGTTTTGCGTTACTTTCCCGTTTATTGGAGTTGAAGTTGATGCGGTTAATTTTCAATTGTTTAGAAATAAATAGTTATTGAAGGACATGTTGGTGCCAGTTGAAAATCAATAGTTTTGGACATTTTCTATGCACAGTGGGGTCCGACTATGCATCAAAATGATTTTTTTCACTTTTTCGGGAAAGTGTATTATATTGAAGGGAAAGTTGTTGGTAGTTGAAAATGAATAATTTTGAATATTTTCAATACGCAGAACAGTCCGACGATGTGTCAAAATGGATTTTTTCAACTTTTCGAGTAAGTTGGTGCACAGAAGAGTCCCAGGTGCATGTGTTTCCAAGCGGCAAAAAGGTGATCAAAATTGTTTTGACCATGAAGAAAACAAGTTTTGAGCTATTGTGTAATTAGTAATTTTTAGCACGCAAAAACATATATTGACAAAACTACTAACCCACTATTATTAGGCCATTCACAAATTACACTACACATTTAAGTGGTGTGGTGATTAACGGATTTTATTATAATTTTAATTTAAACTAGAAGATTTTGGATTTTAAAAACGACAATATACATATTTCCAATGTTTGATTTACTTATCTAGTTGGGAAGCTTTTAGCCCCCTCCTCCTCCTCTTATCTCCACTATGTAACAAGATGCTTCATGCTTCCTTCTTTTACCCTTAAATATATAGGCTGATAAAATGATAACATTGACAAAATCGGCACATATTTTTTTTCTGGTTCTGAACAGACGAAGTCGAAACGCAAACATATATTTTTCTTTCTTTTTAATAAACCGCAGCGGTTAAAATATTCTTCTTTAGTCCCTCGACAAAGCCTCATAACCCGTTCTGATTACACTCAAGTTTTTTTTTACGCGGTTTTTTTTTGCGCGGTATTTTTTACGCGGTTTTCATTTACGCGGATTTTGAAATTTACGCGGTTTTCATTTACGCGGATTTTGAAATTTACGCGGTTTTCATTTACGCGGTTTTTGAAATTTACGCAGTTTTCATTTACGCGGATTTTGGAATTTACGCGGTACCAATCAATGAAGTTCCCTTTATCGCGGATTCTTAAATTTAAGTGGTCTTCATTTACGCGGATTTTGAAATTTACGCGGTTTTCATTTACGCGGGTTTTGAAATTTACGCGGTTTTCATTTACGCGGATTTTGAAATTTACGCGGTTTTCATTTACGCGGATTTTGAAATTTACGCGGTTTTCATTTACGCGGATTTTGAAATTTACGCGGTTTTCATTTACGCGGCTCGTATCCCCCGCGTAAAAAAAACCTGAGTGCATTTAGTAAAAATGTTCCTTAAAGAGGTCTTACAGTACAGTATTCTTATTTTTGTATATTTTGCATCTCTAAGATAAGAAAAATATGCTAAAGAAGAAATTTACTCAAATTTGACATAAACGTAGGCTAGAGCCCACCAAACGGTTTTGATAGTGTTTGTTTTACAGTTTCGTATTGGTAGGGGAACATGGGGAGACTTGACCAGGTTTTCAGCTAAAACTGCATAAATCTCTAAAAAGGCCTTCAATTCTTCAAAAGTCATAGAGATATAATGTGCAAAGTCATTGTGCGTCTTCGTGATTTTTTGCAGAATTTTTAATTTAATTTTTGAAAAGTTACAAAAGTTTTTCTGAGATCGTTTTTTTAGTCAAGTCACCCCACTGCGGGGAAACTTGACCAAGGCGTGGGGAGACTTGACCAAGAGAATTTTGAAAAATCATAACAAAAAATAATGACATAAAAAATCTGTAATTATTTTTTTACATATTGTCGAGATCTTTAGGTAGCAGTAAAAAATATAAAAGGGTTGCATGTGAAAAAATTCGATTTTTTTAATGCATTTCTTTTTAAGGATTAACTGTACTGCTTGCATTGCATGTTCACACATCACGAAATCAGTCCTACTATTACTAACTTTGTTTACTAATACTAAAATATAAAGACTTACGTTTGAGGTGGCATTTTTTTATGGCGTGATTAACATCAACAGTAGATACCAAAGCATAATAAATATGAGGAATATTGTATCTTTCTTCAGCTAATTGCCACTTGGTCAAGTCTCCCCATAAAATCGTGGTCAAGTCTCCCCAACATTAGTTATTGTGTTCAATGTCATTCAAATTCTAGTAATAACTATTCCAATGTTACAATCTATGTAAAATCATTTCACTGCTTCACAAATATTTAGATGGTATATTAGTACATTAATAGTAATTAGTAGTTGAGTAGATATGTCCATACAAAGTTTGATAAAAAATTACATCATTTAACGCAAATTTATTAATCACGTAATATTTTCTGTAAGGAATCGATTTTTCATTCCAAACTTTTAAAATTACCTTAAGGGATCGGAACAAGTATAAAAATATTTTTGAAAAAAATTTAAGAATCGAATAGAAGACACCATAGCCACAAATAGAATTTTGCGCTTGGTCAAGTCTGCCCATGTTCCCCTATAGCTTCGTCTGCGGAAATTTGCGGCTTCCATACCAAAATATTGCTTTTTGGACACTAAAACATTCGATAACTTCTAAGTTGTAAGAGATACTAATAAACTTACAGTACAAAAAATCTGTATTTTTTCATGCAGAACAAAATCTTGGAGCATTTTGAATTAGTCTCTTCAGCGAAGGTTATACTTAAGATATTCTCAACAAATTTGCAAATTAAGTTTTTTTTTTTTCATAAATGACCAAATAAAAACTTACTTTTCAGCTATACTGTAATTTTTCTTACCCGCAGCCTGCTGGTAAGAAATACCTCACTCCTCACCTACTTACTGCCAAAAACGAATCACCTTAGAGCTCTAAGCACCTTGATCCTGCCCTTCAATATAAAAACTTCACGAAAAGTTGAAAAAATTTCTATTTTGACGCACCGACGGTATATTGAAAATTCCCAAAACTATTGATTTTCACTTACCAATAGCTTCTTCAATATAATAAATTTTTCCCAAAAGCGATGTGTCAAAATCCATTTTGACACATCGTCGAACCACCTGTGTATTGAAAATGTCCAAAACTATTGACTGTCAACTGCCAATAACTTTCCCTTCAATATAAAACACTCCCGAAAAGTTGACAAAAATTCCATTTTGACACATCGTCGGACTTCATCTGTTAATAGAAACTGTCCAAAACTATTGATTTTCAACTGGGTATCGCGGCAACCACCGATGAATTATCGATGAAGACGATGAATCCGACGATACATTATCGTTAACGGAGTTTCCGATGGCGTTGACGGGTGGTTAACGTTATCGACGATGAAGATTAATTATCGATTAACAACCCTGATACGGTTCAACATTTTTGGCAGGGAAATTATTGTAGCTAACAATTTTGAACTCTTGGGGCCAATTTATACAACCATCTTAAAACTAGGAATAACTAGAAGGCGTAATTGAATTTTATAGAGAAATTTATTAGAGCTATTTTTATGAGTAGTAGTAGAGTAGGGCATTTTCAACGAGATTATGTAATATAATAATTAAAACTAGAAGAGACGGGAAGAGCAAAATGATTCGGGAAGATATTTGAGGGGATGGTAGGGGGTGTTCTTCTGGGTACAAGAGTCAGGGAAGGGAGGGTGGACAAAGATGACACGGGGGAGAAAATTATAAACTTTCAGTTTCAGGCATCCGGAGATCAACGGCATAAGTGACAGACTCGGGTGGCTTTCATTAGGAAGAATTATGTACTGGAGCACTGGGACTGAAGGAACGATGATTTCGTAGTACGGCTCAGATGCGGATCGGAAAGACATCGAGTTGCGCGTGTGTTGTTTGTGCTGTAGGTCCCGTGTTTGTTGGCTCATTCTACAGAGATGTTTTGTGTCGCCTTGGAGTTGCATCAGATTATCGTGGGCACTTCTGAGAATGATAAGAAAATTAAAAGGGACAGTTAAATCTGTATATTGATGGTTTTTAGGAAGATATAAGAGGATATAAGAGGGGCAAATAAAAGAGATCGCGGCTTGCCATAACATCTCGGAGGGTGGCCATTAGCCGAGACCTGGTGGAACTATACTCGGTGTACGTCCAGACAACGTGCTCGATATCGTGATAGCCGTCGCCACAAGCGCAGACACCACTATCCACGAGCCCAATACGCCGGAGATGTGCATCCAGCGTGTAATGGTTTGCCATGACTCGGGACATCACACGAATGAAGTCATGACCCACATCCATCTCCTTGAAACAAGGTTTCGTCAATACCTTAGGGATTATCGAATGTAGCCACCTCCCTAGTTCCCCATTGCTCCATGAAGTTTGGCAACTTTCGAAGGTTCTCTTATGAGTAATACTGAAAAGTTCTTTGAAGCATATTGATCTTTCATAAATGTCACTTTCTAAAGCATCCACCTTAGCTAAAGAGTCAACCTTCTCGTTGCCCGGAATGGAGCAATGAGAAGGGACCCAGACCAAGGTAATCTGGAAAGATTTAACAGATAAAGCACTCAGTAGCTCCTGTATTTTCCCAAAAAAATACGAGGAATGCTTTTGAAACACTTGCGGGTGTATGTGGTCCGGAACTCCACAAATCTCGACTTTCATGGATGTGTCGAAGAAAACAGTAAATTCAGAAGTATATAAGAAATGGGCACGGTTGGGATTGTAAGAAAAAGAATTATTATTTTGCGCCATGTAGTCAAAGTACAGGGACATGATACGGGTCTGAGAATTGAGCTCGATTAGCCTTTCGAAATTTTCAAGCACCACTGGGTTCAAGAAGCTTTTGATACACTTAACGACGACTTCAACTTTGACTTTACTCGATGCAACTTCGATGAAGTCTCAATGGCCATTGGTGCACTCAATTGGCGTGAGATGCTGGTTTGAAATGACTTAGATCAGGCAGTTGTGGCGTTCTATGATGCCATATATGAGATTCTTCGCCGTAATGTTCCTAAAAACGTCTCAGCAGAAAAGCAGAATATAAATTTCCGTGGTGGAACGCTGAGCTTGGTCGCCTACGCAACGTACTCCGGAAACACCGAAAGCGATATTTACATCATAGGACCGACGACAATAAAACTATTCTTCGTCAAACTGAACTACAATATGAAACAGCCCGGAACAGTGCATTCGGTGAATATCTGAACCAAATTCAGCGCAGCCTTCGAAATAATCCTTCGACATTCTGGACATTTATAAACAGCAGAAAACGTTCCGTGGGTGTACCAGAAAAATCTTCGAGACAAAAATTCACAGTCCGCTGCCGAGTCGGCGAATCTTTTTGCAGATCACTTCCGAGATGTATTTTCCAGCCCTCCTGCCTATCCATCGCAACAGTACCTTGAAACATTGCCAACGCATAATATCAACCTTCCTCTTCCTAACGTAAATGATTCTGATGTAGCGAGCGCTCTGTCCAGCGTTGATCCTTTGAAAGGGCCTGGTCCGGATTGCTTGCCTCCTGTGTTTATGAAGCATTGTGCCCGAGCACTTTCTGCACCAATAAGTATTATTTTTCAGCGTTCAATCTCGGAAAATATTTTCCCAATGGCATGGAAAGAAGCTGCTATAGTTCCTATTCATAAGGCTGGAGATAGGCACAATGTTGAAAACTACAGAGGAATCTCGCTGCTGAACTGTCTAGCTAAAGTTCTGGAAAAGTTTGTGTACAATGCGATGTACGCTGCTTCTTCCAACATAATCGACGAACAACACGGATTTATGAAAAAACGCTCCGCCACTTCGAACTTGATGACGTACACGAGTCTTCTAGTTTCAGCTGTAGAGAAGCGTCAACAAGTGGACGCTATATATTTTGATTTCGCAAAAGCATTCGACAAGGTGCCCCACAACATTGCTGTTTTGAAGCTGGAGCGACTAGGCTTTCCTGAGGTGGTTACCAGATGGCTGCATTCTTACCTCTCACAACGATCTGCCTTCGTTAGAATTGGCACTACATGCTCAAGCGCATTCGTAACGCCAACCGGTGTGCCTCAAGGAAGTCACCTAGGGCCAATGATCTTTCTCTTATGCATGAACGACCTCTGCACCCGCATCAACTCTGAAAAACTGCTCAATGCTGATGATCTGAAAATCTTTCGTTCAATTGCTTCAGCACTCGATTCTGCTGTGCTCCAAGACGATATATTCGATCGAGTGGATCATGGAATACTCCTAGGAAAATTGCAGCGACTCGGCATCTCAGCGTTTAGTGTTGCTTGGTTCAGATCATATCTGACAAACCGTTCTGTACAGGTCCGAATCGGCTCGACAACTTCTGAATCGTTCACAAACCGGTCGGGAGTTCCACAAGGCAGCAACCTCGGTCCGCTACTGTTTTCAATTTTTATAAACGATGTCGCATCGCTACTACCATCGGACTGTCGTCTGTTTTATGCAGACGATACGAAAATCTTTAAAATAATGAAATGCCTTCTCGACTGCCTGGAGTTACAAAGAATGTTGCATCTGTTTGAGGAATGGTGCACAAAAAACTTTATGGGCTTAAGTATTGCAAAATGCAGCATAATTTCCTTCCATCGGAAAACTCTGCCCATTATTTATGATTACCAAATCTGTGGCTGCTCTCTTACTAGGACAGAATGTGTTAAGGATCTTGGCGTTTCTTTAGATCGTGAAATGACCTTCAGACTCCACTATGACGATATCCTGTCAAAAGCCAACCGACAATTGGGTTTCATCTTTAAAATTGCTAAGGAGTTTCGTGATCCGTTTTGTGTAAAATCATTGTACTGCTCGCTTGTACGCTCATTGCTGGAATCCAATGCCGTAATATGGAGCCCTTACCATGCAAACTGGATCGCCAGGATTGAAGGTGTTCAACGAAAATTCGTAAAGTACGCTTTGCGGTTTCTGCCGTGGCGTGACCCAATTAACTTGCCGCCATACGAGGAACGCTGCCGTCTGTTAGACATCGAGTCGCTGGAGGTACGAAGGATCACCTCACAGGGATTATTCGCTGCAAAGCTACTCACAGGCGATATTGACAGCTCTGCTCTGCTTACTCGGCTGAATTTGTACGCTCCTGAGAGACAACTTCGTCGTCGTAACTTCTTGTTCCTGGAGTCACGAAATACACAGTACGGACAGCACGACCCACTTCGATTCGTTTGCTCGAGATTCAACGAACTTGCTGATTTCTTTGATTTTAATGTGTCGACTAATGTGTTTCGTCAACGAGTACTTGATAATTTTCGTGTTGTTCGTAATGTTTAAATTTTTGATTAGTTTTAACCTTTAGTTTTAAGTTTTCATTAAGACAATCTATGTCAGATGAAATTATACCAAACAAATAAACAAATAGCCAATATAGAGGAATGGTGTTTGCTGAACGGTATGCAGATCAACATTGATAAATGTAAGATGATAAGTTTCGGACGCTTGGCAAATATAAGGCGTTGCGAATATACTCTTCAAGCCTGTGTCATCGAGCGGGTGGATTCTATCCATGACCTGGGAGTGTTATTCGACAGAAAACTACGTTTCGCCGACCACATCATTGCAACGACGGCGAAGGCTTTTGCAAAATTGGGTTTTCTAAAACGTAACGCTGTGGATTTTGTGGATTTCTACGCACTGAAATCTTTATACTGCGCACTGGTCCGGAGCACTTTGGAGTATGCTGTACAAGTATGGGCGCCATACAACGCCGTTCAAAGTAGCCGACTGGAGCGCGTTCAGAGAAGTTTTGTACGATTTGCTCTCAGAAAGTTGCCTTGGAACGACCCTATCCGTCTTCCGCCGTATAATAATAGATGCATGTTGCTAGATTTGCCAACGCTGGAGTCTCGCCGCACGTTCTTGCAAAGAATGTTCATTTTCGATATGTTGTCGAACAGTATTGACTGTCCCGACATTCTCTCAAGGATTCATTTATTTGTTCCACCTCGTGATATAAGGAATCGTCCGCTTCTGTGGATTCCCAGGCACCGCACAGCATATGGCGAGAACAATCCGCTAGACACATGTTGTAGAAGATTCAACGAAACTGTTTTAGTTTAAGACTTCCATACCACTAAATCTAATTATAAGTTAGCAATTAGAAATTTTTAACATTGACACTAGCAATAGAATTAAGTGTAATCTGTACGATATATATATATATATATATATATATATATATATATATATATATATATATATATATATATATATATATATATATATATATATATATATATATATATATATATATATATATATATATATATATATATATATATATATATATATATATATATATATATATATATATATATATATATATATATATATATCGAAGATGTAATAATAATAAATAATAAAGATATCACATCGAATGAGCAATCGATACGAGAGTTCCCAAAATCGATTTTTCAAGGGGAGTACGCCCGACAGCACTTGGAGACTTGTATGGGTCGACAGCATGCACCCTAAGGCGATACGCAAACAACGATACTGAATTCTTTCGAGTTTGATGAAATGTATGTTCGCGGAGGAGCGAAAGCAAAAGCATCCGTATTCCATTACCGACAGTATCGTTGTTTGATACAACCTAATTAGTTCTCCTGGGTGGGTACCCCTCCATGTTCTGGCTATTGTACGAAGAAAGTTGATCTTTTATTGGCACTTCTATTTCAGATACCTAATGTGGCACACGAAAAATTGAATGATTTCGATGGTCTTGAGCTATAGGTGATCGAGATTACGATCGGCTGATGGTCACTACCACGGGGATCAGGGATTACTTCCACACGCAATCTAACGGTAGCGGTCAGTGGGATAAATCTAAGGGACCATTCATAAATTACATAACGCATTTAGGGGGGAGGGGGTACGAGAAGTTGTGACATGTTGTGACATATGGGGGAGGGGGAGTAAAGTAGATCGTTACGTAATATGTTTTTACTGAACAAAAAAAAAATTCGAAGAATTTGTTACATAATATGGGAGGGGGGATAGAGAAATTTGTGACAATTTGTTATATTGTGGGAGGGGGAGTCAATTTTGGGCAATTTTCGCGTTACGTAATTTATGAATGGCCCTAATGCGCTTGGGCGCGCTGGTGAGGGAGGAATCCGTGTCATTTCAGCCGTGTTTAGAATTGTCATATTGAAGTTGTCGCAAATATTGTGAATCTTCATAAAGGCAACCCCATGCCGTACCGTGAGAGTTAAAGTCGGGTCGCGTTGAAGGCAGGGATTCTATGATGTCATATAGCCGTCGGTGCCTAATCGCGGTGTTGTGGGGAATATATATGGAAGCTATGCAAAGATCGTTGCATTTGGTTGTTACTTGACAAGCGACAATTGCAATGCTTGTTATCGAGGAGAGGTAAATTCTGTAGAAGAAGTAGCACTTTTTGATCCTCAAAAGTACTATTCCGTAGGGGTATATCGATCAAGTCGAATAATATTAAAGTCGTGGAAGTTGAAATCTATTCCAGAAGTTAACCAAGTTTCACATAATGCAAATACATCGAAACTCAAACTATTTATCAAAACTTTGAAGGAATCGACTTTCAGAATGATGCTTCTGCAATTCCGTGACCTTTTTCGATGAGTAAGCTATCGAAGGATATAATCACTGGAAGAAGGAGTCATTTATCACTCAACTGCTTCAAAAATGTTTTTCCTGTAGGGAGAAAAGTTAACCTAAAACTTTTAATAGGATTAGTAGTATTAGAAGTTTTTATTATCCAGTCCACTATGTCCGAGAGTTTGATAATTCCAGTGCTGCGATCGCTCTAGAACTGAAACCAAGAAACACTTTGATATTCTGGAAACTGCTTCTCTAAGCTTAATCCTCCAACACTAGGAGCTACTTGCTTCGGTTTGATTGCAACATTTCCAAGAGATGTCACTTTCGGAACCCCGTCGGGGAGCACCTTCTGGCCTTTACAAGGAAGTTTAGGAGAGGTAATGTTCGTCCTCTTCCTATGACTTCTAGGTATCCTGGTAGATGTTCCCTCTTGTGGGTCATCAGCCTCACCCTCATTTGGAGGCATGAGAACATATTGATTTGTTGAGGATGATAGCGTAGCTTTCTCTAGCATTTTTGCGAAAGAACTTTTGGAACCTCCCGCAAGGGAACGTTTCAATTTATCCCCGCGTAGTTTGTAAGCGGGACATGCTGAGAGATCATGAAGACTCTCTGCACAGTAAGGGCACTTCTCAGTATTCTCAGTATTGTTGCCCGAAGCACTTAGATGATTCTCACCGCATTTTCCACAGCGAGCCTTATTGCTACAATGGGTGGCTGTGTGACCCAATTGTTTACATTTTGTACAATTCATGACCCGCGGTACATACAGACGCACAGGCAAACGGACTTTGTGCATGAGGATGTAGTTCGGTAAAGCGGTACCAGCGAATGTCACCCGATAAGAGTTTGATTGGGGGTACGTTTTTGAATCATCCCCCGCCACTACTACTGAGTGCAAACGCTTGTACTCAAGTATTTTCACCGGCTGAAGTAAGCGGTTTCTAAATCGGCCAACCCCATACTGCAATAGATCCTCACATGTCAAACTCTCATCGTTGACCACGCCTTCCGTCTCTACCATTTCCGCTGGAATATGCACGTTGTAGTCCCACGTAAAATGCTCACAGCAAGCAACATCATTTCACTGCTTTTAGATGGTTAGCAACACCCTTATCTTGTCCGAGCGGACCTTCAAAATTTTCTTTCTGTCTGGTCTTTAGAAATCTGGAAAAGATTCAGCGATTTAGTCTTGGGTCGAAAGAAAACCACAAGTTGAGAGTTCTGGGTAGCATATGGACCGGGGGGAGCCTTAGGAGTTGAATTCGATTCAACCTCCATTTAACCATCCGAAGTAGGAATCATCGAAAACGAAAACGCACGGAATCAGCGCCCGCCCTGACGGAAGACAGCGATAAATGTGTTAACCTTACAGCAGTCACGCTAGTGCACTGAGTGCACGCTGCTCTGAAAAATTAACGAAATCATCTTAGAGCAGTTGCGGCTGCTCGTTCAGTGAACCATTTGCGCGACTTCCGGAGGGTTAAGAAAGATAAAAACACTTAGCTTTAAATTTATTTCCAATGACGAACCGTTCCAGCTTAAACAGTTGGTTATTGTTTAATGCTCACACGCGGACAAAAGACTGAAGAATGTGGCAATGAGAATAAGACACAAAACAACACCGAGACAATTGTCTAATCGGACACCGCACAGAAACAGAAATACACCCGAACTGATTGAGAGCATGTCGACAGCTGAGTTATGACTTTTTTGTTTAACTATATTTACAAAATTTTGCTGAAATGGCTGCTATGGGTTGACTTGATTCCACAAATTCGTTGAGATTTGATCCCCTTCGCCATCACAGAATAACAGAAATAGTTGCCAGAAAATAACAAAAATAATTTGTCGAAAATGTACGCTTCATCGCACAGAAACTTAACTATAATTGTTTACTACAGTGTAAGTAACCATGCTTCCCACATTTGACATTCCTTAACCATAACACCATACAGCTATCAAATAGTTGATCGGATTTCTGGAGAATTCGTATAGAAAAGCCAGGTAAGAGACGCGTAATATTTAGTAACAAAAATAACGATATCTATTCACAACAATCTAATCAATACCGCAATCCATTTATAACACTGCATATGGTAAAGCGCCGATTTTAATTATTAATGCAGCGTCTTTGCTTTGGTCTTCAGATCGTTAGAACCATTAATTTGGTTCGAACCATTGTAATAACAAAAATAGCTTGAGAATGATGAAATTGTTCTGTTCGAGCGCAGTGAAAACTCAACTCGAATCGAGTGTCTCAATTATCGCACTACCATTTGAGCCAATGCATTGAACAAAGATGGTAGACGCTGTTCTAATCAAAGGGTAGGGTGATAATAGAAACAGGGCAAAATAGGCTTATTACCCTACATGCTCCTTTAAACATAGTTTCAAAAAGGAATCAAGTGTCCTCAAATTAGAGATCGAGTCTCCACTAATCTAAGCATTTTCACTTGTTTGTTTTTATTAACATGCTAGTGCTTGTCCAGTGTAATATTTCCTTGCAATCTTTTATGATGATTAATCATCCTTAGAAACTATACAAAACTATAATATTTAATTTTTTATCATTTCACGGAGTTGAAGTGAAAAATAGAAAAGGGGGTCAAGTCTCCTTAGTCTCCCCTACTACAAAGCACATAAAGCCGCCAGCTTCGCGAGATTACCTATAGCCTATATCGAAGCACCAAATTGGAACAAAAAAAAATCACCCTAATCTATCACATTGTCAATTCATTGGTTTTATACTCACTGTCGCAGCAGGTCGATCATGAAGTACGCTATTCGTTTGAAGCTCACCCAACCGGTACGAATGAGCAGATAGAACTCGTCCTCGCAGCGGGTCTTTCGCTGCACGAAGTCGAACGTATAGCCAGCACCGGTTATGACAGGTATCCCATCATGGTAGATAAATCGACCGATGCGCGCCACAGGTGCTATAAATAGACGGAGAAACGAAAACAAACGATAAATGCAAGTTTGGGTAATCGATTGTAAACTTGCGCTGAATAGCGACGCTTTATGGAAGCTGAAATGGACGGAAAGCTTTTGTCTGCTATAAACTGACTCGGAAAGTTGAAAGATGAGATTTCGATTTGCATTGGATTGTAGGTAGTGATAGTTTACACTAGGCACAGAAATTTAACGCACAGGAAGCTTTTCTACAACGATGCGTCGGGAAAGAATTTTTTTCTCGAAACAGATTTTAACCCATTCATGCCCATGTTGTTTGTGGACGTTTTTAACCCTTTCATGCCCAACTTTTTTCTAGTGCATGTAGGGTTTCAAAACTATTTTTCTTTGAAAACGGTGGGGTCAAGAAACACGAAAAGCCTTTTTTCTTAAAGATAGGTGCTTCTCTCGCAGTGCTAGAAGTGGCTCAATTTTTACCTTCCAATGCTCAATACAATTCTCCTAGAATGTTTACAATAGTCCAATTGCGTGGAAAATGTAGCCAAAGACAATCTTAATTGATAAGTTTTATCAATTTCCAATAATATTGAAACTTAACGAAGATATATGAAGAAATCATTTTCCGTCGTCAACGTAAACTGTTCTGGCAGCACTGCTCAATCGAAATCCAATCAGACTAACTGCAAGAACTTGAGTTGTAGTACTGGTCCTTGAAACTATTAATACTCAAATGAAAGGCAATAGTCACATTTATTAGCCTTACTTGTTTTTGTGTGCAAATTTTGCCTTAATAAAAGTTAAAAAGTTATAGCTGTTTAAAAAAGTTGTTGTCCACAAACAACATGGGCATGAATGGGTTAAACAGCTATAACTTTTGATTGAAGCGAGATTTGCTCACAAAAACAAGTAAGGCTCATTAAGGTTGCACAGAGAATGCGCAAAATTCGCAAACGAAAAAAGCAGTTTTTTTCCACACCGTATGTCAGATCTTCATAAAAATCAATCAGCGTATGTAGAATGTTGTTACAGTACTGCTGATTGATTTTTATGAAGATCTAACATACGGTGTGGAAAAAAACTGCTTTTTTCGTTTGCGAATTTTGCGCATTCTCTGTGCAACCTTAATGTGATTATTGAATTTAATTTGAGTATTAACAGTTTCAAGGATCAGCTCTAGAACTGAAATTATTACAATTAGTCTTATTGGATTCCGATGGAGCAGTGCTGCCAGAGACAGTTTACGTTGACGACGGAAAATGATTTTTTCATATATCTTCGTTATGGTGCAATATTATTGAAAACTGATAAAACTTATCAATTTAGACTGTCGTTGGCTACGTTTTCCACGTAATTGGACTATTGTAATTATTCTAGGAGAATTGTATTGAGCATTAGAAGGTAAAAATTGACCACCTTCTAGCACTGCCATGGAAGCACCTATCTTTATGAAAATAGGCTTTTCGTGTTTCTTGACCCCACCGTTTTCAAGGAAAAATAGTTTTGAAACCCTACATGCACTAGAAAAAAGTTGGACATGAAAGGGTTAAATAGTAAGTTGTATGAACTGTTAAAGCAATGCAAAAAATAAAATTGTCCGTACCCCATCAAGTTATTTTAAAAATATTTTAATAAACTGAATAGGGTTAAGTATTTTGTTACTGTTAGTTCGTTTTAAGCTTCACAACATGTTTTTAAATGATTATAATGTTTAGGTTACATTACAATTCTAATTCAATATTTTGAACGTTTAGTCACAAGTGGCGACGTTTCATCCCTATTGAAAATGGATTCGGGTAAGTATTTTTAAGATATACCTAATATGCATTCGAAGTTAAGTGATTTTCGTAGTAGGATGTTTGAAGCCTATTTGTCATGTGAATAAATAACTAAACAGTTCTTAAGAACTAACTTATAAACTATAAAGAGAGTTAATGGTTGTAATTGATGATTGCAACAATTTTTGTCGAAAATTGCTTATAGAGTAATGTTTCGATTATATCATGCTTATATGTCCATATATGTATGCATATATCTGTGTATGCATATGTAAGTTATTATGTAAATTTTTATATATGCAAGTACTTAAATATTATTTTATACATGTTTACATCCATCCTTATATATAATTAGGAGTGATATAATCGAAACATTACTGTAATACTGTTCGTCATAATTTCTAATGTTTCTATATTTGTGAGAATCAATTCTTTATAGGATTTGCGTTTCGACTTCGTCTCATCAGAATCCGTCACTAACATAGTGTTTAGGCTATCGCCGGATTGACGATAGCTCCATAAACGAAAACACGCTTTGTGTTTTTTTAGCAAACCCGTAGGCCTGCTTGATGTCCCACAATAAAAGTGTTCAATTATAAGCTAATGATAACTAACAAAATCGAGACTCCATTCTGATTTGACGAAGATGAAACGCAAATTTTATAACTAATTTAGGTATATGTTTTGTGCTTTTAACTCGTAAAGGTGGTTTTGAACAAATTTCTCCTTAATAAAACAAACAAAACAAATCATTTTCGAACAAACAAACAAACATTTTCAAGCTTCCTGGCAACCGACAGCAGATAACTGCTCCTATCTGACGTAAAGGTGCTAGGATCACATCAGAAAAGTGACTTTTTACAGCCTGCGGGTAGAATTGAAACCCTTGAGGGACGCCTGCTTTAACGGGTAGCATATTAAATTTACAATTCTGATAAGATACCTGTAAGGTACGATGGGTAAGATAATTTTCAATTATCATTATTATGTAAATTGGAAAATTAAAAGCACAGATTTTGGCAATTCATCCTTTGTGCCAAACACGGTGAAATGCTTTTTCAATGCCTAGAATACACTCTTAGAAAAAATGAAAATCACATTTGACGTAAACAACGCAGCGACGTATTTTTCTGTTCGACAATAGGATTTTACATGCTATGATATCAGCCTGAATGACCTATAAAAAGACAAACATCTCACATTTTTACATGTGATAAAATGAAAATTTGTGCGAATTGGGACGCTCCGTTTATGTGCGTCTGGCAAGACGTAAAGTTACATGTTGCTGTGTAGTAACTCCAGCTAAAAGGCCCTCGGAGACATTTTCCTTTATCATGTTAGTTACTCTAACAAGTTGATGAGCAGTTGAATGTCTGATAAGAAAAAGAAACCGCTCGGGAAGAAAATTTTAGTTCTCATTGATATGTTACATCATTCCAGTTAGGATGTTTTTTTAAAATAATTTATTAATAGAAGAGAGTAAACTAATTGGTCGATAACTGAATGCTACAACACATGGAGCTTAATCGTCGCTGTTGTGCTATCTTATGACAAGCGCCATTTAGCACTTTTCGAGAAAAACGATTTTAAAGTTTGAGATTGAATATCTTAAAATTTATAAATGTTAGAAGCTTTTCGGAGAAGGCATACGATGCTTCTATCTTTTCTGAAGTAAACTCTCGATTTGTGCGAAGATCGGTTGACTATATTTACAGTTTTTGCTTAAAATGTAAACCAAAGTCGCTCACATACGTGTCATAACTGTGTATTGATGATAACATATGTATGACGTATCACAAATGTGTACAGAAGATTTCATATAAAAATGAATTATAACTGATTCGTACAATAATGCATTATAGATCACTATGTCCAATATCATACTTTTCCATGCGATAGCAGCAATATCAGGTTACAAAATAATGGTATTAGAACACAAAGTTTTTCCAATTTTCCTCCTTTATTCAGGAAAAACAATGAACAAAAATTGGTTTCATTGACAATTTAGAGACAATGTATATCAAACAATGTTATTGTTGACAGGTGACTAGACGAAACAAATGTTCTTCTTGCATAATCCATCACTACATTTCGGTATACTTTCCAAAACAAGTGGAAATCTCAAAAGGAAATTTGTTCAATAATCATGAATATATAAGCCAACCATTCCCAGAAAAAAACTATGGTAGGAAAAGTTTTGCTCCCGAGACAAGAACCTAGCTAATGGTTATGGTTGATCCTCATAGGAATTACCTATGTCATCAGAGACATCTGTTGGCTTGCTATAAGCTTTTCGGCTTATAGCAAGACTACAAACTAAGAATGTTGTCTCTTTTTTCTTTGTCATAAGATAGCACAACTCGATCACTCGAGATATTAGCGCTTGTCATAATCGGGATTCGCTATATCTCAGTAACCCAGCAGAATTTCAAAATTCTAAAAACGCGACTTTATGGAGATTTTAAAACTTAGTAACATGGTATATCTAATTCAGTACACCCCAAAATGGCGTTTGTCATAAGATAGTACAACAGCGACGTAATGTTTTCAACAAAGTGGTTTATATCAACACTCCCCAAAATTTTGCTGAAGACATTAAGTCTCGAACAAAATTTGTTTGAAGTAGAATTTGTAGTAGTAGAATTTGTAGTAAATTCTCCAAAAATACTTCTTGGATATAACCAGAGCTTAAAAAATTGATATCCCTGCGTGAACTTAAAAGAAAAGAAAATTCAATTCATGCCCACTGCGATGAATGAAATGTTTGGTTCGTTTCCCTCGTCATTCGTTCTCTCGACGCAGCGCAATCAGGTTCGTACATGTGTTCGATTTCAAAAGTAAACTGAATTTTGTTTCTATGCTAGCTCTGAGAGGGATTATTGAGCAAAAGTACACCAGATATAGATTACGCAGTTCACTTATGCTCGAAAATATAAGAGATGCCAACTTCTGCCTTCGAACTGTCCGCAAAATAACAAATGAACGATTTGGTTGGTGAATGAAGTTATATTTTTTCTGCACTCAAGCATTCGATTCTGCATGAAATTTCAGTCACTTGGAAAGTGAATGAATGAGGGAGGCGTTCAATCTGAATGTCGGTTTCGGTAAACGCAAGCAGAAATAGGTAACTGATTTTGAAATTTCGTAGCATTGGATACAACGACAACATTATTTTAAGAGATCATGTGCTGTTAAATGTTTGTAAAATTCATCGAAGATACTATATTAAATTACTGTTTTCAAACATTTATTTTATCTATTCATGTAAATGGTAATACAACAAAAATCAAATGCTAACAAAAATCGATCAGGACCTGCTAGAGCCGAACGGAAAACGACATTTTCATAAATTTCCCTCTACTTTCCGAAAGTGTCGTCCTCGTTATTAATCATATTACATTTTTGTCTCAACTCGACGCATTCCCAAAATAAAAACATTTTCAGCAAACGTTGAAAGTTATGCAATGTTTCATAGACATCAAATCAATTCCAACTTCGCTTCCCGTTAAAAATGACCCTAATACATATTACAGTACATCTCTTCAAAAGTGAGCTCAATGTGATAGGAAATTTGAGGATTATGATTGATTTCAGAACTCTGGAATGAGTTTCTAGTGGAATGTGTTCAGGCAGGAATTTGATATTGATGTGATTAGACAACTGTGAGATCAAGATTCAAGACTAATAGATCAGTTACAGAACAGCATCCCATTCCCACCATTTTTTTCAATATTCCTCATGATGTTTAAAACAACCGGTTATTAATGAACTGATCAGATAACTATTATTGCAATATTTTTTCAATCCAACTCTTTTTTTTTGGTTGGAGGGGGGCTGGGTATGTACACAAAAGTCTCCTCTTGGCTTCGTAGTTGCTTGGAGTTATTTATATCACTTTTCATTTTCCGAGATATGTTTCAGATCGATCCGATGGTTATAAGTTAGAAAATTTGCTGTGAGAAGGTTTATACAAATGAAAATTTTTCTACCGATAAGTGATCAAGTTCCATCTAGACAACTTGGAATTGTTCGGTGGTTATTTCTAGCGGTTGTAGATAGAAAAATGAAATACGAAATCCGTTTTATCGAAATAATATTTGGCTTATTTACATGGATTATTACTACATTGAACAATAAATAGGCGACAAAGGGCAATCCACAAACAACAAGCCATAACTTTTAAAATATTCAAGATAGTTATTTGATGTCTTCAGCAAAGTAATTCGCAAAAGTACGAGCTACAAATCTGCTGTAGGCATCATTTCAATACAATCACTTCCAAGAAAATTTACGAAAATATCTCACTTATACATATATCGCTCCAACAAATATTGTATAGGTACCCTTAATTAAGTTATTCTAGATTAACCATTACACAAGGCTGCGAAAAAAAGATTTCAATATTGTTCAATGAAAAAAACTCCTAAAAAATGAGGTACTCCCTTAAGGGGGGCGTCTGGTGTAGCGGGTAAAAAAAATCGACTTCTGTTTTAACCGCTTAATTCAATAGTAATTCTTCAAAAGGGCTAATGAGACTTTTGTAAACAAACTTATTTCGCTCATTATTCCGCTACCGAGTTGAATTTCATGAAAAATACATATGAGTCAATATCTTTACTTTTGGTAGAATCAATTTCAAATGTTTTCTGTTTTGAAATGATAACAAATAAAGAGAAATCAGCAAAACAAAAGGTTGTTTACAAATCTTATTAGCCCTATTCAAAAGTTGGTATGGAATTGTTAGTATTGAACCTCTCCCGCAATTTCGGTGGCCACGCTGAACTTCTTTTGTTTTAAACAGCATGCATTCCTCGCACGCATTTTAATCTATCGGCACCAATTTTCGAAAAACTGATAGCGATAAACATACAGTGTAAACAATACACTCTAAACTTCTTCTACCCAAATTTTCAAACGAAAATACCCAATGGGTTATTTTCTACAGCGTTTTTTCGGTGATGCAATTTGATGTAGGACACCCTTTAAAAGCATTTTTCTCGAAACCGCATTTTTTATAACTCAAAAACTAATCAACGAATTGTTTTGATTTTTTTTATGAGAATGCACATTTTGTGTGGCCTGTCGATGAACAACAGAAAGCTGAATGATTTTTTTTTTCTTCCGATTATTTTGAAGAAAAATGAGCGAATTTTACACTAAAATATGAGATTTTTCAGTTTTAATGAAGCCATTTTCCGAAACTCGAGCCGTTTTCTATTTTTTTGGGTTCATCAAGCAACTACAGGCCTAACCTTTACAAATCTTATTGAATTTCCTGTGTCAGACAATTTCATCAAGAGTTATCGTGTTCACCGCGGTGCTCCTCGATGTGGAAATGGTTTGGCGTCTACCCTTGGAACGCTCGTATGTGTGGCTCTGCGCGACTGAAAGTATTTTTTTCGTACACACTGAATGTTTAAATTGATCTTAACTTTACACAAAAGATCCATTGCTGCTTTGCCTTCAAAATCGTAAAACAAGAAACTTTCGGTTTGAACACTATACACCAGAAAAGTAAAAGTTCCAACCGAAACGTAATCAAGTTGCATGAAACTTTGCTGAAAACACCTAATCACAAGAACATCGACGGGACTTTTGGTCGCCATAATTTTCATTGACAATTTCCTGATGCAGAAGAGCATTGCAATCAGATGATGCGAGTTATTCGAATTATGATCGGCTTGTTTCTAGTCATGCGTGACGATATTTTGCTCACTAATCTGTTGAATAAGTTCAACAGGTGTCATTTTGCAAGGTTAGGCAGATTCTTCGCCAAGTTTGATTTAATTCTCTTTGCATCGGGAGCATTATTGTTGCATGACAGGATTGCAAATAAAAGTTCAATCATTGTCAAGGGGGAATCGATAGAGTCGTTGTGCATGGGAGTGTCATCCAATATTTTCTGAGAAGAGGAAGAATTAAAATTAAAATAGTTCTCATAATATGAATAGTACACTTATTGGAGGAAAAAATGTTCGGCACATCGTGGGTGAGAAATAAAAATACTGTTCTACTTGTTGCATTCTAGCTGGATGAAGGGAAACGTGCTCCTCCGGACCGTTTCCTTGATCAGCCTATGTATCTTTGCTGTTAACTTATAGGATGTGTGTTTCACTTTGTCGTTCATCAAACAAATTAATTAAGGTCAAACGATCAATTTTAAGAAACTGTCGACTATTTTGAAGCATAAACCGATATAACAAACACGGAGTTGGTCAAAATTGATAATAACAACTAATGATTATGATGCAATAAATGATAATTATGATGCAATAATTCCTGTCGGGGAGTATTAGCATTCCCTTTTCCAGCAGCAAATTGGCACCGTGCGTGAAGCTAGAACTCATGCCATTAGGATACCGTAATGCATTGATAGTACCTGGGTGTAAGGCTTATCAATAAAAGTTCATATTATCGTCAAAATCAGTCGTAGGTATCTACCCTGCTTCGACCCTTTACGCAACGAAACCGCCCGCGAAATCTCCCGTAAAAGAAAGTCGTGTTCCGTTGCGGGTTGTATAGCCTATAGGCTTTGCAGTACAATTTGGGTACGAAGCACGTTCATGAAATTGACGATAAGGAACAGTTCCATCCTGGTTATTGAAACGCACAAATCAGAATCAAACCAAAAGCGAACGAAATCAATCGATGCACACAGGGGCAACAAATCGTTATCATATCAATAAAGAGTGCCAAAATAAATATGATAATAGAAATATTGCAACCGGATGGGCTCAATGTGTTTGGTATTTGGTCTAACGTGGTTGATATTTGCATAGCAGTCTTTTTCATATAGTATATAGATATGGAACATAGCTAACCGAAAACTATAACTATTATAATAATTTTTATTAAAATTATTATTATCTGGTAATGACGACGAACATACCAGAAGTCACTGATTCCAATAAATTTCAATTAAACCCGCATGTCGTTCAGATATTGTAAATAAAATCTCATAAATGCACCAGTGGGGATGAGCGTTACATTACTCACGATTCTTCAGGCTTTGGAGAATGAAGACATATTTGACAACCAAACTGCAAATGCGCGAATTGGGTGTGCGACGCTAAGCATAGATACGTTAGGCATAATTGACGTTAGGCACAATTCACAAAAATATAAAAGTAAACGCAAGGCTCTATTGTAGATATTTTAACCTTAAACTCGTTTTTTCCGGCTATGAAAGATTCCCTTCGTTCTACCATACCTATAGCTTTAACGAGAGACAGCAAAATGAAAAATACCGCGCGATATATTTATCCCAACACTAGGTAAGTTTTTTTCCTCTATTTTTTTCCATGGATGTTTTTCATTTAGGTGAATAGAGTGGTTCGACATATATCATTTTTCAGCACAGCACTTTTTGAGTTCTTTTTGTGGTCCCAAATTTCTGTGTATAATTTGGGAGTGGTTGATTGTTCCCCGGGTTTGCGCATTGCGTTTAAAGTTTGTGTGGGATTTTATATTGGAAAAGCAATAACTTTGCATTTACGTTATTAATGATCGCTATTGCACTCAATATGAAAAATGAGTTTTATAAATAATAGTTCAAATCTGTGTTAACAACTTTGTCGAAGACGGTAACTAGCTATCAGTTTTCAAAAAATAGTTATAACGATTTTATAATTCATGGTTTAAAGTTATTGTGGAAAATTATTATTTCTGCCAACACTGCCAGTGCACAAATGACATCGCATTTTAAACTTAAATAAATCTATACCGTTTATTCAAAACGTAATATCTAATAAATGTAAACAAACTGAGTTTATTATGCCAAATAAAAGCTAAGCATTGACTCTTTATCGTCCACAAATAATAGAGAAAAATGCTAACTCTTTATATGTTAATTTAATCTTAAGTCAAAATATCACATATAGTATACCAAAGCTTTGCTAATATTTTGTAGATGTGATGTTTTGCGTTGTGATGTTTCTCCAAGTCGACTGTAGTTAGTATGTTTTTCCAATGCCAAACCTCATATCTACACTCTCGGTTGCAATACAGCACATGAAATATATCACAACTACAAGGCCTAAACGTCACAGTAAAATGTTCCATCTACAAACGGTGTTGTCAAGACCATATATTTAAAAGAGCATAGTAGCAAAAGTGATCGGCAAAATGTAATAAAATAATAGTTATCAATAATCTCCCTATTATCTTCGCGAAAAACATGTAAGGGGCCATGCATAAATGACGTAGCATTTTGGGGGGTAGGGAGGATATACCAAATTTGTGACGAAGTGTGACGAGGGGGAGGGTAGGGTTAGAAGTTGTGCGACGTAGCATTAGGTTTAAAACCCATTGTTTAGAGAAAACAATTTAATGATCTTCCATTCCCAAGAGAAATGAATTTAAATTCAAACAAGTTACTTTTGATGCGGTTTTTCATAAGGTAAATTTTACGATTCGCGGAATTACAAGTTCGCAAAAATACGAAAAGATTTTGTATGCAGATTTAACTTGCTACATTAGTTAACTAATGTTGCTAACCAGTAGACTTCGTTTGGAAGCTGAATTAAATTTTCACTTCGGATTCAACCAAACAAAATTTAGTAATTTAGATGAACGTATGCTTCTTAGAACTATTGGCAGCTGCAGGATTGTGAACTGAGAGAACTTCTCTTCATGCTCCCCTTGACATATAAAATTGAAAACAATACTATCAACACTATATTTGTGATGAAATGGGCTTATTTTGCACGCAATTTGCTGTTATTATGAAAATGTTGATAAAAGTCGTCAAACATTTTGAAAGGACATGTATATAAAATAATTGAAAAACATGTAATTTTTTTTCATCACCCGGGCGCTTTGCATGGGACGAGGGGGAGGGGGTAGGTAAATGCTACGTTATTTACGAGGGGGAGGTTATAATTTTGTGACCAAATGCTACGAGGGGGGAGGGAGGGGTAAAAAATCACCAAAAAAAAGCTACGTCATTTGTGTACGGCCCCTAATATGCTTATACGATCCTGCAATGAGTAAATGCAGAGGTGATAGTAGAATCAATAGCCTTCTGTGTGCTTTAATTGTTAAATAAATTTGAAAGTTGCATGGAAATTTTTGCACGCGATTTTCTCCGTTTGACGTTTCTGTTAGATATGATGTAATGAAAAAACGCTCTAGAAATGAGAATATATTCATCGCAAAGACTTGAGACCTTTGAATGATATATTCAGAATGAATTGCTGAATAACATAGAGGTAGTCAGAAAATGAAAAGATTAGAGGGGAGAGGCGTATACTCTCCAGCCTCTTTTATAAATTGTTTAGTATAAGATAAAGAGTACATCTTTAGCGCAGGTTTAGACCGTCGAATAAGAAGAGGTCTTACGTGTTTGAGTGCTACTAATTAATGGCTTTGCGGTTATCTCATTTGAAATGATACAACGGTACTTAATTTTTCCGCAAGCATGCATAACTTCATAACACAAGTGTACATATGGTTTATTTATTTTAAAATCGCATTTCTTAGCTGTTTAGAGTCCGAATTTGAAAAGAAGGGTGGGTAATGTCAGAGACTTAACCGGAGTGAAATAGAATACATTTTAGGCTATTAATACGAATGCTACAATTTTGACTATCTATTTTGAAATCTAAAATATTCAAACATATGTATCCTGGTAACACTGAAAAGAGCATTTAATGAGAGTGAAACGATTAATTTAGCAACAGCAGTAAATTGGATATACTTGTGCCATTATTTTAGTGTTTCCATTAGAAATACCGAAATAACTAATTTAAAAAAACCCTGTAAGGAATTAGTACAAATTGCAACATATATTTTAAATCCATCGCCAATCCACTTATTTAGCTCCGAAAGCAAGAGCTTTCTCTTTTTTCTGTGGTGTGCAATGCAGCGAAAATTCAAAATCACTTACCTATTTCTGCTTGTATTTACCGAAACCAACATTAAGATTCACCGTCTCTCTCATTCATTAACTTTCCAATAAGGTGGGCGAAACGCGATTCTAGTCTATGTGGTACAAAGCGAAACGAATAACTCTTCCGTATTCTCTTAAGGATACAAAACGAAACGAAATTTCATTAGTAGATGTTGTTCGCAACACGAAATTCTATTGACGAAAACATTTGCGAACTGTTGCGAAAATTTTCAAAAATCTTTTAATATAAGGAAAGTCAATTCTTTTTAATACTTTTGCATAGTAGAATGTGTCTAACTATGCAAAATATTTGTGACTCATGGTAAGCGATCGGAGATCAAACACATATGTGTAACTGCATGTTTGTATAAATAGCCAGGAAAAGTCATATACAATATTAGAGCAATTATCTCTTTTCTAGTTAACCCAATGCTTACTCGGTCAACAAAGCAATCTACACACTTAGAAAAAATAGTGTAAATTTACGTCTCCTGACCATGACATATACGAGCATAAAAAATGACTTAGTTTTACGTTTGATTTTAATTTTACATGACGTTTAATTTCGTAAATCATGTAATTTTACTCCACATACAGCGTTTGTTCTGAATGGTAAGAAGTGTAATTTTAAGTCATTGCGCATGTAAAGTATATGTTTCATGTAAAATTAAATGGAACACGGTAATGTTCTGTCATTTCGTGAATTACGGTTTGTTGAATTGTGTCATGTTTGCAATTACGTCAACGATAAAATTCAGATTTTTTTGGTGTGTAGCAAAAGAAAATTATAACACATTTAGTTTGGGTTCTAGCGAATTCTGAACTGTTACATCTAAGCTTTTTTTGTTTCGATTATAGAGGTTTTAACCTTATTTTATCATTTGCCTTTTTACAGGTTAGAAAAAGTTCTAACCCAATGTGCGAGGTTGGGACACGAACACAGGTGAGTTGTGTACAAGACCAACTACGCTTTGTCCGCCCCGATCTAAGCCTTCTTTGAGGCTCAATATTTGTTTTTTTTAAACGAATTTAATTACGAAACAAGCATTTGTTTTCAGATAGTAACTGTTGCATTATAAAAATGAACTCGAAAAATCTACCTTTTCCGCACATGAAATTTCTTAGTATAAAAAGATTAGGTTTGAAGGGCATTTTGTGGAAAATTTCTACTGGAACTTCTATTACAGTTACAAGACCTAGAAATACAGGATTCCCATTAATTATTTCATCATGTGCTATTCAAAGCTTTCCCGAAAACAGCAAATATGTATGATTCATTATACTAGCCTACGCCCATTTTAGGTTCAGTTACAGTTAGCACAAAAACAAAATTATTCCATAATATCCAATTTTATTCTTCCTTTGGGTTTTGGTCAACATCTCATGTGAAAATCAATCAATATCAATAAACTGTTCAAAGCATGTTCTCTACCCAATAATATGAAATCACATGTAGTTACAAGCGAGCACATTCGAAATAAAAAAAAATATTAAGAGTGTTTAAAACTTATAAACCTTGATAAATTTATATTTGATCTACCAACGTTACACATTTTGGGAAAGCGTAGATCATTATCTTTCGAACTGTGAGTCTGTTTCATCGGATTTTTTTACGAAATATTAACGAATAAATGCAGACTACCCAAAAATTTTCAAAAAAATCTCGGAAACGCTTTTTTAAAAAAGAAAACGGGTAGGGGAGACCGAGAAGGGTTGAAACATTTTTTTTTGTTTTTGCTAGATAATTCGACAAAAACTGTGATTCGATGATTGCTTACTTTTAAATTTCTTACTTCTGTTTATGCTTTATTAAATTACATCAGAATAACTGGTACAAATCAATAACTAAGCATCAATATATTGATTTTTGTAACAGTGTTCTCTTTGTTTCAACTCTCCTCATACCGAGGTAAGTTGAAACAGCAATGAATGCGAGTTGAAACTAGTAACCAATTATTTTAAATATTATCGTAACGTTTTCTAAAGCGTCAAATGTTACAATTGTGTTATTTTTATTCGTTCACACTAAGATAATTCCTTAGAATGGCTTGCATTCTTAACATTATTTTTCATAGTTTATATCTACTTATAAACTGATACTTGTGTTTAAAATTAATGTTTGATTTTAGTTACAAATACAGGAATTTCTGCAATTATCTCAACAGAAATAACAGTAAGATACTTTACCTAACCACTAATTAACTATAACTGTAAAATAAAGAAATTTGATACCAATTTTTTATACATTTAGTTATGTATTATTTTCCAACCACTTCCCCTAGAACATTCTGCATTCATTAAAATGGTTGATATGGACAGTGATACTATTTAAATATGGCTACAAGTGATACGGGTTTATGAAAACAGGTAATTTGGTATCCATGTCGGCAGTATTTCATTCATTTTGAGTTATGGTCAACTTCATTCCAAGCTTCAGAAGCTGATAGGAGTAAAGACTTAGAACAAATACATATTCCGTGGTTATAAATGACATAGATTTAATAAATTGAGAACGTTGATCACTGTTGTCAATGCAGGAAAGAAGAATCTTGATTATTATTATTTGTTCAGGAACGTTAACGTGATTATAACATTACCATAAGACTAGAAGTTCATCATCGAGGAGAGTTGAAACAAGGTGTTTCAACTCTCCTAGGTCGAGAAGTAAGGCTTGATCCACAATTTATAATTTATACCTCGTAAAGATAGAAAGAAACGCATACAATTCATAAATGTTAAATCTTAGATTACATAATAGTGATATTTTCATGATCGAACATTACTTAATATCATATTTATACCAATTTGAAGAACATAACGAAAACTTACTTTTGCTCATTTTTGTAGTGTGTTTACCGTAAATACTCAACCACTCATTTAACGTAGTTGGCATGTATTGGAGGGTTTGTGGGCACGATATAAATAAAACAAATGCATTATTGTTTTATCCCTAACGCTACTGTTTCGCTAGTAATGGGCACTGTTTCAACTCTCCTCTGTTTCAAATCTCCTCGGTTTCCCCTACTGTTTTTGTGCTAAGCGACGCAAACTCGATTTTGAAAACTTTTTTCTTAGCTTAGCTTACTCCAAAATTTGTAAACTAGTGTTATTAAATTTGTAAATTAGTTAACCTGGTGCAGATATCTCAATTACCTTTGAATAGGCCGTTAACACTCAAGTTGGACGACTTTTCTCTGTGATTTAATTGTATAATGAGTAAGCTGCACTTTGAATCAATTTATCTCATTAGTGCACCATGCGCATGACATATCAGGTAAATCGTTGCTCCGATCAGCTATTGGAATCTTCACAGTCATCGCAAGTCGGCTTTAAGAATTGAGAAGAACTCCCGATGCATCGGTGTACCTTTCAATAGACGACCCGTTATTATTTTTGTGTAAAATCGATTTAACCAAGAAACAGTTATACAACTCTAAAATTAATTGAATTTTGATTAATTTCGAAAAATTTCGCGAAATGCGAAACAGGCACAAAAAATTCGTACAATTTCGGCAAAATTTGCGAATTTAAACGAAATTTTACTTAACGTTTCGTTTCGCAAAGTTTGCGAAAAAAATCGTTTCGTTTCGTTCCGAAAATTTGCGAAAAAATGAATTTTCGCTCACCCTTACTTTCCAACTGACTGAAATTTCATGCAGAATCGCATGCTTGTGTGCAAAGGAAACATAAATTTCTTCATCAACCAAAGCATTCATTTGTTATTATGTGGACGGTTTGAAGGCAGAAGTTGGCATCTTCTACATTTACGAGCATAAGTGAACTGCGTAATCTATATCTGATGCACTTTTACTCCATAATCCCTCTCAGAGCTAGCACAGAAACAAAATTCAGTTTGCTTCTGAAACCGAACATGTTCGAACCTGAATGCGCTGCGTCGGGAGAACGAGTGGCGAGGGAAACGAACCAAAAATTTCATTCATAGCAGCGGGCATGAACTGAATTTCGTTTCCATTCAGGATCACGCAGGGATATCATTCTGTTAGGCTCTGATCTATTCATCAACGCTATTCCAAAAATTCTCACATAGTTTTGGTAATTGAAAACCTTACTAAACCGAAGTGGTTATCGTGGTTTCCGAAATGGCCTCAGATACCGATATTTGGCATCTACTCGTCAATCCCGTTTCAAAAATATTCATATTGATGGCGTTTTAAAGAATTCCACTAAAGTTGCCATCTTGGTTTTTAAATGGCCTCTGACATTGATCTCTATCATGCGCTCATTTTGCCCACTCTGAAAATATGCATACTGATTGGGTTATAGAGAATTTTATTAAAGCGGAAGTCGCCATCTTGGTATTCCAAATGGCCTCAGAAATCGATATTGGGCGTCTATTTGCCAAACCCGTTTCAAAAATGCTCATATTGATTGGATTTTAGAGAATTCCACTGAAGTGGAAGTCGCTATCTTGATTTTTAAAATGGTCTCAGCCATGGACATTTCGCGTCTACTCGTTAATACTGTTCCAAAAGCAACCAGAATATTGAATTGTGGGCCAAAAGAATCTACAAGATCGCCTTTTCCACTTTTCCAAAAGTCTTCCAAATTCTGTGCATTCGAAAGTTCTTGGAATAAAAGCAGAAACCGTGTTAATTGCAAGATCCGTGTACAAAAAACTTGATGAAGAGTCGTCTAAGTTTTTTGCCTTCAAAAGAACTTGCGAAAACCACACAAAAAAAATTCTTGAGGAATCGAAGTCTTTTGCCTTTAGAAGGATTTTTTTTGCAAAAAACGGTGCAAAATACCGTACTAATTGCGAAAACCTTATAAAACAGTCGTAAAAAACTGTATAAAGGGCGAACACGAAATTATTGCGACAGATTCAACAGGGCATAACATTTTTACCATTGGGTAAAAATCAACCAAATTTTGCACACTTTCTCATTGATGTGTATTGTTTACATGCTGTCAAGCTCGAAGTCTTGTTTTTCGATTCAACGAAAATGGAGGTGAACCAACGCGAGTCGAGAGAACAAATTCTTTCCAAACACCTGGAATTTCCTGACCTTTCGCACCGGCTGTTGGGAAAAATGTTGAATATTCACCATTCAACCGTCTCCAGAGTGTTGAAGCGGTTCCAGGAGCGGTTGACGTTGGACCACGGCAAAGGAGCTGGAAGAATACCGGAGAACAAAAAGACGGAGGGAAAGGTGAAGCGAATGATTAAAGCAAATCCCAACGTCTCAAGCCGTGATATGGCTAAAAAGATCGGCATGTCGCAGAGCTACGTCCAGAATGCAAAGAAGAGAGCTGGACTACACACATACAAGGTACAGAACTTCTCAAACCGCGATGAGCGGCAACAATCGACGGCTGAAGCTCGAGCACGGAAGCTCTACGAGAAGATGCTGACAAAATATGGCTCCTGTGTGATGTATATAAAAGCCGATTTTAAGCAAATTCCGGGGTTGGAGTTTTTCACCGGCAAGAGCAAGTTCTATGTGGACGACAAATTTAAGAAGAAGAAAATGTCGAAGTTCGCCTCCAAATATCTCATTTGGCAGGCCATCTGCTCTTGCGGACTGAGGAGTGAGCCTTTCGTGACAAAGGGCACAGTAAATGGCGAGATCTACAAATCTAAATGCCTCGAGAAGCGCCTTTTGCCGTTCTTGCAGCAGCACGATGAAGCTCCGCTATTTTGGCCGGATTTAGCATCATGCCACTATTCTAAAAGTGTCCTGGAGTGGTATGAGGCCAATTCTATCCATTTTGTTCCAAAGGACATGAATCCGCCAAACTGTCCGGAGCTGCGCCCGGTGGAGCAGTACTGGGCAATGATGAAGCGGGAACTTCGGAAGAGCAAGACGACAGTCAAAGACGAGAAGGACATGTTAAGAAAATGGAAAAAAAAAACTGAGAAACTGGTACCGGATGACACTGTAAAGACTTTGATGGAGGGCATCAAGCGAAAATGCGTTCAATTTTACACTCAAGGCTCAATCGATTAACTTTTCTTTTGATTTTTGAAGTAAATATATGTATAAAACTACCCTAAAATTTTGGTTTGATTTTAAACATTATAAGAAAATTGACATGACATTTTCGGTGTCGCAATAATTTCATGTTCGCCCTTTAAAAAAACCATAGTGCCCTTCAAAGTAATTAAGTTGCCTTTTCCGCTATAAGAAAGTAAAAAAATTAAGACTTTTTTTCAATATGTCCAATCTACAAAAGAGAACCTCTCTTTGTTTACTTTCTCTTCCGCGAATTACTCAGTCACCTTTCTGATTTTCCTTGAACTGTTTGCATAATAAGCTAGTAAAAACCTTCGCCTTTCGAAACATACTGACAAATACCTAAAAAGTTGTATGGTTTGGAGTAATAAACGAAGGAGAAAGCGAAAAAAGATGGCTCTCATTTGCCCATTGGACCTAATGAGAAAAAAGTCTTCAAATATGTTTCTTTTATCCGCAATTGGTGTCAAATGATGATTCGCGCAATTATACGCATATCCACTCATCTGATCCACACCAGCGCGGCAGTATAACATTTTCGTATCGCTCAGACTAACCACTTTTAGCTCGTCAATGAATGTACAGATTTAAACTGAACCGCATCTAATTGGCGGACTAAATGATATTACTCACCCAAAGCCAGATCACACGTCGGACCAAGAATGACATGCCCACAGTCTCTGCCGGTGCCGTCCATAGCCGACACGGTGGCCCTCGCCTGATCGCATTGATCGTCGTAAAATATCCACCGAATTGCAACCGAGGACGGAATAATTTGCTGAGATCTGATATACTCCTCGGCTTTCAGCAGCACCGGATGGGCGCGTGGCAGCGACGCCTCGATGCTCGTGTTAGTCGGCATAATCACTACGATTCGCAATTCGCACTTCCACACTTGATTTGTCTCCAGCCGGGCGCCGACAGTGGTGTTACCTACCGGTTCACCACCCCCCGGAATGGTGGGAACGCAGATCGCCTCACACGTTCTCACATCTTGCTTCCGACATTCGGCGTGAACCGCTGCCAGTAGATAGCAGCTCAGCATCAGCACCAACACTCCGGTGAGTAGCGGACTGCCCAAACATTTCCCTTTCCACACCCAACCGCTGCCGATGATCGGCGGCAGTTGAGTGGGATACCATTTGCACATTCTGCTATCAATTTTCGGCTAGCGCGTTTGCACGATCGTCGGTTTATTTTGTTTACGGACACCGAATCGGTACTGCCGATGGCATTGTTTACTCTTGATTGACACAACTGAACTGCAATATTTCAGGCCATTGCTCTGCATTAATGGATTAGCTGCGCTGATTTACCGAGTGCTTTCAGTCGTAGAAACAACAATACGAAATTCAACATTAGCCTTTTGTCAACGAAAAACACATTGCGCTGAAATAACAATTCACTTTGGATTTCACGTGCACATATTTCGGATATCGCTCACAGATGTACAACCTGAAAAAATAAAATAAATGAAATAAATAAAAATGATAAAAGTGGATTTCATAGATTTTGCATATTTACACTTCGTTTAGTGAATTTTTTCAGTTGAATTAAATCAGTGGTTTTCAACCTTTTTCGTTTCATGTACCCCTTTCCGAATACTAATCCTTATCATTTACCCCTTTCTGAAAGTTGCTTACCACCCTGTCCGAAATTATTTATTTATTTATTTGGATGAACGCTTTGACTCTGTTGCTGAACACTCTCATCCAGCATTTTCATTCTTGATATAACGAACCAATACATAAAGGTAAATATCCGACAGAAGTGTTACGAAAACAAGTTAAAATTTACCCCCATTATTCACCCCCTACAACAGTATTCACCAATGTGGAAAAATTCACCCCCGGTTGGAAACCACTCAATTAAATGTTCATTCTTCAAAAGGGCTTAAAGACTATGCAAACAAAGTCGTGTTAAGCTTATTCCTTTTAATCTGTTATAATTTCTGCGCAAGACGCGATTTAGGATAATATTATTTTCCTAGAAATTGCACACTGCACTATAATAATGAACACAATAAGTTATTTTCAAAGATCTGTTTTGCCCTTTTGCAGAATGAATATAGAATTATCCGCAGTAATAAATTATGGAGACGCTTCGTTCTTGTTGGCACGTGCGCGCCTCCGTCTCCGCCGCAGCGGTCGGATAATGGAAATTCTTGGTACTGCATTCCAACCAGCACTTGGTATCCATCTTAACGTTGTACTGATTATGTCTTTTGAATAACGAATAGTAATTGCCCTTTCTAAGACGTGTGTCGACCGAAAAGAGTTCAAAAGTATCGCCTACTCGAAAAGTTTCACGGTTGTATGAACGTCTAAAGAGCGTAGTGCATTTTTATCATTTATACTATTATGATTCGCGATTTTAATTTCTATTTTGTTATATCATACTTGTTGATTATCCAATAGAAATTTAATATTAATGGCGAAGCTTATTTACGCATTATTTTCCATTCGCATCGTCTAACTTCGTACATGACATTTCTACCACGTGCAACTTCAATAAATTCGCTTCGCCAGAAGGCATCGTGTTACGGACACACAGGCCACTACTGTCTGCTTTGTAAGGATGACATTTTATCGTAAGCTAGAGTAGGAGACGAAGCAAATAAAAGCATATCATCGAATGGGAAAATGTCACCTCATCCAACTATGTAGTCAAGCTAGATCCTTTTGTCTGTATGTCTGTCCAGTTCAGTTACTAAGTAAGTGTCCATCAAGTTTTATTGCAAATCCAACTAGCAAAAATATCAACTTTCACCGTTACGAAATCAAATCTTGCCGCTATTGAATTTCCACTTAGACTAATGACTGGCGCAGCGATGGGTCACGATGGCCGCATTTAGATGTGGGGCTAACAAGGTTTGTAATTTTATCTATTGGCTGGAGAAATTGAATTATGTTTGGTTAAGAAAGTACAAATTGCGAAAAATGTGTCATAGGCTATTCCATTTGTGACATCCACCTGAGTCATGCGAATTATTGTTTCTTTGAGGGTTGTCACGATTTTTGATAGATTACCTATGGCAGGAAATAGGGAACGAATGCTCGGGTGACAGTAAAATCACGTCGTACGTCATTGTTCCATCGCTTCGGTTTCTAATTCCCAATCGAACAAAGTCGTAAATTGAGGCGGTTAGGTTAAACTGAGAATGCCTGAAAAAGTGGCCATCTTTGAAAGTAAAATATGCTATTCGATACCGTTGACACAATCTTCATGAAAATCAATCAATGTATTCGGGCATGGCACTATGGGATCACTAGGCCAAAAGCTGACTACAATTATTTTATGCTGTTTGCTGCATGGGCATCTATGGAAACTATAGTTCAATGTCAGCTTCTTTCTCCGAGCAGCCTAGATAAGCCGTCTAGTGTCGGTAGTGGTTGTTTTAACCCGGCTACGAATTACACTATGGACCACCTGTTCCGGTGGTAAAAACCAGGGTCGTAAATTGTCTTTAACATTTGCCAAAAACATGACGCTACTTTCCAAGCCACCAGAACATTTCTAAAACGAAAATGAGTTTGCGGCATAGGATAAAAAAGGGCCTTTTCGTTATTTTCTCCACACATCCGGTTTCGTTTTGAGATTGAGAATGATATTGATACCTTCGACACTGAACGCATTGCTGGGGAAACGAAAATACATACACTAGTGATGATATTTGTTTGTCGCTATTAGATTCTGTGAGTTTATGAACCAGCTACAGCATTGAAAGACTGAAGCATGATAAGTTGCATTTTATGATGCACATTGTTTGAATTTCACTTTATGAAAATAAAATTAAAAATCGGGATTGAATGTTTGGACTGTTAAATGAAAACGAAAGTAGCTACTACGAAAGTAAGCTACATGTCGTAAGAGGCGACTTTTTTTCATTTTAACGGCATTCAGTTAGCTAGAGATTACTGGGTAGGGAAAGTTATGAAAATTTAGAGCCATAGTACTCAAGTGAGAGCAAGGACGTGAAATATACAGATCGGAAAACTAGAAGTGGCAGGTTCATTAGAAAAGACTTAATGCCTTACGGGATTTACTTTTGTCTTCTGCTGATGGAGGTCGAGCTTAGGCAGCATAACTACGAATCACTCAAGTCCACCAGCATGCCTCCTGGTAAAGATAGGCTTGTACCTCTTTACCCTGCGAACCGGTGACCTTACTAACCACTCTATAACTCCGGAACCAAAAGTCAGAACCGCATGAAATTCAACAGCAGCCATTGGGATTACTGCATCTTTCATTTGAACTCAAGTTTGTAAAAATCGGTCAAGAATTCGCTGGGGAATAAGTGTGATATTAGCTTAGAAACTTGGCGAGTTTCCCGGGGGCATCATAAGCCGTCATAGGTGGCCAATGTGGTCAAAGCTACTTCGATTGATCATTAGTGATCTAGATCCGCAAATCCATGTTATGTTGCACCCATTTTAATATGCATTACATCATTTGAACATAATGGTGGTACAAGTTTATATGGGAATTTGGTTAATGACCGCACTCTTCAACCCGTAACTCCGGAACCGAAAGTCGGATCAACTAAAAATTCATTATCAGCATTATACCTTTAATATGAAACTAAGTTTGTGTGAAACGGTTTAGCCATCTCTGACAAAATTATGTGAGTTTAAATGACACACACACATACATAAACACACACATACACACAGACAGACGAACTGAATCGTTGGTATATATGAATGGTATATAACACTCGGCTCTCCGGGCCCGGAGGAAGCTTCAGAGAGTCCGAAACGTCGGAAACGGATGCCCTAGCCATACCAGCGTACAAGGCAGCAAAAGGTGCACTTAACAAGGAAATCAAGCTCAGTAAGAAAAGGCTTTCTATAAGACCTATACCACAACGCCAATTCAAATCCGTGGGCCACACCTATGGAGTTGCCATGGTGAAGATAAGAGGACCGGCAGTACCACCGGATAGGTGCCCGGAGAGGATGAGAGTCATCGTAGAAGCGCTATTTCCACAGTATGAACCGACGACCTGGCCGCCCACGCCATACGGAACGCAGTATGACTACGAAGAAGAAGCTGATGGTGGTGGCAAAAGCCTTGAGAACCAAGAAGGCCCCGGGACCAGACGGTATCCCCAACGTGGCTCTGAAAACAGCAATCCTATCGAACTCGGATATGTTTAGGATCGCGTTGCAAAAGTGCATCAACGATGGACTTCCCCGGCATCTGGAAGCGACAAAGCTACTGCTGTTGCCGAATCCAGGCAAGCTCCCTGGAAATCCTTCAGCATACAGGCCGATATGCCTGTTGGATACAGTCGGCAAGGTGCTTGAAAGAATAATCCTTAAAAGGCTTACAACATACACAGAGGGAGAGAACGGACTATTCAATATGCAGTTCAGTTTCTGGAAAGGTAGGTCCACAGTGGATGCCATGCGCATAGATATTGTGAAAGACTGAATGTGCGAGAAGAAGTTGACGTTAACTCACCACAAAACCAAGATGGTTTTGATAAGCAACCGAAAAGCAGTGGAGCGGGCAAGAATTTCGGTCGGAGAGTATATCATTAACTCAAAGCGGAGAGTTAGACAACTGGGAGTGATGATAGACGACTGGCTAAGCTTCAATAGCCACATCGACCACGCATGCGGGAGGGCCGTAGAAGTGATTTCGGCACTATCTCGGATCATGCCCAACACTCCGGCGATCGGCAGCAGTAAAAAGCGACTACTGGCGAGTGTCTCCACATCGGTGCTCAGGTACGCAGGACCTGCTTGGGTGACGGCACACATCACGGCACGTTCAGGCTGATGGCCATGCGGGTGTCTAGCGCGTACCAAACTATCTCGTCAGAGGCATCCTACGTCATAGCTGGAACGATTCCCATAAACTTTTTAATCGAAGAAGATAGCGAGCGTTATAGGAATCGAGGCACAAGAGGAGTCCATAAACGAGTCCGAGTTGACACCTTAATCAAGTGGCAGCATCAGTGGGATAACGCAGTAAATGGTAGATGGACCCATAGACTAATTCCATGCCTGTCGGTGTTGGTGAACAGAGCGCACGGTGAGGTGAACTTCCACATAACGCAATTCTTGTCTGGTCATGGCTGTTTCAAAAAGTATCTGAACAGGTTCGGCCACGCGAGTTCGCCGTTCTGCATCGCGTGCGGGGATACAGAGGAAACGCCTGAGCACGAGCGAATCGAAATGAGAACCATTGTCGGTGAGGACGTTAATATGATCAATATTGTCAAGAGAATATGTGCGGACAAAAAAATGGGACGCGGTGAACAGAACCGTCGTTCAGATCATGTCAGCGTTGCAACGAAGCTGGCGAGAGAAGCAACGGCCAGCAACGTAGCAGTACGTAGCTTCGGGTCGTCGAGGCGCTGATGAACCGGAGGTTTCACTCCAACTGGAATTGCCGGACCGACCATGGTACTTGACAAGTCAGTCTGAGGAAGAGAGTTAAAGTAGACCACTGAGCGCGACCAGAGTAGGCTAGCTCCATCGCCGAGGACTAGACTGAGCGCACGCATTGTCGACGGTAGGTTGTCGGGGCACCTGAGAACCGAAAGTCATCCTCCCCCCGGAATCGCAGGACTGTCCTCGGCACCTAACCGACCAGTATCGTGATAACGGGAGAGAAATTGCAATTAGAAACAGTAGAGGATGCATGATGACATCTACAGAAAAAATATACCCCTTTTAGTCTACCTAGTTGTGCAATAGTGCCTTTCACTAGGATTCCATGGTTAGGTATGTTCCCAATAATTTTAAAATTTTAGTTTTGGATTGTGCATCATCATTTTTTCAGCCATTAGTAATCAAGGGCTACCCACGCAATGTTATATTAAGTTCAAATGGCATAATTTAAAAAAAATAATTAGGATTATTCTGGTATGGTGGTACCTCTTGTGCTGTTTCCATATAAACTAATCGGCCCACGCCGCGCCGCTCGAACATGTACGTGTTACATATGGACACAGAAAAGTTTCGTTGCCCTCACCTGCGAGAGAAATGAGTGAACAACAGAACAAATTTCGTCCATTTATACGTTTTTACAGATGTTTTACACATACAGGTACACCATACGAGACGAGTAGTACTAATAACGTTCAACTCCTTAGCCGAGGCAGAAAGCTTCGTAGTGAAGAACAGTATGCAACACAACCTCGAATTAGGACACGTCAAAACCAAGATCCCCGATCGAACGGAAATACGGCTACACGATTTGACACCTCGTACTAGCATGGATTATATTAAAAGATTAATGTCGAAGTATGAAGAAATGGAATCCGTCACTTAGAGAAACTTTATCCCTGGCATCCTCACCGGTGCTCGGGTTATGAATGCGGTTAAACCAACCTATACCGTCATATTTGGCTTTCGCGGGCATATCATTTCAAAGTGTTAACTACATACAAAGAACCTTATGAACATTCCCTGTGAAAAAATAGCTAAAGAAATCGTATCTACTATAACCAAAACCACCAAACAGCCTTCGAAATCTGCTAATACACCACAGACAACCGTCCAAAAAACGAATACTGGACAACCAATATACCACGGTATCCGCAAACCAATAGTTAACATGCCTAGGGAAGACATAAACAAGAAAGAAGACGGGTATACTAAAGTCACCCGAAAACCTAAAAAGCGCCAAACATTTAACTGCGAAAATTAAAGCTCCAATGATGACGATATGGACGCAAACACGAGCGAGAAAGAAGGCTGACGGAATTATCAGCCAGCGGCAAAGGGTAAACCTGACCAATGCTCACTACCACGAAATAAAATTAATACAAGAAACAGAAAGCGCCCAGAATAGCCGGCAGCAATTTTATTTCTATTATTTTTGTTGAATTGAATTGTATATTACATCCAGAAAAAGCGAATGGCGCTTGTGGTTAAAACCTTAATAAATAAACAAATAAACAAACAGGATCGTACAACTAGGACAATTAAGCAAATCGGTGGCTATGATTTGAGACTTAGGTTGGCCATCATGGTGTTGTTCGTAATTCTTATCATCAAGCATTGTGCCTATGATTGCGCTAAACATTAGAAATCGTTGGCGCTTAATATTTCTAATATGATTGTAATACTGCCCTTGGGAAAATTTACGGATCCGACTTATATGGAAAAGCCATAGTTGACCAAGACAACGCAGCTCACTTTTCGGAATAAATGCGATCCAGATGAAAATAAACGGCAGTTTATGGTGATGATGTGACTTTAATTCTGCCATATGGCCATTTCCATTGGAACTTGTTGGCATTTTCGATAGTAAACATTGTGTCCAAAGATGTCTAAATGAATTTTTTTTACCAATTAGTTATCATAATGGTACCCGTTTATATAAGAAATGCCTATATCACTACCTTAATCAACCTGTGACTTCGGAATCGAAAATGAGTTCTGAATGGAATATAATAGCAAGTTTATGGTAAAATTGTATCTTTGATTTTAAATCAAATTTGTGAAAATCGGTAGCAAATTCCGTGAGAAATAGGGTAGCTCAGGTATTTGGAAACAAATCTTTGATTTCACCTGGCTAGACGTCCTGGAAAGCGTCCTGGATACGCGTACTAGAAAGTTATTTTCTAGTATGTTGACTTTTGTTTTACAATACTCCAGGAACATATTGTAGAAAAAATTTATAAAATATTTGAGCCGTTGTTGCTGATTCCAACGGTACCTTTGTCGACTATTCTTGACATCTTTACGGAAAATTTCCCAGTCTTACAAAAGTTGTGTAAACACTTAGGAAACGTTAAACTTCAACAAGTTTGTTGAGTGCGTCCCGCATTCATCCCGAAAACTTCTGGTTATGGATCTCGGTGTTACGAGTTTAAATGAGAATTTACTGTGCACTCTTCAAATCGAAACTCCTGAACGGAAACTTCGATTCTACGCATGATATGAGCGAGGAGCGACACACTTGCTTTAAATATAATAGAATGTAAAAGTCGAAAATAAACTTCAAACGTAACAATCAGACTGAGATCATTCAACATAAGAATCGTTTAAAAAGGTCCCAACCGCGAAACCCGACAAGGATGAACCTCCAGTACAAGAACCAGTTAAAATAAATAAATCGTTCGTAGGAGCTTATGTATATCTTGACGTTCACGATTAAAAGTCAGTTAAACCAAATGATTTTGTATGAATCGCGCATACTTTTTGCGGTTTTTAAACTGAATGTTTTTTATCCGACTGTTACAGAGGAGATTCTCAGTCAGATTTTAATATTTTAATTTTATATCCAATTTCTATATTCTAATATAATTGAAGCGAGTTTTGCGAAGCGTGTTCTGTCCGTGCGATTTTTATTTTCGGTCGCTCATAATATGTAAATGACAAATATTAAAAAAAAAAAAAGAGAAAGAAACAAATCAAACGGTACCACACCCGAGTATCGTTTAAAAAGTATCGATACCGATACTTTTTGGCACCTGGATGAATCGATACAAAAATATTCGATACTTTGTAGAAAACTATCGATACCGTCAGTATCGATACAAGAATCGCCCATCCCTACCACACTTAGGTTACTTACTAGTAAAACCAACGCTGTGATGACATTTTTAGATGTTATAAACATGGTAGAACGTACATTCGGCAGTTTCTGGAAATGGTTAGCTGCATTTGTCAAAAAGGGAGGGTTCTTTATTAATGAAATAATTTGCATTTTCCATATGCACCGGTAAAGATTTTTTTTGAAATTTGCGACAGAACATAAAATGTAAAACACTCGTAACATAAACGAGTGCCGCTTTTCTAAAATATGTCATTTACTGCAACAGTTCGCCACGCTCCCTGTAGCGGTTATAAATTGTATCAATTGTATAGAACAGAAATCATTGCCATCACCAGTTTGGGTTTTGCCCTTAGGGACCATCCATAAATGACGTAGCATTATATGGGGGAGGGGGGAGTTTTGTATTTTGCGATGATGTGTGACGACAGGGGGGGGGGTAGGGGGTCATGTCATGCTACGTAGCTTTTTTAAAGGGGAATAGGGGTTGACCTGATGTCACGACAATCTTACCCGTTTCATCTTACTAACATCGTTTTTGATTTTTTTTAAATTTTTTACGGGGACAACGAGGGGGGTGAGGGTTACCGTCAAGCTACGTAATTATCAGGGGGGGTATACGGAATTTTGTGACGAAATGCTACGATGGGGGAGGGGGCTGTTAAAAATCACTCAAAAAATGCTACGTCATTTATGAATCATCCCTTACTGTGTTATGCGAATCTCTGACACAGTGGACCATTATTTTCTTCGCAAATCGTGGGAATCAAATGATCATGTCCCATTTAAACCTGATATGGCTCGTTAAATGCGTTAACATCTCAACTCGCTTGGTGTCCTCTAGTTGTTGTGCAATTTGTGTTGGAGATGAAATGTACAGTTCTCTAATCAACAATGGTTAGAATAGCACAAGTCAATCTCCAACATAAACGTACAGCAACTATGAATTTATCTCGACTCATGCAGGAAGGTAAAGCTTCCATAGCATTGGTTCAAGAACCGTATTTCCATAAAGGAAACTTCTATTTTGGAAAGTTACTTAACACTGCCTTCATTGCTTACAACAAGACAGGCATGACTAACCCACGTGAAATGCCTCGTGCTTGCATTCTTGCAAATAAGGCTATTGACGCGTGTCTCATATCGGAGCTCACAACTCGGGATATCTGTGTTGTCACAGTTACATTGACTGTCGGAAACGTAGACAAAAAATATATATATTGTTCAGCATACCTACCGCATAACGAATCATCTCCTTCTGATGATTTCAAAAGCGTTGTATCATATTGTAGCAGAAATGGGCTTCCGCTCATTATCGGCAGTGATGCGAATGCTCATCACAGCATTTGGGGCAGCTCAGACATCAATCTGAGAGGCTCTGAACTGATGGAGTACATAAGTAGTACAAATCTCCATATTCTGAATGTGGGAAACCGACCAACTTTTGCGAGATCTGGGAGGGAGGAGGTGTTAGACATAACACTTTGCTCTGATAGAATTTTGCATGAACTGGGAAATTGGCAGGTTCCAAATGAAACTGAATCGTCTCTATCCGATCATAAATATATATTTTTCGATCATTTTGATGTCACCTTCAATGTGGTGACATATCCTAAATCTACAAACTGGGACCTCTTTTTGGAAAACTTGGCGACTAAATTTCATGGATATTTTCCAACAATTAGTCAATTAGACGACTTAGATGACGTCGTGGATACGACAAACTCATTCATATTAGCATCCTACGAAGAAGCTTGTCCACTTCGTACTGTTAAATCGACTAGGGGAACCCCTTGGCGGAGGGCTGAGCTTGAAAGAATGAAGAAAGTTATGAGAAGAGCTTGGAACCGGCGTCAGCGTGATGACTCCAGGGCTTTCAGGTCAGCTCGTAGTGCATATAAGAAATGTCTTAGATCTGCAGAACGGGCTGGCTGGCAAAGCCTATGCACTAATGTCTCTAGTCTGAACGAAGCTAGCAGATTAAATAAAATTCTCTCCAAATCGAATGATTTTCAGATGAACTCCTTGAAAACCAGAGATGGTGTTTATGTGACGGACGAAAAAGATGTTCTTAATTGTCTCTTCGACACACACTTTCCAGGTTGTATCGATCCGGAGTTGATCAATGTTCACAGATCTCATTCTGGTGATTCGGACTCGTGGGCGTTAGCACGCACATTGGTTTCCACTGAATCGGTCAAGTGGGCAGTTGACAGCTTTGCTCCATACAAATTACCCGGAAAAGATGGAATACTTCCCGTGCTACTGCAAAAAGGATTTGATATTCTTAAACATGTCTTGAAAAAGATTTTGCTTTCCAGTCTTGTTACCGGGTATATCCCGAAAGCATGGCGACAAATAACTGTTAGATTTATTCCCAAAGCGGGGCGCTCAAGCTATGAAGAAGCCAAGAGTTTTAGGCCTATCAGCTTAAGTTCTTTTCTTCTGAAAGTTTTGGAACGCATAATCGATCATCTCATCAGGAACGTTAGTTTAGTTGAATATCCACTGCACAAAATGCAACATGCATATCAGTGTGGGAAATCCACGATCACTCTGCTTCACGGTGTTGTTTACAACATTGAGAAAGCCTTCTCGCTCAAGCAATCTAACTTGGGTGTATTCCTAGATATTGAGGGTGCTTTTGACAATGTGTCCTTCCTGTCTATTCTGGAAGCGACGCGCGGTCATGGGATACCTGCATGTATCTCAGGTTGGATAAATGCAATGCTTAGTAACCGCATACTTTGCTCGTCACTGCGACAGGCTGAGATACGGAAGTTGAGTATTTGCGGTTGTCCTCAGGGCGGCGTTCTGTTACCTTTGTTATGGAACTTAGTAGCTGACGGCTTGTTGAAGAAACTCAATGAGCTTGGATCTCCAACCTACGGGTTTGCTGACGATTACCAAATTCTAATTACTGGATTTTGCATCGGAACAATCTTTGACTTAATGCAACAGGCATTAAGAGCTGTCGAACAGTGGTGTCGACAAGTTAAACTATCAGTTAACCCAAGCAAAACTTCAATGGTTCTTTTCACGAAGAAGGGAATAACAACCGGAGTTCGTCCCTTGCAGTTCTTTGATTCTGAGCTACTGTGTGCAGATCAAGTCAAATACGTTGGAGTCATATTGGATTCCAAACTGAATTGGTCTGCTCACATTGAGTTCAGAGTCAAGAAAGCGTGCATGGCCTTCGGGCAGTGCAGACGAACTTTTGGAAAGACCTGGGGTCTCAAACCTAAATACATCTATTGGATTTACACGACAATTGTACGTCCAATACTGTCATACGGATGCCTTGTGTGGTGGCAGAGGGGAGAGGTGGTGACAGTCCAGTCAAAGCTAAACCATCTGCAAAGAATGGCGCTCATGGCGTTGACTGGTGCTTTCACCACGACTCCGACTGCTGCTCTTGAGGCACTTCTAAATATCAAACCATTACACATACACTTAAAACAAGAAGCACTATCATGTGCATACAGACTGCAGGTTACTGGGCTTTGGAACAGTAATCATGTTGATCTTGCTACCAGTCATACACGATTGTGGCCACAAATGGTTACATGGGGTGAAGATATTCTTGCTCCCAGCGATATTACACTCACTTGTAGTTTTCCTTACAGGACATTCCATGTGAAGATTCCCTCTCGAGAGGAGTGGTTGTCTGGCTTTATGGAAAGACAACAACAAACGCAAGTGGTTTGTTACACTGACGGTTCTCTGATGGAGGGACGTACTGGTGCTGGTGTCTACTGTCGTGAAATGAGATTGGAACAATCTCACTCACTAGGTAGATACTGTACTGTATTCCAAGCAGAAATCTTTGCGATTATGTGCGGGGTGCAATCGGCCCTTCAACTGAGTTTGTCCGGCAGAGTTATAAACTTCTGCTCCGATAGTCAGGCTGCAATCAAGGCCCTTAGTTCAGACAAATCCCGGTCCAAGCTAGTGATCGCGTGCCGAACCCAAATCGAAGAACTAAGCATTGTCAACACTATCTACCTTGTCTGGGTGCCCGGACATTGCGGTATTACTGGAAATGAATGGGCTGACGAATTGGCCAGGGCAGTTCAGCGATTGACTTCGTTGGTCCTGAGCCGCGCTGCCAATTTCGACAAGTTGGATAAGGGAAAAAATACGGTCCTGGGCTTCGTACGAGCACCGCAATTATTGGAGAAATCTACAAACGTGTCGCCAAACAAAGGCGTTTCTAGAACAACCATGCCCAGTGGTTTCGAAAAATCTCTTACATTTTTCGAAGCTCCACTGCGGCATGCTGACCAGGGCTTTAACCGGCCACTGCAAACTCAATTATCACATGGCAACTATTCAGCGCGCTGAGTCTTTTTCATGTGATCTTTGTGAATCCGACTACGGAACCTCATATCATCTGATATGCAACTGTCCAGCGGTAGCGCAATTGCGATTTCGAGTCTTCAGCCGTCCTTATATAGACGAAACCATGTTTGGTCGACTGAAACTCAGAGACATACTAAAGTTTCTTATCCAATGTGGTAAAGAGCTTTAGGCTTATTCGCAGGCAAGTTGAACTACTTGTGAGTTTAACTTACCTGTTGTTTATTTTTGTTTTGTGCTGTTATTTTTCCCACCCTTCCAATTCTACTTCCCCACACCTCCTTGTCCTTTCCTTCCGCTCAGGAAATGATGAAAACACACGGCAAGGCACAAATCCCCGACTATGTACGGGGAACGTGCCATTTGAGCCAATATATTCTGATTCCTGAACATAAACGAGTGCCGCTTTTCTAAAATATGTCATTTACTGCAACAGTTCGCCACGCTCCCTGTAGCGGTTATAAATTGTATCAATTGTATAGAACAGAAATCATTGCCATCACCAGTTTGAACACCAAATTTAAAATAGTTTTTTGATTACACTACATCAAATTAAATATCTCAGTCAAATTAAATATAAGTCCAAGACTTTTGATTTTTGGGATTTTGTCACTCGTGCCACTGCAACGCAACGCAATAGTTCTACGAACGACACAAGATTGTTTGGCAAGTCATGGCCTGAAACGTGTCACGAGTTTGCCTGACATACGGCTGAAGGTAACAGTAACATGCTAGACTCGAAGTTTTCGACCCGCCATCACAGTATCTAAAAATATTTTTAGAAGACGACATACAATGGTCAAGATCAACCCACTTCTTCATGTGTATCAGAATGCAACTGAAGTTGAATGTCGAAGTTGTTGCGCGCATTATCATTTCTTGTGCCCATTGTATTCAGATTTCGCAGAAATTCATTAAAATTTGAAGAAATGTACTAGGATGTATTACCAATACATGAGCAAACCTATTCGAGTTCTTGATTTGTATTGCCTCTGTGGTAATAGGAAGAAAGCTAGATATGCACATAGAATTAGATCATCATGTCCCACAAAACATATCGAACCCCTGTTCGAAAGCGAAATTCATGTTTAGTATTTATCAATTCGATATTTTCTGAATTATATTAACTGGATCATGATTTAGGATGAAATTGAATAATAACCTGATTCATTTATTATAGGAGAATGGAGAATTGCCTACTCTTTCGTGGTACTGCGCCATCCTCAAATGAATTAATCGAAAATAAGCAAAGGACTTCTAACGTTTAATACAGCTACAGTGCAACCCATTGTAATGGCTCCCATTAGAAATGATGGTGGGTACAGCAAAAAACACAGAACTCTCAAACGGTACCGTGTCAGATAGGCTAAAAATATCGGCAAACGACCACACAGTTATACTAGGGGACCGCGGGGCAAGTCCGACACCTTAAGCACAATAATTTTTCTAAAATTCCACAAAGCTTCTAAAATTGTATATTCTGTGCATAATCCTTGTTTAGGTGGTTCTTAACAAAATATAATTTTTTCAGCGCTTCAAAAAATTGAATTCATTAAAAATTATTGTTTGCCAAAAAATTGAGAAAAATGACATTTTAAAAACGTTGCGGGTAAGACCGCCACCCCTGAGAGGCAAAAGCGACCCACTTTTGAACTTTCTTTTTGTCCAATTTTTCCCATTAAAAATGTAGTGTGTATGTGTGATAAAGTGCAATTAGGCAATCTTCGCAGGAGTATACTTGTGGACAGAACCCACCGCTGAATTGTCAAACAAACGTCTAATGGATTGCCTAATTATGTGTATATAAGTATGTGTGATGCAAACGCATGCTTTCTGTTGTTTCATCGCGTAGCAAGAGGAAGAGCATTCGAATGCGTGGTGTAATGAATAAATAATGTTTAACGTATGGTTTATAGTACGGGTTTTCTCAAGTAATTCTTTCGAGCTTTATTGCCATTTGTAGAGCCATTCTAAGTAGGAAGAGCTGTTCTGCAAGCAGATTATATACGCTGTTACTAGGACTCATTCACTTAAAAGTGACGCACGCTTCGTAGTAAGCTATCCGGTTCGTGTTGTGATTTTTCGGAACGCTGTTGACCAATAATCCTACGGTCAATGAAAATTTTCATCAATATCATTTCAAAATCTCATTATACTTTTCGTTTCTTTTTGTAATATAACTATGAATCACGTTCAATTTATTTCTTAATTTTTTTGGTCGGTTTGAGACAATACTGATAAATAAATGCAAAAAAACATAGTTTCCGTGTATTTCAATTATTAACATGACGTAATTATAGTATAATTGAACACAACAAATATACCCAGTCGTTTGTATCGAACCAAAAACGAACCCAATCATCTAAACACCGTGTCGGTCTTACCCAAACAGCGCACACTTTTGTTAAATGCTCAATTAACAGTATTGAAATACTCAAACTTATCTTCAATACACACAAATAACGATATGTAGAGTAGAATAGAATGTGTGACACAAAAACTGGTTATTTTCAAAGCTTTTTTGTTAGTACAACCTTAAAATGTATCTTCTAAAAATAACATCCAAAATCGCATCAACTTTGTTTATTTTGTTGACGTTTAATGAATCCATATGGCATCGATGTGTATCGAAATGCCTAAAATAATCGTACTAATAATATCCTGTCATTATTGTATGATTTAAAATTTGATATCTGGGAAAAGTCGTGGGGTGTCGGGCTTACCCAGGGTGTCGGGCTTACCCCCAGTTCCCCTACACACTGCATTGTACATTTTTTTCACCAGCGTCCGGCCATGTGAGTGCGTTCAGCAAACAAAGATAAGAAACCGGCCAATAAATACACTTATCTTCGGTTAGAGTTTTTTTGTCTATTTTTAGAATTCGAAATTTAGCCAATGAATTGCAAGATTGCGGGATCCACGTGGTGTGTCCGGACGCAGGGGTGCAGGGATACTTTAGTATTTTTTTCCTTTTCACTCCCAAGCAACATATTGCAATTTACTTAACGCTATTAATATGTCCAGTGAATGATAAGATATTTACTGGCGCAACTAAGTTATCACCTTTCACGGGAAGATGTTGTCGGTGTGCGTTCAACATTGTTGTCATGACGCAATCCATTGCGAATATGCAAAGCATGTTGATTGATGGATTGTGCGGTACGTCGTCTCTCATCTGCCTCGGTGGTGAAACGATATTTGTTTCTTATAAGCTCATAACCTATTAGCGATTAAGACGAATGCGTTACACTGAAAAGTAGAATATTATAAACCATGTACATTATACTTATTTGCATGTAATTGAATATAAGATAACTTTTGTGGTACGGTTAGAAAAATTTCGATGGAGAGGGGTAGGGTAAGCCGAAATAGTACAATAACACTATCAAAAGCCCGGTAGTCGCATAATGGCACAGTGACGTTAGATAATATCGCAATAGATCATTTGATAGTATTTGTTTGCCTTTGAACTCATTAGGGGAAGATGGGGTAAAACGCACCCCCGGGGCAAAATGCACCCCTTGCTTTTATCAAAAACAGCTGAAAATTTCTAGAAAACGGTAATACCAGTCGGAAGTCCGCCATAGTAAACATACACTGTCAAAGTTTGATAACCGCAAATCAATAGCAGCTCGAGAAATAAACAAAAAACAATAACGTGCTCTTCTCATGTAATTATTGTGGCTCGTGCAACAAGGATTTTCCGCTCTTATAAATACTGTTTTACTATTATATTAGAGCATTCCAGTTCTATTCATACAGTTGCTCATTATTCTGTCGCACTAAATATGAAAAATCTACTAAATAATTTACTTTTTGCTTAATTTATATCTCTGCTCCATCGGAGGCAAAATGCCCTCTTCTCTGATTTTGCTGGCTTTCAATCGAAAACAGAAAAATCGATCTGAAATCCTACCAATTGCATAAGCTAAGGCTATTTAATGGCACACTTTTGTGAAATCTCGTTAGAAAACAAAACTACTTGCTTGTTCGCCAAGCATTATGCCCCGTTGTTGCGGTGCATTCTACCCCGTTGTTGTAGTGCATTATGCCCCGTTGTTGTGGGGCATTTTGCCCCCGCACAGGTGCGTTTTGCCCCGCTTATTTTTCAAAAGGAGATTTTCAATGATTTTGAAGAATTGAATTATTTTCATGTTTTTGAATATTTTGCAAAGCGTTATGATTTTGATTACAGAGAAAAATGTTGGCTAAACGATATCATTAATTAAATTCTCCCAATTGATGTTCTATACCTTAGTTATGATCATATTTCCTTAGGGGGTGCGTTTTGCCCCATCTTCCCCTATATAAAAAATCAAACATTGCGATTGATTCTGCGGAAAATGCCCAATGATGCAGACTTTTTTTACCGAACTACACTAACACAATTCAATGTTTGCAGTAGTGAGATAAATTGCCGGTTGCGTAAACTTTTAGACGCAAAACAGTTCGATTTAATGGCTGTCGATCTACCAAATCAGAATGAGGCGATTTAGAAGCAAATAGTATTTACACAGAAATAACTTACGGCTCGTTACTCCAAAGTGCTCCGTATATGTACTGTGAAAATATTTATTCATCAGTACACTTAAGGAGCTCGTATGTAACGAATATGGAAGCATTCTACCTAGTCGTGAAGCTGAGAAGGTAGTATGTGAAATGTCTGCGCGAAAGAAAAGGAACAAAAACAAAACCACAAATAACAATGCTGGAGCTCAATGTTTGCAAAAATGCCTAAAACCGAAAAAAATTATCTTAGCTCGTGAACTTCAATTTTCAACTTTCTGTCCAGACGTCCTCGCAAACAAACTTCAAGCTCTCTGTCGTATCTGATTTAGTGTACAGCGTACCGCTAGATTCGACAATTATTTTATTATCTTGAAACCGAAATTCACTGACAAATATTTTTATTCGCTTACAGACGACAGACCTTACTGCGATACCCGGATGGAGTATTTTGTATACCTATGTATATGAGCACATACTTTACACTGTAGTGCAATTGACGCATCTAATATGGTACTATTGAAGACAAGACTCGTACTCGAATCGTGGTCGGTTGAGCGTTTCTATTTTTGGTAGGAAATTTCACGCCTACCCGGTTTGCATTGTATTGCGTGTATGTAATAATTATTCCATCTGAACGGAATTTCGATGCGGTACCGATCAAGATTTGTCCGAAATTTGTGTTATTTCAACGACAGGAAAAGTACTCCCTGACATCACACGTGATAGCAAGCTAATGAACGTTGATTACTAAAAATGCAGTTATGCTGGTTGAACTGCTTGTCGGGAAATATAGGGTTAAGATTTCAACTTCGTGCCTATTATGGAGGAGTCTACCTTCCGTTAGCACAAGCCATTGTTTGGTAGCTCAGTAATTAATGAAGTAATGTACCCCTTTGCCCGATGAGACGAACAAGGAACCGTCCACCCTACATAGAACAGAAAATGCCGCATAAAGGCATTCAACAATTTTTGAATGTAAATATGCCTTATCTACTGTGGCCTCAAGTGCCTATCAAGATAATTCCACTCTGCAAAAACCATGTTTCTTTCCTGGTCAGTTAATGGCATATGACGAATACATACCAAATTGGATTGGGGCTTTAAAAATAATTGTATGCGTTATGGCTTTAGTGAATAGTGTTTGAAAACGTTATTTTTACGATCAAATTTTAATAACTCCTAAAGCTTTGTTTTCAAGTTTAACGTTTAACAGAGATAGCAAACATTTTCTTACTAATAGGCTCAATTGGGTAGCTTGTTTGCTCAAAATGATCTGTTCAGCAAAGCTTGAAAAAAATAAAGGGTTGTGTGCAGGACACGACCACGGTGACATTGAAAATGTAGTGTGTAATATAATTCGCGGCGATGGCGGTAAAACATGATGATGAGTTATGTTCTATCAGCGACCATGCGATAGACTTGGATGGAAAGCCCAACTCCTACCAGCAGAAGGCAATTGATTCTTCACATTTCCTTTCGATCATGGCCAAATGCTCCTACCTAGTCCTAGTTTTCTGTGTTAAGTTTATAGCTGATTCGTTCTAGAATACCTATCTTTCAATTTCATTGCTTTCGTTTCTCTTAGTCATAAATTTTTGAAAACAGCCCACAAAATCGACACAATAATCGAAATATCGCACGTTTACTCTCTTTACGGATATGGTCGGACAAAGTATTCATTTTGTCGAGTAGTCGTTGACAATCGGGTTGTCAAACATCAATTTAGTTATTTGACGCCAACGAAACGTGCACATATTTTATGTGTTTGGATATATACAATCATACGTGAAATATATGAAATGGAAAAAAAAACAACGTTTTATTATACGAATACTTCAAACATTTTACATCGTTTGTCATCATATTAAAAGTATGTACAGTCGTGATCCGCTGGTTAGGTCACAGTTTTGTCCAACTAACGAATTTAATTCGCTAGTTGACCCGTCAGACAAATGTCAAAAACTCTCCAAAAGAGATGTTGACAGTGTAAATGCATCTGTTCACATCTCTAAATATTGTCAGATTGATTGTCAAAGTAAATTTGACATAAGATTTTGGCGTTCAGATGCTTTTTAGTTGGACAATGGTCCAACTAGCGGAGGTTCAACTAAAAAGCGGTTCAGTTAAAAAGTGTCCAACCATCGAATCACGACTGTACAGTTTTTCCGCACATATATGAAAGCTAAAAAGAACTACTTAGACATGCATATGATGCATATGATATGCAAATATTTAAAAAAAATTATTTTGTATTTAAACAATTTCTTTGAAACCTACTTTTGTTTAGTCGATAAGGTTCAACTTCGAGTTAAATTACAATATATTTCTTTCTTTATGTTTAAATGACTTAAAATTAGCGAATATTTTAGTCACGCTTCGATTTTCGCTTTACCATTTCGATTAATGCATACCGTTGTAAATAACAACCAGTACGGTGCCAGGGACGACTTATAAATGACGTAGCACTTTAGGGGGTAGAGGTGCGTAGCGAATTTGTGACGAGGGGGAATATTGTGACAAAATTCTACGAGAGGGAGAGAGGGGTCGAAATTCACCGAAAAAAGCTACGTCATTTGTGTACGGCCCCAATGGATAGCGTTACGATATGGGTTGAGCTAACTAGGGCTCAACATTTCCGATACGCACAAATTTTAATCTTGTATGCGGAACGAATACCTAAATAAATTGAAATGAGCGAGAGTGTGCGTGTGTAAATACGAACAGGGGTGCCAATCTTCCAGATTTATCTGGATTCTCTACAGATTTTTAAGCGTCGTCCAGACATACAGATTTGTTTGTCTGATCCAGATTTCAAAAAAAAAATTCCAGATTTATCCAGACAATTTCAAAAGTAAGAAAATTAGTTACAAGAATACATAGTTAATTTTTAAACCACCTTTTGAGCTACAACTTTTCAAAACAAAACTTTTTAGAAAAGCTAAAAGCACACCATACCCTAGTTTTTTTCGCTAAAAGTGAACAAATTTTGTCGAATTTTCATCAGCTGAAATCCAAGATACTGAAAGCTCAGAGATGCAATTTTAATTCATATGCTCTATACTGAAAATTAAGCGTTTGAGATAGTCAGATTGGCAGCGCAATTATCCAATTTTTAGAAAACTGTGATATATTTGTTAACATACAAATATCTTTCATTAATAAATTGCAACATTCGTAACTCTCCCAAAAAAAAATGAGACCATCCAGACAAATCCAGATTTTTTTAAAAAATATTGCAGATTTTTAGGAAAAATACTTGGCACCCTGTCCACGAAGCTTAAAACAATCGGCTTTCCAAATTTGAGAACCATCGATTTGTTTTTGTCAGTTTAAAAACTCTAGTGTCGCAAAAAGTAACGCGGTACTAAATTCATCGCAACGGCATGCTCTCAACCAGCACTGAGTACCGTAACTCTCAAGTTGTGGTGTGCAAACCAGTACACAGCGCACTGCATAATTTAAATATATCTGTCGGCTACTGCTATCGTTTCCGCTCCGAAGTACAACCAGGGAATGAGCTAGAGTACGCCCGAGCAATACTGAAAGTTATATATCCGAGGATGACGTCATCGGCAAAATCAATACAGCCAATCAGAGCCATGGAAAGGAGACATCACGAGCGCTTGGCCGCTGGATGCCTAGACCTGTCGTCGTCATCACCAGTGATCAAATGCAGCACACATCGCAGCGCATTGTCAACATTCCTGATTGCTACTGCTGTTCTTTACGGCCCGACGTTCGACGGCAGAATGAACTCGCTCGAGGAATGATATTCTTTAAATAGTCGAGAATGACGTCATTCATAGAAGCGTAGTTTGCTGGGTGCTCAAATCTGTCGAGACGCTATAGTCACGGTGTTACTTTTCTGGCAAAAGAGCAACAACTGATTCAAACAGGCACGCGGCACATTTATTTATAACTTTTCGTGTTCGTTTGAGTCACTAAGGTGCTCCCTAATGACGGCTCTGCCGGGGATAGATGGAGTGATGTATGGGAGTTTTCACGTTTTCCGAGTTCTATTCATTTTTGCTTGTTTTTCAATAGTGTGCTATTGAAATACAAAAACTCTATAGCAATAACACATAACTTCAGTTAATTCCGAATTGTTTGGTGATAACCAGATGGAAATCCGTTCATAAATAACGAAGCTTTTAGCGTTCAAAATCGTGACGCAAAAACGTGACATCGTTTTAATTTAGATTTTAGAATGACACCCCGCCCCAGATAGTGCAGTAAGACATTTTCAATGTCAAAAATAAACATTAGGGGAACACCCTCTGCGTCATTTCAAATCATGAAAAAATGACCTTGTCCAAATTTGAGCGAAATCGCTAACCACTCCCTCAAAGAGCTTAAAGTTTGTATGGGATTTTTGGCCAAAATGTATGGGGAAATACTCGCTGTTCTCAAAATGGCCACTAGAGGTCGCTGTGGACTTCCGAACACGGACCTAGGATTTTTTGGTCGACCACAACATGTGTAAAATCTCACAAAAGAAGGGCGCTGTGAGCCCAATTGAACTGGCATTGATTGCACGTTGACGGAGCTGATTTGATGATCGGCGAGGGCTACTAGGGTCATTTGAATGCCGATTAGTGACATTTGCGTCATATCTTGTATCACTGATCATAATCATTTTGCCTCTCAAGATTGCCCATATTGCTCCACAAGTTATAATAGCAAGCCAAAGGTCGATCATTGCGTACAATCATTATTTTCAAAGATTTGGGTAAATTTTCAGAATCAGAAATTTGGATTATTTTTTTTTTGTTTTGCTATGATATACTAGCCTTTAATCATAGAGTGCTCATATTGCCTTATTTTTCCCTACATAAACTTCCCCTATCAAAAATCTGCGTTTCACTGCTCGTAATTTCATAGGTTTACATTATGGTTTTATTTACATCAACTGTAAGAATAATATTTTTAGTCTGTAAGTATTCCGACCCAAAGCATTTAATGTATCAGTACGGAAACCACATAGCAGTGATATATTTTCTTTATCTGTAAAATTCAGCAAAGCTCCGTCTATGCCAATGATAAGGCCCTTCTATCCTTCAAAATTTATTATTATTAACCGATTTTTCATATGGTTTCATAGCCAATTTCTTTCATGAAAAATCATGCATTGATAAGGAACCGAACAAGATAAGCACGCTGCAAGTAACCAGATAGCAGCAGCCATTTCCGATAACGTCCACCATATTTCAGAAGAATACTTTTTTATCTGCAGTAATGTCTGCAATGCAACGTGCACAAGCTCGCACACACTTCAAGAGGGTACTGTTCGAATTTCGTAGCAACTCATCATCTTTTGCAGACAAAGAAGCCATCCAGCACGTCCAATGCACTTGTTAGTGCACAACAGAGGAAGCACGACAATCCTGTAATTAACTGCAAGCGTTGCAAGAAACTAAACAGTCGCAATCAGCGACGAAATTAGTTCGTAAATCCAGAGAAAATCGACACAGTAGGGAAATGAAGTGTGAGTAAAATAATGCAAACGATAATATATAATCAATATAGGCAATATAACCGATATATTGTGATTGGGATAATTTAGATACTTGACATTTTGTTTTGTAATACTTCTTTCTTACGCAATTTTGGCGGATTTTACCGCATAATGTAATTTTTAATAATTCAAATTTGGAACAAAATAGCAAGAAGATATTTTTGAAATAAGTGCAACACACAATAATACTTTTAGTTTCCGTTACTTTTAAGCTGATATAAATGGTTGTGTTCAACTACTTTCTTAATAATATTGTCTTATTAATTACAATTTTCATCAATAGGAAGCAATATTGCTGGATATGTAATGAAAAGTCACAAAAACCTTCTACAACATAAAATTTTAGCATCCATGTAAAAATTATTTACCAAATTTTTACATACTTACAAATTTGCCACATTATACAGATATGTAAAAAAATATAACTTAATGAAAACTCAAAAAAATAAAGCTATGGATTTTTTCTAATTTTCTGTGGCGCGCTTCATTTGTTCCTGTTTTCGTTCCTGTTAGTTTGCTACTACAGATAGCCCGCACGAAGCGGCACTGAATCAGATTCCTACCGCAAACGCTGTTAACGTATATGAACTGACAGCGGCTGGGGCCAGCATCCGACTCAGCCACGGGTTCAAGCAATAACGGCATAAGGTGGCTCGTGACCCCGGCATAGGTTGGCATTATGAGAACGTAAAAATTATGTACCAGAGGTGAATGGTCATGTAGTGTGGCCTCATGTTGCACAAAGATACAGCTTTGCCAACCTCGAATTCCACGTAGATTGAAAAAAAAGTACTCGATAAGACGTTGCACAATCTTTCAACACAGTTTAAAAGTGAAACGTTTCAAATTGTGATTACTATTTCTGAAAATCGGAGGCCTAATTAGAATCAAAATTGTGCCTGCCAGTTGATAAGCAAGGCCAATTTCAATACGCCGCGCGTCGTACTCTGCAGCAAATGAATCCGCGTATGTACCTACTGTCATGGAAAACGGTTCACTATATCACCTGATAACTGGCCGCTATCTGACACGCAGCACACTTTACAGTATTTTTATTCACTCGTAACGTTCCGTCACCCTGCTCTCTGCCCGCAATCGCAATCGACAGTCAGTGGTTCTGTTTTCGAATATTGCTCGCTGGCCGAGCCAAGGCCACGCCGCTCTTTGATGGACGCGGTCGGGGTTAAGAGAATGAAACAGTTTATTCGTGAATCTACGAACGCAATATTTACCAAACATTGTTTATCTTCGCTCTACAACCCAGCATCTTCTTCTATAGGTAGACAGGTTTCGATGTGCGCAAGATTCTTTTTTTTCTACATATTTTACTTGTGCGGCTAGATTTGAATATTTTCATTCGTCGCGGTACTGATGATCTTTTCTTAAATGCTACAAAATGTGAGTAGCGTATGCGTCTGACAGTTGGGCGGCGGAATGCGCACTCCGGGATGAATAACTTGGATGGTCGATTGCAAGTTTATCTTCAATTTATTATTGGTCAATTATTTTGGTCTTTAGAAAATATCCAATTCAATGCAAATTCGAGGCATTTATCCTCTGTACTGGAATGCTGGAGATATTTTCATACTATCTTACTCACATTCTATAAATTTCTATTGACGCAAACACACATATTGGGCAACAGCTATATCTACACAAACAAAAACCCAAACATCTTAACAATAATATTTTCGTTGCTTACTGACTACACCTGGCATGTGGAATCTAAATAAAACTGTTGCAGTTTATGAATGAAACAATCGAGGAGTAACAAGAAGTGAACTAGTACAGAAAAAGATACTTCCTTCCAGCTTCTACCTACTGTACATACATATAAAGAAAGCAAAATATCAAAATTATGATGAAATTTTCCATTTCCAGGGTAATCCAGAAATAAAAACCGTGTCATCTTCATTACTCAATCTGTTCAACTAATGACCTTCGCCGCCATCGAAAATGCGATTAGATAGGGAGAGGCCGACCAGAACTGTGGATGCGCTATTCCTTCCTTTTTTTCCTTTGCATGCTCGTGAAGTAATTGGAATCCGAGCAGCAAAGCGTGGAGCGAAGTATCAACACAAGGTGTAAAAATCTCACCGTAGTTTGGGGTGAAGATGTAACTTGCATTAATGACGTATTCGTATCACTAAGCGATCTGGGTGTCAACATAGGCGGCTCTAGTCGGCTGACAAAGAGAAGACACACCATTGTGATAAAAATATCTTATACAAGATTTATTTTGCATGGACATGACGAACAGGGTTCGAGAGCAGTCCCTCCGGATGCTTAGAGTGTCGAGCTGTATTAAGGTTCAAGTTACCTTTTTTGAGCATGTATTAGTTTTGAACGCTGGGTAGTATGGGTAGGAAAAATTGTTTTCAGCTTTGCCACCGGATTATACATTTAAACCTTTTCAAAACTCTAAAAGAAGAATATCAGCCGATTTATCAGATCACAACGATTCAAATCATACAAAATAGCTGCTGGAAAAACTATCGGTTTCGCTAAATGGTGCTTTTGAAAAAGTGGCTGTGATTTTTTGTCACACTACCACACCGTGCTGGGGCACGCAACACAACAGCGCAATGAAAAAACCACAGCCACATTTTCAAAAGCACCATTCAGCTAAGCCGATGGCTTTTCCGGCAGGTATTTTGCATGAATTGAATCGTGATGATCTAATAAATCGACTGATATTCTTCTTTTGGAGTTTTGAAAAGGTTTAAATGGATAATCTAGTGGCAAAGCTGAGCACAATTTTTCTTACGCACACTACCAAGCCTTGAGGTAACTTGAGCCTTAACTGACAAAGGTTTTTGTAGCTCGGCAACAGAAATCTGTTTCGCCAAGGAAGATGTCGGAGTACAAAGTATAAGTACGTATGAACCGGCGATTCTGTCAACGCCGTTCCGGATGTATGGATTCCAAACAGCAGAACAATATTCTATTGTTGGGCGAACCAGCGTGCAATTAAGTGATTTTAAGCTGTATACAAACCTGAAGTTTTTCGCTATTCGGAAGATGAACCCACTCTGTTTAGATGCCTTATCCACAATAAATTATGTAAGTGGTCTGAACGTTAGTGCCGAATCCATGATGATTCCGAAATCCTTGACGTGAGAGTGTCTTAGAATGCTCGAGTGGAAGAAATGGTAGTTAATCTGAGCATTTACTCGGGTTTAAAACCATTCTGTTTAGATCACACCACGGACTACTCTCCAATTTACTCTGAAGAAACTCGGCATCGGGTGTATCCCGTATTTGTCGAAAAATTTTCATGTCGTCCGCGGAAAAAGGCGGAGACCTTATAATTTGATATTAAAGTAGAGGATAAATATCACTGGAACGAAAAGGCTTCCTTGTGAGATGCCAGATGTAGCAATTTGGAGTTGCCTTCCATCGAGGTAGGAACGAAAACAGCGCAGGAGTTGTCCATGAATACCTAGCGAAGCTGCTATTGCGATATAATGATTGATTTTATCGAAGACTACAGATATCGAGTACATATATTGTGAACGAGAACAGGTTGGTCGTTGTCGATCGTTTAGGCATAAAGCCGTGTTGGTCGTCTACGATGTAGTTTTTGCAGTAAAAGAAAATATAATCTAAAACAACCAGCTCGAATAGTTTTGATACGGCACTTAACCACGAGATTCCCCGATAATTATCAATGTTCGCTTTGTTTCCTTGTTTATGAACTGGAAACATGTGCACTGCTCTCCAGCAGGGAAGGAATGTTCCAGTAGTAAGTGATAGCACGAAGACTCGCCGAAGTAGTTCAAGAATCCCGTTGATGCACTTTTTGATAAAAATCGAGGGAACGCCATCTGGGCCCCGGGAACTCGATGATTTCAGCTTGGAATTTGCTGCAAATTCTATTGATGGTTCGTCCTAGAGAAGGAGTTAGATTGGTTGCGGCAGCGACTTGTTGTGGTGGAAGGCTCTCGTCGGAAAAAAAACGCTTGAAAAATTTTCGGAGAATTTTCCTTAGTACCGGAACCTACAACTCTATAAAATGACATACAAGATAGTAGGCGGTAGGCCAAATTCTTTTCGCTGCTCGTTAACATACTTCCAGAACGACTTCGGCTTGGATTTCTGTTGATGCTCGACGTTTCGTTGGGGTCTAAAAAAAGGGCGTCTGCTTTGCTGTTTGTATTCGTGTTTTAGTTGAAAGTAGTGGTTTCGTAATGCAAGTGTCTATGTTTCGAGAATTTTTTAAATGCAGCTCGTTTGGTAGTTTTTAATCGTTTAAGGATGTTTGATTTCCAGGGAGGGTGTCGATTGGTACTAATTGTTCGTTTTGGCACATGACGGTCGATTATGTAGTTAAGAATATTAGAAAACGTCATCGCTGCTTCGTTAGCGTCGTCATTGTTAAGATTTTCTTCCAAGTTTATATCCAACAGCATGCTAACGATGCTGTTGTAATCACCGTTTTTAAAATCGTAGACGATGAAGCTTGAGACGTCTTCAAAATTCACTCCTAGGTTACCAGCGATTACAATATGTAATGGGGGATGATGACGTACATGATGGAGTCGGAGCAGTGCAGCAGTACGGAGCTTAGTCCCGGCCACTTGCAAAGCAGAGGTCCAATGTACGTCCATTCTCGTTGATGACATTATTAATTTGTCGAAGAGTTTCGCTGCTGTAGTTGTCCAAGATATAACTGGCATTGTTGATAATCGAACATTTTCGATATCTGGTCATAGAAATCCATTACTTGCCTGGCACCACGTCAAGCCAGGCAAGTTGAAGGCGTCCAGTATAACTATATCATCAGGGTCAGCGATCAAGGTGATTAAAGAAACGGAGGAAAGATATACATCGATCAGGCAGTAATCGCAAATTCTTTCAGATAGAAAATACACGACACAGAGGAACAGATTGCGATCGGCAAGTTTCACTGATATCCACACTTGCTCGGAGCTCACCAGCCTCTTATCGTTGATCACTCGGGGCTTTTATACCATGGCGAACGGCGATAATCACACCACCACTTGATGTCTTGTAGCTGTTGAGGGCGTTCCGGTCACAGCGGTAGACATCGAATGTTGAGCCAAACACCTGGCGAGACAGAGTACGATTGTCGAGCCACGTTTCAGTTAACAGCAGCCCGTTGTCGCGAGTAAATAGCTGTCCGTTGATGAATTTAAGCCACCAACATTCTGGTAGTAAATCACGATGCCATTGGATGACGGATCAGGTTCAGCAGAGAGCGAAGCCATATTGCAGTTTTGAGCGTGTTGGAAGATCCTTAGAAATGGTTGACATCTGGTCATTTCGGAGCAATAGGTAAATTACTGGAAGCGAAGAATACATCAGCGCTTGTAGTGTTCTGATCAGATGTATATTTGCCATTTGTGGTGGGTAGGAAAACCTTTTCACCCATCCCACACACAGGACCGGGACGACTGATGATCGCTGGCTGCAATTGCTCGACTGTGGTGGGGGGATCGAGGGCTTCCATAGTACCAACTGCGTTGCGTTCCAGTATGCGATCCGCATCGACACTCCTTCACAATGGCGGTGTAGCTTGGTATAGTAGCATTTCCAATCGTTGCTGAGTCCTTTGCAGGGTCGTTGATGTGCCGGGTTGCATTAGCGGAGCCCATGCTTCTTGTGGAGGCGGGGACCACCATAATGCATGCCGATTTTCTACCCGCCCTAGGTCCGGCTTATCAATTTCGTCTGACTTAAAGACGCTGAATCCCTCTGGATAAAGACTCGCCATCTCTACTTATTCTTATTATTCATCTGTAAGTGTCAGTTCAAACGAGCAAGAGACCTGTTAAAAGCACTTAAACCGAAGAAAATCGCTTGGAATCCTTCTGGAACGAGGGCCGTTGACAGGTCTCGTGCTCGATTGGAATGACACTGACAGATAAATGGTAAACAAACGATAGACGTGTCGAGTCTTTATCCAGAGGAATTCAGCGTCGTTTGTCTGACTGTGCGCCAAGTTGTCAAGTGGGAAACACTTTCCGCTACCCACATGCAGATGGCGAAATGAGTGAGTGAATTTTTTGTAAGGGATTACATAGAGGTCCGTAGATGTAAACAATCTGTAATATTCACTGAATGTTTCACCCTATTCGGAGTCTTAACAAAAAATATATTCTTTTGAATAACATAGGTTTGAACACAGTTTTTTTCAGAATTGATAATCTATTTTACCTTTGAAGTTCTGTAAAAAATCTATCTTTTGTCCTCAAGACTTAATATTTTGAGAAGGCTCTAATCAACCTGTTTACAAACCGAGAAATATGTTAAATCATGAAAAATCCAAAATAAAATTTTGAGGTTTTGTACAGCTAGGCGACACTGTGCGTCGTCCAGTAGAATTCTCGCAATCTTCACGCACTTCTCGAGTACAATGCCCCTTATTACGGAGGTGTAACATATAATTTAATTCGAATCGCCTTTCTTCGGTCCATTGGACGTCAAAACTCAAACAATTCAGTGCATGGTAGTGCTGATTTCGCTACTGGGACTGTTATCTCTTCTTTCTGAAAATCAATGAACAATTTTTCAACAGGCACCCCACCCTAAATCTTAAAAAAAATCATAATAAATTAACCATTATAGATAGCCTTGTTTATTCAGCAAACTTGCTTCAATCTGTTTGTGTTATTATATTGTAGGGCATTGCGCAAGTAAACTTCACACATCTAAACATTCAAAAAAATTGAAAAAATCGCCCAAAAAGCTAACAAATTTGCCAAAGACATCATAAAGCTAAAACAAACTATTTGGGAGCTATCAGTTTTGTATTCCTAAATACGGGCTTTCGATATATACTGAAAATTTAGTGCCAAGTTTTGTAGTGACGTCGTAATAATCGAAAGAGAAAGAGGCTCGCAATGTTATTAAGGTTCTATTGAAGATTTTCTCCAGAACTAGTCTTATTATGCAGTGTAGCGCATTCCTCTGTACTTGACTCTTAAAGTGCACAGGCTCTGGGTCTTACTATAAAAATTGATTCCGTCAGACACTAGTTACACTGTTATCAGTAATATTGTACATACATAATACATTTCTATTTATTGTTATTATTAAATACAACACGTATAGTGTAAAATATAGTTAACCCTTAAATGTATAACGCTGTTTTAAAACAATATAGCGAAAAACATCTCAAAAGTATCACAGTAATGTATTGAATCTGAGAGACAATTTTATCGAAATTTGAAAAAAAAAATATTTATGCCTTTTAGGGTTAATATGACTCCCATGTTTGGAAATAAAGTTAAATGTGATGTTAATTGATACGAAAAAAAATATCTACTGCACATTTTTCAAAGACTTATTATGTACAACAAGAATGTTGCCAAAAAAGGAACCCATTTGTTGCCAAAATCGGAGTGTGTCAAAAAGGGAGCATGCCAAAAATGGAATCTAACTGTACATCAAATCGAAAGGCTGCAAGTTATCGTTCACTTTACATTTTATTCCGTTAGTCAAATCCAATTGAACGAAACTGATCAGAATGCGATGAGTGATCTGAAAGATTTCGCTATAGCAGATCTGTTAGTGCTACAGTAGAGCTTTTCAGTAGAGTTAATATATTAACGTGCTCTTTCCCGATCAAAATCAAACATTAGAACAACAGCAAAACGACGTCCTATGAAATCTATAGTTGATTTTAGGTTTAATGTTTTGTTCTGATTTTATTGTTTAAATTTCTTTGGCAAAACATCAAATTGAAAACACGACAAGAAATTTCAAGATCTCAATTTGCTTTCATTGATTGCAAAAATAGCTTTCTGTTTCATACCAAGGGCAATTTTTCAACACCGTTTGCAGTAATGTTCCAATATTGATTCCTTGCATGATTGCGGATTTGTCGCCAAACTAAGCTTCTATTTGCCCAAACAATAGCCGTCAGTCAGTAGACTTTGCATTCAAATTTTCGGGTGGTCTACTAGGCTGAGACCACCTTTAAATTGACATGTTTTACCTTTCACTGATTAAGGTAAATTCCTCGTTTCATGAAATGCAGACTAAGAGATTAAGAAAATTCCAGCTCGTGGCCATCTCAGCTTGCCTGTTAGAGTTGATATTTTCATAAAAACCCCAAAAGAAGAAATAAGAGAAAAACTAGCACAAGTCCAAGTAGATTTTGACATTGAAGGTCAGCCTGCTGATATGCGATAACATGCTGTGTTTGCCAGTCGTTGGCCAATTGGTTGAAATCCGGTATTTTACGATATTAGGTTGGGTCAATCTTAGATGAAATCTATCGGAAGTCACCTAGGACAATTGATCTGTGGTGCATTCGATATGTTTGTAAAATTGCACTGTGGTGCCATCGTGATGACCTGCAAATATTTTGTTGAAAAGGCTAGATCATTCAGAAATGGAACACTCAAATTTGGCGGTAGCGGCGCTCCCAGCAGTGGTCGAAATATGAAAGCTATTTAAATTATTTGGTTATTAAACAGTTCTGGTCGGCTATTTTTATTTTACAGTAGCTCGTAAAGCAGTTCCGAGACATTTCTCGTGTAGAAGGAGAAAAGAAAAATGATGCACAGTTACTCAAATATGCATCAGCGTTGCCTATCGGGAGCTGGCTAAATGTTGGTTCGAGCGATTTAAAAGTACGAGGAAATTCTCACAGCTGCCCAAGTTACCACTAAGAGCAACCCGAGTTTCGGAGTGGAACCGTTTGCTGTTAACTGCAGTCGAAAGATATTCGAAAAATCAAGGCTGATCCCAGAACCTCAGATTATGATTTGACAAAAAAATGAAACCAAGTAAACAACCCAAACTCAAATAACAAATAGCGTTCAGAACACGGGTCTGTAGGCTATACGACCACGTGCTGACGAAACGCGATGGATGTGACTTGATCGATGATGAAATATATGAGAATATGAAGTAAACCCTTTGGCTAAAATGCTACAAGACTGCTACTCACGGTAATGTTTAAAAAAAACTCGAATTTGTTTTGGTGAATGAGTTCATGAAAAAAATATGATTTGGAAAAAAAATCATTCCTGTGGCAAGAAAGCCAAATTTTTGTTATGGATAAATCCATGCACTCGAAAACATTTAGAAGAGCCAAACCATTCCTATGACGGTTCAGTTACGTGTTAGTCATATTTAGCAATCTGCCATAATTGCTAGGAAAGCATACAATGGCATAACGACAATGGAGTTAGGTCATCCCAAAAGAGCTAAGTCCGCCAAATTGTTACCAGTTCCATCTAATAGAGAAATCTTGGGTGACAATGAAGCGAAAACTAAAAATAAAAAGAACACTACTTTGGACGGATAAATAATCGGAGAAATCAGCTAACATCAGCAGAAAAGTGCGATAATTTATTTGAAATGACACAGTTAGTTTCATGAAATAATATGTTATTACCTTTGTTTCATCCTTAGAAAATTTATCAACTGCAGAAAAGGTTAATATTTCTGATTCATGAATACTTTCAATAGAAAAGCCTAATTTTAAGTATTACTGAAAGTTTATTTTATCCTTTCAATTTCTTACTGAATCAGAAAAGATTATGATCTTGGAGGTTTCAGAAACTGTAACATGGAATATAAATTTAATTTACGGATCTAAAAAGTCTGCGTCCGACAACTATGCGTTTAGTAGAATTCTGGCTTTTAGAAACTACAATACTATTTAAGAACTGATGAACTAAGAATGAAAAAAAAAACAAATATTCTTGAAATGGGCTCCTAGTTAAAATGTTCGACTCATTTTAACTCGATCCCAAATTTTCCCTGCAAGCATGCTTTAAAAATAGTCAAGTAGATATTCATTTGAACGTTTAATGCAAAACTGTAAATTACGGAATAATTTTTATGAGAAAGATTTCTTATTTCAACCTTTTAAAAATATATTAAGGGATAAAAGCACCCATAAAAATCCTTTCATAAAATTTGTAAGGTATTGTAACAGCTACAACTCTAACCAAACACTTTAAATGACGAATGGAGTGACACTATGAATAGGATGAAAATGGCCCCAATATTCCATCTCGTTTCAGCGGTTCGATCTACTTCAACATACGGAGGGCAATCTGCATAAACATTGCGTATTATAGTTGGAATAGGAAGCAACAGCAAAAGAATGAAGACGTTGCTTTGACTACGTCAAAGCTTATTATGATCTAATGATTTCTTACATAAATCCAGTTCGGCCCACCGATGGTTTGCGAAATAAATTTGTTTTTCATGCAACAGTGGATCTTTATGGTTTGAAAATATCGACGGATCCACTTTAAGGTGTTATTTCATGGATGAAGTGCTTTCCGTGAATGGCTGATCTTAATGTTAAATTTACTCAAGTGCGCTAGAGTGGCGCTCAGAGCTATGTAAACAACTGTTGGAAGCTAAGTTCAGACCCATGTAAGTCCCACTACAAAAAATTGAACAGAATTTTGCAAAGCCTGTTTCATGTTCAATGCGCTTTTTAAGCAGGTTATTTCTAATAAAACATTTGTACAAAATAAGTAGTCCTTTATGAACATGACACATTAAACTACATTGGAAATAGATACCGAGACCTGCATAGCTGCCGATGTGTAATTTATCACTATAATTCCAACTATCGGTATAAATTATTAAAAATTTTAATAATGTGTAATCGAAAAAAATATTATCAGTACTATAGATCTTCCATCGTGTGTCGTCAATGTTGAATATTATGAGTTCCCCCATTTAAGGGTTTGAGTAATTCAACAGTACGATTCGCTGCTAATTCCAACTATGGCATAAAACACACAGAGTCAGATCTTATCTACTTTCGAGAAAAAATCACTCGTCGGATTGACTTCCTAATTCAGCTCTTTGATCCGTGCATCATTTGTTCCAATGTTGAACGATACTTTCGTATTCTTCTTCAAGCGCTTCCTTCCATGTGGATTCTCACTATATTGACGTTTTCAATGTGAGGCCTTTCTGTTTGTGTGACGAAATTCACTCGTGCTTCGTGTCTAGCGGATGAGGTGTGAAGAAAACAGAATATATTGAACAGATGAAACTCAGGCTTGTGAATTATCATGAAAAAAGTTGCTAAAAAGTGGCTGTCGGAACAATTAATTTTAATGAGCTGCGAATTAACCAAATTTAGCTGGATCTAAATCGTTCAGAATATTTTCTTCTATTTCTTCGGTAAGCAATGTAGACATTAAAAATTTAAATTACATTGTTTGCTTTATACATTTAATATTATTTAAATATATATTCATAACTTTTGTGCTGCTTATCTCGTTGTAATTTTGTTGTTTAGATTATAGAGATTATTACCTCAGGGTCATTCGCTTTTTTGGGTTAGAGAAACTTCTTTAGGGAAATTTCTGACGCTACGAGCAAGGTTGGGTATCGAACCCAAGTGAGCTGCGTACAAGGCAATCGAACTACGCTGTGCCCGCCCCCAATCGTTGTTATTTAGGGGGATTACGGGTAAAACCGACACCCCACAAATTTTCCTAGAAATTAATTTTAATTCATTTAATAAAGACAGTCTAGATTAGTACGATTATGTAGAGCATTTGAAGACATCGGATTTACAATAATACGTCGAATGTCATAAAAATAAACAAAACATACTCGCCTGAATGTTAAGTTTTGTTGGTAAAATTTAAGGTTTTAAACGAAAACTTTTCAAATCACTGCTTTTTAATACCCATTATTGTCGGTCTTTCATATGATTGACTGGGTGCATTGAAAACGAGTTTGAGGTATTCAATATTTTTATCGATTTTTTGGAAAAAAATGTTCGTTGTTGCGATAAGATCGACACGCTGTTTAGGTAATTGTGCATATTTCTAGAGCTTTTATTCAAAACTTCATATCTACAATGAGAAACTCTCTTTGTTTACTTTCTTTTTACGGCGTCGATATAGCACTTTTCATTTATTTTACAGTACAGATCAAATGACAGTTGTTTTGACCAGCATATTATGCAAAGAGTTGAGGGATAAATGTCATAGCGACCGAACAATATATATAAAAAAATAAACAATGAAAGTCTCTCATTGTAGATATGTCTTTTTGAAAAAGACTCAAGATTTGTGATTAATTACAAAAGGCTGTGGATCTTTCTGACACTTCAATTACACTATTATCACACTATAAGAGCAGAAATATAGAAATTATTTTATTGTGTTTATTGTTTTTAAGTCTCTTTTAAAATAAAAAAAAACCTGTTTTAATCCACCTAGTGGTGCAATTGTGCCTTTCTCATTTATCCAAACTATTATTTAATGGCACGACTGTTACGAACCTGATAAGCAACATGTCCATACTGACACACATGAAACAAACAAAAATATAATATTTATTTAGCTTAATCAGCGTGAGTTCAATGTTGTCTGCATGTTAACTTCACGGTGGTGAAGGGAAGGGATATAAATATTGGGAGAGGGTGGATGAAGGGAATGCATGTGGGAGGTTGGTCTGAGAGGGTGGGGGTGAGAGATGGCTGGGGGTTGAGAGGTAGGAGGTGGAGGGGTAGATGGAGGGTTCAAAACCGAACTTCATATTATACCTTCCATTTGACACCAAGTTAGTGAAATTTGGTTCAGTCATCACCGAATTGGCTTTAGATCTGGAATTTGCTTGGAACCCCGGGACTTCCGAAATTATCGATAGTGGACAATACATTCCTATAATTTTTGATTCGCCATCAGTGATCTAGGCCTACGAATCGAGGTAATATGATGCTTATTTCAATAAATTTTAAACCTATGAGGTATAACAATTGTACCGGTTTATATGACAAATTCTTATGTAACTGCAACTACCAACCTGTAACCCCGGAACCAAAAGTCAGAACTGAATGAAATTCAATAGCAGTCAATGGGAGTATTATATCTTTCATTTGAAATCAAGTGTGTAAACATCGGTTAAGAGTTTGCTAGGAAATAGGTGTGACATTAGCTCGGGAACTTAGCGAGTTCCCAGGGGGCCTCAAGATCTGTCATAGGTGACCAATGTGGTCAAAACTACTTCAATTGATCATTAGTGATCTAGACCCGCAAATCCAAGTAATGTTGAACATATTTGAATATGTATTACATTATTCGGACATCATAGGGTTACCAGTTTATATGAGAATTTGCTGTGTGACCACACTCTTCGACCCGTAACTTCAGAACCGGATTCCGATCAACTAAAAATTCAATAGCATCTTATAGGAGCGTTACACCGTTCATTTGAAACAGAGTTTGTGCAAATCGGTTCAGCCATCTCTGTGAAAATTGAGTGATATTATTTGACACACACATACATACACACATGCATACACACATACATACACAAACAGACATTTTCCGATCTCAACGAACTAAATCGAATGGGATATGACACTCGGCCCTCCGGGCCACGGTTTGAAAATCTATTTTTGGAGTGATTGCATAGCCTTTCTTTATATGAGAAAGGCAAAAAATGAATTTTTGCTTATCCGATTCTATAGCTATTGCTATTTCTGCAAAAAGCCGAATTTCTAGTGTTCTCTCGGTTTGTCCTAGATGAACTTTATCACAGTGAGACAATGATCTTCTGTATACCCCGGTAGATCGTTGATGATCAGAGCCCCACAAAATCAAGGTTTCAGACTTAGACCATACCAGGTAGCTTTACTACGAAGTGTGTGTCACTTATTTATTTATTTATTATAAGTGAATGAATCCTATTAGCAGAAAGTATAAAGCTAGCAAATCATCTCTTACTATGTAAAATGATTCAGAAGGTTTCAATTATGTGCGGAAGAATTACTTCGGAATAACCATACCAAGAAATAATTCTATAGCATAAAATACTCTTGTTTATAACACCACGCTTTCAAACTCGCTTACTCTTACTACATGATGAAGCTACAAAAACTTGTACATACTTATGTACAAATACTCACACCTTATTAAGCATGAACATATCACTTTGTTAATAAAAAAGTGGAGAAAAAATTAAAGGTAAAAAAATATGGAGAAAGAATTAAAATCGATCTTACCCCTATGGAGTGTCGGTTTTACCAGCCCTTTATTTTCCAAGTTAGCAACCAATATTTTTTAATGAGCTCATGGTGTCGGTTTTAACCATAACTCCCCTACTTGTCTGATTACAAGCAGATAAAGGCTATATATGCTGAATAAAACAGTTGCTGAGCTTCTTAATCATCAACAGCCTTTTGAATTAGTTTCCAAACCCAAAATAGTCTGGACTATTTAATGAAACTCGCAATATTATTCTTGAATACTTTCAATCCACTTGAATTCATAATTCCTAATATATTATATTCAATATACGTGCTCGTGAAGTAATTCATAAAATCATAAAATATTATTCGTGGATATGTGACCTACTTCATGATTCCTAGCGTATTAGTCACGACTCACCATTCATGCTCGTGAAATAGTTTACAAAATCATTAAACATTATTTAAGGATACGTGATCTTACTCGTGATTCCTAGTATCTTAAGTACCGTAAACCGGGGTGACTTTGATCACTGGGATGACTTTGATCACTCGAAACATTTTTCGTAGATCGCTTATTAAACCAGAATAGTCTACCGAATCATTTTAATTTAAAATGATTTTTACTCTAAACTTATAAAATACTGATTTGTTATACTTTTTGAGTATATTTTTCGGTTTTTGGGTACAAAAACTACGAAAAACCGAAATTTGACTTTACCTTATTTTTACGAAGCTTCGTAAAGTGTCTATTTTTTATAAAACAAATAAATCTCCGATTTGAGCAAGAGTAATAAATTACAAGCCAGTTTTTATTTTCCTTTAGATTGGGATGTGCCAAATTTAGTTTTAGAACTTTGTTTATTTTAAACACATTTTTTGTGAAACTAGTTGGCAATTATATCAAATTATTTTAAGCTAAAGTTCGAAACATTTTTTTATGGTTCAATATTCCAACGTGTTAAAATGGATGAAACTTTTTGTACATTGATGAAGCATTAAAATAAAACAATTTTATCAGATTTAAAGGTTTCCAGAATCTTTTATTCTAGTTGGACACAAATCATACGAATTTCGGTTACTCGAATTTTACAGTACGTTGAAATACTTTGTATAATACCAATTAACATCTATTTAACAATGAGTATCTTTCCAGAATTAATTTAAACAAACATTTGAATCAAAAACATTGACATCAATAACTTAATGTGGGTGAACATGTAAGTTATCAAAGTCACGCCGGAATACGAAAACGGACTTCATCTTGAAATCATTTTTGAAAAAAATAGCTGCAAGCGGACAATTTTAGGATAAACCATCCAATCATGTTCTCCATACATCAGTACATGGTTTAAAAATATTAAACTTGAAAAAAATGTGTTGCGCCTAAAAATACGTAATGATTACTTCGAAAATTTGATCAATGTCACCCCGGTTTACGGTATAGTATATTCCTAATCATTTTCAATTTCATGCAACTCTACACATGAAATTTTCAGATGAACTGTTTCTCAAAATTTGGAAAATTATTTTTTCTTTCGAGAATTGTCCTACTGGAGCTATCCGAAAGGGCTTCCCGTCAGAATCACACACTACAATTGCAGACTAGACAGGCAATGTCGCCCTCTAAAACACTGCTTAAGGCCAATTATAGCGTGCCGTGATTCTGAATGTGATAGGGCGTAGGGACTTCGCGAAGGCGTGTATCATCGTGAAGGGATCAAGTGTTTGTACATTAACGTGTTCGATTGGGTGTGCGTTTGTATGTCGCATGTGCTAACGTATACCTAACTTCGCGTGCATAAATTCTACTTTATAACCGTGTGCCTTTCGAATGTTCGCGTGTGTTTGGGATGATCACGCGCGAACCGTGAATTTGATACTAAATTTTCGGTGTACTATTCAAATGCTAGAAGAAAGTGAGATTTCCTATTTCACTAGAGTTCCCGATCATGTCGCCGCGGAACGTGTTGTCCAGTGAATATTGAAGCTTTCTTTTTTTAATTGATCCAATTGAAGGCATAGACCTAGACTTCTGGTATCGTGGGTAGAGATTTCCGGAAGTGGCCGATGCATAATCACGTATACGCAGGAGATTGTAGCTTCACACTTGAGACCGCGTTTGAATGTTTATCAGTGCTGAGACGTTCATATTATCACCGGAATGTTATCATTTCTGCGATATCGTGGGCATAGGTGTGCATGGATGATCGCGAAGGACTCGAGCGTTTGTATGTTGACGTTTTTGTCGTGTGTGCTAGAGTGTATTTTTGTAAGCGTGTATTTTTATAAGCGTGTGGCCATTCGCATATTCACGTGTTCTTGAATGATCGTGTTTAGTGTATGGTTCAGATGCTAGAAGAGAGTGAGATCTGCTCACGCAGTTCTTGCTACACCACCCTCAGCGAAAGTTTTATGGTAAGATCGTATGTGCAGAACCGGCGATGAGTTTTCAGCACTAAATGGACGTCATTGACGTAAATCAGAAACATCAAAGGTCCCAAGTTGCTTCCATGCGCTATACCTGGTAATCTCCAATGACAACCGTTATTCCTCGATCTGAGAGCTAGAATCGAAACAGCTGCAAAACCAATCGTTGTTTCTAAATTTCTCTATTTTTCGATTGTTATATGGCGGATAGGCTGGTGTAAACAATATCAGTTTGAGCGCGACATTCCATACTCCCTGTTATGTATGTGCTAGACTCGGCAGATTAATCGCTGTTCAGCGTACAGGCGTGAAGCCATGCTAATCGTCTATTAGGTTTTTTTTATTTCATTTATTTGACACGGTTCAATGTATTAACTTACCTGAGCCGTGGACCTTTTTATATTAACAATGTGTAAATAAAAATAAATCGAATTTTATTGTATATCCATCGGATCTTGTGTACGCGATTTGTAACTTGACATGAAGATCTTATTTGTTGTTGGAGATCCATTTATTGCATTGCCTGTTGTTGCTTGGGGATTAATTAGTCTGCTTTCTCTTGGTTTATCGTTTTCGTTCGTGCTATCCTAGCTGTTAATGTTGTATGGGTTTTCACGATTACCTCGTTTGAGTTGTTTGTGGGACCTACGGATCAAGATCGCGTGTCCGTATTCTTTGCCATTTACTTTTTTATCGGTGGTACTGGCATTTGATTGAGAAGTAGTAGGCGGATCACAATGATCGGACACGCTGTGCGTAGGTTCGTTAGTACCTGAGCTTCAACTCCGGTTGTTTGTGATTTAGTTGATGTTGATAAGGGCTGTGTGTTGGGTTTGTTTTTAGTTGATATTCTTTCGTTACGGGTTTATGTACATGGTTTCTCATAGTGTATCTTATTGTTACAGAACTGCCACGTAGGGGTCTGTTCTTCATATGTGCACAGCGTTATTTGAGTTGTGGTTACGGTTATTTTGTATTGAAGGTTTCAGCTATGAAGGAATTGGTTCCGTTAGTCACATTCTCACAAAATGAACACTGTTGGAAATACCAAGAAAAAAAATTCTCCGTCTTTCAAACTTAGCGGATTCCACCATTACGTATTCCAACATGATGGTTGAAATGAACTTATTCAATGAAAACCATTCGATGAAGAAAATAACAAAACAAATTCTTGTTTTCCTAATTAGTTGATTTCAACAGAAAAATGAAAAACGTAATTTTCTCTTAATTGTGCGAGATTCTCAAATAATAGTTCTTGAAATTTATTATTGACTTTGATTTAAGACGCACATCATACGAAATGACAGCAAAGTAGCCAAGATGCACACCTTACTGAAAAACTAAAAGGTAGCGACAGCAACTATGTTCATACACGCTGGGCATAACGGTTATGCACGTAGGTAGTTGTCTCAACTTGGAAAGCTTGTTTTAGCCTAGACGCAACTACCTGTACCAGCACACAAAAAAAATAGCAATTCAACTGACCTCATTTTGGTTTTACCTAGTTTTTCTTTAAAAACATTTCAATAAAGGGATGATTTTGATTGACATTTTTTCAATACATGTATACGGAAAGTTAAAAATATTGTCGAAAATTGTCAATATCATTCTATTTCGGATTTAGTTGATTATATAGTAAAATTTCAATTATTAACAAATGTAATATGCAATATGATAATTATTTTTCATCTTTTGAGATTCCAAACTAGATGTGGAATAAGTATGAAGTTTTTTTTGTAGCGCTGGCTGGCTAAATAGAAAAAAAAATTATACCTTTCATCTAAAATTGAAATCATCAATCAATTACTAACAATCCTTATATACCTTTGGTTATTTCGTCTCATTTAAGAGTGCTGTTTATAAAAAGATAACATTATGAGAAACATAACTCTATATTATATTTACGTGTGAATTACTGGCATACGGAGTATTTCAACCATTTAATTCCATACCTTCATCCATCGGTCGGTGAAACAAAACGTTTGAAATATCCTACGTTGTATTTTACGATGAAGCAGTTTAATTCAACAATGAGATTAGTTGAATTCCAGTCGTTTGTGTCTTGACTGAAAAGGTAGTGTAACGGCATATGCAATTATGTCTGGACTAAAACAAGCGTTACAAGCTGAGACAAGCGTTTCAAGCTTTAGCTCAGGTAGGCTTTTAAAGTTTTGTGCTAGGCTGAAACGTTCGTGTCCAGACTGAAACTGACAGCATCAAACCAACAGCGTTGGATTACTGTTTTCAATAAAAATTTAGTTCGCCCAAATATTAACTAGACGAAACCAAAAACTCAACTATTTTTTTAGTTGAAATTGTGATGAATCGGTTTTCCGTGTATAGCAATCTACAACTTGGCTTTTCAAAGAAAAAAATCCTTGCATTAAATAGCTAACTTAAATTCCTGATTGTAATCCGTTAGAGCACTTAAATTTAAGAATTTAAAAAGAAATTTAAGCATTTTGAATTAAAATTGATCTGGCAAAACTTCGAACGCGGTCTGACTCAAAGACGAATGGTATTTTGGTATAATCTAAATGGAAGGTGGAGGTGGTTGCACGAAATGCTTTCTTTGAATTAATTTCCAAATTTATTTACCAATTTCGATTTTTCTCTAATATTATTCAGCGCGGTTCAAAGAAGATCCACTCAAATTGTTTAGATATTTTAAATTTTTTTATAAAAATAGAAGTACAAGTTTGTGTAGAAGATCTAATTATTTATTGTTCATATTTGGCAAAAAATTTATTGACTTCATTGACCACCTGCGACTTTCAAACGACTTTCCCCCTTACCATAAATACCGAATACGTAACTGGTGCTGAATATCCACTATGCAAAAGGAATGGAATAAGAATCTTGAGACATTATACAACCGAAGCGCAGAACATTACTATCCATTATCCACATCCTATTCAACTTGAGTATCTCTATATATAGACGATTTCAACACTTCGACAATGTTCGCCCAAATCACAAGGGTTGGAAAATCCCTGTTTGTACAAAGCTGGGTGATGCGAAAACAATCATTTTTTGGCTCAAACAAACAGCGAAAAAGCTTCAAGTTTTACATTTGTTGAATTGCTTCGTTCTATGTTAAAACCATTTCCCGTGAAACGATGAACGGCCACTACTTTGCGGCAAACCTTTGTTTTTGCTTATTTCGTTATTTGCGCTTTTTAATGTTTGTTTTACATTTTACAAGCATATCAAGTGAGTTCGCGGTACCCAATTGCAAAAAAGAATATCTTCGCATTTCATGTTTTCACCCTCTATAAAGCGTGCTGCCATTGAAAGGTTCAACCTCTGAACCAACAGAGGTGGTGCATAAAAAGCTGCATGGTTAGGTATCAACGACCAAACAAAGCGTGCCCCTCCATTAGGGTGCTAGTAAGTTCGTAGAAAGTAGAGGGCAGAAACTAAATCAGACAATGTGCTATTTTTGAGCTTTGATTCGTTGTCAGGCGTGACAGTTGCGAAAAAGTGAGACTTAATTTCCGCTTCAATTTTATCACTATATATTGCGAGGCTTCTTCTTTCCGTTTACTGCTCAGGTTTGGGTGCCGTGTTGTGCAGCTTTTTCCAGAAAGATGCGGCGATCACCAGCATTGTGTCTGCCCACCCTTCAATCATCTGAAGGGGCTGCTTATTTGCTTCCCGAGCACGAGTTGGCAATACTGACTTGGTACACGGAGCCCTACTCCATGCTTCCATTAATTCTGCATTTGGAAAAATTTTAATTCCGATCGATACCTTCGCATTTCTGGTGCAACGAACCAAAGCCATTGGACATAAAATTTTATTCATGACTAAATTTATTGTTCTCAAAAATAGTTTTATCGGGCGATGGATAGAAATCTTTTTTGTATAGACCATTGAACAATAGCTTTCGATTAATTAATTAGATAACTACGAGTTATTGTTACAAAATACGGAATAGTTTTAATGTATTATTATATATTGGAAAAGAATTTAGGTGCTTCAACAAGATTATTAAAAAGTATTGTGTATGATTTAGCTTGAAGTCTTGAAGTCGTTGTAAAATCGTTCTGCTAAGTTTTGCTGTCTATCATTAACATCTCATGGCTCATCTCATGAACCAATATGCAAAAGTCTTGATTTATTCTGAATATTTTTTGTTTTGTTTTTATTTAGGGTAAAGAGACTATTTTGGCCCTATTAGGATAGGTGCGAAACTATTTCATTATTTACTGGGCCTACAACCGATCGAATGTGTATAAATAGTCTTCAACATCTTTGCTTTGTTTTCAAGAACCAATATAATAACACTACTTCCCTGAAATTCTAGTGATAGAAGACAATGAAAACTCGAATCGAGTCACAGACGCTCCTCAAACAAACGGCTTTGAATGCACAACATAGGGTAATAATAGAGTCACGGCGAAATACACACAAAAAATAATGAAATTTAAACGACATGTAAATCAATACGAATGTAAACATACAAAGATTGAATCAAAACTTTAATTGAAAATTACGTTAAGATCAACGCACTCAATTGGGGCATCAAAAAGCATACAATTTTACACTTTCATTCGTGTAATATTACATGTCATTCATTTTACAGCAATATGCGTATAAACAATACATTGAAGTGCATTGATTTTCCGTTTAAAGAAACTGTAATTTTCAATCCACGTGTAGAATTATAATAAAATTCGTTGAAGAAAGCACGACAAGTCGTGTGGATTTTTGGTGGAACTTAATTTTACATTTTTAGTCATGCTCCAAATATGTGCATGAAATAAGTTAATAAGTTTACATTACAAAATATTTTTTTCTGTGTAGGTTCATTTCAAAAAATATGAAAAAGACACTTTTATATGTAGGGTGATGAGGGTGATGGAATATTATCACCATATTTCTATTATCGCCCTACCCATTTGAAGCCGTTGGTAAGAGCAGCGTCTACCATCTTTGTTCAACGCATTGAGTCAAATGGTAGCGCAACAATAGGGGCACTCGATTCGTTGCGCTCAAACACGAGAATTTCACCGTTTTCAGCCAATTTGTGTTATTATCTTGGTTCCTTACAACGAAGCAATGTTGTTGATAACAATTTGTACGCATTTCATCGATTGGAGGCCGAGTAATTAATGAATTAGTGAGGCACCGTTCTGAATATGGCGAAAATAGGCACTTTACCCTATGTATAATACATATTGTATATGTACAGTAGCGCTCAAAAGTCTTTTGTAGGTGGTATTTCGTCGGTAATATTGGCATCTCTGTTATCGACAAAGGAGTGCAGAAAAGTCTAACGACGAAAAAATCCTACGTACGTCGCACACAAAAGTATTTCTATCAAAAAGCTGGCCAAAATTGAAAAACAAATTTTTTTTTGAACTTTCTGTATTTGATCGTTTTTACATTCTTAGATAGCATAAAGTGTCAGACATTTTGAAAACATCTTAAATATGTATGATCAAAGCAAGCTGTTAAAACATTTTCTGCCAACTGTATTTTTTGCAAGTGGTTCGATAAAAAAAGTTTCAGGGCCTTTTCTAGAGGTTAGAAGTATTCTCGTCTAGAAACTCGATATGGGAGCCAATAATACAGGTATGTAGAGTAAATTGAATCATTGATTCATTTGGATACAATACAATACAAAAAATGGCTGCTTTTTGAGGTTTTTTCACTCATCGGTTTTGGCAAAAAGCATTTGTTCTAAACCTCTCCAAGCAAGAAATTAATATGTTTAGAAAACTTAGGACTTCTCAAATCATATCCAAAAAGAAAAACGCTTTTAATCCACCTAACAGTGTGATGAGACATTTCTTATAACTCTTATCACTCTCTTCGGATATTATATCGTTTGAGAACATTTAGAACTTGATGCTTCGCGATGTTTTTGATAACACATACTACATGGGATAGTGGCAGGACTCAGAGAATCGCTCAAATCAGCATAGGACAACATCAGTGCTAGAAATCTCAAACCAAATCAATGGGAAAGCGAAAAAATGGCCCATAAAATAGACATACCAACGAATTATTGTTAATCCTCTGTTAATAAAATATCTAAATTGTGGTGGGAAAACTGAATTTTCCTAAAGGGGTTATATATTGTACTGAACCAAAAAAATCGAAATTTTTTTTTGAATCGATTTGAAGTTTATACTTTACTCAAATTTCCAACGCGACTGAGAACTAAGAAATCAACGCTTTTTCTTGAAAAGGGCGATACTAGCAGTGATACCATTCAAAGAAAATCAACAATATTTCCAGACTTGGTTTTATTTCCTATTTAACTATTTAACTATTGTGTTTTTTACATCCTAGATTGCATGATTCAGTGATCAGTGATCGCCCTGTTTGTTTGCATGGAGCGTGGAGGGCGAAACTTTAAATAAACAAACAAAAATACAGTTTCGCCCGTTGTATTTTTTGCTGTAGTTTAAGAAAGCAATATCGTAGAATCCAAATTTTTATGTTAATTTGTTGCGTTTCAAAGCCCTCATTTGCATGTATGAAAAAAGCGTTATGTTTACATTTGTAAGTATCGCCTTTTTCACAAAAAAGCGTTGAAATGAAATCGCAGCTCCTGATATCACGCTATCTCTGAAGTGCATGCGTGCATAGTTCTAAATTTTACTTCGACATCGACTTTTTCTAAAGGTGACTTCCCAGTAGTATCCTTGATTTGAATTATTATTGCTAATCCTAATGCCAAAGAACAAATAAAAACCTCTCGAAAACGAACCGTTTGGGAAAATCATCATCATTACTGGAATTTTCATTTTCACGAATCTTTTCGATAACCTTCCGTCACTTGCGTTAATGCACTGGGTGCACAGTGCTCTGAAAATCTAGCGAAATCGTCTTAGGGCACCAGCGGATCTAATTCAGTTAAATCTGTAAAGAATACTAAAAATTAATTTCTATTCCATAATTTTCAGTTCAGTAATTCGAGAGATCGTGCTCACCGCAAGCCATGAAAAATAGACTACGTTGTGAAGCGATGGTCACTATTTATTAAAAAACCACGGTTAAATAAAAAAATAAAACTATTAAAAAATTTCAAATAGTTTATAATTTTCACAAACCATTTCAGCATTTTCCCTATCTGCAACATATAAACCCTTAAGTATACAAATTAATTGGTATACGAATTGGAATAAGTTCGCCAAATTTTGGAAGAAGTCTGTAAAATAACCCCTTGAAAGCTACCTAAAAATTGTTGTAGTTCGATGCAATAAAAAAAATCCCCGAAAATGAAATGTATCTATTAATGTGAAACACAGTGAATAATACATACAATAAAGACCCATTTTTATCAATCTCATGGTGTATTTTAAGCTGACAAAATGGGGACATTGACTAAATCGGGCAATTTTTTTCTTCTTTATAATAAACTGAAGCTGTTAAAATATTCTTCCCGTCCCTTGATGTAGTCTGATAACTATTTCTGATTATGATGAACTTTTTATTTTTGCATATTTCCATCTTCATGATAAGGAGAACATGCTCAAGAAAGGATTTACTCGAATTCAGTCTTGTTCGTCTGCTAGAGCCCATCAAACATATGTTCATATTTGGATGATAAAATCGGGGTTTCAATGTATTATAATAGATATTCAGCATTCAGCAGCTGATGATTGCTTGTCCCTTTGGACATAAAATTAACAACTCAATTTAACCCTAGAACGTTGCACTGGGGTACAAATGTATCCCACGCCTTCTTTGGAGCCGTGTGAAAACGAGAATTCGGCATTTACCGACCTGGGATTATCCTGGGTAAGAGTAGGAAAAGGTGGTATAGCCAATTGCTTATACCCTTCGTGGAAGCAGGTGTCAAAGTTGGCGTGGGGTACATTTGTACCCCAGTGTACGGTTGCCGTTAGTGTTTCGTCATGTTTCGTGTTGTCAGTGGAAATGTGATTCGTGGCAATACCAGTTTAAATACTGGTTATTTTACTACGTAAGTAACAATTAGTATTATATAATCGTTTTTAATCATTTATTCAATTAATTTAATTTTTAGGTAGTAAAAAAATCGTTCTCATTTTTACTGATTTTTATTGTTTTATTGTTCATTTTTTATAGATTTCAAAACAACGGCTCGCAAGAATAATTTGCGCAAAGTAACTGCTGTAACAGTAACGTTGCGTGTTACATTACGTGTTGTATTACAGGTCAGAAATATTTTTTCATTTCAATTTCCACCCCATTTCGTGGTATTTTCCAAAACCCGATTTTTAAACATTCACTCTTCCAAATAATTGCACTCTTTCAAAAATATCGAAATTCTATTTGATACCGCTTCTGGATCATTCTTTCAACTTTTAGAATCATTTAATTTTTTTTCAAATCGGTTTTAAATTTGCAAAGTTTAGTATTTTTGTGAAAAAAGTGAAAACCGCGATTTTTTCACTATTTTTTTGATCAAACCAATTTATGTATCATTGATTCAATAAATTCCGTACATTCACTTACACATCTGTTTTCACAATCAAAAACCTGTTTTAATCCACCTAGCGGTGCAATTGTGCCTTTCTCAATCATGAACACGAGAATTTTATCGTTGGTTATATTCATTCAAATGAGAGAAACCGATGTGACTGTTATTCAAAATTTGGATACTTCCGCCGGGACTTCCGGAAACCATGATGGTGGCCAATGTGGCCAAAGAGACTTTGAATGGCTGTTAGTGACCAAGTCCAACCAGTTGTGGCCACATTTTGGAAAAATTTTCACCTTTATACATTAATTGCAAAATTTGTTAAAATCGGCATTTTCTGCGTGAAATTCAATAGCAGCTTATGGGAACGCTGTACCTTTCATTTAAGACTAAGTTTGTCAAAATCGTTTCCGCCATCTCTGAGAAAAATGAGTGACATTTTTGGTCACATACACACACAGACGCACATACATACAAACATACATACATACACACGCACAGACATTTGCCGAACTCGACAAACTGAATCGAAATCGGTATGTCACTCGGCCCTCCGTTAAAAAGTCGGTTTTCAGAGCAATTGCAATACCTTTCTATTGAGAAAGACAAAAACGAAAAAATGATGTATTATACATTTCCTTTTTTGCATTTTTACCTGTGAAAATTGCGATCAAAGGCGTTGGGTACATTTGTACCCCAGTGCAACACTCTAGGGTAGAAAACGCAAGTGCAACGTTCTGGGATTAAAAATCAACTGGACACTTTCCAGATGGCAGATAATCAAATCTCGAATTTTAAATATCGATAGAGTTGAAACTATGCGCAAAATACCAACATTGGAAGGTACTTTACTTTTGCCTATCCTTTTGACAGCGTCGATAAAGTAGTTTCTGCACGCTTCTACTAAATTGATCGTTTTTGTTTTCACAATAAGGGTTATTATAGCATTATAGTAACCTATGGTTAACATGGTCAGTATAATAACAAAACAACACACTATAACTATTTCCAATATTGTTCGTCAAAATTCTACTATAGATTTGTACGTTTTTGTTTGTAAAGTATTTCGCTAGAAAACTATGTTTGAACTATACGAGAATTATTAGGAACTCGAAACTAATACCACGTTCACACTACGAGTTAAAACGTGTTTTAACGCTATCTTGATGACGTTTTTTTTGTTGCCAATTACTATAACATGTTTTAACTTTGTATTGTGAACATAGTATAAGCGACTATTTGTGGAAATGTACATGTATATTCCAATGAAAAAATGTTCGAAACTATTGTCGTTTATGTATTGTAACATAACCTAACGCCACATTCCCCAAATGGTTATCCGACTGAAAACAATACCCCAAACACAGAGAACAGACATATAAGCTAGAACAAGCTTTCCAGAAACCCCTGTGTAAACATTTAAATGAAAATACGTTGAAAATCGCCATAGCATACAGGTTCGCATGCGTGAATCACCATTGTATCCAAGTTTGCACACAAGTCCCGTATAGCGATTGCTGGGCGATCGAAGCGCCGACCAGTGGCAAGTTGCTACTTGCTGTTGTCATTTCAAAGCGACGGTTTTATTTCTTACACAAGTTGAAAACTTTACTTGTATGTCAGTTCTCAGTGCCCCAAATGACTGAAACAATTTACGGTATGGTATGTTTATTGTCGAATCACAATATGACAAATTGTGGAAAAATAATAATACAAATTATCCATTTATTGTGCTCATTTATGCGGGAAGCCAGGTTTCGTTTATTTGTTTGAAAAAGGCTATCAACTAACCATTGGATTAAATTAGCTATCTACGACATGCTTTATTTTTTCGTATTTTTTCTCATATTACTACACTATTTACGCTACTGCTTTGATACGATACGATAGCCACTACGACTGGTATTTAGATTAACTGTAAACACCTAGAAAAAAATCGCGCAAATTTAACGTCTCCTGACCTTTACATGTACGAGAATAAAAAATAACATCCCCTAATTTTACTCCCAATGTAGCGTTTGTTCTCAATGTTGACAAGTGTAATTTTATGTTACTGTGTATGCACAGTGGGACGAGCCCGGACTTAAGTCCATATATGAATGTTATGCGATATTCTCGCTAGTATATTTCTCCTATTGGCTGAGCCATCAGAGATATTTTTGCGAGATTTTAAGTAATTTGAACGTAAAATGAATTTTTGGCAGCTTTTTTAAGGGCGTAATTCAAGTGTTTTTTGCATAGTTTGACCATAGGAACTACATCCGGTTATTTTCTTTTTTCAAAGAAATGGTTGATTTTATGCATTACATTACTTCACCAAAATTATCGGTGTGATAATATTACATCATAAAATCACCAGAAATAAGTCACTGGTTACTTTTGTTAGTGTTTAGATAACAGTTTGTCATGAATTTTTATTGAATTCAAACTTCAAACGCGATAACAACAACGACGCCTGTGAATGCCCGTGATTACACTATACTCATTCGAAAGCTTTTAATTTTCTCTTTCAAATGTGTATGTGCTAGTTTTGCGAAAACTTGCGATAAGCAGTCAAAATTTAAAAAAAAAACTGAATGGAGACGCATGGTTATTACTGATATTGAATTTGAATAATCACTTTATAGCTAGAATATTGACACTAATACATGCACAACTTTCAAAAAGCATTGAGAGTATGATCTACAAGGGTTTTACTAGTGATGAGGACTAAGGAGCCGAGTGGGAAGTATGTTTTTTTAGATGGTAGAGGTATAAAGACTGATTGAAAATCAGCAAATATTTTCAATCATCTGAAATAGGGAATAAAATGTTTCTGTAACTATTTCTTGCTAACTTGCGCAATAGCTGTAAAATAGAGTGAACACAGTTGAGTTCTAGTCATTTGGTGAGACTATTTTGATACGAATTTGCATAGCAGTGATATAGCTTAAGGGTATGCGATATTATCCAAATAAAAAAGACCATTTTTAAATGAACCATGTACACGAAAAAAGGGTTTTGGATTTATTTTCATTTATGTTATGAAATAAGCAATCTAAGTAACTTAAAACACACCTACGAAAAAAACTCGTTGTTGATTAGTGAATGTAATTAAACATTCCACTAAGATGCTCAAAATGTTTGTTTTGAAAATGATAGAAAATGTAGCTTTCATATCAAGTAACCCACTAATGAAATATATATTCCAAAATTAGTCGAACACATCTTATTTGCTTCGTAAAAACAAAATAGTCATTTCTGAAGCCCCATAATGAGTTGTCAATTAATTCATTTCAATATGGAAAATAAATTCCAAAATTATTATTGAAAAAATTCATTATAAAAGACAAAATACTTACTTTTGAGCCACTCTAATAAGTAGTAAAGCTAATTTCTATTTTTATAATTAAAATAGAAATTTAGCGCACAAAAACTTTTTTAAATTTTTTTTTTTGCATCTTCACTACAAAATAATTCTTTGAGCCACCCTAACGTATAATGATATTTTTTTACATGTGTTAGTATCAAAAACGATTTAGTATACGAAAATTAATATACAAAATTTTTTTAGTACACGAAAATTAACATACAAAAATATTTTTGAGACACCCTAATAAATAGTAAACGCTTATTTTTGAAATGTTTTAATATCAAAAACGAATTCAGCGTACCAAAATTACATAAAATCGTCCTATTTAAACCGATACGGCAAAGTTTGGACTTTAGTCCACCTTTTGTTCTAAGTCGTCCCACTGTGGTATGGTAAGTACAAAGTCAATGGAAAATTATCATATGTAGCGCCATCTCAAAGAATTCTGCTTACATTTATAATATGTTTCTTCAAAACTTGTTCGTCACCCAGAATCAGGAATCAGAATATATTGGCTCAAATGGCACGTTCCCCGTACATAGTCGGGGATTTGTGCCTTGCCGTGTGTTTTCATCATTTCCTGAGCGGAAGGAAAAGACAAGGACGTGTGGGGAAGTAGAATTGGAAGGGTGGGAAAAATAACAGCACAAAACAAAAATAAACAACAGGTAAGTTAAACTCACAAGTAGTTCAACTTGCCTGCGAATAAGCCTAAAGCTCTTTACCACATTGGATAAGAAACTTTAGTATGTCTCTGAGTTTCAGTCGACCAAACATGGTTTCGTCTATATAAGGACGGCTGAAGACTCGAAATCGCAATTGCGCTACCGCTGGACAGTTGCATATCAGATGATATGAGGTTCCGTAGTCGGATTCACAAAGATCACATGAAAAAGACTCAGCGCGCTGAATAGTTGCCATGTGATAATTGAGTTTGCAGTGGCCGGTTGAAGCCCTGGTCAGCATGCCGTAGTGGAGCTTCGAAAAATGTAAGAGATTTTTCGAAATCACTGGGCATGGTTGTTCTAGAAACACCTTTGTTTGGCGACACGTTTGTAGATTTCTCCAATAATTGCGGTGCTCGGACGAAGCCCAGGACCGTATTTTTCCCGTATCCAACTTGTCGAAATTGGCAGCGCGGGCTCAGGACCAACGAAGTCAATCGCTGAACCTGCCCTGGCCAATTCGTCAGCCCATTAATTTCCAGTAATACCGCAATGTCCGGGCACCCAGACAAGGTAGATAGTGTTGACAATGCTTAGTTCTTCGATTTGGGTTCGGCACGCGATCACTAGCTTGGACCGGGATTTGTCTGAGCTAAGGGCCTTGATTGCAGCCTGACTATCGGAGCAGAAGTTTATAACTCTGCCGGACAAACTCAGTTGAAGGGCCGATTGCACCCCGCACATAATCGCAAAGATTTCTGCTTGGAATACAGTACAGTATCTACCTAGTGAGTGAGATTGTTCCAATCTCATTTCACGACAGTAGACACCAGCACCGGCACGTCCCTCCATCAGAGAACCGTCAGTGTAACAGACTACTTGCGTTTGTTGTTGTCTTTCCATAAAGCCAGACAACCACTCCTCTCGAGAGGGAATCTTCACATGGAATGTCCTGTAAGGAAAACTACAAGTGAGTGTAATATCGCTGGGAGCAAGAATATCTTCACCCCATGTAACCATTTGTGACCACAATCGTGTATGACTGGTAGCAAGATCAACATGATTACTGTTCCAAAGCCCAGTAACCTGCAGTCTGTATGCACATGATAGTGCTTCGTGTTTTAAGTGTATGTGTAATGGTTTGATATTTAAAAGTGCCTCAAGAGCAGCAGTCGGAGTCGTGGTAAAAGCACCAGTCAACGCCATGAGCGCCATTCTTTGCAGATGGTTTAGCTTTGACTGGACTGTCACCACCTCTCCCCTCTGCCACCACACAAGGCATCCGTATGACAGTATTGGACGTACAATTGTCGTGTAAATCCAATAGATGTATTTAGGTTTGAGACCCCAGGTCTTTCCAAAAGTTCGTCTGCACTGCCCGAAAGCCATGCACGCTTTCTTGACTCTGAACTCAATGTGAGCAGACCAATTCAGTTTGGAATCCAATATGACCCCAACGTATTTGACTTGATCTACACACAGTAGCTCAGAATCAAAGAACTGCAAGGGACGAACTCCGGTTGTTATTCGCTTCTTCGTGAAAAGAACCATTGAAGTTTTGCTTGGGTTAACTGATAGTTTAACCTGTCGACACCACTGTTCGACGGCTCTTAATGCCTGTTGCATTAAGTCAAAGATTGTTCCGATGCAAAATCCAGTAATTAGTATTTGGTAATCGTCAGCAAACCCGTAGGTTGGAAATCCAAGCTCATTGAGTTTCTTCAACAAGCCGTCAGCTACTAAGTTCCATAACAAAGGTGACAGAACGCCGCCCTGAGGACAACCGCAAATACTCAACTTCCGTATCTCAGCCTGTCGCAGTGACGAGCAAAGTATGCGGTTACTAAGCATTGCGTTTATCCAACCTGAGATACATGCAGGTATCCCATGACCGCGCGTCGCTTCCAGAATAGACTGGAAGGACACATTGTCAAAAGCACCCTCAATATCTAGGAATACACCCAAGCTAGATTGCTTGAGCGAGAAGGCTTTCTCAATGTTGTAAACAACATCGTGAAGCAGAGTGATCGTGGATTTCCCACACTGATATGCATGTTGCATTTTGTGCAGTGGATGTTCAACTAAACTAACGTTCCTGATGTGATGATCGATTATCCGTTCCAAAGCTTTCAGAAGAAAAGAACTTAAGCTGATAGGCCTAAAACTCTTGGCTTCTTCATAGCTTGAGCGCCCCCTTTGGGAACAAATCTAACAGCTATTTCTCGCCATGCTTTCGGGATATACCCGGTAGCAAGACTGGAAAGCAAAATCTTTTTCAAGACATGTTTAAGAATATCAAATCCCTTTTGCAGTAGCACGGGAAGTATTCCATCTTTTCCGGGTGATTTGTATGGAGCAAAGCTGTCAACTGCCCACTTGACCGATTCAGTGGAGACCAATGTGCGTGCTAACGCCCACGAGTCCGAATCACCAGAATGAGATCTGTGAACATTGTTCAACTCCGGATTGATACAACCTGGAAAGTGTGTGTCGAAGAGACAATTAAGAACATCTTTTTCGTCCGTCACATAAACACCATCTCTGGTTTTTAAGGAGTTCATCTGAAAATCATTCGATTTGGAGAGAATTTTATTTAATCTGCTAGCCTCGTTCAGACTACAGACATTAGTGCATAGGCTTTGCCAGCCAGCCCGTTCTGCAGATCTAAGACATTTCTTATATGCACTACGAGCTGACCTGAAAGCCCTGGAGTCATCACGCTGACGCCGGTTCCAAGCTCTTCTCATAACTTTCTTCATTCTTTCAAGCTCAGCCCTCCGCCAAGGGGTTCCCCTAGTCGATTTAACAGTACGAAGTGGACAAGCTTCTTCGTAGGATGCTAATATGAATGAGTTTGTCGTATCCACGACGTCATCTAAGTCGTCTAGTTGACTAATTGTTGGAAAATATCCATGAAATTTAATCGCCAAGTTTTCCAAAAAGAGGTCCCAGTTTGTAGATTTAGGATTGCGATATGTCACCACATTGAAGGTGACATCAAAATGATCGAAAAATATATATTTATGATCGGATAGAGACGGTTCAGTTTCATTTGGAACCTGCCAATTTCCCAGTTCATGCAAAATTCTATCAGAGCAACGTGTTATGTCTAACACCTCCTCCCTCCCAGACCTCGCAAAAGTTGGTCGGTTTCCCACATTCAGAATATGGAGATTTGTACTACTTATGTACTCCATCAGTTCAGAGACTCTCAGATTGATGTCCAAGCTGCCCCAAATGATGTGATGAGCATTCGCATCACTGCCGATAATGAGCGGAAGCCCATTTCTGCTACAATATGATACAACGCTTTTGAAATCATCAGAAGGAGATGATTCGTTATGCGGTAGGTATGCTGAACAATATATATATTTTTTGTCTACGTTTCCGACAGTCAGTGTAACTGTGACAACACAGATATCGCAAGTTGTGAGCTCCGATATGAGACACGCGTCAATAGCCTTATTTGCAAGAATGCAAGCACGAGGCATTTCACGTGGGTTAGTCATGCCTGTCTTGTTGTAAGCAATGAAGGCAGTGTTAAGTAACTTTCCAAAATAGAAGTTTCCTTTATGGAAATACGGTTCTTGAACCAATGCTATGGAAGCTTTACCTTCCTGCATGAGTCGAGATAAATTCATAGTTGCTGTACGTTTATGTTGGAGATTGATTTGTGCTATTCTAACCATTGTTGAATAGAGAACTGTACATTTCATCTCCAACACAAATTGCACAACAACTAGAGGACACCAAGCGAGTTGGGATGTTAACGCATATAGCGAGCCATATCAGGTTTAAATGGGACATGATCATTTAATTCCCACGATTTGCGAAGAAAATAATGGTCCACTGTGTCAGAGATTCGCATAACACAGTAAGGGCAAAACCCAAAATGCTCCGTGCGCGACTGGCATATTTTAGACCCTCCAGTCATTAAGTCCTCGGCACGGAACTGCACCTTGACTTAGGGTCTCCTACTTTCAGTCGCCTCCTACGACATGGGAGCAGGACTCCAGTGGCTCAATTCTAGGCCGGATACCACACGGCCTCTGGGCAGGTTCATCTGTATACATCGAAATTTGATAATCGAAACTCAACAAAACTTCACCGAACTACCATCAGCTGAGAGTCTCAGCAAACCCCCAGCCAACAAAAATTCGGCAAAATTAAGTGGATCATCGGTGAAAAAAAAAATCGATGTGTAGAGTGAACGTTCCGCTGCGTAATGCAGCATACTGGGGAGTTCGCCCAACTCTTCCCAGGCTCCGTTCGCCATTGAGAATGTTTTAAACCCCCTCAACAATTTTACCCATAGCACGGGTCGCATGACACTATGGAATTGGGGTTCCCTGTTTGGTAGATTTTTACCACTGAAACAGGTAGTCCGTAGTGTAATGCTTAGCCGGTTGAAGCAACCACTACCGACACTACCCGGCTTATCTAGGCTTTTCGGTGAAAGAAGCTGACATTGAAGAACAGCTTCCATATTTAGATGGGCGAACAGCTGCAGAAGGAAGGAAGGATAACGGGAGGAGAGGGATTTGGGATTTGGGCTAAGCGCTTATTTAAAGGCGGCGCTGGCTCGCCTTGTCAGGGCTGCTTTAGGGCATGTGGTATTTAGGCCTAGAACGTATAGGGCCCACTACCTCGTCCTACCACACCCGCAGTCAGCCCCCGCTGCTGGTTCGGGTCGCGAATCACAACTAGTTGCTATCGCGATTAAGCATTATCCACCACCTATGACCCGCCCGGTTGCTTGCAGCTCAGCTTCCCACGTAGCGTTCCTCCACCACCACGGGGCCCGGGTTTAATTATCATATGTAGCGCCATCTCAAAGAATTCTGCTTACATTTATAATATGTTTCTTCAAAACTTGTTCGTCACCCAACTTGGATGTCGGATATACCACACGGGGATTTCAAGTGATTCCGCAACAGATCCATGGATCGAACGCTAATAGGGACACAGAAACTGGACTAAATTCCAAATCATTTAAAGCCAGTTCCATACAAATCGGTCAAAAACTGACAAAATGCGATCAAAATTAAAACAGAATTTTCAGAAAAATTCTAATCAGGTACTGTAAAGGTTAAAGATCAAAACAATGGGTTCTGTAGGGTTGATGTAGCAATAATTGTATACTTAACTCTTTCATGCCCAACTTTTATCTAGTGCATGTAGGATTTCAAAACTATTTTTCCTTGAAAAAGGTGAGGCCAAAGAACACGAAAAGCCATTTTTCATAAAGATAAGCGTTTCCCTCGCAGTGCTAGAAGCTGCTCAATATTTACCTTCCAATGCTTAATACAATTCTTCTAGAATATTTACAATTGTCCACTTGCGTGAAAAACGTAGCCAAAGGCACTCTAAATTGATAAGTTTCATCAGTTTTCAATAATATTGCAACATAACGAAGGTATATGAAAAATTCATTTTTCGTCGTCAAATTAAATTGTCCCTGGCAGCACTGCTCTATTGGAATCCAATCAGACTAACTGCAATAATTTCGGTTCTAGAACCGATGGTTGTAACTTTTAGTACTCAAATGAAAGGCAATAGTCACATTTATAAGCCTTACTTGGTTTTGTGAGTAAATCTTGCCTCAATCAAAAGTTATAGCTGTTTAAAAATGTTGTTGTCCACAAACAACATGGGCATGAATGGGTTAAAGAAAACTTTTGTTAACAAATCGATGATGATGATGATGATCGATGTTAATACGTTAAGCGAAAGCTTTCCCTATTCCATAGAAAAAAAATATAAAGATTGTTTACTAACCAATTTATGTATTCAAAACCGCTTGTAGCACTGTAGGAACAAATGTACCAATCGTGGTGCAATCGCTAATTTCAGTTCCTATTGTTGGAAATCCCATTGATTTCTTATGGGACTTGCAACTATAGGTACATTAGATCAATTATAGATGCAAGGAAGCTCAAAATTCAAAGAAAATCAATTTTTTCAATAGTTATTTGAGTAAATTTCAAGATTAACAGTTTTACTGTCGCATGATTTCAGGGTGATGAACCTATAAAAAAATATTTGGTTATGGTTGCTATCTTAGGCGTATAACCCACTACTGCAACTATTGGTACACCTTAACTATAGGAGCACCTACCCTAGTATTTAGAGTAATCTTAGAACTATTTTTATCGAAATCGAAGAACATCAATATGACAGTGACAACATTTTAAAAAACCGGCTCTTAAGAATTTTTAATACTCCTGGCATTCACTACACAATTATTGAATGGGGTAATAATGCAAAGATATCACAATTACGGTGTTCGACAAATAAACTAATTTGAATGTGTTCGTGGCAACAAAACAGAGTATTTAAAGATTGTTTACTATTTCGCTGAACATCAGCGAACAAACGACACTTTTCCGAGTTATCAGTATAAAAATTTACTGCTTATTCACCTGTGCGGCAAATCGCCGAGCTAAGTGTGTATTCCAAATTTTTTTATCAATTTATTATCATCTAAAACAAAAGCCAGGTTTCATTTGTTTGATTAAAAAAGGTTATCAACCAACCACTGTCTCCTTATAATAAACCTACTAGCGCAATATCGATAAACGATAAGTGACGCATGAGTGACGTGTAGTCTCTTTCAGCTCATACAGATTACACCAATTTATGTACGTACTTTATCTTCCTATACATTATGTAAACTGATATGCACGAATAAGAGGAAAACTATTATATACTACCATTTTCTTCAATTATGGACTTATTCTGCACATACTCTGAAAAGTTGGTATTATTTCACGTTCATAACAACTTTTAACAAAATTGTACACAGATGTTTCAACTTAAAATAATCTTGTACTTACCGATCACTTGTATAAATGGCTTGTTTACATCATAACATAAATTACATCAACGCGTGCCTAGTAGTAATTGCTTCTAGTGTATCGATGTTTTAACACAATTTCACATTCAACTATACAAATATTTGCTACCGACTAAAACCCATTTTTTCACGATTCAAAATAAATAACTACCGCACTAATGCTTTTCTATACACAAAAACCACCGTCTTCCATAATCAGCTGGGAAGCTGAAGCTGCAGAAGAAGCTAATGCTGCGAGAATCACACTCAAAAAAACATCAATGCAACCTCCAAATTCTCCACGCACTAGGTACTGGATTTCCTCTGACACTGAGGCAGAAGCATACATATGTATTAGCATCACATCATTAATCGTCTCATTATGTTGGCACTGCTGCTGCGTTCGAGTGAAAAATTGTAGACGAATCTAAATTTACGCACGCGATATTCCCGCGGTTCCACGCGAATGACACCGCGCGTAAAGTCAACAAAAATCGGCACCGACCAAATCGACGCGTTTAAAATTGATAACCCGACCCGGCCGAGTTCGACGATGCGAGAAAAGTGTCGTTCCCAATCCGTACACCACCGTAGTAGCCGTCGAACTGAATGGATCTGTCTAGTCTGGCATTTGGTAAAGAATACACTCTACGACAAGGACACCACCAACCGCCACCAACGCAGGCGATGACTGTACCGATGAACGCCACGATGCCGGTTCGCGACGCTCGGCGCTCGTGGTATGGAAGCTGATTATAGCATTCACTCACTTTGTTCGCTCTTGTGGATACGCAAAGTCCACAACAAAACGAAACCTTTTGCGAGCGAGGAATTTATCTTCCGTTGGTATGTCTTACCCCACGGTTAGGTTCGGATAAGATTCATCGTGAGATGTGAGATTTGTTTCCATCGAATCTTCTACCGGCTGGTGCAGCATCTCTTGGTAAACGACGCTAATCGCATTGCAGAAACAGATGAGCATGGATATGAGCGTTAGATATAGTGTCTTAAATACACGTGTTAATTTAGATGTACACTACCCGTCATAAGTTTGAAAACGCTTCAATAAATATTGCAACACCCCCCGAAAAGTTTGGCATCACCTAAGAAAGGGTTAATTCAAGATTCTGTATCTAGAAATCTACTTATTTAGTTCCTTCAACAAAGTTGTTCCTTAGGCCAAAGCGGTTTGGTAGGTGAACATTTAAGTTTGAAATTCTATCGCTACATGGCGGTAGTGTATATGCGAATTTGCGCACTTCAACTTGTTTCGTTTCATTTTCCTTACATGAAAATCCGTATCTTCAGAGTAATCATTCAAAAGGTCATGCCCATGTGCATGCCAACCCTTTTAAGGAAGGCGTCTGGTGTAAAGTACTTAAACCGAAAGTTATTTTGTTTTAAGATTTTGAAGGTAACGTAATAATGCATCTTTTGTGTAATATTAAGGTTTATTTATACATTCATTATGCACAAAAAATATTTTCAGTCACACAGAGCCACACATACGAGCGTTCCAAGAGTAGACGTCCAGCCATTTACACGTCGAGGAGCGCCGCGGCGAACACGATAACTTTTGATAGCATTGCCTGATACAAAAAATTTAATCAGATTTGTAAAGCTTAGACTTGTAGTAACTCGATGAACCAAAAACAAAATGAAAAAAGCTCATGAAAACCGAAAAATCTAATATTTAACTGTGAAATATGAACACTTTTCTTCAAAATAATAGAGAAAAAAATTATTAAGTTTTCGATGGTTCATCGACAAGCTACACATATTGTGCATTATCATAAAAAAATCAAGTCAATTCGTTGATTAGTTTTGAGTCATCGTGTTCGCCAATTTGAAAAACACTGTTTCAAGAAAAACGCTATTAAAAAGTGCCCTACATCAAATTGCATCACGGAAAAAACGCCGTAGAAAATAACACATTAGTTATTTTTCCTAGAAAATTTGGGTAGAAGTAATTGAGAGTGTATTGTATACACTGTATTTTTGTCGTTGTCAGTTTTACGAAACTTGTTACCGATAGATTGAAATCTGCGTGTGTTACAGCAAATACGCACGAGGAATGCATGGCTGTTTGCAACAAAAGATGCTCAGTGTCGCCACCGAGATTGTGGGAGACTATTCTAGAGGTTCAATATTAACAATTAAGCGGGTAAAATTGTTTACCCACCACACCAGACGCCCCCTTAACTCGGAACTCTGTCAACATTTTTTCCGAAATAAACATTTTTGCATTTTTTGATAGTTCTAATTAATCCGTACGCATTTGAGAAATTTGAAAATAATTTTTAGATTTTTTGCTCCAAGTTGACCATGGAGATAACCCCAGTACTAGCTGGCGTCCAAAAGGGGCTAACCCCACATTGAGTTTTAAAGCAATTCAAGTTTTCTCGTTCCTTATCCAAGGTTTTAAGAAAAAGTAGTATATCGATTCGCAATCAATTTTTTTTATGTTGTAGCTCACATATCGGTAAACTCGATATAAAACTGATTTTAGTTGGACTGCATTGTACGTTGACGTTTCGGCCCAAACAGTCATTCCTGAAGGTGAGGGTCGCTCACATACTTGCTATATCAGGCCTACGGATTTTTGTTTCGGGAGGGGCTTAAAAATTATTGCATTGATGTATTAATTCTGATGACTTGAGATAGTCACTGGAAACTGAACGTGATTATGAAAAGTTCTTAGTGAAAACAATTCCGAAACTAAAACAATAGACACTAAAAAAACCTAAGAATATGTTGTCTGTTACAAGAAAGGCTGTAGTGCATCGACGAATTAAATTTGATTATTATTAATTTACAAGTTAGAAATTTCTCTAGTTACAAAAATAAATATTCAAGAGTTCAAAGTATTTAGGGCTGCTTGAAAATGCTACGCATTCTAGACTACAGTTTACAAGGTGTAGCAGACGCTAAATTGGAATGAGTAGAAAAATATCCAGAAACCCGTCTCACGAAACTTTACACACATTTTTTAATCAGGAGAACGAAACCAACGTCAAGGTTGTCTCCATGGATAGGAATAGGTTCACATTTACGGAGACTTTAACCAGCGCAATGCCGATTTTATTCAGGATTCTGAAAATGAAAATATTCTAATCCCAGTCGTAGGAGAAAACGAAACACTGAATTTCATCTTTGACAAAACTGCTAGCATAGGATTAAATCAAATAAATCATGTAAAAAATCAACAGAATTGCTATCTTGACCTTTTATTTACAAACACTCAGGATGATTTCTGTGTATCTGAATCTTTGGCTCCTTTGTGGAAAAATGAAGCTTTTCATACTGCTATTGAATTTTCTTTGTTCATCCATAAAAATCAAGAACCCAACGTCTATGACTTTGAGGAAGTCTTTGAATACCATAAAGCTAATTATGACAATATCAGACGGAAGGTAGGTAATGTCGACTGGCAAAATACCTTTAGGAATGAAGCGAATATTGAAACCGCCCTGGACGTATTTTACAAAATAATTTTCGAAATTATTCATGAAGAGGTGCCCATTAAGAAGAAAAGACGACACGGTAGTTCGAAGCATCCTATTTGGTACAATAGGCAAATTAAAAATCTGAAAAATAAGAAACAAAAAGCCCACAAGCTATACAAGAAAAATCAAAATAACGAGCACTTGGAACAATATCTCGACATTTGCGATAAACTAAATATTTCCATAGATTCTGCACTTGCGGATTACAACTCCAAAACTGAACAGCAGATTAAATCCAGTCCAAAGAATTTTTTTAACTACGTCAAAACTAAATTAAAATCAGACAATTTCCCATCAACAATGCACTTGGATGACAACGTACATAATAGCCCGAAAGAAATCTGCAACCTATTTGCAACATTCTTCCAAGAAATATATACAACTTTTTCTGAACAAGACCGCGATCGCGATTATTTTGCTTTTCTTCCAGATTTTCCTATGGATATTGGTGTCAGTCATGTCATAGTGGAGGACATTTTCAATGCTCTAAATCATTTGGATTCATCAAAAGGTGCTGGCCCTGATGGAATTTCACCATTATTTATGAAAAACCTAGCAACCGAGCTTACAACTCCATTGTTCTGGCTCTTTAATATGTCTTTACAATCTGGAGAGTTTCCCAAAACATGGAAGAGTTCTTTCTTAGTACCTATATATAAATCTGGGAAAAAATCTGACGTTCGCAATTATCGTGGAATAGCCATAATCTCCAGCATTCCGAAACTTTTTGAATCAATCATTAACGAAAAAATATTTCTTCAAATAAAAAACAGAATTACTAACCTTCCACATGGCTTCTTCAAAGGTCGTTCGACCTCAACAAATTTATTAACTATTCACTGATTGCAATGGACAATGGAAACTACGTGGAAGCACTTTACACAGACTTTAGTAAAGCATTTGATCGAATCGACATCCCAATGTTACTTTATAAATTAAAAAAGATGGGAATTGAGCCTGAGCTGCGTACGTGGTTAGAATCATATCTATCCAACCGCCAGCAAATAATCAAATTCAAAGGAAAGCAATCTAATCCAATTGAAGTCACCTCAGGAGTTCCACAAGGCTCTCATTTAGGACCTCTATTGTTTATTTTATATGTGAACGATATTTCCTTCCTTCTCAAAAAACTGAAAGTACTAATCTATGCCGATGACATGAAACTTTACTTGGAGATAAGAAATACCGAGGATATTGATACATTCCAAAACGAAATTCTAGTTTTCCACGCGTGGTGTCAAAAAAGCCTCCTACAGCTAAACGTGAAAAAATGCAATTCAATCACTTTTAGTCGAAAACGACAAACATCGAATGTTGTGATTACCTTAGGAAGACAGACTGTAGCAAAATGTGAAAGAATTAGGGATTTAGGCGTTATATTAGATTCCAAGTTAAATTTTATTGATCATTATAACACAATTATTCACAAAGCTAACAACATGCTCAGTTTTATAAAACGCTTTAGTTATCATTTTGTAGATCCGTATACAATCAAAACATTATATATTGCTTATGTTAGGTCGATATTGGAATATTGCAGCATCGTTTGGTGCCCTTTTTCAAGCACACATGAAGAACGAATAGAATCTGTCCAAAAACAATTCATATTATTTGCCCTTCGTAAACTAGGTTGGATAGCATTTCCTCTGCCATCTTATGAAGCACGCTGCATGCTTATCAATATACAAACATTGAAGGAACGTCGTGAATTTGCAATGCTTTCGTTCATTAATAATATCGTCTCGCATCGTATTAATTCAGCCGAAATTCTATCCAAATTAAACTTTTATGCACCTTCTCGACAGCTACGAAACCGAAGCATATTCTCAATAACTCCATATCGCACAAATTATGCAAAATATGGCCCTATAAATCGAATGATGGCTGTTTATAACCGCTATTGCGAATCAATTGATTTTACAATGTCCAAACTAAAACTCACACAATATTTTATACATAAAAGAAATTCTAACGCATAAGAAAATGATTCTGTAAAAGCTGAAATTGTTTTATTTATAATAAAATTACGTATATATATATTTTAGTAAATAAGAAAAATGTAAACATTACTGTAACTATACCAGTCTACATCGATTGGCGAAATAAATAAATAAATAAATAAATGAATATATCAATGTGAAATTCAAGTTCACCGTTGCAAAGAATGTCCGAACAAAGTGAATGTCGAAATTTGCTTCAAATCTTCTGATAAGGCAGGCGATTTGTTGATGTGGAAAATAGGTTCAACTCCTATTTTCATGATCAGGCGTCTTGCTACTATTACTAGTTCTGTGACTACATCCGAAGTTTGCGTTAACTCAACTTTATGAAATTTTAAATTTATATGATACTGATCATGTCGTAATCATAACAATCCTGGGAAAAACACATGTTTTTTTTCATTTGACTCTCGTGGGGAATGGGTTAAAGACTATCTTCGACAATAGTATCAGGCGACTGAGAAAAACTATCTATTTATCTATTTAAGTAGATTCTTTTTGGATACTTTTTATATCATTGGGCTTAAGTATTAAAAATATCGTAGTTTAATTTTCCTAGATCCCTGAAATAATAGTAAAAGTCAAAATATAAAGTGAGTGCAAAAAACTACTGATTTCACTACAAGAATAAGAATATCTATTGACTTTCAGCAATCTAGCAAAACCGTTGGAATTTGAGAAGATTACCTAGATTAAGTAAATAGTATATTTGAACGTTTGAAGGTTTTATTTCGGAATTCATGGGTTTTTGAACAATGTAAAATATATATTTCAATGATTTAATCTAATGGAAACTATACAGAATTTAATCTACTGAACGAAACTGCTCAGAACATGTTCACTAATCGAAAGAAAATTACTTAGCACTGATTAGTGAAGGCTTCTAATTTGCGTAAAATTTGATAAACATTGATGACACCACCAAAATAACTAGAAACTATAAACATAGGTGAGCCTAATAATTTCAGCATTACTTGCTTCCGACACATGGAAGAGAACACATCGCACTTACATTTATTTGCCGAAGAGACTTTCTTTTAGAGTTGTCTGTTTTTAAATTGCAGCAAATTATCCGTTTCCTGCGAAACTTTTGCAAAACTTTTAGTCAATTCGTCAAACAAATATGTGGACACTAATTTCTTCAGTAATTGGTTCGTTTTTGAATAAAAATAATTAGCTTTTGATTTTTTTACAATCATCATCAAGATTGGAAGAGATGTTGACTTCTTGAAGAAAGTTGTAATGTTTGTCTGATTACAGGTTTGTGTTTTCACTATTTGAGAAAAAGTTTCAATTAAAGTTGTTGCACCTAACTCATCAAAGTTGTACGGATAACGAAGACGAAATGAAAAGATCAGAGCGCAATTTCGAAAGCACTCGTGCTGAGTGTACAAAAAAGATAGAAGATGTACAGAAAAGATAAAAGAGTCGATTTCGATTGGTTGATTTTTTCCTCTCTCTTTTCTCTCTTATTTAAGACTATCTCTCTCATTTTATTCCATGATGAGCAAAAACAGAACAAAAGACTGTCATATACTGAAGACATGAAATCGAAACACTTATCCCAACTTATTGGCTTATAGATTCAATCAGTCCCAACATTATAGTCGCTCTTCGTGATGGCCTATTGTTTTACCACTTTTTGACCCGTCCACCTTTAAAAGTATTTTGTTTTACACGTTTGTTGTAGATATCACGGATTTACGGATAATAGTGTATTAGTACGGTACGAATTCTTGTAAAATTAAATGAAGCGTCAATAAAAATGGTATTGCGTTAAAATGACGCGAAACAAAAACTGTCTTCACGGCTGAATCGTTATCAGACAAATTGAAATACTTTTTGTGTAGCACAGTACAGAGTGCACAGTGTACGCTAATACAGAAATTCAAAATTGTGTGCAATTCAAAAACTTATCATTTAAAAATAACAAACGGGGTTGTGGGTCTTTTATATATTTCCTTATGTAAACAATAAAAATAATATAACGAGTTTAAATTGGTCGTCCGGCAGATCTCGCGCAAGCGCTTAGCCATTGCACGTGGAAACTTGTTCACGAGGCGAGAAAATATTTTTGTCCTCACCAACTATGTCTTGGGGGGAGGGGAGTTGTTCATTTCTATCTCACTATTGTACATTTCCGTGTCATCATCGTAGTTGCTGCCTTTATGTTCGCGAATAGCTGATTTCTTCCTTGCTTCTCGCCCTCACTAATTTCCCTTCCGAATGGATTCCATTTCTCCCAAATGTGACATTAATCTGCGAGTAAGCGGTATCCGATCTTGTAGCGGAACATTGATTCTCTTATCGTCCATATATAGAGGGATATTAATTATAGCATTGTCACACACAGTTGTGACAATGTTTTAAGTTGTTCGAAATGAATGGTTTCGTCTGGGCTAATTTATTGAGCGCCAAATGGCTGACATGGTAGAACTCGATAAAGGCGGCTTCCGAAAGTCTAACCTCCATTTACTTCTTCAGAAAATGTTTCACATTATGAATGCTCGGTCCTGTGCGAATCATCAATAATTTTATAATCACCGTATTTGGCTGGAGCACTACTTCTTGCTTCTGCTACTCACTGATCTCGATAGATTACTACAGCAACAATTATAGTAACAGTTTCTCTTTTATTCTTCAGACAAGGCACACAGTATAAAAGTTACTATTTTTGTCGTTCGCATCGCACTGGCTCGAGTAAAACCATAAAGCACACTGAATTTCTTGACCATTGCCTTTGGTGGTTAGAAATAGCCTTCTTCAACTTTTTCATTTGTTCAAACCAAAAGAGCAAAAATGTTTGTTAAAAGTCGCCGGTTTTTTAAATTTATTATTGAAAAATTTCGGGAGGGGTTTTAGCCCCCTAGCCCCCCCCCCCTCTGGCTACGTGCCTGTGCTATATATGCCTATTTCTATATAGGGTGGGCGCTCCTATAGTTGAGGTGTACCAATAGTTGCAGTAGCGGGTTATACGCCTATCTAAGGTACCAACCATAACCAAATATTTTTTATTGGTTCATCGCACTAACGGCCAATTTCTTCACTGGATGAAAACCGGGTTTCGCTGAAAACCAGTTTTCGGGTTGCTGGTGATGAATTAGCCGAAAACCGATTATCAACGAAAACCGGTTTTCATCCAAGTGAAGAAATTGGCCGTAATATCATATGACAATAAAACTGTTATCCTTGAAATTTGATCAATTAACTATTGAAAAAATTCTTTGAATTTTGGGTTCCCTTGCACTGAAAAGTTGATCTAATGTACCTATAGTTGCAAGTCCCATAAGAAATCAATGGGATTTGCAACAATAGGAACCGAAATTAGCGATTGCATCACTATTGGTACATGAGTTCCTATAGTGGTACAAGCGGTTTTGAATGCATAAATTGGTTAATAAACAATTTTTAAATTTTATCTAAGGAATAGGGGAGAAACCTTTCGTTTAACGTATAAACATCGCCCATAGACATATTCATCGATTTTTTTATCAAAAATTTACCTTAAGTATACGACTATTGGTAACAGAGTTAAAATCATATTCAGCCGCATTTATTTTCAATATTCAGTGACGCAGCTGAAAACGTCAAACGAACAAACCGCCCATTCATCCATGAAGATTTTCATTCGGCTCCGATTATTACACGAAGCGACCGTGCAGCAACGAACCAAGCGCATCAAAGTAGGCCTTGGCTCAATGTAAGCGATGAAGATTGTTGTTTCATATGCTTTACCGGCATTTGAAAACATTTTCCTAGATAATTAGTGAAATGAATATATTGTACGATATTCAACTGAATGAATAACATGGATATTTGAATGAATATTTTTTTCTATTCACCGCGAGTCGCCAGGGCCGGCGTTACACTTTTAGTCCGAGTGGGTAGAAAGCATAGGCTGAGGGGTCTACTACTAGGGATTTGTCCAATGTTCTCGAAAAAAACACGTTTAAATTACATTCGCATTAAATCACTTGAATTAGTCCGAAATTTCGAGCGGGTAATTACCCACTCGATTATTTTCGAGTGGGTAGTCCTACCCATAGTACCCATGCTATCCGCCGCAAAAAAGATCTTCGATTATTTTTAACTCTGATTGGTAGATCAACCCTAATACATATTTCTTGCACAAATGTATATTATTGAGCATATTTTTTCAAAAATTCCAGTGAAAGTGTCATGTCTCTTCATTGAAAGGGATTAAGAGAAGAGTTATGGAGTCTTCGGAAAAGTTACTGTATGGCACTTAGCGTTTTATTTGGTTGGATCATACTAGTTCGGAATTCAGTCGCTAGAGCAGAGTTGTTATAAACTTGTTAATAAAGCTAGATTGAAATGTGGTGTCTTCGATAAAGTTGTAGGTCCTATCATTTTAAATATATCTTCTGAAGATGCAAGCTTTGTAGGTCCTGTATGTTTCGAAATAGAGAAGGTTTTAGTTAAAACATTTTCTTACAGATTATGTTTTCGAAAATGCGCCATATTTCAAAACGTATTGCACCTACAAAGTTGATATCTTCAGAAGATATATTTATTGTTATCTGACATACAACTTTGCCGTAGACACCATCTTTCTTTCTCGTTCCATTTAAAGTTGATAACAGCGCCGCCCTAGCTACTGAATTCCGAACTAATGTGAAATGATCAAATTAAGTGCTAGATGTCACATAAAAACTTTACCAATAACAACGTAACTCTAAAACAAAAGATAAGGATAGGACGTGTGAATTGTGAGTTAGACCCTTTTGGGCGCTAGGGTCCCCTGGGGTTACCGCCTTGAACTACGAGAATGCTTGTGAATTGAAAAGTAGTACATGTAATGATCTTATTTTTTCTAGACAACATGGGTCAATGAACTACGAATAAAACGTGTATTTTTACAATAAAAACAATGCTAATTTGGAAATGCGGGTTTTTCCATTTCCTGTAAAAAATGCAAAATTTGGGTTAAGCCCCTTTTGGACGCCAGCCATTCGTGTAGCGATATTGTATGTATATGTGAAATAATAATACATTATGGGACAGATTTTATCTCGTAATGCTGATTTCCTAAAAATTCGCGCCCTCAACGAAGTTGTATTGAAGGATAAGATCGTGTGCATATTACCTGTTTGATTCGGATCTTTCTAACTACGCGGCACTATTGAATTTTGTATTATCAATCGATCCTGACAGCCTAGACAATCGACATCTTCAGGAAAGTCAATTTTAAAACCAAGTTTGTATGGATATCCAGCTATATAATTCGGAATCATACCACAGAGTAGCTCTTGTGTCTTCAGAGTCTGCATCATTTTAATTGTATCATTTCGTGGCGCTAGTGTATTTGTGCATGTCAGAACTCAAATTATCTAGTGGAACTCGTGTATTTAGCTAAATAAAACAGAAAAACCGACTTAATCTACCTAGATGAGACATTTATTACACATACCACTGTTGATTCATTTGCAGAACTCATGCAAAATAGGCGCCCAACTAGAAACGGGATGAACATAGTTTCGAGTCCTGCACGAATAAAACCACGAAGAAACTGAATAAATCATAGAAAATCAATATTACAAATGGAATAAAAAAAATTATAGAAATCAATAATGCAAAGATAATAAAATTAAAAGTTATAAATCAAATTAGATTAGCGCATTAAATGAAAATTAGCCAATATTTAAAAATAGCGATGAAATTTATGGAATAAATTAGATCGATTCAAACTAACTAACTCAGTGATTCTCAGCCTGGAGTCCGCGGACCCCTAAGGGGCCGCGAAGTCTTTGCTAGGGCAAAGAAAAATATAGTTTCCAAGTGCAGATTGAAATTTCAAGCCTTGTTTCCTAACAAACTGAAAATAACATGTTGATAGTATACAAAATCGATGTTTATCCATGGGGGTCCGCAGAAACCCAGGGCGATTTCTAAGGAGTCCGTAGTACGAAAAAGGTTGAGAACTGCTGAACTAGATGAGTGAAATAAATAAACAAAAAAGACCACACATGAAAAAAATAAAAAGGAAAAATTTAATTAAATGAACCAAATGAATAAAATGAATACAATGAATCAAATGAAATAAATAAATAAAATCACTTAAATAAAAAATTAAATTAACGACTTGAATGAAATGAATAAAACAAATAACTGAAAAAATAGACACTTTATTATAATGAAGAATCTGAATAAAATGTATGAAAAAATGAAAAAAATGCTTAAAATGAAAACCATAAAACATTTTAAATGAATGGTGTGAATAAAATGCATGTAATGATTGAACTGATCAGACTGAATCCAAAGAATAAAACGAATAAAATAGATAACATGAGCTGAAATAAACAAAATGAATAGCAACAATGCTGAATGAAAAAAAAATTAAAATGCAATGTTCATATATTTAAAATTAGTCAAATATTCAAAATGAATAAAACAAACAACACGAAGAAAATCCATGGAATCAAGAAACTGGAAAAAATGAGTACATAGAATGAAATAAACAAAAATATTGAATAATGTAAATGAAATAAACGGATTGTACGAATTTGAGTACCATTGTTTTAGAAAGTTCAGAAATGTTTGTGATGATCCCATTATTTGAAAAATGGATAATTAATATACTAAGGACGTTTCGTTCGGAATTCTCATTCCGGAGGTATGGAATAATGAGTCCTATACAACCCAATATCATGACAAAGGAATTGATCTAACTACCAGAATAAGTACTTAAATTCTTCGAAAAGCAAGTGACAATTGAAAGTGTCCCTGAACATATAAACTATTTTTGAGACATGAACATTCTTGAAATTACATGCCCCAGTTTTTGCAAATAAATACGTTTTTAGTCATATTGATCGTAAAAGTGTAGCAAAGTGCATCTTGCATTGACATGCTAAGCCAAACCAAACGTTTCAATTCGATTGATTCTCATCAGCTTAAAATGTGCCTTTTCTTGCGGGATATCGCGCTTGACTTGAGCTTTACTCAGGAAAACAAATTGTGTCTCCGTTTTTTTGGAGCGAGAGTCAATCCGGCGCTAGCTTAGTCCTGTCACTAAGATAGTATCGGATTTTTATGAGACGAAGTCGAAACACAAATTCCATAACTAATTTGAATCATTGTACTTGTATCCCCCATCGTGAGTTCAGGTGGTTTTCGGGCGACTTTTTCCCGGATCTAATTTGAAAATAAAGCTGTTTTTAGTTTTCACATGACATTCAAAATTCAATAGACATAGAAAGAGTTTAGAAAATACAAGTGGAATGAATCTTTTCGAAATTTTTATCTTCAAATATTCATGTTACTCAGATAAGTTTAATATTTATCTGAGAAAGTAAGGATTCCTTTAATTATAGTGTATATAAACGTTGGAGACAAAGCATTCCTACTCCCAAAATATTGAATTGGTATATGGAAGATTGAATATGTGCCTAATATTTTAAATGGAATTATCTAAGTTTCTTTTGCAACAGCTATCTTCTGAGAATATTTCCTTGTAGCGAAAATTGGCTACAGCGCTCGGCACCTCACAGTTGGCTTATTGTGGAGGCTTGGTCTACTGCCAAGGACCACATCGAGTAGATCGCGTCGAACCGGAAGGTTAAATGGCTTAATCGTCTCGTGACAAAACTGGGGACAAATTAGTTCACGAATCGCAAAAAGATACCTAACCCCTTAATGAAACGATTCCTAACTTTTGCCGAGTAGTGTACAAGCGCACAAGTTATGGGATTTGGTGTCCAACTTGTAGTAACTCGGTGAAAATTTGGATTTATTGTCTATGTGTCTTCAATTGGCAACATTTATTTAAGTAACTCCGCTTACTATATGAAGCCCCCTTACTTCTTTTGAAGATGATATTTCCTAAATCCACACTCGTGCACAATTGCAAATCACAATGACGACATAAACATCAACTTAGCACAATTACACATTTGATTACATTAACGAATTATTTCTTGAAAAGGTCATCTTGAATGTTACAATGAGATAAATATCGCTAAGAACCACTAATACAGCTCTATATCTGGTGATTTAACCAGCAACTGGAATTAAAATCTAATCAACATTAATGAAACAACACCTTCCCGCTCAATGATCTCCACGGCAGGGAAATGACGATGAACGGTGAGCTATCTGATTGTAAATATTTAAGCTGTTCACAGCAGGTTCGCTTTTGGAATGTTCGATTTGAAACTACAACGTGAAGGTTCTCGGCGGAAGCGACTGTATAAACAAACAATATAAATCAGGACCAGTTGAATCAAGTGGAATAAATAGACAGGTAGAATCGAAAAAAAAACTCAACCCACACAATCGACTCGCGGCGGCTGGTACCGTTGCCGAGAAGCAATCCGATACATCTTATCGCATTCGCATTCTTATCGCACCTGGCGGGAATCAATTGTGGTTGCGATGGTAGATTCGATGATAACATTTTCGAAACTGCTCTCGTTCGGTTGAGCAAAACAAACATCAATCACACGATTGGTTTGCAGTGCTACAGGTTGCCAAAATTAGCTAAACCTATACTTAGAACGAGGCTAGAGTGTTTTACGGGGAAGTTGTTGACAGTTTCGAAGTAGTGGTTGTGCTCTCTCCCACTTCAAGGGAACAATACATATTATCATCTTGGCCGATAACACTTGCCACTCTTTTGTTTTTCTTTTTGAAGAACAGGTGAGGTTTACTTGCTACATATATAAGCAAACAGAGACAATTGTCTTTTTGTGTTTTGAAGTGAATATTTTTAGAAAATGCAGCACCACGCACTCAGAATAGAATTCCAAAGCAAATGAAAATCTCATGATTAGGTATTCTAAAATAAGTGCCGACAAAACAGATTATATCCTTGTTACTATCTCCATGCGTTTATTAGTCGAACCAATTTGTCCCAATCCAGTATTACAGACATTCCATGAGATGTTTGACAATTGATTTCTACTTTTATTACAAAAATCAATAGAACACAATTTTCTAGACGACTTTAATTTTACGGAAAATGTAAACACGTTATTTGATATTATTGGTCTTACTTGATACTGGTTTTAGCCTCGTGGGTTAGCATCTTTGACATGCAACACAACAGAAGGATATCAGCCTATGGATGGCCCTATTAATTGATTTTTTTTTAAATAATTTTTATTAACCATTTTACATACAACCAAATGAAAGAAAAGTTTTACTACGTACCTTTTACGTTGGTTGCGGCAAAAAATACCACAACTGCATATTATTTAAAAACCAGTCGTGTTGTTGCGCTCCGATTTTAAAGAAGCATGGGGCTTCCTACTGGAACGGGAAGTGAAGTTAAACGGGCATTGAATACTAGTCCGGAGAAATAGATCGACATTTCACCTTTGGTCTAACTTGATGAAATTCAATTGGGTTGGGCGAGATTGAAAACAGGGTACACATTTTATCGTGTCTATAACTCACCTTTCATTATTTGGGTTCCTTTTCGAAATATCAGAAGCAACAGCCGGTGAGTGTTGTTAGTAACTTTCATTGTACTGAACGAAATCATACCATTTTGAAATGTGTATAAGAAGAATGAAGACAGCAAAAGCGGATTTTCAAAAAAAAAATCATTTGAATGTGCCAAGTGGTTCAATCGAAGACATATGCTGATTTCGTAGGTTCGCTCTGAGCTGTCACTTTTGTATGGATTTTGTAAATATTAGAGCGAACCTAGGGTGACTCTGATCTAAAACCGAAATCAGCAATAGAAGTTGTATAATATAATATATGTAAACAGTTGGACAACAGTTGTAGATGCGCCACATCGAGCCCGAAACCAGTCGATCCTTTTTTGTTGGTAAGAACAATAAGGGTTCTGTCCTGGCTCGCGTCGCGTTTTCTTGCCTGTGTAATTCTTACGTTAGTACAATCACCCAAATACATGTGAAACCTTTAGTAGGGAGGCCGGGGTTAGTTGCCCGAGTTTTGCTTTCGGAATTTCTGTACTCATTCTGGTTAGACTTTTTGATAAACATTTTGCGCTATCATGAAGATACAAAGCTTGATCACGCATCTGATTTTTTTTTTCAAAAAATAAGAGAAAATGTTATTAAAAATCAAATGCGGAGTAAGAAATTGGCCAACCAACCCCAGAGCTGGGGTAGGTTGACCGAGTTGGCAAAATAAGTGGCCTGCGTTAAGCCAAACCGAACTGAGCGTTTGTTTCGATAACTAGCCATTAATATAGAAAGTAAAGACGCCCAATCCCTCTGGATAAAGATTCGCCATCTCCATTTTATTGTTCTTATTTATCTGTAAGTGTCATTCCAATCGAGCACGAGACTAGTCAAAAACTCTCAATTCGAAGAAAATCGTTTCGAATCCTTCTGGAACGAAGACCATTGACAGGTCCCGTGCTCGATTGGAATGACACTGACAGATGAATGGTAAACAAACGATAGACGTGTCGAGTCTTTATCCAGAGGAATTCAGCGTCGTTAATAGAAAGTAAAGAGATTTTTGCTTGCGCTGGATTACTTTTTGAGTTCTCAAAAACAAACTGATGTAGACAGTTCTTGTGGTACTTTGCCATTGGGTGCAATAGACAAATTCCACGCACTTGTATCGCTTACCTCATGAAAATAAATCTGCTAATATAAGTAAAAGTCGTTCTGAAATATCTTGGTATAGGTTTAAGGCTCCCAAATCATAGATATATAGAAATTTTTAAAAGAATTTTATGACACTCGTCAATAAAAACCAGTAGTACATTAAAGACTCGTTTTTAATAATTGAATAGATTTCCCGGTACCACACCGGTATGTTCGTAATAAAATTAATTTGGAGTAATCTTAAATGCCATTTGATTGTATATATGTATATATATATATATATATATATATATATATATATATATATATATATATATATATATATATATATATATATATATATATATATATATATATATATATATATATATATATATATATATATATATATATATATATATATATATATATATATATATATATATATATATATATATATATATATATATATATATATATATATATATATATATATATATATATATATATATATATATATATATATATATATATATATATATATATATATCGTACAAAGATTTCATCTTTGGACGCAAATTTTTGAGTGAATGGATCGCCGGATAAAAGTGGGGCAAAAATTGATAATTTTTCCGTTGTCCCCTAACGCAAAAATCATGATTCTTTTCGATTTTTCACGAAAACAATGCACGATATCTATGAAATATTTTTAGAAGCTATCAGTACTCATCAATAACTTTCTAAAAATGTGCTATTTGTATATAACAAACTTTGAAATCGTTCTTTCACAGGGGTGCACTGAAGTGTTGTCTCCTAACGATTTCCGTTACAGTACGATAAATCCTTCTGCAGAGTTACTTTGGGAGCCTACAGAACAGGATATATAGACATAAAAGATATAAGCAACCTATTTTAGAATTAGCGCAGCCATGCAGTGGTATGAGTGACCTAAGGGGTGAATCAGCGACGGGGGGGGGGGGGGGTGGAATTCCATTAATGGGAAGGCCTACCTTATAATATCGCAAAATAATCGAGTTTTTATTACATCTATCAATGGATAAACTATCTAAGGATAAATCAACAATTTCAGAACAGAGTTCAAAAATATGGAATGGAACGCAATATGCCAAACAAGCAATGAGAGCGCACAGAAGAATTTGCTCATAGGGAATAACACTCACTTGTCCTCCTTAAATATTCTTTCAAATTGACAGGATAATTATTGACCACTTGGAACAAACCACGGTTTATCTTTTCGGAATTGATTTTTTTCTACATGAACCAAACATCGTAGTTTAACACAGCTTTTCAATGTTTTATAAAACGTTAAAGTTAAAATTTTATCGAGGAGGTGCATTTCTCAGAATTCGCAAATAAAAGATACAATTTCACGAAATTCTCCAGTTTTCTATCATTTAGATAATTCAGTGACAAGCCAGCCAGCTGACCCATAAGACCGCAACTGTGTGCAGATTTTTAACATTTTTTTTGTACTGTAATATATCTGAATTTTCAAAAAGCTGCGTCTTTCCTTTGTTTTCCAAAAATCGCGTAAAACGGCTGCATTTTGATTAATTTCCGCAATCATCACAAACGCCAGTGGTTGAACTGGAAGGGCGATATTCTATTTCGAAATCTTTACTTCAACCGTATTACTGGTTTTTGCAACATTTTATACAATATGTAAATATCATAACTGCTTGACTGAGTATAATCGTTTGACAGTCTTACCTTTGCTGAGTTGCTTCAGTGTTTGTTTATTTTTAACGCAACAAGAAAATAAATATTGAACCACCCTAATGACGTTTTTCGATCTGCCCTAATCAACAATCAATTTTATTTTCAAGATTTTATAATGTCAAAAAACAAAGTCAGTGCATTAAATTGCTTGAAAAAACTTATTTGGTCAACAAAATAAAAATTTGTTGAGTCACCCTAATAAACAGTTAATTTTATTTCATATATTTTCAGATGTCAATAATGTATTCAACTTACCAATACTACTTGAAACCACCTTTTTCGAACCATTAGAAAGTGGCGATTGTGGTCTACAATCACTTCTATACCGGGCCACACTTAATTTGATTTCTAAAAATCATTTATCAAATACACATGAAGGTTAAACTAGAAATACATCTAGTTTGGCAGGGGACAACACTTCATATGCGACCGTTTGTGTTCATTTTGGTGTTGTCCCCTAACGCAGCGTTTGCTACGGTCCTGAAAAAAATTTCATGAAAGCGAGCTCAATATTTTGCTCTGTTGTCCCCTAACGCGACACATTCACCTCTCAGAATGAAATGACAACCCATAACATTAACGTTGTGTTAGAACTTTTAAAGAATTCAATTAATCGTACGATTTTTCAAGCGACGAGCTGTTAACAGTTGCATAATGCGTGCAAACGTTGTCCCCTAACGCTGGAATGTGTCTATAGCAAATTATAACATATGGGAGCAGAACGTGACGTAGTATGTTTTACTGAAAACTACATAGTCTTCAGCCCTAAGATAAGTCGATAGTGTTGATAGATTAAAACTCATTCGTGAATTATATTGCACACTAGACTGGTTCAATTTTTGACTTTTAGCTCCACCAGGCTTTTCTGATTCCTTTTATGGCCCATAGTAATTGTGCAAGTTTTGGCACCGATCGGTTGTGTCTACGGACCCTCCAAAAATTCCAAAAAATTGTATATTGAAATTAGTATGGAAAATCGGTTAAAATTAAAAATAAATTCTTAAAAAATCACCTCATCAATCAATTCATGAGAAAACTATATAAGGTAGGTATTCTTCTACTGAACACATTCGTGGAACATTGTAAGTTTGCGAAAATTCGCTGAGAAAAGTTATTAACTAAAGAAGCAGCATGGCTTCAAAACAAGTGGATTTTATTATTAATCATAGCAACTCTGTTTGAATAACTGCATCTGCCATACGGGAGCGGTGGGTGGTAAGCCTAGTTTACACTTGTATAACGAAGGCTCAAAAAATGTTACAAAAGATTCAAAAATCGAGAAAAATACAAGCTCCCATCATTGCCTAGGGAATGATGCAAAGACGAACTCTGCAAAATTTCAAAAGGATTGGTCTCGTACATTTTGAGCTAGGATGTACACCGCCAAACAAGGTTTCGGCGAGGCGCATCAGAAGGTTCACTGTCACTCGCTCAATTTTCAGTATTTTACCCTGAAAATTCGAAAAAGTATTATTAAATTGTGGAATTATTATATGGAAATCAATTAATATACTAACACTCTCTGAATCGTCTTAACATTTTTATTTTAAAATAAACCTTTTTACCGAATTAACCTAATCCTCTTTTTGAGCTTCATTTCGATCGTACAGCCTGTTGTTATTAAAATTATATTACAAGTTTTTTATCCCTCATTACTTTATAATTCACGTTGATGCCTCACTACTCTACTAGGCTAGAAGCTTTTTCAACGATTGATAGTCTTTCAAACGCCTGCATGAAGGCAAAATGAAATATTGAATTAAGCTGCTTTCTTGCAAACAACGTGCAAACAACGTGCAGCAAACGTCTAATCGAACGAAAAGGTAAATCGATGCTTCCGGACATCTTTCCATCGATAGCTTCGTCCTCACTGAGAAACAAAAAAATGGTTCAAAGTCGCCCAACACGGGTCCAATAACGAACGTCTGTTTACCGATCTGTAGCACGGCGTTGGTCCAACGAGGGATCTTCATGGGATGGTTTTACACCACCATTTCTGAGGGGGCAGTTAAATTTGGCGGTATTAAACTTGCGATAGGGATCACTTCTCGCGTGTTTTTTGAAAAGGGCCAATAAGCATGCTGTCAAAATTCACTTTGAGAGGAAATTCTGGACAAACCATTAATCGCCGACTATAAATCAGAACAGCGGTCGAAAGAGAAAACTTTTCTCTTTCATAAAATGGTAACATCCATTCTCGGCGAGTTACGAGTTGTCCGGAATTTTCTTTCAAAGTGAATTTTGACAGTATGCTTATTGGCCGTTTACAAAAAACACGCGTGACTTGGCGAACGAACAAGTTTGCTTTCAGTTTTGTTCATGCCAAGCAAATGTGTAGGGGAGACCGGGGCTGGTTGGCCGAGTTTTGCTTTCGGAATTTCTGTACTCATTCTGGTAAGACTTTTTGTAAAACGGTTTGCGCTATCATGAAGGTATAACCCTTGAGCACATATGTAATTTTCTTCATTCATAAAAAATCAGGGAAAAAGTTCATAAAAACAAATGCGGAAAGAAAAATCGGCCTACTAACCCCAAGGCGGGGGCAGGTTGGCCGAGTTTAGTAAAATAAGTGAAACACGTCAAATGTATCAGTGGAAAATCTTTATTAATTAAAAAAAGCTTTTGTAATATTGTGTATGAAAAATGTAAAAAACATCATTTTTTTAAATATACGTAAAGAAAATAAATTCCACTCTTCACTTTTTAGTCTTTTAACCTTTGTAGACTAAGTTTCGGCAGCTCCTCCGCCAGCCAACGCTTACGTTTTCTTTCATTTTTCTCCTCCTCCAATGCTGCTTTGATTGAGGAATCGGTCAAAATTTGAGTCGATCGGCGTTTACGACCCTGCCGCTTCTTCGAATCGGATCGTGTACTTGCCTTGGGGAAGGGTCTGACGTCTTCTGGGAGGCAGATTCTGTGCTAATGGACGAGTTTTGTTCGGGGTTGGGTCGATCTGTCAAAAATCCTGCCAGAAACTCCTCAGGATTCAAATTTTCAGGATCGAAAGGGCAGGCGCCAGAGACTCTGAAACCAGCTCGAATATTGTTGGATTATTCGTTAGTTGGGTATTCCATAGTTGGGAATGCCCCAACTAAAAGACGCTCTTATGGCAGACAATAAAAAAGACAATAGGCAAAGATGTGAGCAGATGCATTTCACACTACTACTATCCTTTTTAGAGATTTTTTGACAAATCGATTTCGTTATATGGGACGAGGTCGTAACAAATGAAATGCAAAAAGTTTTGGTGACATTTAATTCATAAAATATTGGGATCATCTTTCTGTTAAACAATTTCCATCTTTAATAATTATAATCTCTTATTTCTGTTTCATAATAATTTTAAGTTATTTTTATTACTTATTTCTTATGTATATTTTTCCTTATTGCCATCAACATTAGCATAATATCAAATTTCGCTCTGAGAAAGGTTTGTATTTCACAAATATCAAAGTGCACATTGCTCTACGCTAAATTTACAACTCAGCCAACCAGCCCCGCACAAAACTCGGCAAACCTACCCCAATGCATATTTTCGAAAACAATCACGATTTACACAAACAAATATAAGGTTACATTGGTAACCGTTATTCCATTTTGTTGGGTTTTGAATACCCTTTCCAGCGGTACCAAGTTTTTGGAAATTGTATGTAAATTGATTCGCGTTACACACATTACTTTACAGAAACAGAAATTTACTCATCAGCATCAGAAAAAGAATAAACGTGCTCCTGTACAAACGACACAACCAAAACACCTGAAATAGACATCGGAACATGGGCGACCTAATACCCCACCAGGATCACTATAGATGTCGGTACTGCGTATTATAGCCTTCTCATAAAGGACACTCGGCCAACCAGCCCCGGTCACCCCTACCCGTTTTTATCAGCCCCTTGGTGTATTTTAGGCTGACAAAACGGAGAAATTGACAAAATCGGGATTAGCTGTTAAAATATTCTTCTTTAGTCTAGACATAGAACTCTTTCTGATTATGTAGTACAAATTTCCCTTAAAGGGGTCTTCCAATGCAAAATTTAAAAAGAAGTTAAATTTCTATTTCTGTATATATTGTATTTTTAAGATGAGAAAAATATGCTCAAGAAAGGATTTACAAGTATTTCCGGGCACCTGTTTCAAACTTCAAATAGTAGGGGAGACCGAGGCTGGTTTTTGCTTTCGGAGTTTCTGCACTCATCCTGGTTAGACTTTCAGATAAACGGTTTGCGCTGTCATGAACATACAACCCGTAAGCACACATGTGGATTTTTTTCATTCATAGAACTAAATTAGGAAAAAGTTATTAACAAACAAAGGCGAAAAGAAAAATCGACCAACCAATTCCAAGGAGTTTTCAGAGCAAAAAAAAACACTTTCTTGCGATTTTTTTATAAATTTGGGTGAAGCGAATTGATCAAAACTTTTGTACACCATAATGTATCATTTCAATAACATTCTGTAATTTTTCAACGCAAACAATTGACACGGTGGCGATTTGCGGTATTAACTGCCATTCAAAAATTGCTTGCTTTATTTCAAACTTTGCATACACATTCTATGTAAAAAATACCTAAACCCTGCGTTGAGTTTGCGAAATAATTTTTCAATAAACGGAGTTTTTAACAAGGTTAAAGAAATGCTATTTTTTCAGATAACTCAAGATTTAAAAACAGAGAGATGTGTTAAGATATCTCAAGATTTAAAAACAATCAATATTACAACATGAAATTTTTTTACGCGCAAAGTGCACTGTATGTAAGTATTGCTCTTGTCCTGCTGGAACATTATCAAAACAGAAAAAATGCGTTGTACAATGCATACAAAAATGGAGCACTACATGTCACAAAATCGAAAATCGCTAAAAATCAAGTATATACAACATTGTTTTGTATTGCATTTGCTATACTAGCACAGTTTAAAAGTTCAAAATCACTGTAATCCATAAAAAACTAACAAACTCTAAATAGTTGACATATTTTACCATTTGTGACCATTCATAAATTACGTAACGCTACGACAAACTGTAACATGTGGTGACATATGGGAGGAGGAGTAAGCTAGAACGTAACGTAACATGTTTTTACTGAAGAAAAAAAATTTAAAGCATTTGTTGGGTGATAAAGAATGGGGAATGAAGAAATTTGTAACAATTTGTTACATGGGGGAGATGGGAGTGAATTTTGAGCAATTTTTTGCGTTACGTAATTTATGAATGACCCTTTTGACTATTGATTTTCAACTGAAAATAACTTCTTTTAACGAACTGAATAAAAAAGCTTGTATTTTTGTAAAAAAAAACTTCTCGAAAAATTGAAAAAACTTCTTCTTGGCACATTGACGACCTCATTGAAAATGTCCAACACTATTTATTATGAAAAACTATAACCAATTATTTGTTAAAAAAGTCTTTTTCAATTTTATTTTGCACGGTTTTTCAAGATTTATTTTGCACGGTTTCACGAAATAACACGGATTTTTTACACTTTTTTTTGCACGAGACGCATCTCCCGTGCAATAAAAGAATTTGGTGTACTATAGTGGAAAACTATGCGCTTTAAGAGTTCATGCGAGCAAGTTTTTAATTTGAAACAAAATTGATAACACTGCCATTTTTCAACTGGTTTTGATGATAAATAGGTCGATAGATGCGGAAATAAATGTTCTCTTTAAATTTGTATTTAAACGAAGTCGCTGCTTTAGAAGAACGTTGAGTATTTTTCTTAATGTTCATGAAAAAATCGCAAAATAATGGTTACTTTCATATCGTGGTCCCAAAACCGCATGCTATTTTTTTAACAAGACAGCATAACATAGCATATCATTGGAAAGGTAATTTATTCTTTTTTCCTGAACACTTAAAAAATTTACAATCGGTTAATAGATGACCGTCAAGAAAAAAAAATTTGCCGAATGTCCCAAAAAATAATTTTTTAACTATAAGTCAAGATTTTGAGGGTAGTATACAACATAATTCATACATTATTTGTTTTGCATTTGCAGTCACTTACAAAGTACAAAATCACTGTAGCGCCGTGTTATCGATTTGGTGTAATTTGACATGGGATTGTAGTACACACCAAAAAAATTTGAATTTTATCGTTGACGTAATTGAAAACATGACACAATTCAACAAACCGTAATTTACGAAATGATGGAACATTACCGAGTTCCATTCAATTTTACATGAAACATATACTTTACATTCGTAATGACATAAAATTACACTTCCTACTATTCAGAACAAACGCTGTATGTGGAGTAAAATTACATGATTTACGAAATTAAACGTCATGTAAAATTAAAATCAAACGTAAAACTAAGTCATTTTTGATGGTCGTATATGTCAGGGTCAGGAGACGTAAATTTACACTATTTTTTCTAGGTGTGTAATATTTAGGTGCAAATGTTTTATATGAGTTGCGCTTTTCGAATATGTTTCCTCTACTATGTTCTATGGTATCGGTCCAAAGATGTCTCAAAAATTCACGAATGCACCAGGAAGAAAATCTATGCTACAGTACCCTCATGTAGTCTATACAAATTACTGTAAAGTTTGATATGGCGCTCGGTATTGTATGGATGTTCCTTACAATGTCTACCGCATCTAAAAGCAAAGCAAAGCTTTGATACTATAATTCCGTTTTGGAAGTGTACCTTCTACTTCCACAGACTTCGCAGTGTACAGTACAATTACAGGGCTAGTGCTACGATGCTACTGATCACTACAAATTCTTTCTGGATGAGTTCCGCACTTACGACGAATGGTTTATGAGACCAACACCCTACCCTCTGAATCACCAAAGGCAGGGATCATTTCTAGGTTGCCCAAAACTAACTAATATGTCTCCACATTAATTCAGAAATTTGACATTTATGATTTTTATTCATACTCAGGTTATGCTAAGGCGCACCTCCAGCTATAAGTTGTATGAGTATTGAATATGGATCACATTGCCCCCTGGAATGAGGAATCAGAATATATTGGCTTAAATGGCACGTTCTTCGTATGTAGTCGGGGATTTGTGCCTTGGAGGTGTGGGAAAGTAGAATTGGAAGGGTGGGAAAAATAACAGCACAAAAACAAAAATAAACAACATGTAAGCTAAACTCACAAGTAGTTCAACTCGCCTGCGAGTAAGCCTAAAGCTCTTTACCACATTGGATAAGAAACTTTAGTATATCTCTGAGTTTCAGTCGTCCAAACATGGTTTCGTCTATATAAGGACGGCCGAAAACTCGAAATCGCAATTACGCTACCGCTGGACAATTGCATATCAGATGATATGAGGTTCCGTAGTCGGATTCACAAAGATCACATAAAAACTACAAGGGGCAGCCCTATGGGGTTGCACGAACTGTAGACGTAGGATTATACTACTTAATGTAAAATATTTATTTATTTTAGAACAAGCTTTCTAGTTGCTCTCAAACAGATCCTAAAAGTTCAAACACCCATGGATAACCCCAAGTTTGTAGATGTGTTTCGATGCCACAGGATTGTAAAATGGTTAATATTACGTCATGAAAATTCAATTCTTCCGTGACAATTTTTTTTGCCTGCAAAATGCCCTGTGTGTATGCAAAGCTCATGATTTGCTGGGATATTAGCATTGATCGGAAAATGCTTTCCAACGCTGCGCATTGCATACATACAGGACATTTTGCAGGTCACCAGAAGCTGTTCATTTTACCACCGCCACATGTTCATTTTACCCACTCGCTATAAACAGACATGTTTAGAAATCAAGAATCATGTTTGAAAAAATGTGTTTATGACGAAGTATTTTTACCAGATATGTACAAAACATGTCTAACAAGAAACATAAGGTGATTGTAATATCTCATTCACTTAGTAGCTAGAAAATAATGACTTTGCTTAACGTGTTCATTTTACCGCCAGTTCCCCTACCTACCAACACATTCGCGCCAAACATTGAACTCAAGCGTACAATGCAAAATGAGTCAACGCTGATGATGATGGGTAGAACAAAAGAGACAACTAGTACCACCACGACACTATTAGCGCATTTCACCAAAATACCACGCGACCTTTCCTGATTGAAAGGAACGGCCGCGCTTAGCCCATCTGTCATAATATCGTGATTTTGCATAGCGAAGGGCTGAATGATAACACATTTTGTTCCAAAAACAGCCCTGCGTTATGCAACAGTTTGTGCAGGTTGATTATACCAGTTGCAAGTGGGGCCAAATTCACCAAGTTCCGTAAAATTCCTTTTAAATTACAGAATTGATAAAATTGCTTAGATGAGCTAAACTAATTAATCAAATCCTGTTTTAAAAGCTGTCCTTGCGCTTAAACCAAAATAATTTCAAGCGCAAATAGCAAATACATGTGCCAGTTAAACCAAAAATTTACTGGCAACATTACAGCGGCATTTAGGAAGCAGTTGGAGCGGTCGCCTGTTGAACGACACAGAGCAGCGTCCCTCCACAGCCAGTGTAACGGACTTCTAGCTCAGCTACACTGGCTGTAAAAACAGAGCGCAGTGATCTGCTTCGCCAGCCGTTCAACAGGGAACTGAGCGTGTCTGGCCAAGTCCGTTCTTTAAATAGTCGATGATGACGTCATTCATAGAAGCGTTGCGCGCTAGGTACACCAATCCGTCGTACAGGGCTTGGGAAGCGCTATCTTCTGTGTGTTAATGCGCGATATTTTGACAAGGTTGTATATTATTTAATTTTTTAATACTATGATATTAAAAATCTTTGGTTTTATCTATTGGAATCTATTCTTAGAAGTATTTCAGGGCGATTTGCGCAAAAAATTTGAAAATTTATCGTGAGATGGCTGAATTATATGCGTTTAAAATTGGACCACTTTTCGTTACATACCATTTTTGTAGAATTTGCAGAGTACACCCCCATATCGAAAACAAAGACGTAGTCCTACGTCAAAAAGACTCAGCGCGCTGAATAGTTGCCATATGATAATTGAGTTTGCAGTGGCCGGTTAAAGACCTGGTCAGCATGCCGCAGTGAAGCTTCGAAAAATGTAGGAGATTTTTCGAAATCACTGGGCGCGGTTGTTCTAGAAACGCCTTTGTTTGGCGACACGTTTGTAGATTTCTCCAAGAATTGCGGTGCTCGGACGAAGCTCAGGACCGTATTTTTTCCCTTATCCAACTTGTCGAAATTGGCAGTGGCAGGGCGGGCTCAGGACCAACGAAGTCAATCGCTGAACCTGCCCTGGCCAATTCGTCGGCCCATTCATTTCCAGTAATACCAGAATGTCCGGGCACCCAGACAAGTTACATAGTGTGGACAATGCTTAGTTCTTCGATTTGAGTTCGGCACGCGATCGCTGGCTTAGATCGTGATTTGTCTGAGCTAAGGGCCTTGATTGCAGCCTGATTATCGGAGCAGAAGTTTATAACTCTGCCGGACAAACTCAGTTGAAGGGCCGATTGTACCCCGCATATAATCGCAAAGATTTCTGTTTGGAATACAGTACAGTATCTACCTAGTGAGTGAGATTGTTCCAATGTCATTTCACGACAGTAGACACCAGCACCAGCACGTCCCTCCATCAGAGAACCGTCAGTGTAACAGACCACTTGTTGTTGTCTTTCCATATAGCCAGACAACCACTCCTCTCGGGAGGGAAACTTCACATGGAATGTCCTGTAAGGAAAACTACATGTGATTGTAATATCGCTGGGAGCAAGAATATTTTCACCCCATGTAACCATTTGTGACCACAATCGTGTATGACTGGTAGCAAGATCAACATGGTTACTGTTGCAAAGCCCAGTAACCTGCAGTCTGTATACACATGATAGTGCTTCTTGTTCGAGAAGTATGTGTAATGGTTTGATATTTGGAAGTGCCTCAAGAGCAGCAGTCGGAGTCGTGGTGAAAGCACCAGTCAACGCCATGAGCGCCATTCTTTGCAGATGGTTTGGCTTTGACTGGACTGTCACCACCTCTCCCCTCTGCCACCACACAAGGAATCCGTATAACAGTATTGGATGTACAATTGTCGTGTAAATCTAATAGATGTATTTAGGTTTGAGATCCTAGGTTTTCCCAAAAGTTCGTCTGCACTGCCCGAAGGCCATGCACGTTTTCTTGACTCTGAACTCAAAGTGAGCAGACCAATTCAGTTTGGAATCCAATATAACTCCAACGTATTTGACATGATCTGCACACAGTAGCTCAGAATCTAAGAACTGCAAAGAACGAAACCCGGTTGTTATTTGCATCTTCGTGAAAAGAACCATTGAAGTTTTGCTTGGGTTAACTGATAATTAAACTTGTCGACACCACTGTTCGACAGCTCTTAATGCCTGTTGCATTAAGTCAAAGATTGTTCCGATGCAAAGTCCAGTAATTAGTATTTGGTAATCGTCAGCAAACCCGTAGGTTGGAAATCCAAGCTCATTGAGTTTCTTCAACAAGCCGTCGGCTACCAAGTACCATAAAAAGGTGACAGAATGCCACCGTTCCTGATGTGATGATCGATTAGCCGTTCAAAAGCTTTCAGAAGAAAAGAACTTAAGCTGATAGGTCTAAAACTCTTGGCTTCTTCGTAGCTTGAGCGCCCCCATTTGGGAATAAATCTAACAGTTATTTCTCGCCATGCTTTCGGGATATACTTGGTAGCAAGACTGTAAAGCATAATCTTTTTCAAGACATGTTTAAGAATTCCACATTAATTCAGAAATTTGACATTTATGATTTTTATTCATACTCAGGTTATGTTAAGGCACACTTCGAGCTATAAGTTGTATGAGTATTGAATATGGCTCACATTGCCCCCTGACTGACCCCACGGAATTTCCTTGTAAATCCAGAACCGGTTTTTCGACCTGACCAACAAATGTAATTAATAAATCTTGAAAAATTTCCCAATTATTTGTAAGCGGTTTAGTTGAAAATTGAGACAACTACAGCCAAATAAACACCTAAACCTTAATGTGATAAGTACTTTGAAAAAGCGATTTTTTTCGCACAGCTCTTCTTTTGCTCATAAGTGCAGTTTCACGTTAATACACGGCCAAATTTCAACTTTATGGTATAGTACTACTTCTACTTATCAATAGTTTTCATTTTTTTAAACTCTTCAAGTGCAGTAATTAATGAAATAGTGAGACATATTCCCTAATAGGGCCAAAGTAGACACTATACCCTATAAAAGTTATTTCTTACTCCGTCTCTTAGATCTACATTTCACTCTTATGCGCAATCTAAACCAGAACAACGGTTCATAGCAAACAGAACAAGGGAGAATGCCGACTAGGTACTATTAAGGAATGAATGCCTCTTTAGTTATTAAAAAATAAAAAAAAAAAATAATTGTGATTATGATAGCTCTCATTTTAGTATCAGTAATGTGTTCTAATGATTTGTACAAATACCCAATTCATAAAACGTGATTACTCAATGAAATAACAAGTCACACTGGCGTGATATAGAAAACTTGGTCAGATATGAGCATCCAAGAAATATCTTGATTGAGTTTATCAAAATATGTGCACGCACATATCATCGCTACCCCGCATCCACCTCTGCTCACATGATGGTAGCTGATTTGTTGCCAACATTTGCATCCCTCTAGAACCCGAACCAGCAAGCCCGGACGAGTACCGCTGCCGTATGGCTCGCGCTTGCTAAATCATCGGATGAATAACACCACAAGGCTCACAACGGTTACTCACATTTTACACACCGTTCAGCTCACACAGAGCATAATTTATAGGCAAATGTATCCAACGGGAGTAAAATACCATAAGGAAAAAAAATATAACGATATTACTGCCCCGGCAGTCGTCAAACGGAGAGCTGAGCGAGATTGAAGCCGAATGCTGCAATGCGTTTCACCCGATGCAGCGACGGCGAAAAAAGGAACAGACCGATACCTATATGCGAATTGGCCGGCAGTCAACCAAGGCTCGATCAGCAGCCAGGAGAAATTGGAAAGATTGGCATGCTGGGAGCAATCCTCCTTGAAGGGATAGTTCAATATTTTGCACAGTTTGACATGGCTTTCGGTGTCTTCCTGCGAGCAAGTCAATCGGCGACCTGTTCAACAGGAAAACAAAATATTTATATCATTCGTCGCTAGAACGGCTTCAACGTAGAGAAAGATCAGTATAAGATGGTAGTATTGGTGAAAGAAAGAAAGCAAATACTCGAGGAAAAAGTTGCACAAGAAGAAATTAAATGAATGAAGGAAAAACAACAAAAAATCGAAGCAGGCGAGATAGAGGGTCGTAGCAGCAGGTTCAGGTATAGGTATGCTGTGTTGCGTACGGAAAGGTCCATAAACTTTAAGCTTTTATGCAAGTGTGAGTTACGCTTAAAAAGTAGCCGAGATGAACGGTAGTGGTGACCAATGATGAAAAGCATACCTCATTGAGAGGCGACAACAAGTTTTCTACTGCAGTACTCGTATATGAAGTTTTAAAGAGAAAGAGAGTTAAACTATTCTCCTGTTATTGTAGAACTTTTATTCCCGAGGTAACAGGTGTATCAATTTCAGAACAAAATACAACATGATAAAATGTTGCACAATTTTATGTTTCAACAACGAAATTGCAAGGAAAATCGATCGTAGCAGACGTTTTGTAAATTAACATTAAACGTCACTTGTTAATACCTGTAGTGAAAGTATTAAAATCATTCACACAACAGATATCGTTAATTTTTTGGCAACATCCATCGATTGGATTATTTTGACCCTGCACACAGTTTAGTGATGGGAGGTCCACAACATAGTGAGGTTACGAAGAGCACGAAGAGGCTTAGCTTAATTGTTGAAATTGCATATTGAACCAATTGTATGATACTTGGGAGTAGTACATCATACTCAACCCGATCAGAATGAAATAACAATATTATAACAGAACACAATTTTTGTAACATATTGTATTATAAATTAGGTCTTAGTAATTAGTAATTAAAATAACAGAAATTTATAACAAGTAACAATGCGAGATATAGCTTTGAAATATTTCTGTTATGTGTTTCTGATCGGGAACGTGCAACCTAAAGAGACTATGATTATAGTATGATCAATAATGGAGATGGCCACGCCTAGGCAGGTCAATTTTTGGATGGGAAGGAATGTTAGTTCAACACTTGTGACTATTATGAGCGAGGAGTTCAGATAAATATTATTGTTCTAATAATGGATCACGTGCACGCAACTTTTTGTTGTGAGCGCTTCCTTCTTTCGCGTGGGCGAAAAAATTTGTCTGTTGGTATGCTGCGTCAGCGGGGCTGTTTAATTCTCTCTTGTTTATTACGTCCAGGTCGAAGCTGGCTTGGTGTCCGCGATCGGATGTTCTTCCCTGCTTCTTGCACTTATTGTTGACCGGTGTAAATCCGTCGTCATTTTTTTACCTTCCTTGCCGATGTTGCTTACAGTCGATTTTGCGGTGCTGGATGCTTCTTTTGTGGTTGTAATTATGGTCTGAACAGCTGCCACAAATTTAGCCATCGTTTGTGATTCAGGCATTGGTATAGTATCTGTTTTGGGTTGGTTTGCCGTAGATGAGTTGGCAATCGGTTGAGATGCATTTTCCTCTGCATCTTCCGCGCAAGGTTTTCCATGATGTGCTGTCTGATTACAATACTTGCACGTAGGAGTTTACCCCTCTTGGGTGCACAGCGTAGTTTGTTTAATTGTAGTTCCGTGGCACTGAGCGTCATTATTGGCATTGTGCGTCGCATCTTGGGGGTCATTTGGTCTCTTCTCTCACGTTATCCTGAACTGGAACATTGGGTGATCTTTCTCGGGCCCGAAGGGAATTCAATAGATGCTATCTGGTAAAACAATACGCGGCATGCCCAAAGATGAGCCGAGACATCACACGAATGAAACCCGACTCACATTTATTCCTGTAAACCAAAGCCCTTAATTCCCCCTCCCCCTAAACAGACTGAAAATAATTTATTGATTGCATACAAAATCGATGTTTAACTATGAGGGTCCGTAACAGCCCAGCGTGATTTGTATGTAGTCCGTGGTACGAAAATGGTTGAGAGCCGCAGATCTACGAGAATCAAGTAACAAAATGCCAATAGCACTCAACTTTTAAAAATGTATCTTGGTTACGAGTTCAACATGAAGATGTTTTTAAACGAATGAAATTCACAAAAATTGATCTTCTTTTTTAAACTAGGGGCTTATAAAGTGTTATTCTTAACATACTGAACGTGAGCAGTACTACGTGATGTGATAAAACTGGATACGTTCGGCTTCGAAAAAAAAAACATGTTTTGATTTTCAATAAACATTCCAGTTTGCTAACAGAAGGCTTTGAAATCAATCAATATTGTGTTGACGAATCCCTTTCAGCTAATTTAGAATCGGGATGATTCATTTTTGAGCCCCGCGATTCGTGCCGGATAAGGAATAACGATGTTTCAGTTGGACGAGTGTCTGTCACCGTAACTCATAATTTATCTTTTCGTTTGACATTAATCTGGTTTAACTAAAACTGATTGGGTCACTCTTTTCTTTTGAAGTTTCATGGCGCCAACAGTAATGACAGTTAGTCTGATATTATGCGCTTATCCTCATCGTGGGGGGTCCCTGGCCCGGGCTCAGTGTGCCCATGCGCAAGACGGTGCTGGCCATGATATTCATATATTTATACCTTCATCAGACCTTTACATCGGATTTCATTGAAAATAGGAACATGATTCTATCGGCATATTGAGTAAATCGTAATCTTCGCAGAATTCTATCTTGAGAAGGATTCCACCAGACCTCTAAGAAGCTTTTCTCTTGAATCCTGCATCAAAATTCAAGGAAAAAAACCGTAGAAAAACCGATAAGAATTCAATCGAAATTCGGAAATAGATTTGAATGCTAAGAAAACTTCGATCAGAATCCTGGAAAGTACACCCAGGTTTTTTTTACGCGGAAGATACGTTCCGCGTAAAAAAACCGCGTAAAAACCTAACCTGGTCTTGAGAAGTAGGTGTCAGAAATTGATTTTTGACGTCATTTTGAAATCAAAGAGGGCGACTTTCGGTTTAGCGAAATTCCCTATAACCCAATCAATTTGGGTATTTTCGGAATGGTCTTGAAGAGTAGGTTCCAGAAATTGATCTTTGACGCCATTTTGAAATCAAAGATGGCGACTTCCGGTTTAGCGAAATTTGCTATAACTCAATCAATATGGATATTTTCGGAATGGTCTCGATGAGTAGGTGCCAGAAATAAATAAATCTGCACCTTCCCCGCAAGGTTTTCGATGAAAATTGATTTGGCGTCTTCTGGCTTAGCGAGATTCTCTACAACTCAATCAACATGAGTATTTTCGGAATGGTTTTGACGAGTAGCAGACAAACGGTTGGCGTCATTTTAAAATTCTTGATGGCGACTTCCGGTTTACCGAAATTCCCGCATGAAAAATCTGGGCAAGCATCTGAATCACCCTAAAATATAAGATCTAATCATAAACCAGCAAAATGCAAAATATTTTTATGTGTCCAGGAAAGTGCGGTGAGTATTGAAGAGAGAGAAGAAAGAGACGTATGTGGTGTGAGTTGGGGGTTTGAATTTATTCAAATTAAGTAAATTCAACTGTTTAATTAAAACTATTTGTACTACAACTTCAACTTCCAAAAATAACAATATTGATTGGGATATAGCGAATTTCGCGAAATCGGAAATCACCATCTTGGATTAAAAAATGGCATCAAAAATCAATTTTTGGAACTTATTCGTTAAAATCATTCCAAAAACACTCATATTGACTAGGTTATAGTGAATGTGGCTAACCCAGAAGTCGCCCTCTTGAAATCAAATCATTCCAAAAGTACCCATATTGATTGGGTTATAGAGAATTTCGCTAAACCGGAAGCCGCCACCTTGGATTTCAAAATGGCGCCAAACATAAATTTCTGGTACCTACTCTTCAAGACCATTCCGACAATACCCATATTGCATGGGTTGTAGGGAATTTTCGCTAAACCGAATCTAGGATTTCAAAATGGCGTCAAACATAAATTTCTAGCACCTACTTATCAATACCATTCCGAAAATACACATATTAATTGGGTTAAAGCGAATTTCGCTAAACCGGAAGTCGCCATCTTTGATTTCAAAATGGCGTCAAAGATCAATTTCTGGCATTTACTCCTCAAGACCATTCCAAAAATATCCATATTGATTGAGTTGTAGCGAATTTCGCTAAACCGTAAGTCGCCATCTTTGATTTCAAAATGGCGTCAAAAATCAATTTCTGGAACCTACTCTTCAAGACCATTGTTGGGGTGCGGGCCATAAGGAATCTTCCAGACCCGTCTCTTCCAACTTTCCGAAAATCTTTTGCATTCAAAAGGAATTCGAATATTTTTTTGCAAAAACCGTGTTAATTGCTAAATCCGCGCAAAATAAAAACTGCCAAAATTCTTCTAAGTTCTTTGCATTTAAAAGGACTTAGAAATTTTTTTTCAGAAAAAAAGTCTAAGTCTTTTTCATTCAAAAGGACCAAAAACCGCGTTAATTGGAAAAACATCGTAAAAACCGCAAAAAAACGCGTAAAAACCTGGGTGTATCCAAACAGAATTCTGAGAAGCATGTCATTCCCCGAAGAAAGTTCTATTGACTGCAATGATCGAATTGGCACTATAATCATATATTCTAGTTGATTTAATTTTATTTTTTTCGAAATACACTGATAATCGAATCACGGAAAAACGAGTTCAACCTCTATCAATGTACTAAAATTTCAAGACAAAAAAGTTCCGCGATTGCTATTATGAAAAGCAATGATGTGGATTAGCGGATACTTATCTTGAAATTTCACTGTGCAGCCGACTAAATAAAATAATTTTTTTACGAAAACCGCTTAAGCCTTGGTTGATATGTATATTATGTATCTTTTCCCGATCGGAACACTGTTAGTAGAAAAGCTATCAGTAATGCCAGTAAAGCACACACCGGCAGGTATCTGCGAGAGAATTTCATTCGTGAGCCCAGCATAAAGCATAAACGAGAAGGAGAGCAAGCGGGAGCATGGACCCCTAAAAGCTCGCCACAAATTCAAGCAATCGATCCAGCAAGGCTCAAAGTTTTCCTCCAGATCGCTCGCTTATTCAGTTTGGCGCAAGAAGTTGGTCTGCGCGATCGCGGTTTTACGAATCGTCGCCGTGGACTCTACGCAACTTTAGCAGGTACGGTTTCGCGCTTATTGACGTGTGGTGCTTCGGGCACCAGCTTTCCGTGCAGCGGTCCCCGGCCGTTGTTGATGTTGGTGGACTCTTGCTTCTTGTGTTGGTGCTAAAAGTGTTATTCTTGTTACTGTTTTCGTATACACCTTCTCTTTCGTACACACGATGTCCAGCGATCGATCAAGAGTGAAATAGTCCGATATTCCAGAGTGGTACCAGTTCGAAATAATATAAAGTGAAAGATTAATAAGAATCATTTCAAGTACTATGGCCGCAGCGCATAGAAAAAAAAGTGCTCGAGTGTAAGTGAGGACATGTCATTCCTCAGGCCATTGTACTGAAATTTTCTGTACGAATTTTATGTTTTTGTTTTTTTTCTACTCATGTGTTACACTCCCATTTTTCCATATCGACTTTACACCATCTATGACGTGTACTTTTTCATGAGTCAAGTTCTTTCTAAACAAATGCATTTTAAATAGACGTGGACTATTTGTCACAAAAAACTGGTCTTGTCCTAACCACTACAAGGGAAGGTCCACTTAAACTCGATAATGGATACTAAAATGGGATGAAATTTCACTTGTTCGGGAATAACAGAAATTTGCAGCTGTTTGACGCACAATTCTGCGTAACGTTTCAACGAGGAATAAAAAAGTGTTCCGAAAGGTGGTGTTCCGTAAATTTAAAAGCAGAGTACAATGATGTTGACATCTGCTGGAAAGCAAAAATGCTGTAGTTATGTTAAACGCCCAACCAGGAGCATAATGCGTGAATGGCTAGAAAGTGTTTGTGAGTGCAAATAACACCCATCGGAGAGTATAGAAATATACTAATTTCGATAGTTTTAAAAAATAAAATAAAGTTCATTGTGATCCGTAGTACGTAAGTCATCGCACATACAACTACCCATACAGAAGTGAACCTGTGCCAATCGAATGGAAAACAAGAAAAAAGTTGACGCGTCAGTGTGCTAGTGTTGCCAAACAGCTATTGTAGCCATTCAGCATCATTCAAGCTCGGTGCGGTGGGTCCCGCGAACCTCCTGTACCGACGATCGCCACTTTCGCGGCCCGTGGCTAGGAGCTGAAGAAGTGCCGGAGAGCCAACGCTCGGTCTGTGCCACGCTGACGTTTTTTTTCTGCAGAGAGAGAAGAATTTTGCATATTACCGCTGCTGGACGGAATCGACGGAATATGAAAACGTGTGTTTATAAGAAATGTATAACAATAAGGTCATAACAAGGTATGAATCGAATGATTTATATTATTTATTTAGCTGTAGCGTTTTCGCATTACACTCGCTGGTTTCGTTGCAACCCACTTGAAGTTCTTTCTTGACTGCAGGCTCCGCTAATACCGGTTTAGGGGTTACAACCAGAGACAAAAATGTTCTACTTCTTGTGTTCTACACTGGGTGTTGACAACGTCTTGTTTCAAGGATTTGGGGCAACAATATTATTATTATTTAAATATTCTTACGGAGCTGAGCTTAATCTTTTAATTGTCGAATTTAGAAAAAGCTAAATTTTTCATTAGAAAGTTAATGAGTAGTGTTTCAACGGCAAGCTTCCAAAGAAATTCACGTAAACCTGTATATGTTTGTACATGTGTATGTTGTTTAAATTATTTTTAAACTATATTGAGCACAAATTATTTTTTCCTGAGACATTCCATTTCATTAAATCTGGTCCGCTTAGAATCCGAACATATAAAACCAGATGTTTCGCGGGATAGTTTTGTCGTAAAAAATGTTATTTAGTCGAAATGAAAGCATTTTGTTGTTTTGTCATAGAACAATCTGCCGTTCACTGGATTGATAAACCTGTGCAACATCCTGAGTCGTGTTCCTAAGATTCTTTAACGAAAACCAGCTCTTTGTCACGATATCGCTGTAGCAGACTCTCCTACTTATACAGCTTTGAGTTCATCATTTTGTTGGTCATGAAAAGCTATGTTCTAAGCCTGCAGCTGCAAATTCTTTGCCAGATCATTAGTTGCCGGGTTCGGCAATAATTAATGAAAACAAACTAGAATTTGTTGTGTAAATCACTCTGTGATGTGGCTAAATAAAACTCGGCCGAAAACCTGAATAAAATCCATCTTAATATACTCACCAAAAAATAATGAAATTTAAACGACATGTAAATCAATACGAATGTAAACATACAACGATTGAATCAAAAATTTGATTGAAAATTACGTTAAAATCAATTGGAGTATCAAACAGCATACAATTTTACACTTTCATTCGTGTAATATTACATGTCATTCATTTTACAGCAGTATTTGAGTAAAAATACATTGAAGTGCATTGGTTTTCCGTTTAAAGAAACTGTAATTTTCGATCCACGTGTAAAATTGTAATAAAATTCGTTGAAGAAAGCACGACAAGTCGTGTGTATTTGTGGGGAACTTCATTTTACATTTATATTCATTTTTTCTGTGTAGGATTTGTGGTCCACGAGACATCTACTTGGTCATTACTGGTTAAATAGGCTAAATCTTAAAATTCCAAACAATGAATTATTTGTATACTTCATCCTTCGTAAAAAATATCAAGTATCAAATAAATAAATAAAGTCTACTTCATCGTTCTGCTTGATTTTTTAGAGGCACTGAATGAATGGAAACCTGATCACAGACGGATCCTCCAAACTCTACTACGGCTGGCACCGTATTTTTGACGACGTCACGATTGATGAGTTCTGGGTATGATTGATCTTGCACAAAAATCACATCCAAAATTGTAAAAACACATTTGTTGTCCGTTGAGCATCTAACTAATAAAATGCTACCATGCCACCATTATGATTATTTTCGATGCTCTACACGACAACCCTGATATCAGTTTACGTAGTGCTTCCGATTTTCGATAACAGGGGGTGGTAGGGTTTACCCACACGGTCGGATCTGCCCCACCTTACCCTAATGAAATCATTGCTTTATACCTTTACGTAAATTCAAACTTTCGCACAATAAGGTATGAAACCCCTTAACAAACCTGTGTCTCATGGAAATAATAGAATGGGTATGAATAAATTAATATAAAAAGGATTGATCACTAAATCTTTCCAAACATCAACATTGTCTTCAGTGGCGGATCCAGGGGGAGGGTCCTGGAAGTCTGGACCCCCCGAAAATTTTTAACTTCTTGAGAAATTTTACAATAGTTTCTATTTAAAATTGGTTCTAAATTGAAAATCATTCCAAACCAGATTTAACCACCGAAACTGATTTTCATTAAATCGTGACCGAGTTCCCGAAATCAGGAACAATAAACCTCGCATTCATGAATCTATGTGTGTTAGCACAAAACTAGTTTACATCAAAAATATATGACATTACACTTAAATGTTTGATAGGGTTACTGTGGTTATGTCCGGAATATATTTAGTTTTCTTTTATGATTATTTTTCGAAATTTGGTGATACACAAGTCTGTACTAACCATATAGGTAAAAAGAACCGAGAATTAACCCTTTCATGCCCAACTTTTTTCTAGTGCATGCAGGGTTTCAAATCTATTTTTCCTTGAAAACGGTGGGGTCAAGAAACACGAAAAACCTTTTTTCATAGGTGCTTCCCTCGCAGTGCTAGAAGCTGCTCAATTTTTAGCTTTCAATAATATTGCAACATAACAAAATATATGAAAAATTCATTTTCCTTCGCACAGAGGCGTAACACTACTACCAAATCGTGGCCAAAATAGCAAAAAATGATTTTTTGAGTTCTTGCCAATTTTTTTCGGCAAAATACTTTTTCAGCCCACATTCTAATGAATGACATCAGAAAAATGTGTTTTTCGATTAATAATTTTTGGATGTGAGTATTTGAAAATAGTGAATTTTTAACGGATTTTTGAATATTGATTTACATTATTCCACAATTTTTCATATCGCCCATAAACTAAGTATGCAAAGTCAATATCTAGTATAAAATCGTGATTTTCATAACAAGTTTGACGAAATCACATAATTTAAGCAGTTTTGAAATAGCGTGTTTTTGCCAAAATATAGGCAAAATAAGCAACAAAGCCTTCTCTGAAGCTGTACTAAACATCTCAATTTGATTAGATTAGATTGTGTATGAAGCTATACAATAATTTATTTGGTGTGTCTCCGTAAGTTTCTTCAGCTCTATTGTGATGTGGATATTTTTTTAATCAAGAAAATTAAAAATTAAGACATTTTGTTCATTAATCTATGCTATCCATTATGACTATTATATTTACAATCGCATGCACGTTCTGTTTATTGTAGAATGTGAAATATAACTAACATGAATCTTACTGTATGAATAGTCACGCACACAAGTTGCTTTCTAAACGTTGGTAAATCGTCATTTTTTCAGGGCGTCTCTGTTGTGAATTTGAATACTGTATATCAATGCTTTTTCCGTACATAGTCTATTTCAGAAAGTTTATCCTGATTTTCAAGTAGATTACTCATAAACATCTGACTAATGGTATTAGGAATTTTGTTTAAAATTTGAATTTTTTCATTGATCATTATTATTTTTTGATTTAGATAAGTATGCTATTTTTTAACCATCCACGAGGTTATTTCCTAGATACCGATAGAAGCATCAAAAGGCTCAAAAGAAGATATCGTCTTCAAATTGATATATTAAATGATTCAGATCTAAGGCACTTCGATTGTATTGTCGTACACGCGGTCGTTTCGCCAAATATAATTTTGCGCAAGCGAGTAATAATTGTCGATCTTATAACCTTCTCTTGTGCAAGCGCTACTCCATTCGAATACAAGCAAACCTGCGCAGTAATCCCCGACAGTTTTGGAAATTCGTGAACTCCAAGCGGAAGGAGAACGGCTTACCTACTGATATGTTTTTGAAGGAGCAGATTGCCAATCTGGCTTCGGAGAAGTGTGACCTATTCGCTACTCACTTTAAAAGCGCACTCACCCGACCAGGAGAAAATAACTGAGCAATAACCCGAGCATACTATTTTTTTAGTATTCATACCAAAACTTGGTATTAATTGATTATTATACCTCATTGAGGTATTAAGCAGGTATTGAAGAAACATTTTTCAATACCTGCCTAATACCTCAATGAGGTATAATACTTTATTTTAGTATTATTTATGTATTCCAGTGATTTTTTCAAATACCAAATCAATACCTTATTGAATACCTCCATAGTGTGAATTTTGTTACTGGAAGGTTGAAAAATGTTTTATTATTATTCAGGTATTATAATAACTCGTTTTATTATCAAATAGTTATTTGTAGAACATATCTGTGTTATTTTGTTTTGGTATTTTACCTCTTATGTAGAGCTCATTAATTCCATATTGTGGTAAACAGTCGTTGGTATTGATACCTAAATTTAGTATTCCGCAGTTATTTTCTTCTGCTCGGGCAATGAAACAATTTCATCTGCTGGCCAAATTGCGCACGCTTGTAGAGACACTCCATTAAATATTTGTCCTTTGAGATGTTTCACTGTTACAGATCGGCAGGTTATAGCTGCAATCAACAAGCTAAAATATTCAGTCACTCCTGATCTTGATGGCATAACTTCGTGTGTTCTCAAGAAATGCGCTGATATACTAATTATACCGTTGACAACTCTATTCAACAGTTCCTTCAGGCAGTGCCGTTATCCTTCCAGCTGGAAAAGATTCAAAAAAGGAGATCGGCGAAATGTTGAAAATTACAGAGGAATTACATCGTTGTGTGCCTGCTCCAAAGTTTTTGAGATCATAATGAACGATGTGCTCTCTGCATCCTGCCAAAGCTACCTTTTTTCTGATCTACACGGATTCATCCCAAAAAGATCAACCTCCACGAATCTCGCTCAATTCGTGTCATTCTGCTTACGTAATATGGACGCTGGTGCTCAGATTGACACTGTATATACCGATTTGAAATCAGCATTTGACAGAGTTGATTACGCAATACTTTTGGAACGGCTGAAGTTATTTGGTGTGTATCTTGATCTGATCCGTTGGCACGAATCATATCTCAGAGATCGAACACTTGTAGTAAAAATTAGATGTGTGTTCTCTGCCCCTTTTACGAACAACTCGGGTGTTCCCCAAGGAAGTAACTTGACCCGCTCTTATTCACACTATTTATCAATGATCTAGCTAATGTATTACCACCGGGTTGTCGTATATTCTACGCTGATGACGTTAAATTATACACGTTAAACTCGCTTACAATTAGTATTCACAAGTGCAGTGTAATATCGTATCATCGCAAGCACAAGCCAATTTCATACGACTACTGTATTGGAGATCAGCATCTTGAGCGTGCACGACAAGTGTGTGATCTTGGACTCACTTTGGATTCTACACTCACTTTCTGACCTCACTTCGACTATAACATTAACAAAACAAACCGCCAGATGTTTATGTTTAAAAATTCGAATGAATTTAACGACCCTGTTTGTCTTCGCTCACTGTACTGCGCATTGGTACGGTCGATATTGGAATCTAACTCCATAATATGGTGTCCGCATCAAGCAACATGGATAGCAAGAATTGAAGTCATTCAAAGAAAATTCGTTCGTTATGAATTAAGACGCCTTCCGTGGCAGAACCCTATTAATCTTCCGCCATACGAAGACAGCTGTAGATTATTAGGTCTACACACGCTTGAAACGAGAAGGAGAGTAACCCAAGCTGTTTTCGTCGCTAAGATTCTTCTAGGTGAGTTAGATACGCCGGAATTATTGGGTCAACTCCACATCTACGCACCGGAGCGTATGCTCCGTCAACGAAGCTTTTTGCTGTTGGAACATAGGAACTCCCTATATGGTGGTCATGATCCAATTCGTTTCATGTCTGCCATATTCAACGATGTGTTTGCGGATTTCGATTTCAACGTGTCATCCACTACTTTCCAGAACCGGTTGCTAAGGATTTTCTAACTGGACAAATATTTACCGACGACATTTTAATCTGTAGTTTTATTTGCTGCTTTTCTTTTATATTTTTCACTTTTGTTTACTTTTTTGTATTAGCCTGTTTTGTTACATTTTTTTCTTTTATTTTTTTTCTTAAGTTGTTACTGTTGTTTCTGTATTGTGTATTCAATTGAAATTGGTTTTTATGCCAATTTGAGAAGAGTAATTGTTTCACTCAAATTGGCTTTTCCCCATCCCCATATTCATTAAGACCAACTAGGTCAGATAAAATAAATAAAATAAAAAGAAAATCTGGAACAATTTCCTGCTATGTTTATCTAAAATAGGTTTAGTAATTTAGAAGATGAGCTGGCGGAAGAACTGAACTACAAATTGAGAAATGTTAGGAAGCAAAAAATGTTTTAATTAGTGGTGTTACATTCATAAGATCAAAACCTTTAAGTACGAAACCTTCTAACTGACACCCGGCATCCCCAATAACATCGTTCGATTTGAAGAAATCAAAATTGAAGTGGATTTTTTTTATTTTTGCTTTCCATTACACTGCTTGGAGGATTAATACGATAATTTTTTATTCGTAGGTATATTGTTCAAAACTGTAAGAAATAACTTTACTCTTTGACATATAATAAGGCTTAAAAACTAAATTGTTCCTGGCAGCACACTGCTTCATCGGAATCCAATCAGACTAATTGCAATAACTTCAGTTCTAGAGCTGTTCCTAGAAACTATTAATACTCAAATAAAAGGCAATAGTTACATTTATTAGCCTTACTTGTTTTTGTGAGCAAATTTTACTTTAATCAAAAGCTGATTAAAAAGGTTTAACAACATGGGCATGAATGGGATAAGCAATGTTCATGATTTCAGGAGTTACTTTCGATTTTCGTTATTTCTATGTACATTATCGTGATATTTTATTCAAGAGATTACTATCGGATTTTTCTGCCGGAATTATGTGAGTCATGCTCATGATTCCAGGACCTGTGTCGTGATTTTAGTTGTCCTTCTTATCGCGATATTTTATTTATGATTGAACTAAAGATTCTTTTGTGCATAATGTTGTGACTCATGTACTTAATTTCAGGAGCTTTGTTACGGTCTTCATAATTTCAATGTATGTTATCGTGATATGTTATTCATGATTGTACTATCTGATTTTTCTGACAAAGTGATGTGATTCATGTTCATGAGTTCAAGTTATATTTTATTCTACTGACTGACCCAACCTTTCCTGAAGGGTACTGAATATGACAAGAGAATAACTGTCAGAGAGACGTTTAGGGAAGAAGAACGGAAATGGAAGAAAGGAGGAAGATTGCGAAAAAGAAAGAGAGACAGATCAATAGAAAATTGTAACCGTGTTAAACGCTGACTGAATTTATCTAGCGAATTATAGCTAAACCATTAGATTTATATAGTTAAAGCCTACGAGGCACTTGATTTGTGAGTATTAACTGAATTAACCCGGTGAGAAATTGTATCACATAAAAGGCTAGGTTAAATTTCTTGTATAACCCTACGATTTCTATCTAAGTTTAGTACGGTACGCTGGTTAGTGGACATCCCCTACCACGAGGTGCCTATAGGTTTTCGGCGAACAGTTATTTTGACCCCAAACAGATATCAGCAAGGTAGGACAGCCGGTGTAACAATGTAGATTGTGCTGGAATTTAACGATCCAAAATCATTTACACTCATGCACATTTTTAGAACAGGTTACACAAGATTGGTAATTACGCAGCTTGACACCCCCACCCCCCTTGCCACGGTAAATTAAAAAATAAATAAAAAACGATAGATGAAACGGGTAAGACTGTCGTGACATCAGGTCAACCCATATTCCCCTTTAAAAAAGCTACGTAGCATGACATGACCCCTACCCCCTGTCGTCACATATCATCACAATATACAACCCCCCCCCCCCTCTACTATACTAATAAAGTAACTCCTTCAGCTTTGAGCTGCAGAATAAAGAATAAAACTGCTGCCCCAAGCACTTCATCATATCATCCACACATAGAGCATACTATCGAATTTGTTACAGTGATTAATGTAACTCATGTTCATGATTTCAACAGTTTTTTTTAGGATTTGCATGGATCGTGATAAATTATTCTTGAGCTTACTATCAGATTTTTTACGCGGAGTTACGTGGTAATATGAACTGGATAATGAGAGACTAACCGATTAACTATATCTTATGGTTTCGTGCACTCTTTTACGATCACGATTTATGACCCTTTGCACCTTATCAAATGAGTTACAACGTGCGAAGCCCTAATAGTTATATACTACTCGAGTGACTCGTCTTATCTCACGGAACAAAACTGAATCCATGAATAATATTCCATATTTTGATAAATAAGCCACGTAAAAATTTCAAAACTGTGCGCAGAGTGGATCTACCCCATTTGGCACAATGTCGTTTGCAATAAATTTGGCATAAGGGCAATTTGGTATAATAGTCCTTTTGCATACCAGTTATTTGGCATCAAGATCATTTGGCATAACGGTCATTTTGCATAATCATTTATCATACCACAATTGGTGAATGTACGCTATCGAGCAAAAGAGGCAGCCACAAAAGATAACCTAGTAGAATAGTGGTCAAAGTGGTAAAGTTTCCCCTGACAGAAAAATGGATAAACATTGTTCTAAAGCACTATGCTAACAAATCATTCATTTCGTTTAGCAATAATGTCTCTTTCTAAGAACTGAAGACCTTATCAAACTCTGTGCAGGGTATTGAAAATATTGTTCACTTTTTCTGAAGATAAATTTAAAAGAAATGTAAAGAAAGAACAGCTCATGTTTAAAACAAGAAAAATATTCACAGAATGCTTAGACCAATAACAACAAATATTGTACATAGAAGATTAATTTTTTTTTAATTTTGTGAAAATTGTCCTATAGCTTACGTTACTGTGATAAATTTGAGATGATTTTCACAAAGTTGTTTTAAAACAACATTGCGCATTTAAGGGTTGAGACATTTAAATCACATTCGTTACTATGTATTTCTTTATTACGGTTAAGCTGACCAACTCTGACGAAAAAATCCGTACACCATACCGCAACGAAGCGAAATTGTTCACCACGCTCAGGCAAACGGTTCGTATAGTGTATGGATTTTTTCGTCAGAGTTGGTCAGCTTAATTACGGTTATGCAGTCAACTCTATTTGGCATTTTTGGTAAGTATTACTTTCGGTATTACTCTTGGAGCAAAAATCAGTCGACCCAATGACATTAACCCTCCAGTGGCCAATTTTTATTTGGCTTGAAAAAACTTTTGGAGGTGGGCTTCGTGGTGAGAAAAACAAAAAAATGCTAAAAATTCTGGAAAGTAATGGATTTTTTCATTAAAGCCTTAAAATAAGTAGACCGCCTATAGGCGGTGTTGGCCACCTGGACGAATAAAAAACAAAAAAAAATTCTTCTAGCTACTTCAACATAAGCGAATACAGATGGTTGCTTATATTTTGGACTCCATCAGAACGCAAATTACCTAAACTGTAAGGAGTATTTCTCCAGTGCTTTTGTTATTAAATTAATGACTTCTAATTTATAGTAGGGGAGTCCAGGGTCTGCTGGCGATGGTTTCACTTATCATGTTTTATCTTTTTAATTTAAGAAAAAAAAAGCGAATGCGTTACATAAAAGAGCAGACTGTTGGCTGGATCACATAATTTTAAATATGTAACGCAGAAATCTCGCCAACATATGACTATACGCACAATAATGCAAACTGACCACTTTTGATGATAAAGTGTGAATCAAGTGAGATGTTTTTAGAATTAACTGCCAATCAATCGATACTTGTTATTATTTTTCAGCCTCAATGCTCCGGCATTTTAAATTCGGCGCACACTTTGTATTCAAAAGCGACTTTTCGAAATTCCTCAGGTGAAATTCCGAAGTAAACAAACAAAAATTGTTTGTTGTTACGTATATTACATATACGACCACGGAATCTTCTTATCGCGTGCTATCGAAAAATCTAGTCATTCGTGGAATAGCTTTGAACTCGCCCTAAATAACTAAAATCCTGAAATTTATAAACTTTAGATAGGGTTTAGATGAGCCTATTTTGCCTTAACCATGTGAAGCCGTTTGTAAGAGCGGCCTTAGCCATCTTTGTTCAGCGTATTGGTTAAAACGGCAAGGCGATTTTTGTTATCATAATGGTTCATAAGAAGAAAACAAAGATATTGGTGCCAATTCATACGCAATTGTATTCCGAGTAATTAATGAAATGGTGAGGCACCCTCCCTAATACGACTAAAATAGGCTCTTCACTGTAATACGCTCGAAAACTCAATATCGCTTACAACCTATACGAAACAGAATGTAATGCAACATAAAGACATTGGAGAATGTATTACACAGTACTTGAAGTGCAGAACTAAAGACAGCGCCATGTGTCTAATCCAAAAGAAGAAAAAAAGATTCCGCCAACTAGGCCCAGACTCCCCTAAATATTATTAAATGATAAGAACATCCAAATTCTAACAGCAGCATTCATCCAAAGTTTTTAAAACATGCTTCTTTTCAGCTAAAATTGCACATAATGCTAGTTTCGGTACGATAAGTAATCACTAAAGACTGATTTTTTTTGCGCTCATTTGCCTAACACCGCCTTTAGGCGGGAAAAGTATTTTACCAAAAAACCTTAACTTCCGAATTATTCCACTAAACCAATTCACATCTACAGTGAAATGCTTGTAACAGGCTACTCAAAATATTTTTTTTTAGTTTTTGAAATTTCCAAAAATAGTTCAAATTTGTTTAATGAAGATTACCACTAAACTCCAAATAGTTTTTTTCCGCGTTTTCCTTGAATTTTCAACTTTGAGCTTCAATTGCCTTTGACAAAAAGCTACGAATATTCAAACAATGTGTGTGTATGGAAAGTGTGAGCGTAGGGAAGAAATATTAGTGCGGATGGCAACATACAATCATGTTTTAGTAGTTTTATTAAGATTTTTATAGAGACCGCCTTAAGCAAAGTGGCCTTCGGACGAGTGTCGATCGGCCTAACAGCATTCGGCAAAACGGCATTCGACTAGATTGTGTTCAGCCAAACGGCATTCGGTTAAACGCCCCGTTCGTCCAATTGGCATTCGGCCACATGACCCATTCGGCTAATAAGCAATCAGCCAAATGACCCATTCGGTCAATTGGCCCTTTCCGACAAGTGGCAGTCGGCCAAATAGCGTTCTACCAAACAGCATTCGGTCAAATGGCTTTCGACCAAATGACCGGACATAGTTTTCATAGATCCTTTAAATGATTCGCAATCAAAATGTGACGTCTTTATAGGTAAGGGAGACCGAGTAGGAGTACCATGTGTATTTTATAAATAAGGCTCTCTTTGTTTCAACTGCACTCCTACGCTTACCAAGGTGCGTTGAAACAACGTTGTAACAATTAATTTCAAACATTATTAAAACTTTTCCTAATTCTATAATATAGTAAGTGCAAATTTCATTGGGACTAGTTATTTTAAGTATTGTTTGAGAACATGCTGATCTACTAAATAAAAAATCATGATTTTTTGCATCAACAGTACTATTGGTACAATCTCCTGCTGATAAATAGAAAAGATCCGGTTAGGTGAAGTTTAGTTGATTTAAATTATTATACCTATGTCATGCTGTTTACTTGAGTAACATCAACTATAAGTAATCCTTTGAATAAGTATCAATCAATGTTTTTCCATTTCCGTTTATGAATTCACCAGGAGTAGCTCATTTATTTTACCTGCGTGTATCGCCGTTTTTTAATTGGGACAATACTAGAACTTGTTCCGAGTAAACTGCAGTTGTCCTAGAGGTTCCTTCACTAGCACCGTCCAATGTCGCCGTGATTTCGGTCATATGAAGCTTGCTATGCCAGAACAGGGTCCAACGAAAGGATGGCGAACCCATTGTCACCCATTTGAAGCCGTTGGTTAGAGCAGCGTCCGTTATCTTTGTTCAGAATATTGTCTCAATTAGGACGAAAATTTGGGCGCTTTTATTCTTATTCAGTTTTTGGCAACGTATCATAATAAATGGAATAGTGCGGCATCCTTCATAATAGGGTAACATTAGGCAAGTTACCCCTATATGAAAAAGAAGGATTGCAAAGACTTGTCGCACACCTCGAATCCGTACTGGTGTGAAGATGAATTTAATTCTCGCACTTCCCTTTCGTGTTTTGTTCAGTTCTTCTTGTTTGGTTGCTCTTCTTGTTGATCCTCTATACGATTCATTAATTCGTAATGCAATCTTATTGTGTACAATAATGCATCCTGTTTCTGTTGTCGGATCTATACGTGCTTTGGATTGCGCTGCTAGGGCAGAGGCCATGGTCAAACCAAGCGACCAAGGGATGCGAACACTGAACATGAAGAAGGTGCGAAACAGTGTGCCTTTAACGAATATGGCAATACCGCATTGTAGGTGTTTTTGCTATTGTTGTTGTCGTTTTTTGTTGTTGCTATTATTTGACGTGGATTGTCTGTATAGCTCAAGGAAACCTGCGAAATGTGATTCGTGGTAGGTATGTACGTGTGGAATAATAAATGGGATTTGACTCCACATGTCGGGGTATTGTTGAGGTCAGTCAGACTAAGAGCGACTCCTACAAGGCTTTGCACACGCTCCAGTAGACTGAGACATACTAGAGTCATGTTGTTAGTCAACCTAGTCGGACATATGTCGGATGACAAGAACGTTTCCTGTTCGGCTGGGGTTCAACCAAAATCATCGAATGGGAAAATGTAAAGGGTAAATGCACCAAGAGAAGCACTACTGAGGCATATTTTTATTTAAAATCTCATTTATGACTCAATAAATTTCAAATTAATTTGATCATCTAGGCCTGGTGGTGTGACGCTGTTTTTAACCAATCGTATTCATAGTGATGATGTGATCGAAGCGCTAGGTCAAATCAGAAACTCAAACTCCGCCAAAAATAATAGCAATGCTTTGCCTTCCTGCTTTCAAAAACAATGTTTATCGATTTATTGTGTCATTGAAGGTTCAACAGTAATCAAGAAAGCGGGCAATATGCTTTTCTAATACAAGAAGTTGATGATCATTACAAGGCATCTAACCTCGTTTAATATGGCAATCTTTATGAACTTCAGCAACTGTAAGACCCTTCGGTTTTATACCAAGTGTTGAAGCACCTGTCATACCATGGATAGGAAAGATTTTTAATAACAGCAAAATCATAGCCTTAATCCTCTGATTGAATCTAAGTTCGATTGTGATGTTTGTCCTTATAACCTCTCCACACTTAAAATGGTGCTGGTATATGAGACTCGGTACTCCGGGCTTTGATTACAAAGTGGAGTTTCGTAGTGATCCCGGAAAGTCGATTCGTGTCAATTTTTTCCAGGTTGCTCCAAATCTCGATGTTTAAACTCGGCTCTCTGGGACACGATTTGTTTTCGAAATTTGAGCGAATATTATCGCTATTTGAAAAAAAAGATTAAAATGATTGTATATTCAAATCCAACAGTTTGTTTTGTCACTTCCAAATTGGCGTCACATTATATGCCTGAAACTGTTCATTTTCTACATCACATCAACCAAACGTCGTCATAGATATGCGCCATCAAATAACTGCACCCCGACCGACTGACGACATCAGGTTCGTCGCTTTTCTCCACAGCTGTCAGAAAGGCCTTCTTCTGCGGAGTCCGCCGCATGTCACATTTCTTTTTTATTTCCTCCGCTAAAGGCGGTCCAAAGTTCCCATCAATTGCTGGAAAGAGAAATTTGCTAGCGAAATCGAAACTTGTTCGTACTTTTCGTCTGTTTTGTGATGGTGGCTTTCATCGCGCTCGAAGCCCGAATTCCTTCCGATTTGCCTGAAACGATCGCCGCCGTTGTGATGAGCGGTGGGCGGAGGACAACAACAACAACAAAAAAGATCGTGCCATAACCAAGTGGCAAAAGTGAGCAAAATAATAACCAGATCGTTCACTTAATTAGAATGGCTTTTAATTAAGCTCATATTTACTCTTTCTTGCGGCACCCTATCGTATTATATGCCGATGTAGTCATAGACGCTCGGTTGGAGACAAGCCAAGGTGGGTGAAACGTAGTTCCATAAGTTTTTTGTTGCATTTGTTGTCGTGTCTCACTCAAAGAGAGCGTTTGGCTCGATTCGGCAAGGAAGACAAATCTACCATGTGAAGCATAACTGACGCGACGTGTTTATTTTGTTTTGTGAGACCCTCCCATTTTTCGCCTTTTTTTCGCTCCGTGTGATTCGTCGTGATCAATGCTGAAATTACATATTTTATGCTACCTAAGTTTTTCGTTTTGCGATTGTTATGCCTATAATTTCTGCTCGCTGGGCAAAGTAGTTAGTTGTCCGCGCTCTCCGCAGATCACGAGTTATTTATATAACTTGCTTAGATAGCAGCAATTATGCTAGTTGAAATTATGCTGCGCAATCGCTACCGTGGGATTTGTGATTTACGAAACTCTACGGAACTATATGTAGGTAAATTTTTAACATAACTAATTAATTAGGTATAGACATGGATTTAAAGATATATCATAGGATAGCAAAAAGGGTCGTGACTTGTATTTATAATGGGTAAATGGAGGTATTGCCACATGATCGTTCTGACAATAAAGACTAAAGTAATTAAAAAGTACCCTGCAGTGATCAAGTCTTTAAACGCGGTTTTTTAACAAACCTTTAGAAAACCGCATAAGAAAACTCAGGTGATTCGAAAATTTGCACAAAAAAGAAACTTTTTTTCGTTCAATTATGACGTCTGCTACAAAGTTTTAGTACTGCTCAAACCATGCAACTATACTAAAAAACCAAAATTTTGAATTTCAATAGTCAAAATTATAACTCTTCAACAAAATACGATGGGAAAGTCTCGAGCCTGGAAACTGTACACCCAAATGCTGACGAATCCTCATCATAGGCGGCTCCAGCTGACTGACAAAGGAGGGGCACGCCTTTTTGACAAAATATTTCTTATAGACGATTTCAAAAAATAAATACATTTAGAAGCGTAGAATTTTGGAAACTCATTTCTTAACACGATTCATATTTAGGGATTGGTGACTACTTAATCAAACACCATCCTTGCATGAAATCACAATTGTGTATAATTCGTTTATTCCATACGGCTCATTGCGGTGTCTTAACGGAGTCTTTTATATATTTACAAAATTTTATTGAGTGTTCGTCGGATTTCGTACATGCTACTTTCTATAGCTTCTTTCGCGGCGGGGAAACACTCATCTGGTCACCTGCTGTATCTTGAGGTTCATATATTTTTCTTTAATCATTCACGTAAAGATGGGAAATCCGTTCGCGATCGGATCAGGAGAACTGGTTCTTCAAATAGAAAGAGTGAACGAGAGTTCCTTTTCAAAGCACAGTAGTACTGACTTAATTCGCTTGGAAACGAATTGGTCAGTTCACCTAAAGCAGATTGCCAAATTCAAGGGACGAATTTTTAGGCGAACGAACGACAATGAACTGACCTACCGTCCCACGAACTATCTTGGATGCTCTCTTAATTTGGAACTGAACGAAGAACGAAATTCAAGAATAATAGAAAAAAATACTCAGGCAAACGCTCAACGAGAGTTTTCGCTCATAAATTAAACTGCATGTGTCTTCCGGCCTTTCCAGAAAAGACTGTTTCGACAATCATTCACTATATACAATTAAAAATTCAACTGAACGAAAAAATGGTTCATGTGATCTAGTTCTTTTACAGAACTAGTCTGTCCATCTCTAATCAGTCATGCCGTGTTCGTGCTCACGATCAAATGTTTTTCGTTACCTCTTGCACTTACAGGTGACAAAACCCGCATTGAAGGTGCTGGCTGTTGATGTTGTGGTGCTTGATGCTGTGTTTTGAGTTGAACAGTTGCCACAAAATTGACAACCTTATGTGGTTCAGGTGATGGTAGTTGGATTAATTTGCCGTAGATATGTTGGCAACCGGTTCTGAGGTATTCTACTGACTATCGTCCGAGCAAGGTTATCCAGTATGTTCCATTTAATTACAGTACTTGCACATATAAATCTGCCCATCATATATGAATATCGTGGTTTGTTTAATTATAGTTCCGTTCTGTTTGAATTGTATAGGGTAGACGTGCCCTTATTCATCTCATTAGTCACGATGTCACACTATTTCGCTGACAACTCGACTTACACTGATTGGATTGCGCTTAAATAGGTATCAACATCTTTTCTTCGTTCTGAAGAAGCAGATCAATAAAAAAATCTGGCTTGGAAAATGTAAAATACTCGCGTTGAAGCGAAGCGAAAAGTCGAATACAACGCACCCTTATTCATCCTACCATTTAACCTAATGCGTTGAATAGAGATAACAGACACTGCTCTAACTAATATGTTCAAATGGTTGGGATGAATAGAGGTGCTAAGATGACCTTGGTAACCCTAGTTAAGAGGGGATAGATCTTTCGACCCGCATTCTCGCTACAAGAACATCAGTCATACTCGGGAATAAGTTTTTTCAAATATTAAGTGAAACGGATTCTACATCTCCAAATTATGACGTGTATTTTGCATTTGGTTTACGGGATACGCGTTGATAGCTCATATAACCTTACCTCTATACTATCATTTTCTATATACACGAGAATCTTTATTCCAACGCTGTAACTTTCAGCCACGTACAAAACGAATATGTCTGCTTGGTCTAACAAGTTAAATGATATCAGTACTGCATTGGATAGGTGTTGATACTGAAGTAAGGTGACTTCCATAAGACTAAACTCTATTGTCACTTCCAGAAAACATTCTGAAATATTTTTATGTCATTTTGCTGTGCTTTCACGATTTTTTTGGCAAAATAAATAAATTGAGTACTTATTTTGTTATCATCGACACATTTCAACAGTTTGCAATTTGCTCTCACTTATAGCAGATCTGTTTAATGTCAAAGAACAATTTCTTGCTCTTGATTTTGATCTTTTAACCACTAAAATAACCAAAACGTTATCAACCTGAGTGATCATTGCCGGCAACAACACAACATCAAGTTTAGTTTTCACTTTGCTATCAGACTGTACAGTTATGTTACTTTATTGCTTCCGTGTATGAATCCTGATATCTTGTTGAACTCAAAAAAGGGGGGAAAGACCAATATACCATTTGGTCAAACAAATTCCAGTCACCTTAAATTTGTAGCCTTTGCATTCCATTGATTTTGGGCAGATTCCTCGTTCAACAGAATGCATATACGCGAGAAATTAGGAAATTTGACCTCATCTCAGCAAGCTTTCAAAAGCCTTTAATTTGTTGTAAACACTTGTGCTCGGTCTATTTATTTCACAGTTTTTAACCAACATGGTTCCGAGTTATTCTATATCTAGGCGAAGAAAACAACAATAACTGTGAACAGTTACTCGAAAAACCTTCAGCGTCGACTCGGGAACTGGCAATAAAGGGCGAACACGAAATTATTGCGACACCGAAAATGTCATGCCAATTTTCTTATAATGCTTAAAATCAAACCAAAATTTTAGGGTAGTTTTATACATATATTTACTTCAAAAATCAAAAGAAAAATTAATCGATGGAGCCTTGAGTGTAAAATTGAACGCATTTTCGCTTGATGCCCTCCATCAAAGTCAAATCTGGCCAAAATAGCGGAGCTTCGTCGTGCTGCTGCAAGAACGGCAAAAGGCGCTTCTCGAGGTACTCAGATTTGTAGATCTCGCCATTTACTGTGCCCTTTGTCACGTAAGGCTCACTCCTCAGTCCGCAAGAGCAGATGGCCTGCCAAATGAGATATTTGGAGGCGAACTTCGACATTTTCTTCTTCTTAAATTTGTCGTCCACATAGAACTTGCTCTTGCCGGTGAAAAACTCCAACCCCGGAATTTGCTTAAAATCGGCTTTTATATACGTTTCGTCGTCCATCACACAGCAGCCATATTTTGTCAGCATCTTCTCGTAGAGCTTCCATGCCCGAGTTTTAGCCGTCGATTGTTGCCGCTTATCGCGGTTTGGGAAGTTCTGTACCTTGTATGTATGTAGTCCAGCTCTCTTCTTTGCATTCTGGACGTAGCTCTGCGACATGCCGATCTTTTTAGCCAAATCACGGCTTGAGACGTTGGGATTTGCTTTAATCATACGCTTCACCTTTCCCTCCGTCTTTTTGTTCTCCGGTCCCGGTTTTCTTCCAGCTCCTTTGCTGTGGTCCAACGTCAACCGCTGCTGGAACCGCTTTAACACTCTGGAGACGGTTGAATGGTGAATGTTCAACATTTTTCCCAACTTCCGGTGCGACAGGTCAGGAAATTCCAGGTGTTTGAAAAGAATTTGTTCTCTCGACCTGCGTTGGTTCACCTCCATTTTCGTTGAATTGAAAAACACGACTTCGAGTTTAGCAGTATGTAAACAATACACATTAATGAGAAAGTGTGCAAAATTTGGTTGATTTTTACCCAATGGTAAAAAAGTTATACCCTGTTGAATGTGTCGCAATAATTTCGTGGTCGCCCTTTAATGTTAGATGATCCTGAATGTATTCTGGCTCGAGTTATAAAACAGTACAAGGAATCTCTCAATACTGCTATTTATTTTCGTCAACTGTGGTAGAAGGCCATTCGAAAAATCAAACCTGATCTCACTGGGATCATGGTTTGGCGAAAAAAACTGTACGACGAGGTACTGACTCGATGGATGTGTCTTCATCGACGATGAAGTCTATGGGAATTTCAAGCAAATCGGAGTTCAAACTGTACAAGGCTCCTGCCTACGGCAAGATTTCTAGAAGATGCAAGTTTATTTTCGTAGTTCACGAAAAATGACTTGGCGAGGGATCTGTTCTTTCAGCAAGAAAACCGGCTTTTTTGTAACGGATTAGGCTATGAATTTGAAAATATTTAAAAGGGAGTGCTTCAATAAACAGATTTTACGCTTCATTAATTCTCAAGTGACGTATTGGCGAAATCTAGTCAGCTGCTACAACAGCAAAGACGTGCTATCAGGCCCGTGCGCAGAAAATCCTCAAGGAAAGACAGGGCTTTGATTTTTTTACGATTCTTCTAAAAGAAAGGTACAGAAATTCTTAAACTGTGAAGGTTATTTCCGAGTCGTGGAGGGCCGAGTCTTGCGTACCAATCGATTCAGATCAACAAATTGAGTCAATGTCTGTTATCGAGAAGGATTCTTCAACAAACATCGCTGCCTGCTAGCTTGTGGTAGTATCGGGTTCTTACTGCAGTGGTTTGTAGTAGTTAAGCTTACCGACTAAACCTAAAGCTCTTGTTTACCCTAAACCTCATCCTACGGTTCCATTGTTAAGTATTACATCAGGATGGATTGTGCTCCTGCTCTTTTTATTTTGTGACAATCGTTCATGTTTTCTCCATTGACACTTTTCTAATAATCCTTCTTGATGCGACGCGTTCCTCAGCTGATACTGAGAATCCCTCGGCGGCGGTATTTCTCTCGATATCGATGCCTGTTTTCGCGTACCATATAGCTCTCAATCACTCCAACGGAGATATCATCGGCAGTGAAATTTCACTGATCGACCTTTTCTGTGTCTACTCACAACTATTGCTAGTATCGCCACTTGTCGAAACAAGAACAGATCCGGAGATATCGACCAGTCTGCTTACATCCCTTTCCGGCAACTCTCTTAATATTTCTTCCTCGATTTCTTCAATGGCTTGTTTCTAGGTTGTCTGAACTCAAATGACGTTTTATGTTTCAAACGACTCGCAGTATTATTTCCTGTTAAGACATGATTAAAGGTAATTATTCTAAATCCGTGCGTATGGGCTGCGTGCAACAATTGTACAAAAACATCGGAGTCATTTCATCTCAAACTAGCTGAATCCGCAAAATTGTTACCATTTTCGTTCAAAAGAAAAATCTTGAGCGATAATGAAACTTGAACTGAAGATGAAAGGAGCAGTCACCAGTGACGTTGGACAGATGGTGAATTGGTGGACTCGGTTAGCCGCGATAGTGACTAAAAGAAAGTGTGATGACGTTGAAAATTATGAGCATATTAAAAAAACGAATCAATTGTTTCAGTTATTCCCATGAAATAAGCTCTACTTATCTATTTTCCAACCCAACCTTAGATAGTTTATTAATTGAAAAAAGGGTAAAAAATACATGAATTTGAAAGCGTCCCATGTCTAAATGGTCTAGCCTTCAATGCGTAGCATTTTGATAATGATAACACGGTGCTACAAAATAAAAAATATGAATGTATTTTTCAAGTGATCTGGTAAAGGTAGATCTACTTTTGAGTGTGCTATTTGACTCCCGTTGTTACTGGATATATTTCTGAAGACGATGGCATTTTGATTTTCGTCAAATTTTAGCTCAAAGTTAGATATATAAAATACAATTTTATCAAAAGTTATGCATGATGCAGAATTTACCGGTAACTACTTATTTTTATTCCGTACCAATATTTCGGTACCAAAAGTGGATCGGTATTCCACGGATTTTTGTTGTCGGTATTACTGGTGTCACAATCCTAACAGAAACAATATTTTTCTTATTGTTTGCAAAAATTCGAAATTGCTTTTATTACCAAATTAAAGTAATTAGTTTTTACTTAGTTAAATAAAATATTACAAAAAAAACTGATCACCTTGTTCATCACTTCTAGAATATTAACATATTGAAGTAGTGAAATGCAAGTCTTTTCACTAAAACAGCTTCTGGTCGAATAGGGGGGGGGGGACACGTGCCCCCGCGTGCCCCGCCCTGGAGCCGCCAGTGATCCTCATTGTCATGAGATGAAGAAATGTACATCAAGACGGGCTTCCGGGGCTACTGTTCTTTACTGCCCAGCACAAGTTTGATGTTCCGGAGGAAGTAAAAAAGCAGAATTTTTCAAAGTTTGCCAATAAATACATGATTTGTTAAGCGATCTACTCATGTGGCAAACGAAGTGCGCCGTTCATGATTTCCGGCCCTAGTAACAATTGAGGTTTTATGGTGGTTTTATAGCCACTTATAAAACTTAGATTGCACTTGTAGCATGCTATAAAACTTCAATTGTTACTTGGGGGACTGTAAACGGGGAGATCTACCTCAATGAGTGTCTATAGAATCGTCTGCTTCCTCCGATGAAGCAACATGAGAGCCCTACGATTGTCCTGGAGTGGTACGAAGCCAACGGGATCACTTTCGTACCCAAGGATAAGAGCCTCCAATGCACGACAACTAAAGACCATCGAAAAATAGGGTAATTTCGGGAGAGATACCGCGTCAGGAGAGAAGCCGCACGCTCTATATCTCGTATGTGGGGTTACTTTTACACGGCAATATGGTCGGTGTTCAGTCAGACCGGACTAAGTGACAAAACATTGATTTCGAGAAAAACGAGTTTAAAGTTTGAATCTCAGCATCCTTCACATTATGATTGGAAATTAATTTTTACCATAATTCATGTTTATTGTAACATATTTCAAATCTGGCAAAAGTCAAATGTAGCTGACGATATTCTTTATCCAGTGCTATCATTATCTCATTTTTTATGTTTTGCGACTTAGTCCGGTCTGACTTAACACCGACCATATGATATTGTAAGATTGTCTTTCGAAGAATTACAACCCTGGAGATATAATATAATCCTTATTATTAACTCACGAAAATTTTATTAATGATTATGTGCGTCCAGTTGCATAACGGAGCGTCGAAAATTTTTCAGCACTGCATTAAAATTTTGTTTTTTTTTTTCAAATAGTTCGATTTTTTTTGGTAAATCATGTATCGGTTGAATGGCTGGGACGATTAGAAGGCATTTTCAGCATTTATTTATTTATTTATTTATCGCACACATTAACAGGCCGCACTCGGCCCCAATGATGGACACTTAAACTAATTACATCTAAAAAACTGCAGGAATCGCTTTCTTAGAGATATCCGAGACAAATGAAAGTCGAACAGGTGCGACACACGATTGAAGAGGCGTTGTAGTCCCGTGATAGCGGCATTAGCTGTTTGAATAGTTCGTCGAAACGGCACTCTCAGAATAACGTTTCCGCGTAACGTTCTGGACCTTGCTTGGATGTTGACTCGCTCTAGTAAATCTGGGGAATCGATGCGTCCTGACAGAAGGTCAGAGATGAATAAGGCTCTTGCAGTTCCTCTACGACGCTCAAGGGTATCGAGCTAGATGAGTTGACACCGACTCTTGTAGCTTGGTAGACGAACAGGATCGCGCCAAGGCAGGCGTAAAAGAGCATACCGTATAAATTTTCGTTGAACGCCTTCAATTCGATCGCTGTTGTTCATGTAATTCGGGTTCCAGACTGCCGAACAATACTCCAGCGTGGAGCGCAATCCATAATTTCAGAAGAAAATTTCGTGGCGCGGCATCTCTCTCTCTTACAATTGGGATAGAAGCCGCATCAAAATTGCGGGTGAGATGCTGCACATGATGGCGAAGGATCCATAGCTAAAAGTATTTTTCTCACATCGAAATGCCATTAAATGAACATTTGCGTTAGGTATGGGTTCTTAATAAGGTATATCCACAAAATAACGGACCTAACACAGCAACATATAGGATTATCAGTCTATTTATCTATATATTTAAAACGGGCGATATGTATCCAAGTATTAGATAGTTCGGTTTATTCTTTAAAGTTTCAGGCACAAATTTTCGTGAATGTATTGATTTTTAGTGATGTTAATATTACGATAGAAACGAACATTTTCAGGAATTAATGCTTTATTTATCAAAAGGAATCTTTCAAAATCTAACCTAAGTTATATAAATTCTTTGTTGGGAGAAACAGTCAAAAACTGCTTTTAAGAAACCCTACTAACACATAGATATAAATCGCCCGTACAAACATATAGATAAATAATACCCTTAATTAAATTACTCAAACTTAACCGTTATCCAAGGCTGCGAAAGAAAAATATTTTTTTAATGTTGAATAAAAAAATGTTTCTGGAAATGGTAGTACCCCCATACGAAAAATGTAGGTGCCTGCCGATTTATAGGTATAATCAAACTTCAAAAAACACAGCTGGACACCTAATCACAAAAAACATCAACGAGAGCAAAAAAATACTTTGTTCGCCATTTTTCAGTTTGTCGCTACGGTGCGGCATCTCACCCACACATGCGGCATCTCTCCCGCAATAACCTCTTTTTAAATGTTCGTGAAAATTTGATAATTTTTTTTTCATGACAAAAACCATTTCAAAGTATTTTAGAAACTTGTCGCAATCGATAAAAATGATTTCTTCGACTATTGAATGGTTTACTTTGATGCAGGATCGATTTTTAGAAATGTGCGGCATCTCTCCCCAATTTACCTTACTGGTCAATTATTAAGCAGACACTACGGAAGCAACCCAAGGAGGTCAAATCTAAGGCAGACATGACGGAAAATAATTTCTTACAGAAAAAGCTACAGCCAGATGTTGTACAGAACTTAATGAGCGGAGTTAAGCATAAGGTGCTAGCGTACGGTTATGGTAATGAAGTTGAATGAAATAAATATGCGAAAAGTTTACTAATGGATTATATTTTATTGCCTGAAAATTTAAAAGGATCGGTTCACAAGGCAATTTTCTATAGCGACACCCTTGGAAATAGAATTACATCAGTGGTCCTTATGAAATATGCCGATTGCCATTTCAATAAAACTGTATATTATTCGACACTTGCCATTATATTTCAGTCTCAATGCCCCGGTATTTTGACTTCGACGCGTACTCCATATTCAAAAGCGAATTTTTGAAATTCTTCGGGCGATTGGGCGAAGTAAATGTCCCCTGCATTGACGAGAGACACAAGAAAGAGATTATCTTACTTTGGAGTGGATTCTAGAAATGAAAATATTTGATGACAACACCCAAAACAAAAATCTCTTGCAATAATTGCAAGCGACAATCACTTGCAAATAATGTTAGCATCGCTTGCAATTTTGCAGTTAAAGCCGCTTGCAATTGTTGCAAGCATATAAAATCACTTCATCTCTCGCTATACGTACATACGTTTCTTCAACACACTGTCAAAGGATTACCACCACATTCACATGCCTATGCTGGTTGGTATAGCAACGCACTGCGAGTTTTTATTTTCCGTCTACTTTTTATTCATTCCTCACCAACATCATCAAACGCAGTTTTGTGGTTTATTCATTACACGCGAGACGGCATCAAATTGCGGATGTGACAATTGTACGAGTTTTAACGTCCTGTCTTTATGTGTAAGGACAGATCAGTGCTTATAGTTAGCGCTATGATGCGCAAGGGCCTGAGTTCAAATCTGGCTGCGTGTTTTACTTTTTTCATTAATCGTGAAATCATCTGTTTATATATGACTTATTCACTTATTACTATCTGGTAGTATGGTTGGGTGGATAAAGTATTGCTTAGCGATCTGTTTGTGCGGGGTTCATTTTTCAATGCCAACAGTCTTTTTTTTTCTAACGCATATTGGTCATAAATACACATACATCGCTAATACATAGGCAAAATTCGGTTTTTCTGTTTCTTGCATTGCATGCAAGGAAGCTTCTTGCAATTTTCGCACATTACCAGAACGGTTGCAATTTTCGCTCGTATTTATTGCATTAATGTAAGCGAATCTTACCGGGTACGTTTTGGGTGCAGAAACACAACATCGCGCACAATTTCTTCTCTGTAAAGGGCCCGTAGTCAGCTACATAATTTGCCTGATTTAAACTGTTTACAACCAACCGAAGCTTATCAGCACGAATTTTCTGTCACGGCGGACTATCGGTCTGTCAGAACTTGAGAAATATGCAAGAGACTCAAACATTTTTTGTCTTTGGTCCGAAAGAAAATCGCTACCCTTCGCGGTGGCCGAACTTGGATACACTTTGAGCCGGGGCACAGTGGATCCACTCCATACAAAAGCTGGACAAAACTTCAAAAGTAGTTTAAAATGTTTGAAAATATCATTTAAGGGTAAATTTGGTAAGCTGAACTCGAATTTGATTAAATTAGGACGCTGAAATGAAAATTAGGCAGCCTAGGGTGGTTCTAAAAGTTTTTTTTTTAATTTCGCGAAGGTGAATTTTATTAACTTCTCAAAACAGATACTTCGTAAGTGAACAGAAACATTTTGATTCACTAGAGTAGTCCTTAGTAACGAGTTAGCTAGGGTGGTTCCAATTTATCGAAATCTGAAGAATAAAAAATGATGCAATTTTATACATTTGTTTGTAGATCTTCAGTCCAATCTGAATACCATCGTAGAAAAAATAATTCCTTCGTAGCTCTTTAAGAGATAATCCTCATGTACTAATTTATGAACGTATGCGTTTAGAATAGTTATAAAAGATAGCATATCTAAAGGCGTTTGATAGAATGTCTTCAATTTTTGTTTATTGGTTTATTTATTTATACTAATTGCCAAACCTATTAAAAGATGACAGGTTTATTTGATTTTGATGAAGATCTCAAATAATGCCCTACTATGCTCTATTCACAGTTGCTAATACGATGTATACTGCAGCTAAGCCGCTCAATACTTTTCCATTGATTTTCAATTCCAATGATGATATGAATATCTCCCTTGTGGGTACTGACTTGGTTTTTCGTACGAAAATATCCTGAGCATACTTTACACTGTGTGTGTTAGGGTTTTTGCATGAAGCTCTCGTAAATTTGGAAGTGAATTATTGTGGGAGATTTTGAATTTGATTGTGATAGATTCAATAGGAAGTTTGCACTTGAAAATAAATGTTGCATTACTGCAAATAACTAAAAATCGGGTAAAAAGAACACTTCCCACACTCACGTGTTTACCTTACATCGGTCCCCAGTAAAGCTAACGACCAATACCTACCAAAAAGATAGAATTCCTGGAAATATATAATAATAGTTGCAGTTAGTTTGCCTCGTTGGCTTCTATTTATTTGAATTTTTCTATACTGCAGATAACAGTGAAAATGTAGAAACACGAGTCATAGTTGCAAGACGGTTAAGGCATACTTATATTTGTATCAAGAAAATCGCCCCAAACCCTGAATTTACAAGCAGAAAAAGAAATCCACCGGTAAATAATAATGCAAAACTTCATAAAATAAAAAAAATACCATGCGCCTCCACGAAAAAAATTATTTTTCAAATGTTCAAATATCAACCTTTGGCGCAAAACGGCGCAAGATGGCACTATGATTTTTGAAAACTTGATAAAATTCTACGTCAGTTGTACTTGATGAGATCCTTCAACACGCTTTTACCGGTAAAGAGATGACACTCTGAACGTAAATAAGTCCGCGTTAAACAACTGAGTTATATTGATTTTATTGGTAACTTTTTAAATACTCATTATTTCTCAAATCGAAATACACCATTGAATTCCTGAGATGATTTTCTATTAGAAACGCCTATACGTGTTGTTAAATTATCATTGTAGTACCTATTAAAGCGAGATGAATTAGAATGAACAAAAATTTTTGTCACTCAAATTCATGCAGATTTTCAAGACCTTGTGCGGTTCAAAAAAATGTAGCACTTATTTTTTTCAATCGATTGACTCAAAAATTTGGCGAATACAGCTTTAGGTAATGTACATTCAGGAAAAAATATAAAGGGTATGAAAATCGACAATAAATTTTGGAGGTTTCGACCGGCCCCACTGTGCGGGGAGCCGATTTTGTGTCGACATCTATCTCACCTTGAGATGAGTCACTGTCAAGGGAAATCATTTTTACACGGGCCTATTGCCTAGTGCACGTTGGTATGAGAGCCAAGAAGGGGAAACGTAAATAAAAACGGCATGTACTTAACTTGTGTGTATAACGGTATTTAGTCGGCTTACTAGCGAAATTCTGCTTCACTGATCACTGGCCAGATAGCGGTACTCAGAAACAAAAACACAAAAGAAGGGAAAAACTGAAACCTCGACGAGGCGGCAAGATAACCTCGAACGCGGATTAGCGCTATTCTTTGTCGCTATATACTGCACGGACTGGAAACAAAACACTTGAGCGCTCAAAAACGAATGAATAAATACAGTTGTTATAATAGTTATAGTGAAAAATGTAAAAAAATAATAGAAGTAGATACTTAGTGTAGAGTAGTGTGGGGTCAAGTACAATACATTGTATTTTTATCGCGGTCAGTTTTTCGAAAATTAGAAAAAATGGTGTCACCCGGGACATCGGAAACAACTCTGAATCGTGCAGGTCAGTTTTTTGGTGAGCTCGAGCGATGGTATTTTTGCACTGATTTTGACAAACAAGCATTCGTTAGAAATCTTATACATCTGACAACGTTTTGGCAATAATGATTTTATGCCTGGTTAATTAATTCTTAAACGAAATCTAACAACACGAAAGTACTTTTTTCGACGTTTCTAAAATCTGGAGGTACGATAGGTAACTATAGTCGAGGTTAACTAAAACAATGTACATGCCTAGCAAATCAGCGGTTCAACTTTTATTTGAATAGTATGAATACTGCAGATTATTAAAAAAATAACACAAATTATACATGCAATCTATTGGCGTCATTGAGGTAAGAAAATGAGGAACTGGTAAATGATATAAAAATCATGAAACCACGGAAGGAAATGTTGGGAAAATGTTGAAAAAACATGTGATTTTTCAGCAGCTGTGCCTGGCTTTGTACTTGCGAATGACTCCTTCGGTGTCCTCGTCATCGCCAGAGTGTGCAATTGAATTTGTGTATTCCGACTCATTGCTTAACTTTGCAACGATCACGCTTGCGCTTCGGAGCATGTTTTTTGGAATATCTGCTTCAATTATTATATTGTTAACTCGCGCGAAATACCTGATGCGCTTTCATTAATGACGCGCACTTTCGGAGCACGTAATGTTTTGAACGGAACCTTGAATTGTTTAGAGGCTGATCTAATACTGGCGCCATCTTGAGCTGATGAAATTGTGTTCTTTATGTCCTCTTCACTTCGTTTTGGCGTTTTTCGCATGAAATTACGCACAATTTTCCTGTCAAAATAATTCTAATTTACATTATAGTGTATATATTAGACCGGCAACAATTTTGACTTTTTTTCGGAACACTGCTAATTCAAATGGTTATTGGATGCACAGAACATATGCAAAATATGAGCTTTTTCCAATAGCTCTAGTCTACTCACAAGAGATTTCAAGTTCCTTTAGTAATATATATGGAAACTCGGAAATAATAACCTAAAACCCAATAAAAAATTCCACAATTACTCTGTATACATCAAAACTTATGGTCGCGCAACTTATTTTATAACGAACAGCTTTGTTGAAGGTTGCACATTGATTGGAGGTTCCCCGACAAAGTTATTTAACTTTGAAGACCAACCGATTTTTTTGAAATTTCCTATTCTAAGCATGTGCGAGAAAGAGAGGCAACACATAACTTTATATGAGAATATCTTTTTACTGCAAAATCGGATCAATTTGCAGTCTTCGGCAATGCTGATCCTTTCACCTTAAGCTATATATCTGCAGATTATGGGATGTACAAGATGATACTGGCTCTTTCTACTGAATTTATAGTTTCTATCGCATATTTTTCATATATTTTCACATACAAACATTAAAACTATATGAACATTCCTTAAACTCCAATAGTTTAGGGAAAAAAAACAATCAGCAAGGTTAAAACCGAGAATCGATAATCCACTTTCAATTATTCAAATTTCGGATTTCGTTAAGCAAGAAAAATAACCGTTCAATTTTATGACAGGTTTCTCCAAAGTTACAAATTTACCTTCCTTTTTGAATGTATACGCTGCGAATCCACATTCACTTTATCCGGCTCCGCCAGTCCATTCATTAAACCGAAATACATATCTGTTCAATACGGCCACACTGAAGAGTGCAATAATGTCACCAAATTAGGCACCTTTGAGGCACCTCGCATTATTACTGTTAATAGCGCTGCTGCTCGCCATTCACACACGGCCTCCATCAGAGAGTTGCATCCGCCTCCGCACTGCTTGATTCCGACGACGACGACGCAACGTTGTGACTCGAAGCTTAATCCGACCTGAAGCCAAATAATCTCGCTGCAATGCCTACCTCTACGGCCAACAGAAACACGCTGAAGTAACGTTGCGTGGGGAAGGAAGGAAAAGAGGCGTGCACTTTCTTTTGCTGATGGCGAATTTTATGGTATTTTTATTTGCCGGGCGTCCGATGCGTCCGATCTGGAAGCTTCATTTGGTGCCTTGCTCCATTTGTTCCTGAAGAACATAGTACCTAATTATTTTATCGATTTCTGGTACGGAAATTGGGTAATGGAATTTTTTCCAAAATCTTAAAATTTGGTATATCAGAGTTTAAAACAATCCACGCCATCTAGTACCCGAAATTATAGAGACAGATAAAGCTATATGAAAATAATTATTTGATTGACACTGATACTTTGAATGCTGGATGTTGTTACACTTGAAGAATATGCTCAATTTGTTCAAATTTGATCAATCATCCGTGATCTATGACTCGAGGAATTCCTGTATTATCATTCTGATACCTGTAAAGCTTCATCGGTACCAAATACAAACATTTGAATCAAAGAAGGTGATATCGTGGTCGTTGTGACAACTGCGCACTTCAAATGTTGATGGCACGCAAACAGTGCTTTAAAGACTTTATTCAAGATTGGATTTTCACAGCAAGGGTGTCTCTGATGCCAAAGCTTTTTTGCTCTACATTGAAGCCGCAATGCAAATAAAACTCGTTAATATGTTTGCCACTTTCTCAAACGGCTATTTTATGCAATTACCCACAGCAGTCGAATAAGTTCGCACCAACTCGCCTCAGATAATCGACCTCGCATATTCAGTGCCGTTTTCTCACTTTAGTGGATTCTGTTTACTGTCCACTCTGATGCTTTCACCAGCCAACTTTTATTCAAACAAATGAAAACGAAAAATGTTTTTCATTATCATACCAGTACAGATTTCCATCCAGTTCTAGTTGACCACAAGGCACAGGGCAATCGTTCACCACATCGTCCGAACACGAATGGCGCCCATGTGAAAGTGAGTGTGTGCATCCCTCTGCGGATTGTTATAGATGTGTTAATTTTTATACGAAGCCATAAAGTGATTTGTATGTATGTATGTATGTATGTATGTATGTATGTAGTTTGTAAAAAGAAAACCCCTGATTGTGTTCTGTCAATACACGTGATCCACTAATCAGTGTTGTCAGATGGTTGTCCATGTTGCCCGTATATATCTGTTTATCAGTATTGACACAACTTCCGACAAATCGGTATATCTGGCAACGTTGGTACTTAAATAGTTTTTCTGAAATATTTACCTCAATTGATGTTGGAGTATAATTGTTACTTCCTCTCACTTCCTGTCCTGCGTTCATGAAACACGAATGATATGTTCAAACAGTACTAGTCCAAAAGGCATTTTATATTTTCTTGCGACCAATTAAAAAACCGGATGCGCACATGTCTCTGTTATAATCAAGCTCGAAACCTATAATTTTCATTTCGTCCAGCCAACGAACCAACCGATCCTGACATAGTAGAAACAACAGTTTATGAGTGCTTTAAATTGAATTTTTTATGGTAGCGCGGCGAATAGTTGATCGAAATAATATTTTACTTTGTTATTGAATGTCTCTGTTTGTATTTCTTTACAATTACATAATTATTTTTTTGTGCCTTAACGTAAGCCATTTAGGATTTCTAGTAATATTAAATGGAAAAACAGATATTATTTTGCCATTGGACATTGCCAAAAATCTTATGGTTCGTAAAACTGTAATACTGGGAAAATGAAAAAAAAAACTTCCTGAACGGCAAACATTGTCCAGCTTACCCTAACCTGTTTTGCATATGGTATGTCAATTGTTTCGTAGGTCGAACTCTCCTGGCACTGATGGCAGAAATAGTTTAGTGTGAAAATTGCAGGCTACGAACATATGTTGGTCCTCGGTAGGCACTTGGCTTATATGAATGAGGCTTTGGGTTCACACTCTTATACACAAACACAGTTTTAAACAGGGATGAAGTTAGAGTTTCCTGAATCAATTTTGAGGATTTTACATATTGGACAACATTAATAGTTATTTATGAAAAATGAAGCTATCTTCTGGAATGACAGATTCCAAATTATCAGGTTTTTGAATTCCTTAATTGCCTTAAGCGCAAATTTATGGAACATGACTAAAAATATCGTTGAAGGCTCGAATTTTTTATGCGACAATTACTCTCAAAATAATCCTCGTAAATTCATGTTATGCTCCGTAACTCACAAAATTCTATAGCCACTACTGCGAACACCCGTTTTTATCAACCCTCGATTTTGTTATCTCCCGATTTTTTCTATTCTCGATTTTGTCTGCTTTCGATCAACAAATTCGAGAAAATCCTTTATTGAGTATTTTCTTTAATTTAAGAATGCAAAATATGCAAAAAGGGAAATTAATATTAAAAATCGGAAAGGGTTATGAGGCTATGTCTAGAGACTAAAGAATAATATTTTTACAGCTTCGGGTTACTAAAATGGAAGGACAAAATATGTCTCGATTTCGTGGCCATAAAATACACCAATGCACAGTGGTCCAGAATGTGAACTATGCAGGAATTTTACCTTTTTGCTTCAATTAGATGACTTAACCTTACAATGTGTTTGACAAAGTTGTTGTACTTTGCAATTCCCTTATTTTTGTTTAAACAAATGCTAGGGTGGTTCTAATTTTAGCAATATTTAAAATTAAACTTTTTAACGGTTCGAGATAGAGCTTTACTGTGGTCGATGAAGTTATAGAGCAACACATTTCAGATAAATTTGCTGAAGACATGCAAGCTCTAACTTTTATACTTTTCATTGCACGAAAAATCCAAATGTAAGCTTTAGGGTGTTCCTTCAAAAAACGGTTTTATTTCTATAACTTTTGTAGTTGTCATTTTACACTAAAATGCCCTTTGGAAAACTTGAAGATTATTTTAGGGCGCATAATTTGCTTTGTAACACCAACTGCTAAACTTTTTTATTTCAAAGTTATGAGAATTTTTATATAAAAAATATAACTTTTTCAAATATGAAATAGCATCAGGAATCAGAATATATTGGCTTAAATGGCACGTTCCCCGTATGTAGTTGGGGATTTGTGCCTTGGCGTGTGTTTTCATCATTTCCTGAGCGGAAGGAAAGGATAAGTAGGTGTGGGGAAGTAGAATTGGAAGGGTGGGAAAAATAACAGCACAAAACCAAAAATAAACAACAGGTAAGTTAAACTCACAAGTAGTTCAACTTGCCTTCGAATAAGCCTAAAGCTCTTTACCACATTGGATAAGAAACTTTAGTATGTCTCTGAGTTTCAGTCGTCCAAACATGGTTTCATCTATATAAGGACGGCCGAAGACTCGAAATCGCAATTGCGCTACCGCTGGACAGTTGCATATCAGATGATATGAGGTTCCGTAATCGGATTCACAAAGATCACATGAAAAAGACTCAGCGCGCTGAATAGTTGCCATGTGATAATTGAGTTTGCAGTGGCCGGTTAAAGCCTTGGTCAGCATGCCGCAGTGGAGCTTTGAAAAATGTAGGAGATTTTTCGAAATCACTGGGCACGGTTGTTCTAGAAACGCCTTTGTTTGGCGACACGTTTGTAGATTTCTCCAAAAATGGCGGTGCTCGGACAAAGCCCAGAACCGTATTTTTTCCCTTATCCAACTTGTCGAAATTGGCAGTGGCAGGGCGGGCTCAGGACCAACGAAGTCAATCGCTGAAATTGCCCTGGCCAATTCGTCAGCCCATTCATTTCCAGTAATACCAGAATGTCCGGGCACCCAGACAAGGTAGATAGTGTTGACAATGCTTAGTTCTTCGATTTGGGTTCGACACGCGATCTCTAGCTTGGACCGGGATTTGTTTGAGCTAAGGGCCTTGATTGCATTTCGTTTCAAAGTTATGAGAACTTTTATATAAAAAATATAACTTTTTCAAATATGAAATAGCATGCTTTGCAGTATAGATATGAAATAGCATGCTTTGCAGTATAGATCACCAAAAAATGGTGAATACGATTTTTTTAATATCTTGCAATATTTACTCAAAAAATAGTTTATTTTTGGTAAAAAGTATATATAACTTTCTAACGGCAAATTTCTTGTAAAATGAAAAGTACACAACATAGAGTTTCAAATTTCTCAAATTGCTCTATCTCGAACCATTGAAAAGTCAATTTCCTGATTTTAAAAAAATTAGAACTACCTTACCCACTATTTAAAATAATGGAAAAGTATTGTAAAGTGCAATATTTTATCATGAAAACGAAACTATATTTTTATATTGTCCACCATGAAAGTAATTTAAACATACTACAAAAGGTCAATTCATGAAAAACCAAATTTTTATAATAACTTTTTCAGTTTTCATTTGTTATCCTTCAGATCATTTTCAGAGTTTTTGAAGACGAACATTTTCTTCCGACACTTCAAAACTCTAGCTTCTATTATTCAAAAGATATGAGCACTTAATATATCAAAAATAGATTTTTTAAATCAGTTTTATGTAATTTTAAAAAATATCGTTTTCGCCATTTTTTGCACAATTTTAAATCTAATCATGGCCTTATATATAATACAAAAAGAATTATCTTTTTTTGCCTTTATGAGTGATATTGTTGTTTAAAAACCTGTTTTAATCCACCTAGCGGTGCAATTGTGCCTTTCTCATTTCTCTAAACTATGGCACGGAGGCTTTTTATGTTCAACATAATCGTGGAAATGTCCATTACATTCTTAGTACACTTTGCACTTATACACAATGGCATGCCAGCCACGAACTTGATGAGCTACGTGTCGACGGTGAAACACTTGAAACAAAAAAATATCATACTCCATTAGCCTAATCAGCATTAGATCAATGTTATCTGCTTGCTAACTCATTTTGTCATGCGGGGATGGGTATGTGAGGAGGGCGAAAGTCCCATGAATGAACGACTCCCCAGCTTAAATTGGTATGCTTTGTAATATAGTGGTGGTTTAAAGATGATGGGGTTGAAAGGGAGGGGTATGAGGTGGTGGTCTGAGCGGTGATTTAAGGAGATTTTTAAAGGAGGGGAGTGAACAGTAGAGGGGGGGGGTGTAACCCCTCTCCGTAAACCATCAACTACGCCCCTGTTAAAATCCAGAAACCTTATGCGAGTTGAAAAAAAAAACCGGGATTAGGTTGACGTTTTTCAGAGTGATTGCATAACCTTTCTATATGAGAAAGGCAAAAATGTGCAAAATCCAAAAACGTGAATCTTCGTCAAATTTTTTTCGTGTTTGCATCAAATCTCGACGTTTTATGCACCTTGAATACATTTAGCATCAAAAATAAAAATTCTATTTTTAATTTTTCCTATAGTTTTTATGCGAAATTTCTGTGTGGCCGCACTCTGAAACCCGTAATTCCGGAACCAGAATTCCGATCGATCCAAAATTCAATAGCAGCCGATGGGAAGGTTGCACCTTTCATTTGAGACTAAGTTTGGGCAAATCGGTCCAGCCATCTCTGAGAAAAATGAGTGACATTATTTGACACATACGCACATACATACATACACACACACATACACACACACATACACACACATACATACACACATACACACACACATACAGACTTTTTCCGATCTCGACGAACTGAGTCGAATGGGATATGACACTCGGCCCTCCGGGCCGGGATTAGGTTGACGTTTTTCAGAGTGATTGCATAACCTTTCTATATGAGAAAGGCAAAAATGTGCAAAATCCAAAAACGTGAATCTTCGTCAAATTTTTTTCGTGTTTGCATCAAATCTCGACGTTTTATGCACCTTGAATACATTTAGCATCAAAAATAAAAATTCTATTTTAAATTTTTCCTATAGTTTTTATGCGAAATTTCTGTGTGGCCGCACTCTGAAACCCGTAATTCCGGAACCAGAATTCCGATCGATCCAAAATTCAATAGCAGCCGATGGGAAGGTTGCACCTTTCATTTGAGACTAAGTTTGGGCAAATCGGTCCAGCCATCTCTGAGAAAAATGAGTGACATTATTTGACACATACGCACATACATACACACACACACATACACACACACACACACACATACATACACACATACACACACACATACAGACTTTTTCCGATCTCGACGAACTGAGTCGAATGGGATATGACACTCGGCCCTCCGGGCCGGGATTAGGTTGACGTTTTTCAGAGTGATTGCATAACCTTTCTATATGAGAAAGGCAAAAATGTGCAAAATCCAAAAACGTGAATCTTCGTCAAATTTTTTTCGTGTTTGCATCAAATCTCGACGTTTTATGCACCTTGAATACATTTAGCATCAAAAATAAAAATTCTATTTTTAATTTTTCCTATAGTTTTTATGCGAAATTTCTGTGTGGCCGCACTCTGAAACCCGTAATTCCGGAACCAGAATTCCGATCGATCCAAAATTCAATAGCAGCCGATGGGAAGGTTGCACCTTTCATTTGAGACTAAGTTTGGGCAAATCGGTCCAGCCATCTCTGAGAAAAATGAGTGACATTATTTGACACATACGCACATACATACACACACACACACATACACACACACATACACACACATACATACACACATACACACACACACATACAGACTTTTTCCGATCTCGACGAACTGAGTCGAATGGGATATGACACTCGGCCCTCCGGGCCGGGATTAGGTTGACGTTTTTCAGAGTGATTGCATAACCTTTCTATATGAGAAAGGCAAAAATGTGCAAAATCCAAAAACGTGAATCTTCGTCAAATTTTTTTCGTGTTTGCATCAAATCTCGACGTTTTATGCACCTTGAATACATTTAGCATCAAAAATAAAAATTCTATTTTTAATTTTTCCTATAGTTTTTATGCGAAATTTCTGTGTGGCCGCACTCTGAAACCCGTAATTCCGGAACCAGAATTCCGATCGATCCAAAATTCAATAGCAGCCGATGGGAAGGTTGCACCTTTCATTTGAGACTAAGTTTGGGCAAATCGGTCCAGCCATCTCTGAGAAAAATGAGTGACATTATTTGACACATACGCACATACATACACACACACACACATACACACACACATACACACACACATACATACACACATACACACACACATACAGACTTTTTCCGATCTCGACGAACTGAGTCGAATGGGATATGACACTCGGCCCTCCGGGCCGGGATTAGGTTGACGTTTTTCAGAGTGATTGCATAACCTTTCTATATGAGAAAGGCAAAAATGTGCAAAATCCAAAAACGTGAATCTTCGTCAAATTTTTTTCGTGTTTGCATCAAATCTCGACGTTTTATGCACCTTGAATACATTTAGCATCAAAAATAAAAATTCTATTTTTAATTTTTCCTATAGTTTTTATGCGAAATTTCTGTGTGGCCGCACTCTGAAACCCGTAATTCCGGAACCAGAATTCCGATCGATCCAAAATTCAATAGCAGCCGATGGGAAGGTTGCACCTTTCATTTATAACTAAGTTTGGGCAAATCGGTCCAGCCATCTCTGAGAAAAATGAGTGACATTATTTGACACATACGCACATACATACACACACACACATACACACACACATACACACACACATACATACACACATACACACACACATACAGACTTTTTCCGATCTCGACGAACTGAGTCAAATGGAATATGACACTCGGCCCTTCGGGCCGGGATTAGGTTGACGTTTTTCAGAGTGATTGCATAACCTTTCTATATGAGAAAGGCAAAACATGTTTGGCGAAAATTTGCTCATAATTGTTCAACGAAGCTAGATATGTGGTGTTCGCCTTGAAACAATCCTAACGTTGTTCGAAGACTACTTCGGTTTTAAATCAATACCGCAAAAGTTGTTCGAATAAAACAGTTTTTCTAACAAACACCAAGAAACACCCTAACCTTCGATTTTAAATTTGTTGTAGAATGAAAAGTATGACAGATAGAGCTGACATGTCTTCAGCAAACTTTTCCAAAATTTGTTGTTCTAGTACTTCGCTGAAGGTCGTTTAGCTCCAGCTTGAATGATTCAGGCGTTAATTTTTTGATCTTGGTAAAACTAGAACCATCCTAAATCTTGTTTTAGCAAAAAGAAGAGGCTCACAATCAACGAAAACTTCTCCAAAGACTTAATAAGGCTAAGTTGATTAGTTTTGGTAAAATCTCTAAATTCCTGCTAAATGTCCATTCTGCACCACTGTGCAATGGACCAATAAAAACGGGTCTTCAGTGCTATCAGATACTTAAAATAATAAGCCTATTACATCCCTATCAGGATGAGCTACGCACTATTTTTAGAACAATTTTGATATTAAGCTAACATCAGGCCCGTCTTAAGACCACTCGGGCCCCTGGGCACTATTGAACTGAGCGGCCCTTGAACTTGACTTTTCAAAATTAGAGGCAAGTAGGCTAAGTTGCATAGAAAAAACCATCAAAATATGTAGAGAAAATACATGATTTGAGATTTCACCACCAGGTGGCATTATACACTTTATCATACGCAAGATTTCCAAAAAAATTGAAGGGTCGTTTACAGGACGCGACCAAGGTGACATTAAAAATGTCACTTTTTTCAAGACCGTATAATATAATTCGCGAAAGGATTTTATTCTATCAAAACTATCGACCCATCTCAGGGCTGGAGTCGTCTTCAGTGCTGCGTTAAGCTACTACTCCCGTATGTTAACATTCGCGCTCCTCCTTAAAACATATTTAACCCATTCATGCCCATGTTGTTTGATTGAGCAAGTAAGGGTGATAAATGTGACTTTTACCTTTCATTTGAGTACAGTTACAAGAATCAGCTCTAGAACTAAAGTTATTGCAATTAATTTGATTGGATTCCGATGGAGCAGTGCTGCCTGGGACAATGATTTTTTCATATAGCTTCGTTATGTTGCAATATTATTGAAAACTGATAAAACTTATCAATTTGGACTGTCTTTGGCTACGTTTTCCATGCAATTGCACTATGGTAAATATACTAGGAGAATTGTACACTGAAGTTTTCTTTTGTGCGAGGGATACGTACCGCATAAAAAAAATCCGCTTAAAAAAACCGCATAACTTTGAAAATCCGCATAAAAAAACCGCATAACTTTGAAAATCCGCATAAAAAAACCGCATAACTTTGAAAATCCGCATAAAAAAGTCGCATAAAAAAATCCGCATAAAAAAAACCGCATAAAAAAACCGCATAAAAAAAGACTTCAGTGTATTGAGCATTGGAAGGTAAAAATTCAGCAGCATCTAGCACTGCGAGAGAAGCACCTATCTTTATGAGAAAAGGATTTTCGTGTTTCATGGCCCAACTGTTTTCAAGGAAAAATACTTTTGAAACTCTACATGCACTAGAAAAAAGATTGACATGAAAGGGTTAATTGATGGTCTTTTAACAGTAACAAAATTCAGTCTCCCTCCTTAACTCGCACAGAGCAGAAGAACAAAAAATCGCTCTGCTATAGGCATCAGTGAAGCAAGCAAACAATTTATCTATCGCATTGTTCTTTACGGACTAACTGTGGTACTATTTCAAAATGTCCCGTAAGACCAGCTATTCGGGAAGTGGATCAATTATCAAAAGTGCAGATGGAGCTCAAACTGGTAGAAGTTAACACCCTTCAACTGCATCATATTTCATATCACGTGCTAATTATGATCAAGGACATTACCCAAGCGGAGTCATTCGTTTCGCGATATACAGCACACCGCTGAATGCGGCAATGTTAAATTCAACAATCATGCGAAAAAAGTCAATTGAAAAAATCATATTATTAGGCTGATCTACCTTGCACCCCCAATTGAGGACTGTGATGAGGAAGCCCACGATCGCCAAAAGCAATATTCCGCTTGCTCTGCTGGGATATGATTGTTTTCGTTCCAATTTCACGTTATAACTCCAATATTAAATACTACGCTGCTGAACATGTCTTAAGAAATTTTGTTGATATAAAATACTAATGCTTGCAAACCTGCGATAACAATAAAAAACAAACAGTGCACTGCAGTTCTTTCTCTGAACCAGATGGATTTACTTTTGGGTTGTCTACCAAGAATCGCTATAGATTAAACTTTTTTAAAACAAAGCAAAACTCTAACTCTGCTCTAACATAACTCAATCACCCCGCCCGCCAAAATCTTAAATTAACCTTTCAGCAGGTACAAATCCAGTTCAGTCCGCACGCACTTTAGAAATTCCTATAGAGGCATATTGTCAGATGCCTTAGCGATAAAAAAATGCATCACCTACATTCGAAATATGAAACGTGTATGTGTGACTCGCTACCTCACATAGCTACAGATCGCCGAAAGCATTTTAGCATGAGAATTCCAACCAAACGCGTACACAAGTATAAAAATAAATTAATGTATCCCAACGCAACTCACAAGCAGGTAGCACACACCTTTCGCAACCTGCCGTGTTGAACTCAATCCAAACCCACCTTACCCACCCCTCCCATCCACATTGGAAATTATCGTTCGTACACGACTCGAATCAATCGAATTTCTATACTCGTTCGGGTATGCAAAGGGTATGCAACTCACGCAGCAGAATGAAGAGCGCACAATAAACCTTGCACACAGCAATGAAACGGGTGTGAATTGTACACGGTTTAACTATGTGAGAGTTGATGCCACCACTGCCAAAAATCCATAGCGCCTACCACTTATTGTACCGTCCGGACGTTATAGTCATGATGTTGCTCATTTGGCATATGAGCATTGAATGATTCAAACGAACACACGGAATCTCAATTGAAAACTTTACGTATTTGATTGAATCACTGCTCCCTAATCACTACGGCTTTGTTCGGAATAGACTGACCAGTGTATGGGGGTTTTCACGTTTTCCGAGATCTATTCATTTAGTAGTTTTAGAATCTAAAAAGTCATCTTGATGCTTGCCAAGTTTTTTTCAGATGATACTTGGCAGGACAATGTTCTGCAAATAGGCTTGTAATTATACGTAGGGGAACTGTGGGTAAAATAATTGGGGGGGTAAATGAACAGGTAACCAAATCAAGTCAATGCTTGCTAAATTTAGAACAAACTTCACAGAAACCTGACCTGTCAAGAATTCAAAGTATATTGAAACCATTTAATAAAAAGCTGTTGAATGTGAAATAAATACGATGAAAACCAAAACTGGCATTCATATTTGTCGCTGATATTAAATTCGGCATGTAGAATATAAGGTCTTTTGAGGTGAAATTATAATTTTGGGGGTGGAGATAGCGTAGTTGGTAAATCGATTGCCTTGTACTCAGCTCACCTGGGTTCAATTCACAACCCCGCACATAAGGTGCAATTTTTCTAAAGAGATTTCTCTAACCCGACAAAGAGGCGAATGACCCTAAGGTTAAAACCTCTATAATCAAAATTCAAAAAAATATATAACTTTATTCTGAAAATTGTGTTACATCATAGTCGTTGAGCCTCTTGCAGATATTTCACCGCAATAAGTAGGGATCAGGACAAAATGGCTCAATCGGAACGGATATTTGAAAATAAAATGTTTGGGGGGGGGGGGGGTTGTGCAAAATGAGATGAACTACAAAGCCTCATTTTCACTATTTTTCAAAAGATCCTAAAAGTTTCATAACCCATGGATAACCCCAAGTTAGTAGCTGCCACAGGATTGGAAATTGGTTAATATTACGCCATAAAAATTTAATTTTTCAGCGGCGAGTTTTTTTTTTGCCTACAAAATTCCCCTTGTAAGATAAAAATTGTCGTAAAAATTGTCACCCTTAGTTAAACATTATTTGCTCCAATAATCTCCCCGGTAAAAATGTCAAACCATATTGCCATAAAAACTAAATGACACCCCAAATCTTAAGAAAATTATATTACCCCCTTTGTAGATGCGTAAGATAGCTATACAATCTCCTTAGTTTCATTAAAACAAATCAATATGTAATCCCCTAGTCTTAAGTAATCTAAAATGTAAAACAAAGTAAAATTGGCACCTTTAAGCTAACGCAATCGTGCCTTGTCAAATAAACGAATTGAATTAAAAAAAAATGCCCTGTATGTATTCAATGCTCATGATCCGGTGGGACATCAGTATTGCTCGAAAAATGTTTTGGGACCGTTCATAAACCACGTAGACCGAAATTTGAGAATTTTTAACCCCCCCTCCCCCCTAGTAGACCTTAGTAGACTTTTACCAACCCCCCTACCTCCCCGCCAAAAGTCTACGTAGACTTTTAATTTTTTTTATTCGCAGGAAATGTGAATTTAGCAAGAAGCACATTATAATGTTCAATTAAAAATAAGCGTTCAGATTTATTTCAAGCTTTTTTTTTTGTTACAATGCTTTGAACATTTTTTAACTTTTTATGGTTCATGCATTTAATGGTCCATGCATGTCTGCTAACTAATGGTGCTTCAGATGATTTCACAGCCAAAAACTTCCGACGAGAGGAATTTTTGGCGATCGTGTTTGGAACTGTCATTTTGTATTATTCCCAGATCAAAACTATATCAAAATATACGCAAGAAACAAGGACGTGTGAGGTTGTCCAAAAAAAATCGTGGGTTCTGGGTTGAGTGGTCGCTTAACGAGTAGTTACCTCAATAGTGTACTAGCTCTGAAGTTTCTGCATAAATACTGAATAGACCGATATTTTGAATACAACTCTCTTTAAATCCCATTCATAATTAGTAATACGAGAATAACAAAAAATAAAAGTCTACGTAGACTTTTTCAAAGACCCCCCCCCCCCCTCCCCCCTCGTAGACAAACGTAGACTTTTGCCAGACTCCCCGTCCCCCCTATGAGTCCACGTGGTTTATGAACGGCCCCTTTCCAACGCTACTTATTGCATACATAAAGGACATTTGGCAGGTCACTAGAAGATGTTCATTTTACCACCACCGCATGTTCATTTTACTCTCACGCACACGCTATAAACATGTCTCATTTTTGGACATGTTTCGAGATAAAAAATAATGTTTGAAAAAATGCTTGTTTTCCGAAGTATTTTCACCAAATATGTACAAAACATGCCTAACAAGAAACATATAACGTGCTTGTAGTATCTCAATCACTTATTAGTTAGAAAATAATGACTTTGCTGAAAGTGTTCCCCTATGGAATGGAAACTCGCAGCCCATCATAGGAACTCACTCACCACTTGAGTTGATACCTAGCGAGCTGACAAGAGTGCGAGTGACACACGATTCGACAGCGAAGGCTATAGCTCACACGAATCAGAAATAATTACAGCTCATGGTGATTGACACATATTTGGGAATTCTTCGAAAACGTGTGTGCAGCAGTCGAGAGCAGACAGTGTGAGTCTCGCGCTCGTACGCGTATGAGGATGGTATGTTGACTACTCGCTCTTTCAGCAACACAGCCCCTGGTTCCTACTCCCTTCGTGATCGGGACTAGCTAAAACTGCATAAAAAATCCATAGACGATAATGTCCGTAACAAATCATCCTTCAATGTACAATTCCTAGTAATCTAAAGTTGTTCATTGACCCATGCCGGCACCGGTTAAATCCGAACGTAGATCGCAGTAGGGAAGCGAAGGAATGTTAGTCTGACACTTGCTTTGGCTAGAGGTGTATCTGTATCTGCGCACGCCACAAGTACCACGGAAGGAGGGAGATAAGCTAGTAAGGATAGGGATTCGAAATTGTGCTAGAGTTCGCATGCAACTCAAGATTTTAAGAGTCTCTGTGTGCCCTGCCACCAAGAGACTCGTTGGGTGCTTAAAATACGTTGTTGGAATATGTTAAGGGCGAGAAATATTCAACAAACAATTAAGAGTAAAAATCAAACTGAAACAAAAGTTTAAAAAATACCGATTGTTTTTGCGGCGTCAGCATGAAATCATTTTGAGCGGCCTAACGGCCCCATGAAATAATTTTGAAAATACAACGTACAAGTTTCGAGATTATTGGTAAAAATTTGTACACTTAACTATTTTTATTCATTTTTTAAACTTGAAAAAAAAACTGAACTAATCATACACTGGATTATATATTTCTATGTTTTGGCCTACCACGTGACAAAATCTCTATAAAGTGTATAATTACTTTCTAAGATGGTTTCTCGATAAGAGGAAGTATAGTTCTATGCCACGAAATATGTAGCCACTATGTACTTCTCGAACCGTTACAATCGCAACTGTCGCTAACTGTGATAACAATAAAATTAAATTTAAAACCAAACTGCACACCAGCCCTACAGATTTCCATTCAACCCTGCAGTGAACTGCTGCCACTGACCTGACCATCCTGCTGCGATAGGCCTTTGCTGCACGTTGCACCTATGATGCGGCGCAGCATCAGCCGGCCGTTAGTTGGTAGGTTGATGGTACGCAGCAAGCAGCGAAGCCAAACGCGCGTAGGAACTGATAACGCCCGGGGGCAAATATTTTGCTGCTTCGAAGTTTCAGCATCCGACTAGCAGCGCACAGCATACGGTGTATGTACGGTGCAGCAGCGCACATACCATACCCCCTATTTTGTGTGATTGGTATTCGTGGCGTCCCGTCCGGCTGGTTCTGCTCTGCAGGCTGGGCTCCTTTCTTCACGGCCTTCATGGGTAAATGGGAGTGAACACAAGAGCAAGAGAAGGAAAGAAAAAAAAAACAGCACAACCGGCGCGAGTTGGAGCCCAATAATGAAACGGAGCTGCGCTGTTGGTAATTTCAATGCTTTGCTGGTCAACCGATTGCACGAATGTGTGAGTCTCTGTGCCTTCTAAGGTGAAGACGCCTCTCGGAAGGGGTGGCTTTCATGCTTATCTCACCGAGTCACAGCACATATCTACAGCTTTGCTTAAAATAATGGTTTGCTCAATTGCTACATTGTAGCAAGGTGGGTTCAAGGTGGTGGCTGGAGGCGATGATAGGATGTTGAAGGGGTAATTCACGTGGTTGTGGTGGTAATTTGCTGCTAGTGTGGCGTTGGAGGTTGAATTGATGGAGGAAGCCAATGCAGTTTTGTCGACGTGCATTCCAATATAAAGTAGGTATCATATTGAGTATGTCTCCTGTTTATAGTCCGAAAGAAGTGATTTTATCATCGAATGAACTATTTTACGAGGATATTAGTTGTGCAGTTTTAGAGCCATTACGTAATAACTATCCATTAGGTTCTAATGGTTACGAAGTCGCGAATCGCTCAATATTCGTTTCGCAACATTTAAACTATACCTTTGACTAGATAACCACCGCTCGCTGTGTATAAAAGTCATTCAGTTTCAAGAAAGTAAGTTCAGCGAAATTTCCCAAAATTTTGTTATGACATAGAATGAAAGTCATGCGAAATTCGACATTCAATACAAATTTCCATCGAGTTCCAAATATTTACCTGGCCCAAAGCACCTTGGTCCCATGTCCATTTAAATAACTTATTATTCATCACTATGCACTCCATGGAAACATGATGAACCCCAATATTGGCAGAAACCAGCCGGGATAACGGATTTTTACTGGGTATGTTGGATAGTGAAATAAAAATTTCAAAATCAATACGATTCTTTGTACCGGGTCAGATAAGCCCAGACCCCGAGTCCATAACAGACCACGGAACCGGACTAGTCGATGGATCAGAACTAGTTCAATCTAGATCAGGCCCAGTCCAAACCAGTTCCTGGATTTGGACCAGTTCCCGATCCGAACTAGTTGCCGGATATAACACATCTCCTTTTCCCCTTAGGTCCAGACAGGGATGCCATTAACCCTGATTTATCTGGCACAGCCAGATTATTTTTTACAGCTTCCAGACAAAAAGGCAAATCTTTCATTCTGACAGATATTTAAATTATAGAAATTATTACACAAAAAATTTGGAAATTTGGGTCATATTTTCAACAAAAATCGATTGATGCACGTAAAATGAAGAATAAAATGTATGTCAAATTTCGATTACTTTGAGTTCCCTGTCATGTGACAGATTTTGCCAAACATTTTTTATTGATCTGCTAGATTTTCTTTGAAAAATAGTGGCAACCCTAATTCGGACCTGAACCAGGCCCAAACTTGGTGCATAGATCCTTCGGTTCGAATACATTGGTCCAAACCATAGGTCTTCCTTCCCGTACATGACGGCAATGACTGTTCATTTGTTTGTTTATTTCTATTAACGTGATTTTAAATTTGTTTTCATTCGTCGCGCTACGAAATTGAATATTTACATGTCATTTCACAAAATTATATGTTCTTCAATAGTTTTACTTCTCTTATAAACTGAATTAGTTTTCCCGAATGACGGTTCATGACCTTGTTATTGACGTCCGGGATAGAAAAGAAATTTCAAATTAACGCCGACCGAAATACCCCACCATATTCCGAGTCCATTTTTATGACTATGCTTTGAATCTGACCGAGTGTAAGCCGATCTTCGTGTCGTGCAGAAAATCGAAGCCAATCTTATCCACATTGTGTTCGCTTTGCTTGATGAGCAATACAATGACAAGCGCAATGCTACACACTTCTAGACAATCCGACACATTCTTTAAAAATTGATGAAACATGAGATAGACATTGGCACCAGTTGTAATCAAGTAAAACAGTTCATATTTAGCAAATACATTGTGTCTATTATTTATACTATTATTTTACAAATGTTGATGAACTCATTTGTGGTATGTTGAGGCTCACTTTTAAAAATTATATCCAAAATGCATATAAAAACCAATTGATTCCACCTAGCAGTGAAATGAGACATTTCTTACACATTTCACTGTTTGATCAATCGTTAGTTTACAGAACTACAGCGAATTCAGATGGCATCCAAAAAGAGTTAAGATGAAAACAGTTTCGAGTTCTGCACGAATACAACTTCGAATAAACTGAAAAAATTATATAAAACAAAGAAAACAAATTATATACAAAAAATAAAGCAAAAAAATGTCATGGTTCATAAAATGTATAGAATGTTTAATATAAATCAAATTAATAAAATAAAAAGAAAATTAAAATAATATAGATAAAAAATTCAAATATAAATCAAATTAGTCCAGCTCAAATGAAAACTACACCATACGAAAAATGTATAAAACTAATAGAATAAATAAAAATATTTATACGAACTGGAAAAACCAAAAAATATAAAAGGTATAAAATAAATGAAACTGAATGAAATAAATAAAATAAGCAATATGAAATAAACAATTAAATGAAATAAATAAAAAAAAAATTAACCATTTCATCCCCAACTTTTTTTCTAGCTTTCATAGGGTTCAAAACCCGTTTTTAATTGAAAATGTTGGAGTAAATAAATACAACAAACTTGTTTTGATCAAGATAGGTAGTTCTCTAGCAGTGCTAGATGCTTAATTTTTACCTTTCGATCCTCAATACATATTACCTGCAAAGCTTTCAGTTTCAATTGGATGGAAAAGGTAGTCGTAGACGGTCTACATTGATAAGATCTATCAGTTTTAAAATATATTTTAAGACAACAAAGATATATCAAAATATTATTTTAAACCGATAACTGAGTATGTCTCTGGCAGCACTGCTCCGGTGGTTTTGGTTATTAGGGAGAGTGCCTTACACTTTCATTAATTATAAATTTCATTATTTCAACGTCTTTGCCTTGTTCCAGTGTAATAACAAAAATGGCTTAAGAATGGTGAAATTCTTCTGTTTGAAGGCAGCGAAGACTCGAATTACATGCCCCAATTCTTGTAGTTTTGAGCTAATGCATTGAGTAAAGATGGCAGACGCTACTCTAACCAAAGACGTCAAATGGGTAGGCTGATAATAGAAACGAAGAATGGGCTATTATATATTAATTTTTTTTTTTCAAGTGGAATGTAATATTAAGTTTGTTTCCGCGAATGGTTTTGCTCTATACTAAAATGGAAAAAGTGTTTACAGAGAAACAACAGACGAAAATAGTTTTGTCTTCCTAAACACTCACAATTACATTGCCAACATCAAATGGACATGAAGACATAAAAATGCGACACAACTTAGAAATGAATAGACAGTGTTGGACGATACTGTATTGATACCAAGAATATCGATACTTTGGGGCCAGAAAATCGATATTTTAAATCGATATTCATCAGGTCGATATTTTGTGGTATCGATACTTCTGTTCGGATATTTTTTTTTCGATATTGCCATTTTAACGAAAATGAAAAATTTGCTCAACTATCCAGACTCAAATTTGTGCAAAATGTTGCAAGATTATTACTTATTATTACGACGAAGCCTCATCCATAAACTGAGAGTTTTATTGTAGCCAAAGACCCAATAAGAAAGATGAGGACAGCATTGTATGTAAAATTCACGTAAAATTTACAGTGCATCATAAGCTCTTCTAATGCATATATATATTTGTATTATAAACAATTCCGTAGCCTATGGTCGACCAGTTTCACTCCCTTCCAGTGCGCTAACCTTAGGGGGTGGAGCAATCTTAATCTGCTTTGTAAAATAAATTTTACGGGGAACGTGCCATTTGAGCCAATATATTCTGATACCTGTCGTGTAGAGCATCAGAAATAATCATAATGGTGGCAAGACAGCATGTTATTAGTCTACATTGAGATGCTCAAACGACAATAAGTGCGTTTTTACAACTTTTGATTTAATTTTTGTGCATCATTGACTACAAGATATTTCTGATTGTTAAAGCGATTGCATAAAAAATATAAGTGGATTTTAATTCTTTGATTAAAGTCCTACAAAGTGCATGGATGAATTTAGTCCAACTTTTTTCATATTTTTTATTTTCATATTTTGAATTACATTTTCGTCATGTTACAATTCATTTGGCATTGAAAAACCATTCAATTTGGGTAATATCTGTACTAAATTAACCAAAAACATAGGCGGTCGGGTTTACCCCACCATTTTTGAAAACAGCAAAAATGAACTTTTTCGTAATACGCTTGCATCTCATTTTTTTCAAGATATACATAAGTAGCGCAGAAATTTAACCTTTAATTTGGTATATAAAACGACTTGATCCGATGTAAAATCAGCATTTTACAGCCAAAACCATTTACTAGGTCGGATTTGCCCCACCTTACCTTATTTTAAAATCGATACCGAGTGTATCGATATTTTATTCTCGATACTTCTAATGTATCGATATTTTAGTTTTTCAAATATCGATATGCCAGTATCGATACTTTTTAAAATATTGACCAATGCTAGGATAGAAAAATAGCAGTATAGATGTGAGTTGTAACAATTGCCACGAATACGAAGGAAAAGAGAGAGGAGAGTGAACGTGTGAGGAATGGTTAATGATGGTTAGTGCTGTGACATTATTTTGGTATGTTGCGCGATATTTTGATTCCTTCATCCTTTATATAAATAATACAACTGGTAATTTTTACACCATAACCAATACAACATCTTGCAAAAGAAGTCGGATTTTCACTAGAATTTTGAAATTCAAAAATACAATGCTCTCGCGGATACTACGAGTGCAATATGAATATAAATTACATTAGAAATCTATTTTATTACTACAAGGTGGATTACTTGATGATCTGTGTATTCATATACCACCCCATCTACCTCACGACTGAACGCAATGCTCAATTCAATGGATAAATACATCAACTCTGGACAAATTTTCACTTTAAAGTGAACTTACACATTGTTTTGTTTTTGAAGTTAACTTGTATATTAATTTTTTGACAAAAAAAAGTTGATTAATTGTTGAGTTGAGTTCACGAAATGTTTTCGGAACCGATATTCCCACGAAAATATTTGGCGCTGTAGACAGTATACAAGTGATCCTTCGAGACTCGGAAACCATGGACCGAGTGGAGAGAAGACGCTTAGCCACCCAGGATCGGATAAACAATACTATCAACCGGATCAACGGAATGGATGACACCAATACCCTACCAGAGGACCGGGATGCTTAGATGGACAGTCTGTGAGAAACTTGTAGTTTGTACCGGGATTTTCACAATCAATCCCTGGGTCTCTGCAAGGACGACGAGGCAGTAAAAGATGTTATCGAAGAGGTGAATTGGCTTAGAAAGAATGTACAACCGCGCGAAAGTAGCTGTTCGGGAATTTTCTAACAGAACTCGACAACGGCTGATGCAAGCACCGACAGAGGGCATTCCAAACCCGGCTTCAGAGCTACATCTACTAAAAGAAATCCTACCGACGATTTCGGGGGATTATGGGAAGTGGAGCTCTTTCTATGACCTATTTGTGAGCTCAGTGCACAATAATCACAGATTGACGAAGGTCCAGAAGTTGTTTTACCTCAAGATATACATCACGGAACGAGCTGCAGCAGTGTTGAAGCATCTGAAGGTAGAGGATAATGAATACGAAGGTGCATTAGAAGCGCTGAAGAAACGGTTTAACCGAAAAGACCAGATTGTAAACCACCATGTGCAGCGTTTTATAGACATCACATCTACACCGGTCCGGTGGATTGAAGCCCGTCGACGACTGTACGAAGCAGCGGACGATGTTTCGAGGTCCTTGACGGCTTTTCAACGAGAGGGACGGGATTGCTGGTTGATCTACGTTTGGCTTATCAAACTAGACAATGAAACACGACAGCTGTAGTACACGAAAACCACATTGTCGGAGAAAGCACCGTCGCTAGAGCACTTCCTGATCATCGAACAATGATCGTATGCATTAGAAACATCTCAATCATCTGCTGGAAAGGCAAACCTTCGACAGTTTAAAACTGCACCACAAAGCAGCAGTAATTTCGTGGCTACCAGCAATTCCCAAGATAGAAAATGCATCATTTTTGAAGAGCAACCGCATCTGCCTTTTTTCTGTCAGTAATTTAAGACAACAACTTCCAAGGACCGACTCCAGTTTGTGGAAAAGCACGGACTGTGCAAAAACTGCTTACGACCTAAGCACGGAACTGGCTTGTGTCAAGCTGGGTCGTGTAAAAGTTGCAAACAGAATCATCATAATTTACTGAACGAGGAACTGCACTCATCATCACCGAAGGTCCCGTTCGCAGTAGCGAGCAACTTCTCGATCAACGATGACTTTTCCTCGGTGCATGCTGGCCACAACAGTCGTTTACGTACAGGATACCCTCTAAAAACCACATCGTGCCCGCGTGCTGCTGGATTCTGCATCAAAAGCTCCCTTACTAACAACGGAGCTGACCAAATAAGTCGGGAATTAACCTAATACAGTCAACATGCCACTTCGGGGAAACTAACTATGCCACGTAAGTGCATTGTGCAATTTTGCCACAACTGGTTCCTCTTCGGTTCGTCGATATTTCCAAGCCACTCGCGGATGACTGTTTCAACACTCCAGGAAAAATTGACCTTCTGATTAGAGACAGCCTCAGCTGTTGGACTCCGAGAGAATTACGCCGGAAGCGAAACTACAAAATCGTGCTTAATCGGAGTAGCTTGAGCATCGGAAGAATCAGCTACATTGAACCAACTAGGGGCCCGTTTCTGGGACCTGGAGGAAGCGATCACCGTATCACCGAAGAAGAACGCAGCTACGAGCACCACTACAAGCAGCACACTACATGGGACTCAACAGAATGATATATAGTGAAACTACCATTTCGTTAAAAACCCCTTTTACCATCGGAGACACTGGGTATACAACCCTGCAACGACGACTGCAAAGGGATCCAAAGCGCTAGGACAAGTATAGCAAGTACACATTGAACTTTATCCAAGCCAGATACGCTACGCGGATCATACCTGTCCCTAACCCAGGGACAATCACCACTCAGTTGCAAAATGGTTATCTCTGAGGCTCAGGAACAATTTATCACTAGAGGTCTATCCCCGTATACTTGCGCACATATCAGTGGCGCCCTAATCTCAAATGCGACCACAGTCCCAACTAAAAATATATTTTAAATGACCATTAAAGCGGGCGAAGAATTGTTTTCAAGGGTTATGTCTGTGGTATTACTACTAAACTTCGTCTTTGTCTTCGAATTTTTGGTTCCCCATACATAGACAAACTTAGGTGCCGGAGGTGCTAATACTCAAGGATATGTTATTGTTCCTAACACCGTGTGGTAAAGAGCTATAAGCTTTGCCAGTAGGGTTTTGAATATTATTCATTCGGAAAAAAAGAATTTAGTCAAATCACTGTTTTATATTGAAATATTATTCTGTTGCTTCATTGCCCAATTTCCTATCTTTTTCTTCCACTTACCATATAGTACAAAAATTGAAGTCAACCACGACGATACACAGTGTCGCCTGGCCGGACAAACCTCAAAATTTTATTTTGAATTTTTCATGATTTTGCATTTTTCTCTGTTTGGAATCAAGTTGAATAGAGTATTCTCAAAATATTAAGTCTTGAAGACGAAAGATAGATTTTTTACAGAACTTCAAATTATTATGTTATTCAAATGAATATATCTTTTTAGTTAAGATTCCGATTAGGGTTGAACTGGTTTCATTTGAAAGTTTATTCGCTGGACTTATAATTCCTATTCGATTTAGTCGATACAAGCCATTCTTCACGCTCAGACATGAAGAACAAATAATAAAACGTGCATTAAATTAAAATTATAATGTTCAAAGCGGCTGTACTTTCTTCTGAAACAGCTCGGAAAGATCGCTTGTAATTAATGATACTTGAAAATTAGTGTACACTCAAGTTTTTTTTTACGCGGTTTTTTTTTGCGCGGTATTTTTTTACGCGGTATTTTTTTACGCGGATTTTGAAATTTACGCGGTTTTCATTTACGCGGATTTTGAAATTTACGCGGTTTTCATTTACGCGGTTTTTGAAATTTACGCGGTTTTCATTTACGCGGCTCGTATCCCCCGCGTAAAAAAAAACCTGAGTGTACTTTTGGAAAACGAATGTCTTGTTTTCCCCCCTTTTGCCCCGAAGTATGGAAAAAGACAATTTAATAAATGTGTACTCTGCTAAAAATTCACTACACCAAATTTTTTCAAAATGAATTTTCAGATATAGTGCACTTTATATTCATACATGTTGAATTTTCAAACCACTCTAAATGTCAAAATTTTTGAGGAAAAAAAATAACATCAAATATGAAGTGCTACAAAATTACCCCAACGTGAATTCGGGCCACTTTTGAGGTTTTGTCCGACTTTTGAATGGAAGGTGATCACTGTGCGATGTTGCATCGGAACAGCGCTTTTTTATCAACTTTACTCATAATTGCAAGAATAAAGAAAATATTTCCTTTGGTCTTGATACAATGCGCAAGGCAAAGGCAGCTGGTTATCGTGTTACTTTGATAAAAAAAGAACATATTTTGTTTTCAAATTTGCGACGATACACAGAGTGTAAGTTTGTTCATTCATTTAAACATAATAATACCACAATTCTCGACAAACATATGATTACGGCCTAAAAGCCAACTGTCAAAATCCACTTTGAATGGAAATTCCAGACAAATCGTTATTAGTCGAACACAGTTCACAACAGTTTATGAAAGAGAAAACTTTTCTCTTTCGTTTACTACCAACATCTGTGATTGGCGTGTAACGGTTTGTCCGGAATTTCCATTCAAAGTGGATTTTGACAGTTGGCTTTTAGGCCGTAATCATATGTTTGTCGAGAATTGAACAATATTTTCTCAAATTTTTACTGCACGATACTGAAAATTGCGAGCTCTTAAATTTCACCGGAGATCCACACGCAGAGAGAAAAAACGCCATATGAGTCTGTTCATTTAGATTATTAAGCCCCATTTCATAATTCTTTATGAATAGCATAACAAATAACGTGAATCCGGTAATAAGGTAATAAGCCTACTTTCGTCCTGTTCCCTCTATCATCGTTTGTTAGAGCAGCGTTTGCTAGCCTTGGTCAACATATTTCATCAAATGGTAAAATAATAATTAGAACGCTCAACTGAGTTTTTGTTGCAAGACCATTTCACCGTCTTCAGGCCATTTTTGACATTATATTAATTCTTAAGAACGGAGCGTAAATGTTGATTCAAATTTATATGCAATCCATCGAGTGAAGACCGAGTAACTAATGGAATAGTATGCTACCCTACCTAATAAGTCCAAAATAAGCCCATGACTTTACGCCCATCACACAAAGTAAGACTTCCTTGGTATAATTATGCTTACCTTTAATTTTCTTAAATACACTTTGCTAATAAAATCGATTCTGTCTGTTGCCGCCTCAGTTAGTTTATTATCCTCAATTCATTTTATCGAGAGATAGCATAACAAGAGGTGCGGACAACGGTTACACAAGAGTTGGCATGTTATTTATTCGTGCGTAGAGAAAGAAAATAATACAAAGTTGTCGTATCATTGCTCACACTATTATTAGGAGCTAATCATGATAACGGATTATTATAGTAAGAAATTTCCAATTAGGTATCATCTTTTCTATTACGACAATTGCCCGGAGACAGTGAAGATAATTGGCAATTTGCCACAAACATGCAAGCATGTTTCTCATTTGGAAAAATTAAAAAACTGGCATTTTTCAACAGATTTTGATGATTAACAGGTCATCAGATGCAAAATTAATACGATGAGCCTAGAAGTGCTGGCGGGCTTCCTTGCGATGGAAAATAGATTAGAAGACCTCTCGTATCGATTGCTCGTTCGATGCGATGTCCTGAATACACTAGAAATTGCAAATTTCGAAAGGCTTATCGAGCTCAATTCTCAAACCCGACTTAGGTCCTTGTATTTCGATTACTTGGCACAAAATATCAATCCTTCGTCATATTATCCCAACCTCTCTCATACTTCTGATTCAGCTGTATTCTTCGGTACATCGATGAAAGCTGAGATTCGTGGACTTCCGGATTACATACGTCCGCAAGTGATCCCAAACGTATTTTTGTAATATAAACTAGCAAAAACTGTACGATACCGGTTGGAAATAATCTGCTTAATGAAAATATTAAACACTATAATGATTGAACTATATTATTATAATTTTTGTCTGGCTATAGTAAATATATACAAGGTAAGGAATTAAAAGGATGTAGTGTATGAAACCTAGAGTTGATATCATACTCAAAAATACTTTGTGTAAAGAATCTTTGGTTATAAACACCGTTTGATATGCAGAAATACCTTCTAAACTGATATTCTGGTAATTAAAGCGGATTTCATGCTATAATGTTATTAAAATATAAATTTGTTTAAGAGGCGTTGTCGCAAAAAAATTATTTTAGAGGAGTTGTTTAAAAAATTTACATTTTAATGATAAAGGCATCCTAAGGTAGAATCAACATTTTCGACAAATTTCATGCGAACAGAGAATTTATTTACGTTTCAAAAATCTGGGAGATCTTAGATTAATATGCGAAAAAATGCGTTTGGCTAGATAGTGGCAATAGCTCAATTAAATAAAGCGGCATTATGGTACGTCATCTTCGCTTCTCCTCGAGCCGACGATATTTAATCAAATTAAACGAATCCTATATATCGAATTCTTTTATGAGTAAGCATTATACAAAATCAAATGACATTTATTAGGTTCTACATATCTCTACCTTTCATGGAAACATACATTGTTAAAATTGATTAAACAATGACCTTTTTCTTATTCAGTTATGGTTTTCGAGATAATTACGCAGCTTGATCAATATAATTTGAGTGTGTATAAAAGCCTGCGTTATCGACACAAAATTAGACTATGTCTATAAAACAGGTTTATATACACACTCAAATGATGTTGATCAAGCCTCGTATTTATCGCTAAACCCATAGCCGAATCATACCAGAAATGGTTATTGGTTGATCATTTTTTAGAATGTATTACTGTAAATAAGGGATGATTCGGACTGTCGTAAGGCCACTGAATGATTTAAAACAGACAAATCGATCTGCGAACCGTTTCTTTTATCAGTTTAATTTGCGTTTGATTGTAGACACAATCATTGTGTAAAAAATAGGACGATAAACTAACGATTCCTTGAATCATTGCTCGAGAAAAATGTTCGAGAAAAAGTACATTTTTGGAATGGTATTCCTACTGAACGACCTATTGAGGTACCATTATATTCGGGGTGCCACTTTTATGATATTGCGAGTTTGTCTTTCGAAGAATTTCGATACTGGAAATGTAGAATAATCCTTATTATTAAATCACAAAAATACAGTGAAGACCCGAAATGTAAAAAATAGGGTCTCGCGATGATTGAATTAAATAACACTTATTTAAAGTTCACTGAAATTACAACAGAATTATTGAAATTAAAAGTTTATTGTTGTTTTAATGAAAATATATTTTCAAACCTTGATTCACACCAATTATTTTGTCGTCTCATGCATTTGATGTATTTGTTTGAATTCAATAACACATATTTATGATCATACTGTATATTTACTGCGTGAAAGTAAAAATGAGTGCATCGAAGCAACTTGGATTGAACTGGAGGATGTAGCATTATGTCAAGCTGTCATGATGTGTCCCAGGATCAGATTGATGGGTCAAATCAAAAAACCAAAAATCTACATGGAATGTGTGAGGAAACGCTACGAACAAATGGAACTGTGGAAAAAAAGATTCAAAAAGAAAGACAATGCGTGAATTTTTCTTGTGCAAAAGTCTTTAATTCAGGTCCAGTAGTAAGTGGAAGATAACGACGATAATGGTTTGCCACACACTCTGCAGCGCTTGGTTCGGAAAAGAATTCCTAAATAGAACTTGGACGGACACAGATTACATCATCACCATCTAGTTTCAGGCGGTGGTTCATCATATTTTCGGGGGATAATATGGTGTTGTGGTGTATAGTGAAATGTAAGAAAAAGTGAATGCTCTACCCTAATAATGTGTTGACTAAAAGCCATTGTTTTCACTGTACCAAAACAGTAGTTTAACAATAATTTATACTACAGTCTAATATGACATTACAATACAAAATCAATAAATTTTAACCTTTCTCCAAGTTCACTTATTTTGTGAAAAAGGAGATGGCGGGGTTAGACGGGGTTGGACGGTCGTACTTAAAATTATAAAAATTGATATTTTTAATGCATTCAAACATTTCTTATATTGCTCATAGAAACAGTAACACGAAATGTTAATTAACTGTATAATTTATTGTTGGACAATAAAATTGATTGTTGCAAGAGATTTTATTACAAATTTGGTAGAAGAATTCCAAGTCGAACAATGTAGAAATATTCTATGATTCAAGGATAATTACTGTTGTTAATTCGTTCAATAGTTTTTGACTTACTTCGAGAATTTTATCCAAACTATTGATACATGGATGTGGATTTGACGACCAATTTGGTAAGCAGCAAACGTCACGTTCAAAAATGTTCGAAGTTCGACTGTTTAATCTACCTATGATTATGACCTGTGTCATGCCATGGTAAACGCCGGAGGATCCTTTGGCTCGGTCCAAGCACAGAAAAAACAGACCTAACAGACTGATTTGAGAAGTACACCGACCATATTCAAAAGAGCACATCTGAACATTACATTACATTACGCTACCTACTGTCGCTACAGCTCATCGCATCGTAAAATGCGATGCATTTAACCCTTTCATGCTCAACTTTTTTCTAGTACATGTAGGGTTTCAAAACTATTTTTCCTTGAAAACGGTGGGGTCAAGAAACACGAAAAGCCTATTTTCATAAAGATAGGTGCTTCCATGGCAGTGCTAGAAGCTGGTCAATTTTTACCTTCCAATGCTCAATACAATTCTCCTAGAATAATTACAATAATCCAATTACGTGGAAAACGTAGCCAACTACAGTTTAAATTGGTAAGTTTTATCAGTTTTCAATAATATTGCACCATAACGAAGATATATGAAAAAATCATTTTCCGTCGTCTACGCAAACTGTTCCTGACAGCACTGCTCCATCGGAATCCAATTACACTAATTGCAATAACTTCAGTTCTAGAGCTGATCCTTGTAACTGTTAATACTTAAACTAAAGGCAATAATCACATTAATGAGCCTTACTTGTTTTTGTGAGCAAATCTCGCCTCAATCAAAAGTTATAGCTGTTTAAAAACGTTGTTGTCCACAAACAACATGGGCATGAATGAGTTAATAGACGAAACTCTAATAGAATTTCAAATTGTTTGAGTTAAAAGTGTTCACCATATTAAACTCTGGTTAGAAATTTTGCACTACCCCACCGGATCATTGTTTGAATGCAAGATTCCGTGTTGTCATTTGCCATACAGATAAATTGGAACCAAATTTATAATTTTAAACAGTAAGTGATAATTTGATTCCATCTTTGGAATTACCGTATCGATGACAAAATGTTGGATTAAATTGATACACTGTATCAATTTGCCACAAATTCGTGTGTACCAATTTGGCCCTGGGTACCCACTTAACCCAAGTAACCATAAGCATTAGGCCATTGCACTATATTGGCTATACATTTGCACTAATGTTGCATTGAAACTCCATTACAGCATTAACAACGCAATAAAGCTCTATATTAGCATCAATAATGCACATAATGACATATAACATTATAGCTTGCTCTATATATGTATACGCAAGATCCGTATACTGATTACTGGAAGTCAGTTGGCCGATAGCAGCGCCGGCTAGCGGCTAGTTGTTGCTTGCTGATGCCGGAGAAACTATTATTGGCTCAGCGCAGTTCACAGCTGTCACGAAATAAATGACAATACTCCTTTTGTCCACGAGCACTAGATGTGTTTGGTGAATATTGGTTTGGAACTCCCCCTCAACGTGAATTTTGATAATTATCTTTTAAGCACAAAGCTCGGATCTACATTGGGAACGTGCCATTTGAGCCAACCACTACTGATTCCTGATTCTAGTTCTAAGCTAGACGAGATGTGATGACTATATCAACGTACTCCGTGTATCAACCTCGGAAAACAACGCAGTGTACTTCAGCAAGTTAATATCATTATTGAAGCCACGCATAAAATGCTACCACTTCATTAATTTTGTTTTACTGTATACTATTCTGCCCAAGTTGTACAGTAATGTTTCCATTTCGAGTGGGTACAGTCCAGCGTACCAAGTATTCCTGAATAAGCCCACTATTCTGCGATTCAAAATCGCCTTTGAACATTCTTAAAACGCAGATATATTTACCCAACTATACTCTCTGCAATATTACCACAGATGATGGATGTATAGAAGGATTCTCACATAGATTAAGGCGCAAATTTTCTCCCATCCGAATATATTTGACTGTAGCGTCCGCAGGACGTATGTCAGATGGCTTTCGCATAATTCAGTAAAACCCAGCTTTCTCTGGCTTTTCAATATAGTATTATCTCCTCTTCAAAGGCTTCGAAGTACAAAAAACGAAAGTCTTCGAAACCGATCGTTCGTAAAAACTGGTTCCGCAAAACAATCGTTGAATGGCCGAAAAGTTTTTCCACCGCAAGTCTGTTCGTAATATCTAGGATGAGATCTTCTTCATTGCACTCCTGATTCGGAACCGTTGTAGTATGTGCTTCAGACGATAACTGCCAGGCAAAGATTAGTTCATAGAATTCTATGAATTCTCATAATTATTATTACTTAGGAAATTTTAACATATTTGAACACAAAATGTCTTATTGAATTCAATTATACAATGTTTATTGCTTCAATCGGCAAAATTAATGGTAAGAGCATTTTTTTGCATTCAAACAATAATTAACTTTTAATCTCAATAAACATTTCCAGTTTGAATAATTTTGCAATCATTTCAATAAAATAATTTTTGGAAAAGAGAACGATATTTGTTACTGTAATGATTTTATTGAATTCAATAAATAAATGTATTTTCTTTCTAGCTATATTTTTTCACTGAATTAAATCCATAATTAAAAAAAATTAAAAAAAAAACTTTATTGCATGATTGCAAAAAAAATGTAACGTAACTATAATAACAACTACCGGTGTGAAAACAGATAATTATTTTGGCAACCTATTTAACAACGACCGGTGCGAAAACGGGTGTCTAAATATATTATTATCGTTTAGCGTAATCAAAATACACACGCATTTGCTTACGCACCGGTGCTGATAGTCTTAGACCAGAATATGCAAAAATATTTTTTTTTAATTTTGCGCTGTCAGACCCTCTTATCGGTAATTTTAACTAGTTAATCAGAAAGGGTTATGAAGCTATATCTAGGGATTAAAGAATATTTTAAGAGCTTACTGGCAAATTCGGGGCAAATAGGGGCCGATCTTGAATGCAACATTTGGGCGATTTGCCGCCGTCATTTTTGCCGCCCTACCCGCCCCTAACATCGCCCCCAAATCTTACAAGGAACGCGCTATTTATCCCCCTTATTGCCTAATATGAAAATTACAAATAATACTTATTTTCGGATCCATTATCTACTCACATATACTTACTAGTATACTAGGTAATCACCACCAAACTATAGGAAGAATCAATGGTGAAATAGGTATTGCACACCAAAACTTACTACAATCTGACGTTCGTTAAGACTTTAGGTCAGGGATCTAATTTTAATATACTTACACACGATTCCACGAATTCCCACTTTCGTTGGCAAAATGAAGTGTACTAGACAAACAAAACATAAGTGAGAACACGCGAATTTGTTGAAAAAACTCTTTTAAGCTTAAGCCAAACATGAACTGCCAAGTTAGAAAAATATGAAAAATCCAAGTCCATTTGTTCCTAGGGGCAATTGTATCTAAGTAATTGTTATTTCGGTTTATTCTTTAAAGTTTCAGGTACTAACTTTCGTGAACGAGAAGCGCGTTGTTTAGCTAATTGAAACGCATTTTATACGGTATAAAATAAACACTGCCGAAATACCTGAAACGACTAGTTTTGCATATCGAATATACAACCGATGACGCTAATTTTTACGCTATTTACTAGAACAAGGTTGGAGAAAATGGGAACGAAAGAGAACTAACCTGTCGCCTTTTACGTTTATAATCAAGCTATAATATTGTTATACTCATGAAGAAATATGATTTATGTCAATTCTCAACCCTCATACGTGAATCAACAGCCATCATTTCACTCAGACAATACCATGCGTATTCCCCACGCATACTAAATGCCCAATGGATTGGTTTCCTAGTTGGTCAAATAAACACTAAACAAACAATGAAATTAGTTTGCTCAGTCCAAAGAAATGTCAGTTCGATTGGCAATGCCATCATATCCAATAACACTTAAATTACATACGACAAAATATGTGCAATTTTTAATATAATAAAACAAAGATTACTTAATTATTTGCAATAAAATAAGATCGAAAAAAAACAGTTGTATAACCAAAGTTCTTCATTTTCAAATATAGCACTGTTGAAGAATCACTTTGTAAAATAGATGATAAGGGACGCGGACGAAAATAGCTGACCACCACAGATACTTGTGATAATTGATGAAAATGGTTAAATAAAATATTATATGCTTTACCTTGATGTAGGGTTGATTTTTAGAAATGTAAAGGGCGAACACGAAATTATTGCGATACCGAAAATGTCATGCCAATTTTCTTATAATGTTCAAAATAAAACCAAAATTTTAGGTTAGTTTTATACATATATTTACTTCAAAAATCAAAAGAAAATTTAATCGATGGAGCCTTGAGTGTAAAATTGAACGCATTTTCGCTTGATGCCCTCCATCAAAGTCTTTACAGTGTCATCCGGTACCAGTTTCTCAGTTTTTTCCATTTTCTTAACATGTCCTTCTCGTCTTTGACTGTCTTCTTGCTCTTCCGAAGTTCCCGCTTCATCATTGCCCAGTACTGATCCACCAGGCGCAGCTCCGGACAGTTTGGCGGATTCATGTCCTTTGGAACAAAATGGACAGAATTGGCCTCATACCACTCCAGGACACTTTTAGAATAGTGGCTTGATGCCAAATCTGGCCAAAATAGCGGAGCTTCGTCGTGCTGCTGCAAGAACGGCAAAAGGCGCTTCCCGAGACACTCAGATTTGTAGATCTCGCCATTTACTGTGCCCTTTGTCACGAAAGGCTCACTCCTCAGTCCGCAAGAGCAGATGGCCTGCCAAATGAGATATTTGGAGGCGAACTTCGACATTTTCTTCTTCTTAAATTTGTCTTCCACATAGAACTTGCTCCAACCCCGGAATATGCTTAAAATCGGCTTTTATATACGTTTCATCGTCCATCACACAGCAGCCGTATTTTGTCAGCATCTTCTCGTAGAGCTTCCGTGCCCGAGTTTTAGCTGTCGATTGTTGCCGCTCATCGCGGTTTGGGAAGTTCTGTACCTTGTATGTATGTAGTCCAGCTCTCTTCTTTGCATTCTGAACATAGCTCTGCGACATGCCGATCTTTTTAGCCAAATCACGGCTTGAGACGTGATTTGCTTTAATCATCCGCTTCACCTTTCTCTCCGTCTTTTTGTTCTCCGGTCCCGGGTTTTTTCCAGCTCCTTTGCCGTGGTCCAACGTCAACCGCTTCAACACTCTGGAGACGGTTGAATGGTGAATGTTCAACATTTTTCCCAACTGCCGGTGCGACAGGTCAGGAAATTCCAGGTGTTTGGAAAGAATTTGTTCTCTCGACTCGCGTTGGTTCACCTCCATTTTCGTTGAATCGAAAAACACGACTTCGATTTTGACAGCATGTAAACAATACACATCAATGCGAAAGTGTGCAAAATTTGGTTGATTTTTACCCAATGGTAAAAAAGTTATGCCCTGTTGAATGTGTCGCAATAATGTCGTGTTCGCCCTTTACGGTATCTCTCCCCAAATTACACTATACTTCAAAAATTATTACACCCAAAATCCGATGAGTATGTTTCTATTACTTTTCGATAAGATTCTATTGTCTTTTCGGTAACAGACCACGCAATTGCGCATTGCGGTATTACACTTATATTCCTGCAAAGGTAATAAACGGTGGAATGACTAATTTCGGTTGCTGTTCATGTATATGCATCACACAACCTAGCACTTTTTCAATATGTATCAACCTCTGCTTTGTTCGATTTCTATGATAGTATTAGTATCGAGTCAAACCAACAGGAATTCTGGCGGATTTTTGCACACATTCAGGCTGGAATCTGTCCCAATATTGGCAGAAACCAGCCGATTTTTTACTGGGTAGGTTGGATAGTCCGAGCTAGTTCCCAGATCTGGCACAGTTCCCTTTCCGGGCCATTTCTCAGATCCGGACCAGTTCCCAAATCCGGACCTTGCGAATCCAAAACATTTCCCGGATCCGGACCAGTACTCGTATCCGAACCAGTCCCTGGATCTAACCCATCCCCTTTTCCCCTTACCAGGTCCGGACCTTAACTTGGTGCTTAGATCCAAACGAGTGTCTGGATCCGGACCCGTGGATCCAAACCGTAGGTCTTGCTTCCCGGACATGACGGGAAGGATCGTTCATTTTTTGTTTATGTGACTTTAAATATGTTTTCATTTGTCTCGTAAGGACTGTTCATGTTTTGGGCAGTCGTTACCTTGCTGTTGACGTCCGTGATAGAAAAGAAATTTCAATTTAACATCGACCGAAATACCCCACCACTGTTCCGAGTCGGTTTATTCTGACTGTGTTGTAAAGCTAGCCGAGTGTGATCCGATCTTCAAATAATGTGGCGTGTGGAGAAAATCAAAGCTCGTCTTTATTCACATTGTGTTCGCTGCACTTGATGCGATATACAATGACAAGCGAAGAGCTGCCCTAATAAACATCTTATGATTCAAAAGCCTAACGACCTGTTCAGGGTATCATCCAAACAATATGTGGAATCGTTGCACTATATGGGTTAAAGTTTGTGTATAATATTTTTTTATTAGGGACACACTTCCAAACAATCCGACGCGTTAACCCTCTAGTGCCCAAATTTTTTTTTTTGGCTTGAAAAAACTTTTGGAGGTGGGCCTCGTGTTGAGAAAAACGAAAATAATGTTGAAAATTCTTGGAAGTAATGAATTTTTCATTAAGGCCTTAAAATAAGTAAAAACCGCCTAGAGGCGGTGTTGGGCACCTGGGCGAATAAAAAACAAAAACTTTTCTTTCTTCTAGTTACTTCAACATAAGCGAATACAGATGGTTTCTTATATTTTGGACTCCATCAGAACGCAAAATACCTAAGCTGTAAGGAGTATTTCTCTAGTGCTTTGGTTGTTTAATTATTGACTTCTAATTTATAGTAGGGGAGACCAGGCGATGGTTTCACTTATCATGTTTTATGTTTTTAATTTAAGAAGATCGTGTAAAAGTGAATGCGCTGCATAAGAGAGCGGACTATTGTCTGCATTACAGAATTTTAAATATGTGACGCGAAAATCTCGCCAATTTACGACTGTACGCACAATGATGCCACCTGGCCACTTTTGATGATAAAGTATGGATCGCGTGAGATGTTTTTTGATTAAAACTGCAAATCAATGATACTTATTATTTTTCAGCCTCAATGCTCCTGAATTTTAATTTCGGCGCACAATTTGTATTCAAAAGCTAAATTTTCGAATTTTTTTAATTTTAAGAAATTCCGAAGTAAACAAACAAAAAAAACAAATTTTACTTGAGGTTACGTATATTACATATACGGCCAAGGAAAGTTCTTTTCGCGCGCTATAGAAAAATCTAGTCATTCGTGGAATAGCTTTGAACTCGCCCTAAATAACAAAAATGCTGAAATTTAAAAACGTTACCTAGGGTAATGAGCCTATTTTTGTCTTTTGTTTATTTGTTTATTTGTTGTACCGTCACCAACAGACCCCTTGGCCCCAATGGTGGTTACTTAAACTAATTACATTTCAGAATACGAATTATTTTAGTTTTTATCGAATTCCTTGTCAGGTTGAAGTCAAACGCCGTCGCCACACTGTTAAACACACGCTGGAGTCCGGTAACAGCGCTCTGGCGCCCATAGTTAGTTCTCCTGAATGGGACTCGCAGAAGAGAGTTATTGCGCAGAGCTCGAACGCGAGCTTGAAGATCGAGGCGTCCGAGGATTGTAGGGCAATCCACCCTGGCAGACAGTAAGTCCGAGACGAACAGGGCTCGAGAGCAGTCCCTCCGGACGCTTAGAGTATCGAGCTGTATTAACTGACAACGGTTTTCGTAGCTCGGCAGCTGAAATCTGTTTTGCCAAGGAAGATGTCGGAGTGCAAAGCGTATGAACCGGCGTTGGACGGCCTCGATTCTGTCGACACCGTTCTGGTAGTAAGGGTTCCAAACAGCAGAACAATATTCCAGTGTTGAGCGAACCAGCGCACAATAGAGAGATTTTAAACAGTATACGTCCTTAAAGTTTTTCGCTATTTGGAAGATGAACCCAAGCTGTCTTGAAGCCTTATCCACAATGGATGATGTATGTGGTTTGAACGTTAGTGACGAATCCATGATGACTCCGAGATCCTTGACGTTAGAGTGTCTTGGAATACTCGAGTCGAAGAGATGGTGGTTAAACTGAATCGGATGGCGTTTCCGCGTAAACGTGACGATTGAGCATTTGCTCGGGTTTAAAACGCTTTTAATCCACCTAACAGTGTGATGAGACATTTCTTATAACTCTTATCACTCTCTTCGGATATTATATCATTTGAGAACATTTAGAACTTGATGCTTCGCGATGTTTTGGATAACACATACTACATGGGATAGTGGCAGGACTTAGAGAATCGCTCAAATCAGCATAGGACAACATCAGTGCTAGAAATCTCAAACCAAATCAATGGGAAAGCGAAAAAATGGCCCATAAAATAAACATACAAACGAATTATTGCTAATGCTCTGTTAATAAAATATCTAAATTTCTCAATCAATGCATTGTGGTGGGAAAACTGAATTTTCCTATATTGTACTGAGCCAAAAAAATCGATTTTTTTTTGAATCGATTTGAAGTTTATACTTTACTCAAATTTCCAACGCGACTGAGAACTAAGAAATCAACGCTTTTTCTTAAAAAAAAACCGATACTAGCAGTGACACCATTCAAAGAAAATCAACAGTGAATATTTTTAGACTTGATTTTATTTCCTATTTAACAACTATTGTGTTTTTTACATCCTATCGAAACCCAAAACTTCATGAAGTATTTGAAATTATTAAATTAAAATTTGTGTTTGCTATTGAAATTGACAAAATGATAGTATCGCCCCTTTGGCGATTGTTTACTTTTTCGGTCCCACCTATCAGCATTGAAGTATTGCCCTTACGTTTTTTTACAATACCAATTTTACAATTGGTGGGGGTTTGGTGAAAATCGATCTTACTGTCCAAACGGCATAATTCCGAAACCGTAATTTTTGAGGTTTTAAAATTATGAAGAATTAATTTTTCAGAAAATAGTAACAGAGTTCGTGTCTTTAGCGAATTTGTTGAGACTTTATTGTAGTCATGAATATTAACCTGAGAAAATTCACCATAAATATTTCTTGGACGATATACCGTCAAAATTATTTTATCAAATGATGCGCTGTTTAACGTTTGTAAAACTCATCGAAGATACTAAACCTCCGAAATTGGCGGTTTCAAAATGATATTATCTTGACCTTAAATTACTGTTTTTGAACATTTGACCTATACATATAATTGGTCATACAACAAAAATCAAATGCTCATCAAAATCGATCAGAACCTGCTAGTATAGAATGGAAATCGTCATTTTTCATAAATTTCTCTCTACATTCGGAAAGTGTTATCCTCGTTATTAATCATATTACGTTTTCGTCTCAACTCGACGCATTCCCCAAAAAACCTGTCTTAATCCACCTAGTGGTGCAATTGTGCTTTTCTCATTTGTCCAGACTACGATTCCATGGCTGGTTATGTTCAATACAATGGTGGAAATGAATATTACATGTTCAGTACGATTTGCACATACATACAATGGATCGACAGCCACGATCTTGAGATACTATGTGATACTGAAACATCGCTTGACCGCCGCTGGTTTCAAGCGATGTTTCAGTATCACATAGTAAGATCCGGGAGGTCCGGGTCCTGCCGAAAATTTTCAACTTGTTAAGAAATTTTAAACCAGTTTTAATTTTAAAGTAGCAACCCCTCACTGCATACTCCCTCCGGGCCGGTATGATTGTCGATTTTTAGTGTGATTGCATAACCTTTCTATATGAGAAAGGCAAAAATGTACCAAAATCCAAAAAAGTCAATTTTTGTCAAACATCTCAATGTTTCATGCATTTTAAAGTCATTTGGCATCAAAAATACAAATTTGATTTTGAAAATCTTTCATTTCAGTTTATATGGGAATTTGCTGTGTGATTGCACTCTTCAACTCGTAACTCCGGAACCGGAAGTACAATCAATAAAAAATTCAATAGCAGCCAATGGGAAGGTTGTACCTTTCATTTGAGACTAACTTTGTGCAAATCGGTCCAGCCATCTCTGAGAAACAGAGGTCACATTTTTTCCACATACACACACAGACATTTTCCGATCTCGACGAACTCAGTCGCCGACCTGGAGGGCCGAGTGTCATATGCCAATATGACACTCGGCCCTCCGGGTCGGGATTAGATTGACGAATTTTAGAGTGAATGAGAAAGGCAAAAACATTTTTAGCAAATGTTGAAAGTTATGCAATGTTTTGGTGAGCAGTTCTATGTTTCATAGACATTAAATCAATTTTAACTTCGCTTCCTATTAAATAAAGACCCTTATTACAGTACATTTCTACAAAAACGAGCTCAATTTGAAAATAAATCTGAGGATAATGATTGATTACAGAATTCTGGAATTTTCTATTGGAATGTTTTCAGGCAGGAATTTGATATTAATGCAATTAGACAACTGTGAAATCAAGTCCAATAGATCAGTTACATATCAGGACCCCATTCCGACAATTTATCAAAAGTCCTCATGACGTTTACAACAACAGGTTATCAATCTACAGATCAGATAATTGTTATTGTAATATTGAATTAAATCAGTCTGCATCAATAAATTTTCAACTTCAATCCTATATTTTTTTTGGGTGTGGTGGAGGGGGGGGGGGGTGGTTGTATGGTGTTAAACCCCAAAACCTTCTCTTGGCTAAGCCGTTGCTTGGAGCTATTTATTTCGCTTTTCATTTTCCGATATGTTTCAGATCGATCCGATGGTTATAAGTTAGAAAAATTGCAGTCAGAAGCTTTGCACAAATGAACATTTTTGAACTGATAAGTTATCAAGTTCCTTCCAGACAACTTGGAAGTGTTCAGCGATTATTTCTAACGGTTGTAGATAGTAAAATGAAATACAAAATTACAATATCGAAATAATGTTTAGCTTATTTCAATGGATTATTACTATATTGAACAATAAATAGGCAACAAAGAGTCATCAACAAACAACAAGCCATAACTTTTAAAGTATTCAAAATAGATATTTAAAGTCTTCAGTATAGTTATTCGCAAAAGTAACAGCTACAAATTTGCTGATGACATCATTTCGATATAATCACTTTCAAGAAAATTTGTGAAAATATCTCACTCATAGGGGGATTAATCAGCAAAAGCACAATACCAAAAGAAAGGGCATATTACCTCCATTAAATTCTCCGAAGATACTATTGACCTAAAATAAGCCGTTTTGGCGTTAATAATAGATTACATGTTTTTGGTCATATTTCTAGCAATGGGAAATGATAAAAATCTTTCGTCCGCATTTAATTTTAAATATCTTTTTTGATAATAGTCCGATTTCAACAATCTATAGCTTGTTCGAAAGGTATTCGTTAAAGCTGTCTAAAAACATATAAATTGTTAAACTATGTTGTCAATTTCGGCAGATAATTCAAAAAAACTGCAAAAGCCCTATTTTTACACATTCAAACATTCATATCTTGGAAACTAAACATCAGAATCAAAAACAAATTAATAGCGTTCATACTGTTTTTTAGTTCTTTCATTTAAAATTGGTTTGGATAAGATCGGTTCAGCCATTGCTGAGAAACACGAATGAGAATTTGTCCGTTACATACACACACACACAGACATTGTCCCAAATCGTCGAGCTGAGTCGATTGGTATATAAGACTCGGCCCTCCGGGCCTCGGAAAAAATCTTGAAAGTTTGAGCGAATTCTATACATTTCTTTTATAAGAAATGTAAAACCATTCTGTTTAGATCACACCACGTACTAAAGCTGTCCAGTTCCCTCTGAAGAAGCTCGGCATCGGTTTTATCCCGTATTTGTTGAAAAATTTTCATGTCGTCGGCAAAAGAAAGGCGGGGTCCTTGTAATTTGATGTTGACGTCATTAAAGTAGAGGAGGAATATCACTGGACCGAGATGGCTTCCTTGTGGGATGCCGGATGTAGCGAAGAATGGTGTAGATAGACAGTCCTTAATGCTGATTTGGAGTTGCCTTCCATCGAGGTAGGAACGAAACCAGCGCAGAAGTTGTCCATGAATACCGAGTTTGTCCAGCTTCGCTATTGCGATATCATGATTGATTTTGTCGAAGGCCGCAGATAGATCCATGTAAATAGCATCGGTTTGCAATCCGTCAGCGAATCCATCCATTGCATATGTTGTGAACGAGAGCAGGTTAGTCGTTGTCGATCGTTTAGGCATAAATCCGTGTTGATCGTCTGCAATGTAGTGTTTGCAGTGAAAGAAAAGAGGGTCTAAGACAACCAGCTCGAATAGTTTTGATACTGCACTTAAACACGAGATTCCTCGATAATTGTCAATGTTCGATTTGTTTCCTTTTTTGTGAACTGGAAACATGTGCGCTGCTTTCCAGCAGGAAGGGAATGTTCCAGTATTGAGTGATAGCACAAAGACTCGCCGAAGTGGTTCAAGAAGCCCGCTGATGCACTTTTTGACAAAAATCGAGGGAACGCCATCTGTCCCCGGGGAACTAGATGCTTTCAGCTTGGAATTTGCTGCAAGAATGGCAGCATTATTGACACAAATTCGGTTGATGGTTCGTCCTAGAGAAGGAGTTAGATTTGAAGCGGCAGCGACTTGTTGTGGGGAAAGGTTCTCGTCGGAAAAAACGCTTGAAAATTTGTCGGAAAACAATTGGCAAATTTCCTTAGTGTCGGTGCCTAAAATTCCATTTAATGACATACAAGATGGTAACCCGGATTCTTTTCGCTGCTCGTTCACATATTTCCAAAACGACTTGGGCTTGGATTTCAGTTGACGTTCGACGTTTCGCTGATATCTAAAAAATGCACGTCTGCTTTGCTGTTTGTATTCGTGGTTGAGTTGAAAGTAGTGGTTTCGTAATGCAAGTGCCTTATGCTTCGAGAACTTTTTAAATGCGGCTCGTTTGGCAGTTTTTAATCGTCTAAGCACTGTTGATTGCCAGGGAGGGTGTTGATTTGTGCTAACTGTTCGTTTTGGCACATGACGGTCGATTAGGTAGTTAAGAATATTAGAAAACGTCATCGCTGCTTCGTTCGCGTCATCATTGTTAAGATTTTCGTCCCAGTTTATATCCAACAGCGTGCTAACGATGCTGTCGTAGTCAGCGTTTTTAAAATCGTAGACGATAGAGCTTGAGGCGTCTTCAAAACTCACTCCTAGGTTACCAGCGAGTACAAGATGTAGTGGGGGTTGATGGCGCACATGCTGGACTAAAGGTGTCGGAGCGGCGCAGCAGTACGGAGCATAGTCCCGGGCACTTACAAAGCAGAGGTCCAATGTACGTCCGTTCTCGTTGATGATATTATTAATTTGCCGAAGAGTTGTGCTACTGTAGTTGTCCAAGATACAACTGGCATTGTTGATAAGCACAGATTTTTCGATATCCAATCGTAGAAATCCATTACTTGCTGGGCACCAGGTCAAGCCAGGTAAGTTAAAATCGCCCAGTATAACACTATCATCAGACGGGGCAGCGATCGAGGTGATGAAAGAAACGGAGGAAAGATGTACATCGATCAGGCTGTAATCACGAATTCGGTCAGGTGGAAAATACACGACACACAGGAAGAGATTGCGATCGGCAAGTTTCACTGATATCCACACTTGCTCGGAGCTCTCCCACCGCTCATCGTTGATCACTCGGGCTTTTATACCATGGCGAACGGCGATGAGTACACCACCACCTGATGTCTTGCGGCTGTTGAGGGCATTGCGATCACAGCGGAACACATCAAATGTTGAACCAAACACCTGGCGAGACAGAGTACGGTTGTTGAGCCACGTCTCGGTTAAGGCGATGACGTCATAACCGTTGGTTAGAGCGGCGTTAACCATCTTTGTTCAACGTATTGGTTCAAATGGCGATTTTTGATATCATCAAAGATATTGATGCCAATTCATACGCATTGCATCAATTGTATTCCGAGTAATTAATGAAATTGTGAGGCACCCTTCCTAATACGACTAAGGTAGGCTCTTCACTCTAATACGCTCGAAAACTCAATATCACTTACAACTTATACAAAACAGAATGTAATGCAACATAAACACATTGGAGAATGGATTAAACAGTACTTGAAGTGCAGAACTAGAGACAGCGCCATATGTCTAATACTAAAGAAGAAAAAAAAGATTCTGCCAACTAGCCCCAGACTCCCCTAAATATTATCAAATGATAAGAATATCCATATTCTAACTGCAACATTCACCCAAAGTTTTTAAAACATAAGTTTTTTCAGGTAAAATTGCACATAATACTAGTTTCGGTACGATAAGTAATCACTAAAGACTGAAAAAAAAATTCGCTCAGGTGCCTAACACCGCCTCTAGGCGGGCAAAGTATTTTACCAAAAAACCTAAATTTCCGAATTACTCCACTAAACCAATTCACATATACAGTGAAATGCTAGTAACAGGCTACTCAAAAATATTTTTTTTAGTTACTGAAATTTCCAAAAACAGTTAAAATTTGTTTAATGAAGATTACCACTAAACACAAAATAGTTTTTTTTCCACGTTTTCCTCGAATTTTCAACTTTGAGCTGCAAATGCCTTTGACAGAAAGCTACGAATATTAAAATAATGTGTGTGTATGAAGGGTGTGAGCGTTGGGAAGAAATGCTAGTGCGGATGACAACATACAATCATGTTTTAGTAGTTTTATTTAGATTTTTATAGAGACCGCCTATTGGCGGTGTTGGGAACTAGAGGGTTAATATTTATTGTATAAGAGTCGATGAAACATGAGTCCGACGCAGAGAACAATTAAATTTGTTGGTATTGCCGCTTAGGCAATTTTTTTTGGGACCGTTTTAGTATTGAACGGCTTGCTATTAGAGCTTTTTTTTACATTATCGTAAAGGTATTACGACCGAGTTTAGGGTGTATTGTACAATATTTAATTAAACCCCCAAACCTCCGACCTGGCTACGTCACTGAACAGAACTGTTTCTTAAGCCATTCACTGTACGGACAATTTTAATGCCAAAAAGTGTGTTTTTTCACTATTTTCTCGCCCTGCTAAAATGAAACAGGAACAAGCTCTTACCAAACAATCCAATCTGGAGAAGAAGCTTTGTCCGTGCAGTTTCCAACTCCCGGCGATGAAATCTTTCTATAAATCTGTTTGAGATTGATTTACGCCATACTGGACAGGATTTATGTCCATCGAATCTCCGGAGGAACAGTCCCGTTTTCGAACGGAGCGACTTTTTGCACACCCCAGCAAAGGGGAGTGACATACAATAAATTCTTCAGATGCTGAATATATAAAAATTAAATCAATCACGAATAGTCGCGTAAAACTTTGATGATTGCGATAGATGAGTGTTTTTTTTCGTATCGCCGTACACATCGCGGTAATGAGTCAGCTTTCGGGGTCGCATTGCCGGCGGTACCGCCCATCCAAAAACGGTGATCGATTGGAAAGGGGTCACACCTTGCCCTTCCTTCACTAGGTCGTCAGTGGCGGGGGACGCGACTGATGAAGAACTGGTGAACCACCTACATCGCCACGCACCAAACTAGCCAACGATCCACTTACTAGGGCTGACGGCAGTTGTCTTAATCTATAAGGAAAAAAACGTCCCAGCTAATCTCTGCAAGGTTATTAGCTTATATCAAAGCTATTAGCTTCGACATAAATCTCCGACGTAGAAATTATGATTTAATCATTGGGAGAGGTCGAATGGCTGTCAGGAAAAAAAGAAGTATTCGCTGTTCTCTGAAGCGCACTTAATTCCGTGGGCATATAAAGCCATTAATATCTGAACAAACCTCGATCGTGAAATTAATGTCTTTCCCACATGATCAGCACGATACGGTAAAGGAAAATCAAATTTAAATTTGAAATACCAACCATCATTGATCACTTTTTATTTTCTATCGTAATCCGAATATATTCCACTATCTTTTCTATCTTCGCGCTTATAATTTGAATAATTTTTATTATCGACAATATATTTTGTTTACGATGGAGCCGCATTCGCCATATTCGATTCGCCGGTTACGGACTTTCCGCAGTTTGTTTTCTTTTTGTTTTGTCTGGCAAAGCGCAAGGGCACTGCTACGGGTAGGGGCACGTCTCGGTACGGGACGGGAATATGCTATGCTGGACTGGCCGCCGTATAAAAATGCGACGACTTCGACGGACGATGGACGGATTGTGTTCCATTGCGACATAAAAAATGCATTGACGTGTATGGTGGCACTTGAATTCGACAGGAGAGAAAACAATCGAGCTTAGAGAGCGAAAAACATTCCGGCTTCAATCGGCATCCGTAACAGGGATGTAGCAATTTTCTCCTAAACTATTGATTTTTTCTCAAATAGAATAAAATTGCATTTCTAGGTTTCTGAATACTATATATTTTGTCTTTCATCAGTTTTATTTAACTAGAATGATTTTGTCGCCTAACAAGTCTCGACAAACATGTCAAATGGCCCTAAGTGCAAATGAGAGCCTCTCTTTGTTTACTTTCTCTTTCTATTATTACGGCGTCATCTTAAAACTTTTCGATATTGTTTCAGGATATATCGAAAAACTCCGATTTCGACTAGCTTATTCTGCTAAGAGTTGAGCAACAAACGTATAAACTGCCGAGTTATTAGCGAAAGAGAAAGTAAACAAAGAGAAACTGTCATTTGCACTTAGGACCATTTGACATGTTTGGCTAGAAGTGTCCATTCCAACCAACGCATTAGTACTCCAATCAAGTTTCAACCCTGCATTGAGAAGTTTTTTTATTTTCATTCCGCATCATCATCTAGCTTTTCCGATCTTCTTCGTATTTCACAGCTATGACGAAGCTATTGCTGCTGTTGTTGTTTCTAAAGATCGTGCTGTCGGCGGGCGGTCAACACTTCACAACGCACAGAATGTGGAGATCGAACACACATGTTACATGGTAAACTAGTGTCCGTGCCATGTATGTCATAGATGGTGTGCTTTCGTGCTGATTTTGATATCGAATTGAATTGAATTGAGTATCGAACTGGTTATAATGCCCACTAGTTGCAGGCTTACTGAGCCTTGTTGGCAACACCGGGGAACATGCATCTACAGCAAACCCCGGCAGTCCGAACAAGCGCTTCGAATGTGTATCAGCGTGGTCGCGAAATGAATAGGTTTAAGTGGCACCGTGTCATAACGTCTGGGGTTATAGCGCCCGAGAGGAGATGCTTCGCATCGTCCGGGACATTATGGCGCATAAGCAGTGTTGCCACATTTTATTCTATATATTTACACACTTTTTCTGACCAATTTCAGCTTTTTTACCATCTTTTACCGAACTTTTAACAGCTGAGATCTCAATAAAAGTGACATTTGATAACTGAGACTCGGAAATTGAGTCTCATCAGAATTAAACATTAACTTAGTGACATGACTAAGCTAGGGGTGGATTGAGGCTATCTCCAAAAACGAAAATATTTGTGTTACTTTGCAATCCCATAGTCCTGCATGATGACCCGCAAGAAGAAGTTATTTTGATTATTATTCTTGATTGTTTTAAAAGTTTTACTTTCAACCTAACAGTAGGCATTGGTTGTTTTTTGCTAAGAGCGGAACCCTCTTACTTTTATCAATATGTTTTATGTGTGTAAGGCTTCCATCCAAAGTTCATTCGTTCAGTAAGTCTTTTTTTTTATTCAATTTTTTGATAAGGCACGTTTGCGTTAGCTTAAAGGTGTCAATTTAAAAAAGGTTAAGGTAAAATTGCACCGTAATTCACACTTTCGATAACCGGGAGGCAGTAAACTGTGCCGAAAATGATGAAAATTAACCGACTCGAAGGGAGCTCTACGAGAGTCAACCGCTCGCAACGAAGATACACACTCAAATCTTGATCAATTCGCTTCACCCAATAACCTAAAAAAAAAGAAAGAAACCTAAAAAAAAGTCGCAGGATAAGTTTTTTTTCATGATGAAACCCTTAGCCCCCCCCCCCCTTAATGTGCTTCATATACTAAGTAAGGATAAGTTATAAAATAGAATAAGTACTGTCTGGCACATAACCGGAATATCGTGACGGTACTTGGACTGGTAATTCAAATCACATTATATACACCGTAATCAGCAATCCACCAACCAGGTCACAGTTCCTAAAACTATATGGTAGAGTGCCAATATTTAAGGTCATCCTGAATTTTCGAACTGGACGCGCCTCAAAAATATTGGCACCTCGAAAAAGGTCCTTATGCAAAATTTATTCTTTACCGGAAAAATTTCGGGATATGGAAACTTTTTGAGTTGAGATAAGACTGGAGCTCGGAATCGCAACATTTAACTTTTTTGTATACTGGAAAGCTCAAGAATCAAATCTTGTCAAATGCCAATTAAAAAAAAAATACTTTTTTTTGAAATCGCAGTTTAAAAATTTAAAGTACCCGAAAGGCATTTTTTCGGAATATTGTTTAACGATAAATATACAAGATTCAACGTTTCATACATTTTTAAGACATTTGGAATCAAAGTAAAATAACAGTTGCCTTTCGAAATCCAAGTCTACACGCAACTCCACGTTTCACAATTTAATTTTTTAATTTACACACGGTATCCAATGATATCTATGGCAAGGCTACAAATGTTACCGAGCAAGTAAACAACTCACACGAAACTTCAAATTCGAATCGGTGATTACACCATCGATCTCAACTTCGTGAGTCGACATATAGACGCGGTAGTTATTTATAAAGGGTTTGTCACCAGCAACGACTTTTTCTTGATTTAGACTGAACATCACAATTCTCACAAGCCTAACTGGGCGAACCTTCGAGATATCTTTGATTTTAAACGGGATGTTGGAGTCCTTACTGACGAATCTTGTTGTTGAGGATAAGTCATAAAATAAATCAAGATGGATACTGTCTGGCATATAGCTGGGATATAGTGACATCACTTGGACTGGTTCTTCAAATCTAATGATAATCCACCAAGTAGGTCGCAGCTCCTAAAACTAGTCTTGATATACGGTAGAGTGCCAATATTTATGAACAGTTGTTACGGCATTTAATTAGTAAGGGACTGGAAGGTGAAGTATATTTTTCAATATTTAGAGCCATAGTACTCAAGGGAGAGCAAGGAGTTGAAGGGAGAAAGTTTAGAAAAGCGTGGAAGGATCATATATGCAAGCTTAGAGCTCACCGGCGACTTCACCTTTTGTCTGCTACCGTAGGAGTCAGGGTCTTTTGGCATTAGAAATGCGAATCACCTGAGTCTACGGCATGTCCGGACAAGCGTAAAGTTACTTGTTACTTCATGCTGTCGGAACCGACAAAAAGTTAAGTCACGGTAAACTTCCACACTAAGCATTTGCGACGTTGAAACTCATTGAATGAGCCAGTTTTGTTTGTTCCCTCACCAATTGCCTGCCTGAGTGATTTTATTTTATCGACTATTGTGACTGTCTCAGCGTTTGTGATATATGGTCACATGTGTTGCTGATTTGAACGGTATCGGCAGCTTTCACCCAAAGCTGCGACGATGGATCCCCATCACGGTAAATTCTATTTTTACCATTTTTTTTTGTTAACCATTTTTGTTAACGACCTATTGAGTCAATTTGTGAACAGTTGTTACGGCATTTAATTAGCATGGGACTGGAAGGTGAAGTATATTTTTCAATATTTAGAGCCATAGTACTCAGGGAGAGCAAGGAGTTGAAGGCTCTCCCTTGAGTACTATGGCTCTAAATATTGAAAAATATGCTTCACCTTCCAGTCCCTTGCTAATTAAATGCCGTAACAACTGTTGATAAATTGACTCAATAGGTCGTTAACAAAAATGGTTAACAAAAAATGGTAAAAATACCAATTGTGACGTCCCTCGGACGAACGCACCTACTGTCGCACTACCCTGGTTGTCGACATCGATATTGCCGATCGATCGACGCGAGAAGTGTCAGAGAAACGGAAAGAAGGAGGAAGAAAAAAGGAAAAAAGAAGTTTATAGAGTGGTCACATGCAGTGCTGTGCTGATCGGAGCATCGATTAAAATTATTTGTTATTATGAATTATTTAAAACTAGTTTAGCCTAAAGAGCAGGTAATAGGTGAACTTACCAACTACAATTTATAATCTAAAAGCATTATTTTCTTAGACTATATATACAACTTAAAGCTAAAGGTAAACCTAACCTAAAAGCTATTTAAGTTACTTACAAAACTACAGGTAAAATTATATAACTAATCTAACAAATACAGAAATATTAATGAAATGTACGCATAGATAGACATCACGATCAAGACCAGGATCCGCGATCGTTGGGAAACATAAAGCGGGAAGATTGACTAAACGTGAGTAAATATTGTACACATTGAACTATATTTAGAACAAACTGTATTTGGCAGGATATAAAATATCTAAATACACGGATATTAGTGCATCTCGGAAAATCGTCTTCGTTCCCTCCGAAACCGAACAACTTTTTATATCGTTTACCAACGAGCGATGTCGGATCCCGGTATGGATGCTGCTAGCAAAGCCAACGGCACCTTTGGTGCGGTTGTCGTAACGTCCACCCCCACGTCTGTACACCTTTTGGACACAGAGCAAAAGGCCAAACCGTCGGTTAATAGCTGTACATTGTGTAATAAGCCGGATGACGATCATATGGTGCAGTGCGATACATGTGATGTGTGGAATCATTTCTCATGTGCGGGTAATTCTGAGAACGTCGAGGATTGCAGCTGGATATGCTTGAAATGCGCTACCGTGAAAGCAAAGAAAGGCACAAAGTCTCGACGAAAGAACACCTCGAAGCAGAAATTGACAAAAACATCACGGAAAACAACAGTTCGGGCAACAACTGCAAAGACGGCGAAGAAGGTAACCTCTAAGGCGGAGCGGAAAAGTAATGTTGGTGGTGCGGATGCGAAAGGCGACAATGTTCCAGTCGTAGAAACCATAAGCAAAGTTTTGGAGAAGCCGACGAAAAGTCAGACGTTGAGTAGAGCGGGCTCAGTGACATCAGCAGCGTCGCGAAAATCCATCAAAGCACGTTTGGATGTGGAACTGCGGAAGATTAAAGCCGAGGAAATGTTGATGCAAAAAGAGATGCGGCTTATGAGAGAGTTTTCGAAGAAGAAGTTTGATATTTTGAAGGAGATGGCTGATTTGGACAATAGCGACGAATCCGTAGGGGACCATCAACATGAAAAGAGCAATAAAAACAAAGTGCAGGATTGGCTAAAGCACTCTTCGAAGAAGAAAGCGGAAACTGATGGCATCAGTGACAGAGAGACGTCTGAAAGTGGCAGTGATTCGGATTGCGATACGGAAGTTTCATCTTGTCTACAAGCTGATCATGCAGATGGCGAAGAAGTTCAATCTGATGAAGAAGAATATGGGATTAGTGCACGATCAGTGTCAAAGCGGCGACAAGCGTTATGCAGCAACAAGCGACTTTCTAAAAGTGAGGTAGCTGCACGTCAAGTTGTTCCTCGTGAGCTACCCAAGTTCAACGGCAATCCAGAGGAATGGCCAATGTTCCTATCAACGTACGAAGATACCACGGCTATGTGTGGGTACACAGCAGCCGAGAACATGATTCGTTTGAGAAACTGCTTGAAAGGAGATGCGTTTAATGAAGTTCGTAGTTTCTTAATGCGGCCAGAAACTGTAGGAAAAGCGATCAGTGCGCTGAAGTTGCGATTTGGTAGACCGGAAACGATTATCGAGTATTTGAAGGAGAAGATTATTGCGATATCACCCATCAAATCGGATGCGATGGAAAAGCTGGTTGACTACGCCTTGGAGGTGCAAAACCTTTGTGCCATAATACAAACTTGTGGCGGAAAGGAGCATATGTGTGATACGACTCTGTTAAGGGAACTTATCAAGAAGCTACCATCGCAAATTAAACTGGATTGGGCGCGCTACAAAAGGACTAAAACGAAGGTGACACTGTCCACATTCAGTCGTTGGATATACATCCTAGCAGAAGATGTGAACGTGGTTTTCGAACCTCAGTGTCGATCTAGCAGGACTCAGGAGTCTCGAGAAATCCGGAAAAAGCGATACGTCAACACTCTCGCCGAAGTTCCTACCGAGGATGGCAAAGATATGAACCAATCCATTCATGCTACTCAAAGCAGTCCGCCGGGAACCGAAGGAAATAAACCCTGTCCAGCATGCAGAGGGGATTGCAAATATCTGGGGAAGGTCAAAACGTTTCCTGGAGCTGTCATACGAAGCAAGAGGGGCAACAGTTCGTGGATTTAACTTCTGCCGTAAGTGTCTTAGGCAGCATAGAGGTGGTTGCAATTCTGGAGAGTGTGGAAAAAACGGCTGTACCTTTAAGCATCACGTTCTGCTCCACAAAGATTTGCTTGAAACATCTGCATCGACTAGTGTTTCTAATCAGAACGAAGAACGCAATGTTAATACACACCAGTCCAGTACAGGCCCCGGTTCCTTCCGTTACCTACCAGTAACACTATTTGGAAAGGGGGTGCAGATGAAGTGCCACGCATTCTCAGATGACGGATCAGAGTTGACGCTCATCGATCAGCAACTTGCCGAAGATCTGAAACTGTCTGGGAAGGCTCATCCACTCTGTCTTAAGTGGACTGCAGGTACTCATCGTTACGAATCTGGTTCACACCGTGTCAACGTTGAAATAAGCGGACAGGAAGGAAAGCGAACGTTACTAAAAGATGTAATAACAGTCGAGGAATTGCAGCTACCTTTCCAGTCGTTGGATATGACTCAACTAACGGAGAAACACGGCTATCTACGTGGAGTACCTGTGGAATCTTATTCCAATGTTCGGCCGCGAACACTAATCGGTTTGAAGCACGCCAATATCATGCTCGTTCGAAAAAGTCGTGAAGGCAGGATGGGTGAACCTATTGCTGTAAAAACGAACCTTGGTTGGACCGTATACGGTGGTTGGACATCAAAGAACTCCATCAATATCAGTCATACTTACCACGTCTGTAGCTGTAACCAACAAAGTGTTATACATCTAAACCAGATGGTTAAAGATTACTTTTCCCTTGAAAATTCGGTGGTCATAGAGACGCAATTTGAACGACTGTCGAAGGAGGACAAACTAGCCATGTCTCTACTAGAATCCCGCACACACTTCAATGAAGAACGTTATGTAACGGGGCTGCTGTGGCGTTCTGATAAAGTTCGATTACCAGATAACAAAACAAATGCTATTCGGCGCTGGGGATGCTTGGAGAAACGCCTGGAAAAGGATAAAGAGTTGTCAGAAATATTGGACGAAAAAATCAAGGACTACCAATCCAAAAACTACGTCCGTAAACTTTCCACAGAGGAACTCTCACAAAAGTACGAACGGGTATGGTATCTGCCCATTTTTCCGGTATACAACCCAAACAAGCCTGGCAAAATCAGGATCGTGTGGGATGCTGCTGCATCAGTATATGGAACATCGCTAAATTCGACACTCCTCACTGGTCCAGATCAGTTAGCGTCGTTGGTGGGTATCCTGTATCAGTTTCGCGAGCATCGAATTGGTCTCTGTGCCGATATATGCGAGATGTTCCACCAGGTGGGGATCATCGCCGAGGACCAGCAGTGTCAGCGCTTTCTTTGGCGCAATAGTGAAGAACATGGTAAACCAAGCACTTACGTCATGCAGGTTATGACCTTCGGGGCGAGCTGCTCCCCGGCCACAGCGCAATTTGTGAAGAACAAAAATGCAGATAGGTTCGAAGGTGAATACCCGGAAGCAGTGACGGTCATTAAGGAAGGACACTATGTGGATGATAGGGTCGTAAACGTCGAAACAGAGCAGGAAGCAGTTGCGCTGGCTGAATCAGTTCACTTTATCCACAAGCAGGGTGGATTCGAAATTCGCAATTGGGTTTCCAACTCACCGCTGGTATTAGCCAGAATGCACGAACAGCAATCAAGGGAAAAGGATCTGAACATATGCGCTGAACTGTCGAACCAGAAAATCCTCGGAATGTGGTGGGATACGCAGGATGATGTATTCAAATATAAGATCTCCTGGACGAGATTCGAGCCAGCCTTGCTTGATGGAAGTCGCTGCCCTACTAAACGGGAGATACTTCGGACGTTGATGACCATTTACGATCCTCTAGGTCTCATTGATCATTTCTTGATCCTGCTAAAAATCTTGTTTCAGGAGGTGTGGCGTGCTAATGTGGAATGGGATGCAGCTATCCCCACGAATCTGTACGAGAGATGGCGTGACTGGCTGCGTCTGCTGCCAGAGTTGGAGAAGCTGCGTATCCCGAGATGTTACCGGCAGTTTACAAAGTCGACAGAAGCTGATGCAATTCAATTGCACATTTTTGTTGATGCCAGCGAAAGTTCCATGGCAGCGGTAGTGTTTTTGCGATTTTCGAATAATGATCAGATTGAGTGTTCTTTGGTTGCAGCCAAGACACGGGTGGCGCCGTTAAAATACACATCCATTCCACGTTTGGAACTGCAGGCTGCGGTTCTTGGATGCCGACTGGCAGCTAACGTTACAAGAAGCCTCAAAATGAAGATCTTCAAAAGAACGTTCTGGACAGACTCGCGAAATGTTCTTTGTTGGTTGCGAACCGATCACAAACGGTATAGTGCCTTCGTCGGAACGAGAGTCAGCGAAATTTTGGAGTCTACGGATATCGTCGAATGAAGATGGGTTCCAACACGATACAATGTGGCTGATGACGGGACCAGGTGGCGTGAGCATCCTGATTTATCTTCGGAAAGCAGGTGGTTTAAAAGTTCCGCATTCCTGAAGCAGGCAGAAGCGGAGTGGCCCATACTTCCACAAAAATCCCTTACGACGGATGAAGAAATGAGACCTAGTGTGCTATTGCACTTCCTAGTTTCTGAGGCGGTAATCGATGTAAACAGATTTTCCAATTGGTGACGTTTGCTTGCTGTGACAGCATACGTGTTTCGTTTCTGCGCGAACGTTCAACGTCACCGCGAAAGGGATTTATTTTGCAGTGGACCCTTATCGCGGGACGAACTTCGCAGAGCGGAAGAATACCACTTTCGACAAGCGCAACGAGATGTTTACCGAGACGAAATTGCAGTGCTGGAGACTAAAGAAGCGATGAAGCGGATTTCGAAAGCAAGCTCTCTCTACAAGCTAAGCCCATTTATAGACGACAGTGGTGTCATACGGATGAGAGGGAGAACTGGGATATGTGCATACCTCCACAACGATGCGAAGAATCCGGTTATACTGCCACACTGCCAAACACATGATCACTTCGTTAATCCTTGTGCATTACCACGAAATGTATCTACACCGTAATTACGAGGTTGTAGTTAACGAGGTACGGCAAAAATTCAGTATTTTTCGCCTGAGACAAGCATTTATAACGATTCGCAAGAACTGCCAGCGGTGTAAGAATCGCGACGTTCTTCCTCAACCGCCGGAAATGGCAGACTTACCCGCAGCCAGACTATCAGCATACACGAGACCATTCGCGCATGTAGGAGTCGTTTATTTCGGACCGATTGAGGTGACTGTAGGTCGCAGGGTCGAAAAGAGATGGGGGTTCTGCTGACTTGCCTGACAATAAGGGCAGTTCATATAGAGATAGCCCACTCCTTGACGACAAGTTCCTGCATTATGGCTCTGAGAAACTTCACGGCACGAAGAAGCACACCTATCAGCTTCTATAGTGACAGAGGGACTAACTTCATAGGAGCCAAACGGGCGCTGCAGGACATCTATCAGACGATCGACTACAATCAGTTGATGCGCGAATTTGTCACACCAACTACTGCATGGCAGTTCAATCCACCGGCATCACCTCATATGGGCGGAAGTTGGGAGCGCCTCATCCAGTCGGTCAAACGGAACCTAGCTGAAGTTTTCCTATCGAAGACGAAGCAGAGGCTGCACTAACACCCAACCACTTTCTGTTGGGTTCTTCTGATGGGTCGAAACCGTTGACCTTGCTTGATGCTGACGTTTCTACAATACGTAGAGGACATCCGACTTCTCAATGGCTTGCCAACCTTTTTTGGAAGCGTTGGATCAAGGACTATTACGCGGCGCACCAAATGGCACGAGAAGGCGAAGCCTCTTCAGGTTGGTGACATTGTCGTCATCGTGGATCATGAGCATCCTAGAAACTGTTGGCCTAAAGGACGGGTCATCGGTGTAGTAACCAGTGGGGGACAAACTCGCAGAGCTACTGTGCAAACCGTGCACGGAATCTACGAATGACCGACTGTAAAGCTGGCGGTGCTAGACGTTAGGCGCGAGTTGGAGTAAGCGGAACCGAAGTGTACGGTCCCCATACCGGGGGGGAGTGTGACGTCCCTCGGACGAACGCACCTACTGTTGCACTACCCTGGTTGTCGACATCGATATTGCCGATCGATCGACGCGAGAAGTGTCAGAGAAACGGAAAGAAGGAGGAAGAAAAAAGGAAAAAAGAAGTTTATAGAGTGGTCACATGCAGTGCTGTGCTGATCGGAGCATCGATTAAAATTATTTGTTATTATGAATTATTTAAAACTAGTTTAGCCTAAAGAGCAGGTAATAGGTGAACTTACCAACTACAATTTATAATCTAAAAGCATTATTTTCTTAGACTATATATACAACTTAAAGCTAAAGGTAAACCTAACCTAAAAGCTATTTAAGTTACTTACAAAACTACAGGTAAAATTATATAACTAATCTAACAAATACAGAAATATTAATGAAATGTACGCATAGATAGACATCACGAGACATAAAGCGGGAAGATTGACTAAACGTGAGTAAATATTGTACACATTGAACTATATTTAGAACAAACTGTATTTGGCAGGATATAAAAATATCTAAATACACGGATATTAGTGCATCTCGGAAAATCGTCTTCGTTCCCTCCGAAACCGAACACCAATATTTATGGTCTTCCTGAATTATCAAACCGGACATACCTCCAAAATATTAGCACCTCGAAAATGAGCCCCATGAAAAATCTGTTCTCAATTGGGAAAGTATGACTCGAAAAAATGTCTTTCTTCGACATGGAAAATTGCTGAACGAGTTGCCAAAATACGAATTCGATTTTTTAATATTCAAAGGGTTCTTTTTCGGGTGAAAATTTTTGCACACCGTCTATTTTGTGCGACCCCTTATTCCGTCCGATTAAGCTCAAATTTTAAATAGAAACCTTTTTTAAGGGGCTAATGTTTTTGAGATGTATCCGGTTATCAAATTCGATGGTCATACATGCCATTGGTGCCCTAATATACAGTCTCTTGAATAGATGCTCACTCGGTTGCCTTCAAACCTGGTTTCATGAATATACAGTTCAAAATTGGCGACTGGAATTTACATGAAAAAGTAAGTCGAATCTTTTGAAAATCGGGGTAAATGTAAATGTAAATTTCCAACCATTACAAAGTGTTTTTTTTGTCCAATTGTAAGATCTATTAATTACGACGTAAAAATTTCAAATCGTCGCCACACCCCTTGTGAATTGTCTGCGTCAATGGCATAAACCTCAATCGAAGTGGTCGGAGGTCGAAAAATGTCGAAACGATGTGAAATTGGGCCTCTGTGCACACTTTGATATTTCTCACAAAATAATGGGAGAAAGTTTGTGTGTTTTTGCAAATTCCTAATACCCATTCAGTCAAATGTCATCCGTCAAACCTAACCATTATATATTTCTGCTCTGCTACATAATACGCAGAATTTACAGATTCGATGTATATCTTCCACAGCCTACGAGATATAAAAAAGAGATAGATAAATAAGCCGAGAGAACAGAAACACACAAACCTATTCTATGGCCCCATTTTTACACTTCATTAATTGCTTTAATATGCGTTCATTTACATTCGCTTTGTGGGGAACAATAATCGATAAGTAATCTTCCACGACGTTATCTTACCATACTGAAAGGTTTCACTATTGCTTCGCCGTTCCTTTTCAGTAAAGCGTCGATCGTGTGGAAACGTGCTCCAAAGCACAAAAAAGTATTAGTAAAGACTCATGTTCATAATAATAGCATTCCACAAAAAATGTTAAGTGTAACAAGAGAGCAAACGAACGGCAAAATATTCATGTCCCAGGCACCCACTCACCACATGTGCTACATTTTGTTTACACCAAACCTTGCCCTAGCCTAATACGAACACGGGTGTCACCTTCCGTGTCTTGGCAGCGCCGGAATTGGACATTTGCTGGCGCAACTTACCCCACTTAAAAAAGGAAGGACCGAACAAACGCATCGCTTGCATTGAATTACCACTCGCAGCATGGCATTGAAAAACAATCGCCTGCCGCAACCAAAACAATCAATTCTGCATAAAAAATCGATTGCATTAGGAGCACCGGGGCAGCATCTTGGGTCCATCGTGTAGGGGTAGTATGGGTGAAGGAAGCTAAAGGTAGGGTGTCAAGCGTGGAACGTATTAGGAATGTAGGTTACCAAGCGCGAGCAGTTCAGCTCGAAGTTGCATATGCAACGCGCATAACGACGCGAATCTATACGATAAATCGGTAGCAAAATGCTTTCGGGGTTCTCTGCTTCAAACTGTGCCACGCAATATGTGCTGAATTTCGATTGAACACTTCTAATCTAGCACGGTACTGTACTGGGAGGCAGGCTGCTTGCCTAATTTATGTGCGCATGGTGTCGACGCATTTAGCGCCATATAGTCAATGCCATTGCATTTCGAATCTTGTATGTACTAGAAATTTATTTACATTTTGCTAGTCTTCTGTAAATTTGTTCACATTTATGCTACCATATTTTTGTACCTAACGATGTTTGGCTTATATATTTCCACTATTGAAACTACTAATAATAAAAGATCTAAAATAGTTACAAAAAAAACTCGATTTAATCCACCTAACACCAACAGAGTCACCCGTTACCTCCTAAAAATATATAAATGTCTGATTTTTATAGGAAATTTGTCAAGGAAACAAAGTCTAGAAGACCACGAAACGATCTGATGCTTGTGGAAAAAGTTATTAAGCAAAAACCGAAGAATTAATGAAAATTTTACTTTTCATAGCATCACTGCTGCTGATGGTCGAATTATATACAAAATCTTTAATTTTCTCTTAAAACTCTTGTGAAGTGGCCAAACAGTATAGAAACATGATTTAGACACATTAAGACAAGATCAAAACAAAATTGCATATAATTGGACAACCAACAACAGTGGTGCTAGAAAAAATGAATATTTTATCAATCGTCAGAGCATCAATTGGTTTCAGCTTAATAACTTTTTTCCCAAGCGTCAAATTGTTTCGTAGTTTTCGTGACTTTGTTTCTGTGTTAAATTTCCTACAAAAGTAATATAACGGTTTATTTTTAGGAAGCAATGCGCGACTCCTGGAGGAATTATTTTGTAAAGGTTAATTTTCACATATAAAATCCCATGTAAACTTTAAACAGTGGGCGCAAAAATATAGTTTCAGGGATCAAGCTAAGAATTTGCACAGATGTTCTAGGACCCAAATGGTACCCAAAAAGTTGCTCAGAGCTGGAATCTATTTTTTGTCCCACCCAACTGTGCAATCACTCTGAAAACCGACTTTTTAACCGAGGCCCGGAAGGTTGAGTCTCTTATAGCATTCGACTCAGTTCGTAGCGTTGCGCGTATGTGTGTGTGTGTTTTTATAGTAAGGTTAAAAAACCTTCAAAAGCCTGGCCTGTAGTGTATTGGCTTTGTGTGGGACTCACGACTCACGTTCGTGCCCAATCACTAGAAACATTCCTTACTTTTTACGCCCATCTTCCTCACGGAACTACGTCATCGTATTACTTCGTGGGGGGGTTCGTTGTGCTATCGTCGCACCTGTTTCTTCTGCTCTATCTCGGAGCCTCGCTTGGTTCATGGACTGGCACAACCTATGAGCTTTGATTTAACTCTCGACTCTTCTCTTGCTTCTTGCCTCCATATATTATGTCGCCGTTTAGTTCTCGTCCCCGTGGTGAGCCGTTTAGGTGCTGATTCCCTGAGCCATTTAGCTCATGTTTCCGTGAGTCATTCAGCTCCCGGCCTTATCACGATCTGCTTGGATAGTGCTCAACGGTGAACTCACCCTACTCCGACCGAAAGCTCCCCGACCGATGAATTTCCCCCGACATCGATACCCGCTTCCTTGAGGCATTTAGCTACCAGCTTTACCGAAATCAACTCAGATATTATCCTACTCCGACTGAGAGTTCCCTGACAACGGAATTTCTTTCGTTACCGGAATTTGTTTCGTGATCCAATTAGCGCCCCTTCTCATCACGATTCTGTCGTCGGGTAGTCCACGTCGCCGAATCTACCCTATCGTGAATTCCCCGACGGTAGATTACGTTTCTGTGAGCCCTTAAACTTCCCTGCTTCGTCTACTCGGTCTAGCTCTCGGCGGTGGACCTAACCTACTCAACGGGTCAGCCAGAAGTTGCTGATGTCCATCCAGCGATTCCAGGTGGAGCGTAGCTTCCGGTTCACTGGCGCCCGACGACCCACTTCTGGCCATGCGACGCGGTCTACTCGGTCTAATCCCCAGCGGTGGATCTAGCCTGCTCACGAGCTACCCGGTAGAGTGTTGAGGTCGGTCCGGCGATCCCGGTGAAGCCTGACGTCCGGTTCGCTGGCGCCCCGACGACCCGAGCCTGGTGCTACATCGCGTACTACTCAACTGGTCCCCGGTGATGAACCCAGTCTACACCGTCGGTGCGTTTCCCGCCGGCGGAATTTCTCCCGAAACCCGATTTGTGGTTCCACGGCGGCGTCTATGTATGTGCGTATGTATGTATGTAAAATATGCACATCGGTTACGCGGAGATGGCCGTACCGATTTTCTCAAACTTAGTCTCAAATGAAAGGTACAACGTTCCCATAGGCTACTATTGAATTGAGCTACGGGTTGAAGAGTGCGATCACTCATGAAATTTCCATATAAATTGGTATCAACATGTTATCTAAAAGATGCAAACCTCATAAAATGTGTTCCAAATTACTTGAATTTATGGTTTCAGCTCGCTGGTTCCCAATCAAACCCACATTGACCACTTTGGACACCTTCGGCGAAACCGAAAGCTTCGGAAAAGTGGCTTAGTTCCTTAAGTGAATTCACATCTGTTTCTTAGAAATGTCTAACTCTATTTATTCAAATTTAATCTCAAATGAAAGCTACTGCATTTTTATTGAATGTTATTAAATTTCATTGAAATCAGACTTCTGGTTCCCGTGTTACAGGTTGAAGTATTTGCTAACATGCGAAATTCCCATACAAACCGGTATAATAATTATATCTAAATGACGCAAACTAATTAAAATGAGTTTTAAATTGCTTGAAATTGTTGGTCCAGATCACGAATTACAAATCAAAGTCTTTTTGGCCACGTTGAGAACTGGATCTCAGAAATTCCAGGAAATGCCCAAATTCCAAAATTAGATTCATACCTGTTTCTCATATATTGCTAACTCGATTCTCACAGTCTTAGTCTTAAATGAAGGGTATAGTATTCACATTGATTGCTACCGAATTTCATTTAAACGAAGTATTGGTTCCGTAGTTGAGGAAAAGAATCTGATAACACGCGAATTTCCCATATAAAACATTTAACCTTTCTCTTATAGAAAGGTTAATAATTCACCGTTCTGTGAAATTCCATGAGTTCGGAAGAAATCACTCGACACCAGAGACACAAGCGCATGACTTACCTCTATGGACGGCTACTGCATAACGAGGATTAAGATGGACTGTGTCAACCATATTTGACATACACCGTGCAATGACAGTGCTGCCAACAGAGCGAATATGCCATAAGCAGCATTGGGGAGGGGTGAGAAACTAGGTGATTAAATCTTCACGTCACACGTTCGACTCAATTCGTTGAGCTCGGCAAAAGTGTGTGTGTGCTTATGAGTGTGTATGTGTGTATGTGTGTATGTATGTTACCAACAATCGCACATCGGCTACTCCAAGATAACCGAACCGATTTCCTCAAACTTAGTCTCAAATGAAAGTGATAGGGTGCTATTGAATTTATTTCTGATGCTACATCCGGTTTCGGAGTTAGTGGATGAGAAGCGCAGTAATACAGTAAATCCCCATATAAACTGGAACCACCATGATACCTAGATGATGCAAAACTTATTAAAACTGGTGTTAAATTACCTAAATTTGCCACTTTGATCACATTGGCCACCTAAGACGGCCTTGACCCCAGGAGAATTTGCCAATGTTAACAGTTAATTTCACACCTATTACTCATAAAATTCTTGACCCATGTTCACCATCTTCCAAATTTGAAATGATTGATGCAATGCTTCAATTGGTTGCTGTTTAATTTCATCCCGATCTGACTTTAGGTAATTAGTGTGGTCCCTTAGGAAGTTTCCTCTTCCATCATAATACTTAAACAGTTAAAAACCACAAAATACAGGTCGGACTCGATTATCCGGGGATTCGATTATCCGGGGACTCGATTATCCGTGATTCGATTATCCGGGGAAAATGATTCGATTATCCGGGTGTTTTGAAAAAAAATCAAATTTCAGCTATAATGTCTTATAATAGTGCTAATTCGATTATAGCAGTCAATAGAACATTTTTTCGGGCAAATTTTAACCTACCTCAACAATAGCTTATATACAGGTTATTCCGCGCAAAGTGACCTAAAAAAACCAAAACTTGAAATCGACCTTAATGGATTGGAACCAGTTGTGAAGAAATTGTTCATTTAGAGCCAATATATAGTAACCTAAATTGTTGTGTCGTTTGAACAGCCCCTCAGCCCATGGCAACACTCTTAATTTTAACAAATTATTTAAAAAATTGTTTTTCTTCGGATTATATCTCTGGTACTGTTTGCATTAGAATCAATGAGCGAAATAATTTTTTCATAGAGTTGTTTAAGGAAACCAAAAATGCATCTTTTTAATTATACACTAAAAGTACATTTTTCTCGTAATACACATATCGGTTACTGCAGGCCACATAAAATGTCATTATACCTACATTGCTCGGTTGGTTTCTGGCTATCTCTTGGGATAATGATGAAAAGCTTCTCAGGATTCTGTTTGGATACTTTCCATGATTCTGATCGAAGTTTTCTTAGCATTCCAGCATATTAGCATATTTCAGAATTTCGATTGAATATTAATCCGTATTTCTACGGTTTTTTCTCGGAATTTTGATGCAGGAAGCTAGAGAAAAGCTTCTTAAATGTCTGATGGAATACTTCTCAAGATAGAATTCCGCTGAAGATTGTGATTTATTCCAGATACTGATAGAATCAAGGTCCTATTTTCATTGAAATCCGGTGTAAGTATCCTGCTCTGAGTGGACTTTGACACAATATTGCCTTTCTCTCATTATCCCCTTCAACAATTGATTCCTGCTCAGAATTCCAACGGCATCTTTAACCCCTCATGCCCTTCTTGTTGATAACTTTTGGTTTACACAACGAGAAGTAAGGCTAATAAAAGCGAATAAGATCTTTCATTTGAGCACTAAAAGTTATAAATACTATCAGTAGAACAGAAGTTATTACAGTAAATCTGATTGGGTTCCGTGGAAGCAGTGCTGCCAGGGATAGTTTCTGTTCATGGTGACAATTAAATTTTGGAATATTTTCTTAGAATGACAATATTATTGAAAACTGCTAAAACTTTCTAACTTAGATTTCATTCAATTACCTTTTTCATACCATTAGACTAAATCGGAAGGTAAATATTGAGCAGCTTCTAGCACTGCAAAAGAAGCATCTATCTTTATTAAACCAGGTTTTTCGTGTTTCTTGACGCCAACAGTTCTAAGGAAAAATAGTTTTGGGACCCTATACGCGGTAGAAAAAAGTTGGTCAAGAAATGGAGATAACGAGATTCTGTAAAGAGACCCGTCACTGGAGGTGATTTCAATTCTTGGGTAGCTCAAGCAAAGATGGATCATAGGCTATGTATAGAAGGCGCCAGCAGTACTTCTCGCTGAGGCGGTCGGGAACCCATCATCTACGTAACCTGGTAGTCCTTTGCTAGTTACAAGTATGAGTGGAAGAGTTTGCGTAGTTATTACCTGACAATCCGGAACGACATTGGTCAACTAAATGATGCTACAAGGACAAGGATCTTTTTGTGGGGGCGCAACACACACTCTTCTAACTAAGGGTTAAAAGACATGTTAGCTATGATATGTATTACCACCACGTAAATTAAGGTTGCACAGAGAATGCGCAAAATTCGCAAACGAAAAAAGCAGTTTTTTTCCACACCGTATGTCAGATCTCCATAAAAATCAATCAGCAGTACTGTAACAACATTCTACATACGCTGATTGATTTTTATGAAGATTTGACATACGCTGTGGAAAAAAACTGCTTTTTTTCGTTTGCGAATTTTGCGCATTCTCTGTGCAACCTTAAACTGGAGCCAAGAAACAGACGACCCCCAGTTTACTTAGTAACTTTATTTTTTCTGGTGCTCGATTAATCGAATCATTTACCTTGGAAAATCAAAACCCCGGGTAATCGAGTTTAACCTGTATTGCAAAAGACACACACTATTAAAAAGTTTATCTTAGAATTCTAACACAAATAGCTATAAACAACTGATACATGCCGTTAACTCGTTACCAATATAAATAATAAATGAAAACCAACTGAAAATACAAATCACACCTTGAAATTCTGAAAAATCGACTAGGGCCAACATAGGTACATTTACATTTACCATAATAGGAAAATTTAACCTGACCATTTTATTTCTAATTTATCCACGAATGAAGCTTAAATTCTGAAAATAATGCAAAAAAAGTTTGATTCGATTATCCGGGTGATTCGATTATCCGGAGTGAGATTTTTTTGAAATCCCCGGATAATTGAATCCGACCTGTATGATAATTGCAAGCATGGCAAATAAATTGATTTTGTCCGAAGTTCTGGCAACATTGCTCACACTGACTGTCAAATGAACTTTGTGTAGTTTTTGGTTTCGAGTTATTAATGGGTACGCAAAGACCGATCATGGTTAAAGCGTCTATAGTAAAATTTAAAAAAAATAGGTACGCGAAAGGATCTCGATTACAAAGTATGTTTGTTGTGCCGCTATAATACTGAGCTGAATCCGGATGCATACTAAATATGTAGTTATTATTATCATTCATAAATAATTGCACAACGAGCAGTCGGCTATTTAAACATACCAGATCGAAAATGATCCAAGAATATCTTCAGATTCCGTAGTGCCTGTCCCAGCATACTTTAAACTTCTTCACCAGATCCAATGACTGACAATTTTGCGCCTATTGAATGCATCTGATCAGATTTGATTTACCGAGACATTTAATTTAACAACTATGTGTAAGAAAATATGAAACAATTTTGAACGATTTCTGTCTTAAGAACATCGACAGGAATGCATTTCGATTTTCGACCTATTTTGTTCGTTTCTCTTAACGTACTATTTAAATGTGGTATCGTTTTAGCGTGCGTGATGTGTTTGGTTATGCGTCAAAATCACTTTACTCGCACCACTCTCGGGAACACGGGGTAATTTTTATGATTTCAAATTGACCAATTGGCCTTTCTCATATAGAAAGGTTGTGCAATCGCTCCAAACATCGACTTTTCAACCAAGGCCCGGAGAGTCGAAGCTTATATACCATTCGCCTCAGCTCGACAAAATCGGAAACTGTTTGTGTGTGTATGTTTCTGAGAGATTACACAAACTTACTCTTGAATGAAAGGTACAACCTTCCCATCGGCTGCTATCGATTTCGATTCGATCGGGATTTGCCAACTCGGATGCGCTAATTGCCCTACAATTTGCCAGCAAATTGCTGGCAATTAGGGGGCTATTTCAAATGCAACATTTGGCCGATTTGCCGCCGTCATTTTTAGCCGCTCTACCCGCCCTTAAATCTCCCCCAAATCGCCCAGGGAACGCGCCATTTAATCGCCAATTGCCTAATATGAAAATTACAAATATTACTTATTTTCGGATTCATTGTCTACTCACATAAACGTATCACTACACTAGGAACTTTAGGAAGAATCAATGGTGAAATTGGCATTGCACACCAAAACTTACCACAATCTGACTTTTATTAAGATTTTAGATCAGATATCTTGTTCCACTGTATTTACACACGATTCCACAATTTCCCACATTCGTTGGCTAAATGAAGTGCACTAGACAAACAAAATATAAGCGAGAACAAGCCAATCGTTAAAAAAAATATGTTAAGTTTAAACCAAGCCAGAAAATTTGTCTAAGTATTGAAATTGCCTTTAAATCGCATTCGCAAATTGCATTTGTTCCTAGGGGCAATTAGCATAGGCGAGTTGAGTCAAACGTCAAACTTTTTAAATCGCCTGACCATGTTCGTCCGCATTTTTTTTTGACAGGGTAGTTTCAAGTATTTCACTATCGACACGTAGCTCATCAAGTTCGTGGCTGGCGAGCCATTGTGTATAAATGCAAAGTGTACTAAGAATGTAATAGACATTTCCACAATTATATTGAACGTTACCAGCAATGAGTCATAGTTTGGAGAAATGAGAAAGGCACAATTGCACCGCTAGGTGGATTAAAACAGGTTTTTTACAATGAAATAATGTTCACCTAAAAATCTTTATTTGAAGAAACTCATTAAGAAGCAAAAAGAAATAAATCGCGTTAAAATAAATTAATCACAGATGTCGGTAGGCGCATAATGTATTTTCTTTGCTATGGCGTGTGCAATCGTGTGCGCCGACGCAAGCAGCTGAACGGTGGTTGATGGACTAGGCGGTCTGAATAGTCTTTCGCACAAAAGTGGTGAGCGTCTTGAAAATATCTGTGTTGTTAGCCAAGCAAAAATCATTCCATAAAATAGGCGCCTCAAGCTTTCCAAAACACTTACCTGTTTTTTCACTTTTATTTATTACTTCAATCGAGGTTTTACTATAATAATTTTTGTTCTCAGGATGGCGAAAAATTATCAATTGCATAAAATAAGCAGAATGAATAACATAAATCAAATCAATAAAATAAATAAAGTAAGTAAAAATGAGAGCCAAATATTAAAATACGTGAATATTTATTCAAACATGTTGAAAAGTTTTCACAACTTGAAATATTTTCTTTCAAGGTAAAAAATACGAATATGATTCACATTTTTGTTATAATACAAACGAAACATTAACCAGTTTTTAGAATTTTTTGGCAAAGAATCATAGTATACGTCGTTAAACAAGGGAAAATTGTGACTGCGATTGTAATGTTTACGGTCCGTTTAAAGATAGGATGGTAGTATTGCAATATTGGAACGCGAGACAACTTTCAATTAGAGTAAAATGCCTATTTTCACCATACTAAGGAGGATGCCTTACTAATTCATTAATTACTCGGCCTACAATCAATTGAATGCGTACAAATTGGCATCAAAAGTTTTGCTTCATTGTTAAGAACCAAGTTAATAACACAAGTACCCTGAAAATGGTAAAATTCTCGTGTTTGAGCGCAACGAAAACTCGAATCGAGTGCCCCTATTGTTGCGCTACCATTTGATTCAATGCGTTGAGCAAAGATGGCAGACGCTGCTCTAACCATCGGCTTCAAATGGGTAGGGTGATAATAGAAACATGACGAAAATAGGATCATCACCCTAGTATACTATCTGTCAGTGGCGGATGTGTTAAGGATCCTTTTGTCACTGAAATCTTGGGTTGCGGAGTGAGTAGAGTGGTCTGCGTGAAACACCTGGATTTGCTACAACCAAGGCAGGTTTACATCAGTGCGGGAGTATGTCGGAACAAACAAAAAATTGTCTTCGTGTCAGGAGGAAAGTAGATGGGTTACATTCCAAGTGAAAAAGAAGAATGAGAAGTAATTAGTCTATCTCCAACCACCAAATTCAACGGTCACGATACCTAGTGAGCTTTCTACTTCTACCCGAGCCAGCGTAAAGCGAATGACAAAAATTTTGCTTTATCTCATGTATTGTACAAAGATGTTACAATCTTGTTATTGTTATTGCTTCTTATACATGTGTCGCAATTTAAAAAAAAATAGAAAAACTTTGGTTTAGCTCTACACATATTTAAGCAAGTATTTTAACTCTGCAAATATGTATGCAAAAATATTTAAAATTTCAAAAAAGTTTCTTTCCCTTTGGGAAAATGCGAGATACAGTTCCTTTTTCCTTTTAAAGCAGACTGGTCAATGTATACTTTTTTAGAAATTTTCAGCATAATGCAATTCAATGGCTCTCTTACCCGTTTCAAGTAAAGGGATACGAGAAAGTGGCTTGCAAAAGCACATTCGGCATCGTCTACTTTCAGTTTTCAGAACCATTTGTCAGTTTGTCAGTTTGATGGGACAATTTACGTTTCATCGGTTCCTATTGCGCGGGACCTCTATCTTACATCGCACCAATAATTACTGTCATTTCTACGGCGACTGCAACTTTAACGGTGTGTGAGTATGTTACGGCCTTACTCGTCGGACTTCCGAACAAAAAAAACGTTGGTCATCTATGTGGCATTTTCCTGCTTCCATAGTGAAGCAACAACTCCAATCACTGCCACTGCCGCATGCAATTCCTTTTAAAGACAGAACGGCAAAAGATTTCCCCTATTCATAGTGCAAACAAACCAACCCGTACCCGGGCTAAGTTCAGGGAAAAATTATTTCGCAAATAGTTTCACTCTGACAGGCAAACTTTCCACAGCCGACCGACCAGCCTAGTTGAGTCGTCGCGATGTCGCCAAGTGTCAATCGAGTAAAGGGTGTATGCGAGTTATTCTCCCCCGACACAGTATTAACTATCGGTTTAAGAATCTGGCAATTTTTCTTCCACCTATGCACCACCCTAGTGCAAACGTAACAGCTGTTATTGCAGTGTCTTATATACCTACGTGCTGCAGCAATGTATGCGGACGACCGCAAGGGGAGATTTATTTTTCCAGTGTCTTCCGTCGGTGACACTTATCGCATACCGCCGTCTTTAAAATGGGACTTAAATTGGTTGATATTTTCCATGACTGCCAACAACAGTGGAAACGATAACCTGCCGGTAAACATTCCATGATTTTCCCAAGCGAATTTAACTGAAAACTTTAATGCGAAATCAGCGGACCGAAACTATGGTCTGCCAATTCAGATGAACACTTAAGATTGTTTTGCCAATTCTACGAAATGTGGGCTGCGTTGCAGGGTATAATTGCTACAAGCTGCTCTAATTTATACAATGTTTGCGCTCAGTGAGCACTGTGGTTCGCATATAATTCACACCTTTGCCAGCACAGTTTCTTCAATGTTTTAAATGTTTGAAAGAAGTGGGCGAACCACCGTAATGTGATAAATTTTATTGAGTGCCGTAAATGTTACTCAATTAGGAAGTGTAGAAAATCTGGCAAGAGAAAAGAATATTTTAAAAATAGTTAAGGTGATTTGTCGGCTTTTCTCGATAAAATCAAAGCATTGGTACTATACTCCGTCACAATGAATTCACAGCCGATTACATTCTATCTCAAAGTAGTCGTATTTGTATTGTGACAATTCGTCGCTGTTGTGCTGTCTTATGACAAACGCCATTTTGGGGTAAACTGAGTTAGATATGCCACATTACTTGTCTAAAAAATCTCTACAAAGTGGCGTTCACAGAATTTTGACATTCTACTTGGTTACTGAGATATAGCAAGAAACGTGCTGAGAAATTTTTAATTTTTTGCTTCAAATGACTGTGTCGGGGGATTGGCTCTAATTATCTTTATGTATGAGATGTTTTTATATGTAACACTATCTGATAAACACAATGGAATAATCATTTTCGAAACAAAAATGCACGAACTGTGAGAAAAATGCAATTTAAGTTTTAAACTGGAAATATAACATATTTGGCAACACTGTAACCAAAAATAACTATTTTTTCTAGATTCCCCCACTCATTTCCTTCACAATGCATCTCATCGATTGTTTATAGACCAAATGAAGCCAAAGATATGAATAAAAGTTAATAATTGATGATTTTTTTCTATGGGAAATTTTCCATGCACGATTATGACATGCCATACAAATTTTGTCATCAATACACACCTATGACACGTGTGAGACCGACTTTTGTTTACATTTTTAAAGAAAACTCGCAATGTAGTTAACCGATTTTTGTAATATTTGAGAGATTAATGCAGAATAGATAGAAGCATCATTTGTCTTCTTTGAATTGTTTATACCATTTATAAGTTTCAAGATATTCAATCTCAAACTTTAAAAATCGTTTTTCTCGAAATGTACAAAATGGCGCTTGTCATAAGATAGCACAACAGCGACGAATTTTGTTCGAATCGTGAACATTTTAGGTCGATTTTATGAAACATTTATAATGTTGGTAATTTTGTTCCAGAAATCCAACACAATTTATTTTATCCAATGCGATGTTAAGAATAATAATTATCTTATTTGTTATGGTTGACCATTATTTTATGTACTATTCAACTTCGCACTTTTTATGGCAACTTTTATCGATTTAAGTCCCAAATGCCCTTCTTAAACTTCTTCACTTGTTTAATGTCCAATACATCTATTATTTCTCTTCTTTGAGAATAAATTTGTAGTACATTTATAATCGAAATATATGATGGACTTACATGACTCAAAATACGAGATTTGGATTTTTAATTGACAACTATTATAATATAAGTATCACATCTATCTTTTGAGTTACCGGTCCTAAATTTTTATTTCCTCTTTTTCGCCTTGCAGATCGCTTCCTCCTTTCCATCTTAAGATTTAAACTAATTGTCAACTCAACTTTGGGGACTTTTACTTTCAGTGTCATAGATATGAAACGCAATCGTCAAACGGCGGGATAACAAAATTCTCACAAGTTTCCTATCTCATGCCTCCATGCGAGTCTAAGTCTATTGATGACATTTGGTCCTTATGCTTTAATGGACAGTACAGATTCAACAAGTACTTCGGCATAAACCGACGGACAATCACATAAAATGTGTTTGTAACAAAGTAGTTTGATTATAAGGCATCAAGTAGCAGATTTTTTCAGAATTGTTCGAAATTGCTAGATTTTGATTCAAAATACTTGGCAACACTGATCCGAACCCTCAGTTTGGATAAGTGAATCCAAATCATAGTTCCTGCTACCCGTACATAACTGGTGTCTCATTTTTTTCATTCCCTGTAAAAAGAGAAAAAAATGTTGTTCCTAGGGGCAGATCACTCTAGGAATGTATATAAAATTTAACATAATTTTAAAAAAATGCATTTCATTCCCATTTCTGCCTCAGCTATGTAAACACTCGCTGAAAAATTTGTTCAACAAACGTCTTACGCTGATCCCAACGGGCGAATGACCTTTTGGTTAAAGCCCTCAATAAACAATTACAATTACGCAGATCTACTTCGTTCGACACTTTGTTGGATGAGCTAGGTTCTTACAGGGCTTTACACACAACCCAAAATACCATATAAATTTCTATTTTGATGAAGGTAAGTACATCTAATTTCGTCAAAAAAGATCTACGCTTAGGGTCGTCATTCAATTGTCATCGTTTATTTTAATTTTTGTTGTTTTTATTACATTCCAAGTTTTTAATCACCTTATTCTGTGTCACTACTAAACAGTTGTTTATTTCTTTTTCGTATTTCAGGTAGTGGCGTGATGGAGTTACGAGTTACAAAAATAAGGTAAGTGGAATAAAAAGATGAAAGAAATAAAAGTAATTGACTTTGATCGATTACTTTCACAGTAAAATGTAAAACATGAATCATATGGTAGAAAAATGTTTTAAAGGGAATTTGTAGCAATTCGACACAGACTAGAATGCTAAATTGACACGACTCCTTTAATTTGCTTAATATCGATTTTGTACTACTAGAAATGATAAACTGGTATGTAACCTCGCTCACTCGGATTTTTTATGATTCCCCAACTTTAAGATTCATTCGAATAGTCATGAAAGATATCAACGAAAATTATTTACTGGTTACTTACAAATCAAGGATTGATCTCCTCAGAGTTAAATACTGCTCTACATAAAATTAATTTAATTTAAAATTACTCTTAAATATTTTATATTACGAGGGATCCCATGAATAACCGGCCGACCGCAAAATATGACCACCGTCGATTCGAACGTAACTTTGCAGTTTTTTGTTTTTATTCATATCGTTTATTTGATAGGCACAAATGCGTTAGCTTGGCGGTGCCAAATTCTTTTGTTTTTACATTTCGGATATCTTAAAACTAGGAGGTTACAATGTTGAAATATTTTGTTTACAAAAGAAAAGAAAGTTTACAGCTATCTTAAGACTAGAAATAAGATTCAATATACAAGAGAGAGGGCAAAAGATTTTTTTATGAAAAATTTTAAAACAAGGGATTCAGTTTGTACACCCAAAATCCGACGGGTATGTTTATTACTTTTGGGTATGATTCTATTGTGTTTTCGTTAACAGACCACGCAATTGCGCATTGCGGTATTAAGTTCATATTCCCGCAAAGGTAGTAAACGGTGGAATGACGAATTTCGGTTGCTGTTCATGTATGCGCATCACACAATCAAACACTTTTTCAGTATGTGTCAACCTCGGCTCTGTTCGGATGTGGGATAATTCGGCCGATTGCTATAATAGTATTAGTACCGAGTCAAACCAACCGGAATCCTGGCGGATCTCTGACTAAATTAAGGCTGGAATCTGCCCCAATATTGGCAGAAACCAGCCAGAATTACGGATTTTTTACTGGGTAGGTTGAATAGTGGAATAAAAAGTTTAAGCGGTTTCCGGATCCGGCCTAGCTGCCAGATCCGGACCAGTCCCCAAATCCAGACCTCCCGGATCCAGACACATGCCCAGATCCGAACCAGCTCCCGGATCTGGACCAGTACCCGGATCCGGACCAGTACCCGGATCTAGCCCATCCCCTTTTCCCCTTACCAAGTCCGGACCTGAACCAGACCCAGACCTGGTGCTTAGATCCAGACAAGTGTCTGGATCCGAATCCTCGGTTCGGATACGTGGATCCAAACCATAGGTCTTACTTCCCGTACATGACGGGAAGAACTGTTCATGTTTTGTGCAGTCGCTACCTTGCTGTTAACGTGCGTGATAGAAAAGAAATTTCAATTTAACACCAGCCGAAATACCCCACCACTATTCCGAGTCGTTTTTTCTGACTGTGCTTTGAAGCTAGCCGAGTGTGAGCCGATCTTCAAATACGGAATGTGTCGTGTAGAGACAATCGAATCTCGTCTTTGTCCACATAGTGTTCACTTCACTTGATGCGCAATACAATGACAAGCGAAGTGCTACACACTTCCAGACAATCCGACGCGATAATATTTATTGAATAAGAATTGATGAAACATGAGTGCGACGCAGAGAAGATTTGAATGTGTTGGTATTGCCGTTTGAAATTTTTTTGTTGTGACCGTTTTAGCATGAAACGTCTTGCTATTAGAGCATTTTTTTTCTTATTACCGCAAAGGTATTATGGCCGAGTTTTGGGTGTATATACAAGAGGGGGAGTAATAGTATTTTACGAAATATTTTACAGTTATCTTAAAACTAACAATATAGTTTAGTACACAAAAGGGGGAACAAATATTTATGAGAAATTTCACAGATACCTTAAAACTAGGGATACAATTCTATTTACAAGATGGAGAACAAGAGTTTCAAAAAAGAGTGAAAATTATATCTATCTTAAATCAGCGTGGATCAGCGAAACAAATTTGCGCCTCAGTCTAGTAAGTCGTGGAGTACCGGAATGGCGGATGGTATTCTTCGGACCCGCGGGGAATCCTTCAAAAGTCATCGGACCTAGAGTCGCTCTCGCTTCGGTTTCCTTCTATGCAGGCGTAGTGGTAAGGGCGACGGCGGTTACATAGTGGCACTCTGGAGCTGATCGGTTCCACAAGGCAGAAGGAAACTTCTAAAAACGAGAAATAGAAAGAGAGGAGCTAAATTGGGATATTTATCGTTTTTATGAAAGTATAAATAAGGGACATATAGAGGAAATCACGATTTGCCAGCATATCTCGGACTGGGACATTGGGTGGTCTACCTCGGGCCCGAAGGGAATCCTTTAACTGAGACCTGGCGTCCAAATACCCGGCGCATACCCAGACAACGTGCTCGATGTCGTGATAGCCCTCGTCTCAAGCGCACATACTACTCTCCGCAAGCCCAATACGTCGCAAATGCGCATCTAAGGTGTAGTGGTTGGACATAAGTCAGGACATTACACGAATAAAATAATGACCCACATCCATCCCCCTGAACCAAGGCTTCGTTGATACCTTTGGGATAATGGAATGTAGCCATCGTCCAAGTTCACCCTTGCTCCACGAGGTTTGCCAGCTGTTGAGTGGTCTTTTGTATATGTCACCATTTAATGCGTGCACCTTTGTCGGCCTTTTCATTGCCCGGGATAGAGCAATGAGAGGGGACCTAAACAAAGGTAATCTGGTAAGATTTTTCAGATAACGTACACAAGGACTCCCGTATCTTCCCCAGGAAATATGGGAATTGCTTTTTGGGCTTCATCGCACGAAGAGCCTCGATAGAGCTGAGGCTCTCCGAAATGATGAAGTAGTGATCTGTGGGCAGAGTGTCGATGATCCCAAGGGTGTACTGAATTGCAGCTAACTCTGCGACGTAAACTGAAGCGGGATCATTGAGCTTGAATGAAGCGGTGATAGTATTGTTGAAGATACCGAAGCCAGTGGACCCATCGAGATTTGATCCGTCAGTGGAGAACATTTTGTCACAGTCGACTTCTCGGAATTTATTATAAAATATATTGGGGATCACTTGCGGGCGTATATGGTCCGGGATTCCACGAATCTCTTCCTTCATGGATGTGTCGAAGAATACAGTAGAATCAGAAGTATCTAGGAAACGAACACGGTTGGGAGTATATGAAGAAGGATTAATGCTCTGTGGACATAAATCTGGTTTGAGAATTATGCTCGACGAGCCTCTCGAAGTTTTCAATCACCAACGGGTTCAGAATATCGCATCGGATGAGCAATCGATATGAGCGTTCCCAAAATCGGTTTTTATCGGAAGAACGCCCGCCAGCACTTCGAGACTCATCGTATGGGTCGAGTGCATGCAAGTCAATACAATGCGCAAGCAACGATACTGGATTCTCTCCAGTTTGATGAATTGTATGTTCGCAGCGGAGCGGAAACAGAAACACCCGTACTCCATCACGGACAATATCGTTGTTTGGTATAACCTGATCAGGTCTCCTGGGTGGGCACCCCACCATGTTCCAGTTATTGTTCGGAGAAAATTGATCCTTTGTTGGCATTTCTGTTTCAGATACCTAATGTGACAGACCCCGAGATATTTAAATGTGAAAACCTGATTGATCGTTGCACCCATTAATAGAAGCTGGAGTTGCGCCGGCTCACGCTTCCTAGAAAAAACAACCAACTCAGTTTTCTCCGTGGAGAACTCAATATCCAGTTGAACAACCCAAGCAGACAAATTGTCCAAGGTATTTTGTAATGGTGCTTGCAAGTCGGCAGCTTTGGGTCCTGTAACAGAGACCACCCCGTCGTCTGCAGTTGCCTTAGCGTGCATGAATTGGCAAGACAATCGTCAATTTCATTCACGTAAAAATTGTAGAGCAGGGGACTTAGACATGAGCCCTGGGGAAGACCCATGTAGCTAAATCGCGATGTTGTTAAATCGCCATGCGAAAAGTGCATGTGCTTTTCAGACAACAGGTTTAGCAAAAAGTTATTTAAAATTTGTGAATGACCATGCTGGTGCAGCTTCTCTGACAGAATGTTGATATAAACTGAGTCAAAACCCCTTTCTTAATATCCAAGAAGACTGATGCCATCTGCTCTTTGTTAGCATATTGTATATCTGACAGTAAGCCATTTGCTTCAACCCAATTGTCGAGGCGAAACAAGATCATTTTCTCGAACAACTTCCGAATACAGGACAGCATTGCAATCAGCCGATACGAGTTGTGGTCGGAGGCTGGCTTTCCTGGTTTTTGGATGGCGATGACCTTCACTTGCCTCCAGTCATGAGGGACAATGTTACCCTCAAGAAACTTGTTAAATAAATTCAACAAGCGCCTTTTTGCAGTGTCAGGCAGATTCTTCAGCAAGTTGAATTTGATTCTGTCTAACCCTTGGGCGTTATTGTTGCATGATAAGAGAGCAAGTGAGAACTCCACAATCGAGAACGGTGTTTCGTTCGCGGTATCGTGAGGAGACGCGGCGCGGCACGTTTTCTGTACCGAAACGGAGTCCGGACAGATCTTCTTGGCGAAAGCGAATATCCAACGGTTTGAATATTCCACGTTCTCGTTGGTACTATTACGGTTACGCATACGTAGAGCCGTACCCCAAAGAGTGCTCATCGCTGTTTCTCTCGTTAACCCGTCGACGAACCGGCGCCAATAACTGCGTTTTTTGGCTTTCATTAGACTCTTCATTCGCCTTTCTAACGACGCGTACTGTTGACAGCTGGTGGGTAACCCGTCTTCCCGGAAGGCCTTATATACAGTGGACTTTTCCGCGTACAGCTCTGAGCACTCTTTATCCCACCACACTTTGGGAGACCGTCCATGGGTATTCGCGCTGGGTACTGGTTTAGTCTGAGCTTGATTCGTACTGTCCTCCTGAGGAAGTTCTTGAGTGGATTCGATTTTAACGGATATCGCGGTCGCGTAACTCTTCCAATCAATGTTCCGTGTGAGGTCATACGATACATTGATTGTTTCCGATGGTCTTGAACCGTTAGCAATTGAAATCACGATAGGCAAATGATCGCTACCGTGGTGATCAGGGATCACCTTCCACCTGCAATCTAACTGTAGCAATGTCGAGCAAAGCGATTAATCCAACGCGCTTGCGCGTGCTGGTGGTGTAGGAATCCGCGTCTTTTCTCCCGTGTTTAAGATGGTCATGTTGAAATTGTCGCAAAGATCTTGGTTTAATGTTGATCTATTATCATCATGAAGACAGCCCCATACCGTACCGTGCGAGTTAAAGTCTCCCAGAACTAGCCGCGGTGCCGGTAAGGATTCCGTGATATTACAAAGCGTTCGGTGCCCTACCGAGGATCTAGGAGGAATGTAGATGGAAGCAATGCAAAGGTCTACCTTTGATTAGAACTTAACAAGCGACAATTTCAATGCCTGGTGTCGAAGGGAGGTTAATTCGGTTGAAAGAATAGCACTTTTTGATCCCCAAAAGTACTCCTCCATAAGGGTTTTCTCGATCCAGACGGATCATATTAAAGTCGTGGAAGTTGAGATTTATATCGGAAGTTAACCAAGTTTCACATAATGCGAAAGCATCACATTTTAAATTGTTTAGTAAAAATTTGAAGGAATCGATTTTCGGGAGGATACTTCTGCAATTCCACTGTAGGACAGTGATCTAATCAGTGACCTCGTTTGATGACTTAGCCATCGAAGGATACGATCGCTGCAAGGAGGGGCTATTTAGCAGTCAACTGTTTCAAAAATGTTTGCACCATAGGGAGAAAATGTATCAGAATGCTTTTAAGTAAAGTTCTCGAGATTTGATAATTTTGTTTTAACAGTACAATTAATTTGTTTCATCACATCACATGATCAAATCGCAATAATAATGCATTATTTACATTTCAAATAATATGCACGCTCATTTGACAACTGTCCTACAACAGCGGACGAATATTTGAAAATTGCGGAATTTGACAAAGTAACTTGCCTTCGTCTGCTTCCCTTGGAACAATCCAGCACAAGACAATTTAAATTTGATTAGCTTAGCAAGAATCGGTTTTGCTGTTCGATTCGTAACCCAGATTCGACGAATAGCAACACTTTTAATATTTAAATGGCAGTTGCACACCTCTCTGACCATCAGCAGTGTCCAATTTTCTATTATTTTATTCAATTATTGCTGAGCGTAATCAATTTTCCTTCTGCCACATTTTCGCCCATCAAATCGTTCGTTGTTTTTATTTCAAACAGCCAGCCCACAACCTATCAGCATACGAACATTTGAGTTTAGAATGTACCTACAGCCATTCACTTACCAATCTGTTGTGGAGCCATTGATCCTATTTTTTGCATCTATTCTGTTATTACTCCGGTCCAAGCCAATCAACCATGTGGCAACGCCGGGTGAAAGCGGGGGAAAATTTCACAATGAAAATCCGTTGCTCCGCCGTTTTTTTATCTCGTTAGGCTGACTGCGGTGTCGATGTTCCACATAACTACTATAACAGCACCAACAGCAACATGAACAAAATGATGCTTTGTTCGGTACATTGTTAGCAAACAAATTATAATGTCGATTATTGAATTTATTGCCATCTGGCCTCGTGGTGGCTTTGTATGCCAGTCTCACCGAGGCGAGACGCCTTTCCACTCTGGGCGAAAGTGAAACTGTCGCGACCGGACTGAACTGGCGCGGAGCGTTTGGATTGCTGGGATTTTGCAAGTTATGGGCTGGGAATTTATTTTATAGACACGCAGAAAAAAATAAGTTAAATAAACAAAATGACAAACATGAGTTTTAGATTTGATTAAATCACTTGTGTTGCTTAAGATAACCAACTAAAATATTTTGCATGTGATTGCATGATGGAGAACTTATCATTGAAAAGTTAGTTCATGTTTTAAAATTTCATACTAATTGACAGACAAAACTGTAATTTTATTACAGAATATGATTCCAAATGTCATTTTAAATCAAAACGCATTTAATAAGAAAACTTACAAAATGCGATAGTTATCGAGATAATTGGCATTTTGTTCCAACAAAAGCCATTAATTCGTTAAATTATACCCTTTTTAAAATATATTCGTATTTCTCCATCATAAACTATCAACAATCAAATGTGTATAGTTTTAAAGGTTTAAAAAATCTTAAGGTGTATTCGGATCATGGAGAAGCTCTCAATAAAAAAAGTTTTCCTTGCAACTATTTTTAACATATTTTTATAAATCATACTATTTGCGGTCAAAAATAAAATTTTCTTATTGAATATGATTGTAAATGCAAAAAAATTAATCATATTTTAAAAGACAGTTCGTTTCCCTACACTCGTCCGCGACCCAGAGCTTCTGTGTTTGGCTAACCGAAACATCACTAGGAACCAGCCAGTTGCTTTAAGCGTTCACACACGGTGCCAATTCTGGTGTTAGTTTGGATATATCGTCTAACTGGCAGCAAGTTGGTATCAGTTACTGACGAGTGGAACACAAAACATTAAAGTCCAACTTTTCAGAAAAAGTTTTAAAATATAACTACAAAACCCTAAGATGTCTAGGTAGTCCGCAACAAAATTACCGGAAATGCAGAAAAAGCCTGTCACATGAGACGATCGCCTTAAAAACCATGAACAAATACCTTCTCTCATTGCTAGCTACTATCCTAGTACTCCCTTGCATCTTCGGTAGGTACTTGGGTAATACCTCGATTTGGAGGTACATACCTCGAGAACGATGAAAGCACAAAAACACGATGAATGAGCGAGCACCCATTCAGAGTTAAACTGCTTTGTATATCCCATTTTCGGTCGTTGTAATTACGAAACAGTATTCGTAATTGATTGGCCCGTAATCACCCTGGGCAGACAGCTGGTTGTACGTCTATGCGTACGATTTGTGTAGCAATACACACATATGTGGCTGCTGGAACGAGAAACGGAAATCAGAAATAACGTTTAATCGTTGCTAGCGATTATTAAATAGTGTTTTGGCAACATCTAATGTGCGTTCGATGCGCTGTTCGTTTATGCTTCGGGAAGGGGTAGACCTCAGCGGAAATGTCCTCAACTTGAGCAGTGAGCACGCTTGCTAAAATATCCATTTCTGTATGTTCTTCAGTACCACGCAAAATACAAAGTTAGAGTTATTTCTTCTATGAACTATGTATTTTCCATTTTCATTAGTCACTCCAATTCTATTAACCTTCATCAGTAGGCATTATTTTTTTTTTGTCGTTGGGAGTTTCACCCACAACTGTCATATGTTGAACTAATGGTGCAACTATGCACTATGTTGTCAACAACTTAATCGGATTAAATTGATATCAAGAAACACGGCACGAGTATACATTTTCAACAACAGCACTAGAGTTTTCTATTACGTCCTTGTATTATGCTGCGATTCTAACATATATAAGTCCACAATTTGAGATAAGGCATTTTTTTTTCATTGCAGCATTCCTTAGCCTTTAGTTTTTGAGAAATATATGAAATATTTTTACTACGTAGCATATTAATTTTTGATCGACGAGAATGGTTACAAGTGGTCATTTATTTACTATCTCCAGATTACTGCCTTTAAGGCTCAAGTTACCTCAAGGCTTGGTAGTATGCGTAAGAAAAATTGTGTTCAGCTTTGCCACCAGATTATCCATTTAAACCTTTTCAAAACTCCAAAAGAAGAATATCAGTCGATTTATTAGATCATCACGATTCAATTCATGCAAAATACCTGCTGGAAAAACCATCGGCTTAGCTGGATGGTGCTTTTGAAAAAGTGGCTGTGATTTTTTATCACACTACCACACCGAGCTGGGGTACGCAACACAACTGCGCAATGAAAAAACCACAGCCACTTTTTCAAAAGCACCATTTAGCTAAGCCGATGGTTTTTCCAGCAGGTATTTTGCATGAATTGAATCGTGATGATCTAATAAATCGACTGATATTCTTCTTTTAGAGTTTTAAAAAGGTTTAAATGGATAATCCGGTGGCAAAGCTGAACACAAATTTTCCTACGCACACTACCAAGCGTTCAATTCTAACACATGCTTAAAAAAGGTTGCTTGAACCTTAAGGTTGCACAGAGAATGCGCAAAATTCGCAAACGAAAAAAGCAGTTTTTTTCCACACCGTATGTCAGATCTTCATAAAAATCAATCAGCAGTACTGTAACAACATTCTACATACGCTGATTGATTTTTATGAAGATCTGACATACGGTGTGGAAAAAAACTGCTTTTTTCGTTTGCGAATTTTGGGCATTCTCTGTGCAACCTTAATGTTCAAAGAACTTTCGGTGAGCGTCTACACGAATTGAACGCTTGATAGTATGCGTTGGAAAAAATGCCTTCAACTTTGTCACCTGTTTATCCATATAAAGCATTTATTAAACTTTAAAAGAAGAAAATCACTCGATTTATTAGATTATCAAAATTCAATTAATGCAAAATAGTTGGTGGAAAAACAATTGACCGGGTCGAATGGTGCTTGTGAAACAGTGGCGGTGATTTTTCGTCACACCACCACACTGTCCCGGGGCACGCGACACAACTGCGTAGTATAAAAACCACAGCAACTTTTTCAAGAGCACCATCCCGTCCGGTCAATTGTTTTTACACCAACTATTTTGCATGATTTGAATCCTGATAATCTAATAAATCGACTGATTATCTTCTTTTATAGTTTAATGAATGCTTTATAGGATAAACAGGTGACAAAGTTGAAGGCATTTTTTCCAACGCATACTACCGCGGCAAAGCTGTACACAATTTTTCCTACGCATACTACCAAACGCTCAACTCTAACACATGCTCAAAGAAAGTAACTTGAGCCTTAAACTCATAAGGCAACTGTACGGAACAAGTACCCATTGAAATCACTTTAACATCAGATTTAAAACAGCATGCTAAATCTTACAGTGGCGTAGTCAGTAATTTGGTTTGGTGAGGAGGGGGGGGGATTCGAAAATGCTTAAATTTCATATAAGTTCGATAAATTAATTAAGGTATTAAGTAATTAAGATTATTAAGTTCGGAAACATAATTAGCCTAACAGATGCCTTTTCTAATTTCTTTTATAATTTAATCAATTAAGTCAAAGTATGAAAATACATATTTTAAAGTGGAATAAAGGTTCGAAAACTTTTCTAACGGTCAAGATCATATAATTTCGAAACAACATCCTCGAAGAAGCTTTCCAACATAAAAAAGCGTATCTTTTGAGGTAATAAATGAACTATAATCAGCGGCGGAAATCGATTCTAAACCTACATCTGGCTGGCGCTTCATTGACACCAAAAAATATGGAAACGCGACTGGAGTCAATATGACTCACGACAACGTAAACGACGCCTTGAAGCAAAAGAAGCTGAGAAGTCAAATCGCAGACTAAGAAGGAAGAATATAAACAACATCAACAACAACAATAAGAACAATAAAGGCAACAGCAACTTTAGCAATATGAAAAACTACACCTTTAACAAAAATAGTAACAGGAAGTCATAGTCAGAATATTAACAATAACAACAATAATCGGAATTTCAACATTAACGACCAAATCACCAAATTGCCTTCGGACAAGGACCTACTGGCCAGTGCTTTGAAATTTCAAAATCAGTTACCTATTTCTGCTTGTATTTACCGAAACCAACATTCAGATTCACCGCCTCCCTCATTCAATAACTTTCCAACTGACCGAAATTTCATAAAGAATCGAATGCTTGAATGCGGAGGAAATATAAATTCCTTCGCCAACCAAAGCATTAATTTGTTATTATGTGGACGGTTTGAAGGCTAAAGTTGGTATCTTCTACATTATCGAACATAAGTGAACTGCGTAATCTCTATCTGGTGCACTTTTTCTCAATAATCCCTCTCAGAGCTAGCATAGAAACAAAATTCAGTTTGCTTCTGAAACCGAACATGTCCGAACCTGAATGCGCTGCATCGAAAGAACGAATGACGAGGGAAACGAAGCAAAAATTTCATTGATCGCTGCGGCCATGAATTGAATTTTGATTCCTTTCAAGTTCACGCAGGGATGTCAATTTTTTTAAGCTCTGCTACTGGCCGCAGCACGTGTTCAATTTCCTGGACCACCGAATAAAAATATTACTTCAACATTAATAAATTTGCATAAAGGGGACATAATTAACCCTTATAGAATTGAAAGGACACCTACCGTCGGCGTAAATATTATGAACACATTGCCAACCACATCTCAACATAGACAGCCAATTTGAACAGGACCCATGTGCTCTCCCATCGTACGCCTCATGTCACAGTCAACGAATGCCGACGGTCGCTTCCTAAAGGCCCTACTTCAAGAATAAAAAATAATTAATGTTGTACGCCTAAATTAATTAATGTTGTATACCTTGCATATATAAAAGACCAACACCCTTCTATTTGCGTGGAAGGAATTTAATCTCTGAAACAGTACCAGTAAAAAGAAGAAGAAGAAGAAGAACTCATGGCGGTCAACAGTCTGATTAGTTCAACCAACATCTGAAAAACTTTAAAAATAGAAAACAAAAGGCACATAATATTTACAAGAAAGAACATAGAACAGAAAATCGACAAAACTATTTGGACATTTGCTCCCAACTCGACATAGCCATCTCACATGAAGAATACAATAATAAAATCGAGAATGACTTATTAAGACTTGTTCAAAGAATTCCGTCAATTATGTGAAAACGAAATTAAAAAGTAGCAACTTTCCATCCCAAATGCACTTTGACGGACATGTGGGAAATAACAGTACTGAATCTGCAACTTATTTGAAAAATTCTTTAAGGAAGTGTAGGGGAACCCGGGGCTATTCGGACCTACTTAAGCAAATCGCCCTTTTAGGTGGATAGATGTGAGAAAATTTACCGGTCAAAGGTCCTAATTGTTAGTTTGAAACCTAAGCTACATTTTGATGCATAAAAGGTTTATTTTCACCACTCAATGGCAGCGCTAGGCGACGATTTGCAAACCTCTACGTTTTTCCAACCTTTTACAAGTATACCTTTTACAAAGTAATTCGGACCTCCCTACGCACAGAGGTCGCAATGGTACCAAAACGTGCGTTTAATTAATGGTGCTCTAGGAGTTGATTTTAGCGATTTGGTGTGTTTAAAACACTTTTTCAGAATGGAAGCCCCCTTCTTTTGATGTATACTGAATTGTGATTAATCCACCTAAAAGTGAGATAGAAAATTTATTTCCACTAACTTTTAAGATAGAGGCACGATGTCAATGACAAAGTTATAGTAAATTCTACTGCGAGAAAACTTGTTGAACATGTAAACTCTCCAAAATGTAATGGTGTTGAGATAAAGCACGTTGTTTGTGGGAGGCACCCAAAAATCATTTTTTTATTATAACCTTTTTCTGAGATTTTTGCAATTTTTCGAATGTTCTATGAAGTTGTTGAAATTAAGAAATTGCAGATATTTGTCGAAGACGTCAACATTTTTTATTTCAAAACTTAAGAGTTATTAAATAAAGTGGGTTAAAAATACCGCCATTTTGAATGACAATTACTAAGAGATGTGGAAATATGTGGAAGACATTTCGATTCCATGGGAAAGACAGTGACAAGTACTATAAGAAAAAATACTACTCAGAACGGGCACCCACCGGCCTGTATATAAAAAATACATTCCGACAATGCATGTTTTTCATTTTGTAACAAAATAATTACGATATTTTAAGCATAACTTTTTATAGCAATTGTTTCTATGTATTATTCTATTCTACGAATATTCTAAAAAATCTTTGGAAATGTTAAAGTACACATATGAATCCAAAACTCTCAGCTCTGTAGTCTCCAACTTACGAATTATTCCTAAACTAGCACAACAACAAAAGTGATCAACTAAAAAATGTGCAAAAAATTTTGGCTGTCATTACAAGAATAAAAACGCTTTTAATCCACCTAACAGTGTGATGAGACATTTCTTATAACTCTTATCACTCTCTTCGGATATTATATCGTTTGAGAACATTTAGAACTTGATGCTTCGCGATGTTTTTGATAACACATACTACATGGGATAGTGGCAGGACTCAGAGAATCGCTCAAATCAGCATAGGACAACATCAGTGCTAGAAATCTCAAACCAAATCAATGGGAAATCGAAAAAATGGCCCATAAAATAGACATACAAACGAATTATTGCTAATGCTCTGTTAATAAAATATCTAAATTCCTCAATCAATGCATTGTGGTGGGAAAACTGAATTTTCCTAAAGGGGTTATGTATATTGTACTGAGCCAAAAATATCGATTTTTTTTTGAATCGATTTGAGGTTTATACTTTACTCAAACTTCAAACGCGACTGAGAACTAAGAAATCAACGCTTTTTTCTTGAAAAAAGCGATACTAGCAGTGACACCATTCAAAGAAAATCAACAGTGAATATTTCCAGACTTGGTTTTATTTCCTATTTAAGAACTATTGTGTTTTTTACATCCTAGATTGCATGATTCAGTGATCGAAACCCAAAACTTCATGAAGTATTTGAAATTATTAAATTAAAATTTGTGTTTGCTATTGAAATTGACAAAATGATAGTATCGACCCTTTGGTGATTGTTTACTTTTCCGGTCCCACCTATCAGCATTGAAGTATCGCCCTTACGTTAATTAAAATACCAATTTTACAATTGGTGGGGGTTTGGTGAAAATCGATCTTACTGTCCAAACGGCATAATTCCGAAACCGTAATTTTTGAAGTTTTAAAATAATGCAGAATTAATTTTTCAGAAAATAGTAACAGAGTTCGTGTCTTTAGCGAATTTGTTGAGACTTTATTGTAGTCATGAATATTAACCTGAGAAAATTCACCATAAATACTTCTTGGACGATATACCGTCAAAATTATATTATCAAATGATGCGCTGTTTAACGTTTCTAAAACTCATCGAAGATACTAAGCCTCCGAAATTGGCGGGTTCAAAATGATGTTATCTTGACCTTAAATTGCTGTTTTTGAACATTTGACCTATACATATAATTGGTCATACAACAAAAATCAAATGCTCATCAAAATCGATCAGGACCTGCTAGAGTCGAATGGAAATCGTCATTTTTCATAAATTTCTCTCTACATTCGGAAAGTGTTATCCTGAATATTACGTTTTCGTCTCAACTCGACGCATTCCCAAAATAAAAACCTGTTTTAATCCACCTAGTGGTGCAAATGTGCTTTTCTCATTTGTCCAGACTACGATTTCATGGCTGGTTATGTTCAATACAATGGTGTAAATGAATATTACATGTTCAGTACGATTTGCACATACATGCAATGGATCGACAGCCACGATCTTGAGATACTATGTGATACTGAAACATCGCTTGAAACCAGCGGCGGATCATGGAGAAAGATCCGTGAGGTCCGGGTCCTGCCAAAAGTTTTCAACTTGTTAAGAAATTTTAAACTAGTTTTAATTTTAAAGTAGCAACCCCTCACTGCATACTCCCTCCGGGCAGGTATGATCGACGATTTTTAGAGTGATTGCATAACCTTTCTATATGAGAAAGGCAAAAATGTACCAAAGTCCAAAAAAATCAATGTTTGTCAAACATTATTTTTTTCGAGTTTACATCAAATCTCAATGTTTCATGCATTTTAAAGTCGTTTGGCATCAAAAATACAAATTTGATTTTGAAAATTTTTCATTTCAGGTTATATGGGAATTTGCTGTGTGATTGCACTCTTCAACTCGTAACTCCGGAACCGGAAGTCCAATCAATAAAACATTCAACAGCAGCCGATGGGAAGGTTGTACCTTTCATTTGAGACTAACTTTGTGCAAATCGGTTCAGCCATCTCTGATTAACAGAGGTCACATTTTTTCCACATACATACACACACAGACATTTTCCGATCTCGACGAACTGAGTCGATTGGTATATGACACTTGGCCCTCCCGGTCGGGATTAGATTGACGAATTTTAGAGTGAATGAGAAAGTCAAAAACATTTTTAGCAAATGTTGAAAGTTGTGCATTTTTTTGGTGAGCAGTTCTATGTTTCATAGACATTAAATCAATTTCAACTTCGCTTTCTATTAAATAAAGACCCTTATTACAGTGCATCTCTACAAAAGCGAGCTCAATTTGAAAAGGAATCTGAGGATTACGATTGATTATAGAACTCTGGAATTTTCTATTGGAATGTTTTCAGGCAGGAATTTGATAATGATGCTATTAGACAACTATGAAATCAAGACCAAGATCAGTTACATATCAGGACCCCATTCCGACAATTTATCAAAAGTCCTCATGATGTTTACAACAACAGGTTATCAATATACGTATCAGATAATTGTTATTGTAATATTGAATTAAATCAGCAACAATAAATTTTCAACTTCAATCCAATTTTTTTTTTGGGTGTGGTGAGGGGGGGGGAGGAGTTGTATGGTGTTAAACCCCAAAACCTTCTCTTGGCTACGCCGTTGCTTGGAGTTATTTACTTCGCTTTTATTTTCCGATATGTTTCAGATCGATACGGTGGTTATAAGTTAGAAAAATTGCAGTCAGAAGGTTCGCACAAATGAACATTTTTGCACTGATAAGCTATCAAGTTCCTTCCAGACAACTTGGAAGTGTTCGGTGATTATTTCTAGCGGTTATAAATAGTAAAATGAAATACAAAATTCGTTTTATCGAAATAATGTTTAGCTTATTTCAATGGATTATTACTATATTGAACAATAAATAGGCGACAAAGAGTAATCAACAAACAATAAGCCATAACTTTTAAAGTATTCAAAATAGATATTTAAAGTCATTAGTAACGTTATTCGCAAAAGTAAGAGCTACAAATTTGCTGAAGACATCATTTCGATATAATCACTTCTAAGAAAATTTGTGAAAATATCTCACTCATAGGGGGATTAATCAGCAAAAGCACAATACCAAAAGAAAGGGCAAATTACCTCCATTAAATCCTCCGAAGATACTATTGACCTAAAATAAGCCGTTTTGGCGTTAATAATAGATTACATGTTTTTGGTCATATTTCTGGCAATGGGAAATGATAAAAATCTTTCGTCCGCATTTAATGTTAAATATCTCTTTTGATAATAGTCCGATTTCAACAAGCTATAGGTTGTTCGAAAGGTATTCGTTAAAGCTTTCTAAAAACATATAAATTGTTAATCTATATTGTCAATTTCGGCAGATAATTTAAAAAAACTGCAAAAAACGCCATTTTTACGCATTCAAACATTCATATCTTGAAAATTAAACATCAGAATCAAAAACAAATTAATAGCGTTCATACTGTTTTTTAGTTCTTTCATTTAAAATTGGTTTGGATAAGATCGGTTCAGCCATTGCTGAGAAAGACGAATGAGAATTTGTCCGTTACATACACACACACACAGACACACACACACACAGACATTGTCCCAAATTGTCGAGCTGAGTCGATTGGTATATAAGGCTCGGCCCTCCAGGCCTCGGAAAAAATCTTGAAAGTTTGAGCGAATTCTATACATTTCTTTTATAAGAAATGTAAAACCATTACAAACAGTATTAGGATTACTGCGCCATAATTCATCTTAGCTCCTCTATTCACCCCACCCATTGGAACTCATTAGTTAGAGAAGTATTTGCTATCTCTTTTCAACGCATTAGCTCAAAAAGTCTAACTGTACTGCTTCTTAGGAACGAAAGAAAGATGGTGATACTTACTTAAGCGCAATCCAGTCACTCTAAGTCGAGTTATCAACGAAATATTATGATATCCCGACTAATGAGATGGATAAGAGCTCGTCTACCCTACATGCCGTTTTCATGAAACTATTACGTGGCCGGAATTGTCAAGAATTCTTTTGCATGCACGCATTGAATGATTGAATATTTGAAATTAACCCTCGAAAAGGCAAGCGAAAATTGTGACTTCATAAAGCATCGCTTCTAAGACCCAATGAAACCAAGAGCCTCTTTTTTGTCATTTTACCAGTGAGAGAATCGAAAGCCCGAAAACGCTCGATCATTTGTATTTCGAATTACAAGTTCATTGAAACTAGGAAACAGTAACTAGCCGTGCCTCTGAGACCGCTTGCCTTTTTGAGGGTTAAAATTTGACAGAGGTGTAATATATAGGTGAAAATATTTTTCTAAAGATTTTCTGGCAAGTCGGATCCTAAGTAGCAACTCTGACTACATAGTCGTTTCGTGAAAATGATATCTAATACTCTTTGCTATAGTTCATACTCATGAAAATAGAGTAAACCTTTTTAGACGTCTCTAGTGTGCACTTTTCAAATCCTGTTAATTTATTACTCTCAATGATATTATTATATTCACACATAGAAAAAAATCGCTAAAAAATTTATGCTGAAAAAGTCGTACAGTAATGTTTCGGTTATATCACTATGCGTTTATATCAATACTCGTTTATATCACCCTCGATTATATCACGGTTTTGTCTCGATTATATCAAGCTTTTTGAAAAACAGAAAAAGCACACTACATTTTGATCCAGTTAAGCCACATGTTGTGTCCTGGCACTTTTAATATTTTTTACAATAAATTTGCTTATTTACATGTAGGGTTATGAGCCTATTAGTGGGTTTCGGACTATTTCGTTAAGGGTTTATGTATAATGAGGTCGGTCAAGAAGTCGAACGTTTTATTCTTTTATCTTAAAGTATAAATTCTTGAGAAAGTATCTTAAATTTTTATAGAGGTCTAAGCAGCAAAAGCAAAGTTATAGCACTGTTCATCTTATTCCTTTACGTGGGCGGAGGGCGTGGCGTAAAACTTTAAACGTGAATAATCTCGAAACCATGTTTTACGAGAAACGTTGTTGTAATCACTAGGATTGTCGAAATATCTTTCGACCGATTCCAATTATTGTTTTAAATTCTTCGTAACTCATTTGCCGTGTCCTAAAGCGGGTGCCTGGTGTGCTGGATAAAAAAAATCGACTTCCGGTCGGGGTCCGAACTCCCAGGACCCTTCCCCTGGATCCGCCACTGATGCCGAGATATGCATTTTCTCTTGAATTGATGTGAATACTTTTCTTTTGGAAGGACCACATCAAGAATTGGAGATGTGACTATTTTATGAATGTTGATACAACGAAGAATGAATCGTAGTCTCTTCGAAGATATTTACCAAAAACTTTAACGAGTTTAACTTTAACGAGATTAGTTTTGGGTAGTTCAACAATTTTAAGAAAATGTACGGGATACATAAAATGAAGCTGTTTGGGAAAAAATTATCCGCTGATGCCATACCATTTGATCCAATGCGTTGAACAAAGATGGCAGACGCTGCTCTAACCAACGGCTTCAAATAGGTAGTGTAAATAGGCTCATTGCCCTACTGTAATTAATTCTTTTTGACTAACTTCAACTTTTATGGCTTTTTGCTTATATAAATACATGGGTTAATGCTTAAATGTACTTTTTGTTTTATTTTGAATATATCACGCTTCAAATATATCACGCTAAAATACAGAACGACCGTGATATAATCGAAAGATTACTGTACTTATTTTGTTACAAAATGAAAAACATACATTGCCGGAAAGTATTTTTTGTATACAGGCCGGCGAATGCCCGTTGTTAGTAGTATTTTTTCTTATAGTCCTTGTCACTGTCTTTCTCATAGAATCGAAATGTCATCCACATATTTCCACAGCTCTTAGTAATTGTCGTTCAAAATGGCGGTATTTTTAACCCACTTTATTTAATAACTCTTAAGTTTTGAAATAAAAAATATTGACGTCTTCGACAAATATCTGCAATTTCTTAATTTCAACAACTTCATGGAACATTTGAAAAATTGCAAAAATCTCAGAAAAAAGTTATAATAAAAAAATGATTTTTTGGGTGCCTCCCACAAACAACGTGCTTTATCTCAACACCATTACATTTTGGAGAGTTTACATGTTCAACAAGTTATTTCGCAGTAGAATTTACTATAACTTTGTCATTGACATCGTTCCTCTATCTTAAAAGTTAGTGGAAATAAATTTTCTATCTCACTTTTAGGTGGATTAATCACAATTCAGTATACATCAAAAGAAGAGGGCTTTCATTCTGAAAAAGTGTTTCTAACACACCAAATCGCTAAAATCAACTCCTAGAGCACCATTAATTAAACGCACGTTTTGGTACCATTGCGACCACTGTGCTACGGGGCAATTCAGACCGTGATTTTTCTTTAATTTTTTTGCAATGGAATTATGTTTACCGATAAAATATTTATAAGAGAGACTCCTTAAGAAGCAAAAAAAAATCCTTTACAAAAACTTAATCTGGTATGTCACAGCTGTCGATTGGCGACTCATGTATTTTCTTTGCTGTGGCGTGTGCAATGGTGTGCGCAGCCGCAAGCCGCTGAACGGTAGTTGAAGGAATTGGGGCTCCGAATAGCCTCGTTCCCTCATTTCGCACAAATGTAGTGAGCGTCTCGAAAATAATTGTTTTTTCACCCAAACAAAAATCATTCAATAAAATAGGAGCTTCAAGCTTTCCAAAACACTTACCTTATATTTGTTCACTTTTATTTGCTGCCTTAATTACGGTTTTTCCATTATAAAGATTTTTGTTTTGAGTATGGCAAAAAAACAAAGAATCAAATTCAGCTTTCAAAATTAATGTTTCATAATAGCGGTACCACGAATATGTACGACAGTCAGAAAGTCGTGCTATTTTCTGAGAAATCCAGGGGGTCCGAATGACCCCCACTGTCTTAATAGCCCCGGGTTCCCCTATACTTCATATTCTGAAACGGACCGCTACCGCGACTACTTCTCATTTATACCTGATTTTTCTAATGACATTTCCGTCCATGAACTATCTGACCACGAAATTACCACTGCACTTAAAAACCTAGACGCGTCAAAAGGACCTGGACCCGAACCCGGAATTGTACCAATATTTTTGAAAAAATCTAGATGAAGAATTTACTCTACCATTACTACATATTTTCAACATGTCACTGAATGGAACATTCCCAGAAATATGGAAAACATCCTTTGTAGTGCCAATTTTTAAATCAGGCACTAAATCGGACATCCGAAACCATCAAGGGATTGCCATTATTTCATTATGCTATATTTCACCCTAAAGAGGAAAATTTGGTAAACACCAAAATTTCTCACTAGAGTGAAAATTTGTTGGTAAAACCAGTCTTTGCACTTGAGGGCACAAATCCTTATATCTTACACAGTTGCGATTCGGCTTCGCCTCATCAGAAACCGACACTAACTTTTTATCGGAATAGATTAGCGCCGGCTTGACGCAAATCCTTTAAAACTAAAACACACTTTGTGTTTCAATCGAACGATTGATCAAACGTTATGTCCCGTCCGAGCAGAAGTTCTGTTTATGCCGACACAGTGAAGCCGAAACTTGTCTTGGCTTAGCAGACCTATACGAAAGCACTATGATATATTTCACCCTAAGGAGGAAAATTTGGTAAACACCACAATTATTTCATGCATTCCAAAATTATTCGAAAAACTAGTAAATGACAAAATATTTCAACAAATTAAAAATCAAATAACTGAAAAACAGCATGGCTTTAATAATGGCCTCTCAACAACATGAAACCTTTTAGAATTTGTAACATTTACTGTAAATGCAATGGACAATAGCAACCATGTGGAAACTCTCTACACAGTCTTTAGTAAAGCATTCGACCGTATTGACATACCTTCATTACTCTTCAAACTACAAACATATGTCATGTAAAATAAACTCTTGACATGGCTCGAATTATATTTAACGAAACGCGAACAAACATGTCGCTTTCAGAATATACTCTCTGAACCAATTCTTGCCACCTCTGGCGTACCCTAGGGCTCCCATTTAGGCCCTCTTCTTTTTTTGTACGTAAATGACATTACCTTTAAACTCAAACATATAAAAGTGCTTATTATGCAGACGACATGAAACTTTTCATGGAAATAAGAAATGTTAAAGGCGCTTAAGTATTACAAAATGAAATCGACCTATTCCTCACAGTACTAAAAGTCTACTCCAACCTATCGTAAAGGAATGCAACCCAATAACCTTCAGTAGAAAAACTTCAAATATTCCCATAGACATGCACTTAGGAAACCAACTTGTAGAAAAATGCAAAATTGTACGAGACAGGAGTAATCTTAGACTCCAAGCTCACATTTGTGGATCATTACAATACAATAATAAATAAATCAAATAGTATGCTGGGTTTTATTAAACACTTCAGCTATAATTTTGAAGACCCTTATATAATTTAATTGTTTAATATGTCAGGTCAATTTTGGAATATTGCAGCGTAGTATGGACATACACTGTCCTGTACGAAGAACGCATCGAATCACTCCAATAACAATTTCTTTTATACGCACTTCGTAAACTAAACTGGACGATATTTCCTGTTCCATCGTATAGAGCACGTTGCGTGTACAATCCGCATCATTACTTTCGCAAATAAAATTTTATGTACCTAGCTCGTCGCTGTTGTGCTATCTTATAACAAACGTCATTTTGGGGTAAACTGAGTGAGATATGCCACATTACTTGTCCAAACAATCTCTACAAAGTGGCGTTTACAGAATTTCGACTTTCTGCATGGTTACTGAGATATAGCGAGAAATGTGCTGAGAAACTCTTAATTTTTTGCTTCAAATGACTGTGTAGTGGGATTGGCTCAAATTATCTTGATGAATAAGATGTTTTTATATGTAAAACTATCTCAGAAACACAATGGCATAATCATTTTCAAAACAAAAATGCACGAATTGTGAGAAAAATGCAGTTTAAGTTTTAAACTGGAAATATATCATATTTGGCAACACTGTAACCAAAAATAACTATTTTTTCTAGATTCCCTGACTCATTTCCTTCAAAATGCATCTCACCGATTGTTTATTGACCAACTGAAGCCAAAGATATGAATAAAAGTTAATAATTGATGATTTTTTCAATGAAAAATTTGCCATGCACGATTATGACACGCCATACAAATTTTGTCATCAATACACACCTATGACACGTGTGAGTGCGACTTTTGTTTACATTTATAGTGAAAACTCGCAACATAGTCGACTGATCCTCGTAATATTTGGGAAATGAATACAGAATAGATAGAGGCATCAATTGTCTTCTTTGAATTGTTTATACCATTTATAAGTTTCAACATATTCAATATCAAACTTTAAAAATCGTTTTTCTCGAAATGTGCAAAATGGCGCTTGTCATAAGATAGCACAACAGCGACGAGCTGTCAACTAAGAACTCGTAATTTATTCCAAGAACAATCTTCTAGGACAAACTATACTAAAAATAGCCTCATAAATAGAATGATGCGTCACAATAATGAAAATTATGCCATAATTGACCTTTCCATGTCTAGAAAACAATTTAAATTTGAACTTAACCGTAGAAATAATGTATAGTATATAACTAATTATTGTCATACCACTCTATGTAGCCTACATATGCTTGACGAAAATAAATAAATATTGCTATATGTATTCATCTCTAAAAATAATAAGAGACTTAGTACCTTCAAAAAAGTTGTTGCTAATGTCATATTGAACAATTTAATTGAAAATATGAAAGCTACCTGAATACACTATATCGGGATATAAAATGAGATTTAAGAAATTTTCTTAAACTCAGTTATTTTAAATTTTAGGCAATTCTAAAACAGTGAAGATCCGTTTTTAAAAGCCCTTTGGTGAATTTTAGGCTGATAAAATATTTTCAAAATCGGGATATACATTTTTCTTTCTTTTTAAGAAACCGAAAATCTTAAAATATTCTTCTTTAGTCCCTAGATATAGCTTCATGTTTAGTATCTCTAAGATAAGAAAAATAGTAACTACCAAATATGAAAAATAACAGCTATCAATTTTCATATGAGGCTGACAAAATCGTGGGCTGATGAAAACGGGTCTGCACTGTAATCTATCAATCGTTCAATGCAATGGTATCGTTCTCACTATACTGCGAATCTAGACTGCGTATCCTGAAGATGATCAGTGCCAAGTTACCTCGTGGTCATCGTGCGTCTCTATTACACATCGGGTCAGCAATTGTTACCTCTCGACTACTCTACGGCATGGGGCTCGTAAGCAGAGGAGGAGATGCAGTCATCCAAATTCTCGCACCTGCCTACAACAGGATGATAAGATTCGCAGGTACTTTGCCGTTCGATCTAATCGTTCTCCAAACAATTGCACGATTGGCAATCCGCATGATGGAAAAAACAAGGATAACGCTGATCTTCCCTTGGTGCATCGAGCTTCCGCTCGTTTGACAGAGGTGGTCGGAGCGCCTCTTCCAAATACTTGCTCTCGTACGCGGTTAACTACTCGGAAGTGGTACGAAGCCAAACCGCAGATCGTGTGGGACGTCAAGAAACGCGTAAAAGCCGGAGATCCTTCTGAAATTGTTCCTCCACTCGTTCAGAAGCTACTGGCAAAACGTTTTAGCCGTTCAACAGTCGTGTACACAGATGGCTCGAAAGACGATATCGCTGTCGGCGCGAGAGTTTTCGGAGAACACTTCCAACAATCGGTTGGCCTTCCGCCGCAATGCAGTGTCTTCTCCGCCGAGGCTTTCGCAATAAGAACAGCGCTAACTGCGTACCACACGTCAAGAGATCTGCTAATAATGTCAGATTCGGGTAGCTGTCTATCAGCAATCGAAGCTGGCACATCCCAGCACCCGTGGATCCAGGAGATTGAGAACATGCTTCGAAACCGTCCAATTAAGCTGTGCTGGATTCCGGGTCACGCTGGCATTCGCGGTAATGAAGAGGCAGATCGACTCACTGGGGAAGCCAGGGGCATTGCTCCATTGAATATATCTGTTCCGGGTGCAGACGCCGTCTACCAAATCAAAACAGTCATCCGAAACCAATGGTTCAATCGGTGGTCAGCACCCACTGAAGTCAAGCTTCGTGAAATCAAATTTGACACGTTGAAGTGGACTGACCGCGAGAGCTCGGCTGATCAGCGAGTGCTTACCTGACTCCGAATTGGACATACCCGACTAACGCACGAGTTCCTGTTGAAGAAAGAAGCCCCACCAATCTGCGAATGCAGCGGGGTATCTGTTGACGTCCGTCATGTGATCCTCCACTGCAGGAGATACGACGAAGCTAGGTAAAAGAACGACATTGATTCGACGAGTCTACGAGTGGCTTTATGCAACGAAGGAGAAGACGAAGAGAAACTGCTGAACGTCCTCAAGGAAGCAAATTTGTATAAAGAAATGTGAAAAATTTGAAATGTACATTGTATAATTATGTAATTGAATGCGAAGTTTGAAACTAATTTTCTTCCGACACGATTCCGCCCCTCCGATGTAAAGTGTCGTTAATAAATAACAACAACAATAACTATACTGTAGATATGTGCATTGAAGGTACCTTGCTTTAAATAGTAACTAACATGACAACAATGTTCCATAAATACCTTCTCGTCTCAATGCGACTGTACTCTCCGCAAAACAGATCTTTGTCACATATGTCCATAGCGAACTAGTCCCACCATCTGATCACATTGTTCCTTCAAATTGATGATATTTGTATGTTTCAAACAACTCGAATAATTAAAAATCATATTCGATTTTGTTCTGTTTGCTTTCGTCCATTTCTGGACAGCAAGTTTATAAAAGGGGCAAATGAGTTATTTTAAATCTTCAATCTTTTCCTAGTACACCAGCTATAACACTATTTGTTACTGGTATATACTTGTCAGCTTACGATTCGTCGAAATCTGAAAAAAATCAGATCCGTCCAGATTAATTGTTGCTGAAATAATACTATCAATGTTAGAAGCATTATTCGAACAGCATCATCTTGAATATAACCAAATATGCTTACAATGTTCTTGAACATCTAGGAAAAATATGTACAGAGCTATACTAAAAATGATAAACAGGCAACCGTTTGGTGAAGCTACAACCAGAACAAAGAACTACATTCATTAGTTGATATCTCAAATTAATCGACCTATCAAATACGCCATTACGAAGTAAATCTACTCTACAATACCGATAGGAAATTAGTTTGGCTTGGAAATATAAATGATTTTTGGCTTTCTTATTATAGGGTAAGGTGGAGCAAATCCGACCTAGTAAATAGTTTTGGATGTAAAATATTCATTTTACATCGGATCAAATCCTTTTATATACCAAATCAAAGGTTAGACTTCTGGAAAACTTCCTATATATAGCATTTTATTCATATTTTGGGAAAATTTTGAAATACAAGCGTTTTACGAAAATGTTCATTTTTGCTGTTCTCAAAAATGGTGGGGTAAACCCGACCGCCCATGTTATGTTATTGAATTGTAACATGAAGAAAATGGGATTCAATGTCAATCTTGGAAATCTTCAAAATCACGAGCAGTAGCACGTAAGTAGCTACTGCTCGTGATTTTAAAATCACGAGCAGTAGCACATAAAGATATTCTAATTTGCATCGGAGCAATTGCTCGACGAATACTATATTCATCACGTTTTTGTGTCTTTCGTTTGTAATTATGAACAATTGTGCAAAAAATTAATAAATAATAACAATAAAAATATCTTTCAATTTGCTAAATAAACATTTTCTTAAAAAAGCGGTCGGCTTTACCCCACTATTTAGAGGTCGGATTTGCCCCACCACGTCATTTTTCATTACGATGCAATTAAAAAAAATATGAACAAAGTTGGACTAAATTCATCTATGCACTTTGTAGGACTTCAATCAAAGAATTTAAATCCATATACGTTTTTTATGCAATCACTTTAACAATGAGTAATATCCTGTAGTCAATGATGCACAAAAATCAAATCAAAAGTTGTAAAAACACACTTATTGTCGTTTGACTGTCTCGATGTAGAAAAATAAAATACTGTCATGCCACCATTATGATTATTTTCGATGCTCTACACGACAACATTGATATTACTTCGCGTAGTGCTCCCGATTTTCGATAACAGAGGGGGGGGGTCGGGTTTACCCAACGGTCGGATTTGCCCCACCTTACCCTAGATATTACGGAATCACTTCAATCATCGACCTGCCATTTGGCCCTCTGGGACCAAGTGTCACATACTATTCAATTCAATTCGTCGAGACCGCAAAATGTCTGTGGATGCAGGTGTGTGTCAATTAAAGCCGCTCAGTTTTCTCAGAGATGGCTGAACCTATTTGCACAAACTTAGTTTCAAATGAACGGTTCTAACGCTCCCACAAGCTGCTATTGTATGATGTGTTGATCCTACTTCCGTTTCCAGAATTACGGGTTGAAGACTGCGGCTACATAGCAAATTCACATATAAACTTGCACCATGAAGATGTCCAAATGATGCAATACATATGGAAACGGATTTAACATTCCTTGGATTAGCGGACCTATATCACTAAAGACCAATCAAAGTAGCTTTGGCCATATTGGCCACCTCTTAGGAGGGTGAAGATAGCGTAATTGGTAAATCGATTGCCTTCTAGCTTCCCTGGGTTCAATTCCCAACCCCGCACACAGGGTTAGAGATTTTTCTAAAGATATTTCTTCTATAAGCTCTATAATCAAAACCAAAAAAAATATAGACCACCTATGACGGTTCTTGATACTCTCGGGGAACTAGCAAAGTTCGTAAAATAATGTCACACCTATTTCTCAGCAAACTGTTTTCTACAAAGTTGGTTTCAAATGATAAATACAATGCACCCATTGACTGCTATTGAATTTCATTCAGATCTGATCTGGCGGGCATATTCCAGAAGTAAAGTCACATCGGATTCGGTGATGACTGAACCCATTTTCACCAACTAGGCTTCCCTCACATCCTCTTTTACAGTTATAATCCCTTTCTCCTCCCACTGCATTCCAAAATATGTTAACACGAAGACTCATGCTAATTTATCCACTTAAATATTATATTTTTTGTTCCAAGGATGTCATCGTTAACATGTTTCTCATCAGGTTTGTGGCAGTCGTACCGTTGTGAATATATGCAAAGTGTAATAAGAATGTAATAGACATTTTCACAAATATATTGAACATAACTTGCTATTGGATAAATGAGAAAGGTACAATTACACCATTAGGTGGATTAAAACAGGTTTTTGAGTTGCGTTGTGTTGCGTTGCGTAAGCACGGTGTATCGTAGATTGCAGACTGATGACTCTCATTTCTAGCCAGACTACTTGAGGAACATTGTTTGGGAATAACAATTGATCCAGTCCAAGCGAGAATTTCGCCTGAGAGCCACCATTGCGGGCCACGACCATCTTTACCGTAACTTGGGATGAGAAAGGAAGTGTTGATGTGGTACTTACTTAACGTAAGGCCCCGACTCAGTGACACTCCCATAAGCACCACGGATTGGGTAGTGGGTGGATTGTTAGTCAGGATTCGCTTCAAGCAAGCGATGCGACTGAGAATATATTTTCGTGCATAAGATGTTTGAATAGTTTATTGACTGTAGGATACGTAAATGTTCTAGGCGTTTATCGAGATTGTTTCATCGAAAACAGCTTGAACTCCGGACAGCCGGCTGTCGGGAGTGTTGTCGACAATGTAAAATGGACCGTAAACAATGAGTTTAAAAGTGGTATTGTGGAACATTCATAAATTATGTCACGCAAAGATTACCCAATACTAACTAACTCTCTGTCATATTACCACGTTATTTTTCCCCTTGGTCTAATACGAATCAAATGATTTTAGTTTTTCCTTCATTTTGTAGTAGCCCATTAATGCCGCTACTTGTAATTAGGAGGATTAAAACAGGTTTTTCTACATTAAGTTAATAAGCTGACAATATGGAGAAAACATTTAATAAAGATTTTTCTACAAAAAAAAATCTGGTAAGAATCGAGCTTAGGCAGAGTTTCTTCGAATAGCTCGAATATATCAGCATATCTCATGGCAAACGGAGAATTGCCCCTTTTTACCATGTGAAGTAGAGTAAATCGGGCAACAATCTTTTATCTTAGCCATCTGCACGCACGCAGTATATATGATCCGAGAGTATGTTTTAACAACGGTTCCTCGAAGTGGTCCCTAATTGATATCAGCCATTTGCAATTAAAAACAAAGTCCAGCCATTCCTGCTGTCGGTCGTCCAGAAAAGAAAGAGAAACTTTTCGGCAGCTCACTGCAATACACAAAAAAACTCATTTACTGCGAATTAATTAAAACAACTATGGCCGAACATGTCTCGGATGCGTAGAAAACCTTTCGGAAAGCATCAGCACCTTTCCGCTCTTCTTTGAACAGCAATATTCTGTTATTTTTTGCGATTGCCGCTCAGCTGACTTCACGTCCTGAAAGCTTTGGATTCTTCAGTCATCTTTCAAAAATTAAAGACGATCCCAGTTGCAAAAGACAATGCATTTCCAGAAATCGGAGATCAAGTAAACTCGATTTTTGACAAATAAGACGAGGTAAATTAAAACAACTTAATTAGCTTCAAGAATGTCCGTTGGGAGAAAATTTGACTTATGCTCGCATCACTGGAATTTGCGCGTCTTCGATCCATTCGATCATGTCCAACAAATGTTCGAGGCACGGATTTTAACGAGCTGGGATCAAAAGGATAGTACCGAGCAGGAAGCGAAATAAATTTCACACATTTAAATTCGTGTGCCGCGATAGTGGTGAACAAATCCGTTTCGTTTTGAATTCGCAGAAACGCATTGCCACTAAGTCCGAGCCGAGGTAAAATACCATTCCCACGAAATACTTCAGCATCTACCTTCTAACATCTATGGCTACGCCGGTTAATACCAAACCGAAGCTAAATGGCCATTTCCACGGACACATAACCACATATCGAACCGAACCGAAAACGACTCAATCATTCAAATATCACAGGTTTACCTTTCACTCCTACATCCCGCCGAAAGCTTCATAAGTCTTGAAGAAATCGTTGAGCTGGTTTGCTACGTGTGTCACCACTTCTTCCGTCCTCCGCCAATCGACCACATCGACAATCACTTACTAGAATGTGAAGTATCCAAGCCAATTTTAAGGAAAGGAGAAAAAAACAATCTGTAACATAATCTGACAGATTGACAACCGCATTTTCCAAAATCGGAGCACACATACCCGTTAGGCTCCGCAAGCCACTACTGTATGCTGGATACACAAGAGTTTGGAGCAACATCAGAGCCACGCCACTTGGCACTTGGATTCTCTTTCGCCTTTTTACACACGGGCACCGCGACTTTTTATGCACCCTCCTCCGCCCTTGCGATGGGTGAACTTTCGAAGTGTTTAATAAATCCGAAAATAAAAGTATCCGAAATATTTTAATTCTCGTTAATTCTCGTTTCCATGAATAATTATAAACGTTTTGTTCCACTTGTACCACTTTTTGCTACTGGTCCGGGTCTCTCGGTTTATTTTATTCCCGCTTTGTATCATCCACTTATAGCAGCTTCGCAGAATGGATTTGATTTGGCGGTGAAATATCGCAAAAAGAAACCTGGTACAAAACATAGTGATCTATTCTATCGCAAAAATAAAGGTGCTTCCAGCATAGCTATTGATCAAACCAACATTTTTTCATTGAACCCAGGTGAGCTGCGTACAAGGCAATTGATTTACAAACTACGTTATGCTCGCCCGCTGATCAAAACAATGATGTTTTACGTTTCGGCAAATTGTCCACCATGACTCGAATCGAGAGTATATTTTAGGAAATACAGGTTATTTAAATGATTGACAGCATTCATCCGGTCGAAAAACGATATCCTGATCCTTGTAAATATTTTTTTTTTCAATCCTCGATTGCACTGGATCCTTCAATGTGAAGATATTGCTGTCAGTGTCAACATTGACACTTATTTTGACGAAAATTGAAAGCATTTGACTGACATGACGCAGCTAGGGTGATGTGCCTATTATGGCAGTAGAGCCTATTGTGACCCTATTTCGTACCCCTTGGTTTCGAACCAAGCATATGAGATAATGACACTATCGATTTGGCTAAAACAGCTGAGAAAAAATAAGCTCAAGTTATATTCTTTATTTGTTGTGCACATATGTATTTAGAACTATCCTCTAAATCCAACTTTTAATTAAAACAAAATCACCTTATTGAAATATCTACTAATCCGCCTCACTCACGTAGTGAACCGAAACTGGATGCATCGGCGCTTAGCAAAATAAACACTTACGAGCCAGCATTTACCGCCGCATATCTCGTTATTCTGGCACAAATATACTAAACATTGCATTGATACATACCTTTATTTTAACTGGAGAACCTTTTTATAATTTCACTTTAAAATCACTCGTCATACACTAGAATAGGTCTAGTGTTATAATAGGATAAAACTAAATACGGGGGTTCCTATTATTGGCATGTTTTGCTGATACACTACCACAATCAAAACCAACTTTTTGCATCCATCATACAAAAAAGAATCATCAGTGCGGCCAAACCAAAACATGAACTTGTAAATATAATGTAATGCAATTTCAGGTATAAGTAATCAATTATTTCAAGTTATTCAACTAATTGTTGATTGCAGATATTTTATTTTCATCTGCACATACAATTCGGATCGGGAGAAAGCAATGTGTGATGTGAAACTTGTCATTCCAGTTGCTAACCTTAGAATGGTTTTTTTTCTGCGTGCGCAATTCTGGGCGCTCTTCTACTAACAGCTGATGAGTTTCATTGATGTGCGTGATGTTTACGTTTGTTTTGATCGGCTGAAAAAAGCAGAATGATTCGTTTTACAAATCACACGTTCGCGTCCATGATCTGGATACCTAGTTAGAATTGACGCAAATGGAATATGAGGCATTGCGTTTCAACTAAATTGTTCTTCGTTGAGGTGGGAATAGATGCACAGAATGGAACATTTATTTTCATTTATGCTGCAAATTGAGGCAATTCTGCTAAATAAGCATTATATAGATGTTTAAGAAACAGTACACTGATACTTTATTCTGAGAAAGGTTATAGATAGTATGGCTTCTTTTAAAGTTGTTCAAAAAATAGTGCGACCCTCTCCCTAATGGTGCCAAAATAGGCTCATCACCCTATTTCAAACGCCATAACTCTAGCTTGACATTTATTGGTAATTTTGAACATCAAATTCGCTGGGACGCGCCCAGTTTTATGTTACGGAGGATGTATCAGGATTCAGAATATATTGGCTTAAATGGCACGTTCCCCGTATGTAGTCGGGGATTTGTACCTTTCCGTGTGTTTTCATCATTTCCTTAGCGGGAGGAAAGGACAAGGAGGTGTGGGGAAGTAGATTTGGAAGGGTGGGAAAAATAACAGCGCAAAAACAAAAATAAACAAGAGGTAAGTTAAACTCACAAGCAGTTTAACTTGCCTGCGAACAAGCCTAAAGCTCTTTACCACATTGGATAAGAAAATTTAGTATGTCTCTGAGTTTCAGTCGTCCAAACATGGTTTCGTCTATATAAGGACGGCCGAAAACTCGAAATCGCAATTGCGCTACCGCTGGACAGTTGCATATCAGATGATATGAGGTTCCGTAGTCGGATTCACAAAGATCACACGAAGAAGACTCAGCACGCTGAATAGTTGCCATGTAATAATTGAGTTTGCAGTGGCCGGTTGAAGCCTTGGTCAGCATGCCGCAGTGGAGCTTCGAAAAATGTAGGAGATTTTTCGAAATCACTGGGCACGGTTGTTCTAGAAGCGCCTTTGTTTGGCGACACGTTAGTAGATTTCTCCAATAATTGCGGTGCTCGGACGAAGCCCAGGACCGTTTTTTCCCCTTATCCAACTTGTCGAAATTGGCAGCGCGGGCTCAGTACCAACGAAGTCAATCGCTGAACCTGCCCTGGCCAATTCGTCAGCCCATTCATTTCCAGTAATACCGCAATGTCCGGACACCCAGACAAGGTAGATAGTGTTGACAATGCTTAGTTCTTCGATTTGGGTTCGGCACGCGATCACTAGCTTGGACCGTGATTTGTCTGAGCTAAGGGCCTTGATTGCAGCCTGACTGTCGGAGCAGAAGTTTATAACTCTGTCGGGCAAACTCAGTTGAAGGGCCGATTGTACCCCGCACATAATCGCAAAGATTTCTGCTTGGAATACAGTACAGTATCTACCTAGTGAGTAAGATTGTTCCAATCTTATTTCATGACAGTAGACACAGACACCAGCACATCCCTCCATCAGAGAACGTTCAGTGTAACAAACAACTTGCGTTTGTTGTTGTCTTTCCATATAGCCAGGCATCCGTATGACCACACAAGGCATCCGTATGGCAGTATTGGACGTACAATTATCGTGTAAATCCAGTAGATGTATTTAGGTTTGAGACCCCAGGTCTTTCCAAAAGTTCATCTGCACTGTCCGATGGCCATGCACGCTTTCTTGATTCTGAAGTCAATGTGAGCAGACCAATTAAGTTTGGAATCCAATATAACTCCAACGTATTTGACTTGATCTGCACACAGTAGCTCAGAATCAAAGAACTGCAAGGGACGAACCCCGGTTGTTATTCGCTTCTTCGTGAAAAGAACCATTGAAGTTTTGCTTGGGTTAACTGATAATATAACTTGTCGACACCACTGTACGACAGCTCTTAATGCCTGTTGCATTAAGTTAAAGATTGTTCCGATGCAAAATCCAGTAATTAGTATTTGGCAATCGTCAGCAAACCCGTAAGCTGGAAATCCAAGCTCATTGAGTTTCTTCAACAAGCCGTCGGCTACCAAGTTCCATAACAAAGGTGACAGAACGACGCCCTGAGAACAACCGCAAATACTCAACTTCCGTATCTCAGCCTGTCGCAGTGACGAGCAAAGTATGCGGTTACTAAGCATTGCGTTTATCCAACCCGAGATACATGCAGGTATCCCATGACCGCGCGTCGCTTCCAGAATAGACTTAAAGGACACATTGTCAAAAGCACCCTCAATATCTAGGAATACACCCAAGCTAGATTGCTTGAGCGAGAAGGCTTTCTCAATATTGTAAACAACATCGTGAAGCAGAGTGATCGTGGATTTCCCACACTGATATGCATGTTGCATTTTATGCAGTGGATATTCAACTAAACTAACGTTCCTGATGAGATGATCGATTATCTGTTCCAAAGCTTTCAGAAGAAAAGAACTTAAGCTGATAGGCCTAAAACTCTTGGCTTCTTCATAGCTTGAGCGCCCCTCTTTGGGAATAAATCTAACAGTTATTTCTCACTATGCTTTCGGGATACACCCGGTAGCAAAACTGGAAAGCATAATCTTTTTCAAGACATGTTTAAGAATATCAAATCCCTTTTGCAGTAGCACGGGAAGTATTCCATCTTTTCAGGGTGATTTGTATGGAGCAAACTGTCCACTTGACCGATTCAGTGGAAACCAATGTGCATGCTAACGCCCACGAGTCCGAATCACCAGAATGAGATCTGAGAACATTGTTCAGCTCCGGATCGATACAACCTGGAAAGTGTGTGTCGAAGAGACGATTAAGAACATCCTTTTCGTCCGTCACATAAACACCATCTCTGGTTTTTAAGGAGTTCATCTGAAAATCATTCGATTTGGAGAGAATTTTATTTAACCTGCTAGCCTCGTTCAGACCAAAGACATTAGTGCATAGGTTTTGCCAGCCAGCCCGTTCTGCAGATCTAAGACATTTCTTATATGCACTACGAGCTGACCTGAAAGCCCTGGAGTCATCACGCTGACGCCGGTTCCAAGCTCTTCTCATAACCTTCTTCATTTTTTCAAGCTCAGCCCAACGGGTTCCCCTAAACGATTTAACATTACGAAATGGACAAGATTCTTCGTAGGATGCTAATATGAATGAGTTTGTCGTATCCACGACGTCATCTAAATCGTCTAGTTGACTAATTGTTGGAAAATATCCATGAAATTTAGTTGCCAAGTTTTCCTAAAAGAGGTCCCAGTTTGTAGATTTAGGATTACGATATGTTACCACATTGAAGCTGACATCAAAATGATCGAAAAATATATATTTATGATCGGATAGATACGGTTCAATTTCCAGAACCTACCAGTTTCCCAGCTCATGCGAAATTCTATCAGAGCAAACTGTTATGTCTAATACCTTCTCCCTCCCAGACCTCGCAAAAGTCGGTTTCCCACATTCAGAATATGAATATTTGTACTACTTATGTACTCCATCAGTTCAGAGCCTCTCAGATTGATGTTTGAGCTGCCCCAAATGATGTGATGAGCATTACTGCCGATAATGAGCGGAAGTCCATTTCTGCTACAATATGATACAACGCTTTTGAAATCATCAGAAGGAGATGACAAGTTATGCGGTAGATATGCTGAACAATATATATATTTTTTTTGTCTACGTTTCCGACAGTCAGTGTAACTGTGACAACACAGATATCGCGAGTTGTGAGCTCCGATATGAGACACGCGTCAATAGCCTTATTTGCAAGAATACAAGCACGAGGCATTTCACGTGGGTTAGTCATGCCTGTCTTGTTGTAAGCAATGAAGGCAGTGTTAAGTAACTTTCCAAAATAGAAGTTTCCTTTATGGAAATACGGTTCTTGAACCAATGCTATGGAAGCTTTACCTTTCTGCATGAGTCGGGAAAATTCATAGTTGCTGTACGTTTATGCTGGAGATTGATTTGTGCAATTCTAACCATTGTTGATTAGAGAACTGTACATTACATTTCCAACATAAATTCCACAACAACTAGAGGACACAAAGTGAGTTGGGATGTTAACGCATATAGCGAGCCATCTCAGGTTAAAATGGGACACGGTCATTTGATTCCCACGATTTGCGAAGAAAATAATGGTCCACTGTGTCAGAGATTCGCATAAAACAGTAAGGGCAAAACCCAAAATGTTCCGTGCGCGACTGGCATATTTTAGACCCCGTAGTCCTCGGCACGGAACTACACCTTGACTTAGGGTCTCCTACTTTCAGTCGCCTCCTACGACATGGGAGCAGGACCCCAGTGGCTCAATTCTTGGCCGGATACCACACGGCCTCTGGGCAGGTTCATCTGTACACATCGAAATTTGATAATCGAAACTCATCAAAACTTCACCGAACTACCATCAGCCGAGAGTCTCAGCAAACCCCCAGCCAACAAAAATTCGGCAAAATTAAGCGGATCATCGGTGAAAAAAACTTCGGTGCGTAGAGTGAACGTTCCGCTACGTTCCGCAGCATACTGGGGAGTTCGCCCAACTCTTCCCAAGCTCCGTTCGCCATTGAGAATATTTTAAACCCCCTCAACTATTTTACCCATAGCACGGGTCGTATGACACTATGGAATTGGGGTTCCCTGTTTGGTGGGTTTTAACCACTGGAACAGGTAGTCCGTAGTATAATTCTTAGCCGGTTGAAACAACCACTACTGACACTACTCTTTATTAGTCTTATACACCAACATGCATACCAAAGCCCCAATGGTGTTGGTCTTAATACACGGCTTATCTAGGCTGTTCGGAGAAAGAAGCTAACATTGAAGGACAACTTCCATAGATGGCCGAACAGCCGGACGATATAAGGAAGCAGAAACTTTCAAAGTTTTCCAATAAATAAATGATTTTGCAAGCGATCTGTTCATGTGGCAAACCGAGTGCGCTGTTTGTGATTGCGGGGGCTGTAAACGGGGAGATCTACCTCAAGGAGTGTTTACAGAAGCGTCTGTTTCCTCTGTCGAAGTGACACGAGGGCCCTACAAACTTTTGGTCGGATCTAGCTTCGTGCCACTACTCTAATATTGTACTGAAGTGGTGAAAAGCGAACGCACAGTGGTTTAAAACGCGAATAACGAGATCGTTTTGAATAACTTCAAAATGGTTTATTAAAGCGATGTACGACCTTCGGAAGAATTTATGAATAGAACGCCCCTTCTTTTTAAATAAAAAGGTTTGTTAATTAATTCTTCTGTAAGTGAGAAGCAAAATTTATATCTTGTATAATTAGAGATAGCGTGTTGAAGTATTCGACAAAGTTGTAGCAAACTATTTCACAAGAAACTTTACCGGAGGTGGCAACGTCCTATCTTTAATGGTCTTCATGATATCGAGCATTACTTGAGAAAAGATCTAAAAAAAAATAATTTTTTCATTATAACGTTTTCCCAATATTTTTTAGAAGTTCAAAATGTTCTACATAACTACTACAATTAATGGAATACATAGTTTTCGTGAACAAAATAACTAAATATGTTGAACCGTTTTTGAGATATTTACGTTCTTGTTGGAAATACGGCCTACTTTGCTCTCAAATAACGGGCAGACCACTCACTATTTCAAGATTCCAATACTTCCTCGGATAAATAGCCTATCGGGATGGCGAAATACTGGATGATGCTAACTCCATGCATGAGTTCTTTGTCGGCACGGATAAAACATTATTTCAGATTCATTACTTTAAAAGCTGTTTAAGATTTGAAAAATTCAAACTTTTATTTTTTAGTAACTTTGAACAAAATGTTTATGAATACCATACGATGTCGAACCAGAATAGTTGTGTTAGTTTGGCAAAACTAAATCTATGCAATAGAGGCTTTTAAAAATTTCTAGCGTAATGCCTTTGTTACTTCCAGCTTATATTACTACGAAACATTTCTTCAAAAGCTCTTACTGTTTTGTCCGCTTGTTTTCCTGCAAACGGGTTAAAATAGCTGAAAGCGGAATCAAAACATTTTCCTAGCTCGGTCATTCCTATGTTCAACGAAGCTGCCCACTAAGATATGCATGTACATACCAGGCCATGCGATTCCTGCCGTTTCCCATGTTCCCTCTGCTCCGGTGCGTTCGTCAGTCAGTGCCCGGGAGTAAAACAATAATTCCATATCAATTATCGGTTTGTTGCTTATACGAGGCCTACCGACAACCATTTCCCAGTGGCCCGAAGCGCTCGTGCGATAATTAAAGCAACACAACATGGGCACCTACGAAGAATCTGTACGAGATTGGTGCCCTCTGTCTTCCGCGCGTTCACTAGGTTGTATGGGGCAATAAGAAAATGTACCGCTAAGTATCGTCGTATTGGTCTACGAGAGGTTTTCAATGAATCAAACTTGATGAAAACGGGCACATGCTTTTGAACCATTATTGGCCTTCTTCGGTGAATCATTGAGCAACACAGTACGAGGTTTAAATAGGGGAATACTAAATCAAAATTAAGCAGGATGATTCGAAATCATCACAGTTATCTTTTAAGTTTTAAAAAATCACAGCATCTTTAAAAATGGAAATATTCTATTCGTTGTTGAACCTGCCTTGAACACTAACAGGGATCTTACTGTGCAATCAAGATTCAGGTGGTTCGTCGCCAGTTTATCGCTGTGCCAACTTTCCAAATAGTGACATAAAATAATAGTGGTTCAAACCTAGTAAATTATAGCAATCCTGGCAACAAATGTTTAGCAGCCGGAATCGGTCAGTCGACAAGACAATTCGCCGACCAAACAGTTGATTGTTGGTATTTATTTTCATTGCTGCTATTTATTTATAAAAGGCGACACTCGACTCACAGGCTTCATTTTGCTAATCTTTGATACGAAGAGAAAGAGAAAAAAATTTACCCCCTATAACATGAGTTTTATTTTGGTGCACATTTTATGCCCAGTAACTAAGAGAGCAGAGAGGTTTGACGGTATTGCAAACATCATCAGGCATATTGCATGCATCAGCGCTAAAGAACAACTGCTTTAAGATGGGTTTTGTATTACCCCTCGATAGTGGTGTATCGAGGAGACCGAGAGGGCTTATGCGTCTTTATTATGTTCTATGTTTCTTCATACTCTGCAACTGCGCATACAAACGCTCAACCACTGGTCTGTGCGCAGTGATGTGGCCGACTGGCGGGTCGTCGTGCATTGACTTTTGCTGTGTGCCGTGTTTGCAAATATTGTTCCACAATTTGATGGCGGTATTCGTGGACGGGGCTTACAGTGGGAGTCATTGTGTTTCCATTTATCGGTAGAAATCTTCATTGTGCATATACTAATTAAATTAATTTAATAATTGAATTAATTTAATAAATACATAAGTAGAAACCTGTCGCTTTGTAATAATCGTAGTTTTTCGTACTACAATTGTTATGTGCTAGTCGTATGTCTATCTATGCATGTGTTCGTCTGAGTATGTGTGACAGTTGGGCCAGAGAATGGATGCAGAACTGTCGTACATGATAGAATAGTGGCAAATACTTCTGGTGATCAATTTGCGCATTTGGTTCTATTCATTCGGGAAAGTCAGATTGAATATATTAGGGTAAAATAAATTTACCGACGCACGTGAGTCGTCCATTTCCGGCCAGCATAGCATGATGAAAGTCTAACAGCATGCAATTGTCGTTAATGGTAAATTTACAACATTTGCTGCATTTAGACGAGTTTGATTGCATTACCTTTCTCATATAGAAAGGTTATGCAATCGCTCTAAAAATCGTCAACCTAATCCCGGCCCGGAGGGCGAAGTGTCATATGCCAATGTCTGTGTGTGTATGTGTGTATGTAATTTAAATTTAAAATATCTTAACAAGTTGAAAATTTTCGGTAGGGTCCCGACCCCCCGGATCTTTCTCGTTGGTCCGCCACTGGTTTCAAGCGATGTTTCAGTGTCGACACATAGTATCTCAAGATCTAGGCTGTCGATCCATTGTATGTATGTGCAAATCGTCCATCATTTTATTGAACATAACCAGCCATGGAATCGTAGTTTGTACAAATGATAAAGGCACATTTACACCACTAGGTGGATTAAAACAGGTTTTCTATTCTACTTCATTGGTCTGTATTTTTGCACATCTATTAGTTTGCTTTTCCATTATTGATGTATATCAAAATAGTTTCGGTCAATTTATACACTTCTAATCAAGCTCTTTGCATTTTTTTCTTTATTCGGCATGTTATGATTCCTTTTATTGGTATATCTCTACTATATGCTATCTACACTCATATAGGTACAAACGCTCGTGGCCTTCGCGATAACACAAACCAGGGCACAAACGCGACCATGCAGTTGCAATAATCCACACATACTTACACCTGCGATTTCGCCTACATGAAAAAACCCCAGTAGTAGAGTAAACGTAGCATCTTTAAACTTCCAAATGCGGTCTCAAACATTAACCCACCACTAGCGCGATCATGAAACGGTCACGTTCGGAAGTCTTACCTCGTTCCTAGCAGTCTGGACTAATGTCTTCCATTGAACCAATAAAAAAAGTGACGCTCATATTCACTAAACAACACATTCCCTGGTGACATGACCTGGAACTCTAGTGATCTCTTCTACCTTGCTACCATCATCAGATTCGCGGTTCGCGAGCGATCGAACAAGAATATACGCTACATCATTGGGGCCGTTCATAAACCACGTAGACTCATAGGGGGGGACGGGCGCTACGGGGGGGGGGGGGTCTGGCAAAAGTCTACGTTTGTCTGCGAGGGGGGAGGGGGGTCTTGGAAAAAGTCTACGTAGACTTATTTTTTATTATTCTCGTATTACTCATTATAAATAGGATTTAAAGAGAGTTGTATTCAAAATATCGGTCTATTAAGCTAGGTGTATTTATGCAGACACTTCAAAGCTAGTACACTATTGAGGTAACTACTCGTTAAGCGACCACTCAACCCAGAACCCATGTTTTTTTGGACAACCTCGCACGTTGTTGTTTCTTGCGTATATTTTGATAAAGTTTTGATCTAGGAACAATACAAAATGACGGTTCCAACGACGATCACCCAAAATTCCTCTCGACGGAAGATTTTGACTGTGAAATCATCTGAAACACCACTAGCAGACATGCATGGACTATTAAATGCATGAACCATAAAAAGTTAAAAAAATGGTCAAAGTTAAGCATTAAAACCACCATTGTAACAACAAAACATCCGATTAAGTGGATTATTTTTTTATTTTTTTATTTATTGATTTCGATGGTTAAAGCAGTAGTGTAGTTAAACTACAATAAAGTGTTTACATGAGTTAATCATCTTCTCTTGCAATCATTTACACTGATTTCAAAATCTTTAAACGCCCTACGCAACTCCGTGCAAACCGGTTCTACTATATTTATCTTCGAAAATATTCTATTCTATTCTAACTCTTACACAGCCAGTATTGAAAAGCATCCTGGAAAACACTACAGTCATTCTATAGCGTTTTTCTTGTAAATATTAATATTTGAAGCATATTTTCATATGTTGCAAATATCAAAACGGCCAGGCCTACTATGCAGAGTTGGGTTTAAAGATGATTCAAAATTAAACAGCAATTAAATTATTCAAATAATGAATAATTTGATTAACGAATCATTTCGAATCTTAAAGGAGGAAGAAACGAGGACAACCGTACCAACCGTTTCCGTTTGAAGGGGATATGATAAATCGTTGGGAGTGACTTTGCTAAGAAGGTTATTGTCACTGCTTTGGTCCTTTGGGATGGGACAGAGGTATTTACACCTTGCCCTGGTTAATAAGCCTAGGATAAAGCGCCTTTACTCGCTCAATATTTATCTTCGAAAATATTCGGAGTTAAACTTTGATACTTTGCGATAATACTCTCAGGTGATATTAATTACATAAGAAAAATAAATATTTTTGGGAAGATTTAAATAGCTTCGTCCCCTTAATCAAATAAGGCAATTTAGATTTTCTTATTATCTTAGAAATATTGAAATTTGCTCACGAAAAGTGAAATTTGTGTACATGTCTGGTTTATTATTTTAGTCTAGATGATAGTACACATCGACAGTATTATTTTGTAATTGTTTCTTATAATTTAACAATTTTAAATGCACCAGTAGAGCTCAAAAAGTGTTTAGCAATTCTGCATTGTTGGTGTATGTCGCACTTCGGCCAAAATTTGAACTAGTTATAGCAATATATCTTTTTACATATACTTGAGTGAGTAACCTTAAAAAGAAATATTCCGCAACACAAACGTTGGAAAGCACCTTGAATTGGTATTAATTGATTTGATCAAGCATAGACAAAAACCCAATGTAAAAAACCTTTCTTTAACATTTAAAAAGCTTGAAATCCTAATAACTTAGGTCCATACATTCAGTAGGACCAATCAAAAAATAAAGCTCATATCCACCAGACAACACGTTCCATGTCGACATCACCGGGAACTCTAGTGATATGGAAGATTTCATTTTCTTTTAGCATCTGAGCCGTGTGTGTGTATACAATCCACTTCTCACTGTCCGGCAGTGCTTTTATGAAAGAAACTTGTCTGTATCTATGTAATGATATATTTGTTTTCAACGATAGGTGTACACATATTTGGCCCTGGAAATGAAAGGCGATAGCTCCAACGACCTATTTCGAGAATGCCTGTTCCTACACGTACATTCTGAGGCCGCCTTAATATACAAAAAGCCCCGCGCGAATACATCCACGTATCAATTGGATATTTGCAATATATTCGCACTTCCAGAATGAAAAATATTTTTGATTCTGGCACGTATTTACAAAAAGGAAAATATTTATGTAGACAAGCATTGAAAAATAACATGAAACGATCGCACCAGCTCTGAGCAATTAAATTCATGAGATTTCTATGAAGAATTCTCCTCCATCCGTGAAATTGTTGCATCAGCTTCTCAGGTCCAGGCGGCGCTGCAGGCGCTAAGCGGAACGAACGGGTGTATTTTTTCGCGTCTTACTTCACATCCAATAGCAAAGTTGTGACGACAAATTTCTATGCAAAATCACACTTTTCTCGCCATATTTCAACTTACTAACACGTAACTCAACAGGAAAAACTACCCACTAAACGATTGACTTCATTTTCTTGTTGAATATCTTGTATATCACTGAAAAACTTTGAAAATTATTGGACGTTAACGACAACACGTCCGGGTTTTTCGCCAGTGCTGCCACGATCCTTTTCTTTTAGCATCTTAACCGTACACCAAAAATAAAGGATTAGGTTCACGGTCCGCGCGCGATTATCCATGAAGACGTGCGAAAGGCACAGGGTTATAAAATAGAATTTATACACGCAAAGTTACATACACGTTAACACACGCGACATACAAACACACACGCGATCGAACACGTTAGCGTACAAATGCTCGATACCTTCGCGATGATACACGCGAGATCGCGAGTCCCACATACCTGAACCGTACAATGAATATTACATTCAGAATCACGGCCCGCTACAATTGGCCCAAAACAATGTTTTAGTGGGCGCCATTGCCTGTCCCGTCTGCAAATTGCAGTATGTGATTCTAACGGGAAGCCCTTCCGAGAACCTAGCTCTACAGCTTTAGTAGGACAATTCTCGAAAAAAAGTAACTAAGAGAGCAGAGAGAAACCACATTCTCTCATTGTTGAATCATCTTGCTTGTGACTAGTTATAACAGAAGCACAGCGCGAATTAGATTGTAGCCTAATTGGGTATTTATTCTAGGCTGGCTATGTTCTAGGGGAATATAGTACTTAAGTCCCGTAGTCCGCGTAAGGTGACAGAGTATATGATACCAGATACAACGAAAAAGTCACTAATCGGCATTCGAATGACCCTAGTAGCGCTCACCTATCACCAAAATATCAGCCATGTAATCGTGCAACCAATGCCAGTCCAACTGGGTTCACAGCGCATTGGGTACGCTTCTTCTGACGCCATTGGGCGGAAAAATTCGGCGGAACATTCAAAAGGTGTATCAAAATATATTCATTCTCGTCGTGCAGGGATTGACGTGATAATATATGAATGTTATGGCATGAATTAGCAGCACCATGCGGCAAAAATTCAAATTTTTACGAGACACGAAAGCCTTTGAAGTGTTGTATAACTTCGCAGAACATCAGATTGCCCTATCTCTAGCCTTTGTATGGATAGGCGTATTATCTTGAATTAATTTTGTTCACTGGCGCCACCATGTGTTAAAATTTTGCAGTTTTTAAAAGAGAAAAAAAAATATTTTGTGCTACTCTATAACTTTGTAGACCATCATATTGCTCCATCTCTTACCGTTTAACATATAGGACTATTCCCCTTTAAATTACTTGGCTCACTACCGCCACCATGCGGAGAAATCCCCAAACCTTCAAGTCAAAACAAAAAGTCCTTTTATTCCTCTACAACTTTGTGGAACATCATAACTTTTTATCTCTCATCGTTTCAGAGATAGATGAGTTTTTTTCTAACTTTGTCCCACCTTTACGCGTGGTTCATATGCTTGAGATAAGCGGAGTACGCCCTTTGCGAATGTTAAGCAGCAGTATCCAACTTCAAACGTTAATAACTCTTTAACGGTTGGTTGGATTGTCTTGCTGTCTTCGACAAACCTGTTCGGCATATCTTCAAAGGCTTAACTCCTTCCTAGGTCCGTGTTCGGACGTTTACAGCGATCTCTAGCGGAGATTTTGCGAACTGCGAGTGTTTCCCCATACTTTATGGCCAAAAATCCCATCAAAATTTAAGCTCTTGGGGGAGGGGTTAATGTTAACCGATTTCGCTCAAATTTGGACAGTGTCATTTTTTTCATGATTTGGAACGACGAACAGTGGCGTAACTATATCAAATCCATGGCCAAAATTATTTCACATGTTTTTAAGCTTTTTTATACGACAGCAAGTTTTGAAAAATGGTTTTTCATGGTTTTAGACAATTTATAATCAATATATGAAAATATTAAACCTCCTTGCAGTGTGATGCAAAGCCGAAAATAAACGAATTCCACGAGCATTATTATTTTTCAATGCAAACGTGTTTTAGAGTCATCTATCAGTTTGAGGAAACTTCGCATTGAGATTTAGTCTGTTTCATTTCTTAAATTAAAATGTTTTGTTTCAAGTTCATATGTTTATTTTTTCTGGTTTTCTTATAGTAGAAAAAAAGTTTTTGTAAATTCGGAAATAGAAATCTATTCAAGTGATTATCGTATTAAATCAGGATTATTCAAGATAATCCGGAGACAAGTAACTGGAATGAGAAGATTGCATGATTTGTTTGATGCTTCGCTTACGTTTCCAAGGCAACTTGTGTACATTACGTTTCATATGGCAAGGTTAGTGGAAGTTATATTTCACACTCTTTTATATGGCTATCGTGGTCATAATAGCTCAATTTGGTTAATGTACGTAATATAAATTTGAGCTTGTGCGACCACCCCTGCCGCTGCTCCGTTATCGATCTGGACTAGCTGAAGTTGCACAGGGAATGAGTAGATAATTATGCTTGGGAGTAGCGAAACATCTTTCAATGTGCAACTCCTGGTAATCCTAAATTGTTTATTGATCAATACCGGCGCCGGCCAGGCCTTAACGTAGATCGCTTGAGAAAAGTAAAGGAAAGGTTAGTCCGATATGCTTTTGGCCGCACTACTGCGCACTCCACAAGTATCACAGGAGGAGGATATTTGTTAGTAAGTATAGAAGTTGGATACTACTTCTTCTTTACCGACGCCAGAGAGGTGACTTCACTTCTGGACTAGATATCGATCCATCAACTCATGGACCGGGGACCAACCACTTTACTTCCCTTCCGAAGGAAGACGTGACCACAGATTTTTTCACCTCAGAAAAATCTCAATGACCTTGGCTGGAATTGAACCCAGGCCAACTGGAATGAGTGGCGGTCACGCTTACCACTCAACCACCGGCGCCGTCTCAAATTATTCTTTTCATATAAGATCTTTTAAATAGCCCCAATACTGATTTTTTCAATTGTATTCTCTTAAATTTGAGCAAAAAAAACACGACATTTTCAAACAGCTGTAAAACACCGAATGGGATTAATTGGGAATTTTTTCTTCGTGGAGCATTGAGAGGACATCTCAAATAATCTTCTCCTTTTAACAGATTTACCCGACATTGCCCGACAAGGCACTTTTTTTACTAACGAATATGTGGAAAATTGATAAAAAGAACTTTTATAAAACCTGCTCAAAAATGATAAAGAAAAGCTAAAATTGACCCCAATTGATTGTAGTTGCTGGAGTTTGCTATTAAAAGCACGATTTTGGTTTATATATTGACTATGGGTAATTAGTTTTTGAGCAATCTCAAAAATTTAGGGATAATGGCTTTCAAGCTAATAAAAAGTGTAAAAAAATCACTGATTTCAAATAATTGCATACAAAAATTATCAAACGAAAATTCTTTTTTTTAAGCAAAACATTAGAGTATGTTTCGAAGAACAATTTAAGCTGAATATATGGACAAATAAATAAAAACAACATTTTTTCTATTTTGGCCAGAATTTGCAGTTAGTTACGCCTCTGTGCGACGCTAAGGGGTGTAGGTTGTGAAATTTTGTTTCATATAAATCATTGTCACCCAAATATACAAATTATCAGAAACTATTTTTTCCAAAGTTTTATGGTAATGTCTAAACCGAATTTAGAAAATATATGCAATAATTTTATGTACCTGCTTTCATTAAATTTCTAATCGGAACCACTGGCACAAGTCTCTTGAAAATACTTGAAGGAAGATTGACATCCAATAAAAACATTTATAGTGCATATCAACGGGTATTGACGTGAAATTCATGTTTTTGTGGAAAATAATGATTTTTTCCATTTTACAATATTTTTGTGGTAAAATTTCAACAGGTTTAAAGTAATAAAATACTATAGATAAACAACATTTTTTTGTACATTTCAAATCGAAATAAATCTTTGTTAGTTCAATGAAACAGTAATAATTGCAATATTTTCAAGTTTCTTATGTCAAGGGTTCCCGTTGGAATTTCAATGAAAGAATCGGCTTAAAAATCTTGTTTTTGTTTATCCTAAGTAAGAATCCTGATGATTGTGAGCAGGAAAACAAAGAAACAAATAAGAATTTAATCGGAATTCTGATAAAGGTTTAATCGAAATGCTAAGAAGGATTCCACGATCTCCCAACTCATAACCTCTTGCACGGGCCAGCCAACTTATTAAAACCAATATATTGGATTCGAACGATACGCAAATTAATGATTTTAGGCTAAGCAGTTAACAAAATAATATGTCTATTTAAGTAATTTGCCGTTACAAGTCATTTGCCAACTTAAGCCTCCAGTTTCAATAGGCAACTCAATCGATTCATAACGTACATGACGATATTAGGACTGATTGTACGGTCTAACAAACACTAACCATCTTTTCTGACCGCGGATGGAACGGGCGACATTTCGCGCTAAACTGTCTGTGCCACACGTGCATCTATAAAAGTTGTTCTGTGTTTGAGTAGTTACTAAATTTAATGAAAATGTCATTGTGAATTCTCTAGTGTCCGGATTTTTTCGTGTTCAACCCGAAAGTGCAGAGGCACTGTTCTGCTAACAGTTTGTGTCGAAAGCATATCGTATCGGAATCATTTTAGCCGATACATACAAGAGATCAGCTCAGTCAGCAGTGCAATGCAGCAGTTATTACCGAGCATGCCCTTCGGGTCTCTCGGCGGAATGATGGTAAAGTCTTTTTCAATATTCACTGTTTCACCCGACTCACCACTCGCACAGTCGGCTCCAGAACATGAACTTTTTTTTAAATATTATATAACTATCAGATATTCAAAATCAGATCTCAGGAAAACAATTGCCAGTAGTTGATGGATGGGCCCTGATCGGGTCTGTGTCTTCGTCATCGGCGTCAGGCTGGAGTGCTACTTCTTATGAGCGATCGTTTGCTGTATACGCTTGATTTACTACCGTGAGAAGGCATTTCCTTTGCAATATGTTCACTGCAAACTGAAAACTAAATGGTGCTGTAATTTGTATATCCTCGGCCATTTATAAACATTATCAGATTAAAATACTCCGTCCCTTGCACGTCCCCCGGTAGTTACCATAACAGATCATCTTGCATCCGTGTAATTTAGAACACCGGAGCGGAACATATCAAATGTAACAAACATTTCGTATTACCTGGAAGCATAATTGATTCTCTTATAAGAAAAAAATGCAACTGTACATATATTCATTTAGCGCTCGTCAAGGTCCTTTTCGCATATAGCCATCAAGCGTCCGTTTCAACATAATTTGTAATAATTTATTACATCAAGTAAAGCATCGCCGTCATAGCTCATAGGAGGAGGGATTAGGTTGAGATAAGGATGCAATGCAAGACGCCTTCGAAACTATCCGAAAGCTGGCAAATGAGTGTGAGCTGCGATCCTACATGTACGATAAACACGGTATCAGTAACAACATAGCGCAGCTTAGCTATTCAGTACAGGCTTAGGGAGGATAATTTGAATTTAATTAGCAGCTTTACTGACATTCCAAGTCATTCAGAGCGTTGGTTGGTGATGGCACTGCAAATTTTTACCTCCGTTGGTGATGCAGTTAACTGCGTTTGGCGGAGAAAGTTGAAACGCTGTGCGGATGGATTTAATGTTGAAAGATTAATCGCATCTTCTGGTATTTATGGGATAATCTCTCTACTATTCCCTTCACAGATGTCCGAGCCCGCACAGGTTTGAAAAAAATTATGTGAAACATCACTGTTTCTAGACCTACGAGAAACAACAAAATTCTCAACTTTGCTAAACTACCTCAGTTGAAAAACGATCACGATATGTTAGATATAGGGGAGACTGAGGAGACTTGATCCCCTTTTTTATTTTTCAGTCCAACTCCGTGGAATGATAAAAAACTATGTATTTTTTGTAGTTTTATATTGTTTCTAGGGATGACTAACAATCATAAAAAAAACAACAAAAAAATGGAAAATTCTTAGATTAGTGGAGACTCGATCCCTAATTTGGGGACACATTCCTTTATGAAAACGTGTTTAAAAGAGCATGTAGGGTAATAAGCCTATTTTTGCCCTGTTTCTACTATCATCCTACCCATCTGAAGCCTTTGGTTAGAGCAGCGTCTGCCATCTTTGCTCAACGCATTGACTCAAATTGTATTGCGATAATGGGGGTACTCGATTAGAGATTTTGCTGCGCTCAAACAGAAGATTTTCACCATTCTCAATACAATTTTGTTATTATATTGGCTCTTAATAAGAGGCGAATGACCTTAACGTTAAAACTTCTATAATCGAAATAAAAAAATGGACCTTAATAATAAATCAAAGAAGCTAAAATAATACAATTATTGTAGTAATAATGTGGTACCCTTCTTAATAGGGCAAAAACGGGTACATTACCCCATTCAATTTTATAAATGGATTGTAGTATTGATTAAATTGTTATGATTAGATATTGTTATTTTTGTTACTACATATTACGCATCTCTCACCTGATTTTTTTACGAATTCCCCAAATCTCCGTTCAATTATTTGAAAGCTGTCTTTATTATGGTTGAGGAACGTCAAATGTGGGATGAATGGTTGCTACGTATACTGTAGTAAACAATTACAGTTACATTTCTTTACGATGAAGCGTTCATTTTTGACATTTTTTTATGACAACAATGACTTCAATTGTTCTGGTGTGAATTTGGTTTTCAGTGGTGTGTATGAAGTATGGCGAAGGGGATCAAATCTCCACGAATTTGAAGGGATCAAGTGAACCCATAGCATCTATTTCAGCAAATTTTAGTAAAAATATAGTTGAACAAAACAATCAGCTCAATCATAACATATTCATATAATTGACATTCTCCTGTAATTCTGTATGCAAAAGTAGAGTATGTAGTGGGTGATTTTATAAATTTTATAAAAGTTTGAAAATTTGAAAAATAAGTCTTCTTCAGTTCTTCTGAGACTTTTTTTTAAATCGGTGAAAATTCGGTTACACAAAAGTTCAATTTCTTTTTTCTGTGTAAATGAAATTTATGTTTAGATAAAACTACGCAACTTTATAGTATGTTCGATTAATGTATTCTGATCCGCCTTTGAGTTACAATGATGAGATCAAGTCTCCCCGGGGATCAAGTCTCCTCAGTCACCCCTAACAACTTTATTTAAAAACGGCATCACTAAAAGTCCAGGATCCGAAAGAATAAACTTTACGCTTTCGTTTGCGGCTAAAAGTAAAATTGGTGGCTAGAGCAACTTCTTTAAAAAGTTTTTTGTATGAGAACATTGGTTTTGCAAAGGAACTAATTAAAGAAATTTCCTCTATGTGACACATAAAGTCTTGAAATCGTAGCTATTATATATTAGGTATTAGTCCAACATTGACACTTCATTATATTACTTGTATTTTTTACTCATTGCTAGAGTCCTAACTGTTCTGTAAGGGATTCATATAATAATAAAAATATCTCATACCGGGTTTTACAGCAACGCTTCATACACAGGGGTTAAATTGTTTAAATTTTGGAGATAATTGAATCTTCAAATTTGAGATGAATTCGTGCGTTGATGTTTCCAATACATTATCACAAAATTTTATCCACCAGATCGCACGTATTTGTATTTATTGTAAACTACTTCAGGCTCAATTCCCACGGTATTTTGACTTCAACGCGTGCTCCCTATTCAAAAGCGAATTTTCTTAAATGTCCCCTGAATTGGTGAGATACACAAGAAATAGATTATCTTGCTTCGGAGTGCATTGTAGAAATTAAAATAATTGAGAATGAATTGTGCACTGCAATAACTGCCTGCCACTTACTATGCATGCGTCGCCGCCTACTTACCCCAACCAACGCGTTAATCAGATTATAGGTGGTATAGCGTTCTCTATTCAGACGTGTGTGAATGATCGCGATTGCATTCGTCTTTGTGTATCAACGCGAAAAGCTCGAACATTTGTATGTTGACGTGTACGATCGCGTGGGCGTCTGTATGTCACGGGTGCTAGAGTAACTTCGCGTGTATAATTTCGATTTTATAACCATGTGGTCATTCGCATATTCGCATGTATTTTTGAATCTAATACTTAATTTTCAATGTGCGGTTCAGATGCTAGAAGAGAGTGAGTTTCCCCATATCGCTAGCATTCTCCTTCATGTCGCCCTGGAACGTATTGTTTAGTGTATATGAGTGTAATTTTTTCTTCTTTTATTAGATTGGACCAAATGTACCTAGTCTGTTAGGTAAGAGAGTACGGATTTCCGCATATGACCGATTCTTGATCGCGCGTATACTGACGTTTATAGGTTCGCGCTTGAGACCGCGTTTCTAAGTTGTGCTAAAACGAGCAGTTAAACACTGAGTCGTTATTATGATCATAAGATGATGTGTCTAGGGTTTGTAAGAATAATCGTGAAGAACTTCGCATGTATAACTTCGATTGAATCCTTAAATATTCGCGCGGTCACGATTCTGAAGCTGAATTTTGAGTGTACTGCTCAGATGTTTGAACTGAAGACATGGATCTAGGGTGCTAGAACCTAGGGTAGAGATTCTCGGACGTGGCCGATTCAGGTTCGCATGGAAAAGAGCGCCGTCTCAAGTGGCGTTTATATATTCGTAAATGCTAAAATAAACACTTGACCCTAGATGCTATGTATGCAAGATGGTGGGTGTAGATGTGTGCAGACGATCGCGATGACATGATCTCATGCTATGATATGTGTTATCGCGAAGGACACGGGCGTATTGATGCCGCGTATGCGTATAACTTAGCGTGTATGAATTCGGTTATATTAGTGAGAAGCCATTTGTATATTCGCGTGGGCTTTTGAACGTTCGCATGTATCGTCATTCCAGTGGCGTAGCAGCAAGGGGAGGGTATTATGGGGACAAAACACATCCCGAAATATTTTATGTATTGAAAAATTTAATATGCTCGTTAATAATGTGCCCAATGTTTTAAATAGAATTCTCTAAGCTCCCTTTGAAAAAGTTATCTTCTAATCCTTTTTTATTAACGACTAAGAGTGAGTCAATTTTCCTTTTTTCATCCTTTATCTTCTAAGAATATTTTCTAAGTTGACTGCAGTGAAAATTGGCGACAGACCTCGGCACCTACCGGTCCACCGCTGGAGATAATTGACTCGCTAAACGAACATCGGTGCCGAGAGAAATCCAACCACTGCTTGAGAAAACGGGTTTCGATATCGGGAGAAATTCCGCCGCCGGAGAAGTCTCAGTCGGAGTAAGGTGAGTTCACTTCCGGGGCAATCCGCGTAGATCTCGACAAATCTGGCATCTAAAAAACTCATGGAAATCGGAAAAAATGGCTCATGGTATCAGGAGCTAGATGGCTTTCGAAAATTTATCGTTGGAGAATATCCGTGTGAAGTTTTTAAATGGCTCAAATATGATTGAAACGACGTAATAGATGAAGAGAATGAAGATAAATCCTCTTCTTTACCGGGTGGATCGAGCGAGAACTTTGTGGAAAACTCGAGAGCAAAGAAAAGAGGTTATATGAAAGCACAACGAGCCACTTTGAAGTTATACTTTGATGTAATTCCGTGGGGACAGAAAGAGAGTAATGAGTGTGTTTAGTCGCTAGGTACGTAAGTGAATCCCACACACTGTCAAAAGACTACAGACCAGCCTTTTGAAACTTTTTAAAAACTATAAACCACACACACACATACATGCATTCATAAGTCGCTTAATGGAAGCAACGCTCTACTCGGATTCGCTGGATGGACCTCAGCACTTACTGGTTAACCTGTTGAGTAGACTAAGTCCACCGCCGGAGGCTAGATCGAGTAGATCGGGACGAAGCGGAGAGCTACATGGCCCACGGAAACGCTCATCGGTATCGGGAGGTAGATTTCGGCTTCGGAAGAACCTATCTCGCCCTAGAATTCTCCTTTGGAGTAGGCTTGATCTATAGTCGGGGATTATCCGAGTAGTTCGCGAGCAAGATTTTAGTAATAGCGGGAGCTGAATGGCTCATCGGAGAAGTGGGGCGAAATGGAACGAGAGGCGAATCAAAGGGCCTAAAGGAGTTGCGATGCTAAATTGCACCAGACAGCCAAGAAGTTGCTAAAACCAAAGAAGAATCGGTATCGAGAGAATTTCCTTCGCCGGGGAACTCTCCATCGGCGTAGGCTAGATTCACCGCCGAGGACTAGACTGAGTAGACCGCGACGAGATACCACCAGTCGCGGGTCGTCGGAGCACCAGCGAACAGGACGCCTTGCTCCACCGGAATCACAGAACTGACTTCGACGCAGGCTTGCTTAAGAACGGTGCTGCTCAGTGTCCTATTCCTGTTCACTGGCTCATAATCTGTCAGAGCTAAATTCATTGAGCTAGTGCTTATGGTAGTTTCCGATGAGCTAGAATTAGCAAGTAGCACGAGCACCGATAAGCGAGAGCTCTCGTTAGCACGGTGATAGCAAGCACGGAGGTATAGCTCAGCTACAGCAAAGTAGAATAAAATACAATGCGTTAGTGTGAGTAATGATGCCTGCATCGTTTTTTAGCAACCTGTCGCACATTTACCAATGCATATTTCTTGCTTTGTCCTATTCTTTCGTTCCATAGCTTACACTACTGCACCGTTCTTGCTCATCGGACAAGCTTGCCGTGCCAGCTTATTGAGTTAATTCGTGCTAGCTCACCGATCTTGCTCGTGCCAGCTTACCGAGCTAGCTCATCGTGCTAGCTCTTCGAATCCTACAGCTCGAGCACGAAGATTACCTAGCACGAGCGGTGTCAGTGCTTATTGCTTTTGATTCTTTCAAAGCGACCGCTCAGCTCGTTTTAGGCTCTCGTGCTGTGCTTTATGCATCCCTGCTTAGACACCCGGTTGGTTAGCTCGGTTTCGGGAGAACTTCTTTCGCCGGGGAATTCCCCATCGGAGTGTAGGCTAGGTCCATCGTCGGGGACTAGACCGAATAGTTCGCGAACAAGTCGGGAGCTCAACGAGTAAGTGGTGCTGAATAGTACGAGACGTGAGTTTCGGTGCTGAATGGCACAAGAGAGCCAAGTCGTGGTCAAGGACTGGAGCTGTAACCCTAATGAAACAACTAACTACTAAATAGTTGACTTAGAGTGGGTTCTATGCGCATAAAAACCCCTCCCCGAGGTATTGCTGAAAGGTAGTGCCGGGAGAAATCAGGTTCCGGGAAAGATCAGTGGTTTTTAGCGAGTCGAGCAGCAGCTCAAACTCGTTCCCTGAGACGTTAGTGTTTTGTACAGTCTCAGGGTTTTTTAGGTTTTTTTCTGCCTTCTAAAAAAAGTAGCTAAATCTCAATGGTTGCGACATAGCACATCAACTCTAGTGATTAACAAAAATAGAAAGAATTGCGACGTTCCAGTTATTGTAGAATGTAACAGGGGGTGGATAGTGCAGGGATAGCGAAAATCCAAATGATGAACAATTTTTCTGTCCAAGAGGTGGCGGATAGCACGCATGAAGGCTTCGTCATCGCTAAAATCAACGGCGTATGTAGCTGTTATGCTCCCCAAGATGGACACCAAAGCACTACAGATCGATGCTGGACGCACCGACCGACTCCTTAGTCAGAAGAACGCCGGTTGTTAGAAGAGTAGACTTTAACGCTTGGGCCGTGGAGTGGGGTAGCATGTCGTATTGGCTAAGATCAAAGCTGGCAGGTGCGCTGACAACCTGAAGACTATCGTGGAGGGTCTCTTACCGCAGTAAGGCACAATTGCATGGCCGCCTGCACTGTACTTTGATACAGACGGTGAAAATGTTGATGGCAATCGGGTATCGAACGACCGGTTGCTTACAGTGGAAAAGGAACTTAAAGCGAAGAAAGCTTCCGCTCCGGACGGTATCCCCATCGTGGTACTGTAGAATGCAATCCTGGCGTTTCCGGTATTTTCAGGACAGTACTATAGAAATGTCTGGACGAAGGCTACTTACCAGGTGAATGGAAGACCCAGAAGATAGTGCTGCTGCCAAAACCAGGGAAGGCACCAGGAGATCTAGCAGCGTATCGTCCTATATGCCTGCTGGATACTCTTGGTAAACTTGTGGAAAGGTCATCCTCAACAGGCTGGCGAACTACGCTGAAAGGGAATACGGGATATCGCAGAGGCAGTTTGGATTCCGAAAAGGGAATTCAAAGATAGATCGAGAAGAAAAACTCGTTCAATAGCGCCACATGGTTCGCTATCGCCCTAGTACTGCACAATTGCAGCTGGTTCACCACAAGACGGGGGTAGTGCTGGTCAGCAAATATAAAAAAATCCAACGTGCATCCGCTGAAGCCTCTTGGTGTGATCGGTTAAATTTCAATAGCCACGTAGACTATTCATGTGAGAAATCGTGCCGAACCTCGGAGGAGCAAGATGCAGCAAGAGACGTCTCTTGGCGGGTGTCCCATCCTCAGTAATGAGGTATAGCCTTGAGGCCCAGACTCCTGCGCTGAACTCAAAGCGGAACCGAACGACGTTGTTAAGAAAGTTTCGCATAAGAACTGTTCGTGTCGCGAGCACGTGCATAACGTCCAAGTAAACCACTCAGGAATACTCAGCCGGAGAGGTCAACCTTCTGCCAACCCCATTCCTTGAGTGAAAGGATCAGGGTCTGTTTGTAGCTTGTTGATTTTGACCTGTTTAAAAAGACATACATGTATTGTGTATACGTAAAATATGTATGTACACCCCCCCCCCCCCTCTCGGTTTTTATTCTTACTGCGCCACTGCGTCATTCTGATGAATAATTTTGAATGTACGCTTCGGATGAAGGAAAATGGTGAGCTCCCCCATATCACTAGAGGCGCCCTGAGATTTGTTGTCTACTGTATATAAGTTCCATATTTGAGAGTGAGAACTCCCAGACTAGTATGACTATGACCGTGCGAGAGCGGGCGCTTGTATTTTGGCACATGGAACAGCGTTTATAAATTAGTAAATGCTACGATGTTGACGTAATCGCCGGGACATTTATAGAATTGCGAAATCATGGGCATATGAATACGTCAGTGATCGCATTTGTGATCGGGTTTGTATTATTGCGAAAGCTTCGATCGTTTGTATTTCACTGTGGTTGTTCTTTTTACACGCGTGCGCTTTTGGGTGTCGCCGAAAAAGAAACACCAAAGAGAAAAACAACACATTAATTAGACATTATTTCAGTAAAGATTGGAGAAACTTACGACTCGTATGCTACAATATATGAGAGTGAGAGAAACGCATTAGATATTGTGATAATCATGCGTAGAACAGGAAAAAATTGAAAATATAGGTGACAAAGGTCAAAGCAAATTGCACATGGACAAATAAGAACATTTTTATTCCGAACACAATAAAAATATTGGAATGGCTGAACCTTCATTCGATCAGATGATCAAATCAAAGTTCAGTATCACAACCTCTACAAAACAAAATGTAATAAACATAAACGCATTGGAGAATGTAGTTCACATTATTCACAGTATACAACAAGAGACAGCGCCATATGCCTAATACAGGCGGAGAACTTAGCTCTACCGCCAAAAGCGTCTTACCGTACCGCAAAATTATATACTGCAACCGCGACGCACCATAGTAATAAGTTACAACAATAACAATATGTTATAATCACTCCAAGCAACGGATCCCAACTGCAGCAAGTGTGAGAACTGTCGCAATTTATTGCAACATATTTGAAAAACTGTTAGAAGCGCAGTGCCATGTTCTCATCGATCTGGATCTCGACTATAAGGTTTCCGTCATGTATCACAATCTGGCAAATTTGATCTGCCTGACTGAAAATATGATTTGGTCTCTGTTCGCTTTGTTGTTTTCCAGTCACATCACCAATAATCATATAATATGTGAGTAATTATAATAATATAGGATGTTTTATGTTCCCTTTCATACGCACGGTCAAGAATTTATGTCGATGGGTGGAAAGCGATACGCGACAACCCCTGATGCAGATACTGACGGATATATGCGACACAGAAGAGCAAAACGTGGCAGTGATCTGATCTTTATCCCTTCCACCACTGACTGGCAGCCGCCTGCGCAGCGATTGAACCGGGCTGTGGTCGGTTAGGTGCGGAGGTAACCCGAACCACATTTCGAAATGGCCCCCTCAAGGAGAAGGAGAGAACAAATTGGTTACCGTGCGACAGCCGCGTCCACGCACGATCGTAACGTAGGAACTCTGCCATAAATACACGACGAACGGTTGATGGATGAATTAAGCTCTCTTTGCACGTCGCTCGATTTCGCAGCTTTAGGCCACAGACAGAGGCCAATGATGGCACGGGGAAACCGCGTAAGATGCACTAAGCCTCGGTCGGGTCATAATTTCTGTCCAGGTATTTGTGATAATAATCGGGATGCTGTTTCGGCTTGTTTTACACAATGTCAGTAAAATAAGACCATACTGGCAGTGTTTTGAGAACAATTTTTCACCGAAGATATGGTGTCTACATGCACCAAGCTCGAGCACAGCATTAGCTCTACCGGAAGAAAACTCACTTGTGGGACATTTCTAATAATTAAATCATATCAATAGCACCAGTTTCTTATATCTTATATTGCTATGAATTTCATCCCATATTGATAGTTATCAATTCTGTTACTGATACTGATACATACGAATTAAACGGAAAACGTTTGTTCTAAGTATGCTCAGTTAATAATTCTTTTATGGAGACTCCGAGCAAAGTCTGACATCAAATTGAAAACTAAATTTGATGTTGTGATGTTGCAGATATAGATTACTCAGATTGTTATCTTTGTGGTCGTTCTTACTGAGTCCGATTTCATTAATCTATAGCTCGTTCGAAATGTATTCGTATAACCAACATTAGCCTATGTTGCCAATTTAGACAGTTATTTTCAAAAAAAACTACAATAAGTGCTTTATTTTCTCTAACAAATAACCATATCTCGGAAACTAAACATCAGACACAAACACAAATCGATTACGATCTGTCTGAATGTTAGGCCTTTAATTTTATATTGATTTGGATAAGATCGGTTCAGTCATTACTGAAAAAAATGAGAGTTTGCCACATACACGCACTTTCGGGCACTGTCCCAAATCGTCGAGCTGAGTCGAATGGTATATAAGAATCGGCCCTCCGGGCCTCGGAAAAGCGATCTATGCATGAAAGGGCAGATTGTTGGCAACATCTCCGAATTTTTTGAAAATGTTTAATACGTTGTCTTTATTTCTAGAGACAAAAATATGTGACGCGGAAAAGCCGCCAACTTACCCCAGCCCCGGGGTAAGTTCGCGGTGTGTATGGGGTAAGTTGGCGGAATGCCAGAAAATAAGCAATCAAATGGAAATTTGATTACATCGTCTTTTCAATAAAACTGTATATTACACTAGTGCCACGTGGACCGTCATTCTGATATTTAGTTTTCGGTGTACGGATCACATTCTGACAGGGAGTGAGTTACTCCATATCACTAGAGTTCCCGGTCATGTTGCCACGCTTGAGATAGCGTTTGAATGTTTATAAGTGCTAAGACGTTCATATGATCACCGGGATGTTATCATGTCTGCGAGAGCACGGGTGTAGGTTGCGTGGATGATCGCGAAAGGCTTAAGCATATGTTTGTTTACCGCGTGTATGTGACTTCGTGTTTATAAATTCAATTTTTATATCGCCATGGAACGTGTAGTTTAGTGGATATGAGCATAACCTATGTGATTGGTCCACCTGAAGGCATTGGAATTATGCTACTAGGGTCGGGAATATGGATTTCCGGACGAAACTGATTCATGATCGCGCGAACACGAGCTTTTGGAGGTTCACTCTTGAGACCACGTTTGTGAATTTATAAATGCGAGATCGTGCGTGCTGTTGTGTGTGGATGATCGCGAACGACTTGAGCGACTGTATATTGACGTTTTTGTAGCGTGTGCTAGTGTGTATGTAATTTCGCGTGGACACATTATTTTTTATAAGCATGTGACCATTCACATGTTCGCGCATCCTTAAATGATTGCGCGTGGATGTCTTGTCTAGTTTTTATTTCTATTGGTCCAACTGAAAGCATGAGTTTGTGCTGCTAGGATCAAGGGCAGAGACTTCCGGACGTGACCGATTCATGATTGCGCGAGCGGTGGGTTGATGCTTGAGACCGCGTTAGTAAATTTTTAGGTTCAAACGTTCGCCTTATTACCGTAGTGTTTGAATGTTGGCGAGATCGCGGGCGTTCGCATTTGTGACCAGGTTTGTGTTATCGCGAAGGTCACGTTTGTACGTTTGGAATGAGAGATTGTGAGTGTATATGAGACAATAAGTAATTTGTGTCAGTGAGTGTTAGTGTTAATTTAATATATAGCAACAAAAGAAGGGTGCTTCCAGCAGAGAGAATTGAGCCCTAAACTCACATTGTATATTATTTGACCATGGCAGTGGATAATAAAGGTCGCCAAGTTAAGTACTAAAATTGATCACAACAATGTAGCTTAACCAAAAAGAAAATAATCGTATCCCAAGTTTCTGTGATATAATCACTGTAATACTGCTTTTGTGGAAAAGCCCCCGAACCACATCAAAGTACAGTATCATGCCGAGGGCGGAAAAGAAAGAAATTGAGAACAATATTATACGAAACAATATAACTTTTGAAAATCACGTAGTCGTAATTTACTAACAAGTTGAATTTTATTGGCATATTGCTAAATATTTTTCGTATATTGTCATAGTGTAGGGACTATTATTGAATAAAACATCGACACCATCTTACTCCATCATTCCTCATTATTGACGGAGGCACTATTCAGCCTCAAACAACGTCTTAAAACTATGAAGGTCAGATTATATCATATGGAGGGGAATAGCGCAGCTGCTAAGTCCATTACACTGTACGCAGCTCACGTAAGTTCGAACTCCCACAACCGCATATAGTGTGTGAGGCCCATTGTCACTTTCGGTCAGATTGGTCAGAAATGATAATATCTTTTTAAGATCTATCAAAATCATCTTCCGTTTTTCGACGGTACCTGGACATTTACAATGCCGCCTATAGTGATGGAAATCTAAAAAAAATTCTCCATATATTTTAATTCGTACAGTATTTTTAATATTTCACATGATTTGGCTTAAATTTGAAAAATAAAACTGAAGATGGCATAGATGGGTCCCTGATACTGGGGATCATTTTTAGAGCATCCTATCCTACAGCAGTTTATATCTGTTCAATTATAGGGGCCCCTTAGCTCAGTTGTGCCCAGGGACCCCGAGTGGTGTTAAGACGGCTCTGCGCGCAACGCCGAAGCTATTATATCATTCGACTCAGTTCGTCGAGATCGGAAAATGTCTATGTGTGTGTATGTATGTATGTATGTATGTATGTATGTATGTATTTATGTATGTATGCATGTGTGCATGCGTCAAACAATCTCACGGATTTGTCTCAGAGATGACCAGACCGATTTGTACAAATTTAGTCTGAAATGAAAGGTACTACGTTCCCATAAATTTTTGTATTGATCCGATTTCCGGTTCTGGAGTTACGCATTTAAGAGTACGATCACACAGCAAATTCCCATATAAACTGGTACCACCACGGTGTCCAAATGAAGCAATTCATATTAAAATGTGGGCAATCCAAATGTGTGTTTGGATTTGCGTGTCTAGATCATATTTCAATACCCATGAATAAAAAATATTTAAAAAATCGTACTTCTTTGAGTAAAATAAAAACTAAAAGGGACAGCCCTATGGGGTTGAACGAATTGCAGACGTAGGACTGCAATACGTGAAATATTTAATTTCTTATTACTTTTGGATTAATAATTAATCAAACATTTCTTTCTACAGTTCACTTCATGTATCAAACCGTCTTGCTCATCAGGTCATTTTATTTACAATGAGCTATCGAATCTGATTAAAGAAAGCAGACAGAAAACTGTGATGGAAAACCGAACTAATATCTGGAACTGCTTTAAAATTTTAAAAAGTTTTCTATTATGTGCGGTAAACAACCAGACCGATGATTTAAAATCATGTTTTGGACAATACAGTCACAGTTCTTGTATAGGGCAAGCTTTATAGTTTTATTTTGCCGTTATTGTAATTTTCCTAAAGTACACATAAATGTAGCGAATGCAGTGGTCTTAATCATATATCGAAGCAAAACATATACATGAATCGAAAATAGTTTTATGGATGAACATAGATGCATTTTTTGCAGCGATTTTTTTAGTAACAGCGAATCCATTCATAAATAGGATATGTAGTACCTATGTATTGGTAGAATCAAAGTGGGATAGGTTGAGTAGAAATGAATCTCGTGGAATCAATAAATTGATGAAACGTAAATAATAAACCTTCGTTGCACTTTCTTCTATCCATTCGCGTGAATTTGTTGCTAAGAAAGTTTTCGTCTCCTTAGCCTGTCATGGAGACGACAATATAAGAAAAACCGAATGCTTTCGCTTCGCGCAACGAAAGCTTAGATTTCTATCATACACGCAACACTTGGATACACATTCGCCTCAAACAATAACCCAAGCGAACGGTGTACCGTGCTTGAATCAAAAGGTTGTGCCAGTACATCGTGTCCGTACACGAATGGAAGATACGCACCAAGCCAAATGAGTCAACGCTGGTGATGATGGGTGGTGCGAAAGAGACAACTAGTACCACGACGCTAGCCTCTGCTACACTGGCTGTGGGAGCATGCAGCGCAGTGCTCTGCTCTGCCTGCTGTCCAAGAGGCAACTGAGCTTGCCCGACCAAATCTGCTCTTTAAATAGTCGATGATGACGTCATTCATAGAAGCGTTGCGCGTTAGGTACATAAATCTGTCGTGCCAGACTAGGGAAGCGCAGCCTTCTGTGTGCAAATGCGTGGTATTTTAACTATGTTGAACATTATTTAACATTTTAATGCCATGATATCAAAAATCTTTGGGTTTATCTATTGGAATCTATTCTTAGAAGTATTTCTGAGCGATATGCGCAAAAAAATTGAAAATTTACCTTAAGATGGCTGAATTATAAGCGTTTAAAATTGAACTACTTTTCGTTACATACCATTTTTGTTGAATTTGCAAAGTGCACCCCCATATCGAAAACAAAAACTTAGTCCTACGTCAAAAAAAATCCAAAATTTTGCAGAAAATGGCAATAATTTTTTAATTAATTACTGAATAGAGACCTAATTGTAATAGTGACCAAAAATGTTGTAGGAATGATCGATAGGTATTGCAATTGGTGATCAAATGATATTAAAATCATTAGAATCGGTAGATTACAACTGGAGATATTTGTGATGAAGTGAAGAGCCAATTTTTAAAAATACAAAAATGGGATTTTTTTCGGAATATCTCAAAATCTGTTCCATACAAAAAATTTTCAACCGGATTTTCGTTTTCAGTGGGCCATTTTACTGTGGAATGATAAAAATGTTGTGGGGATACAAATCACTGTAAACTAGTGTTATTCGACACTTTTCATTATATTTCAGTCTCAATATCCCGTCATATTGACTTCGACGCGTACTCCATATTCAAAAGCAAATTGTCGAAATTCTTCAGGTGATTGGCCGAAATAATTGTCCCCTCCATTGATGAGAGACACGAAAAAAAGTTCCTCTTACCCTGGAGTGAATTCCAGAAATGAAAATATTTGATGACTATTTTTGCACCGTGAATAGTATCGCCAACTTGCCCCGTGTGTGTCACCGCCAACTTACCCCAACTACACATTTTATAAAAAAGAATTTGAAAAATTACATTTGTGTATGGATAGGTGTAATATCTATACGGATACTGAAAACTCTTTTCACGCACTATCCAAAAATATAATCATTTGGGGAATAGATTGGAAACCACCTTAAATAGCACAAAATGTTTAAAATTAAGAAAATTATTCAAAATTTGTAATTTTGCTAAAAACACAATATCGCCCACAGATTCTACAAAACAAAACGTTTTCATACCGGCTTGAACCTTCGTTCGAACCGGTCACAAATCTTTATAGCTCCTGGTTTACCTAGAGTTTTTCAACAGCAACAGTCTTTCTCAAGACTACCTATATATTTTTCGACAATTAGTCTTTCTCAAGACTACCTACTTTTTCTTCTTACTTTCTTCTTTTTCAAGACTAAAACATTTTTCAAGAGCAATTCAGCCTAAAGAAATATTTAAATCTTCCAACATGCCTGGGTCCTCCCAGAAAGGCCGTGTGCCAAAAAGTAAAGCTAAACGGAAAAGGGTATCTTCTCCACCCGAAAATTCAATTGACTGCAGCAACTCATTCGATGTTTTATCCGAATGTGAAGCTGATGAAATTTCTAAATTTCCTCGCAATGCGCATAATGCCAATGAGAAGAAAACGCAATCACCTCCGCCACAGGTCACAAACGACTACTCCAGTATCTTACGGAGAAGTTATATAAATTTTATTCATATGATTTCAAGACAGCTAGACCATTGAAGGCTGTCTTGAAAGGGCTACCTCAAGGTCAAAGTTTGGATGAAATATCCAACGAATTGAAAAAATTACTTGGCTTTTCTCCTTCACGAGTTATTCTTATGAAGAGAAAGGCTAGCGGCGAGAACACGCCAGTACGCTCTGGAATTATCCAGGAGCTTTATTTAATTCATTTTAACCGTAATGAGGTTAATAATTTGAAAGCATTTGAAAAAGCACGTTTTATGTTCCACGTGCGAGTAAAATGGGAACATTATAGACGACATGGGGGCAGAATTCAAAATCTGACCCAGTGTCGTAGATGCCAAGGCTTTGGGCACGGCACAAAAAATGTCATTTGGATTCCAAATGTATGATCTGTGGTGATAAATCGCACACTAAAGATACTTGTCCGGTGAAAAAAAAAACCACAAAAAGTTTCAAATGCGCTAATTGTAGCGAAAATCATAAATCGAATTTCTGGGGTTGTCCAGTTCAAGAAAAAATTATAAATTCTCGTTCTAGACAACAAAAACAACAAATAAAAAATGTACCTGCTTCTTCAGGTAAACTTCAAGAAAACACGTCCAAACGTGTTAATTCGGTTCAAAATAGATTAACAACTTCTTCTACCTCCGTCACACCATTTTACAATGGTGTGTCATCTTATGCTTCAGTGGCAGATAACAAGGCCAAAATAACGGCTACCGTTACCACACCCACAAACTCGTTTGCACCCAACGCTTCCTTTAGTCCAATGGATCTAGGTAGCGTAACGGAAGAAAAATTAAAATACCTGCAGGACTCTATGTTACCTATGATGATTTCCATGTTAAATTCTACCTCCATGTTTGAAGCTTTTCAAGCGGGGTGGGAATTTGCTAACAAAATTGTAATGAAATTAAAGTTTAACAATGACTTTAAATAATCATTTAAATTTACTAAATTGGAATGCTCGTTCATTAAAAACGTACGAAGATGAATTTTTCAACTTCTTGAGGATACATAATGCGCATATAGCCGTTGTGACCGAAACTTTTTTAAAACCAAATATTAAATTGAAGAGTAACTCTAATTTTGTTATTCATCGATTTGATCGAATTGTTGGATTCGGCGGAGGAATCGCAATAGCGGTTAATCGCAGGATCAAACTTTCCGTTACGCCGTCTCTTGACACCAAGGTGATCAAGAGTTTGGGTATCGAAGTTGAAACTGATCATTTTTATTGTTGCAGCCTATTTGCCTTTTCAGTGCACTGGCGAGCAAATTAATTTCTTGAAAGGAGACTTACAAAAACTTACAAGAAATCGGTCAAAATTCTTCATAATCGGTGATTTTAACGCCAAACACCGAGCCTGGAATAATGCTCAAAGCAATTCCAACGGTAAACTACTTTTTAATGATTGCTCTGCTGGTTATTATTCAATTTTGTTCTTGAATGGTCCTACGTGCTATTCGTCTGTAAGGAATCCATCAACAATTGATTTGGTTTTGACAGATCAAAGTCACATTTGTAGCGAATTGATTACACATGCTGACTTTGCTTCTGATCATCTTCCAGTAACTTTTTCACTTTCTCAAGAAGCTGATTCCAATCCCATTAGCTCAGTGTTCAATTATCACAAAGCGAATTGGGAAAGGTACAAAACTTATATTGAGAATAATTTTAATCATGATCTTGATTTACAAAATAAAGCTGACATTGATACGGCATTACAAAATTTAAGTATATCTATAGTTGATGCTAGAAATTTATGAGTACCAACAACACAGAAAAAAATTAATACTCCTATTATTGACGACGATCTTCAACTTCTGATTCGCTTGAAGAATGTTCGAAGATGTCAATATCAACGTTCTCGTGATCCTGCTATGAGATGTATCTATCAGGATCTACAAAAAGAAATTATGCTTAGATTCACACTCTTAAGAAATGAAAATTTCGCGAAAGAGGTTGAACAAATCAAGCCAAATTCTAAACCTTTCTGGAAACTTTCCAAGGCTCTTAAGAAGCCTCAGAAACCAATTCCAGCTTTGAAGGAAGGTGACCACATACTTCTTACAAACGAAGAAAAAGCTCAAAAACTTGCTCAGCAGTTTGAAAGCGTCCATAATTTTAATCTCAACGTTGTGTGTACTATTGAATCCGAAGTCTTACAAAAATATGAAAACGTTTCAAATCAAGTATTGTCTCTAGACGATATTGTTGAAACAAACTATGATGAGATCAAATCCATCATGAAAAAGTTAAAAAAATATGAAAGCTCCAGGCTATGATGGAATTTTCAACATTCTTCTTAAAAACCTTCCCGAAATCACCATAAGATACTTGGTCAAAATATTCAACAAATATTTTGAATTAGCATACTTCACTGAAAGATGGAAAAATGCCAAGGTTATTCCTATTTTGAAGCCAGATAAAACCCAGCAGAAGCATCTAGCTATCGACCAATTAGTTTACTCTCTTCTATTAGTAAATTATTTGAAAAAATCATCCTAACTAGAATTATGTCACATATCAATGAAAATTCTATTTTTCTTCCTGAGCAGTTTGGATTTCGTATTGGACATTCAACTACTCATCAACTTGTGAGAGTAACTAACACGATAAAGGCAAATATCTCAGAGGGCTATTCCACTGGAGTTGCTCTTCTAGACATCGAAAAAGCTTTCGACAGTGTTTGGCACAAAGGATTAATTGCCAAAATGTGGGATTTCAATTTTCCAATTTACATAATAAAGATTATTAAAAATAATCTTACTAACCGTACCCTACAGGTTTCTTATCAGAATTGTAAATCTAATAAGCTACCCGTTAAAGCAGGCATCAATACTATACAATATTTTTACCTCTGATCTTCCAAATCTACCTACAGGCTGTAAAAAGTCACTTTTCTGTGATGATACATACTAGCATCTCAGCCACTGATAGGAGTCTTCGTATTATCTGCAGTCGACTGCAACGAAGCTTAAATATTTTCAATGATTACCTGAAAAAATGCAAAATTTACACTAATGCGGCAAAAACACAACTGATTGTGTTTCCGCATAAGCCAAGAGCTTCTTCTCTTAAACCAAATAATAACCATATTATTAAATTTAATGGTTTGAATTTAACGTGGTCAGATCAAGTTAAATAATTGGGTTTGATTTACGATAAAAAACTCACTTTTAAGGATCACATTGAAGGAATACAAACAAAATGCAACAAATATATAAAATGTGTATACCCTCTTATAAATAGGAATTCAAGGCTCTGCCTAAAGAACAAACTATTAATTTATAAACAAATATTTAGACTGGCAATGCTATATGCAGTGCCAATCTGAGCAAGTTGTTGTGCTACTAGGAAAAAAAGCGCTTCAAAGGATTCAGAATAAAATTCTGAAAATGATTTTGAAGCGTCCTCCCTGGTTTAGCACAAATGAGTTGCACAGACTCGCAAACATAGAAACATTAGAAATTATGACGAACAGTATTATAAGCAACTTCCGACAAAAATCGTTGCAGTCTTCAATTGCAACGATTAGCTCTCTTTATAGTTGATAAGTTAGTTTATAAGATTTGTTTAGCTCCTTATTCAGAAGACAAGTAGGTTTAAAACAGCCCAGGGGCAACTTGACAGATAGCGCTTGTTTCATATATGTACCACCGATTTGATGGTGGCGCTAGTATGCCTTCTCTGTACGAGTACCACGAACAACGGTACGAAAAGTTTCAAGAGAAAAGCGTGTTTCGTTACTCGTGTTATGAACGCCGTCAATGCGGCTAGAACAACATTTAGAAAAAGCGTATTTCAAATTTGGATAAAGAAAACTATTATTAGAGAATAAATTTATCCCTGATTGGAAACCGTCAGCAAAGTTACAGAAATCTTATTATAAATTTAGCTGGAAGTCCTTGTTTTTAGCAACCGGTTCTCTTCCTTCCTAAAAATGTTTTGGTTTTCTTGTTGTGTGAAGTTTGTAATCGGTAAATCATTGGAGCTATAAATGAAAAACATTTTGGCCAATGAAAGTAAATCACCAAGCTTAACAATTCGTGAACCTGCGACATCTTGTTTCAAGTTCAAGTTTAAGAACGTCAAGAATTCTAGTATTTTGATCGGGAAAATAAACAATATATGTAGGACTTTCTACACATTTAGCAAAACTGGTTTTGAATAAAATTTGTGTGCTTTTATCAGAATTCTGGCAGCAAACCGACAGTGCTCGGTTTCAGCAAGAATGCTGCCAGGAATGTACAATTTTGTTCGACTCCTGCCAGAGTTTTGTTCGACTTTTGCAATAATTCTGTCCGGAAGATGTTGCGATGGTTTTGGTATGGATCCCTTCAGAATTATTCTGGCATTGTACTCGGCTCTACCGGAGGAGGAGATGTGGATTAGATTCGCAAGATTTTCGGAAATTCCAATATAAGTGGCAGTGGCTTGAATTTGAAAGTCATATTCTTGTATTTCTTTTGGTTTTTTTTAAAATTCCAAATGGAATCTATGGTTCTGTTTAGGTATGAGGGAATGAGGACAGTTTCTAATGTGAACAGCGAAATAAATTTAATGACAGAAATGCTTAAATTATTTATTTTTTTCATATGGAAAATAGTAAACGGGATGCGCATTTTTCAAATTTTGCTCCATTCGAGCCGCCATGACATCACCAAATCACCACAAAATTTGCTTATGAGATCAATATATGGGAGCTGTCAAGTTGTCCCCGGGCTGGTTTAAAACATCCTACGGAAGAAATACCTAACTGCGAAATCATATTATATCTTAATAATAATTAACTGAATCATGTGAACAAGATGAAAAGTCACCACTTGTGGCTGAACACCCAATATACTAAATTACTTGAGGTTCACAACGAGAGACAGCGCTTTATGTCTAATAGAAACGGAGAAAAGGGGATTCCGCCAACTAGCCCCGGGCTCCCCTATGTAAACTTCTTTTATAAGAACGTAAAAATCAAATCTTTTAAACCGCAAGGACACTACACTACAAAAAGAATTTGACTAATCTTTACGTGCTGAGTGATTTCATGGAATATCATGGATTTCTTTTTTCTAGAAGTACATAAATTTATTCTTCTAAAAACACAAAAATTAGCCTGTTAGGAAACTACTAAGGATGTTCTTTCAATGGTTAGATACTGGAAATGACGAATTAAACTCATCCAAAACCTAAATTCCAATTGCATTCTCATATGATTTTAATTCTGGATAGCATTGATGTTCAGAAAGATTTTAGCTTGACGCATTAGACGAGGTGAAACTTGAAGAATGCGCCTAGGGACACGCCAAAAACAAATAACCAATAACATGAAAACGATCCTCACCTCTAGCATTGCTCGCTACGGTTAGTATGTTTCTAGTTCAATCTAGATCAACTTTTCTCCTCGCAGTTCTCCGTTCCGAAGGTTTTATTGTGAACTAGTCGCAGCGGACACAAAACAAGATGTGTGTTAAACGATAGTACTTTTCGCCGTGCATTTCCGACCGGTTGCAAACAGCCGACCGATCGACGCGACCCAGGCTGAAACCTGCGACGTGGCGGTACGCGGTTGCAACTGCAGCAGTCATACTGCACTTTGCATGGAACGGAGCGACAAAATGAGTAATCTGCTGGTCGATCTCGTAATTTGCAAATAAATATTATATTGCACGTCTGGTTCAGTTCATTGCATTTTTTGACGCGATCCTCTTCGGCGTTCCCAGTACCGCTATTAGGAAAGAGTTCGTGGATCTCGAGGGTGATTTGTTGTTTGGCTTTCGCACTTTGATTGAAGATTTCAATTATGATTCAGGACTAGTGCCGCATTCCCATTTCCCCTTGACCTGAGGCAACAGCGGAATGTTCATGTCTAACTAGGTTCAGCTTGCAGTCTGCACGAACCGATTCGGATCGACCCGATTCCTAATACTCGTAGTAACTAGAAACTATGCCATTTTAGAATACTTGAATTGGGAAATTTTGTCTTCTGCAACCGCTCCAGACGTTCGAGAAATGACTTAAATACTATAATCTAAAATTATATGAGCATCCATATTTTCTTGGAAAAGACGATTTTGATTTTTCAATGATATAATAGCGAAATAGAAAAATAGATCAAGGATAGTGTTTCATATGGTTCAAGTGCCGCTTATGAATAGACAAGTTGACTACCGAGGAGACGAAATGATCGACGTGTATTACGAGGTATTGTTATCAGAACCCACAAAATTGTTTTTTTTTTCTTTACGAAAATGAGAATTGAAACTGCAGACTAAAAAAATTGCCCTTGTTTAACAATTTCATGTAGCTTTCAAATGGGTTACAATAGCGCTTTGACGTCAAAGGAGAAGTTAAAGGAAATGTTATGGGCCTTTTGAAAAACCTATTGCTGTTGATAGAGAAACGCGAATAATTTATGAAAAGGTCGTAATAAAATAAAATAATTGTGTTATTAAAACAAGATTTAAAATATTTCAGAAAATTTTCATTTTGAGCATTTTGATTCAAAATGGCATTTAGAATCATATTCGAAAAAAAATTGTATTTTTGACTGCAAATTGTATGAATTATGAAAATATTACAAAAGTTGTTGTTAGGAAAATTGTTTTTTGAAAGCTTCTCCATTGAGTTCTTATCGGCCAGTCTCACGAACACTAATGTGGTTTCTTGGTTGAAAACAATCCCATTTGATTTTGCCGTCTTTGTTTATTATTTTCCACCAGCTAGTGATGTAGTGTATGTGTCATGTGACGTGCACGTACATGAGCCGCAGAAAAGTCTATGATCCAAAAACACTGAAAAAGTTTCTTTTACGACTTTTAAACATTAGATTTTTTACATTTTATGATGGCGTAACACGAATAACTTTTAAAAAGTTTTATAAGTGCGTATTGTGTAATTTCCACATAAGATAGTGTAGCAGCAACCTAACTATTAAGTCGCATGAACACTGTTTGGCGCCGACATAACTAAGTCGACACTCATGGCGACATCCGCCGAGAAAGACGCAAACCGCCATTATTCGTGGCTTTTGGATTCTTGACGTTGAAGAGGTAAGACGTGCAAACGGGGTCGTCGCTGATCGCAGAACTGGTTGATTCCTTATGGCGCAGGAAACAACAATAAGAATCTTAGATCTTAGATTCTTGCAATCACGGCAAATGAATTAATTTCGACCGAAGTTTTGGCAACATTGCCCACACCAACTGTCAAATGAATTTTTTGTTGCTTTGATTTCGAGTCGTTTGTGGATACTTGAATGAATCTCGATTAGAAAGTATGTTCGTTGTGCTGATATAATACGAAGCTGAATCCTGATGCATCCTAAATATGTAGTTATTATCATCATTTATGAATAATTGCACAACTATCTCTGAGTTGAGTCGGTTCTTTAAACATGTTAGATCTAAAATGGTGTGAGATTATTTTCAGATTCTGTAGTTTCTGCACCCAGCATACTTTAAACTTCTTCACTAGATCCATATAAGCATACGAGATCGCCCGTGGTTGCTACTCTGTTATTGACCAGAACCAATTGAGATTGCAAAATGTCCATTGGAACAAAATACTTGGGAATAACATGATGAGCCGCATTGTGCAATCTATATTGGTCCCTGCATGCTGATCAATATCGTTGCCGGCAACGTCCGAATGCAGATCTTCTGGGAAAGGAAGGAATGTTAGTACGATACATTTCGCTGCTAGAGACCAAGGAATCCTCTGCATCTCCACATATATCAAGGGAAGGGGAGAGTTGTTAGTAAGTGTGTGAAGAGCGTTATCATGTAATAATTGCTCTGGGTAGCCGGCTACCGAGAATTTGAGAAATTTGTCATTTATCGTATTCATACGATTGGCAAAATAAGCAACTTGAACTCCGGATAGCTGACTATGAGGACAATTACTTATACTTTAATGAATCGGTAAAGTTCTTTCTTCTATCATGCGACGAGTTTTTCATGGTTTCCATTCTGTCGGTGCTGATTTTTCCTGGCGATCGTTTGGATGAAATGCGGAATCTTATACAAGTGGTGTTTGTGTGCGTCTCATTTTTTTCTCGTACCATGAGTACGAATAGTAATTCTGGTAGATAGTTGAAATTACAATGGTTTCGTAGTAATGTATAATGTTTTCGTAGTAAGAGCCGTTTTTATTAATATTAGAGTAGAATGGGGACAAATAGGTATGTGGATACAATAGGTATAGGGCATTATCCTTACTGTGTTATTGCAAAGGTCCCTCATGTTCCGTGAATTAGATACACGGTAGAGAACATCGTTGACGACTGTCATTTCGACTGTTACTGTGGATCAGCTGTAGTAGTTACGGCGTTGTTTATGACTTCGCGTGTTGCGCTGCGAAAACGCATTGTCTTTCGTCCTAAGTACAGTACATTTAACCAATGTAAAAAAAATATCAAGTGAGATTTTTCTTACGTAAAAATAAATGCTGAACACGAGTATTGTGGTACTTTTTCGATATTTTTTTTTGTTTTAAAAAAAATACGGGCATCAACATGAAACATACGGTTGGGGGAACGATAGGTCAGCCATTTGGGGCAATATAGGTGACTACTAATATGTAAATTTGAATTTTTTGACAGAAAAATTGTGCGTAATTTCGTGCGAAAAACGCCAAAACAGTGTGAAGAGCATTTAAGGAATCAAAAAAATGCTCCGAAATGCAAACGTGATCATTGCACAGCTAAGCAACTGCGTTGGCCGGAATGCACAAGTTCAATTCCACACTCTGGCAACGACGAGAACACCGAAGAAGTTATTTGCAAGTACAAAACCATACGCAGCCGCAGAAAAACATGGTTGTTTAATATTTCCTTCACAGTTTCTTGATTTTTCATATTATTTGCCACTTAGGGACCATTCATAAATTACGTAACGCTTTTAGGGGGGGAAGGGGTTCGACAAGTTGTTACATATTGTGACATAGGGGGGAGGGGGAGTAAGCTAGATCGTTACGTAACATGTTTTCACCGAAGAAAAAAAATTTCAAAGAATTTGTTACATAATAGGGGAGGGGGGATAAAGAAATTTGTGACAATTTGTTACATGGGGGGAGGGGGAGTCAATTTTGGGCAATTTTTGCGTTACGTAATTTATGAATGGTCCCTTATCCATTTTCTCACCTGACTGACGTCAATTTATTGAATTTATTATTTGTGTTATTATTTTTTAAATAATCTGCAGTATGCATACTCTTCAAATAAAAGTTGAACCGCCGATTTTCTAGGTGTGTCTATTGTTATATTTAACCACGAATATAGTGACCTATCGTACCCCAGAATTCAAACGACACGATTCCGTGGAACAAAAAAGATAAGTGGGTAATGTCAGAGACATAACCGGAGTGAAGTAGAATACACTTTAGGATGTTAATACGAGTGCTACAATTTTGACTATCCTCGGTATTAAAACCAGTAATTTCGTTATTTCTTATGGAAATACCGAAATTCGGTACAAGTACATCGAAATCTAAAATATTCGAACATATGGATCCTCATAGCTTTTAATGAGTGTGAAACAATTCTCTTGGGAACAGCAGAAAATCGGATATATGAGTACCGTTATTGCGATTTTTCGATTAGAAATACCGAAATAACTTATTTTAATAAAACCTTTCAGAAATTAGTAAAAATTGCAGCAACCGTATTAACAGCCTAAATTGTATGCTACTTCATTTCGGTTGTGTCCCTGACAATACCCGCCCACCTTTGTAATCTAAAATACAAAACTCGTTCTGAAAACCTAATAATTGCATAACCACAAGCGATTTATTGCTACTCTTTTGTGAAATCCCGACAGATATCAAAAGTACGCTTGTCAAGCAATGTTTGTCCGTTGTTGTAGTGAAATATGCCCTCTTGTTGTGATGAAGCGTACCCCGTACAAGTGCGTTTAGCCCTGCCCATTTTTCAAAGTGTAATTTATAATGATTTTGAAACATATTTTTCATGTTTTCGAATAGTTTGCAAAGCGTTATGGTTGCGATTACAGGGGAAAATGTTGGTTTAATGATATCATTAATTTAATTCTTCCAATTCATGTTCTGTAGCTAAGTTATGAGCATATTTTCTTAGGGGGCGCTTTTTACCCCATCTTTCCCTAATTAATAATACGATCAAACTTTAACCAAGCAGGTTTCTTGGAGTGGAATTTTCGCAATAACCCTGCAATTGTCACGTATAATAATCGCCAATGAATGCAGTACAAGGACATTACTTTTAACTTGTATCAAATTATCAAAGGAAAATTATAATATCAGCATCCGATAAGCCAACACCATCTCTTTTATACAGCGAAACAGCCAGTGCTTATCAAATCGTCTATCGCCCCCGCACTACCGCTTGCCAGAGAGAAACGAACCAAAGAACACACGCCAGTGCATACTTCAATGTATAAGGTAAAAGGGTATAATACGCCCCACCGAGGAAAAATGCCCCTCTTCTATTCCAAGGACCCCAGAGTTATCTGAAGCGTAAAAATGACTGATAACAGAAGTATTTCAAGAAGTTAACGTACTAACTTAATTTGGCGCCTCGTATGCTGCAAAACAACAATATACACAAATGTTTGCAAAGAGGCATTTCGACGCAATGCAGAATTACTCATGTTTTCACCTCATCGCCGGACTTTAACACAACTGCAAACTTATAATTAAGCCAATTTATGAGTTTTGAATAATGCTAATATTAGTTTGTTTTAGGGAAAACGAGGTTTGCTACATTGTTTGATCATTTTTTAGATTTATTTATTTATTAATTAATTAATATCAACAGACACAGTGTGGTCCTACTGATAATTTCTTAATCTATTTAAAAAGTCAACATGTAATCTGCTACGTGGAATGTGAAGATCGAACTCGGATGACACTCTGTTGAAGGTCCGCTGCAAACCAATGATGGCACCGTTTACTCCATAGTTAGTCCGGCGAAGAGGTAATCGGAGGAATAAATTATTGCGAAGGGCGCGAGGGCGAACATTCATATTTATCGCACTGAGAAGCTCGGGGCAGTCAATTCGATCTTGCAAAATATCCGAAATCGTCATAGCACGGAATAGATCCCGTCGCACTTGCAATGTATCGAGTCCAATAAGCAAACCCCGGCTTTCATAACTTGGCAGCTGGTGAGGGTTGCTCCAAGGCAATCGACGAAGGGCAAACCGAACAAATCTGCGCTGTACTGTCTCAATTCGATGGACACCGTTGAGATAATGAGGGTTCCACACAACTGAACAATATTCCAGAGTTGATCGAACGAGTGAGCAGTAGAGAGATTTCAAGCAGTAAATATCTGAAAAGTGCTTAGATATTCTCATTATGAACCCCAAACAGCGTGATGCCTTTGCGACAATATAGCTGATATGCTGTTTAAACGTCAGTTGTTCATCGAGAAAAACTCCGAGATCTTTGACGCAATTCGCTCTGTCAATTGTGGATTCAGCTAGACAGTAATTGAATCGAATTGGCGTTTTTTTCCTCGAGAACGTAATGACCGTACATTTCTTGGGGTTTAGGGTCATTCGGTTGATCTCGCACCATTCCGCAAAGGTTTCCAGTTGGCGTTGAAGGAAAGCTGCATCATCAGTATTCCGTATTCTATGGTATAACTTGAGGTCGTCGGCGAAAGACAACCGTGGTCCTTCTAAACAAAAGTTAACGTCGTTGAAATACAGAAGAAAAATCAATGGACCGAGATGGCTGCCTTGCGGAATACCAGATGAAGCAAAGAACTCTTCGGATACACAATCACCTATCTTGACTGCTAGACGACGATCACTGAGATACGATTGCATCCAACGGAGAATATTAGTACCAAAGCCAAGTCTATCCAATTTTGCCACTGCAATAGCGTGATTTATCTTGTCAAAAGCAGCTGAAAGATCCGTGTAGATAACGTCAGTTTGAAGGCCGTCCGACATAGCATCTGTAACATATGTTGTGAACGACAGAAGATTCGTAGATGTTGAACGTTTCGGCATAAATCCATGCTGAGTCTCGGAGATATACTGTTTGCAGTGGCTGGAGATGGGTTCCAACACAGCCATTTCAAACAGCTTAGGAACTGCGCTTAGCGTTGTAATACCACGGTAATTGTCAACTACCTTTTTATCACCTTTTTTGTGAACTGGAAACATGAGGGACGATTTCCAGAGTTCGGGAAATACTCCGGTTGATAGCGACAATTGAAACAGATGACAAAGAGGTTCAATTAGACCGGCAGAGCATTTTTTTAGAATAATAGTTGGTATACCATCTGGGCCTGCCGAGGTTGAAGCCTTCATTTTGCTAATCGCCAGTTGTACCATATTATTGTCGATATTGATAGAGTTCAAAGACTGGTATGATTGAGGTACATTGAGAGCCGCGCGTGAAGCCTGGGTCGGTGTCAGTTTCTCGTTGGAGAAAACACTCGCGATGGATAAAAAATTCAATAATTCGATTGAGACATACAACCCCATGGTTGTGGGGCATCCTCACCGATTGATGTGGGTCATAACTTCCTTTTGTTGTGGGGCATATTACACTGTAACTGGGAGTATTTTGCTCAAGGTAAATGAAGAAACTAGAACCTACGCATCGTTGAAAAATGTTTAGAAATACTTTCATTATGATGTTTTTAAGAGAGAAATGATTGGCAACTAATTTGTAGCTGATATAGCAATAAATTAGAGTAGTTAATGCAGAGATCACCGTCTCCAACGTTGAAATATAGACATTTTTGCTTAAGGGGGGCGTATTAGACCCGCCCACCTGTCGGTGTAGCGACGTGCACTCTGGAACGCGCGCCGTGGTGAATTTATCTGAACACGCACCTAACGCCACACATAATTTAAACAGCAAGAGAGCGCGGTTCTCTCACACCAAACCACCCCATTTTATTAATTCAGTTCCGAAATAAAAAGCTTTCTACTTTTTCTGTGGTGTGTCATCATTGCATCTTCTGTGTATGCATGAAACTCGCACGCCAGTGTATCATTGGAATGAAATGCTATCACTGCCTGGCGGCAGTTTAGGGATATATTACAGCATCAGAACGCAAACTAACGAATTTTTCTTATGTTCCCTTTTTATACGTGTGTCGTTGGATGACAAAGGGGCAGTCCTAGCAACGCTCGCTGCTTGGTCAAATTGTACCGACCAATCATGGATCAGATAATTACTGCTTTCACAAAACTTATTATTTCTATTATTTTTGGCAATTGCACATTCTACGGAATTCGATACAAAATTGTTGTACATATTTCCAATCAGATAGCGCAAAAGTCTTATTTTTCATTCAGTACAGATGTTCACGTTGAAAAACTTGAAACGGGACCCCTATATTGAAACGTTAGAAGAATTCTACTTTAAAAAATCACGGTAGATTGCTAGAACAGAAGCATTTATTGTGTATGTATTTTAAGACAAGGTTATTTACACAAAAATTTCAAAAAGTTGGTAGCGATCAGAGTTAAAAATAATCGAAGCTCTTTTTTGACAGCTGAAAATGAACCTGTTGCGACTCGCGGTGAATAGAAGAAATATTCATTCAACTATTCATTTTATTCATTCAGTTCAATATCGTACAATATATTCATTACACTAATTATCTAGGAAAATGTTTTCAAACGCCGATAAAGCATATGAACCAACAATCATCATCGCTTACATTGTGCCCGGGCCTACTTTGATGCGTTTGATTCGTTGCTGCACGATCGCTTCGTGTAATAATCGGAGCCGAATGAAAATCTGCATGGATGAATTGGCGGTTTGTTCGTTTGACGTTTTCAGCTACGTCACTGAATATTGAATTTGAATTATCTCGGAATTGTATTCAGGTCCTTTACAGCGACCACGATATCTCAGGAACCAATTTACCAATTGTTCTCAAATTTATTCCAGTTGCTCCTTATTAAGGCAGCTAGCTTATGTGCAATAAAATTCTTATTTGAATGACCATTTAGGTTTTTCCCCGAGTGAAAAACTAAATTTGTGCTACGTATGAAAGATAAATTGGGCAGTAATGGGTTAAAAAAGTTATCTAGATGTGTTCCTTTGTCTCATCGAACGTTGTACAGAAGCTTCCTTGATATTTTCACCAGAGGCGGAAATAAAAACATAAAGAACAGGACTAATCAGAAAACCACTCATGAATCAATTTTATAAAGCTACGACTGTATTTCCTTCTCGCGTAATACAGTTTGCTGAGGTGGAAAAAATCTGATTGATCTACGCTTAAAACTTGGCTTCCTCCTGCGCTAATCCTAGCACCGATCATCAGTGCCAGCTGGGGCAGAACAATCTGAAAATATTTTGCCTGCAGGAATTTGCATGCCGTTGCTTACCGGGCATTGCTGTTTGATTTTAATCTTGAACACTGCCATTGATTAATGCATTTTATTGGCCTTGATACGCATAATTTATCATGTTTGGAACCGAGAAAATCTTGGCTTTTGCACTACAGGCTAGAAAGCAATTGCGAGAACTGCAGCACAATAAAGAATATAGCAGCAAGGCCAAGGCAAATATCTATCGAATATCAGATATCGTGAGGATCTGTTTAAGCCACTGACGAATGAATGCATTTTTCAGATCCTATGTGGGATATCAAGTGCTTGGTAATAAATAACTCATGACTGATTTGCTGCTACTAGGCGATGTGACGGCTATTGCTTCTTTATGTGGCGTAATTTTCAATGAAACCACATCGATTCAAATACCGCCTTGTAGTTTATTTCTATAAACTTTAATAAACTTGACTATGACCCCTTTGTGCACAGTTATTATGTGTGTGTGTGTGTGTGTGTGTGTGTGTGTATAAATATCACTAAATGTTAATTGATGACATCGAAAACTTTTATTCCCCTTCCAATGTGATTCATGTTTTACAAAATCATAATCACATATTTCAATTTTTGTTCATTCACAATGTGTCTCAAAATCCTTTTTTATCCAAAACACAGCTACAATGTATAACAATATCTGTTGTTTTACAGGTAACATACCAGCGCTCGATATGTCGCTCCCCCAGCGACGAGGGGCTCCAGTGGAGTGCCCGCTAGCGTCTCTGGGGCGCAACACTCCCTCGATGGATGCCCTCCAGTACCATCACCCGCTGAGCTCCAGCCCACTCGATCCGCAGGCGTATCAAATGTCCCGAAAGACACCAATTCTTGGGATCGACTCGGACATCTACACGGCTGAAACTAGCCTCGTGAACAGCCATGCCACCACGAATGGGTGTAAAAGTGAAAAATCTAAAGAAAATGGTAATATGATTTCAAGGAGCTCGTCGTCTTCCCTGGATCAAAGCACATCGTTTCTGCATCAGCCGCCTCCGCCAACCGTTAGCAGACGAGGAGATTATCGTCCGCTGCGACCTAGAACGTACACCCCAATAGACGCACTGTTGAACAACACGTACCAGCATCATCAACGGCTTTCACCCGTCCTGATGGACATCCAACGAAATCACGTAAACTATCAAACCGAAGGACAACCGCTAACATCCCTCTCCGAAGCGGATCGTTACTTTCTAGAGGAAAAAATGGATTCACTCTACATTCAAGGTGCCATTCGGCGAAATGCAAACACGCCGTCCAGTCTAACACGTAATCAGTCCGGAAGCAGTAATAACACCGAACGTTACTATCTGGAAAACGAAAACATCGACGCGATCTACAATTTCTGTCACACTGCGGCTGGAGTAGCCGCTCTCAATTCGCACAATTCCTCTTCGAAAGCATCCTCCAGTCACAACGATTGTCTAGATTCTAGTTCACCCAACCTGCTACGGCGGGCATCCAGTCCGGAAACCAGCGGTTCCGATCGGTACCTAATCGATCGGATACGAGGCTCCCCCGCCTACCATGGAAGAAATGGACGGATTTCGCAGCAGCTGAAGGTCACCACGGGAGATTTTGTTGATGGCAGGTGAGTATAGAAGATCTAACTTTTGCTTATTCCTTACTGAATATTAATTTTCGTGAAAATCAAACCAAAGTCTTTTAAAAACCCAATTATTAGTCAGGCATACATATTCAAAAATCTAGGCTTCGTATCGACAGTTTGAATGTTCCGAGAGACGGTTTCGATTGAACATCTATTAGTAATGCGTTCCATAGAAGGATTACGTAGATCAGTACACTTTTTTGCTTGCTCGAGGAGTAAACCGGTAGAAAGAAAGTACGAGCTCTTTTGGTAGAAAAATCTGAAAATAATGTGTATGTAAATGTAAATGAGGTAAATGTTCAAGGGTGTGCTAATAGCATGCTTACTTGTGGAGATACACCGCAGAAAATCGTCGGAGTTTTCTTAGTCAGTTGTATACTTCCATCACCGTTTCGTTCACTTGCTCCTTCCATCTAAGGTTTTAAAGGACTCTCGGATATATCAATTAATACGCGGAGACGTCTGATTAGATCGATCGTCAATTTAATACTAATTGCTATTCTATGTACAAAGCCTGATCGGCACTAGAGTATATGGCAACGAGTGAGTGAGATACAATATCGAGTGTGTGTGATCGGATGATACCGCAGGTACAATCAGATGATCGAGTGTGTGATTGGTGTGTGGGTACAATTAGGTGATAACGTATGGAATTGGGGTTTGTCTTGATTAGGGTAAGTTATGTGTTGTCGCCACAATACTTCCCCTTAATTTTTCCAATAACGGCGTTGACGGTTCAGCAGCCTGGATAAAAGCTGCCTTCAGTCGATCGATAGAGATTGGAGACGGTTTGCCATTGATGTCAACGACGTAGACTTTTTTCTTCCTGCGAAGTACACGATATGGGCCGTCGAAAGGTGGTGATAGTGGCGGTTTGATGGCACCAACCCTCACAAACACGTGACTGCATGTGGCCATCTCCTTCTGAACGAATGGTGTCTGCTTTGAATGGTTGCTTGTTTGTGTGGATCGGAGTTTCGCCATCGTTCGTTTTAGGTCGGCGACAAACTCTGGTGTAGGTTTAAGACTATTGCTGCTCTCAGTAAAGAACTCTCCAGGCAGGCGAAGTGTAGTGCCGTAAGTTAGCTCGGCAGTAGATGCCTGAAGATCCTATTTGACGACGTTCTCATGCCCAGTAGCACGACCGGCAACGATTCTGTCCACCGTGGGTTCTGGTGGCACATTATTGCTGCTTTTAGTTGTCTGTGAGTTCGCTCGATTTGTCTGTTGGCCTGAGGATGGTATGGCGTGGTGCGGAAATGAGTGATGCCGGGTGTCCTGGTCAGTTGAATGAAAAGTTCAACTGCCTCCCCATATCGGTGGGAACTCCGAATCGGGCGAACCATCCATCCATGAAAGCTCGGGCCACAGTAGCTGCCGTCATGTTCAGGATTGGGATAACTTCTGGCCAACGAGTAAATTTATCGATTAATGTTAAGCAATAAGCGTTACCTTCTGACGGTGGTAGTGGGCCGATGAGGTCCATGTGGATGTGTGCAAATCGTTCGTCAGGAGTGGCGATGTGCAACGATTGCGATCTGTTGTGTCGATGAACCTTAGACTTGTGACACGGGATGCAACGGGAGACGAAATTCTTGCAGTCTCGTCGCATCGAAGGCCAAACATAGCAATCAGCGATAAGTCGGGTGGTTGCACGTACTCCAGGGTGTGAAGCGCTGTGTAGCTTAGTGATGATCAGTTTCCGAAAATTCTCCGGGACAAACGGTCGAATGGCGTCTGTAGAGATGTCGCAATAGATAGGTACAGATGACAGTGGGGATGGTAGTGCTTTCAGCTTCAGTGTTGTGTTGGCTGGCAGGTTCGATAAAAATGTGTTGAGTTCGGGATCGGTTTTTTGTTGATTTGCCAAGGCGTCGAAATCAATAGCATCATTTGTTTGTGTGATAGCTTCGATTCGACTCAGCATATCGGCGACAGCGTTTTCTTCACCTGGCACATGTCGAATGTCCGTTCACTGATGAAGCTGAGATGTCTTTGTTGCATCGGACTTGTTCTTTCAGGCCTTTGCTGGAAAGCAATGGTGAGGGGCTTGTGGTCCGTATACACGCAGAATTACCCGAGCGGTCAAAGTGTCCTTGAAATACGTACAGCTTCGTATATGGCCAATAACTCACGATCGTACGTGCTGGCTTTTCTCTTGCTGTCGCTTAACTTGCGAGAAAAGTAGGCTAAAGGATGACAGCCTTGCTCGGTGTTCTGGTGCAGCAATTGCGGTACCCGATGCGTCGACTTCCAGGGCTAATTTTGCGTGCGCTGATGGGTGGGCGAGAAGGGCTACGTTGGCAAGATCACGTTTGCATTTTTCAAAAGCTGCGTTGTTTTCGTCGGTCCACTGCAGAACCGTTTGATCATATCGCACGTTGTGAGGGATCATAGCGTGGAGTATTCGCTGAGTTTCGGCGGCTCGTGGAATGAAACGACGGTAGAAATTAATTGTTCCCAAGAAACGTTTCAACTGTTTAGCCACAACTGACCGGGGGAACTCAAGGATTGCTACAACCTTGTTCGGTTTTGGTTTGATTCCATCTTTATTGATATGATGGCCAAGAAATTGGACTTCAGATTTTCCTATCTGGCACTTACCGGCGTTAATAGTGAGTCCGTTCTGCCGCAACCGGCTGAACACTATGCGCAAATGCTGCTTATGCTGTTCGATGTTCTCGGAGGCAACACACAGATCATCCACGTAGGGAAAGATAAAGTCGAGGTCGCCCAAAACATCATGAAGGTGTCGCTGTAGCGTTTGACCTGCATTCCGGAGTTCAAAAGTCATGAACTTAAATTCGAACATTCCGAAGGGTGTGAAATTCCTTTAAAATATCGGCGAAAGGCGAGTTTACGTCGTAGGTGATGATCATTGGTTCCGAGACGACGTTAATGTTGTTGATTTCCAAATTGGTTCGATTATCGATGAGTTTGCTATGTCGCAGGTTCACTAGAAGGTCGTGATGCTTCAAAAAATCAGCACCGATGATTGGAGATTTGACATCAGCAATGGTGGAAACCCAAGTAAATGGTCGGCGAAGTCCAATGTCGATGTTCAGGCGCTTGGTGCCGTATGTGTTGATGGGGGTTCCATTGGCAGCGAAAAGTTGGTTTGTCATTACTGGATTCAGCTGTTCACGTGTTATCGGAGGAATAACAGAAATGTCAGCACCAGTATCAATCAAAAAGTGTTGGTGTGTTGTCTGATCTCCCATGTGGATCCGCCAGATGTGAGGTTGGTTCAGGACGATGCTGGTAATTTTTGATGGTTCATCAGGAGCGATGGGAGTTTGAGTGCAGGTAGGCTGCATATATTTTAGTTTTTTTCACGACGGGTGTATGTTTCGATGCTACTATCGTAGAAAATACACGGGATGTTAGGGTTGTCCCCTTTTCGCTTTTCGCACTTACTTGCTTGTGCGCCATGCCGGTAGTGGAACCAGCAAATCCACCGACGACGATTTCTTGGTTCACTCGGTGTGGGCGGTCGTCGTCCTGCCGAACGGTTTCCAGATCGGACATGTGATCGCCCTCTGTTACGATAATCTCCAGAAACGGCTTCTTCCAGGCGTCTGGCAAGGGCATCGATGCGGTTTTCGAGGCTAGAAATCGTTCGCTCGGCTTTTGAACGGATAGCGGCAACTTCGTTTTTGGGTACCTCCATTATCTTTGCTTGATTTTTGCTTGGTCATCAAGTGACGCTGATGGAATCGCTGTGACAATTGAGTGCTTGGTGGTGGGCAAAGCGCGCAACCAAAGGTTAGAGAGCACGGTATCGGTGCATCCTGAACCTCCCAGGCGACGCATCTCGGACAGCAAGATACTTGGTTTCTGGTCACCAAGTGTCATCCCGGAAAGCAAACTGGTTAATCTTTACATTTCCGATGGGCGAAAGTGAGCAACAATGCGATGATCGAGTGTGTGATTGGTGTGTGGGTACGATTAGGTGATAACGTATGGAGTTGGAGTTTGTCTTGATTAGGGTAAGTTATGTGTTGTCGCCACAGGTTAATATCCATCCAACGTAAGCCGAGGTTGACAACTGTGGTGCTTAAGGCAATAGGTCCATTGCAGAAATGGATTAGAAAATTATCGCCTGTGTCTTCTTTAAGTTAGGCGTTAGAGAGTTTTCTGTGGCCCAGTTGGTGGCTGGTGTTAGATCTTTGTTGATAGTATCAACCAGCTGATAAACGTCTGTCATAACTGTACTCTAGGAGAAGGAACGCAGCAGAATTTTTATCCCGAAAAGCGACATATAAGAAAGCGCGTTTTGGCTCTCGGGTAGTTACTTTATTTCTCCATCATCAATAGTGCAGGGAATAATCATAGTATCATAGTCGCAAAGGTAGTTTGTTGATATTAGGTTGGCTAACAATTTAAGGGCATCTCGGTGACGACTCTTCTCCCCTAGCAAATGGAATTCATATACAATGCATAGTAATAGTAACTTACATATAAAATACACTCAGGTTTTTTTTTACGCGGGGGATACGAGCCGCGTAAATGAAAACTGCGTAAATGAAAACCGCGTAAATTTCAAAATCCGCGTAAATGAAAACCGCGTAAATTTCAAAATCCGCGTAAATGAAAACCGCGTAAATTTCAAAATCCGCGTAAATGAAAACCGCGTAAATTTCAAAATCCGCGTAAATGAAAACCGCGTAAATTTCAAAATCCGCGTAAATGAAGACCGCTTAAATTTAAGAATCCGCGATAAGGGGAAGCTCATTGATGGATACCGCGTAAATTCCAAAATCCGCGTAAATGAAAACCGCGTAAATTTCAAAAACCGCGTAAATGAAAACCGCGTAAATTTCAAAAACCGCGTAAATGAAAACCGCGTAAATTTCAAAATCCGCGTAAATGAAAACCGCGTAAATTTCAAAATCCGCGTAAAAAAAACCGCGTAAAAAAATACCGCGCAAAAAAAACCGCGTAAAAAAAACTTGAGTGTATTTTCATTAAATGTTCAATCTCTTGGGCGGTCGAATTACTCGAGCTGGTTTTCTTGGCGATTGTTGATAGTCAGTCTGGTTGGGTTGACCTGTGTTGGCAGTCCTTGAACCAGACGCTGCTTCAGCGATTCTTTTCTCTGTTACTCCAGCGGATTCTGATGACGATTGATTCGAAACCATCGAAGTAGTCGCTCGTACGTTGGAGTTCGCCGGTTCTTCGTACTGGTCGTTACTGTCAGCTCTAGATCACAAAAATCTGTTTGCACGGCTTGTTACCGTCCCTTTTGGTTCGTAACTATTGAGAGGCATCTATGTTGGAATTTGTTTGTAGTATGTAGGTATTAGTGTGTAAGTGTATTAAAATAAATTTCTTTTTGTTCATCTGGCTCTGTAAAAATGTATATTGTTGTTAGCGTAATTTTGTTGTTGTAATATTATCTGTATTTTTGTTTAACATAGCATAAGTTTTCTAACCCTAATAAAAAAAACTCTAATTAGGCAACGTAACATTTCGGAAAAAATTACTACTGTGAACGTTACCGTTTGAGAAACTACGGACCCCCTGCTGTAACCTAACCCCGGCCTTTAAAAGAGACCTTTTGTGTCCACCCCGGAACATCCATACCAGGTGTTGGGGCTTAGTAAAAGTTCCCTTAAGGTGCCATAATGAAATGCCGAGGTCAAAAGCAGCCGTACTTCTCAAACGGTAATATAAAAATTATCGCGAACCTTTGTAACGGAAAAACCGCAACAGAAAAAGACGGAAAAAGACCGCATTAATTTCTAAACCCTTTAAAATGTTCCCGAAAATTTGAACAGCCAAAATTATACCACTTGTAGGGGATATTTTGGCTGCTCACAACTACTGCATCCTGTCATCGTCGAGATCGGGAGAGGGAGAGAGAAATAGAGAGGTGTGGACAGGAAAGGGAGAGGAGATGGATATGAAGGAAGATAAGGAAGAGTCAGTCGATAGTAGACCTTCAAAGCTACCAGACGGGAAGAACGTTAAAAAGCCCGAAATAAGTAGTACAACGAGGACGTTTAATAGTCCCCATCGTTCGTTTCGGTTTGATAAAAAAAAACCCCGCCGTATAGAAGAAGTGTTTATCACGGAAAAAAACATCCTTTTTACCTATTGGTACTCAACGCCGGCTGGACATCACGCTCCGCAACGAGTGCGTAGTCGAAGGAACCGTTTACGATCGGAATCGGACCAAAGCACCCCGACTTCCCCACCGCCACTTCCAACCGAATACGGCTTGGCACCCCTCGTCGCCGCAACCCAGGGAAATCGACGCACATCTCACCACCGATTTGGAAGAATCGATCGACGGAACAAGGAGTTCCATAAACGGCTATCTAGCCGAACAGCACCATCTTCCGGCCGGTAAAGCAGCACATCGACGAAACTACCAGGTATGACTCCTCTCCTCTCCCACTTCGTCGTTCATCAATGGGCCCCATCGTTTGTTTAACGTGCACAGTGTTGAACCGATAATCCGGAATCCGAAAATAAAAAAAACCTGAAATGTAAATTCTTTTCTTTTGTGTTCAGAGCCAGTATTCCTCTCATAGTTGTCTCTCGGTAAAGTCCACTTAGAAGCAGGGTAAGTTTCGGGTTGATCGAGTCCTCCCTCAGACGGTTGCCGACCCTGAGAGAAAATTAAATTGAGCTAGTTGGGTCGAGTGTGTGAACCCATACTTACAATTGGCGATCCTTCTAAAAATAAAAATATTCTAATCTTCAATTAGAATATTTTACCCGTACTCAGGGAGACTCGAAAATAATTCGTCACGGGTCTCGATCATTTTCTTTAGATTTCCCTCCTTGAGTTCCCACGTGAGATGAAAACTGTTTGAACCATTGGAGTAAGAAACCGCGTGTACAAAGTTTGTTGAAAGCCACGTTTAGTTGATTGTGTTCCATTGTTCCAACGCACCTCCTCGAATTTCATAGTGCTTGGGTTAGGATCATTCGGTCACGCTGTTTCTTCAAATATATTTCCAACAGTAGGACAGTCGAGCGTAGGGAAAGAGATCAGTATGTTTTCTAGAGAAAACGTGCTAAAAAGCTACGCAGATCTGCGCGTAGATTTTTTGGATGGGGATGAGTTAGAGGTGGAGCTCGCTATGAGGGGTATTATTGTCACAGGGGAACCAACAATGTCACGACGTCGGCGCATGGTACGCGATGCGATGAAGCAAGAAAAGGGAAACGAGTATCGTGATAAAATTTTGTTGGAAACGCCGGAGCATGAATTAGAAGTTTGCCAGGCTAAATTAGATAAATTTGAAATGTCGGCCATGCTGAGTTCCAATGTCGCCCCAAAAAACCAGTCTCTTTTGTTGCACTTAGCGAATCGTTTGGTGCTAGTGTCTAATAATTCAAGCGATTTAGAACAGCAGCGGGCAGAGGAGCTTTTAGCAAGAGTGATAAACCAACTGAACCTATATTATAGCAAGGGCCATGGCGCGCAACCGATACCGGGAAACAACTCGAACGTACCAGGCGAGGGCGGTGACGCAATTCCAAATCCGCACGATACAATAACTCCTATTGAACAGGAAATGGTGGACTGTTTTAAAAGATTAGGGGTTGCGGAAGCCGCCGGTGGCTCAAAAGACCTCAGTAAATATAGAGACACACTTTTAGCACTCGAAACTGAGCTAAGCCTGTTAAGAAAATTCCGGACAGATCATGAGTCTTTATCGAATAGTCTTTCCAACCAACAAGTTCAAGACGGTCATAATCAAAATATTCAGACTACCACATACCCAGCAATAGATAATATGATTAATCACAGTACCTCAAACACTTCAAATAGCCTCACAATCCCAGTGACTGCCACCGGGGCTATTCCTAAAATTTCTACCACTATCTCCACCATTACTACAATAACCACGAAATATTCCAGACCAATACCCACCCCCTTAGTTCAACCAGGTATAACTGTAACGGCAGGTTTTTCTCGTTATCCAATTCCCCCAGGAGAATCAATTTTGTTTAATCGACTAGAAGGCCCTACTTCTTTTTCCAATCAACAATTTCCATATTATATAGGTTATCAGACCGGTTTTCAGCCGGTTACCACCGCATCAGATCTAAGTCGAACACTTCCGGTTCCAAATCCATCGTATACTAGCAATTTCTATGCCCCTTTCACAACCAATAGTCAGCGGATACCCCAAATTCCGGGATACTATCCGCCAACACCTCGACCAGTTCCCGTGGTCCCAGCACACGAACCACGAACCTCACACAGAACATTGCCGGTCTCTCAATGGAATATTGAGAAGTACGCGGGTACAGATCAGGGGACAAAGCTCAATGAATTCCTTGCACTCGTTGAACAACTTTCTCTTTCAGAACGGGTTTCAGAAGAGGAGCTGTTTGATTCGGCTTTTCATCTATTTACAGGGCCAGCAGCGAACTGGTACATGTCGATGCGCTCTAATTATCGGTTGCAAAGCTGGCAACATTTGGTTTATGAGCTCCGGAAAACCTTCCGCCATCCGGAACTCGATTCAATGATGCGGTCACGCGTATATCTACGTAGACAACAAAGAAATGAGACATTTCAAAATTATTTCTTTGACGTCGAGAAAATGTTGAGATCCATGACCATCCAAATGGACCAGGAAAAGCTCGAAATGTTAAAGCGAAATCTTAGGTCAGATTATAAAAAAGCATTGCTCTGGAAGCCATTGGGGAGTCTCCCAGAATTGATAGAAGCAGGACATTTAATTGACGCCTCCAATTTTTCATTACATCAGACGGTATTTGGAAATGAGAAATCCGTCAACGTGATCGCTCAGAGAGAAGCACAAAATTTCAGAAATGCTGGCGGGAAGCCCCAACGTTCTAATCAAAACCGATCGGATGAAGGTAAAACATTCAGATCCACGCCAGACTCTTTCGGAAATGGCAAACCAACCAGTCAACCCCTCGAAGCTGGAAAAAAAACTCCAGACCCTAAGAGGGCGGACACAGCCAATCCGCAGGAAGGGCCTTCCAAACCGAGAAGAACTATTGATTTCTTAGTGGCAGGGTTTAAACCACCACCCGCGGACGTCTGCTTGAACTGTCGCCAACCTAATCACCAGGTGGAACAGTGTCGATCCTTGAAAGGTCTCATATGTTTCATTTGTGGGTTCAAAGGTTTCGACACCCAGCACTGTCCGTACTGCCAAAAAAACGGACAACAGATGGCCGAAAATCGCCGGCTGTCCGAGAAGTCTGCGTAAACAATGCATCATCTGATACCGAGTCCGACTACTGGGAGCGTGTAGAGCCAGAGTGGTATATAAATCAAGCGCCCCAAATTTTAGAGATCACCTTACCAAATGTGAACGACAACCGACCGTACGCTTGGGTCAACGTGGGTGGGTTGAAAATAAAGGGACTTTTGGACTCAGGTAGTAATCGGACTCTCATCAGCAACAATTTATGCAACCGCTTACGCTACCATAAACTTAAACCACCAAGTGAAAAATTGGAATTGAGATCAGCTGACGGTGGCATGTTGAACATCGTTGGGGAAATTCACCTACCGTACAACTTTGACAGCAAAGTGAAAATCGTACCAACATTAGTAATTGATGATCTATTAGTGGACTGCTTATTAGGCATGAACTTCTGGTCGCGTTTCAACATTTATCCTCAAGTACAACATTGTGCTCTAACACAGGTAGGCAATGACACAGCTCAATGTTCGGAACCGATCTCTACGCTTTCACCGGACGAACTTTCAGTTCTTGCACTGGTGAAACAAAAATTTAAAGCCGCCCTCCCTGATAGCTTACCGACAACACCACTGATCGAACATTCGATTGAAATCCTAGACGAATGGAAATGTAAACCACCCATTCGTCAGTATCCATACACTATGTCGCCGAAGGTACGCGAGAAGGTGGCCGAAGAGCTGGACCGCCTGCTTAGCATAGGTATTCTTGAGCGTTGTCATTCGGACTGGTCTCTCAATGTGGTACCAGTAATAAAACCATCAGGAAAGGTACGGTTATGCTTAGACGCCAGAAAGGTGAATGAACGCACCGTAAAGGACGCATATCCTTTGCCTCACCCTGGACGGATTTTGGGCCAATTACCGAAGGCCCGGTATTTGAGCACCATCGATTTATCGGAGGCCTTTTTACAAATCCCTTTGGAGAAACGATCGAGGCGATTTACCGCGTTTAGCATACAAGGGAAAGGTATGTTTCAATTTACGCGACTGCCTTTCGGGCTCGTTAATAGTCCCGCTACCTTATCGCGATTAATGGACCAAGTTCTTGGCCACGGAGAATTAGAACCAAAAGTGTTCGTCTATCTAGATGACGTGGTCATAGTTAGCGAATCATTTGAAGAACATGTACAATTACTTGAAGAGGTGGCACAGAGATTAACTGCGGCCAACCTATCCATAAACCTGGAGAAATCGAAATTCGGAGTCAGTGAGTTGCCATTCCTAGGATACTTGCTTTCGACCGAAGGCCTTCGAGCAAACCCCGAGAAAGTACGGGCGATTGTCGAATATGAGCGGCCAAACACAGTTACAAAATTACGACGTTTCCTAGGAATGGCCAACTACTATCGTCGTTTTATCGATGATTTTAGTGGTGCTACCTCTCCACTCACGGACCTCCTTAAAACCAAAGCAAAAATTTTGAGTTGGAACGATGAAGCTGAAGAGGCGTTTTGTTCCATAAAAGAAAAATTAATCACTTCACCCATACTGGTCAGTCCTGACTTCGAGAAAGAATTCTCTATTCAGACGGACGCCAGTGATGTAGCAGTGGCTGGTGTACTCACGCAAGACCACGAAGAACAGGAGAGGGTCATCGCCTACTTTTCTCACAAGCTGACAACACCACAGCGGAACTATCATGCTTGTGAGAAAGAGGCTTTGGCCGCGCTTTTGTCCATCGAAGCCTTCCGTGGGTATGTCGAAGGATCACATTTCACCTTAATAATCGACTCATCGGCTTTAACCCATATATTAAGGACGAAATGGAAAACCTCATCGCGGTGCAGCCGGTGGAGTCTCACTCTACAACACTACGACATGACGATCATTCACCGGAAAGGGAAAGACAACGTGGTTCCGGATGCTCTGTCGCGATGTGTTGCCTTAGTGACCACTCGATCGGTTTCCGCTTGGTACGAAGATTTGAAAAAGAAAGTCATCAGTCGGCCAGACGATTATGTGGACTTTCAATTTTTTGATGGCGCCCTATATAAATTTGTACCCACCCCAAATTACCCATTCGACTACAGATTTGAATGGAAGATGGTAATCCCACAGGAACGAAGGGAAACCATTATAAAAGAATGTCATGACGACTCGATACACATCGGAGTTGATAAAACTTTGGCCAAAGTCCGGCAAAAATATTATTGGCCCCGACTAGCTCAGGATGTGAAGGACTATATAAAAAATTGTGTTACCTGTAAAGAGGTTAAAGCCGCCACCGTACCGGTGGTACCGTCGATGGGAGAGCAACGAATAACTACTCACCCGTGGCAAATCATTGCTGCAGATTATATCGGCCCTCTCCCCCGAAGCCGAAGGGGTAACCAGCATGTCTTAGTCGTACTGGACTTATTCAGCAAATGGGTAATGCTAACGCCAGTACGTAAGATAGATAGCACTACTCTTTGTAGCATTTTGAAAAACCAGTGGTTCCTGCGCTTTTCGACGCCGGAAACTATTATCACAGATAACGCTACCGTGTTCCTATCCCGTGAGTTTAAGGCGCTACTGGAACGGTTCAATGTTCGGCATTGGTTGAACTCGAAATACCACTCTCAGGCAAATCCTGTAGAGAGGGTCAATCGGTCAATCAACGCTGCCATTCGAACATACGTTCGGGAAGACCAAAAACTATGGGACAGTCAACTTGCGGAAATCGAAGCGATCATGAACACCTCTGTTCACTCGGCCACTGCGTTAACCCCGTTCTTTATAATCCACGGGCATGAAGCTTTCGCCAAGGGAACCGAGCATCGCTGGTTCACCAAGACGGAAGAGCCGAGTATCGAACAGAGGACTGAGGTGAAGAAAGAACTCTTTCAACGAGTTTACGATCTAGTACAACGTAACCTTAGGAAAGCCCACGAAGTGGGAAAAGCCAAACATGACTCACGTCACAAATCATCTGCCGAGCCGTTTCAGGTTGGACAGACGGTATATCGTCGCAACATGAAACACTCGTGTGCCGCGGAACACTACAACGCAAAGTATGGGCCAATGTACCTTTCCGCGAAAATCAAAGCGCGAATTGGTACATCGTCCTACGAATTGGAAGATCCCGAGGGGAAAAACCTGGGAGTGTGGCCTGCAGCCCACTTGAAGCCAGGATAATATATTCACTTTGTTAATGTATAAATTTGTATATCTATAAATAAATCACTTTCGCCAATGCGAGCCATTTATACGCTGCGAAAGTCCTTCCACAGATCCCCTGTCCGACGATAGCCCTGAAACAAAAATCAAATGAGCAAAAGCATTCAACGGCGTAATAATTATCCATTCACCATCAGGAAGGCTTGAATCCAGCTGACGGATTGGCCACATTTGTCCGGAAGTCTGCATGATTCTCGCTTAGTCCAACTAGATTAGCTACCATCGTCGATGTTCGGTATCGAAGAACATTCATCGTGATCCTAGAAATTATTCTAAAAATGCGGGTTACACCAATAAACACCAACGACGTTTTCATCTCAGCAATTAGTTTCACCATATGTCTGAACAGATTTCGTCAACGTTGACAACTGTCAGAGTAGGGTAGTTCGTTTCACTTAGGACTGGTTTCCAGCTAAACATATCGGCTAGAATCTCTATTAGCGAATAGAGATTTTATAGGAGTGCCGATACAGTAGATTTTATACAGCTCTACATTCGAATTCAAAATTCGAATGGCTTAGATGCAAAATAAAACAGATTAGTAGTAGATAGTTGTTAGGCATATCTATAGCAATATAGCAATGAAACTACATAGGCAGAAAAATTAGCCTAAAATATGTAATAGCTTCTTTAGGAGACAGAAATCTGTATGATGTCCCTAAAATGAGTTAGCCTTATATGAGTGAGAATGGATGAGTGAGTATAAGAATGAACGATATTAGGGCGGACGCGTCCACTGACTGTGAAGTATAACTGTGATGTATGTTTGAGCATAGATGAATGAAAAAAAAGTGTAGAAGAATTTCTCAGCAATGGTATTGAGAGGGGTTTGAATGGCGAGAGGATCCTACTATTTCTCCCATGCACTGTGTAAGAACAGGAAGGCAAATTAGGGTAGGAAACCCTAGATTGCGCAGAAAAATAATGAAGCATAAGATAACGACAGCGAGCTTTCAACAAACTACCGAGTAAATAATGTTGGTCCAGTTTCTCATCATCGTGGAGGGGACGATTAGGAAGGGGGGTCAATGGAATTCGGTAAAGGCAATTGACGAAAAATAACTTCTCGATTTTTCTATTCGGTCCCAGGGAGAATTGTTACCGTCCCTTTTGGTTCGTAACTATTGAGAGGCATCTATGTTGGAATTTGTTTGTAGTATGTAGGTATTAGTGTGTAAGTGTATTAAAATAAATTTCTTTTTGTTCATCTGGCTCTGTAAAAATGTATATTGTTGTTAGCGTAATTTTGTTGTTGTAATATTATCTGTATTTTTGTTTAACATAGCATAAGTTTTCTAACCCTAATAAAAAAACTCTAATTAGGCAACGTAACATTTCGGAAAAAATTACTACTGTGAACGTTACCGTTTGAGAAACTACGGACCCCCTGCTGTAACCTAACCCCGGCCTTTAAAAGAGACCTTTTGTGTCCACCCCGGAACATCCATACCAGGTGTTGGGGCTTAGTAAAAGTTCCCTTAAGGTGCCATAATGAAATGCCGAGGTCAAAAAGCAGCCGTACTTCTCAAACGGTAATATAAAAATTATCGCGAACCTTTGTAACGGAAAAACCGCAACAGAAAAAGACGGAAAAAGACCGCATTAATTTCTAAACCCTTTAAAATGTTCCCGAAAATTTGAACAGCCAAAATTATACCACTTGTAGGGGATATTTTGGCTGCTCACAACTACTGCATCCTGTCATCGTCGAGATCGGGAGAGGGAGAGAGAAATAGAGAGGTGTGGACAGGAAAGGGAGAGGAGATGGATATGAAGGAAGATAAGGAAGAGTCAGTCGATAGTAGACCTTCAAAGCTACCAGACGGGAAGAACGTTAAAAAGCCCGAAATAAGTAGTACAACGAGGACGTTTAATAGTCCCCATCGTTCGTTTCGGTTTGATAAAAAAAAACCCCGCCGTATAGAAGAAGTGTTTATCACGGAAAAAAACATCCTTTTTACCTATTGGTACTCAACGCCGGCTGGACATCACGCTCCGCAACGAGTGCGTAGTCGAAGGAACCGTTTACGATCGGAATCGGACCAAAGCACCCCGACTTCCCCACCGCCACTTCCAACCGAATACGGCTTGGCACCCCTCGTCGCCGCAACCCAGGGAAATCGACGCACATCTCACCACCGATTTGGAAGAATCGATCGACGGAACAGGGAGTTCCATAAACGGCTATCTAGCCGAACAGCACCATCTTCCGGCCGGTAAAGCAGCACATCGACGAAACTACCAGGTATGACTCCTCTCCTCTCCCACTTCGTCGTTCATCAATGGGCCCCATCGTTTGTTTAACGTGCACAGTGTTGAACCGATAATCCGGAATCCGAAAATAAAAAAACCTGAAATGTAAATTCTTTTCTTTTGTGTTCAGAGCCAGTATTCCTCTCATAGTTGTCTCTCGGTAAAGTCCACTTAGAAGCAGGGTAAGTTTCGGGTTGATCGAGTCCTCCCTCAGACGGTTGCCGACCCTGAGAGAAAATTAAATTGAGCTAGTTGGGTCGAGTGTGTGAACCCATACTTACAGGCTTCAGCAGGTACATCCTTTAAAACAACTGGTACATGTCTTCGGTTCGGCAGAGTTGGACCAACTTCTCTGAGCTGATCAAGGTGCTGCTTCCATGTCCTGCCGTCGTCGAGACGAATGTAGTAATGCAGTTTTCCCAGTTCATACCACACCAAACTTCCTCTTTTGCTTATCGAGGTAGTCCCTCGCTGCAACTCTTGCTCCGTTGAGTAGTTCACGCACCTTGCCGACAATTTGTTTCGCTTCTACAACATTATCCAGCACCATCAGATCTAGACGTGATCAAATTTGTCGGTTGTACAACATCATGGACGGTGATTTACCAGTGGCAGGGTGTATGGTCTTTCGATATTCAAAGAGATATGTTGCACAATTCGGTATGCATCATACTTCTGTCGCACTGCAGACTCTTTAACTTCGTCTTGAACGTCTGAACAAATCATTCGGCTTGCCCGTCGGTGACTGTGTGATAAGGCGGCCCCATTTTGTGATAATGTAGGAGCCTTTCCCATCAATGTTCGCTGGTGTTTGCTGCTTCAACGCAAACGCGAGATAGCGTCCGTCCATTCCCGTGTTGGTTCGACAACTACTGGTAGAACCGGCGAACTCCAAATATTATCCTGTATGCTTTGAGTACTTGTCTCATTGACCAGGTACCCGCAGTACTCAATCTAATCCGCCTTTGCGGATGTATTTGATCATTAGAACCAGTAATCCGAATGGCATCCAGAAATATGGTAACACCAGCAATCTCATTCAGCACCTGCTCCATTAATCTCTGCCAAATGGCAGGTGCAGACGCAATTCCATACATCAAACGTGTTGACTGGTAAAGACCCTTGTGTGTATTGAGAGTTAACACCTCCCTATCAATCTCCTCAACCTCTAGCTGTAAGTACGCTTAAGTCAAGTCGATCTTCGTAAACTTTTCACCACCAGCAACATTAGCAAAAAGTTTCTCAAACATGATCGTCGTCGGTAATGGGTGACTGTCTACTACCAGATTCGGGTTTACCGTAACCTTGTAATCCCCACAAAGTCATACTTTGTTGTTAGCCTTCGGAACTGGAACTATGGGTGTAGTCCATGCAATATGGTTGACTTTCACAAGGATACCATTGTTGACTAACCTGTCGAACTCGTTCTCGACAACTGCTCGCAACGAAAACGGAATAGGTCTGGATTTTATGTAAACAGGATTCGTATTCGGCTTCAGGCACAGCTTGGCAGATAATCCTTTTATTTTCTCAAATGACTCATCATAGAGTGTAGAATACTTCTCAGCTAGCGGCTGGCATTGTTTGCAGTGAATTTCATTTGTTTACATCAGTATATGCAATCTTGTTCAGGTCAACTCGCATCACCTTCATCCCAGTAACGGGTGCTTCTTCACAAGCAACAATAATTTTCCATCGTGAACAGCATTTCAACTTCAGTATTCCTTCCATCTGGATCCTCGTATCGCAGAAACTTACTAATTCCATATCCCACGGCAGCAGAGCATCCGCAGCAAAATGCTTCTTCTTATCGTATGTGCTTATTATTGCAACAGGAGTACCAGTATCCACTTCAAATCGGATTTTAGAACCGTTCACTTGAACATCCAGCCAGAACTTCGATGGCGGTTTGGCCGCGATCTCCAATTCACACACTTCATCCGGTGAAATAACTTGGTCGGCTTCGGACGCTTCCAACAAATTTTCCTCAGATTTTTCCTGCAGACTTTTTCTTAATGCGCACCTTTTCCAGATGACCAGCAAGTTTACAAAAATTGCACCCTGTGCGAACATGATAGCACTTGTTGGCGTAGTGCCCGGAACTACCACACGGAAAACATTCCCCTTTGTTTTCCGAATCAGTTTTCTCACGTTTCTTTTTATAAGAAATCGTACGTGGCCCCTGGGCCTGGGTATTCGGGTTATTTACTCGAGACCGTTGCACTAGATTCACTTCCGATCTCCCTTGTTTGGACTGGATTTCTCTTCCACCTTTGTTCGGGAGCTCCAACGAAACTGCAATCTCTCGAACAATCGGGATTGTGTTGCACGGTCCATCAACCCAAACACGAATTGATTCCGCAGAGCTGTTCTGAGATAATCTCCGAAATTACAGGTAATTGCGAGTTTCCGCAACGAGTTTAAAAGACCGATTGCAGATAAGTCAAATCCAAACTCGTCTCTTGACTTCCTTTGTAGTGTTGCGTGTTTAACGCAGTTGAATGCTAAAGAGAAATCTACGAGAACCATAACCGTACAGAAATTGTCGGAATTGCTATAGACATCGTGTAGGTATCGCTTTAACCCGTGCTGTAGTTGTACTACGGATTTTACAGTAAACTGACTGACGTTTTGCTGGAACCGGAGTGTTGACGGCGCCGATGGTTGCATGGTTGGCATGATCGTCACTCACCTCAGTGGATCTGCATTCAACCTCAGCCGATGTCGTTCAGATTTTTTGAGGTGAAAAATCTGTAGTCACGTCTTCCTTCGGAAGGGAAGTAAAGCCGTTGGTTCCGGTCCATATGTTGATGGCCCGATATCTAGGATCCAGATGGCGAAGTCACCTCTCTGGCGTTGGTGATTGACAGACAGAGGCCAACGGAACATAAACAAAAACAAGCGGAGGGTTCGCTGTGTTTAGGAACTCTGAGATCAGTCTGGCTTTATTTTTTACAAGACCTTGAAGATGGCTGATATCACACTTATTGGTTCGGTTCTCCTTCTTAGCAGAAGGCAAATAATTCTTCACATTTCCTTTCGATCATGTCCATATGAGCCTGCCTAGTCCTAGTTTTCCGTTCTAAGTTTATAACTGATTCGCTCTAGAATACGTTTCTCTTAGTTTCAAATTGGCCGAAAATAGCCAACAAAATCGATACAGTAGAACCTTGCGGCAATTAAAACATAGTAACAATCTCATGACTTGTTAACAAACACAACATTCCCATTCCAGAATACACCTCACCAAGTCACAACACTTCAACGAAGGCCTCTCACGATACGGTCGCTTTTCGCCCAGCTTAGACCAGGGCTACCATACACTCGTGTCACCGTCGCCATCTGGTCAGCAGCAGTCCTCTATTCCGGCTTCGTGGAACACGGCAGCGCCAAGTAGCAGCTCAACAACAGCTAACGGGACGAGTAGTCTCAACAGCAGCAATCAGCTCATCAACAATAGCCTCGTTGGTAGTGATTTGCTCATCGGCAATGGTAGTATTTTGTTCCGATCCGGACCACTGTTCGATAGACTCCCGGATGAATTAATGGCGAGAGTCTTCGAGTGGCTCGACAGCCGCGAACTGTGCAATATTGCGCGAGTTTGTAAACGATTCGAAACGGTAATCTGGAACCCATCACTTTGGAAAGTTATCAAGATAAAAGGTACGAAAATTCATCTCATCGATGCACTTTCCATCACTTATACAAATTTTGGTCATTATCAGGAGAAAACAATAGCGGTGATAGAGCAATCAAAACAATCCTGAGGAGACTATGTGGTCAAACTCGGAATGGTGCATGCCCCGGAGTGGAACGAGTGCTACTAAGCGACGGTTGTAGGCTAGGAGACAAAGGACTTCAGTTACTGTCACGACGATGTCCTGAAATCACTCACTTGCAAGTTCAAAACAGCGTAACCATTACAAATCAAGCCTTGTTCGATTTGGTTACCAAATGTACGAATTTGCAACACCTTGATATAACCGGTTAGTAATGCATTTTCTATTTCTATTCGCTTTTTTCAATAAATCGTTTTGTTTTTTTGTGTTTCAGGATGCGCCCAAATAACCTGCATCAACGTTAACCCGGGGCTTGAACCTCCGCGTCGTTTGCTGCTACAGTATCTAGACCTAACCGATTGTGCTTCGATTTCGGATTCGGGGCTCAAGATAATAGCGAAGAATTGCCCGCTACTGGTTTATCTTTACTTAAGACGTTGTGTTCAAGTGACTGGTAGATGTTCAATAATTAAAAATTTGATTGTCTGCACTAACCAATCCCCCTTTGTTTTCAGACGCTGGCCTCAAATTTATCCCAAACTTCTGCATAGCTCTACGCGAGCTAAGCGTATCTGACTGTACCAGCATTACGGACTTTGGTCTCTACGAGCTGGCCAAACTGGGTGCTACACTGCGCTACCTTTCGGTGGCCAAATGCGATCAAGTTTCGGACGCCGGGCTGAAAGTGATCGCAAGACGGTGCTACAAGATGCGATATCTGAATGCGCGTGGCTGTGAAGCTGTAAGCGACGACTCCATCAACGTTCTCGCACGATCCTGCCCTCGGTTACGCGCGCTTGATATTGGGAAGTGCGATGTCAGCGATGCTGGACTACGGGCACTAGCTGAAAGCTGTCCCAATCTGAAAAAGCTCAGTTTACGAAATTGTGATATGATAACTGACCGGGGGATACAGTGCATTGCCTATTACTGCCGGGGACTGCAACAGCTCAACATTCAGGATTGCCAGATTTCGATCGAAGGCTATCGTGCGGTAAAGAAGTACTGCAAACGATGCGTCATCGAGCACACGAATCCAGGATTTTGTTAGCATCTTGATCTGTGCGATAATTATGCTCTCTTTATGCTTTTAAAAGAATTGTAGTAAATTGTTCTTGACGTTAGATTTTCGAGTATAGTATTGCCAAAAAAACATTGAACAGAAATTTGTTATTAACATTATTTAAATAGTAAAATATTATATTGAGCATGTTGTAATAAATATCGATCGTATTGTATACTAACTAAATATAGAATAATTTCTATAGTTTATTTTTCATTTTCTTTCAAACCTGTATAGTTTTTTATTTATATACGTTTTAGATCCAATAAATTGTATTTATTTTTTAATAAAAAAAATCTATAAATGATCTTTCAAATCTCAAATAGTTTGACTCAAGCGTACCGGCATCAGCAAAACGAAGTAGATGGGGGAGTTTATTATCAGATCAAGTTGTAGGTATTTCATATTTGTGATTGTTGTGAAACTCTGAATATGCAAAACTCTTCATCGTCATCATCATAATCATAATTATCTTTACGAAGAATTCTGGGGATGGGGATTCCGATTTATACAGAAGCGATATCCTAGAATTTGACCTTCTGTTTCGATACACTATCGCCTACCTTTGTGCACGAGATAATTGCGAGGCTAGTGCTACAATTTTTTCTGGGTAGGGCTGATCCATATTTTTTGTTTATTTGACACGGCTCAACGCGTTAGCACAACGGAGCCATGGATCTTAAATTTTTACAAATTGAAAAAAAAGATAATTACATCTCAATACCGTCGTTGAGTCCTACTAGGTTCTTTATGGATACAGTTAACCACACTTTTCTTGACAGTTCACTTGTACTGTTTACATAGACTTAGAGAAATTTTGTTGACTAGATTCGCTCGAAGCAAATCACAAAGAATTTTTCGAAGTCCATGTAAACAGTACAAGCGAACTGTCAAAAATGAACACTTAAGTTCACTTGTGACAAAAGCGTTAAGTATTCAATTGGCGCAGTTTACTGCTGCGCATTGAGTTCTACAAGATGACGACACGAATAAACTTATGATGAATGAAGTTCATGTTTGACAATTCTCGGTGGTTTGTTTACTTTGTCAGTTGCGTGCGTGCGAGTGCAATGGGTGCTCATCTGTAACATTCGAACTCACGTAGCTACTATGTAAACAAACCACCGAGAATTGTCAAACGAAGTTCATCCGGCTCATTTTGTGCGGTTATGTCGGTTGGTGTAAAACCTAATTGATATATTCTTTCTTGGTGGTGAAGCAGTGTTGTTCGGAGCACTGCACTGTGGATCAATTAGTCCACCTTCTCTCGCGTTATTGTTTCACACCCATTTTGTCATCGGCACTGCTTTCTTGAAGTTCTTGTTCATATTAATAGCTATTAGGCTGTGCACGCTGACGTCGACATAAATTTGACTCTTACTGTGAGCCGTGTTTACCAACACTGCCATTAAGATGTGAAGCAATGTTAGTAAACACGGCTCACAGTAAAAGTTAAATTAAGTCGTTATAAATTGACTTTTACTGTGAGCCGTGTTTACAACCATTGCTTCACAGTTTAATGGCAGTGTTGGTAAACACAGCTCACAGCAAAAGTCATTATTCATGTCGACTTCGTCTGCGTGCAGAGCCTAATTGTAAATCTTATGGAGGCCGACAACAATTACCACATCATCGGCCGAACTCCCAACCGGTTGAATCCACTCGCGCGAAATCTCGACTACGTGCTGTCAAACTGAAGAAATCAATATTAGGTTTGTTCCAGTACACGGAAGTCACTCCGGAGTAAACAGGAGCAAAAAATCTTTGCACCTTTTTACTCCGGTTTGCTACCAGAAGAAGAAAAAAGAGAAGAAGAGAGTACAGGAACGATTTTCTCCGGAGTACTTCCAGTTTCTCCTGGTACTGGAACAGACCTATTAATTCGTCAAAAGGGCGAAACTGTTTTTTGTAAACAAACTTGTTTCGCTCATTAGTTTGCTGCAGAGTGGAATTTCATGAAAAATATGCGTTAATGTAAATTTTTACCCTTCGTAGAAGTAATTTCAGACGTTTTCTGCTTTGAAATTATAGTTTTTTTATACTCCACTTTGAGTTAAATATACTTAAATTTAAGTTGATCAATTTGATTGATTTAAATTAATTTTGAGTATACCTCAAACAACTCAAAAGTACCATATTCCACGAAAACCGTCGACTGAGTCGTATCTCTAACTTTGTTTTTGATAACACCTACCGCCAATTTTTTCACTTCGATACCAGTTTCGTCAGCTACCAGCTACCTGAAAACTGGTTTTCAGCGAAACCCGGTTTTCATCTAGTGAAGAAATTGGCCGTAATAAGTGCGAAAGCGATGCAAAGCTCAAAAGTATTGTCCGTGCTTTTCCAAAGGAGTCGCAACCATTTTTTTTCGTCGCAGCAAGATTCGTAACCAGTGATATGTGTTTTGGTCAAAAAAATCTTTTTACCATCTGTGATACTGATGACTTAAAATGGAAAAAAAATCTGTGGAAATCTGTGATAAATTTCCAAAAAATCTGCGAAAAATCACAGTAATTCCAAAAATCTGTGAAATTTTCATCAAAATGCCAAAAGTCTGTCATCTGTGAAAAAGAATCTGGGATCAAAAATTATGAAAAAATCTGTGACATTACAGAAAAATCTGTGAATATGGTAACCCTGTTCGTAGCACTATTCGGCGCACGATTCGTCGCAATCACAGTTTATAGAGAACAGTTGCGCAAAGAGTGAAGTCAAAAAAGTCTACCTATCGAGCACAATTGGAATCCATCTATGATAGCACTGCAGCAAGGCTGGATTCTAATTTTGCTCGATAGGTAGACTTTTTTTGGCTTCACTCTCTGCACACTCTTTGCGTACCTTTATACGAAGAATACATATGAAGTCTTCGCTTTATACTAAGGCCTTTGGTCGCAATGTATTTCTTATGGGATGAATGACACTTTAATAAAAGGCTTTGCAATTTTGTGTGAAAACTATTGTAAACAAAACATACGAAAACCTGAAACTTTAGAAGACAGTTTATTTTTGCTGTGATTTTTACGAATTTTCTAGCATATACTTCTAGTAAGCATTCAATGAGCGGATATAGACCGAGTATGTCCAATGCATAAAATGTACAGCAGAAGAAACGAGAGGCAGATAGAAAAATATGCTATCGATGCATAAATAGAATTCTGCGTGTACCCATTAAAGTATGATTCACACGATACACCAGGCTTCAGTCGCTGGTACGGAAGGCCAAGATTAGTTACATGCAGTTAAAAAGAGGCATTCACACACAACATCAACGGTACGGGATGTTTTGAAGTACGGCACGTGTGAACGGGAACCGCATTTAACTTATCCTGACGGTTTCGTTGACGTTGACGAAAGCTGATGTATCGTCTGAATCCAGCTTGAATGTTATGTGTACACGCAGAAAAAAGATTTGTAGGTTCAATAAAAATATCGATTAAATTCAATAAATAAAATTATTGGTCGGGAGACAATAAATTTATTTATTGAATTCAATAAAATTTATGTATTGTTCCAATAAAAAAGTTTATCGTTTTGCTTTCTAATATTTTTTTTATTGAAAATGAAAGAAAATTATTGAAATTAAAAATGTTTTTATTGAAACCAAAAATACATTTTTTTTTCCATACGTTTATTTGACACGGCATTTGCAAAAGCTTTTTATGCCAGTTTCTTTTTTTACATAGCACGTTACAAAAATCCTTAAGACTAATTTTAACTATACTAGTACTTTGTCTAAAACTAACACTGAAATCACTTTATTGTTTGCTTTTTTCCTTACATTGTTGTATTTCATAATGATCTAGTATTTTCGGGTGTATTTATTTACTTTTTTTCTGTTATTGTCTAAATTTAAAAACTAAATATTCTAGGACACTTTAATTGGTGAATGATTAGCCTTGGATGAGAGTATGAGGAGATGAATTTAATTAAATTTTGACAGACGCTGTTTTTAGAAAATGATAGATAAGTTCCATGTATAGAGGATCGCGATACGCCAGGATGTCTCTAACAGGAACATGGATTGGTCTTCCTCGGACTTGTAAAGAATCTACTAATTGTGATCTGGCTTCACGATATTCAGTGCAAGACCAAACAACATGCTCAATGTCATGGTAACCTTCTCCACAAGCACAATGATTACCCTCAGCGAGCCCAATACGACGGAGATGCGCATCTAAAGTATAATGATTGGACATGAGCCTAGACATCACACGGATGAAGTCTCGACTTACATCCAATCCTTTGAACCATGCCTTCGTTGATACTTTAGGGATAATTGAGTGTAGCCATCGTCCCATATCTCCATTGTCCCAAGATGTTTGCCAACTAGCAAGTGTCCTCTGTCGAGAAGCGCTATAAAATTCATTGTAAGCGATGGGTCTTTCATATATTTCACCATCTAGTGCACCAATCTTGGCTAAATTATCAGCTTTCTCATTGCCCGCAATAGAGCAATGGGCGGGGAGCCACACTAGGGTAAATTTATAACATTTTCTTGTCAGGTTACTCAGAGATTCTCGTATCTTCCCCAAAAAGAATGGATCGTGATTATCAATCCTCTTTGAGCGTAGAGCTGCAATTGTGCTGAGACTATCAGTGAGGATAAAGTAATGGTTCGGGGGTAAAGTATTAATTATTTGAAAACTATAGTGAACTGCTGCTAGTTCCGCTATATAAACAGAGGCGGGTTCTGCAAGTTTGAGAGAAATTGAAAAATTATTGTTGAAAATACCGAAACCAGTGGCCTCACTGATTCGTGACCCATCAGTGTAAAACATTTTAAGGCAGTCTATGTGTTGATATTTACTTGTGAATATTTTAGGGATCTCCCGCGAGCGTTGATGATCCGGAATTCCACGAATCTCTGCTTGCATGGACGTGTCAAAGAATAAAGTGGATTCAGGAATATCTAGTATATTGACGTATGTGGGAACATACCTAGCAGGCGTTATTTCTTGTGACATGTGATTGAAATACACTGTCATGAATCTGGTTTGGGGTTGAAGCTCGACAAGTCTTTCAAAATTTTCAATTACCAGTGGGTTCATAACCTCACATCGAATAAGTAAACGAGAAGAGAGATCCCAGAATCGGTCTTTTAAAGGAAGAACTCCCGCTAGTACTTCAAGACTCATCGTATGGGTCGACTGCATGCAACCTAAGGCAATTCGTAAACAGCGATACTGTATCCGTTCCAGTTTAATAATGTGAGTGTTCGCAGCTGAACGGAAACAAATGCACCCATATTCCATTACTGAAAGTATTGTTGTTTGATACAATCTTATCATGTCACTTGGATGAGAACCCCACCATGATCCAGTTATTGTTCGCAGAAAATTTATCCTTTGTTGGCATTTCGTTATTAGATACCTAATGTGGCCTCCCCATGTGCCTTTAGAATCGAACCAAATTCCAAGGTATTTAAAAGTCAGGACTTGGGCTATCGTTCTACCAACCAACTGAAGCTGAAGCTGAGCTGGATCACGCTTCCTTGAGAAAACGACCAACTCTGTTTTCTCCGTAGAGAAATCGATGCCCAGCTTTAAAGCCCAAATTGATAAATTATCCAAGCTATCTTGCAATGGTTGTTGTAAATTTATAGCTTTTGGTCCTGTGGCAGAAACCACCCCATCATCTGCAAGTTGTCTTAAAGTGCATGGGCTGACAATACAATTATCAATGTCATTCACGTAAAAATTATAGAGAAGGGGGCTTAGGCAAGAGCCTTGTGGGAGGCCCATGTAACTTATTCTGATTGTCGCCAAATCGCCATATGAAAAATGCATGTGCTTTTCTGACAATAAATTGTATAAATAATTATTTAATATCGGTGAAAGACCACATTGATGTAGCTTCTCCGAGAGAACATCAATGGAGACTGAGTCGAATGCTCCTTTTATGTCTAAGAACACAGACGCCATTTGTTCTTTTTTTGCGTAAGCGAGTTGGATTTCTGACGAAAGTAGCGCCAGACAATCATTCGTTCCCTTTCCCCTCCGAAAACCAAACTGGGTATCTGATAGCAAGCCGTTCGCCTCAACCCAATTGTCGAGACGTCGTAGGATAATTTTTTCCAACAATTTCCTGATGCAGGATAGCATTGCAATCGGTCGATACGAGTTATGATCGGAGGCTGGCTTTCCCGGTTTTGGAATAGCGATAACTCTCACTTGTCTCCAGTCGTGCGGGACAATGTTCTGCTCAAGAAGCTTATTGAATAAATTCAACAAGCGTCTTTTTGCTAGGTCAGGCAGATTCTTCACCAAGTTGAATTTAATTCTGTCTAGTCCCGGAGCATTATTGTTGCATGAGAGGAGTGCAATTGAGAATTCCATCATTGTCAAAGGCGAATCTATGAAATCGTTACTTGTGGGAGCATCGCGAGTGATTTTCTGCGCAGGAGCAGAATCGGGACAAATTTTCTTGGCAAAATTAAATATCCAACGATTCGAAAAATCTTCGCTTTCATTAGTCACGTTTCGATTCCTCATTCTTCTGGCTGTGTTCCAAAGAGTACTCATTGATGTTTCTCTTGACAAGCCATTAACGAAGTGTCTCCAATAACTAGATTTCTTGGCACGACGTATACTGTCAAATTTGTTTTGCAAAATGAAATAATTTTCAAAGTTCTCACGTATACCCCCTTTCTGTTTCATAATTTCTTTGTAGGCAACTTGTTTAGCTTCATATGCATCAGAGCACTCTTTGTCCCACCAAGGATTAGGGGGCCGTCTATTTATTGTCATTCCAGGATTGCATTTCGTTTGGGCTTGTTCTGCTGCTTCAATAATTAAACCCGCTAAGAATTCATATTCTTCGGTAGGGGGTAGCTCTTCTGTCGAAGCAAGAGAAGTGGAAATTAACGTTTCGTATGTTTTCCAATCAATATTTCGTGTTAAGTCATAAGGAACATTGATTGAATTCGTAAGGCCTAATTCACTGTTAATTGAAACAACGATTGGCAAATGATCGCTACCGTGAGGATCAGGTACAACCTTCCACGTGCAATCTAGCCGAAGTGATGTCGAGCACAGAGATAGATCTAATGCACTTGGACGTGCAGGAGGTCTGGGGATGCGTGTTGTTTCGCCAGTATTTAAAACTGTCATATTAAATTCGTCACAAACATTGTATATCAAAGAGGATCGATTATCATTGTAGAGGGAACCCCACAATACTCCGTGCGAGTTGAAGTCTCCCAGTATCAGACGCGGAGCAGCCATGGATTCCACTACCTCAAAAATTTGACGTTGTCCAATTTGAACTTTGGGAGGTATATATATAGAAGCGATAGACATGTCTTTGCCTTTAATGTTCGTTTGGACAGCTACAGCCTCAATGCCCGCAAACAAGGGGATGTAAATTCTATAGAAAGAATAGCACTTTTTAATTCCTAGAAGCACTCCTCCATACGGGGTGTCTCGGTCTAGGCGAATAATGTTGAAATCATTTAAGTTGAAATTAATGTTTGAGGTAAGCCATGTTTCACATAGAGCAAAAGCATCGCATTTTAAATTATGCAGTAAAATTTTTAAGGAATCAATTTTAGGTATGATACTTCTGCAATTCCACTGTAAAACAGTGATGGAATCTTTCATTGGAGGAGGTGAATTACCCATTGAAAGATACAATCGCTGCAAGGATGGGCCATTGAGCAATCAGCTGCTCTAAAAATGTTCTAATTGTTGGGAGGAAAGCTGAAAGTATACTCTTTAGTGGTTCAGAAATATTGAATGCTTTAAAAATCCAATCAACAATTTCAGAAAATTTCAATAATCCTACCCCCGGCTGAGGCTCAGAGGAAGTCGAAATTTTATTATTTCCAGTAATGGTGTTCTGTTTGGATTGTACGTTCCCAGTACCGTCTTTACGCATGGGCACATTGGGCCAGGGCCAGGGGCCCCAGGTTTTTGGGGGCCCCCAACTTAGAATGAATATCGAATCATTCTAAAAATGACTCCTGGACTTCTTGAGGTCTCACAATACTTTCGCGGCCAGATTAGGCATTTTCCACTATGCCGTCGTAGTCTGATATAGTACCAATTATGTTATTTTTGTACGGGATTCCGCCTTATGAAAAATATTTGAGGCCGTTAGAATCAGAAATCAGACGTACTGGCTCAAATAGAACGTATCCCGTATGAAGTCGAGTATTTGTACCTCACGGCAGCGTGCATTTGATGTGCTTCTTAGTTCGACTGTTTTATATGACTGGTATTGAAATAATTTCTTTTAAAGTAAATTTTTATTCATTTATTTACATTTTGTATAATATTGCAGTCTAAGTGATATAGCATTTGCTTTTTGTCTTTGACGAGCTTAGTTGGTAAATTGTTGCATTTCTCCTAAAAACTGTGTTAGTGAAATGAATTGTGTTGCTCATATTAATAGGTTTGAGTAATTTCGACGTTTCGCTATGTTCATTTGGTTGGGTAACAATGAAGGTTTGAACATTTATACATTCGAATGGCGAAAAGGCTATTTATTGTTATTATTAAAAAAATTTCCTTCGGTCTCCTTCTGCACTGAATGCCTATCACCGACACCAGAGTGGCGACTCTACCATCAAAGCACTAGACTTGCCAATTAACTACCGGTGCTCTGCCCATGATCGCATATCTGTCCCATAATGATAGGAAATCCCATAGAAAACGGGACAACTATGCGATCATGGGTAGTGCTGTCTTTGAGATACTAATTTGTTGAATATGAAAATATTGATATTACTTATAATGTGCTTGAGTGCTATCGTCGCCTCTCAGAACCGTTCGCTATAAAAGAAACCATAAAACTTGTCAGAATCTATAACAAAGATTTACCTCATCAACAATTTGGGCATGAAGAGACACTATTTCACTATTTCGTTCTATTCCTACAGCGAAAAATGCGAATATCTAAAACCTCGAATCGGCACTTAGAATCGACATAATATCGATTGATTTCAATGGATGCAAAATTCAATATTTCCAACTGTATATATAATTGAATTATGATAGAAAGTTTTTTTTTCGAGGGTTGTCCAACTGGGGCTCGGAAGGGCCCCCCCCCCCCTCAGAATCACATACTACAATTTGCAGACGAGACAGGCAATGTCGCCCACTAAAACACTGCTTTAGGCCAATTGTAGTGGGCCGTGATTCTGAATGTGATGTTCATTGTACGATTCAGGTATGTGCGGGCGTAGGGACTCCGTGATCATGTGTATCATCGCGAAGCACTCGAGTATTTATACGTTAACGTGTTCTATCGCGTGTTCGTTTATATGTCGCGTGTGTTAACGTGTATGTAACTTCGCGTGTATAAATTCTATATTAAAACCGTTTGCACCGAATCTAATACTTAATTTTTCGGGTACAGTTCAGATTCTTGAACAAAGTGGGTCATGTCGCCATGGAACGTCTGGTCTAGTGGATATGAGCTTTATTTTTTGATGGCTCTAACTGAATGTATGGACCTAAGTTGCTAGAATGAAGAGTAAAGGTTTCCGGACGTGACCGATTCATGATCGCGCACGTTTGCGGGTTCGCGTTTGAGACCCGTTTGCGGATTCGCGTTTGACCCTAAGTACTAAAACGTTCACATTGTTACCGGAGTGTTATAAAGTTTGCGCGATCGCGAACGTAGGTGTGCCACGTGGACCGTTATTCTGATATTTAGTTTTCGGTGTACGGATCACATTCTGACAGGGAGTGAGTTACTCCATATCACTAGAGTTCCCGGTCATGTCGCTACGCTTGAGATCGCGTTTGAATGTTTATAAGTGCTGAGACGTTCATATGATCACCGGGATGTTATCATGTCTGCGAGAGTGCGGGTGTAGGTTGCGTGGATTATCGCGAAAGGCTCAAGCATATGTATGTTTGTTTACCACGTGTATGTGACTTCGTGTTTATAAATTCAATTTTTATGTCGCCATGGAACGTGTAGTTTAGTGAATATGAGCATCACCTATGTGATTGGTCCACCTGAAGGCATTGGACTTATGCTACTAGGGAATATGGATTTCCGGACGAAACTGATTCATGATCGCGCGAACACGGGCTTTTGGAGGTTCACTCTTGAGACCGCGTTTGTGAATTTATAAATACGAAATCGTGCGTGATGTTGTGTGTGGACTGTATATTTACGTTTTTGTCGCGTGTTATTTTTATAAGCATGTGACCATTCGCATATTCGCGTATCCTTAAATGATTGCGTGTGAATGTCTTGTCTAGTTTTTATTTCTATTGGTCCAACTGAAAGCATGAGTCTGGGCTGCTAGGATCAAGAGCAGAGACTTCCGGACATGACCGATTCATGATTGCGCGAGCGGTGGTTGATGCTTGAGACCGCGTTAGTAAAGTTTTAGGTTCAAACGTTCCCCTTATTACCGGTGTTTGAATGTTGGCGAGATCGCGGGCGTTCACATTTGTGACCAGGTTTGTGTTATCGCGAAAGTCACGTTTGTAAGTTTGGAATGAGAGATTATGAGTGTATATGAGACAACAAGCAATTTGTGTCAGTGAGTGTTAGTGTTAATTTGATATATAGCAACAAAAGAAAGTGTCTCCAGCAGAGAGAATTGGGCCCTAAACTCACATTGTATATTATTTGACCATGGCAGTGGATAATAAAGGTCGCCAAGTTAAGTACTAAAATTGATCACAACAATGTAACTTAACTAAAAAGAAAATAATCGTATCCCAAGTTTCTGTGATATAATCACTGTAATACTGCTTTGGTGGAAAAGCCCCCGAACCTCATCAAAGTACAGTATCATGAAGAGGGCGGAAAAGAAAGAAATTGAGAACAATATTGTACGAATCAATATAACTTTTGAAACTCACGTAGTCGTAATTTACTAACAAGTTGAATTTTATTTGCATATTGCTAAACATTTTTCGTATATTGTCATAGTGTAGGGACTATTATTGAATAAAACATCGACACCGTCTTACTCCATCATTCCTCATTATTGACGGAGGCAAGCCTCAAACAACGTCTTAAAACTTTGAAGGTCAGATTATATCATATGGAGGGGGAATAGCGCAGCTGGTAAGTTCATTACACTGTACGCTGCTCACATAAGTTCGAACTCCCACAACCGCATATAGTGTGTGAGGCCCATTGTCACTTTCGGTCAATTTGGTCAGAAACGATAATATCTTTTTAAGATCTATCAATATCATCTTCAGTTTTTCGACGGCACCTGGACATTTACAATGCCGCCTATAGTGATAGAAATCTAAAATATGTTCTCCATATATTTTATTTCCTACAGTATTATTAATATTTCACATGATTTGGCTTAAATTTGAAAAATAAAACTCAAGGTGGCATAGATGGGTCCCTGATGCTGGGGATCATTTTTAGATCATCCTACCCTACAGCAGATTATATCTGTTCAATTATAGGGGCCCCTTAGCTCAGTTGTGCCCAAGGGCCCCGAGTGGTCTTAAGACGGCTCTGTACGTTCCCAAAACCGGGCGGAATTGATTTCGGTTTTGAATCGGAATTTTTCGGTTTTGGGCGCAGTTTATCTATTGGTGGAGAAATTTTAAGGCCCTTTCTTGGCAGCTTGGGAAAAGAAGACTGTTTTCTTTTTCTGGAATTTCCGGGTAAAACAAATGATGTACCTTCGCACGCTCCGTCAGAGTCAGACTGTTCCGAAAATAGCGATGTGTAAGTGTTTTCTAAGAAGATGGGTTTAGGGGTAGCATTTTTCAACATTTCTGCATAGGAGCGCTTAGACCTCTCCTTCAAGTATCGTTTAATTTTATCCTCACGCAATTTATAAATGGGGCATGCAGGGAGCTCATGTGAGTTTTCTCCGCACATTAAACATTTTTCTGAATTTTCATTGCATGTATCCTCTTGATGAGAACCCCCACATTTGCCACACCGTGCCTTATTGGAACAGTAAGTGGCTGTGTGGCCAAGCTGTTTGCAATTAAGGCAATTCATTACACGAGGAATAAAAAGGCGAACAGGGAGACGAATCTTATCGATAATGACATAGTTGGGCAGCGCAGACCCAGCGAAAGTCACTCGAAATGAGTCAGACAGTCGATAAACTTTTTTATCTCCTTCGTGTGATATTGAATGCAATTGCTTGCATTCAAGTATTTTTACGTCTTTAAGTATGGTGTCTTTGAAACGACCAACCCCATGCTTAATTATGTCATCAACAGTCAAACTCGATTCTGTGATGACCCCATCAATTTCAATTTCCTTTGAAGGAATATACGCTCTATACTCACGCGTAAAAAGCTCGCAAGAAGCAATTGCATTGGCTTGTTTGAGACTACCAACGACAATGCGTATTTTATCTTTATTGACTTTGACGATCTCTTTTACATCCGAGAATCGCGAAGTCAAATCTTTAGAAATTTGAATAATATTTAGCGCCTTTACTTTACGCCTAATAAATACAATCCATGGTCCCGTTGACGACTCTGGGTAAATTTTAATTCTAGTCGGATTTACATTTTCAGCATAAGGCTTAGGGGGAGGGTCTGTTACTCGTTCTCCCATCTCTTCATCCATTTTACCTAGCAAGAAAAACTATCACAAAAAGGAATGAAAAATATACCTGTTATACCTGTAGAACACACCTCATGTGTTACGTTGTAAACTCGGTGCCCGTTGTTTGACAATGTGACACTTGCTGTCCTTCTTCGTCGCGTTGCTTCTTCAGTAGAGAAATAGGCCTACCTGCAACACTTCAAAACTCTCTCCGGTTAAGCTGCTCGTCGGTATCACCACCACAAGTGCGCTCTCTCCGTTTCCACCGCCGCGGTAAACAAATGTGGCTACCTGTGGCTTGCTGCGAAAATCCCACTGTCGATGCGGCACTTTTCGGTGCCACTTGTTTTCCTTATTCGTCGTACCACTTCTGCGGTAGACGAATAGAGCAAATGGGTCTACCTGTGACGCTTCCCCTCTCGTCGATTAGAATTGCCCGACGACACCAATACAATATATTTTTTCTGTGTGTACAGGCACGATCACTGTCGATTTCTGCCACCGCGGTAGGCAAATTCGTCTACCCGCGGTCGGGTCGTTGACCACGCCTCCGACGTATCAACTGTCGACTCACACTTAACTAACTGGTCTCTCTCTCCCACAAAAACGCATACAGCGTCTCGCACTCCGTCACTCTCTCGAGAACAAAACCTTCCACCTGGAGGCACAACCGTCTCGGCCGGTTGCTAAAACTGTTATGGCAAAAATACATTGTTTTTCTAATAAAAAAATATTGTGAAATTAATAATTTTGTTGGTTAAAGTGATAAACATTAATTGATTGAATTCAATAACACATATTTTTGGTTTAAATATGCTAAATTTTTCTACGCAATAATGGGTATTTTATTTTATCGGTGTATAATATGTTTCACAAACTTGGCTTTGTTTATATACTGCATCATCGATCAGTTACTAAAATAATGGTGAAATAAGGTGAAATCGTAACCAGAATTGATCAAAATATGACAGATAGTCCTTATCGTGCCTCTCGAAATGAGATTAGCTTATTGCTGAAGGAGCAACGACAGCTAAAAGCAACGGAAACTAAATTAAAATGTATGGTTGAAAAAATCAACAAACAACTTAATCATTTGCTGGTAAGTGCTTCAAGACGTCTAAAAGGAAAGCTGGCTAACAAATCTTGATTTAAATGTTCACTAGGTTGAAGAGCTTCAATTAAAGTCCAGAGAACTCGATCAAAAGTATCCTGACAGCAGCTTGGGCGGAAATGCAATATGCAAGATAGAACCAACGGTGACTTCAGACGTCATCAATAAACAAGAACTGAATTTGAATGTTCATAGCAAAACATTACTGAAATCGTTAGAAGAAAGCGAAGAGGACGATGATTAAATTGGTGTGATTAAATTTGATACATGTCCACCTGTTAGGTGAATAATTTATTTTCAACTCTACATAAAGCTTATGACAATGGAAACATCCTAGATAAAAACTCGCATCACGCACTTTCATGCGTTTCGCCAGTTTCTTTTGATTTGCCTTCGGGTGGTTTGGTAGCTTTCAGTTCCTGGTCTATTCGCTCCTTAGCACGGAACACTTTAGATTGTAGGTAAAAAGAACCTCCCTTCGCTTTGTCGTTAACCTGGAACAAATGCTCATAGTTCTTCTGAATCTCTTCTGGTTCAAGTTTAGTAAGATTCAAAATCTGTTGCGCCTCTTCCAAAGTCATTCCTAGAATAAAATCTACATTATTAAGCATGTAAAAAGGGCAACCACGATCGTAATACCCGTTCTAAGATTGGCAGCTACACGGCTTTGCCCCTGCTTGCCACCACCGGCCCGCTTTGCAGCTTCTTGTGATGCGGCAATCTCTTGCTTCAGAGCCCGAGCGAAAGCCCGACCTACGATTTGTGTACCCAGAACAACGATCTGAGCGATGTATTTGGCCATTGTCTTATCCTGATTTTGCGCACCAATCGTAGAGTAAACGCAGAAAGTATCGATTTTGATTACTAATCGTCCATCACTTCGCTTTTGAGCACAAAATTACTTCACATGCCACAGTTATTTCAGGTACTTTTAGTTACACAACCATACAAACAACATAACCTCGTGAAAATGGTCAGAAGAAAGAAGAATGACGTTTATGCGCAATGTTTTGTTAAGGGGTAGGAAGTAAAAATCGAGGGGTAGCTATACAAAATCTTATGGCGCTTTTGCTCAGCGATGCCAGATGTGATGAAGTGAAAACTCAAAGCAGCGGTTAAGTACTTTTTATATGGAATGTTCAAACTTTACTGAAATAAATGGGCTAAGCAATTCGACACAGATCTTTCAATAGGGCCAAAGTCGCAATGTACTCAAATGGAGAAAAATCAGTTTCAATATACGGCGATGCTTTTCTAAATGTAGTTTTTATTGTAGGTATAAATTACTTTATGACCATGTTTTTCCGGAAGCATCTTTGGTTAAACCTTATGACAATATAACAAAGAATTTAATTCCTATGTGCTTTTAGTGGGTAGAAACTAAAAAAATGCTTACGCCCAATTTGCATCCCAGTCGTGATTTCGCCCTTCAGCAACCACCATTTGCGGAAGGGCTAAACGGTGTACATAATTTTCAGAAGGGCGCGGTAAAAGGGCTAAACTGACTCTGTCTTGCTGGGTAGGGCTGGGTAAATGGGCGAGCTTGACAGTATACTTTTTAATAGGGCTCAGCAAATGGGCGCATAGAAACCCAATGTAAATGATAGGGCGCGTGCATCTTTTCTTCGAATTTCATGAAAATATCGAAATATTCGAATGTTTATGTGCAACAACTATCGAGTAGACATGATCCTAGTAGATATTGCTTATCATTTATATAATAGAACCGCCGTTTAAAGAATAATTTTGTGAATAATAACCGTACGCCCGGTTCTGTCAAAAAATGTAAATTTAGCCTTTATATTCCATATGAGAAGAAGGGCCTAAGTCGAAATCTCGAAGAAAATGTATGTTTCGCCGTTTTGTTTTCTTTAATTATAAATCGAACTAAAAACCATTTTAACTAATTTTCACCTCAATCTTGTAGTATTTTTGTCGCATAATGTCATAATAGCGAAAACGCAGTTTGTTTACATTTGCGATTTAAGCCCTAATGAAAGATCTATGTCGAATTGCAGAATGTTATTGAAATGATAAATTATAATGTACACATATTTTGATCAATTCGCTCCGCAGAAAAATTTCGTAAAAAGGTAACTAGGAATAACTAACTAAATTTTATTAAGATTAGGGGGGATAATTTAGGGCTATTTTTAAATAGTGATACTGTTGGGCATTTCTTAACGAGATTATATATTGATCAGGTTAAACTAGAAAAGACGGGGGAGTGGCTATTAAGTTTTAAGACGATATTCAGGGGGAGGTGAAGTCCTACATCTGTGTATCAGATATACACAAGAGAGGGTGGACAAAGCTGACAGGGGGAAAAAGATATTAACTTTCAGTTTCCGACATCGGCAATCAACGGTAAGGATTACAGACTCGGACGGTCTTCATCAGGATGCATCATGAATCATCACGCATTGCGCGTGTGATGTGCTGTAATCTCGTGTTTGTTGGGTCATTCGACAGGGATGTTTTGTGTTGTCTTTTAGTCTCATCAAACCACCTGGTGTACGGTGCAGACGGAAGTGCCCTCTTCTGAGAATGATAAGTAAAATAATAGGGGCAGTTAAATCTGCATATTGATGGCTTTTAGGAAGGGACATATAGAGGAGATGGCGGCTTGCCAGTACATCTCAAACCGGAACATTGGTTGAGATCTGGCAAAACAGTACTCGGCACATGCTTAGAAAATATGTGAGCGTTTAACGTGTAGTGAATGGACATGATCCGAGACATCACACGAATGAAATCCCGACCCACATGAATTCCTCTGAACCAAAGTTTCGTTGATACCTTCGGGATGATAGAATGTAGCCACTGTCCTAACTCTCCATTGCTCCACGATGTCTGCCAACGCTCTAGCTTCCTCTGACGAGAGATATTGAAAAATTCATTGCAGCAAATTAATCTTTCGTATATGTCACCTTCTAAAGCGCACGCCTTAGTTAAAGAGTTCGCTTCTTCATTACCTGGAACGGAGCAATGTCAGGGAACCGAAACTAAGGTGATCTTGTACAATCAAAGCACGCAAACGCTCCCAGATTTTCATATTTTTTATATTTTATAGCTTGCCAAGTTGCGATCACACAAAGACTTTTTAGCCGGATGTCAGTTCGAAAATGTTGAAAATGTCAGTTCGAAGAATTTCTTGCATTTTTCCAACCACAATTGCAGTATCCTAGTCAGGCCACTGACTGGATATTGCCACCTCAATTATCACATGACTACTATTCCGCGTGCAGAGTGAGGTGTTGATATATTCGCTCACTATTGAAATAAATATTCTAACTCCCTCCGGGGGTTGGAAGTTTTGTTTATGCTATTGTAGCACCTGCAGAATGGCCTGTTTTAATTGTTCTGTGTCGTTATTTTCCCTTCCCCTAACCTTACCACTTCCCCAATCTTTCCCGTCAGGGAAATGATGAAAAGACGACTCATGGCAAGATACAAATCTCCGATCAGCATGGGGAACGTGCCATTTGAGCCAGACGCCACTGATTCTAGATTCCTGAAGGCTTGTTGGATTATACTATATTATCCATTTGAGCAATAATGTAACTAACTTGTAAACAGCTACATGCCAACATGAAAAACAGAGACACTAGACGAAGTGGAAACGTAAATTCCACAACCAATTTAGTAATAGGCTTTATGTCCTTTACGCACCAAGTAATTTAACAAAAATTACTGTCACCTAAATTTGTGTATATGTTGATTCACATTACAAGTCGTTTTTTAACTATTTCAACAAGTTTTACGTATGGAACAGACATAGCGTAGTTAGTAAATCGATTGCCTTGTGCGCAACTCACCTGGGTTCGATTTCCAACCTCGCACATAGGGTTAGAAATTTTTCCAAGAGTTTTCTTTAACCAGAAAAGAGGTGAATAACCCTAAGGTTAAATCCTCTATAATCAAAATTAAAAAAAAGTTTTACGTGTCAAATAAGGTATCAGTTTGCTCAGGTTTGCTGAAAATTGTTGTTTTTTTAAATGCTAAAATTTAATAAGAGTTTCATCCATTATTGAAAATTCAGAAACATAATTTTGTTCTGAATTGCTATAGCAATCTAACAGATGCCATTCCAGTCTACAAACAAGGAGAACCAATATGGAACAGTGTTTAAACCTCTGTAGATTATTTGCTTGTACAATATGTCAATGAAGTCAAAGAACTTCTAAAGTGGGACAAATTTTCGAAAACACCTATCAAGATCACATGATTTCGAAATCATCAACTTTGAAGGTTTAACAACTTCGACGAAGTTTTCCAACATCAAACAGCGCATCTTTTGTGACGGCGCCGGCGGTTGGGTGGTAAGCATGACCGCCACCCATTCCAGTTGGTTTGAGTTTAATCCCAGCCGAGGTCGTTGAGATTTTTCTGAGGCGAAAAAATCTGTGGTCACGTCTTCCTTCGGAAGTAAAATAAAGCCAAATTAGTCATTGAATTTGTGTTTCGACTTCATCTCATCCGAATCCGACACTAACTTAGTTAACGGACTAAGATAGCGCAGGATTTACGCTAGCTCCAAAAGACGGAGACACAATTTGTGTTCCTGAGCAAACCCCTAGTCAAGCGCGATGTCCCACAAAAAAAATCATTTTAAGCTGATGAGAACTAATGAAATCGAAACATTTGGTTTGGCTTAGCAGACCAATGCATGATGCACTATGCTATATTTTGTAAGTTAGGGTTCGCTTACCTATGAGCATGCAGACTCACCTTTGACTCTCTCGAGGGCTGCCTAAACTAGCTCTTTAGAGAGGTTACCTGCCATTGGACGTGGACCGCTATTCTCTCCGAGCACGCAATCACGCTCGGGCACTCACGGTACTCTTCTTCGGTGAATTCCGGGGTGGCTTGAGGGACGGGTTCACTAATCGCACCACGGCCACAGTGGTGTTTTTGACGGCCACACCACGATTTTCCGACACTCGCGAGGTCATCAACGGACGGTGGATTCGCTTAAGGTGGCACTATTTCACACGCTCGCGCACGAAGTTTAACCCGAGCTCGGGATGGTGGAATTACGAGGGAACACTTTTTTTTCTTGATCCGATACTGAACGATTTCCCGGTCACTATATGCCGATTTCACCGTGAGCTTGATCGCAGGGATGGCGTTAGATGGCTTTTGTTCACTAAGAGGAACTCGATTTGATACGTGGCTTCGATTTTCTGGACTCACTTGACGATCATTTACCAGTACGTGTTGCTTGATCAAAAGGTGAAGCCAAAGAGAGCGAATCTATCCCGCAAGCTGATCTCGATCCCCCAATATGATCAACAGCAATCATGGTTGGCGTTTTGTGTTTTCCGGCTTTGGTAACCGAAGATCGCACTCGTGAGGTTTGGTAGCGGTTGGATTTTAAATGGACGGTTAATTTAATTACAATTCTAGACCTAACTCCTATCAAACAAACTCAAATACAAATTTATATTTTTTTATTTATTAATTTTAATTATGGGATAGGGTGACATGTTACAATTTCTCCTTAGTGGAGAATAATTTTAGCAAAAACTATGTTTTCTCCATTAAGGAGGAAATTGTTTAAAACCATATTTGCGCGTGAATAGCACAAAACCTATAACTAAATTAGTTATGCAATAATTTCGTGTTCGCCCTTTGTTTACGGTAGTAATTAGACTCCCATTTTGCTGAAAATTGTAATTTCGTGTTCGCCCTTTGTTTACGGTAGTAATTAGACTCCCATTTTGGTTCAAACGCAAGGACAGTTTGTAAAACAGAATGTAATTGATGACTAAAGCTAATTAAACCAATTTTATCAATTCTTTAATCTAAAAAGAATTTAAATATTACTCAATGTGGTGAATTTGGCACCACTGCTTCTGGTATACTCAACCTGCACAAAACGTTGCATAACGCAGGGCTGATTTTTGGAACAACCTGTGTTCTCATCCAGCCCATCATTATGGAAATTTGCGATATTATATCAGATCGACTAAGCGCGGTGTTTCATGCATAATATTTAATTAAATTAGTCAACATCAATTAATTTTTCTTTTCAATCCGATTAATTTTGGTTTGGGGAAGTTTTAACCCCCCAAAACCCCCTGGCCACGCCACTGTCAACAATGATCGTAATTTTGAATGGGATTAACGAGTAGATGACGGAAATCGATATCGGAAGCCATTTTGAAAACAAGGATGGTGACATCCGGTTTAGGTAAATTCTTTATAACCCCAACAATATGAGTATTTCCAGAATGAGAAAATTATGTACAGGGTGATTCATCATAAGGTTTTCTTTTTAAACTAGTGAAAAAAATTAAAAAATGAATCACGAAATGTTAATTATCACTTGAAAGAATATTCTTCACCATTTATTGTTTGAAAACGATGTCTTTTAAATGTCGACTATAGCAAATGGTCCATTTTTTGATGACGCGTTCAAGCATTTCAAATGGTGTCCGGCAAATCAACCGAGTTATGTTGGCTCCCAATGCTCCCATCGTTGCAGGCTTTCCTTATAGACATTTGACTTCACATAGCCCAATAGAAAAAGTCTATAGATGTAATGTTGCACTATCTACGTCGCCAATTGATAGGTGGACAGCAAGAAATTAAATGTTTACCGAATTTCTCATGCAATAATTCCATTGTTACATTACTTGTTTGCACGTGGCGCCGCACAGTGGCTGGAGGCTGACCAAAACCTCAAAAATTTATTTTTGAAATATTGATATTTTATATTTTTTGTAAATTTCTCATGTATTGAATGATGTATATTCAAAATTTTATGATCATTGGATAAGAACAAGATTTTTAACATGAGTTTAAAAGTAGCAAAGTCCGGACTTTTTAATGATTTTCATTTCCGAAACAACAACTGCCCTTTTCACTTCATATGCATGTTGCTCTTTTGATTTTGGTCCGATTTTAGCACAACTAGTCTCATTGTGTAGAGGAACGAAAGAAGTTGGTTAGTGAATAAAATACATTTGGTTAATTTGCTTGGAACTATGACTTTTTAGTTTAAATATGTTTGAGGTGGTCAGATCAAAAATACTTTTTTCACTAATGTATTCTGTACAAATTTCGGAATCATTTCGGAACGGTCACATAGTAGACATTCTATGGTAAATAACCTCTACTTTTGGAATATCATGGTCTCGTTCTGTGCATAGGAGCGCAAAAAAATTTAAGGAGATTTTGAAGCTTTGTTGCTGATGTGGAGGCGCATGGTGTGTTGTGTAAAATAGTTGAACAATCTACAGTAAACCAACACGTTATACATTGGATTTAAAGTAGTGTTCTTCATTTTTATGATATTGCTGACATTGGTGAACAGTAACGGAAAATCTATCATGAAAACGGGATCATAGTTATAAGAAAGGTTCAATGACACTGTATGGAAAAATGCATTTAATATTTTACGACTTTTGACATCAAAAATGAGTTTAGCACCTCAAAATTAGCTTAAATTGTGATTTTCAGCCAATTTAGGTAACATTTGAGGTTTTGTCCGACTTTTGTTTGAAGACCCGCAACTGTGCGCCATCCTATTGGAACCAATTATTGTGAAGACTACGGACTTCAAGTTCAGTCAGCAACCAGTCTGTTAACATGGCACGATAACCAAGATCCGTCAAATCGATTCTTCGCGATCATCAGGAACACACTCGGCCAATGCCGTTATGTTTTCTTCACAGGGCGCTGGATGTGGTCGAATTGGTCGTCTATCGTGAACTGCGACTGCGAACTGTGGACTCAGTTGGCCGATAATGGCGACCATAGTATGGTAGGAGCGCAATAAATGCCTTCCTCAAAGAGCCCCGATTCTCATAATGCAGTTGAACAATTTAAAGATAGTGAAACGATTTAAGTCGTTCCATCATGAAATGGCAAACAATACTTAACAACAAAAGTATGACAGTTTTCTGTTAGTACCCGTTAACCACTAGAAAATACTATGTTGAAAAAAAATAATTCATGTTGGATCGCCCTCTTGTAAATGTATATGGTTTTAGAAAATTTTGCTCAACTAAACTGCTATCTTGGTCTTCAAAATGACGCCACAAATCGATTTTCATCATCTACCCGTCAAGTTGCTTTAAAAAATACCCGCATGGTTACTTAGAGAATTCCGCTCAACCGGTAGTCGCCATCTTGGTTTTCAAAATGGCACCAAACATCCGTTTCCATCATCTACTCGTCAAACCCATTTCAAAAGTGCCCATATTGTTGGTGTTATCGAGAATATTGATCAACCGGAAGTCTTGGATTTCAAAACGGTTCCAAATATCTATTTTCATCATCTACTTCCCGAACCCGTTCCAAAAATCCCATATTGTTGATGTTATTCAGAATATTGTTCAATTTACGAACACTCGGTTTGGTTCGTAAATGGAAGGATCCATCATGAACTATCATCACAATCAACATTGTTGCGTGAAATATTCACTATTAGTTATCGCGGACAATTGAAGCCTACATCCAATGACCATTTGAACAAGATGAGCGTTGAACTCTAACGAATCATACCCACATACACATCGGATAAATTCATCTGATACTAGGAAACATGATGAATGTGCGAGCGAGACGTATTTCACCTACTCCAACTCAAGATCAACATAACTGCGCATTGTATATGACATGCCGCTTTCCTAGACATTCGAATCACTACAGACATAAAGGACATTTTCAAAGCCCCGCCGAAACCGTTCCTCTCATCACAGCCTGATAACTGCATCCACCCACTGCGAGTGTCAGTCGCTGTATACGGTTCCGCAATGACAGTCTAGTTTTCTCCTTATCAACGGATGAATTCCTTCGCCCTTAGAATAGTTGTGAACTGATAGAAAAATCATTGAATAATCCTTATAGTGCAATAGTTACTTGCAACAAACAGTAAAACATTAAACAGTTAATATTAAACGATTGAGTATGGTAGGACATAGTGACGAAATGGTGGTGAGACCGCAATCGTCTCCTCTTCAAGCAAAATCACCACAGCCAGATTTTCCGGTTTTCATACCACCCAGGAAACGGCAAACCGGAAAGAAAGCAACACTTGGCAATCATGTAGATCATATTGTAAATTTACAGGTATGTTAAAATTTGCGAAAGCAAATCATTTTTTGGTATTCCGATTTCGGGGTGGGTCCCCTTACAGACGCTTTTCGCTTGTTCCCATTATGTACCATTTATGGTTTATGCGCATGCATTCGAGTTTGTTTTGACGTCTCCGTTGTAAATACACCCCACGCCTTTGGGTTTTTGTGGGTGGTTGTGGTGGAAATGCAATGCATCGTTTATATATGCAACACGTGTTCAACGGTGTTTGTTTATTTCAGGGAAACAAAAAAGACTGGGATTTATCGATGGAAAACGATGATGTTCGGAGCAATAAGCGATGGAACAGCGAGGAGATTATCGAAATCAGTAACTGCAAGTCCAACGGGCAAGCAGATTGTTTGGACGAGGACGACGATCTCAATGAACTACAACAGTTTCATCCTCTGAAGGATAGCTCAACCGTTACACCGAGCAGCATTTCCGAAAGCAGTCTCGATAGAAAGTCTAGCAAATCTCACGAACTGCTAACCGGAAGCGGTAAACGATCTAAAAAGCGGGTGAACATTAGAACGGACGTCGATGAGATCAGCAGCAGACAGTCGCCGTCGGCTATTTGTAACTATGAAGATTTGGAATCTGGCGAAACGAGTGTTTTAAATGCGGAAATCGATCAGTACAGTTTGGACCGATACAACAGCAGAAGTTCGCAATCTCCGGATAATTACTTAACTTTGACAGGTAAGATGTGCAAATTTTTGGAGAAACTCGCCGCATTCCATTGTAATTTGCTTTATCAAATCCGGATGATTGTGTCGGCAGCTTTCACCCAAAGCTGCTGGATGGATCCCCATCATGGTACACCGTGTTCAATCAACACACAGTGAAAATATGACATAGCTACTCAGGCAAACACAATACAGTAAAGACCCGATTTTATCAGCACCCGATTGTGTCTACCCCCGATTTTGTGAGCTTTTTGACCTGATTTCATCAGCTTCATATGAAAATTGATAGTTAGTAGTTTGATGGGCTCTAGCAGACAAACCAAGTTGACTTCGAGTAAATCCTTTCTTGAGCATATTTTTCTTATCTTAGAGATCCGAAATATACAAAAAAAACAAATTCATTTTTTTTTTTTAATTTTGCACTATCAGACCCGCTTAAGGGAAGTTTGAGCTAAATAGTCAGGAAAGGTTATGAGGCAATATCTAGGGACTAAAGAAGAATATTTTAAGAGCTTCGGTTTCTTAAAAAGAAATAAATATATGTCCCAATTTTATCAATGTCCCCGTTTCATCAGCCCAAAATTCACTAAGGGGCTGATAAAAACGGGTCTTCACTGTAGTCATTCATTCAAGATTTTCAACGTCGTGAAATGCTTAGCGTGGAAGTTTTCCGTGACTTACTTTTTTGTCGGTTCCGACAGCATAAGTCAATAAGTGACTACGCTTGTCCGGACATGCCGCAGACTCAGGTGATTCGCTTGTGAAAATGCCAAAATACCCTAACTCCTGCGGTAGAAGACAAAAGGTTAAGTCACGCTTGACTACAGTCGTGATTCGCTGGTTGGGCCACACCTCTGTCCAACTAACGAATTTGATTCGTTAGTTGGACCGACTGACAGATGTCAAAAACTCTCCAAAGGAGACATTTGGAATGTAATTGCATCTATTCACATCTCTAATAATTGTCAGATTGATTGTCAAAGTTAATTTGGCATAAGATTTTGACATTCAGATGCTTTTTAGTTGGACAATGGACAACTAGCGGAGGTCCAACTAAAAAGCGGTCCAGTTAAAAAGTGTCCAACCAGCGAATCACGACTGTGGTGGTTTTATCAGGAACACAAGCTCGGTCTTCGTTCTTTTTTTTTAGAACTAGCGTCAATCTGGCGCTAACTTAGTCCTGTTACTAAGTTGGTGTCGGATTCTGATGTGACGAGGTCGAATTGCAAATTCCATAACTAGTTTAGTTATAGGTTTTGTGCTCTTCACGCGCAAAGATGGCTTTAAACAATTTTCTCCTTCATGGCGAAAGAATAGTTTTTACCAAAATTGTTCTCCAGGAGAAATACAGCATAATTCATTTTGATCCCCTCCATTCCTTTCGTAGACAATTGAGACTTCAAAATAACTGACATAATATTATACCTCTAGTTTGGGAAGTGTTGGTATGACGGGGCTAGTGTTTTGCCGAGTATGCGTTCAAGTGTTTACATAAATATAAGTTTATATGTTTGGCCTGTATGTATGTTAATCTTTAAATGTACAATTACCCTTATAGGTCAACCGAACTCCTACTTGATGAATTCATCCCCGGTGACTCCAGTTAGTTTAAATTAATATTTATGAAATGATCATTGTTCAAGTCGATACAGATGATCAAACCCCACAATACAATCATTTTTGGATCTGTTTTATATTCTATTAAATGAGCATTTATCATGCAATATCAATATTATCTGTTTCTTCAGGTACCATCAAGCGCGGCCGCAAAAAAGGCCAATCTGTGGATGTACAGTTGAACATATCACGCGAGGAATTGGAACAGATAAACAAGCAAGCACTAGCCGCCCACGAAGAAGCCTGTCGCACGAAGCATAGCTGTTGCTGTCAGTGTACACTACGAGTCGGAATTCATATTCTACTGCTCTCGATTATTAGTTTTCCAATTGTTACACTAACGACCAGTATTTACTCGTTTTACATTGGTACTGTCACGTGGTACAACATGTTCACCTATTTCAACGAGGAAAGATCGTATCTGCACAAATTGCTCATGTCACCACTGCTGATTTTGGCATATCCGTTGGCCATAGTGATGTGTACGCTGGGACTAGGATTCTATGCCGGGATCCGGCAGGTTACCATTCATTTTACCACCTGGGTGAATGAGATCTGCGACATAGAAAAAGGTTTCTACGGATGGTTGTGCTCGTTTCTACATCTTTCTGACTGCAGCCCATATGAAGTGGTTATTCTGACGGACATTTGTCCTTCTGGAGGGTCAGGCGTCGGAGCGGATAGACCACCGCAGAGCGAATCGACACAGATTAACTCATCTACTGAGGAACTGTCGCTTTAAATTGAAATAGACTGTGTTGATATAGTATACAGGGGTTGCCAACTAAAAGCGTACGTATTGGTTTAGTTTCGTGTTTCGTATTCTAGCTTTTAATCGGGGTAAGAAGTAGATTAATAAATAACTGCCATATACAAAATTTGATCAAATCGGTTATGATCGATCCCTCGCCCTATCACAACAATGAAATATTATGAGGGACCAAACAAATTTACATTAAGATTTTGTGTGTTATTATTTTATTATGTACCTTTGATGGCCTCTGGTATTTTATAGGTGAAATCCACGACTCACATATACCAGGTTTGCTACTCCGCTAATGTGAGTTTTCTGTGACGTCATTAAACTCGTTGAAATAAACTGTTTTCTCGAAAGGTGGCAATTGATAATATTCGTTCTTACAATAAGTTCTTACGGCGGTAAATAATAATGCGCAACAAATTATTTATGCAAATGACGGCATAGGCATAGGTTCCTTGTAATCTACCGGATGCCGATCACGCATTACACGAATTTAAATATACATTTCATCGAATTGCTTTCGCTTACGATTTGGATGACACCCGTTCTACGAATGTTTACTCTCTAAGGAGCTAGTCTAGTATATGTAAGTCGTGAGTGAAATCTTTGACTTCCATTCAATTTAGTACAGTACTTGCTTTAGAACTCGGATATATGTACGTACAAGTATGATGTACGCACAACAATAGCGACAAACACGAAATAAAATTACACGTAAGATTATGATTCAACTAGTGGTTAGCCAAAGTCTGTTCGTATAAAACCATATCTACATGTTAAAAATCTACTAGTCATGAAAATGTTAATCCATATAAGCAGGCAGAATCAGAAATAAAGCGTGACTCATTCAGTGATAAAACAACGAGAATTACATTTCACCGCTAATTTTTTTTTAAACGTTATCGAAAATCCATCCATAAATATTAAAAATAGAATATACCCACAAAATTACAACCATCAGAGGGGTTTCCAAGTAAGTCACACCATTCTGTCTCACCCATTACTTTGAGATTTACGCTGCGTACAGAAATTGCCTGTACAGGGAATGGCTTAAGCAACAGAACAAATACTAAGAAAACGCCTAAATTTTTCGAATTTGAATATGAATTCCTTATTTGTTCTTCTGAACTCCCTGTAAAGAAGGGGGGGGGGGGGTTACAATGAAACACATTTTTTCAATGTTTTTGCCTTTCTCATATAGAAAGGTTATGCAATCGGTCGGAATTTCGACTTTTTAACCGAGGCCCGCAGGGACGAATCTCTTTTGTCGTTCGACTCAGTTCGTCTAGATCGGAAAAAAGTCTGCATGTGTGTGTAAGTTATTAACTAAAGAAGCATGACTTCAAAACAAGTGGATTTTATTATTAACCATAGCAACCCTGTTTGAATAGCTACATCGTTATACAAGTGTAAACTAGACTTGCCACCCAGCTCTCGCGTATCAATAAGGTATATATAGGTGTGGCAGAACACACGGTTTGCTAGTGTTGGCAACCAAAAATATGTAAACAATCCAGAAGCACAACGGGTCGACGTCATAGCGGTCACACGATTCAATGGGAGCGGAACGACCGCTATGACGAAAGCAAGTCAATTTATACTGTGATCACTCACACCACTCATGTAAGATTCATCTCACGAATACCAAAGTGCCATCTTCGCCAGACCTGTATATACGACATTGCTCGCGTATGACAGATACAGCTATTCAAACAGGGTTGCTATGATTAATAATAAAATCCACTTATTTTGAAGTCATGCTGCTTCTTTAGTTGATAACTTTTCTCAGCGAATTTTCATAAACTTGCAATATTCCCCGAATGTATTCAATAGAAGAATACCTTTAGAAATATATAGTGTTCTGATTGATTGATGAGGTGTTTTATTAAGAATTTATTTTCAATGTTACCAGATTTGCCATACAAACTTCCATATAAACTTTGAAATTTTTGGAGGGTCCGTAGACACAACCGATCGGTACTAAAATTTGCACAATTACTAAGGGCCATAAAAGGAATCAGTAGAGCCTGGTGGAGCTAAAAGTCAAAAATTGAACCAGTCTAGTGTGTATGTATGTATGTATGTGTCAAACAATCTCACCGATTTTTGTGAGAAATGGCTGGACCGATTTGCACAAACTTAGTCTCAAATGAAAGGTACAACCTTCCCATAGGCCGCTATTTAATTTTTTATTGACCGGACTTCTGGTTCCGGAGTTACAGGTTCAAGTGTACGATCACAGCAAATTCCCATATAAACTGGTACCACCATGATGTCCAAATGATGCAATATATATTAAAATGTGCACAACATTATTGGATTTGCGTGTCTAGATCATCAATGACCCATCGAAGTCACCTTGATCACATTGGCCACCTATGACGGCCAAACGATGAATCACGGGAAACTGAATAAAAAAATTTCTTCCCATCATAGTGAGCGAATTCTACACTAAAATATAAGATTTTCCTGGTTTTATAAAGCCATTTTCCGAAATTCAGACTTCTTTTGGTTCATCGAGTAACTACAAGTCTAAGCTTTAAAAATCTTACTAAATTTCCTATTTCAGACAATTGTATCAAGAGTTATAATGTTCGCCGTGGCGCTCCTCGACGTGGAAATGGTTGGACATCTACTTTTGGCACGTTCGCATGTGTCGGTCTGCGTGACTGAATAATACTTTTTTTCGTACATATTGAATGTATAAATAAATCTTTTCATTACACAAGAGGTGCTTGCTTTCGAAATCGTAAAACAAAATTACTTTCAGTTTGGGTGAATGACCATCAGGTTAAAACCAATAAAAAACAAATTACAATTGCGATTACTTTCGGTTTGTCTAGTCTAGTCTAGTCTACACCTACACAGCCAATACATGTAGAGGACCTGCAGTCAATATTAATGTTTGTGGCACATGTGGTATGTGATACAATCAAAGATAAACTCAAGATAGAGTGGTCAGGTATTTTTCATGTACCATTAAAGTACGACCTCTCGCTGAACGCGGTTCACCGTCAGAATGACAAGTCACCGACAAATTGAAGCGAAGCTTTGCGCAACAGCAAGCAGCGTCAATCTAAGCATCGTATCCAAGGGAATGTTTCTTGTTATTTGTTCTCTGCTAAAATAGGTAATTACTATAACAAACCTGTTTATTTTCTGAATCGAAAATAATCGAACATGAGCCAGAATTTTTCAATCGTTTGTATAGGACCTAGTAATCTTGAGTTTATCTTTAATACAATCATTAAAGCGGCCAGGCCAACTGTGCAGCGTACAAAATGAAGATAATTCAAAATTATACGGCATTCAAATTATTTATTTAATGAAGAATTCGATCAGCGAATTATTATGAAGCTTGAATAAGGAAGAAACGTTAACAACCATACCGACCGCTTCAATTTAATTTTTTTCATTGCACTCCGCATCCATTGCTCTACCTGCTTCCCCTCACACCACTCCCCCCCTCCCCCCCAACTCTCTCACCCCTTTCTCTCAGACCAACCTCACAGCAGCATTCCCTTCAACCACCTATATACCAAAATACGTTATGTTGTTCCCGACGTATCCTACCCCTGCCACTAATTATCCCCCACTTCCTTACCACCCCGCATTTCAAAATATGTTAACATAAAGACAACATTGAACTCAGTTAAGTTAATTAAATATTATATTTTTTTTGGTTGAAGTGTGTCAGAGTCGACGTGTTGCTCATCAGGCTCGCGGCAGTCGTGCACTTATATATACTTACCAAGTTCAATAAGAATGCAATGATAAATGAGAAAGGCACAATTGCACCACTAGGTGGATTAAAACAGATTTTTTGATGAGATGCTATCTTATGACAAATCTTATGACAAACGCCATTTTGGGGCAAACTGAGTTATGTATGCCACGATACTTGCCTGAAAAATATCTACAAAGTGGTGTTTTCTGAATTTTGAAAGTCTGCAGTGGTATACAATTCATTTTTAATTTTAAACTTAGTGACAATATCTTTGTTCAGGACTTTTGGCATGGTTCAACAGAATAGCACACTTAACTCATTCATATTTCAATCTGTTATGTCGTTGACCATTGTCGAAAATCAGAATTGTTTACAAATAATTTATTGTGTTGCTATACACAAATGATTGAAGGATAAACATCATATTATATATCCAATCAAAAAGTGCATTTTGTTTCTATATTCATTGAAACGATTCACCATATTTAAAATATCCATAAATGTAAATAAATTTTTGACATTCGATTAAGTTGGGCTCACGGTCAATTAGCATTCGTACAAATGGGTCTTTTGCTATTAAGGTCAAACGACCCATTTAGCTAAGTAACATTCGGCCGGACGATATTCGACTGAATGGCCTATTCGGCTAAAATAAAAATGGCTTTCGATCAATTGATCTAGAATCAATGAATGTATTAGAAAATATCTGCATAAAAATTATTTTTTACAATTTATTATCAATATTTTGTCTTTAACATACATTAAAAAGCCAACACTGGTATATTATTTATGAAATTTTAAATTGCATCTCTTGCCTTCGCTTCAGATAGAAGGTTCATAATGGTTATTGAAAAACTAAATTTGAAAGTTACATTACATATTTTCGATTAACCAATTTTTCGCGTATTTTGATGAAAATTGTTAGTTTCCTGAAAAAGATTTATTAGAATTTGTAAATAATCATAATAAACAGAGCAGACCCCATCATAGCATAGCAGAGCAAAATCGAGCGTACTCATCATGGGTGGCTGATACAGTGATGGTATAGTTCACTGTACACCTGGCGATGTCTTAATGATCGCTAAAAAGAAGAGAATGTTTGTTGCATTCACAAGGAACCCACGCAATTTTCATAGGCATGGATGGAAGATTTTGTTAGTAGGGAAAGAAAATTGGCAGTGGACATAATAATTATGGTCTGGTATGAATTATATAATGAACTACAAAATAACAATAAAATAGGTTGATCTCACCAAATTTTCTTGAATATCCTGCTATAGGAACATGTTTCAGGCACCACATTCTCCATGTATTCTGCTGGTACTGTTTTAACCACTATGTTCAAGGCCAAGCGCTGTATTCGTCGAATGCAGATCTTTGATATTTTCGTTCTAGGTTTCAATAACAGTATGCAAATGCACAGGAATAAACCCGACATCTGCCATTCCGAGTAACTGGATAGGGATTTCTCTGTCGACTAAAAGGTGACAGGACTTTTAGTCATGCTCTATCTGAGTATGCCGTACTATTCGTTGAACCCGTGGGGAAGATAACGTAGGAGAGAATAGTTACCTCGGAAAAGCGACAGACTCCGCGCTGAAATGACGGAGATTGAGTATTCCTTTCCTCGAAAGGCACTGCGTTCACATGGTGCAAACAAGTGCTGATCTGATCGTGTAATGATGCTTGGAATACAGGTTTGCAGTCGGTTTCACAGCTTTTGCACATTTACATTTACAACGCACTCGTTGCTTCCACGTCGTTTAAACGAACAGACTTCTAAATGGGAATAACCTATTCAATTTTCACCAGCGGTATGTTATTGTTAGTATTGTGTTATTTATCAGTGTGTAATTGGGCTATCTCAACATCGATTTCTGAAATGTAACTATGTTATGTGATCGAGTGCGTTTGCGTGTAAATAACAAATTTAAAACAGTATAAGAATAGAAGATAAATAGATTTGCTAAATTGTCAGCAAAACAAAAATTAAATAGGGTAAACGAGCCCTTATTCATCTCATTAGTCAGGATGTCACACTATTTCGTTGATAACTCGGCCTACTGTAACTGGATTGCACTTAAATATATTTCAACATCTTTGCTTCGTTCCTAAGAAGTAATACATTGAAGAATCGGACCTGGAAAATGTAAAATACTCACGTTTGAGTGAAATGAAAAGTCGAGTACAACGCACCCTTATTCATCCTACCATTTAAGCTAATGCGTTGAACGGAGATAGCAGACACTGCTCTAACTAATGTGTTCAAATGGGTGGGATGAATAGAGGTGCTAAGATGAATTAGGGAGCTGTTACCCTACATAACAGTTCTTTTAAAAATGTAGTTTTTCTTATACAAGCGTGTTTTCAATGGTAACAGGGCGACCAAGATGCACCTACCCGAATTTTGGATTTTTGTAAACAAACTAACAAAATAATTTACTGTTTTACTTACCCCTTTATTTTCCCTGCTCACACTACTCTGTTCCATCGTACTGCTGCTGCTACTGAGCTGAAAGGCGGGCATTTCCATTCTCCGACCATTTGGGAATACAACGCAGCGGGCGCGCTCCGAAACTAACTCCCTTTTCTAGATGGCCGCATTACACGTAATAGTCAAACTAAACTCTAGCATTTATTCACAAATATCAAACTACACTTATATTTTGTTGGCTATTTTCGGCAAAAACTAAACTAAAAGAAACGAAAGCAATGAAATTGAAATACGGATAGGTATTCTAGAGCGAATCAGTTATAAACTTAGAACGGAAAACTAGTACTAGGCAGGCTCATATGCACATGATCGAAAGGAAATGTGAAGAGTCCTTTGCCTTCTGCTAAGTAGGAGTTGGCCGTTGCACCCAAGTCTACCGCATGGTCCTTGATAAAACATAACTCATCATCATGTTTTACTGCCGACGCATACACTTATTTAGACCAACAGAATCGTTCACAAAAGCTGAAGCATACAAAATTTACAAGGAAATTAGGAACTGCGGTGATTATTATGTTGTATAAACAATGCAGTTCACGGACTGTATAGTACATATTCGGGTATTTTCCACCCTGTGCAAAATTGTCGCCCTGACGAGTTACACCGTGCGTCCATTGATGACATTTAATCTGTAGGCCATCGTCGGCTTCTGTCCATAGCAGTAAAATGTGAAGATTCAACTACAGTATCATCAAAGTTCACTACCCACACGAAGCGAGACCCGAGGATGAGAAATATGTATTTGACGCTCTCTTGGAGTGTAGCTATGGCAGCTTCTCGTGACTGGATGGAACGCTCATTATCGGCGACATGAATGGCCATATAGACAATGAGGTCAGTCAGCACAACGTTACGAACGAGAACGGCTTACGATGTGAAACTGCGCAGAACATTCAACAAGATTCGCTCTTAGGCTGCATCCGAACATGGCAACCATTGACGTAGCTTGCAAACTTGCGTTCAAATAAAAACTTCGAAAATGTTAAGGAATTTGTTGCATTTTTCCAAGCACAATTGTAATTTTCTAGTCAGGGCTGGACATTGCACAACTCACATACCATATGGCTACTATTCAGCGTGCTGAGTATTATTCGTGTGATCTTTGTGAATCCGATTATGGAATCTCATACCATTTAATATTTAACTGCCCTGCAATAATGAACTTGCGTATCCGGATTTTTGGTTCTCCATGTAAAGATTAATCTATGTACAGAGAGCTAAAACTCAAAGATATGCTATTGTTGTTGGTGGTAAAGAGCTATGGGCTACTGGTTTGTGTTGTTTTTGTTTATTTGTTATAGCAACACCAACAGACACTTTGGCCCCAATGGTGGCTTTTAGCGTAGTTACACTTAAGGATAGACAAAAAACATATTTTATCATATTCTAGTGCAGTGAAAGTCGAATCCTGTCGCAACTTAAAAACTCACTGAAGTCCAGTAACAGGGCTGTTGTGACCGTAATTGGTTCTCCTACAAGGTAGTCGCAGCAGAGAGTTAGTATGCAGTGTTCGAATGCGGGCTTGTAAATTCAGGCGATCTAGGATTGTAGAGCAATCCACTCTGGCAGAGAGTAAGTCCGAAACGAATAGGGCTTGAGAGTAGTCCCTCCGGATGTTGAGTGTATCGAGGTGCATTAACTGGCAACGGGTTTCATAGCTCGGCAATTGGAATCTGTTACATCGTGGGAGATGTGGAGGAGAAAAGCGTATGAATCGGCGTTGTGCATTAATACGGGTTTAAAACCATTCTGTTTAGATCACACCACGTACTAACGACCACAAGTTCCCTCTGAAAAAGCTCGGCATCGGTTTTATCCTGTATTTGTCGAAAAAAATTCATAACGTCAGTGAAAGATCCTTGTAATTTGGTATTGACGTCATTGAAGTTGGGGAGGAATATTACTGGACCGAGATGGCTTCCTTGTGGGATGCCGAATGTAGCGAGGAATGGTATTGATAGGCATGGTGATTCGGAGTTGCCTTCCATCGAGGTAGGAACAAGCGCAGAAGTGGTCGTAGTCGATCGTTTAGGCTTAAAACCGTGTTGGTCACCTGAAATGTGGTGTTTACAATGAAAGAAAATTGTTTAAAACAGCCAGCTCGAATAGTTTTGATACGACACTTTAACATTCCCCGATAATTATCAATGTTCGATTTGATTCCTTTTTTATGAACTGGAAACATGTGCGTTGGGGGTCCGGGAAACTAGATGTTTTCAGTTTGGATTGTATAGTCATGTCATTTTCCATTTCCCTATCATTTCCTTCCACCATCCCTTCCCCCGTCCCATCAAAACAGCGATGAGACGACATTGAAAGGCAAAACAAATTCTAATACTATGGGGAACGTGCCAATCGAGCCAATAAATTTCGGATGATCCTACCATTACTTTAGCAAATGCGCACGAGGTCGAGCGACAGTTATTTATCGTTTACTTTGTTTACTTTTTGCTCTGGCTCGAACAGAAGTCGTTGGACTGAAAAAGTTCTTTTTGTTCTATTAACACACACCATTTTTAAAACGTGTTCAAAATATACGTATATTATCTACAGTTTTCCACGCACTTCTCGTAAACTCGCATATTCTTGAACGTTTTGATTGATAATCACAGGTCTTCGTTTCTGATGTATAACTGTAACCTGAAATGGAGACAAATTCTCCATCAAATGCTTCAATACCGATCCGATAGAAATATCAAAAATATATTCGTTTGTCTGCTCTTGCGGTATAAACTTTGGAACAGTGAAAAAAGTGGAAAGACTATTACGAATCCAAACTAAAATTTAACAAGTACGGAAAATTTTATAACAACGACATACTTATCGCATCTGCATATCCATCTGTGATTGATCTGGAAGCATCGAGTAGAACAGAATATAAGCGGCACTGGAGCACACATCCGACATATCCAGATGCGAGACGGTATGGTCATCGAACTTGTACCACCTGAGAAAAGATTCGATCATTTAGCATTCCCACGGTACAGTGCACAAGTGACCTTACTTTTGATGGACCGAATTTCGGCAAAATGCAGTATAGTGCCCACTCTCCATCGAACCATAGTGATTTGAAACCCCATACAGGTGATACCTCCGAGTTCTCAGTTTCCTGTTGCGGTTTAGCTCAGATGGTGCAATATGCGCTGTCATGTCTAACGCGTCCAGTGGGAATAAAACATAGCTTTGTTTTTTCCTATACACGGTGGAAATGGAATCAGGGTCTGCGTAGAAACGCTTGAAGTGAATAACCATTATCGAGGGCAATCTAGATATGTCCAACTTTTTTATGGCATCTTGATTGCTTTTACACCTTGGACAGCTCCAGCCTCGTATGTCTTCTCCATGGAAGTACATCTCCAGACAGTCCTGAAAAGTGGTACATAATCAATGGTTATGTTCGAAAACCACTCAACACCATAGACATTTACCTTCAAATGACACCTATTCGCATCGTGAGGGAGTTCTAGACTGAGACTCGAAAAAGATTCGTATGTGGCACTTTCCTTCCCGCATCGTCTGCATTTCACTGTACTTTTGATTTGCCCGTAAAAGAGTTGGGATACATAGCTTTCCTTGTATTTCAAGTAGTCTAACCACGCCTTTTCCGAAGCTTGCAGATCATCTAGGCTCGCATCAATCTGCAATGCAATGCTTGGTTTTAGGATGATTGTTTCGAACCATTTAGTGAACGTAGTGTTTTGATTACCTTCATCGTTACAGTCTGTAGATCAGAATGAAGCCAGTCCATTAAGATTGTAAGGAACTCATGTGAGTCTTGTTGTTCGACTCCGCTAAATTGTCGCTCGTATTGCCCAACTACGTACTGTAATGTTCCAAAATTAATTCAGCTGCAGCTCATCCATAATAAAACTGTACTAACCCTCAAATTCTTACTCGCAATGCACTTGTATTTGCCCGTCCATAAGGCGTATATTACAGCTGCAACCTCTTCCGCAATTCGACCGCGAGTTTTATTTTCTCTGTAAATAAATTTAATTAACAAAATAACCGTATGTAGTAAGTGTAGCAAGACTCACCTATTTAGATGGCCTTTGAACGTTCCTCCGACAAAATATTCGGTCAGAAATGTAGTATTGCTCAGGCACTGGAGAATGCTATTCATGTAGCACGTGTTGCCTAAATTTTTCAGCCCTGTTAAGCCGCGTCCCTAGCAATCAAATGAATCACAAACCATTATTATCTAATCAAATTATCCGATTAAAATTCCATCGGAATGCTAAACCAAGCTATCGACACTCAAACCATCATATCAGCTAGTTCAGGAATACAAAACGGAAGGAAAAATCAATGGGCATTGATAGGGAAATGATCCCGATTATGGGACACCTGCATATTTTTGTATATTTGTTCACTTAGTACTATGACAACAGTGAGTGAGCCAAATATGTATAAACGCAGCAAACGCTTTGTAATTTATCATGCAAAAATGATGAAACAATTGTTTTAAAACAATGAGATCAGACACGGTTATGAATATCATATCCTCAGCTATGCTATAAAAAAGTCATTTTCATAAGCAAATAGCACTATTGCCAGCTTAAACCTTTTAAATTTCTATTGGCATTGCTTCATATTTTCAAATAGATTTTTTTCACTTGTCTCACAACCAAGGACAAGTTTTTTTTTTATCAAAATAGATACTTCTAAAATGTTTTCAAATTTCTTTTTCAAAATAGGATAGGTATAGGGTACGATTTTCTAATAATCAAAATTAGATTATCCGATCAAAATCTGTTTCACAACCTGGGACATCCCCCTACATACTAGTTTCCCGAAACAGAATTTCTAAGGTTTTGTACACGACGCACAAGTGGCGCATTCATAAAGCAATTGAATGCCTGTTCACTTTGCATTGCTTGCTATGTTTTACTTGCATCAGCAAATTACGCTAATCTGTGGATTACAGCGAAATTGGTAGATAGGGAAAAAACTCCTCTGAATGGAATAGTGATCCTTAGAAGTGGAATGATGGTCCTTTATCCACTACCTTCCTGGGAACCACTAGAAAACTAATGGCCAAAATGAGTTTGACGTATCAAAAAAGTAAAAATTAGACGTATTTCTTTTGTGGATTTGTCAAATTTCTGCTCATTTGGATACCTTTTCTTAGTCACACTTACAGAGGTCTATAAATAAAAAATAGCCCCTATCGGCCCATCCTTGAGTCGATTCCTAGTCCCGCCAGGAGTACTTGCTCCAAATTTGAAGCAAATTGGACAAGTCTAGCTACCGTACCAACGTGTCTGAAATTTGTATGGGATTTTTCGAAAATTTATATGGATTTTCATCGCTAGGTAGCACTGTATGCAATGTATCATCACTGTCCGTGAAAATAAGAAAGATAATTCAATTGTCTATTGAACATGTTATTGAGGTAGACCTAACCATCGATTTCCAAAATTGTTTCGTTAGTGGAAATTAGTGGAAGTACTGATATACATCCCCTCATGCAAAACTGACTCAGACTTCACTTCGTTACAAGTTTAATAACTTCTTTTAAAAAAAAAAGCCAGATTGACTACCAGTCTTCAAAGAAATTGTAAACAATTAAATTATCTTTCTTATTTACACGTACAGCGAAAATACGTTGCATACAGTGCTACCTAGCGATGAAAATGCGAGCTAGTGAGGTTTCTTCATGTAAATTGTCGAAAAATCCCACTCAAACTTCAGGCACGTTGGTCCGGTAGCAAGACTTGTCCGATTTGCTTCAAATTTGGTGCAAGTACTCTTGGTGGGACTAGGAATCGACTCAGGGTGGGATTGTGTTTTTAAATTTTCATCATTTTTCTGGGCAGTCTAATATGCACTCATTTCTACGACAAGCAGTATATCGCACATCTTTTTCTTCTTTAGAAAGCAAGGAATTAACTTTTCGCCGATTAGGAAACTGCGAAAGTTACTGATAATGCAGAATGAAAGCCCAATAATTTTTCGGCTTCGAACTAGGGAAAGGGGTTCCTATTTGGGCCCCAGTAGGTAGAGGGTCTTCTTTTTTGAATAACTTTTAAATCTATTCTTTTATTTCATTTTATTCTTATCTGTCACGGTACAGTAAGTTTGACGCGCTCTTCTCACACAAACCATCAGTTTGTGCCTTAACGAGTATTGCAAATGCCGTTATTCAAGCGACTGGATTTTATTCTTGGAAGGAGATTCTCTGTCTCTGTGGAGTGCGCATAAGAACTTCTGCTTATGGATCCAACCCTTTTTGGCCCTTCATACAACGATAAATTGAAAGTCGTTTGCTAGCGACATTTGACTGTACTGTTAAAAGCAACTGCAGCCACTGGCGTAGCCCTTGCACTGATGGTGGGTTCACTACATCATCATCGTCATCATCATCGTCATCATCATCGATGAAAACAAACATAAACATGAAGAACCTCATTAGTAGAGTGGCTCGACATTTTTCAGCACAGCCTCTTTTGAGTTCCTTTTATGGTCTCAGTGCGTTCAAAGGTTGTATGGGATTTCATATAGGAAAATCAATTATTTTGCATTTACGTTAATAAAGGCACTATTTCACTCAATATGAAAATCCATCTTTATAAAACTATGGTTCAAACCTTGATGAAGAACTGTGTCAAAGACGGTAACTAGCTGCGAGTTTCAAAAGATAGTACCAACAATTTTAAAATTTTTGGTTCAAACCAATTGCAAAAATTCATTGTTTCTTCCAACACTGCCAGTGCACTACCGACATTTTAATAAATAAATTAGAATACATTCATCGTAGAGACTTGGTACCTTTGAATGAAATATTCAGAAATAATAGCTAAATAACGTAGACGTAATCAGAAAATAAACATGGAAAAGGGGGGACATTTTTGAGTATATCCCAACCCTTTTCTCAATTGTTCAGTATGAGACAAAGAGTACAGCTTCAGAGCAGATTTGGACCTTCGAACTAAGAAGTATGTTTACGTGTTTGAGTGCAACTATTTAAACTGCTCTGCTGTTATCTAATTTGAAACAGTACATACACGCAGCGAAATTTCACATGATTAAACCAACAAAATTCATTTTTGATATCAATCGACAGTCTATTTTTGATTCGAAACTTTTTGATTGTTCAATATACAATATTTTATTATTGAACTAACAATATTATGTTCATTCCAACCAAATTTTATTTAATTTTGGTTTTGACTAGTAGTAAATCAGTGTGTATTGAAAATGTTTGTGCGTGTTTGCGGTGGTATTTTTCATTTCTTAATGAAAATTACAATTTATTAATAAAAACAAAAGTACAAATTTTGGAATATCGATTTCAACAAATTTCGCAGCCCAGTTAAACCAAACTCAACAATGAGGTAAGTGTCAATATTAAAATGATTAATAACATTGGCAGTAACATAACCTTTGACACTTTCAGAACAACCTCAAAATGCAGAAAATAATAACGGGCAAATGATCCTACAAAGTTTTTAAATTTACAGTAAATTTAAAAATAAAGCAATAAAATTATTGAATTTTATTTTATTAACAAACATCAACAGTACATATTTTCTTCTATATTCGTTGTATTTTCAACTGAATCATATTGTGGGACCAATCGTGTTCACAATATTAGATCAATAATATTGGCTATCGTTTCAACAATAATATTGTTGATTCAACCGATGATGTGATTGAAATCTAGAAACGTCAAAACCAGAATTTATTGTAGAAATAACAATATTACGGATTGAATCAAGTATTGAATATTATTAGCCCTGAGATAATAATAATTATTGTTGAGTTTGAACCAGAATATTGTTATATCTACAATTCATTTTTCTGCGTGTAGGTACTTAACCTTTCCGCAAACATGCATAAATTCATAACGCGAGCGTTCATAAGCTTTACAAATTTTAAGGTTCAAGTTACCTTTTTTGAGCATGTGTTAGATTTGAACGCTGGGTAGTATGGGTAGGAAAAATTGTGTTCAGCTTTGCCACCGGATTATCCATTTAAACCTTTTCAAAATTCTAAAAGAATAATATCAGCCGATTCATTAGATCACAACGATTCAAATCATACAAAATAGCTGCTGGAAAAACTATCGGTTTCGCTAAATGGTGCTTTTGAAAAAGTGGCTGTGATTTTTTGTCACACTACCACACCGTACTGGGGTACGCAACACAACTGCGCAATGAAAAAACCACAGCCACTTTTTCAAAAGCACCATTCAGCTAAAGCCGATCGTTTTTCCAGCAGGTATTTCGCATGAATTGAATCGTGATGATCTAACAAATCGACTGATATTCTTCTTTTAGAGTTTTGGAAAGATTTAAATGGATAATCTGGTGGCAAAGCTGAACACAATTTTTCTTACGCACACTACCAAGCCTTGAGGTAACTTGGGCCTTAAATCCTTATTTCTTAGCCGTTCGGAAACCGAATTAAAAAAATGCACATCCATAGATTCCTTGAAGTCTCTGAATTGTTGCTATTGACAGTTTCGTTTGAGAACATAGGAACGATACCATATTTTTAACCATCATTTAATCTATTTTCCAATTTATAAGTTATAAGTAAAGCTTTGTTTACAATCTTTGCCGAAAGGGTAATTAGCTTTCTACCGTTTCAAAGAAGATAGTAGTTGAGCCATTAAATAGTAGTATTCCACCACCTAAGACTTCTTAATTCGATGGTCAAAACCTACACTGCTGATGATTTCTTTATCTTATACTAAAAAATATTAAAAAAGGGCTAAGGAGTACTCGCCCCTCAGCTCTTTTATTCAATTTCTGACTATGTCTATGTTATTCAGCAAATAATATTTCATTCATAGGTACCAAGTCAAGAATATATTATCATTTATTTAAGTTTAAAATGTCGATGTCGGTGGTGCATTGCAAGTGTTGGAAGAAACGATGAATTTCTGTAATTCGTTTGAACAATAAGTTTTTAAATTGTAATAACTATTTTTTGAAAATTCGTAGCTGGTCTTTGACAATGTTGTTAACTAGGATTTGAACTATAGTTTTACAAAGATGGTTTTTCATATAGAGTGAAATAATTGATTTTCTCATATTAAATCCCATACAAACTTTGAACGCAATGCGCAAACCCGGGAAACAACCAACCGCTCCCAAATTTTGCATATGCGTTTGGGACCATTAAAGGAACTCAAAAAGTACTGTGCCCGCTAGTTAAAATCAATTTCAAGTTTTCCCATACAACCGTGAGCCACTCTACTCATCTGCTGTTAAAAGAAGAGCTCCCAGAATGGCGCTCACAGGAAATTACCATGCGAAGGTTGACAACTAATAATGACTAGTTTCACATCAAATATTGTATTATCTCGAGCTGAATTTTATGTGCAGATGAAAAAAAAATCTCGGCAAATAACAAACGTTTGATATCTGAAATTGCATTACAATATATTTACAAGTTTATGTTTTCGTTTCGCAGTGCGTACTGGAGATTCTTTCCCGTGTGCTGGATGCAGAATAATTGTTTTGAAAGTTGTAGTGCATCTGAAACAAATATGTCGATAAATGGAACCTTCGTATTTCTGAACCACGTGTTATAACAGTAGGGTTATCCTAGCGTTTAACGAGTGCTTTGATAGTGAACTAATCATCGAAGGGGTTCTTCAGCTAAAATAAAGTTATGCTACAGTGCAATATTTGACATATTTTTGTCCGTATAACGAGAAATGAAGCGGTAATTAGCCGCGAGTATTTGTGGTTTTGTTAAGCGTCGTTGCGTCCTGTTTCGGTTAGGTAAAGGTAGTTTTATTTTAATTAAAAATTGGATTTAGACGATAATTCTAAGAGGTGCGAAATGGGATCAAAAAAACTACTGACAGAACAGGTACATTGCCCTACGCGATAAACTAAGTACAGGGACAACTATCAATATATTATATAATAGCAATTCTATCTCAACATTTCATACAAATCAGTATCTGTTCATTTATGTGTTGATACATAATAGACACTGATTTGTAGAATCAGAGACATTCGATATTTTGCAATTTTATTTTAGGCGCCCTAATATCATTTCATTAAAAGTTAGACAACAAATAACGTTACATCACATGGTTGCTCTTCTTCTGCTGGTCGAAGTACACGAGTAAGAAAATTGCAGACTCAGCACATTTTGTGGTACACACAAAAAACGAAGAAACAGATATAAACATGACTTACGTCACATTAAGTAACGCAACCTTGAAAAAAGAACAATATATGTCGTCGAAATGTCGGTCGTTATTAACAGGCGACTATTGTCTAATTTCACTTTATAGTTTATGGGTCATTCCACGTCAGATTTACAACCAACATTTTATTATCCTTCCAAAAAAATTCTTGTATTCATTAGCTAAGAATAATTGACACTCGTTTTTTGTTTTAACTTTTGAACATTTTTCAATCAACTCGGAAACTATTCGATGTATGGAAAAAAATAAAATAAAAAAGTTGCGTTTTTGCATGACCGGATTTTTTTTAGTGTTGTCCTATTGGAGCTGGTCTCGGCAGGGCTCCTTGTAAGAATCACTCACTACAATTGCAAACGAGACGGGTAATGTCGCCCACAAAAACACTGCTTAAGGCCAAATGTACGTTTCAGATATAGGGGAAGATGGAGTAAAACGCACCCCCTAAGGAAATCTAATCATAACTCAGCTATAGAACATCATTTGGGAGAATTTAATCAATGATATCGTTTAGCCAACATTTTCCTCTGTAATCACAATCATAACGCTTCGCAAAATATTCAAAAACATGAAAATAATGTAATTCTTCAAAATCTTTTAAAATAAACTTTTGAAAAATAAGCGGGGCAAAACGCACCTGTGCGGGGGTAACAACAACGGGGTATAATGCACTACAAAACGGGGCAGAATGCACCGCAACAACGGAGCAGAATGCTCGGCGAACAAGTAAGTAGTTTTGTTTTCTGACGGGATTTCACAAAAGTGTGCCATTAAATAACCTTAGGTTATGCAATTAGTAGGTTTTCAGAACGATTTTTCTGCTTTCGATTAAAAAACCAACAAAATCAAAGAAGAGGGCATTTTGTCCCCGTTGGAGCAGAGGCTAGAGATATAAATTTAGAAAAAAGTGAATAATTTAGTAGATTTTTCATATTTAGTGCAGCAGAATAATCAACAACGGTATAAATAGATCTGGAATGCTCTGATATAATAGTAAGAGCTGAAAATCACGAGCCACAATAATTACGTGAGAAGAGCACTTTATAGCTTTTTGTTTATTTCTCAAGTTGCTATTGGTTTACGGTTATCAAACTTTGACAGACTTTGGTTTACGGTTATCAAACTATGGCGGACTTCCGACTGATGTTACCTTTTACTAGAAATTTTCGACTGTTTTCGATATAAGCAAGGGGTGCAGGGCAACTTATGGATTTCACGATCGCGTGTATCATCGCGAAGTGCTCGAGCGTATGTCGCATATGCTAGCATGTATGAAACTTCGCGTATATAAATTCAATTTTATAACTGTGTATCAATACGCATATTCGCGTGTGGTCTTGGAAGATCCCACGCGGAACGTGAATCTGATACTTAGTCTTCGGTGTACGGTTCGGAAGATAGAAAAGAGAGAGTTCTTCCACAGCACTAGAGTTCCCGGTCATGTCGCCATGGAACATGTTGTCTATTGGATATGAGTGTCATTTTTATAGGTCCAACTGAAGGCATGGACCTAGACTGCTAAGGCCGAGAACAGGGACTTTCAGATGTAATCGATTCATGATCGCGCGAACACGGGCGTTTGTAGGATCAGTCTTGAGACAGCGTTTGTTAATTTATAAAAGTGCTAAAATGTTTACTTTGTCACCGGGGTGTTATCCTGATTGCGAGATCGCGAGCGTAGTTGTGCGTGAATGGTCGCGAAGGGCTCGAGCGTTTGTATGTTAACGTGTTTATCGCTTGTGCTTGCGTGTTTTTGGATTTTCGTGTGTTTTTGAATGAAGCATATTCGCTTGTTTTTGAATGATAACGAGGATCGGGAACCTGATGCTTAATTTTAAGTGTGTACGGTTCAGATACTAGAAGAGAGGGGGGGGGGGGGTAAAGGTTGCCGCGTGAAAAAATAATTTTACGAATTTTTAGAGCTTCGCGCGAAGCAAATTTATCAAAACTTATGTGCATTATAATGTATCATTTCAACAACATACTTTACAAATCCCCAAATGGAAAAAAATTTGGACCATGCCAATTTTTTTGTGCAAAAGGACACAAGACCTTACATAAAGTATGGTTTTTGTTTTAGTGTTTCGGATTCTCCTCGTCAGTAACTAGCACCAACTGGGTGTCTAATTAGACGATGTATCTAAACTAGTACCCAAATTAGCACTAGGGTTGTGGTACCGGTAATACCGGTACCAAAAATCCCGGGAATACCGACCCATTTTTGGTACCGTAATACCGGTACTGAACAAAAGCCAGTACCGGTATTTTCGGTACCATACAATTTTTTTATGAAAAATATGTGGATACTCTAGGGGGACCTGTTTCAAAATATCGGTCTCCAAAATGACTTTTAATTATATTAATTACCTTCTATAAGTTAAACATTACTAGCTCCCGTTGTACTGAGCGGTATGTTCAAATTCCTGCTTTATTATGTCGAAATTAAATTTAAACGATCTTGTACTAAATTTCAATATATTCACATCTAGCGTAAGAGACGTAAAAAATTGCCTTGAATTTTTTTATTAGCGACATTCTGATAGGTTTCATTATTCACTGGATGGCGCGTAATAAGACTATGGTATAAGTCATGTCTTTGGTTTGCTCTTTATCCTTTATTTATAAAAGAACGAACAGCGATTCAATAGCTAATAATTTTAGATTTGGTGAACTACTCCAAATGGAGTGATTTGTAATTATTGGTGATCGGAAAATTCCGCAAAAATCCATAGTTTACAGGAAAGCAAGGAGGAAATGCGAATAACCTGCTCGGATTTACTGCCATTCTCGCTTTGATTTACTGTTGTTAATAGTGTTTACCATCTGTTGAAGTCGACAAAAGTCGCACCGCTTAGCAGCTATTGATTTCAAAGTGGCCTAGATTTCGAAATAAAAGAAGGCGCCGCATTCGAAAAATATTTTCTGTTGAAATGAGTCATGCCATTCCGAATCAATTGAAAACAATAAACATACTTTTTTGATCAGCACAAATCAATCATGTGAGAATAAGGTCATCAATTTGAGAATTCAATTTCAATTTGAAGCTTATTTCGAAATTTTAAAAAGAATATTCGAGTACCGGTACTTTACCGGTACTACCGGTACTGAGGGCTTCAGTACCGTAGTACCGGTTCTCGCTAAAAAGGGTCGGTACTGCAAACCCTAATTAGCACTGTGTCCTTATGCACAAAAAATTTGGTATTGTCCAAAATTTTCCCATTAGGGGATTTACATAGTTCCAGGCGTTTGGTTCTTAAAACCAAAAGACAGTTTCGGTTCATATTCCTCGTCGGCAAACAGAACTTAATTGGAAACTTATCTCAAAAACTCAACGTAGGGTTTAGGTATTTTTCATATAGAACGTGTATGCAAAATTTGAAAGAAATCGGTTAAGTAGTTTTGTGATGGCAGGTAAATGTTTTTCCAGAGACGTACTACAAAACCTGTTTTAATCCACCTAGCGGTGCAATTGTGCCTTTCTCATTTCTCTAAACTATGGCACGGAGTCTTTTTATGATCAACATAATTGTGGAAATGTCCATTACATTCTTAGAACACTGTGCACTTATACACAATGGCTTGCCAGTCACGAACTTGATGAGCTACGTGTCGACGGTGAAACACTTGAAACAAAAAAATATCGTACTTCATTAGCCTAATCAGCATTAGATCAATGTTATCTGCTTGCTAACTCATTTTGTTATGCGGGGGTGGGTATGTGAGGAGGGCGAAAGTTCCATGAACGAACGACGTAACCCCTCTCCTTAAACCGTCAACTACGCCCCTGTTAAAATCCAGAAACCTTATGCGAGTCAAAAAAAAAATTGGCCGGGATTAGGTTGACGTTTTTCAGAGTGATTGCATAACCTTTCTATATGAGAAAGGCAAAAATGTGCCAAAATCCAAAAAAGTGAATCATCGTCAAATTTTTTTTCGAGTTTGCATCAAATCTCGACGTTTCATGCACCTTGAAGAGATTTAGCATCAAAAATAAAAATTCTATTTTTAATTTTTCCTATAGTTTATATGAGAAATTTTTGTGTGGCCGCACTCTTAAACCCGTAATTCCGGAACCACAATTCCGATCGATCCAAAATTCAATAGCAGCCGATGGGAAGGTTGCACCTTTCATTTGAGACAAAATTTGGGCAAATCGGTCCAGCCATCTCTGAGAAAAATGAGTGACATTATTTGACACATACGCACATACATACACACACATACAAACACACATACAGACTTTTTCCGATCTCGACGAACTGAGTCGAATGGGATGACACTCGGCCCTCCGGGCCGGGATTAGGTTGACGTTTTTCAGAGTGATTGCATAACCTTTCTATATGAGAAAGGCAAAAAGCTTCGTCATCGAGTCGTTTGTCGATATTTTTGCATAGAAAAATTACAGCATGTTATTGAAATGATATACTACAAAAGTTTTGCACGCTGAAATACTCATGTTATAGCACAGGCAAATAGAGATCTTGGTTTCGTTATAAGAATCGCCAGAGTTGACTGATCCATATCGTTTGCGGGCACACAACTTTTCACTTGTTTGATCTATCCTGGAAGCTTCAGCACTCATTTGTTATTCTTATACGAGCATTTGGATTAACCGAGTAGAAGCAGTGCAGGCAAGATTCCTCCGTTTTCCCATAGAACTATGCCGTGGCGTAACCCAGCAGAGCTACCAGCGTACATCGATCGCTGTCGTCTGCTCGATATGGAAAGCCTAGCTAAAAGGAGGAAAACATTTAGAGCAGTGAAGATATTAACTGGCAAAATTAATGTCCCAGATATTCTTTCACAAATAAATGTGAATGTGACCCCGAGAAATCTCAGATCACATAACTTTTTAAGACTCGAGTTTCAGCACACCGAGCACGGTCAGAACGAACCCATAGGGCGATGTGTATTGTTTTTAATAGTGTTTATGGCCATTTTGACTTTTCTGTATCTTGTGATGTTTTCAAAAAGGGACGATCCATAAATGACGTAGCATTTTTGAGTGATTTTTAACACCCCCCTTCCCCATCGTAACATTTCGTCACAAACTTCTAAATACCCCCTGGTAATTACGTAGCTTGGCGGAAATTCTCCCCCCCCCCTTTTGTCCCCGCAAAATCTAAAAAAAATGAAAAACGATGTTAGTTATTCCCCTTTAAAAAAGCTACGTAGTATGAAATGACCCCCTACCCCTCTTGTCGTCACACATCATCACAAAATACAAAACTCCCCCCTCCCCCATATAATGCTACGTCATTTATGGATGATCCCAAATAGACCCAGAAAGTTGACTTATATATTATATAAGATTTTAAGATTCAATGTTTGTAATATTTGTAATTTTTGTTCTCGTCATGCTGTGTACTATCTGATTTTATTTCATTGTGAGCCCATTGTAACCCATTGTAATCAGGTGTGAAAATACGAAAAGAAAATGGGGTTTTACCCCAATTTGATGAATGCTTGTGAAGTATATCCTGAAATGGGCTTTTCCCATTCAACTACATTTCATGTAGACCAACACATGTCAGATGAAAAATAAGGATAAATAAATAAATAAAGAACTGCCCCTACTCAGTAATCTCTAGCTAATTGAGTGTCGTTAAAAAAGTAAAAATACAAATTTTATATAATTACAACCACTCTTAAGAAACACCCTAAAACTTACATTTGGATTTATCGTGCAAGGGAAAATGTGAAAGATAGAGCTTTATCTTCAGCAAATTTGTTAAAAAGGTGTCGTTCTACAACTTCATTGAAGACAATCACGCTCTATCTCGAGCCGGCAAAAAGTTTAATTTATGATCTAGTTAGAACCACCTGTTTTCTGTTTAAACAACAGGAAAGACCTGGCAATGTACTACAACTTTCCTAAACAAGTTATAAGGCTACGTATTTATTTTATCAAAAAGTTAAAATTACCGCTGAATTTACATTCTGGACGACTCACAGTGGCACCTTCCAATACAAAATTGTGACAAATTGGGTTTTTAACTAATTCTGGATCCCTGCTATCAGTTTTAAAATTCCATAATTCTTTTTCTCGACTACTTTTATGTAAACCCATTTAAAAACGTTGGTCGTTAAAGAGTTAATATACACTTCAATAATAGTAGTCAATCTCATCGGATAGCAGAAATGGTTGCCAAAACTAGTAAATTTTTGCTAATTTTTCAGTAATATGATGTTGAGTAGGCAACTAATTTGTAAGAAGATTCACGAAAAAAGCGTAGATATAACAACTTCAGCGCAAAAATGCGCAAAATGAGGACAATACATCTTGAAACTACACTAAATTTGGAGTCAGATTCATGATAAGTGACCCATGAGAGACCATCTCAAAATTGGAGGACGTATAAAGATAAATTACTGATACGACATTGAATTTTTCAATTGATTTTCTTGATACAAAACAAAGGAAGATAATTTCTGTACAAAAAGCTCATGTCTATAGTTTAGTAAATTCATTCTTCTTTCCAAAAATCTTAAAACTACTCCAAACGGCCGAGATATTGCCATTTGAATTGCAAAGGTGCGAATAATTCTATGGAATCGAATTGAATAGAAATCATCGACATCACTTGCTTCAAAGACATGTGAAAAGTTTTTTCATCCGATTATCGTAAAATTTTGAGATACTTTTATTCAAACGAAGAGAAAAATAAAATAAATATTTTCGAAAGAATAACAAGACATTAATTTTTGGGGTTTTGTCACTCGTTGTGCCACTGTGCAACGATATCAATCCACCCAACTACCCGCAATTCAGTTCAATCTAAACGTATTGGAAAATCATGGTTTATAATTTGCATTCATTTTAACAATAACGGTAAAACTACAGTATTTGATGAAAAATGTAAATTCAAATCGAATTATATAGTTTCTTTCCATACATAAGAAATGCGGCTGACTACAGATCTTCTGAAAACATAATAAACACAACCAACAACAATGCCTCGATAACGCACATTGACGTGTCAAAAAAGTAAACTGAAAAAAAATTCGGCCGAGAGGGTTTGGATCTCTTTACTTCAAACATATTTTAATCATTATCCCAACATAATTCCAGTCACAACATGACATTGAACATCTCACCGCTAGAAGAAGCTCTTTTTAAGTTCACATCGATTTGAATGACTTTCACCATCGCGTGCTGTCTGTCGCATTACGCGATTAGGTTATTTCTATCTAATACCTTGTTGTTGTTGATTCTGGTACTCGTTATTTATCCTGCAGAAGTTTATTTTTATTCCGCACTCGCCTTTTCTGTACAAAAATAAGTATTTTTAGAATGATATGACCGGTTATATTAGGGCTTCTAATACAATATTACATAGCGATCAAGCATACGCATTTAGCAGAAATTTGAAAGTGTTATGTCTAAAGGAAAAAAGTTTTTCTTGTTAAAAAGATTCTGCTAGTTTGATTCTAATATCAAAAACACAACAATCAATTATTAATAGGTAGATATTTATACAACTTTACTATTACCGGAAACAAAATCGTGGAACATATTACTTCAAGAAAGTTCTCTGAAGATACATACTATAAATTAAATTAAAGAGACTAGATAATTACAGCTGTAAAGCGGGACGCAAATCTATCACTGCTCCGAATCCGAATCAAATTGGATTTACTTTACATCTCTGCCCAAGGAAGACATGACCTTATCTCAAAAAATCTCAACGACCCCGTCTGGAACTGAACCCACTAAAATGAGAAACAGTCACGCTTACCACTTAACCATCGGTGCCGTCTTGAATGTCAATATCTCATATCGAACTAAGGTGTACAATTAAACATACAATAGTTACAGTTGTGAGGAGATACATTCTACACAGTTTGTCTGTCAAATGTACAGAGGTGTTTACCGTTCGTAATACAAAACGTAATGTGCATTATTTTAATTTAAAAAACGTTCGTCTCCATTCGTAGTTTGTGGGGTGGGACGTACGATTAGAGGACATATAGGGTCCTGTTAAAATTGATGAAGTTGTGGTTCAACTTAGGGGCCATATGCTAATTACGTAAGGGAACATATCTATAGGGAGGGAGGTGGGCGAGGGGGTGCGATAACTTAAATTTATGTTATATAAATTGGAACGAACAATAAAACCATGCAGGAAATTACTCTTTTCGTGAGAAAATTTTAACTACTTCTCATTTATATTGTCAATGAACTATACTAATCTCTAAATGAGTATTAGAGTGGCTCGACATATGACATTTTTCAGCACAGCACTTTTTGAGTTCCTTTTGTGGTCCCAAATGCATGTGCAAAATTTGGGAGCGGTCGGTTGCTTCCCGGGTTTGCGCATTGCTTTCAAAGTTTGTATGGTATTTTATATGGAGAAATCAATTATTTTGCATTTACGTGAATAAAGATCACTATTTTACTAAATATGAAAAACCAGCTTTATAAAACTATTGTTCAAACCTTGGTTAACAACTTTGTCGAAGACGGTAACTAGCTACGAGTTTTCAAAAAATAGTTATAACGATTTTAAAACTTATGGTTCAATCCAAGTGCAGAAATTCATTATTTCTTCCAACACTGTCAGTACACCACCGACACCGATTCTTTAAACTTCAATAAATGAGAATATAGTCATCGCAGAGACTTGGTACCTTTGAATGAAATGTTCCGAATGAATTGCTGAATAACATAGACGTAGTCAGAAAATTAATTAAAAAGAGGAGAGGGGGGCTTGTGTAACCCTCAGTCCCCTTTTTAGATAGTTTAGTATAACATAAGGAGTACATTTTAAATTTAAAATGGTACAATGGTTCATAAGTTTTATATTTTTCAAAACACTATTTCTTAGCCGCTCAGAGTCAAAAATTAAAAAAAAAAATGCGTTTTCATAGATTCTTTGAAGTCTCGGAATTAGGAATAGAAACCTATTGACATTTTCGTTTGAGAATTTAAGAACGAAATCAGCATAGTTACTTCAAACAAACGTTTTTGATGAAATTGAGTTAGGTTCACGCAAAACAGTGGTGATGTCAGAAAAACTGAAATATACTTCAGGTTAGAACCCAGGACGATTTCCACAACTGAGTTAGCTTTAGCCTCAAGCAAAAACAACAAATAAGTTATTAGGTGTAAATTCTAAATGTTGCAAATGTTACTTCTCACAGCAACGATTGTAGTATGATTCATATTTGGGTCTATTAAAATATTAAGAAAGTTCAGTTGTTCACATTTACAAGGACGTAATGATTTCTAAAAAAAGGGGACTGGGGAGTACACAGCCCCCCCCCCCCTTTCCCCTCTTCCTTTCATTTTCTGATAACATCTATGTTATTCAGCAATTCATTCTGAACATCTCATACAAAAGTACCAAGTCTTTGCGATGACTATATTCTCATTTATTTAAGTTTAAAGTATCCGTATCGGTGGTGTGCTGACAGCGTTGGAAGAAAAAAATGATTTTCGTTATAACTATTTTTTGAAAACTCGTAGCTAGTTACCGTCTTCGACAAAGTTCTTAACCAAGGTTGGAACTATAGTTTTATAAAGCTGGTTTTTCATATTGAGTGAAGTAGCGACCTTTTTTAACGTAAATGCAAAATAATTGATTTTCTCATGTAAAATCCCATACAAACTATGAACGCAATGCGCAAATCCGGGAAGCAACCAACCACTACCAAATTTTGCACAGGCATTTGGGACCACAAAAGGAACTCAAAAAGTGCTGTGCCCGCTAGTTTAAATCATTTTGAAGTTTTCCCATACAACCGCGAGCCACTCTAATGAGTATTGTATATATTCCCGAATCGAATCCTGGACCTCTTGTTTATAAATGAAGAAGCTGCAATGAACTACACCGTTTCAAAGGCATTTGAGCCTTTAGTTGCTGTAGACGCACATCGTCCTCCACTTCTAGTAATGCAGATTTGTCCGCACCTGTTTCTCTATGACGAGATGGAGGATGTCAGGGAGTTCAACTGTTCGAAGACTAACTTATCTAGACTTCATAACTCACTACAAACAGTCGACTGTGCGGTCAATAGAGGACTGCATCGAACTTCAGCGACATCTAGATACTTTCTGTAATTGGTGTAATCGCAACTTGTTGGCCGTTAGTGTGTCCAAATGCTCTATAATATCTTTCACGCGCAGAAAAAATCCAATTCTCTGGAGCTGCAACATCGCCGGCCAATTGCTAGAGAGAGTGTCAGTTATCAGAGACCTTGGTGTACTCCTGGACTCGCAACTGACATTCAGAAACCATTACTCTCACATTATAGCACAGGGAAATAGAAACCTTGGCTTCATAATAAGAATCGCCAACGAATTTACTGATCCATATTGTCTGCGGGAATTGTATTTTTCACTTGTCCGGTCTGTCCTGGAAGCTTCCGCAGCCATTTGGTGTCTTTATACGAACATTTGGACTAACAGAATTGCAGCAGTACAAGCAAGATTCCTCCGTTTTGCTCTTAGAACTTTGCCATGGCGCAACCCAACAGAGCTACCACCATACATCGATCGCTGTCGTCTGCTCGATATGGAAACTCTGGCAAAAAGGCAAAATACATTCAGAGCGGTATTTGTTGGGAAAATATTGACTGACCAAATGGATGCCCCAGATATTCTCTCACAAATCAACATCAACGTACCCCCCCCCCCCCAGAAATCTTAGATCACGTAACTTTTTAAGACATTGCAACTTTCAGCGCACCGAGTACGGTCAGAACGAACCCATAAGGGCGATGTGTAATGTTTTCAATAGTGTTGTATGTTTCTAGTGATGTTTTCAAGACTAGACTTAGGAGATTGACTTAACTTGTAAGATTATATAAAAATATTTCTGCAATGCTGTATATTTTGTATGTAATTTTGTTAATTTGTTATGTGAGATCATTGTAGTTGTTTAAAAAATGGAAGAAAAGATTATGGGTATTTATGCGCATTCGAGGTCTGCTTCTGAAGTGAACCTTGAAATGGGCTTTTCCCATACAATTTCATGTAGACCAACGCGGGTCAGATGAAAAAATGAGAAATAAATAAATAAATACCCCGGCATTTTGACTTTGACGCGTACTTTATATTCAAAAGTAAATTTTCGAAATTCTTCAGGCGATTGTCCGAAGTAAATGTCTCCTGCATTGACGAGATACACAAGACAAAGACTTTCTTACTTTGGAGTGAATTCTAGCAAAAAAATTTTGATGGCTATTTTATGAAAAACTTTTTGAAAAATAACTTTTAGGTGTAATGTCTATACGGATAAAAAAAAATGTTTTGCAACAAAAACACATTGGATAATGGGTTTCGCATAACTTGAGGTACACAACGAGAGGCTATATGTCTAATCAGTGGAGTAGTAAGAAATTTTTTTGGGGGGGATATGAATATTTTTTGTATATATATGAAAAAAAATTCAAAAAAAATCCAAAAATGTACAAAAACCAACAACCCGACCCGCAAATACAACTAATCTTGCACGGAACCTGATTCCTCCCCGGCAAACAGTGGCCGGAGACCGGACAAAACCTATGTTTCAAATATTGATGTTTTTTTTTAATTTTTCTGGGTTTCCTATGTATTGAATGACATATTCTCCAAATTTTGTGAGAACTGAATGAGAATTAGATTTTTATTAGCAATTCAAACATCGCTGTGTCAGACAATTCTAGTGAAATTCATTTTCTAAATCAAAGTATCTATGTTCACTTCAAAAATCTGTTACTCTTTCAATTTTAATCCGATTTGAGCACAACTAGTTTCATTTTAAAGGGCATTTAAAGAAATTTGTTCATCATTTCAACATGTTAGCCAAATCTGATTCTAACAATGTGATATTATTACAAATATATTTTAAGTGGGTTGATAGCAAATTCTTTTTTTTCACAAATGTATTCTGTACAATCAGGTGAAACAGTTCGGAACGGTCACTTATTATACATTCTATAGGAAATCATCTCTAATTTCAAGGTCTTGTTTTGACCCTTTTTGCCCGAAAGGGTTTAAAATCGACATTTTAAAATGTTTGCTGACATGGAGGAGCATGGTGACTAGTGCAAAATAACAACTTAATAAAACGTATACAAACACTTTTTGTAGAGATTGAATGAAGTTTTATCTAATTATTTTGTTGCTATATCTAGTTTCAGTTATATCTAATCAGTAAAAAAAGATTTTTCATAAAAATAATATTATGCTTATAAGAAAGGTTCGATAGCACTGTATGGAAAAAATTATTTCATCTTTTATAACTTTTGACATTAAAAATGAGCTCAGCACCCCAAAAATTGCCTTAATAAGTAATTTTTAGCCAGATTGGGCAACATTTTTGGTGTCGTCCGACTTTTATTCGAAGACCGGCCACTGTGCGGCATTACCTTACGGCATTGCTTCGGGTAAAGATTTTTTTGCACAGCACACACTCCTATCCAACTAGTTCTTTCAGTAGGGTTACAGAACCCATCGTCGACACACTACTAGTTTTCGACCATCCGCACAACGTAGCAATTTCGGTATAGTAGTAGGAAAGCTAGCTGTGGGTCTAGAATTAGTGCTCTTCCCCTACGAGGACAATCTGGGCGGCAAGCTTCAGACTGTCTAATTTACTGAGCCCTTCAGTTCCCTTGTACCCTTTAGTACTACTTTCTCGTTGAGCTTCCGACTGGTTCGCGAACTACTCGGTTTAGTACCCGACGATGGATCTAGTCTACTCCAACAAAGAGTTCCCCAGTAAGAGTAGTTCGAAAGTAAGCCAACCATCCAGGTGCCGAGGTCAGTTCAGCGATTCCAGTAGATTAGGGCGTCCGGTTTTCTGAAGCTCTGGCGCGACTGGTGGTGTCTCGTCGCGGTCTACGTAGTCTAGTTCCCGGCGGTGAATCTGTACGCTGACAGAGAGGTCCCCGGCGAAAGAAGTTCTCCCGATACCGATTCTTATTTGGTTTCAGCACCACAACTTATTGAACCCTTTATCTCTGTGACCGGTGCCATTTTGCGCCGCAACTCCTTTAAGTCCTTTAGATCTTTTTTTGGGCCATTTAGAACTACTTCCTTGATGAGCCATTCAGCTCCTCGACATATTCGCGAACTGCTCGGTCTAGTCTCCGACGATGGACTTGACCAACTCTAACAGAGAGTTCCCCGGCGAGAGAAGTTCTCCCGAAACCGAGCCAATCAGCTAGATGCCGAGATCAGTTTGGTTTGATTCACTGGTGCCCCGATGACCCGCGACTGGTGGTGTCTCGTCACGGTCTACTCAGTCTAGTCCCCAACGGTGAATCTAGCTTACGTTGACGGAGAGTTCCCTGGCGAAAAAAGTTCTCCCAATATCGATTCTTCTTTGGTTTTCGCTATTTTTCTATCGGGACAACCGGTGGGGTGCCGTGGTCGGTCTGGCGATTCCGGATGGAGCGTGACGTCCGTTTCGCTGGCGTTTCGACGATTGATACTCGGTGCTCTGTTGCAGTCTACTCGACCAGTATTCGGCGGTGGATCAAGCTTATTCCTGCGGAGAGTTCCCTGGCGGTGATTGCTCTCCCGAAACCGTTGCTCGATGTTCATCACGCCGTTTTCGCTATAAGACGGTCATGATCTACATCATAAATCTGTTTACTGCGTTCCACCTCTTTACTTCGCTTGTCATTCTGTAGGCTACATTATCCGGGTTGATATCCGGTCCTCCCGCTTCAAGTAGCTCCCTGCACATCACTTCAAACCTCAGACATTAAAAGACCACATGCTCCGGTGTCTTCTCGACGTTCTCACAGTCCGGGCACAGTGGTGACGTTGTGTACCCGAATCGATGAAAATACTTCCTGGAGCAGCTGTGGTTCGATAGGAGCTGTTTCAGGTGGAAGGTAATCTCTCCGTGCTTTCTATTGACCCACGTCGATAGGTTTGGATGAGCCAGTAGGTCCACTTTCCTTTTCTCCGTATTGACTCATTCCAGCTGCCACATCACCATCGAATCGACTCTCATTATCTTCCTCACGTTATTGACGTTTCATTGATTGTAGCACTTGACATCGTCCGCCAGGGGGTATGGGGATCATCTTGGCGATAACGCATACTGCCTCCGGTACGCAATCGCAACTCGTACGACCACCAGCCGGAACACCCTGTTCAGCTTTTCGCGGTTCCACTTGGTTTCCAGCGCCGCACCCCAGGCAGGAGCCCAATATTTCAGTATCGATGACGAAACACTAGTTAATAGACCGACATTTCGTAGGTATAATCAACGTGGTTGTTAAAGCTCAACCAGTCATCGATTATCACTCCCAATTGCTTCAGTGCACGCTTCGATGCAATCAAAGGCCCTTCAACGGTGATCTGTATCTGCTGAACCGCTTTACAGTTGCTGACCAACAACACATCAGTCTTGTGGTGAGCTATTTGCAGCTTGACCCCGTCCATCCAGCTCTCCTTCGCATCTATTGTCTCCATCACCGACACCTCCATTTCTTCAAGTATCTCACTCATCACCGTTAGTGACACGTCGTCCACGAAACACGATTTTCGCTGTTCAGGGCAGCCGCAGTCTTAAGACCCCATCGTACATCTCGTTGAGTTGGAAAGGGAATAGAGCCCTGAGGAACGCCCACATTGCTACTCGCATTGCCTTCTGCCCTTTGTTCGTCTGGTACAGTAGTACTCTACTCTGGAAGTAGCTCTTCAGGATCTGGCTCATTCTTCTGTGCAGCGCTGCGGCATTGGTCTATACGAGGCTGGATGGCCCGGGTACTCCCCTGACATTGGCAGCAACATCAGCTTCCGTACCTTCCTCATTTCGGGGAAATTGCCATGATCGAAAGACTTCAGCAGTAGCTTCCATAACATGTCCGGATATGCCAGGAACGCAGCTTTCAGCGCCACGGTTGGTATTCCACCCGGAACGGGGGTTTTCTTTGATTTTAGTCACATCGACGCTTCTTTGAGCTCGTCGTTAGTCGCTTGCCACTCGGCTGTGTTACCTCCTTCTTCTGCGCCGTACGGTGTCGGTGGCCAGGTAGTTGAATCGTGCTTCGGGAAGAGACCCTCAACGATTATCTTTGCCTTACCCGGGTATATAACAGCTGGTGTCGACAGGCCCTCATCTTCGTCATGACGACTCAGTACGTGTCCCCCAGGGATTGGCATCTATTTCTAAGCATAGCTACTTATGGCTATTGGCTTGCTAAGCTTGATCTCCCGTTTTAAAGAGTTCCTAGCTTCTCGAAACGTCGCTTGCATGCCGTCTACTGCATGGCTCCAGTTTTCGTGGCATTGTAACGTCTCAAGCCGTCGCAATCGCTCCTGTTAGATCAGCCGCATCAACGTACTTGATTCCGCTGTTCGCCAAAGTGACTCAACAAAGAGATTTTCGTTAAAGACTTTCATCTTCCACTTTAGCTTGCCGGTCGTCCTTCTCCGTACTGCAACAGGGTTGCATTGGCCGTTGTGGTAGCGAATCGCCTAGTGGTCGCTATGGGGATACTTCTCGCACACTCCCCAGTCCACGTTCGCCGTCAGTCAGTCAAGGACTAAAAGATTTCTCTCGGTACCGATAGCCGTTTCGTGAAACAATAAGCTCCCAGTTTTGTCATGATACCAGGAGCCATTTAGCTCCTCCCTTCGCCGCGATTTATTCGTTGTAGTTCTCGGCGGTTGAGCTAGACTCCACAACGAGCCGACAGGTAGGTGTCGGGGTGTGCCGCCAATTTTCACTACAAGGAAATATTCTCACAAGATAACTTTTGCAAATGAAACTTTGAGAATTCCATTTAAAATATGAGGTATATATTTGTTGAACATATTAAATTTTTTCAAATTTCTTCAAAATATTTCGGGGGAGGGGGGGGGGGTTTCGTCCCCAAACCCCCCTCCCGCTACTACGCCAATGTGTCTAATAGAAACGGAGAAAAAGGGACTATTAATGACCAACTATTAATTAATTAATTGAATTTATTATTAAAAAGTAAAAAATCTGTGCTAAGTGCATTATATTGTGTCAATTACAAAAGTTTTGGTACTTTTTAGGTCGGAGGGAGGGAAAATTCAATAAAATCGTACGAAATCTTATCTAGGAAGGATAGCGAGGCGGAAAAATTAAAAAAAAAACAATTCGAAATTAATGTACGGCCTCTTAGCAAATTTTTTTACTTATATGAAACGTAAATAAACGTCAAAACAATAAAACTGACGAATTTCGAAATTTGAGCACCTTCAACATGAGTGTGCACCAAATGAATGAAAATGATTTTGAAGCGTCCTCCCTTGTTTAGCACAAATGAGTGGCTCAGACTCACAAACATAGACACATTAAAAATTGTAACGAATAATATTATAAGCAATTACCGACAAAAATAAATGCAATCAAGAATTGCGACGATTACCTTTTTTCATAGTCGGCATCAGAAAAATTCCTTAAAATTGGATCGATTTCTATACGAATTAGAGAAAGGGGGTAAAACGCACACCCGAAGGAAATATTATCATAACTCAGGTATAGAACATTAATTGGGAGAATTTAAATAATGATATCGTTTAACCAACATTTTCCTCTGTAATCACAATCATAACGCTTTGCAAAATATTCAAAAACATGAAAATAATCAATAAAAATTACCTGTGGAAAAATAAGCGGGGCAAAATGCGCCTGTGCGAAGGGTAAAATGCACCACAACAACGGGGCAGAATGCACCGTAACGACGGGACAGAATGCTCAGCGAATAAGCAAATATTTCTGACGGGATTTCACAAAAGTGTGCCATTAAATAGCCTTAGGTTATGCCATTAGTAGATTTTCAGTAAATTTAGCAAAAAGTGAATTACACTAGTTTACAAGAAAAATGAAGCTTCAAGAAAAAGTATTTTTTAGACTAATTTTGGGTCGCTGAACACGAAAACAATATTCATTTTTTTGTTCAAAGAAGCGATTTTGTGATTTTCGTTTTTGAGCACCTTTTGTAGTTTTTAGTCAATATTTCTTGTCAAAATTATTCAATTAATTTAGTCAATATGCAGGTTGGAAGATGCCGAGATGCCCTTTCCAAAACCATATAATAGGGGAGACCGGGGCTAGTTGGCGGTGTTTTCAATTTTCAATTTTTACCGCTTTGATGTAGGTAGATCTGGCAAAATAGAACACGCGGCATAAAAGAGCAGACTGTTGGCAACATCTCTGATTTTTTTTAAAAGTGTTTGATGCATTTTTTTCCTTTTTTAGAGACAAAAATAAGTGATGCAGAAAACCCGCCAACTTACCCCGGCCCCGGGGTAAGTTGGCGGTATGTGAGGATATGCCAAAAACTAACCAATCAAGTGGAGATTCAATTACGTCAAGGGTCCTTTTGGAACGTGCTGAAGGTCCTTTCAAGAAAACTGTATATTAACCGACATTTGCTATTATATTTCAGTTTCAATGCCCCGGCATTTGGACTTTGACGCTTACTCCCCATTCAAAAGCAAATTTTCGAAATGTTTCGTGCAATTGGCCGGAATAAATGTCTCCTACATTGGCGAGATACACAAGAAAAAGATTTTCTTACTTTGGAGTGAATTCCAGAAATAAAATTTTTTGATCACTTTTTTGCACTGTAAATAGTACCGCCAACTTGCCCCGCGTACAACACCGCCAACTTACCCCAACCGCATATTTTATTAAAAACTTTTTAAAAAATAACTTTTGTTTGTGGATAGATGTGATATCTATACGGGTACTGAAAGCTCTTTTCACGCGCTACCGAAAAATATAATCATTCGGGAAATAGATTAAAAATCACCCTAAATACTGCAAAGTATTTAAAATTTAGAAAATTTACTTGGTATGTGCGAAAACACAATATCGCCCACAATTTCAACAAAACAAAATGTTTTGCAACAAAAACACATCGGTTAATGTGTTTCACATTACTTGAGGTACACAACGAGAGGCAACGCTTTATGTCTAATAGAAATGAATATCCAAAACCATTCAAATGCCGCAGGATGGATGGATGCAAGCTCTAGAAGACAGTACCCAACACAAACAATAACTATCAAGTATAGAAGATTATTTCAGCCGAAAGTATGATTGTGCGAAAAATAAAAAGTTACAATTTTCACTCGGTGCTTCATACTATCTACATTTTTCATCCGACTTTTGTGACCATTGGATTAAAATTTATGCAAAAAGATTGTTTATCTCATTAGATTCTAAAAGAATTTTTTTCTGTCTTTGATTTATTATAAAACATTTATTAGAAATATGCATTTTTTTTAAAAAAAAAAGGTCGAACATTAGACTTCTTTTTACTTTGGCCGATTGTAATCATAATAAATGTACATTTCTCGACAAACATACGATTACGACTTGAAAGCCAACTGTCAAAATTCTCTTTGAAAGGAAATTCCGGACAAACCGTTACTGGCTAAACGCTGTTCATAGTAGTTAATGCAAGAGAAAACTTTTTTTTCTTTTGTTTACTATAAACATCTGTGATTAGCGGGTAGGGTGGATGTACCAATAGTCGCATGTTTAAGGAAAATTTTTGATAAAAAATCGATTAATAGACCTATGGGCAATGTTAATACATTAAACGAAAGCTTTCAGTCCCTACTTCATAGGAAAAATATAAAGATGGCTTAATAACCAATTTATGTATTCAAAACCGCTTGTACCACTATAGGAACACATGTACCAATAGTGGTGCAATCGCTAATTTCGGTTCCTATTGTTGCAAATCCCATTGCTTTCTTATGGGACTTGCAACTATAGGTACACTACATCAACTATAGGTGCAAGGGAGCTCAAAATTCTAAGAAAATCATTTTTTTTAATAGTTATTTGAGCAAATTTCAAGGATAACAGTTTTATTGTCGCATAATTTTAGGGCGATGAATCGATAAAAAAATATTTGTTGATGGTTGGTACCTTAGTTAGGCGTATAACCCACTACTGCAACTATTGGTACACCTCAACTATAGGAGCACCCACCCTAACAGTTTGTCTGAAATTTCATTTCAAAGAGAATTTTGACAGTTGGCTTTTAAGCCGTAATCATATGTTTGTCGAGATTTGATCTACGCATATTATACATTTTCGGAAAGGGCACATCAATACCTTTGGAACTGTTTCTATCGGATCCTATTTGAACAAGATATTGACAAATAACTAAAATGGTGCCCAAAACACCTTTTTCAAAGAAATCTTGAAAATGCTTCTTTGAAAAAATGGGCTTGGTTTTCGTATTCAGCGATCCAAAATCAACTGAAGAAGCACCTTTCTTCTTAGCTTATCGCGATTACCTTAAAATTGTTAAAATCTGTCGCATTAGATTCTGAAAATATGAAAAAAAAATTCTGTAATAAAAAATAGGGCGAAAACAAAAAAGCAGAAGCAAAAGAAAAACTCGAACTTCTTTGAAAGAGAAATAGAGTATTATTTTCGTATTCAGCGACCCAAAATTAATCTAGAAAACACTTTTTCTCGTAACTTCATTTTTCTTGTAAACTAGTGTAATCATATTTAAGACCAAAAGAGATATGTGAAAAACAGAGCAATTTTCACTCGGTGCCTAATAACATCACCAGTTTTTGTCGGATTTTCGCTATCTTAGGCTTAAAATTCACGTGAGAAGTTTGCCTGCCACATAAAATTTTAAGATTTTTTTTGCTGATTTATTTTTTTATGAAAAATCAACCAAAAATTAGTAATTTTACCAAACACTACTTTTTTTACTTTGGTTGCTCTTAACCCTAAATTGTTGATATTTTATCCTTACATGTTATACATTTTTGGAATGGGCACATCAATACCTTTCGCATGGTGAGTCATTTGTGTCAATCGGAAGATTTGTTCCTGAGATATTGGCCAAAAATTTCAAAAAGTGCTCAAAAACAACTTTTTTAAAAAATCACAAAAACGGTTCTTTGAAAAAGAAAATGGATATGATTTTCGTGCTCAGCGACCCAAAATTGACTTAGAAAACACATTTTTTCTTAACTTCATGCAACTAACCCAAAATTTGTAAACTAGTGTTATTTAGTAGATTTTTCGTATGTAGTGTGACAGTATAATGAACAACGGTATAAATAGAACTGGAATGCTCTGATATAATAGTAAAACAGCATGTATAGGAGCTGAAAATTCTTGTTGCACGAGCCACAATAATTACATGAGAAGAGCACGTTATTGTTTTTGGTTTATTTCTCGAGCTGCTATTGATGTACGGTTATCAAACTTTGACAGTGTATGTTTACTATGCCGGACTTCCTTTTTCTAGAAATTTTCAGCTGTTTTCGATATAAGCAAGAGGTGCATTTTGCCCCGGGAGTGCGTTTTACCCCATCTTCCCCTACACATAAGAAAGATAAAAAGCAAAAATAACGTAGACGATATGGATTTTTTAAGCAAAACCGGATCTATGTAATGGAATGATTTGCATAGTTAACACTTCACGGGCGCACCCCCCAGTTTTGTGTTGCTTGTTACTTCATTGTCACAAACGGAACAAGGGAAATGGGGACGAACATCGCAAAACAACACCTAATGCTCACGTGTACCTGCTCGGAATAGAGCAACGTGTTGGCAAATTCAGTGGGGATAGCGACGGTAAAGAACGAACCGCCGCATTGATTGATGTTTGATAGACTCTTATCCTGAAGTCCGAAGAATGAAGAGTGTCGCTTGGTTTTAATGAGTCAGGATTGGTGTATGTACATACCTTTTTGTATGGTATCAGTAAATGATAGTGTGGCAGTTTGATCTTGTACCCCGCTACCACAACCATGGCTGATGTTGGACTGAGGTGACAGTGTTTTAATTTTCCGGTAAATCAACTATTCTCAATTCATAAGAACTCTCTGAATTCGTTGACCTTATGATGCTTTGTGCGATATTAGTCTTTTGAGTAGATGATGAAATTAATCCACTGGATGAAGCGAAATCCTCGGCAAATTGATCTCCAACCACACAGTCTATCGGTTCAGGGAAAGTTGGAAACTCATTTGGCACTGTCACTGTTTCCGACAACAAAATGCGATAAAACCGATATTCGTTATCCATTCGTCCTTATTATTCTGTAAAATATCATAAAAAAATTTCCTCTAGAACTACACTAGAACTGTCTCTAGAAAACGCAAAACACAATAAAATAGCACAACTAAACTAAATCCCCGAATAGTGCCAATTCCAATGCAGAAAAACTTCCGACTGGAAGCGCTTACTAACGTTTCTGCGGAACAACTAATCGGAATAAATTTGAAACTAAATTATTAAGCACCCTCGCGCTCGGCTTGGCCGCTTGGGGTGGAATTATTGTCTGTCTCTGTCTGGCACGAAGCAATTATGCTGTGTGCTTACCTATCTGCTGACTATATAAACCTTCTGCTACGCCAACAACGATGGCTACGAAGAGAACACGTTCACCGTCGCAAGTGTTGCCGTTCGAAGCGCAGCACGAGTACCGCATGTCGATGGTGGAGGGGAATAACAAGTGCGGAATGCTACACCATCGACAGGACAACGTGCCTGCTGTTGGGCAGGATCTACATTACGGTTCGAGTATCAGTTTTCAACATTTCTTAATACGTTAAGTATCATGCGCCTCCATTTAATTTATTGTTTAATGGAGACGTGGGGTTGGAATTTTCGTACCCGGTTAAATTATTACAGGCAACGATAACAGAATTCAATGCAATTTCTGGAAACGTAACCCTATTTGAAGCAGAATGGTATTTTTTCCATTTTTTACGTAGCGAACGGTGGGTATTTTTTGACGACAAGAAGATTACACTTGTTACGTTATGGCGTACTTATACCGGTTTCAGGCACTGACTAGCTAGTTGTCAGCTTTCATTGTGATATATTCCAGGCAGATGTTGAATGGCATGAATATACCCTCGTCACACTTTGGCCTGCGTCAGGGCATTTTGCAAGCTATAACAAACGCCTGTGGAAACGTGGTTCAAAATGTGAAAAGGAGTGCATGGTACTTCATTTATTATGCATCCCTTGTCCTGCGATTTTACTTCCTATTTATAACATGTCTTCGCAATTTACCTCCACAACCAAAGGCGATTTGTCTATACACACAGACAAGATTAGAAAATTCTTCTAAACGGAATATTTACAGATGGACTACCGACGGTCAAGATCAAAGGTTGTCCTAGCTGTTTCAGTGCTAGCAAAATATATGCAAAAATAAAAATATCATGTTTTATAAACTATGCACTGGAGGACCCCGTTAAGAGAAATTTATGCTAAAAACTAAGAAAGGGTTATGAGGCTGTCTAAAGACTATTTTAAGAACCTCGGTTTACTATAAAAAAACGCTTTTAATCCACCTAACAGTGTGATGAGACATTTCTTATAACTCTTATCACTCTCTTCGGATATTATATCGTTTGAGAACATTTAGAACTTGATGCTTCGCGATGTTTTTGATAACACATACTACATGGGATAGTGGCAGGACTCAGAGAATCGCTCAAATCAGCATAGAACAACATCAGTGCTAGAAATCTCAAATCAAATCAATGGGAAGCGAAAAAATGGCCCAGAAAATAGACATAGCTACGAATTATTGTTAATGCTCTGTTAATAAAATATCTAAATTGTGGTGGGAAAACTGAATTTTCCTAAAGGGGTTATATATTGTACTGAGCCAAAAAAATCGCATTTTTTTTAATCGATTTGAAGTTTATACTTTACTCAAATTTCCAACGCGACTGAGAACTAAGAAATCAACGCTTTTTCTTGAAAAGGGCGATACTAGCAGTGACACCATTCAAAGAAAATCAACAGTGAATATTTCCAGACTTTTATTTCCTATTTAAGAACTATTGTGTTTTTTATATCCTAGATTGCATGATTCAGTGATCGAAACCCAAAACTTCATGAAGTATTTGAAATTATTAAATTAAAATTTGTTTTTGCTATTGAAATTTACAAAATGATAGTATCGCCCCTTTGGCGATTGTTTACTTTTTCGGTACCACCTATCAGCATTGAAGTATCGTTCTTACGTTTTTTACAATAACTACCGTTCTACACCACTGATTTCGTCCGGGTTTTTTCAATAGCGATCATTGTTACTATTTACAGCTGGTATCAGCTTGATAATCCTAAAAAAAATACGAAAATGACAGTTTCGCTTCTAAACTGCTAGCAAAAAAAAGTATCGCCCTGTTTGTTTGCATGGAGCGTGGAGGGCGAAACTTTAAATAAACAAACAAAAATACAGTTTCGCCCGTTGTATTTTTTGCTGTAGTTTAAGAAAGCAATATCGTAGAATCAAAATTTTTAGGTTAATTGGTTGCGTTTCAAAGCCCTCATTCGCATGTATGAAAAAAGCCTTATGTTTACATTTGTAAGTATCGCCATTTTCACAAAAAAGGGTTGAAATGAAATCGCAGCTCCTGATATCACGCTATCTCTGAAGTGCATGCGTGCATAGTTCCAAATTTTACTTCGACATCGACTTTTTCTAAAGGTGACTTCCCAGTAGTATCCTTGATTTGAATTATTATCGCTAATCCTAATGCCAAAGAACTTGAATGCTCTCGAAAACGAACCGTTTGGGAAAGTCATCATCATTACTGGAATTTTCATTTTCACGAAACTTTTCGATAACCTTCCGTCACTTGCGTTAATGCACTGTGTGCACAGTGCTCTGAAAATCTAGCGAAATCGTCTTAGGGCAGCTATCTGCGCGGCGAGTAAAATAAAGAATACTAAAAATTAATTTCTATTCCATAATTTTCAGTTCAGCAATTCGAGAGATCGTGCTCACCGCAAGCCATGAAAAATAGACTACGTTGTGAAGCGACGGTCACTATTTATTAAAAAATCACGGCTAAATAAAAAAAAATTATACTATTAAAAAAATTCAAATAGTTTATAATTTTCACAAACTTATTAAGAAAAATTGTTTAATAATCTTTCGTAATATTGTGTAAGAAAAAAGCTGAAAATTTCAGTATTTTCTCTATCTGCAACATATTAACCCTTAAGTATACCAATTAATTGGTATACGAATTGGAATAGGTTCGCCAAATTTTGGAAGAAGTTTATAAAAAAAACCCCTTGAAAATTACCTAAAAATTGTTGTAGTTCGATACAATAAAAAATCCCCAAAAATGAAATGTACCTATTAATGTGAAACACAGTGAATAATACATACAATAAAGACCCATTTTTATCAATCTAATGGTGTATTTTAGGCTGACAAAATTGGGATATTGACTAAATCGGGCATTGTATGGTGTTAAACCCCAAAACCTTCTCTGGGCTACGCCGTTGCTTGGAGTTATTTATTTCGCTTTTCATTTTCCGATATGTTTCAGATCGATCCGATGGTCATTAGTTAGAAAAATTGCAGTCAGAAGGTTCGCACAAATGAACATTTTTGCACTGATAAGTTATCAAGTTCCTTCCAGACAACTTGGAAGTGTTCGGTGATTATTTCTAGCGGTTGCGGGAGGAAAAATGAAATACAAAATTCGATTTGTCGAAATAATGTTTGGCTTATTTCAATGGATTATTTCTATATTGAACAATAAATAGGCGACAAAGAGTAATCCACAAACAACAAGCCATAACTTTTAAAGTATTCAAAATAGATATTTGAAGTCTTCAGTAAAGTTATTCGCAAAAGTAAGAGCTACAAATTTGTAGAAGGCATCATTTCGATATAATCACTTCCAAGAAAATTTGTGAAAATATCTCACTCATAGGGGGATTAATCAGCAAAAGCACAATACCAAAAGAAAGCGCATATTTCCTCCATTAAATTCTCCGAAGATACTATTGACCTAAAATAAGCCGTTTTGGCGTTAATAATAGATTACATGTTTTTGGTCATATTTCTGGCAATGGTAAATGATAAAAATCTTTCGTCCGCATTTAATGTTAAATATCTCTTTTGATAATAGTCCGATTTCAACAATCTACAGCTTGTTCGAAAGGTATTCGTTAAAGCTGTCTAAAAACATATAAATTGTTAATTTATATTGTCAATTTCGGCAGATAATTCAAAAAAACTGCGCAAAACGCCATTTTTACGCATTTAAACATTCATATCTTGGAAACTAAACATCAGAATCAAAAACAAATTAATAGCGTTCATACTGTTTTTTAGTTCTTTCATTTAAAATTGGTTTGGATAAGATCGGTTCAGCCATTGCTGAGAAACACGAATGAGAATTTGTCCGTTACATACACACACACACAGACACACACACACACACACACACACACAGACATTGTCCCAAATCGTCGAGCTGAGTCGATTGGTATATAAGACTCGGCCCTCCGGGCCTCGGAAAAAATCTTGAAAGTTTGAGCGAATTCTATACATTTCTTTTATAAGAAATGTAAAAAGAAAAAAGTCTCGTTTAAAAACAGCCTACAACAGGTAATCACTGTAATTGAAAAAAAAATGTCAATAATGCACTTTATCAAAAAATAATTACATGTATATATCGTAGAAGCTAAATCAAAGTACTATGACTATCAGTTAAGAAAACTACGACGATATTTGAAGAATTAATATTCAATGTCGTATAACCGCCAATTTTTCAAAATTCGTTTAATTTTTTGCCTTTCTCAATAGAAAGGTATTGCAATTGCTCTGAAAACCGACTTTTTAACGGAGGCCATATACCATTCGATTCAGTTCGTCGAGTTCGGCAAATGTCTGTGCGTGTGCATGTATGTATGTGAGTATGTGCGTCTGTGTGTGTGTATGTAACCAAAAATGTCACTCATTCATGGCAGAACCGATTTGGACAAACTTAGTCTCAAATGAAAGGTGCAACGTTCTCATAGGCTGCTATTGAATTTCTAATGGATCCGACTTCCGGTTCCGGAATTACAGGGTGATGAGTACGAACACGCAGAAAATGTCGATTTTAATAAATTCTGCAATGAATGTATAAAGGTGAAAATTTTTCCAAAATATGACCACAACTGCTTCGATTTGTAGTATTAGGTCACTAACATCCATTCAAAGTCTTTTTGGCCACATTGGCCACCATCATCGGTTTCTCGGAGATGGCTAGACCGATTCAACCAAACTTAGTCTCAAGTGAAAGGTATTGCGCCCCCGTAAATGGCTATAAAATTTCATCCCGATCCGACTTCCGGTTCTGGAGTTACGGGTTGTGGCGTGCGATCACATAGCAAATTGCGATTCAAACCGATACTCCGAAGAAAACAAAAAAGGTAAAAAATTAGCTAAAATGTCTCTCGAACAACTTAAATTTGCAGTTCTAGGTCACCGACAGCCAACCAAACTTTCGTTGATTACATTGACCACCATAGACGATTCTGGAAGTGCCCGGGAAAAACCGCCATCTTTCAAAATTAACGAACTCACATCAGTTTCCCGGAAATGGTTGGGCCGATTTTCACAAACTTAGTCCCAAATGATAGCTATAATATCCCCACAGATGTCTATAAAACTTTGTATGGATCGGTTATTTGGTTCCGGAAATATAGACTAAACCGTCCGGTCACATATGAAATTCCCATGCAAGCCGGATCTCAAATTTTTTTTCAAAGGGGGGAGGGACCCCATGAAATTTCAGAAATCGAATTCGTATTTTTGATGCCAAACATCTTTAAAATGCATGAAACGTCGAGATTTTATGTTATCTCGAAAAAAAAAATTTCATTAAAATCGACTTTTTGGGACTTAACCGATTTCGCTCCTTTTTTCAATTCAATTGGTTTTTCTTTTGCAAAATGTTAGAACTCGAATAATGATTTCTTTTATTGTATATAGTTGTCAAGATATGTATAATAAAATTGTAATGTATACATTTGAAAGCTTTTAATAAATACAAGCAACTAAAAAATTCTCGTGTTCATGATTGAGAAAGGCACAATTCCACCGCTAGGTGGATTAAAACAGGTTTTTTTTAACTCCAAGTTGATTCCGTCATTTTGGCGAGAAGAACAAGTCAAAATCTGCAATAGTTTTATTGTGAGAATTTTTCAAAAATCGCGATTTTTAAGCTTTTTGACCCTGTGCCTAAGACATTTCTGTCAAGGTAAATATTCCGTCTTGTTTGTGGCGTATAAAAAAGGAATTGAGTGTTTAAATTCGCAAAATCGCGCTATTAATTATATTTTAACATTTATTTACAAACATTTTCGTTCATGAAATAATGTTGTAGGTCTATATTTCCGGAGAAAATCATGGCAAATCGCATCGCGAGATACAAAAAACGCCGCATCAGCGGTAAAGAGTACACGTTGGCTTAGGGAGAACGCATTCCAGCGAAATTTATTCCCAAAGGCCTAAGTCGTTTTCGATGGTATTTAACGTTATTATTAAAAAAGTTTGTCCAAAGAAATATTGCATATACACTCGAATGTCGTCTTACAGCAAAGCAGTACCAAGAGATATTTGTTTTATCGACAACCTCGAAATATTCACCAACGAATTCACGAAAACAAATAAATAAATATCTGCGTATTTTATTTTTTTTGCTATGGGAAACTTTGCCACTGCGACCACTATTCAGGTTATCTTTTTTGGCTTCCCCTGTTTGCTCTACTTGTTACAAATTTCTCAATACCAATGTAGTTGGAAGCTAGGAAATGTAGCTGAGGATCCGGTTGGGACAGCTATGCCATACCTCATGAGGCGTCATAAGATGCCTTCCGAAGTATCGCTCCCTTGGAAGAAATAGTACTGCACAATGGCAGAGAATATATTCCGAGCTCTCGGGCTCGTAATTACAGAATCGACAAATGTCATCTTAACTTTGGCCAATTTTTTCAGATGATACTTAGCAGGACAAAGTCCCGTTAATACACCTGTGATTATACGTAAATCTTTTCGTTTTAGATCCATTAATTTTTGGCTGTATCGAGATGTACGAATTTCCTGGCTTGTCGAGCGCCTACTACGTTACGCCAGTCGTTTAGTAGTTGGTCTCTTGCCCAAGCCGAAAGTTCTAGTTCGATGGCACAGGTAGATATGCCAAGAAATGGTTCTGGTCCAACAAACATGTTTGATGAAGTACACCTGGCTAATTCGTCGGTCCCTTCGTTACCATCGATTCCTTGGTGGCCTGGCAGCCAGAATATCATTACTTTATTCCGAGTTGTCAGTTGTTGTAAAGATGTGATGCACGGTCAAACCAGTTAGGATTCACATTTCGACGACATTAACTAAGTTAGTGTCGGATCCTGATGAGTAAAGTCGAAACGCAAATTCCATAACTAATTTAGACGACCTTAATGCCAACAGTGCTGCTTGACTGTCCAGAAAGATTGCGATTTTTCATGCCTGTAGTTTCGTTTCCTACAGACCTCCAAGCAGGTGTAGGTGTCCCATCAAACTAAAAGATTTAAAGGATGCCATACAAACATGGCCGGAAGGCACCAGCAACGAACTGCCCTGCATGAAACTCGGCGGACAATGATGAAATGGTCCAGTGCGATCGTTGTAAGATGTGGTGGCATTACGCGTGTGTAGAAGTCGGCGAAAGCATCAGCGAAAGAGATTTCCTTTACCCTAAGTGTTCAACACTTCCTCCGACATTACCACCCGTTTTAGAAGGTGCCGAGAATACCGATGGAGGTTCACCAAACCCAGATGCAGAGGGAAGAACTCCGATCATGCTGGCAGCTCTTCAAGACTATCTACCACTCACAGCACTAAGGCAAAAGCTCGTCTGAATCTCCAAAAACTCGAGGCACAGAAAGCTCTCTTGGACAGACAATTAGAGCTACAACATCAAGAAGAGGATCGCAGCCACGAGCAGCAGAAGTCGCAGAAGGAGGCAGACTTCGAAATGAAGCAACTGAAACTTGTCCAGGAGTTCCATGATGAGATTTCGAGCAATGAAGGCGGAATTGGAAGAGGCCGTAATATATGTTCTCATCAAAGTATTTTCAGCAAGGTAAACCAATGGAGAAACCGCACTTGGTGGCGTTAACCTTCCTAACCCCGCTATGAAAGTTGACTGGCGTGCAACAATTAGTAACATTGCTCCTTATCAGTGTTACGAAATTTCAAAATCAGTTACCTACTTCTGCTTGCATTTACCGAATCCGACATTCAGATTCAACGCCTCTCTCATTCATTCACTTTCCAACTGACTGAAATTTCATGTAGAATCGAATGCTTGAGTGCAGAGGAAATATAAATTCATTCACCAACCAAAGCATTCAATTGTTATTATGTCGACAGTTAGTATCTTCTACATTTTCGAGCATAAGTGAATTGCGTAATCTATATCTGATGCACTTTCGATCGATAATCCCTCTCAGAGCCAGCATAGAAATAAAATTCACTTTGCTTCCGAAAGCGAACATGTCCGTACCTGAAAGCGCTGCGTCGGGAGAACGAATGACGATGGAAACGAACCAAAAATTTCATTCATCGCAGCGGGGATGAATTGAATTTCGTTTTCTTTCAAGTTCATGCAGCGATGTCAATTTTTTAAGCTCTGCTCCTTATGCGCCAAACATGCCGCTAGTACATTCTGCATCTCAGCTTAATAATCAATCAACGGGTATAATCAGACAGCCAACCAATCTGCGATCGACACTCGGTCCGGTATATAATTCTCGCACGGGAGTATATGGGATGCTTCATAGACCCCTCGATCGTACACAAGAGGGACCAATTCCAATGCCACATACGCGTACAGTGCCATCCGGACAACATATGCCTGAGTCACCCTCACATGGGTCAAGCTGTGTACTCTCTACCCCGCCTTACGGATGAGGTCCAACGCCACAACTCGCAGCCAGGCAGGTAATGCCACGAGAACTGCCGACCTTCACCGGGAGCCCTGAAGACTGGTTTCTCTTTATAAGCTCGTACCAAACAAGTAGTCAAGCCTGCGGGTACACAGATACAGAAAATTTGATCGGGTTACAACGTTGCTTGAAGGGTTATGCTTTGGACTCGGTGCGCAGCCGGCTTTTGCTGCCTACATCCGCACCCCACGTTATCGCTACACTGCAGACGTTGTATGGACGACCGGAGCTATTAACCCTTTCATGCTTTTGTAGTGCATGTAGGGCTTCAAAACTATTTTTCCTGGAAAACGGTGGGGTCAAGAAACACGAAAAGCCTATTTTCATAAAGATAGGTACTTCCAGGGCAGTGCTAGAAGCTGGTCAATTTTTACCTGCTAATGCTCAATACAATTCTCCTAGAAGAATTACAATAGTCCAACTACGTGGAAAACGTGGAAACGTAGCCAACGACTGATAAGTTTTATCAGTATTCAATAATATTACACCATAACGAAGATATATGAAAAAATCATTTTCCGTCGTCAACGTAAACTGTCCCTGGCAGCACTGCTCTATCTGAATCCCATCAGACTAATTGCAATAACTTCAGTTCTAGAGGTGATCCTTGTAACTGTTAATGCTCAAATTACAAGCAATAACCACATTAATGAGCCTTACTTGTTTTTGTGAGCAAATCTCGCCTCAACCAAAAGTTATAGCTGTTTAAAAACGTTGTTGTCCACAAACAACATGGGCATGAATGGGTTAATACACACTTTACTGCAAAAAGTGCGCGAGTCTCAGCACCGAGGTCCGATAAACTAGAGACATTGATAGGATTCGGAATGACAGTGCAAACTCTATGCGATCACCTGGAGGCTGGTGGACAGATGGCTCATCTGATTAACCCTACCTTGCTGTTTGAGTTAATCGAAAAACTACCGGGAAATCTGAAACTAGACTGGGCGCTACATAAACAGCGTTATGATGCGGTAAATCTGCAAACATTTGCCCAGTACATGACAACATTAGTCTCAGCAGCTTCTCAAGTAACGCTTCACATTGACACAAAGCAGCAGCGATAGGGGAAAACAGGAGAAAGGTAGAGAGAAAAGCTTTGGCGGTGCGCACGTGTCAGACGAGGTTTCGAACGCTGCTGTTGATGAACGGTACCAGGAAACCGAGCAAAGACGAGCTACACCCCGGAATGCTTCGTCTGCAAGCAGGTCGATCACAGGGTAAAGAATTGTCCTCGTTTTGCCAAGGTGGCCTTGGAGAGCCGCTGGAAAGCAGTTAATGAAAATAGCTTGTGTCGGATCTGCTTAGGGGCCCATGGTAGACGCCCTTGTAAAATAAAAAAGTTATGCGAAATTGGTGGCTGCCAACTAAAACACCCTTCCCTCCTACATACATATTCCAGTAAGCCTTGTGCTAGCCAGAAAGTAGTGACGTCGGAAGCCGTCACCAATCATCACCATTCTAAAATCTCGACCTTATTCCGGATTGTGCCAGTCACCCTATACGGAAATAATCGCTCGGATAAAACATTCGCCTTCCTGGATGACGGATCCTCGATGACTTTGGTGGATGATGTAATCACGCAGCAGTTGGGGTTAGACGGGGAGCGAGACCCACTTTGCCTACAGTGGACAGCAAACATGACGAGGTCGGAAAAATGTTCGCAGTGTGTTTCAATGTACGGACCGTGAGCAGTCTGAACCTTCCGCGTCAGTCGATTAAATATAATCAGCTATCCGAGCGATACCCGCCCTTGAAGGGCTTACCCGTCGAGAACTATGTTGATGCTGTACCGCAGATACTCATTGCGAATGACAATTCCCATCTGGGCACGATGTTGAAAATCAGGGAAAAAGGCAAACAGATCCTATTGCAGCCAAGACCGGCTTAGGATGGACGATATATGGTGCCGAGAATAATGAGCGTACCAGCCCAGCATATAAATGTGGATGTCAGTGTAATGATGATCGCGCACTTTATAATCTGATAAATGATCTGATGCTCTAGCGAAATGTCCAGAATCTGACGACAATCGGCGAGCGGGCCGAATTCTTCGTGAAACTTCTAAACGTATTGGTAACCGCTTCTAGACCGGCCGGTTCGAGTTTCCTAATAGCCTCCCAATGGCGATTTGACGCATGCAGTGCTTAGAAAGACGAATGGAGCGAAATTCGACAATCGGCGCTAGTGCTAAAAGGTAGATGCGTGAATGCTTAGAAAAGGGATACACACGAAAAGCCACTGCTGAAGAATTGAAAAAGGCGAACCCCCGACGAACGTGGTATTTGCCTTTGGGAGTGGCATTAAATCCAAAAAAACCAGAAAAAATAAGAATATTTTGCGACGCGGCGGCGAAAATAGAAGGTGTTTCATTGAATGCGATGCTAAAGGGACCTATTATTTCGACACGAGGATCGTCATGCCCGAAAGACTGATTTCGCGGGATGGGTCTGATCAGGCTCCAGAAGTGTACCTAATGAACGTAGCAACGTTCGGATCTACCTGTTCCCCGTGTTCGGCTCACTATGTTAAGGATCGCAATGCAACTAAGCATACCGGAACGTATCCAGAAGCCGTAGTCGCTATTACTAAGAGACATTACATCGACGACAGTTTGGATGACGAGGATAAAGCATCTCAGCTAGAACTGGTTGTTAAATACGTACATTCCAGAGCTGTTTTTCACATTAGCAACTGGATCTCAAATTATTCAAATTTTCTTCGTCGGATTGAGGAGACCAAGTCAACTAATCCGAAAAGTCTTGATCTGGACGGATACGGATCCACCGAATGAGTTCTGGAAATGCTGTGGCAACCTAAACCTGATGTTTTCACTTATTCTATGACAATGGCTACGGAGACAACGCACCCCACCAAGCGGCAAGTGTTGCGAGCAGTGATGTCCTTCGATCCTTTAGAGCTTCTTTCGCAGTTTCTGATCCACGGTAAAACTCTTATCCAGGAAATTTGGCAAGCGAAGACATAGTGGGATGAACTGATTCCGAGACAGAAGCACGACAGGTGGTTAAGATGGACTAACAAATTTGGAGAACTAACTCAGGTACGGATAAATCGATGTTACTTTCCTACTATCCCTGAGCGACAGATAACGTCCCTTCAACTGCATATCTTTGTGGATGCCAGCATATGCCTGTGTAGCGTACTGTGCGAGCCTAAGTATAGAGTGAAGTACACGTAGCAATAATGGGGGTGAAGTCAAAAGTTGCCGCTCTAAAAACTCTTTCCATGTCGAAGCTAGAACTACAAGCAGCGGTACTTGGTGCTCGTCTTCAAAAGACGATTCGGAGCACGCACACTCTCCCGATAACAATGTTTTTTGGAATGATTCTCAAACAGTCTTGGCATGGATCAATCCAGATCACAAGAAATATCGACAGTTCGTTACTTGCAGAGTTGGCGAGATCTTGACCACGACCAATCCTGAAGATTGGCGTTGGATTCCATCCAAGGATAATGTAGCAGACGATGTAACCAAATGGGGACTCCCGACAGTCGTTGGTTTAGGGGGCCAAATTTTTTATACCTTCCGGAAGATCAGTAACCAACGAATCGAAAGGTAGTTTTAGAGACTAACGAAGAGCTTCGAGTGTGTTTCGTACATCAAGAAGATAAACGTCAGCAAATAGTTTCCTGGGAGCGCTTTTCAAAATGGGACCGACTGTTAAGGACAGTCGCGTATATATACCGTAACAATCAAAATGTTCAACGGAAGGCGAGAAAAACATCGCTAATGCTAGGGCATCTGACGCAGGAAGAGTTGTCGACGGTCGAGTCAACTATATGACGATGGGTCCAAGAAGAAGAGTATCCAGAGGATGTACCCGTTCTATCATCCGTGGTTCACTAACAAAAGGCGAAGGCTTAAGGAAATAGTAAGCTGCGTGGGCTGTCTGCTTTCAAGGATACCATAGGCGTTGTGCGAATGGACAGCCTTATTGCAGGTGCATCTTTTGTTCCATATGACACCAAGTTCCCTATCATCATGCCAAGCAACATCGTACTACAAGACTTCTCGCCGAATGGTACCACTGTAGATACCTACACGTAAATAGCGAGACGGTTGTCAACGTTGCCGTGCCTCGTATGGCACCGCTTCTTGCGGCTAGGATGATGGCGTTTGTCCGGCCGTTCTCCTACGTGGGCTTCTACTATTTTGGACCGCCACCCATACGTGTAGGTAGATGTATAGTCATGCCTGACGATACGGGCAGTGCACTTGGAGGTGGTGCATTCCCTATCCACCGAATCCTGAAAAATGGCGATTAGACGTTTCATTACCAGACGAGAATCTCCCATCGAGATTTACAATGACAATGGGACGAACTTTGTGGGCTCGAGTAGCGACCTACATCGTGAGCTAAGCCACATCAACCAGGATCTGGCAGATGTATTCACTAATGCTAACACTCGATGGAACTTTAACCCACATCAGCATCACATATGGGTGGCTCGTGGGAACGACTCGTGAGGTCTGTGAAGACGGCTTTGCAATCAATGTATACGTGCCGAAACCCATACGAGGAGACTTTCGCCACCTTATTACTGGAGGCGAAAAGTATAGTAAATTCTCGGCATTTAACGTTTATTCCAATTGAGTCGCCGCACCAAGAAGCCATAACTTCAAATCATTTTCTGCTCCAGCGGAGTCACGCAACCATCCAAGTCGTTGGAGGAGTCACAGGCATCTCCTCGCAAAAATTGGAATCTGGGTCGTGTCATGGTGGATCAGTTTTGGAGAAGGTGGGTTCGAGAGTACCTACCTACTCTTACACGCCGTACCAAATGGTTCACAGACATCGCATCTATTGTAGTAGGTGATCTCGCGGAAGAATCACGGCGCAACGGATGGATCAGAGGGAGAGTCATAGAATAGATTATGGGATCAGACGATATATCGCGGAGAGCCTTGATACAAACATCCACTGGTGTACTTCATTGACCAATTGTCAAGAAGGCGAAACTGGATTTGGAACTAGGAATCGGTAAAACAGATCCTGAGACCCGGACCAGCATTACGGCCGGCGGAATGTTACCGAGTAAGCAAACATCGACGATTCCCCCGAACATGGGATCAGATATGTCATCGTAGGTAGACATGATATAACTGGGAAAAAGGAGTGAGCAACAAACCGAACACGTTGTCTTAAGCCACTTGCGAGCTAATTATATAATTTTGTAATGTAACTATTAAATTAATAATTTTCACTTTATTTGAAATGTAAGTAACCTAATTTATTACCACTAATAGTTAGCTCACAGTTCTTTGATCTGTAGTTCTTCAAATCGTCAATCAATTTGTTTGGATTATTTGGAAAAGTGAGGTTAGTTTAAATGTAAGTAATCACATTTATTATACTGAATTGAAAAATTAATAAAACAAATTTAGTTCTTGGCGAGATTCCATCACACACATACGTTGTGTTCTGCCAAAAAGACTTTCCGTACCATCGTCTCAACACAGACCATTTAAATCCCCATCAGCACTCTCAGAGAGCCAAGTCTCGCCTCCTTCATAACATGTTTGTGCAATGAAGGTAGATACAGCATGGCTTTCATAGCTGTAGTTGGTGTTGATCTCATAGTGCCTGTGATAGAAAGGCAGGTTAGCCTCTGAACTTTAGTTAGTTTAGTTTGGGCGGTCTGTTGCTTAACTTTGGGCCACTACACAACGGAGGAATAAATTAATCGTGGTCTGGCGATGGTCGTGTAGGACCAGTAAGCCAACCTCGGTTTGAGACCCCACATCAGACGGGTGGTTTCAAATGCCTTGCTTACAAGATGTAACGGTAATGGAACCAAACTCAGATAAATCTGAATCACTGTGACACAGCATAGAAACTGTTGTGGTAGTCTACGACAGAAACAATGTGTGATGTCGCAGAGCTGTATCAAGTCACTATTGATGACGGTGACTGGGTGGCGGATAGATCGAGAAAGGCTGCGGTACAAGTTATGGGCAAGTTCCCCATTCAAGAAGTGGTAGAACGCTCATGCGAGGGCTTCGTGATCGCCAAAATCAACGGCGTCTTCGTGTGCAGCTGTTACGCTCCTCCAAGGTGGAGGACAGTGGAGCAGTTCAGCCTATTACTGGAGTAGGTAACCAAACAGTTGATCGGCCGAAAACCGGTAGTCATTGGTGGCGATTTCAACGCCCTAACTATAAAGTAGAACAGTAGAGTAACCAACACAAGAGGGTGTATCCTGCTCTAGCAAAGTTAGATGTACGATCTTGCAGTGAAGGTTGCGTTAGCACGTTTCGGAGAGACGGAAGGAAGTCTATCATAGACGTCACAATCTGTAACCTGACTGCGAACATGGATTGGAGAGTATGTGAAACGTATACGCATAGCGACCACCAGGCGTTTCGCTACCGTATCGGTCAACGGAACCCTGCTGCAACACGGAGAAGGATGACCGGCGAGCAAAAGTGGAAGACGGAAGCTTTCAACAAAGACCTATTCGTTGAGGCATTTCGACCGGACGGCGAGACCGAGAACGTGGATGCGGCTGTTCTAACAAGAAAGACTGTGACGACTTGGGACGCCACAATGCCGTGAACACTGAAGCCACACATTTGACGGCATCCAGCTTACTGGTCAAACGAGATGCTCAGTACGCTACGCGCTGCTTGTCTCAGAACCAAAAGGTGAGGTCTGAGAGCAGTGTCAGAGCCAGGTAGAGAGGAGCGCAAGGCAGCGTTTCAGGAAGCTAGGGCCGATATAAAACTGAAGATCAAGCTTAGCAAATCAGATTACCATAAGGAACTGTACCGAGAAGTAGACGCAAATCCCCGCGACAACACGTACCCCGTACGATCCAACGACCTCACCACAGACATCGTACGGCGAAGAAGACAGGGCAAACACGGACGATCGGCAAGTGACTAAGGATGAGCTCGCAAAAGCATCGAAGAGACTGAAATCAAACAATGCCCCCGGTCCAAATGGAATACTCAACGTGGTGATGAAAGCTGCGACACGGACATGTTCAGGATGGTGCTGCCGAAGTGTCTAGATGAAGGCAACTTTTCCGAAATGTCGAAGGTACAGAAGGTGGTATTGCTGCAAAAGCCAGTGAAGCGCTGCACAGAATGAAGTTTCCGACTATTTTTGCATACTTTCAGTACAGAGTGCTGTTGTATGAGACAAACGAAGAGTACAAGTCAATGCGAGTGACAGTGGGTGTTCCTCAGGGGTACATTCTTGGTCCAACTCTTTGGAACGTTGGGATCTTGACACTGCGGCTGCCCAGGAAAGTGAAAATCGTGGGTTTCGCGGATGACATGTCACTAACGGTGACGGGTGAGACACATGAAGAAGTGGAGGTGTCTGTAACGGAGACTTTAGAAGCGAGAAATGGATTAACATAACCAAGCTGCAGATAGCTCACCACAATACGGATGTGCTGTTGGTCAGCAACTGCAAAGCGGTTCAGCGAATGGTGATCGATGTTGGCGCGCACGTGATTGCATCGAAGTGTGTACTGAAGCAATTGGGAGTGATAATCGATGACCGGTTGAGCTCTTACAACAACGTCGATTATGGTTGCAAAAAATCGGCGAAGGCAACGAACGTCGGCGGCCCTAGACAGCACGAGACGTCTGCTATCTAATGTTTCGCTATCGATACTGCGATGTGGGGTCCCCACTTGGAGCACTGCGCCGAAAACCAAGCGGAACCGCGATAAGCTGAACAGGAAGTTCCAGCTGACGGCCGTAAGAGTCGCGTGCGCGTACAGAACAATATCGTCGGAGGCAGTATGCGTTATCGTTGGGAAAGTCCCCATCTGCATCACCCTGGTGGAGTATATCGAATGCTACAATCAGAGAAATACCAGAAACATGAGGAAGATGGTGAGCATCGATTCGATGGCGTGGTGGCAGCAGGAATGGGACAATACGAAGAAAAAAAAAAAGTGGACCCACCGGCTCATCTTGAAATTATCGACGTGGGTCAATAGAAAGCACGGAGAGGTGAACTTCCACCTGACACAGCTCCTGTCGTTCCATGGCTGCTTCAGGAAGTATCTTCATCGGTTCGGGCGCGTAACGTCACCATTGTGTCCGGAATGTAAGAATGTCGAGGAGATACCGGAGCAAGTGGTCTTCGAATATCCGAGGTTCGTAGCGGAGCGCAGAGAGATGTTCGAAACTGGAGAACCGGACATAAACCAAGACCATGTCGTTTACAGAATGATAAGTGACATAAACATGTGAAACGCGGTCGACAGAGTAGTGACGCAGATCATGACCGATTTACAGCGGAAATGGCGTGATGAACAACGAGCAACGGTTTCGGGAGAGCAATCACCGCCGGGAAACTTTCCGGCAGAGTAGGCTAGATCCACCACCAGGGACTAGTCCAGGTGATAGAGCGCCGGGTATGGGTCTTCGGTGTGTCAGCGAAACGGGCGTCAGGAATCGCCGAACCGACCACGGAACCCTACCGGTTGGCCTGAGAGAACTATAGCGAAAATCAAAGCAGAATCGATGGCGGGAGAGCTTCTTTTGCAGGGAGAGCTTCGATAAGCTGTCGGAAACATTAGCGAGGGCGTGTGACGTAACAATGCCGTGGAAAATGGAGCCGAAGAGTTGCCGGTGTCCGGAGTGTTGGTGGCACGAAAGGGTGGGCATCCTCCGGGCTGCCTACCTAAAAGCCAGAAGACGCGTTCAGTGAGCTCTGAGTCAATCAGAGAAGAGTGTAACGTTACATTCCGAACAGCTAGGGCCGCTTTTAAACGCGAGATAGCGGTTATGGTATGTCCATTTGCTACAAGGAGCTTGCAAAGGAGTGGACTGGCGTCCCTGGGGCAACGCTTACCGCGTCGGGATGGCCGAGATCAAGATTCCAGTGACGCCAGCTGAAATGTGCGCTAACAAACAATTGTCGTGGAGAGTCTTTCCCGAAGCACGACTCAACCGCATGGCCGCCTACGTCGTACGTTGATGCAGATTGTAGAAATACTGGTAACAATCGAGTTTCCCACGACAAGCTCCTTATAGTGGCGAAAGGGCTGTAAACAAAGATACCTTCCGCTCCGGACGGTATCTCCAACGTGGCACTGAAGACAGCGATCTTGGCGTTTCCGGGCGTGTTCAGGATAGTTCTACAGAAATACCTGGACGAAGGCTACTTCCCGGATAGATGGAAGATCGAGAAAGGTGAGTTCAACTCCGGTGAAAAATAAAAATATAAAAGTGAATGAACATTACGAAAATTCGTTTTATTCTCGGTCGAACCCGTGCTCGGTTCCCACATTTGGTGACCCCGTCGTGATTTACGTTCCGATTGTGTATTGGGAACATAATGGAAATAATGAAACCTCAAAATAGTTGACACCGGTGAACAACAAGCGAAGCTGGCAGCGGCTGTTCCTGCCAGACTTCTGAAAAAAAAGATCCAATTATGTGGTTGGCACAGGCAGAAGCCCAATTCCATCTCGCACGTTAATACTGCCAGAAACCTAGCGACGATATGCCGAAACTTCGTTTCGTTCTGTGTAATCACAGAACGAAACGAAGTTTCGGCATATCGTCGCTATGTTTGACCAGAGCGTCATTTGCCATATTTCGAATTTGGTAAACACACCACCAGCGAATGAGAAGTACAAAGCGGTAAAAGATCGGCTCATCCCCCATTTTGCATTATCACCACAATCCCGTATTGAACAACTACTCGGATCAAGTGACTTCGGTGATGTCCGGCCATAGCACCTACTAGGTAGAATGTAAGAGATTGCTACCGGCTTGAACGTGGATGAAAGCATCATAGACATTATTCCTGCAGCGCATACCGAGCCACGCTCGCGCAATATTGTCAATTAGCAATGGCAGCCTCCCCAAGTTGGCCAAAATGGCCAATCGGATGTTAAATTTCTCTACCTCGTCCGTTACCAGTTGTTCTGTACCGTCGCTCGATTTTACCAGTCTCAAGGGAAAGATAGATGCATGGACGGTCGAAATATGTAGGCTAAAGGCTAGATCCAAGCCAAACCGAAGTCATTCGTCTTCCAGAGCGGCTACCGCAGGAGAACAACCGGTGTGGTGGTATCATCGGAAATATGCCGGCCAGGCTGAGCACTGCCGAGAGCCCTGCGAATTCAGTCATCACAAAAACTAGCTTTGCGCCTTCCTGAGTCGGCAATCCTGGCGTTTCATTTTTGCCGATGTAAGTGGAGCCATTATCGGTGCAGACCTTCTCGCGCATTTCGGATTTTTAGTCGACTTAAAGCATCGACAGCTTATTGATGGAACAACCAAGCTTCAAGATATGGCCAATTTAATTCCAGCAGTCATCCATGGCGTAAAGCTGTAGACCATCAACATCTCCATCGTGACCTACTAAACGAATACCAAGCGATACTGATGCAATCTTTGGTTCACCAGGATGTGAAGCATGATGTGTCCCATCACATCGTTACCAACAGACCACCGGTTGCGTCCAAACCGCGTAAAATTATGTGCGAAATGGACATCTACCAACCATCCAGTAGCAGCTGGGCAAGCCCACTACACTACACACTAAAAAGAACGGCTAATGGAGATTCGTTGGAGGCTACCGCAGACTCAACAAAGTCACCGTTCCAGACAAATATCCAGTTCCTGACGTGCACGACCTGCTCAACAGATTTCAAGGTAAAACCATCTTTACTACACTTGATTTAGTCAGGGCTTATCACAATATTCAGGTTAAACACGCGGGCATTCCGAAAACAGCGGTTATAACACCTTTTGGCCTATTCGAGCTCCCTCGAATGCCGTTCGTCAAACATTTCAAAGGTTTATGAATACGCTCTCTGGCGACCTGAAATTTGTAGTGGTTTTCATTGACGATATTTGCGTCGCATCATCAAGCGAGGAAGAGCACATGATAAACCTGAGACTTGTGTTTTCATACGGATTGATTCAGGTAGAAATCCTCTCCAGCAACACTACGAAGGACCTTATGAAGTACTCGAGAGAAACAACATATCGGGAAAAATACGAACTATATCCCCTGACCGCATAAAGCCAGCTTTTTATGCGATAACGACATATCGCATCTTCCTCAAGACGATGGACACACAGTAATTACACCATCGAGTCACCGTGTTCGGTTCTTGGTGTAACTGAAGGGGCGTATGTGGCGGCAACTTTCCTGGCCACCCTGTCTGAGATCTGCTCGCCATCTACAGAAAACCCAAAGAAGAAAGTAACTGCTGAACACGTGAAGTGAAGAATAAAAATATAAAAGTGAATCAATATTACGAAAATTCGTTTTATTTTCGGTCGATCCCGTTCTCGGTTCCAACAGTTTCGTTTCATAGTTTCATAAATAGTGTAGTAAGTAAGGGTAAGGGTTCCAGCAAGAAAAAATACTTTTTTGTGATTTTTTTACAAATGCGGGTAAAGCGAATTAATCAAAACTTGCGTGTATTATAATGCATCATTTCAAAAACATTCTGTAATTTTTCATGCAAAAATATCGACGAGCGACTCGGTGGCGAAGTTTTTTGTAGAACATCTCTGAAAAACTACTTAACCGATTCATTTCAAATTTTGCATACACATTGTATGTAAAAATACCTAACCCCTACGTTGAGATTTTTTTATGATTAAGCGAGTTTTTTACTCTTAAAATGGTGGAATTTTTCGTGAAATTTTTATTTCAAATGAGTTAAAAGCACCCTTAATTGAAAAATTGTCGCAAAAACTCAACGTAGGGGTTAGGTATTTTTTTACATAGAATGTGAATTAAGGTGGGACAAAATTTAGATTCCAGCTCCGAGCAACTTTTTAGGTACCATTTGGGTCCTAGAATAACTGTGCAAATCCATAGCTCGATCCCTGAAACTATATTTTTGCGCCCACTGTTTACAGTTTTCATGGGATTTTGCATGGGAAAATTAACTCTCACAAAATAATTCCTTCAGGAGTCGCTCATTACTTCCTAAAAATAAATCGTTATGTAGGCTTTTATAGGAAATTTAACAAAAAACGAAGTCTCGAAAAACACGAAACGATCTGACGCTTCAGAAAAAAGTTATTAGGAAGAAACCGATTGATGCTCCGACGATTGATAAAATATTCATTTTTTCTAACACCACTGCTGTTGGTTGTCCAATTATACGCAATTTTGTTTTAATCTTTTCTTAATGTGTCTAAATCATTTATCTATACTGTTTGGCCACTTCGCAAGAGTTTTGAGAGATACATTGAGGCTTTTTTTGTTCATAATAAGAGAAAGTTAAATAGTTTGTATATAGTTCGACCGACAGAAGCAGTGATGGTAAGAAAAGTGAAATTTTCATCAATCTTCAGGGCATCGATAGGTTTTTGCTTAATAACTTTTTCCACAAACATCAAATCTTTTCGCGGTCTTCTAGACTTTGTTTGCTTGATAAGTGTCCTATAAAAATCAGACATCTATTAATTATTAGGAGGTAACTGGTGACACTTGGAAGAATTATTTTGCAAAAGACAATTTCCCCATACGAAATGCCATGTAAACTTTAAGCCATGGGCGCAAAAATATAGTTTCACCGATCGAGCTAAAAATTTACAGAGTTGTCCTGGGAGCTAAATGGGAGCCAATAAGATACTCCGAGCAAAATTTTATTTTTTTCATATAACCATGTTTCACTCTAATGTGTATGCAAAATTTGAAATAAATCGGTTAAAAAGTTTTTGAATGGCAGTTAACACCCCAAATCGTGTTTTTCCACAGACGTTCTACAAAAAGCTCCGTCAGCGAGTCGGTTGTCGATATTTTTGCATGAAAAAATTACAGAATAAAAAGTACTAAAAAAATTTGCAAAAAAGGATTTTTTCTGCTCAAAACTCATTTTGATATTTTTGTCGATGTATGTAATTCGAAATTTCACTATCGTTATCGATAACTGAAAATATTAAAACATATTCTCGAGTACTTTTTCAAATTGACGTAAGTAACAATGAGAGATTCTCTTTGAGGTCTTTCTCTTCTGTTCATTACTCGGCCATTTCAACATTTACTACTCTACTCTTTGCATAATATTGTAGTAAAAACCGTCGGTTTTCGATATGTACTGGAAAATTAGTACAAAGTGCTGTAATGACGTCGTAATAAACGAAAGAGAAAGTAAACAAAGAGAGGCTCTCAATGTTACTTACGTCCATTTGAAAAAGTACTCGAGTATTATTGTTTTGTTTGACGCAATATTGGCAGATGAAATAGTGATGACTGAGCTACAGAAATTACATGCGAGACTTATATACTGCTGCTATACGCATAACTGTCCCATGTGCTATGGGATTCCCCATACACATAGGACAATTATGTGTAGAGAGGCAGTATAGGGGCGCCTAGAATCCAGAGTCTGTTGCTTGCTCGATGGCCGAGCGATAAATGTGGTACGAAAATTACATGTGGTACATGAAATTTGTGCATACCTTTAAATTACCTCCTCGGAATTGATTGTGTAACTTAATTTTAAAATGCGATTTTCCAAATTCCTGAAATATTTCCAAAGAACTGCTTATGTTAAAACGACACCTGTTGTCTAATTAGCGCCGGAGTACAAGCACAATCCAGCCAGGAAATTGAGTGAAATTCCTGCTGTTTTAACTAGATCGTAGAATACAATTTTCTTAAAATAAACTTAATGTGCAGTGGCCGCGAAAAAAAAATTGTTTGTTGTGGTTAACTGGAAAATAAATATTTGTTTATTATATTTCCACGGAAATAGTTTTCCGGACGACAGCTATGGTGAATTAGTTTCTGGGGAATGATTTTCGTAGTAAAGTCGCAGAACCTAAATTTTTAATCAAATGTTTAAACAACTATTCTAAGCTTATTTGTTCGAATAGGCTCCTTGCTGTCTATAAAGACAAAAGAAATGCGTTACCTGAATCAATGAATTATGATTTCTATTCATATCATCGTGAATCCATAGAACATGGGACATATGTGCGAATATGAGATTTGTAGTAATATAAAAATGCTCATCGATAGCATTCATTCACATGATTTGAACGAACAAGTTTACAGCGGATTAGCTTTTGGTGGCATGATTTACAGTATTGTACCTTGGTGTTGGTAAATCAGAAAATTCCAACATATTCAAAATTTCCAGAAGTAAATTTAAAATAGTCAAGTTTAGAGTGTCGATAATTAAAACGATTTAGAAAACATTCGTATTAAACTTACCACGTGGCCCAGCACTGGTGAAAAGTCCCGATGTACAGGTTGACTTTCCCAAACAGTATTCGTTGGCTTAGCCGATCGATCAATCTGAGGAATTTTTGGTCGCGGAATCCCTACATCGTCCTGATGGTCTTTCATGTGACGCTTGTGTTCATAAGCTATTTTAAGCTTCGCTTCGCGTTCCTGCGCAAGACGAACACGCTCCAATTCCAGACTTTTTTCATCATCCTTAATTCTACGGTAAGTATGGGAACGAGAATTATTGATGATATGGAAATGAGTGTAACGACAACGCATACCTTTTCTGATTGGCTTCATCTTCTAACAAACTAGCTTCCAAAGCTGAAATGTGCTCGCCACGCTCCTGCAAGCTTCGCTCTTTTGCCTCAAACTCTTGGACTTGTTCTCGCAGAATAGAGTTTTCGGAGATCTGCCATCGATAATAGGTTAAATTTAGATTCTGATCCATAAAACATGAATAGCATGGTGGGTTCTCGATACTTACATAATCTTTTTGCTTATTCTCCATTTGCATCAACATATAATAGAGTTCGGTTGCCTGTTTGCGCAGTTGACGTTTTTCCTCGTCATCCGCGGTTTTCTCTTCGTCATCATGGACCTGCTCCAGCTTGGTTATTGTCGTAATCAATTCCTGTTCGTTTTGAGCAGATTTGTTCATTAATTTTTCTTGCTCGTCCAATATCTCCTCGATAGGCTTGCTCTTAGTCTCGTAGGTGTGCAGCGCAGCTGCCTTACTATTCCGATCGATTACCGGTCGATTGGGCTGAGATACGAAACTATCGTCTTTCATTCGAATGTCACTTATGTTCGGATACTCGATGTCCTCTGAAAGGATAAAAACGATTTAATTCAATTTAGAATAACTATGATCGAGTTTGAGTCTCAATAATAAATTTCTTTCTTGCAAGATTCATATGGAGAATAGATTTTCCGATCACTCTATATTAGCTGAAGTTCTAAAAACCAACTAAATCCCCAAACGCTGGCTCATCTCATATTATTTAGGATTATCTTGCAATTACAAAGATTACAGATTATAATGCAAAAATGTGAAGGTCATGAGATTCCGCAAAATTTATATTTTAAAGCAGATGAAAACTTTACACTTTAAAACAACTACTATTAAATTTAACCAAACCACGCATAAACTGTGCAAATGAAACTTACCGAAACGGGTATCGTCACTTATCTCATTTACTGGGGGCGAGTAATTGGGATTGGTACAGCACATCGGATAGTGCAGTTGGAACTCCTTGTACCCTCCTTCCACTCTCATTGGAGACTTTCTGTAGTTCGTATCCTGATCCCACTGAAAACATGAAAAAATCATATTAGAAAAATACCCTACAAAAACCATTACACTAAATCAGCCTACATTGTCCAGAATATCATTCAGTACCCACATAGGGGAATCCTTCGCTGCTACTCCGGTAGTGTTGTAATCCATAAGCACTATCTGATCCTTCACTCTACGGGATTGCCAGATCAGTTTCGAAGAATCTGTCAGTTTTTCGTGAATTTTGCCAGCAGTCATTCCGGCTACCAACCACCCGTCCGGAACGTTTACAACATGATCGTATTTAATCCGGGATGACTCGAAATCCCTGATCGATCGACAGTCCATAATCAACATACTAAGCTTACTATCGTTAATCATTTCAAAAAGCTCCTTAGCATTTACCGAGTGCTTAGTGTAGGAAATTATCGAACTAATACTATCCTGTTGACTCCGGTTTTTGTTAATTTCACGCTCCCGGCCGGCACTGATACCCGCATAGCGACGTGTGAGACTACCTTTAAGTTTCTCCAATTTATCTAACGTTTGAATTATTTCCGTATTGGACCCTAAAACAGACAAAATCTGCTGCTTTTTCTCGGCATACTCCCTATTTTTCTTGATGGTTTCGATAAGATTGAAAAACTTCATATAGTTGACGTAGGCATTCTCTTCGTCACGCTCCAGGTAGAACCGATCGGCGAGTTCTTTCAACTTGCTAGCACTAGAACAAAGCAACATAACTTTCCTTGTAGCGATCGATTTTCCAAGTTTATAATGGCTTTCCAATTCTTCCAAATCTCGGCCAAGATGTAACGGTTTTAGATCTGCCATTTCGAAAGATTTTTTTTTTCGATTAACAAGCTAGTACATTTCAAAGAAAAAAACTTTGGGTGCACAAATGTACGGCTTCTGTTTTCGTTCTGCCGTACAAAATTAATGATTCACCACAGCAGTGAAACAGCGGATGTTTCAGATGTAGAGGAAAATGCGATTCGTGGATATTTCCTTAATTACTTTGATAACAGAATTAACACTACTCGCTATATGAACGTAGCGCATATAATACGAATTCGTTTGTTCTAATCGTTCTAATGAAATTCCATATTATCAGTGACGATTTCAAGTCGTTGACAAATTTGACAGCTTACACGGTTCAAATAATGTACACGCTCGTAAAAAGTTACTCAAAAATGAGTTTAATCCCACCCATTTCCAGATAAAGTGGAACAACCCTTAAATTGAGTAATTCCGGAGTTACTCAAATTTGAGTAAGCCAGCCTGAACCAAAAACTGAGTAATTATTACTCGGTTTTTGAGTACAATATTATCTACACTAAACCCAAAAGTGCTTCACTAGTACTCAGATTTTGAGTTCAACATTGCTCAAATTTTGAGTTCAGTACAAATTTAACAAAACCAAAAATTAAGTAATTATTACGCAGACTTTGAGTTGAACATTACTCAAATTTTGGGTTCAGTAGAACTTCAACAAAACCAAAAATTGATCGATTTTTACTCATATTATGAGCAGAAGCTTACCCAATTTTTGAGTAGACAACAAAGCCAGTTGTAATTCCTCAGTTTTTGGGTAGAATATTACCCAATTTATGAGTGCAATATTTCATTAAAACCCAGTAAAGTTCAGCCGGAAATGAGCCGGAATTCCAGCTGTTTCCAGTCAGTATTCCGGCTCCAGTGACACAACCGATTCTAGTTAGAATAGGTTGTGTCACTGGAGCCGGAATACTGACTGGAGCCAGCCGGAATTCCGGCTCATTTCTGACTGACCTTTACTGAGAAACATCCGGATTATGACTTGCAATTCTGAATGGTTTCTGTAAGAAGAAATGCAACAACCGATTCCTATTTAAATTGGTTCATGATCGATTGTTGCATTTGAACTGGAACTAAACCGGTTTACATCCAGTGAAGAAATTGGCCGTCAAAATTTTGTTTTGGATACAACACAATGCAGTCTTTCTTTTCTTATGGAATATTTTTACAATAATAATTAAAGAAACTTCTGTTTATTAAATTTTATGGTTTTTAGTAAGTATTGTATAAAAAAGTTGTCCTTTTATTTGTTGTCAATACGTGCGCGGGAAACTTCAATAAAAGTTTGGACGAGTCTATTCACAGTTGTCCTCTGACTGTGCGGAATTATATTATATATGGCACATGCCAGAAAGTCCCAAAACATTCTAAAATTAGGTGGCACCTCCACTCCGAGAACTGCGTGGCATTTGAATAAAATTTCCACTGCATGAATAGAATTGTTAGTCTCGAATATAACTTTTTTCTCACAAATGACGGCATAATTTCCTCTTTTCATCGGGCTTGCTACGCACACCATGTGTAGTTTGGAATCAGTTGCGGGGGATGCCACGTATGTATCTAAGCACTCCTAATGATGATATAAAATCATTACATCTAACCTTATGTATATTATATTGCATTTACCCCAATCCAACGAATTAAAATTGAAGCCGAATGTTCTTCGCCTACAGTTGGACAGCCTACCAGCGTTCTTTTTTGTCCGCGAATTGGCATATGAGAAATTATTCTCAAGCATCCTCGAATGTGATCTGTGAATAGTTTTACAAATTTAAAATTTTATGACAGACCTTTGGGCTAAATTTAAAAAAATTATATCTCACCATCTTCTACTCTAGAGAATCTGGACGGTGAATAAGATAGACACTGAGAGAAGACATCCTCGATTTTGAGACCTTCTGTTCTGTTAGGATACAATCTCTCAAACATTTGACGAATCTAGAAAAAGTGATATGATATAAATATTCATATGTTCCGTGAATACCATAAAGTGAAATAGTAAATAATAAAAAATAAACATGTTACCACCAATCCTTCATATGAACACAGGTGTGGAAACATATCCAAGATATCATTAACGGGTTTCTTTTCTTTTAATAACAGTTTGAGGACTGGAAAGCATCGGTCCATTTCATCACAAATATGTTCTGCTACTGATGCCGATGCAAGCATTACTCGGAGCAATTGAGCCCGCTCTACAAGTTCAGTTGAAACGGACTCTTCTACAGGCATAGTTCCTCGATTATATTTATGTTTTTCTGCAGGTAGCTGTTTGATGACATTCCGGATGCGATGAAATATCATGCCAGTATGAGCACCCTTTTCCTTGCCTCCGTTGCGCCAAAAGAAAAATGACTAGCATGAAAATAATTATAATTATATTAGAGAAATTAAATAAGCATAGAATAACAAACCTCATCAGGAGCAGTTGGTGTGACTCGCGTATTACTAAGTTGTGGAAATAATTTTACGATTTGAACAGCTGCCGCATGCTGTTGATCAACAGAAGGATACCTGCGCATTTAGAGATCATTGGTTCGTTACTCCGAAAAAGACCAAAAAGATTCCGTGAAAGATTAAGTTCTAAATTTCTTAAAAAAATCTAAATGGTAAAAGTATGAACGGTATTTGATTCGTAATTCTTTGCATGCTGGGACACATCTATTATTTTCTGAAGAAAATCGGTCAGTTTATTACTGTTTTAAAAGTCTGTAAATGTCTGGACCAGGCAAACGCAGAATTTTTTTTTAATCACCGATATCATACTTTTTGATCTGCCTCTCGTTTCTTCTGCTGCAAATTTTGTGCATTGGACGTATTCGGTCTATCCACTCATTGAATATTTACTAGAAGTATATGCTAGAAAATGCAAGAAAATTCTCGACAAACATATGATTACGGCCTAAAAGCCAACTGTCAAAATCCACTTTGAATGGAAATTCCGGACAAACCGTTACACGCCAATCACAGATGTTGGTAGTAAACGAAAGAGAAAAGTTTTCTCTTTCATAAACTGTTGTGAGCTGTGTTCGACTAGTAACGGTTTGTCTGGAATTTCCATTCAAAGTGGATTTTGACGGTTGGCTTTTAGGCCGTAATCATATGTTCGTCGAGAATTACAGCAAAAGAGACGGGAATGAAAGTATGCTAATTCTGCATATTTTTGTTTCTCAGTGCAGCAAATCTGTCCACAGTCTGTAAATCTGGCATCGCTGTTGCTCGATTCAACGACATTGCGGCTTAGTTAGACCCTTTGGTCGATTTACGATTGAACTGTATATGTAAACAAATAAACACGCTCGCTATAAACAGAAATTGTATACCTTTAAATTCTGTTGGTTTAAATGTTTAAGTTATTATAATTCGTCGTCGTCGGTCGTCTTTATAATTTTGTGCCGGAACATGACGAATTACGCTTTCTAAGTACCACCGTCAAAGACGCATGTACGTTCTTATGCCGAAGTTTATAAATCGAACCAGATTGAAGATGTGAAAAGAATGGTCAATATTGAAATCAGGATGCGAAGAACTGATAACTATGTGGTTTCCTCTAGCAGTTTGTACTGTGTTTCATACATTTCTTTACGTTTATAATCAGAAGTGAAGTTGTTTGGCCGTGCTTCATTACTATGCATACTTCATAGTTTCATAGGCTCAATGAAGTAATAATGCATGATACTGATTGACTACGATGTTTTTTGAAATAGAAGCTTCACAACGAAAGGCATTGCTTTTCTCTGCTCATAGACAGTGTTAGATCACCTGCATATTTGCTCGAAGGACTACTAAGGGCCGATTTCTTCATTCTCGCTTAACGTCTTAACCAGGTTTAAACGTACTGGTGAACCCGGTTTAAAATTTAAGCGAGGATAAAGAAATTGGCCGTAAGCCCTATAAATATGTATAGGCATTGCGCATTTCGCCGCAAGGTTGCTCTAGCGGAGAGACTCGTGCGGTTCAATGTAAACAATTCATTCTATCACACTTTAAGGAGTGTTTATAGTTTGATGCACTAGTAGAGTAACAAATAAAACTTTCTACTTGCCTTTGACCGTCCATTATTTGAGTCTCCATTTGCTTGCATGCGACTCGTGTAAGATGATTTAAACCGTCCTTATCTGGTACGATCCCTTGATCCAAAATTGGATACAAAATTTTCATTCGGAATTTTGCGTCATCTTCGAATGTCGAACGGTTAATCTGAAAACGTTAAATATGTATAGTACGACAAGCGCTTACAGTAATTATAGTAGAAAGTTTACCAAATTTTGAACATTAGTGGAAGTCTCATCAATTTTATCTTTGGTCGGATTAGCTTCAGAACTATAGTTTTTTATTATGTTAAGAATTGTTAGACGGGATCCTTTTTCGATTATCCCCATTTCAACTAGGTCGGCATCGTTGAGCAGAACTAGGTTCTGATCGTTTATTTTTTGGGCTGAAAAGAGCGAATAAGTATATATAAAGGTTTAAAGTGACATCTCAAGTTGTTTGCACTACCTTCTTGATTGTTGTTTATTTTATTATAAATTTATTTCCAAGTTTATTTCCCTACTAACTATCTACATATTTCAAACTTATATAGTAGTTTTCTTCTGAATCTCCGTATATACTCCATAAGTTGTATGTTTTTTTTCGTTTGCAAGTTCTTGTGTGATATGCGAATAACTTGACTGTCAGTTTTGAGTTTGTAACTGTTGTATTGTAAACAATATTCGCATTCGAGATGCTGTATTAGGCAAACAATTTGATTATCCGATTGCAATATATCTATTATCAAACCATAGGACATTTCGTTGCATACTTGGTATTTCGCTATCAGTCCCGGCCGAAAGCTTGTGTTATTTATTTTCATATGGTTTATATATTTGATTGAATCTGGTAGATCCCGGATCAGGAGTAAATTACTTAGAGATTTTTTGTGTATGTGCTTTGACGAAACGATATCTACCGTACCAATTTCGTATGAATGGTCAAGAATAGTGGTTATCTGTGCTAGATTCAGGCGCTTAGCAAAGCTGTTTGTTAAATTGATGAAATTGTTGCATGTCTTCGCTTGAGATTTCGACTCCTTGAATTTCGCTTCGAAGCGTAAGCAACTATGATTAACAACTGGCCCATCCTGACGAATTATGTAGGGATAATGAGAGATGTGATGGAATTTATTGGTAGGGTTGATGGCAGGGAAGCAGGATTTGAACAACTTGTAAAAACATTCGATTTCGTTTTCCAGATCGTTATTCTGATTCAATGTTAGCTTATTGGAGAAACTATAATAAGTTATTTTCATGAGAGCTCTAAGCAATGATGATAAATTTGAATTAAATCCGAGAATCTGGTTGAACATAAAAGGGAATGCTCGAAGGAGAAGCCAACATTGCGAAGCTGACTGACATGTCCACGTGCTTTTAACTTCTCGCAAGTAAAATTAGCGGTAGGTTTATCAGCCGATTCAGTTATACCGTATTCGTAATGCTGTATAATTTGGTTGACTTGACTAATCGTTATCACTTTATGGATATTTACAGCTTCGTTCAAAACACATTTGATTACGACCATGACGACGCCTTCCAAAAGATCATGCATTGGATCAAACGTGTTATTTTCCGCTATGTTGAAATATTTAACTTCATTCAGTGCTGATTTTCGAATGATTCCGTATTGTGAAGGTGTTTTAGTTCCGCTTTGAAGAGCATTTAAATCACCTTGTATGCTTTCTTCAGTGCGATGAGGGAAGGTATCACCAATGTTTCCACAATGAAGTGCAGTACGCGTCGCATAGCACATTCTACAGAATAGACTTGATTGGGGCCCCATTAACTCGAAAATTTCATGAATTGCCAGCGTGTCCCCCAAAACATGCACTAGAACTGCCCTCATCGTAAACTTTTCACTCCCATATTGTACTACAACACCATCATCTGATTCAAGCTCACGCAAATCTTGAATCAGCGGTTTCATAACGTTATTGTAGCCATATTTTTTTACATCTATTGAGCGAACGGTAAGCGTTAGATATATCCTGTTGGAGGATGAATTAATTGCGGGGTGGAGATTCTCAATTTTAACACTGAAATTGGTAAGTTTTTTTTTGATTTGCGTGATCCCAAAGGGTTCAGATATTCGACATCGTCCAGATGAAGCGAGAGTCGTAATGCATCGGGAAACCGTGTCAGGAACGGGTGTGTTTTGAAACGTTGACCATCTTTGAAACCGCACAAGATATCGTCATTCACTGCTTCTTCTGCTATCATCTTGCGAGCTCCGGGATTCTTCATAACCAGTGCTAAAATGCTGGTTAGTGGAATATAGTGAGCAATGTCTTTCACTATTTGTACACTTTTTCTTTTGCCTAGTTTGGTAATCGCAGGGACAGTTTTAGTGATTCTAGTTCTTCCCAAGACTTGTTCCCTAGGGTTTGGCACAGCACAACCCGCAACTCCAGACAAATATGCTAGGTTGTCTTTTGGAGAAGCTACGTCTGCAAAAATTCCATCCAAAGATGCGTCGTTTATAAATTTCAAAGCGTCGGTATCGTTTAATGGGATCGACTTCGATTTCAAAAATTCTCTGAATAGATTCAACATGTAACACTCGTAATCTTCTATAAGATTCGAGGTAACCTGTAAGAACTTTTTGATTTTTGTCTCGGGAAGAGATACATCTTTTCGCAAATCTGTGGCGAATTTACTAATTTTCTTAGTAATTTCATCCAACGACGGCGCCGTTTTAAAGAATATGGTATTCGTTATTCTCAACAGATAATCATCATCTACGAGCATATTTTCCGGATGATTATTTTGAATTTGTTCAACAGCGTCATGGTCGTATGAAATATTTGTAGAATTTTCTGTAATTAGTGGATGAACACTCTCTATGTGCCGTTTCAAGCTCTTAAACCTCTGGTACAGTGAACCACATTCTGAACAAAGGAAAGGTTGAGCGGCTGCTTTGCTGGTGTTCAAATTGTGTACCAACCGGAAGTGTTCCTTCAATTCATCCACGTGTCCAGGAATCATCTTCCCACAATTTGGCACATGGCATGAGAAACCTGAAACCTTACACTTTTTTTCCAGTATATATATATATATATATATATATATATATATATATATATATATATATATATATATATATATATATATATATATATATATATATATATATATATATATATATATATATATATATATATATATATATATATATATATATATATATATATATATATATATATATATATATATATATATATATATATATATATATATAATATAACGTGAATATTACCTCGCAACTTCATTGCAGTTTCAGCATCCACCTCTTCCGAAATCTTCTGCATGCTGGTTGTTCAAATCCACTCTTTCAATTAAAATGTATTTTACACACTACAACTCTAGCTTCAACTATTATAAATATTTGAACAAATTTTTATTTGTGAAAAAGTGATGAGCGATAACTAAACGAGCGTGTACCTACTAATGGAAAATGGCGGATGACGCTTGGAATTTTTAACTTGGCGAGAAACGGCTTTTCCGTTTGGTAACTCCAAAACGGTTTCTTGTGTAATACCCAAAAATAGAGTCAGAGTTACTCAGAGATATTATACATGACAACTCAATTTTTGACGTTTACGAACATCATTCAAAACTGAGTTAAAAGTACTCAGAATCTGAGTAACTTTTTACGAGCGTGTACTCATAAATAAGTAACGTAGTACCCATCTCTCTCTATGGCGATTTCGCTTGAACCTGAAACTGAGTCAGGTTCTAACCCCAACCGCTGTCAGTTCATACATTTTGACAGCAGTTGGGGTTAGGAACTGACTCAGTTTCGCCTCAAACGAAAACCACATAAATCTCTCCGACAAAACCCGAAGCACAGAACCCGCATAAAGGCTAGTTTACAGTTCGGGAAATGGATCGCGGGATTTCACACGGGATTTGCGTCGGGATTTGATCAGGGAAAATTTCCCGCCGAGATCTCTCCAAACTGTCAAACCAAAAACTCTGCTGCTTCTTAAAAATACAAACAGTATCAAACTTGCAGCGAATTGTAAACTTTATAAAAATACTATTTTCCCCGTCGGAAACAATTTGTGTTGAATTGTTCCCGGACGGATTTCTGTGTGGAGAGTTTTAAAATCCCGTGATGTTTCCCGCGGTTGGGTTTACACTTCATGAAAACTGTCATTTTTGTGTAGACTTATTTCCCGTCACGGGATTTGAAATCCCGAGCTCCATTTAAAATACACAGGGACCCAAATCCCGTGACACGTTTTCCGAACTGTAAACTAGCCTTAAATCAGAGTTTTTAATGGTACCCAGCAAACCAAAAGGCGGCTAGGCGGGTTAAACTAGATGCTGGCGATCGGTAGGCTATTGAAGCTTTGTTCTAGGCTACTCCCCGCTCGGACGTGCCTGGCAGGATTCCCCCCAGATAGCCGGCAGCGAAATAAAAACTCTGGCAGAATTTCTGGGGGTCTGGCTGGCAGAGCGCTGCCCAGCCAGCCGGCTCAAATGCAACAACCGTTTCTGGCAGAATTTTTCGCCTTACGGTTATTAACGGTTTTTTCTGCCGGATTTCTGCCAGGCACGCACCGGCAGGACCGGTTTTGCACCGCTTCAGGTTTTGCTTGCATTTTTTCTTAATTTTTTTTAATTTCATGTAAACTGCCGTTATAAGCATATTTGTCCCATGTTCTATAGGATTCCCTATATACATGGGACAATTATGCTTAGAACGGCAGTAAATTTATAATAAAAACATGTCTGGAGACATGAAATCCATATTACCACAGACTTACCAGACATGACACTCAAATGTTCCAACGAGTCGCAAAAATTTAACGGCCTTTTTAAAAATTTAGCACGACTGCTCAGTACTTTTCGGATTTGCCACGAGAGGCACGCATTTGTTGACATATGACAGGATCGAAAGAAATCAAAAGCGCGCCACCGCACACTATTGAGCGCACGCAATTGTTTTTGTTTTTATTATGATTGTGGCAAACGAACGATTTTGTGTGATTTGGGATGGATAAAACACAGACTTACCAGACATAACACTCAAATGTTCCAACGAGTCGCAAAAATTTAACGGCCTTTTTAAAAATTTAGCACGACTGCTCAGTACTTTTCGGATTTGCCACGAGAGGCACGCATTTGTTGACATATGACAGGATCGAAAGAAATCAAAAGCGCGCCACCGCACACTATTGAGCGCACGCAATTGTTTTTGTTTTTATTATGATTGTGGCAAACGAACGATTATGTGTGATTTGGGATGGATAAAACTAGTGATTTACAGTTGTGTTATAAAACCATTCAGCTCGAGATCGAAGCTATAAGCCCACTGAGTGAATGTGGCGAATATAAAGATATTGAATTTATTGAAAATTGTTCATCAGTGCAAAATTTGGAGGAAGCAGCAGCGATCGCATTCGGTGATGCTGAGAACAAACAGGTAAAGAAGCTGCAAGATTATGAAACTTGTGTTGAGCCAATCAATCCATGGTCAAAAGATGACAATTATGAGATTTTGTATCGGAAAGAGAAGCAATACGTTTTAAAACTAGAGCAGCGGCAAAGGGAATTAAAAAAATCTCTCCGTATGGAGAAACAAAAGAGTAAACGACGCCTTAAATCAATAATGAAGAAGAAACAACAAATTTATGAACTACGTAAGGAAATCATGCAGTTGAAATCGCAGAATATTATTGATACGCGGTTGCTGAAGCAAGTGAGGAAAAACAAAATATTGCACAACTCTTTGTTAAACGAATCTAGAAAACCAAAAGGGCGCAGATACACCAACGGGATGAAAAATTTCGCAGTAAACACCTATTTAGCGGGACCATCTGCATATCGCTCCATCCAGCAAGTCAAGGTGCTTTGCCTGCCCGGCACGAGAACACTTCAACGCAGCTGCAGTGATGTTCACTTTACTCCTGGGATCAACGAGGCCTTACTTAATCGACTTGCACGGAAAACACAAAATTTTTCTAAGAAGGAGAAGGCCATTGTGATCGCTATGGATGGCATGGCGATAAAACCCAGTTTAAGTTACAATGCAAGAAGCGATTCGTTTATTGGATTTCCTTCTGATGGTGTGGATCGAAAAATTGAAAAAAATAACCCTTTCTGGCTGGCTACGGAGGCAATCGCAGTGTTAGTCCAGGGTATTCATACCTTAGAACAACACCGGTGGGAAAATTTTCAGCTGAATGATGCACCTGGTAGATCTAAGAACAAACCTAGGTTTAAACAGGTATGCATTCAAAATAATTGCCATATGCCATCTTGTCATCATACTACATTTCTTATTTATACACACAGACTGTTGGATATCTCTTAGCGCATAATACGCTCGGAAGCAACATCCAGATGGAGTTCATCAAAAAATTGTCTCGTGCATTAAGGGTAAAGGGTTTGTATCCCGTGGGGTTGGTCTTAGACCAATGCACCACTAATACAAAAATGGTAAAAGAATCAGGAGCCAGTACGGAAAGACCAGTTATGCAGCTCGGAGGCACAGACCTGGCAGTTATTTACGACAACCCACACTTACTTAAAAACACGAAAAGTATGTTGATGAGATACAATGCTGTGTTTGAGGGAACTGTTGCTTCGTTTAGCCATATCGAAAAATTATACGAATTGGATTGCAACTCCATCCCTCGACTTGTACCAAGGTTGACAGAAAAAAGTGTATTTCCGGCTCCTTTCCGTGCTATGAACGTGGCACAAGCGGTTCGAGCCCTGAGCAGTTCTACAGGCAATGGAATGGAGTACTATGTTGACAAGGGGATACTACCACTAGCTGCGATGTGCACAGCAAGCTTTATAAGATTTTTCGATAATCTATTTGATGCTTTCAACTCGAAAGCCGCGATAAACTCTGTTAAGGTAATGATATCATTCTTTTAGTGGATAAGAAAAAACTCATTTAATTTCATCACTAGCCTTTACGATCACCAATCACAGCCAATTCTTCCCATTGAAATTTTCTACAAGAAGCCGCGTTAAAACTTAGTCGTATGTACTACACAAAGAGTTCGGCATTTACTGTACAAGAGGTAACACTTTTAAATTACATCATTTTTTTTCGAAAATGACCCACGTTTACGTTAAAACAGGCAAAAATCAATGCAAAGTCCCTCACAATTTCACAACGGAAACCGAACAGCCTTAACGGCTTTCGTAGCAACATTAATGCTCTTTCATGGCTGTGGAGGAAACTGACAGAAGAGTTCGGGTTTGAACGCCTTTGTACCAACTTTCTATGTCAGGATACGGTCGAGAATCTTTTTTCAGAAATCCGCCGACGATGTGGTCGTAACGATAGTCCGAATGCTTCACAATTTGCAGCGGCTTTCAAATATTCCTCTATAGCTGCAAACAACAAAATCCCTGGAGCCAACTGTGAACAGGACGATGCTCAATGTGTTCTCGATGACGATTCTGCATTTGTTAAACACCAATTAACAAAAATAACTCAGTATCGCTATAAGTTGCTTCCTATCGAATTTGATGCTCGTAAGAGATACACGCCGCACGAATTAAATGCTATTGTGTACATTGTTGGCGCTGCCGCGCGAAAACTACATCAGCAATGTAAAAAACGTTTAGTTGCAGAGAAAGGCGAAGACGAGTTGAACGACCGAATATTGACATTCTCCAGGCTAAAAAATGGCAGAACATTACCAAACTCTAAGTTGTTCGAAATTGGACTTCTGGTGTACACTGTTTTTGTGCAAAGATTTACGAAGATGCTTTATCAGAACCGCAATAATGTAAAAAGTCGTATGAAAAGCTGTTTGAACTTTGATTTATATAAGGACTATTTGTGTCTAAAATGCTTCAACGTAGTGGTTGATAAAATATTTAATACTCTTATGCAAAGCTTTTTGAAAAAAGTGAACACTATATCGAAATCTAAAAAGCAAATACGAGACACACCCAGAAATTCCAAGAGAAACCGTAAAGCAATTCGTATGTGTCTACCATTATAATTTTGTTTATTGCCTTACTCTTTTGTACGTTGGTAGGAAATGAAAACAAAAATCTGAGAAACAATGGTTACTTTTTATTTTCCATATTTCGTTTCCTTTTCTTTATCACTTGAACAATTTGATGAATTGTTTCTTCTGTGTTGTAATTGGTTTTGCCATCGTCAGTCATAATGGTCCACGCGTGGTTAAGTGCTAGGATTGATGTTAAATCGGGTGTTACTTATGGAAAATGAGGTTAAATCTGATGAAATAATCTCACACACACATTTTGTATACTACTCCAACTCAATGACCACTTAAACACCAACGTAGATACCGTCATGCCAAACACAGTGCATGTGTCAAATAGATGACGTAGTTCTAAGAATAGCCGCTAGGCGGCGATGATGGATAAAGAAAGTCTTCATTTAAAATAGTGATCACTTTTGATTCATATAATTGTTCTCAGAGTCATGTCTGGTAAGTCTGTGATATTACTTACCTTGTTTGAAACCAAAATCTTTGTTTCTTCCTATTTTTTCATCTGCCAAAACTATCCTTCTTGGAAAAATATAAATATGGCGAAAATGAAACAACGATAAACAAAACAGAACCGGTGAGGGGAATCTGCCTGCCATAACTGGGAGGAGTATAGCTGAATTCTGGCAGCGCCATTTTGATAATTTTGACAGCTGCCGGAATCCTGACGGATTTTTGCTGGCTGCCCGTTTTTCTTCCAAGCGGGTCGCCGTAACTTGCCGTTTACTGTAAAAGTAGTGTGGGTAGAGTTGCGTAAAGAGGATTGGCAACATTGGATAGTAGATACAGAACACTAGATTAGGATTGTCGCTGGCATCAGTAGTAGGAACATCATTGTTTTGATTCCGGGATATACCTGTCAAATGGGCCAAATAAAAAAAGCAAAAAAATAATCCTCTATCGTCGTTTCATAGCGACTAATCATTTTTGTCTCTTTTAGCAAGCAAAACAATGGCCATTCTTGGCTAATGTGTTTTCACTAATTAGAATGCACAAATTGTCTAAACTTGTACTGAATTTTGATAAATTTTCATTTCCTTGTGCGGTATATACAAACTTACGTTTCATTACAATAACAGTCGAAAATTTACACCGAGAAAATTCGTTATATTGAATATATTGATTTCACACATAATTTTTTGCAATTTGTAGTAGCAGATAAAAATTACCTGTCACGCATAGATATCATGGGAAAAAGATTACAAGATGTAGGTATTGTAGGACATATATTGAAATGAATATCAATATTGGTTGTCTTTAAATCCTGCAGGTTCGTCAACAAACTTCACCTTGCGAAACTATAGATGCTGCTCTGAAATCAGTTTCAGTTATGAAAATGAAATCATTATGACAATAGATAAAGGAATAATTTAGTCAGTACTCTCAGCTGAACCTTTTCCAATATCAAATGTGTTGACGTTTTCTGTAGATTCGTAGTGTATCAATACTCGAGTACGCATCCACTTCCATCTAATACCAACGAACAAATCATTTATATTGTCGGAGGGTGTGCTTTGCTAAAGAACATTGTATTAAAAAGTATTAATTAAAAGCTGGGCTGATCAAACATAACTACGACGTTGTGGTCGTAAACGCTTCCGAATAGCTTTGTTCAATGTCTAACAAGTGGAACACATAATTTGAGGGACACACGGACGTTATTAATAACGGAAAAATGCCACAACCAACGGTACGAATAACACAAAATGGTACCCTGAAATACTAGACATTATATAAATAAGGTATCAGGCAGTAGAGCATATACCATTACTTATTCAAAACTTTTGCTTCGTGACTTCTCGCATTTTTCACTAACCTTTGTTTTGACAATCTCGTTTCGGAATATTTTCCAGACTACTACGGGCGGATATCAATTATTGAACAGTGGCGCCACAGCGTTATGCGTGGTTCCTGCACACTAACATATTTGTAATTTGATATGTAAGCGATGGTGAAATTTAGAGTGTTATGTCTGTTTGTCTGTGGCTTCAGTTAGAAGTTAATTTTGAGCATTTAAAAATTTAAAATTAAGTGTTTAGTTTTATTTTGGAAAAATTAGAACGATAAATAACATCGTATAAAGAATTTAAGATTTTCCGGTTCCCTACTGATCCGCAATTAAGAACGAAAGGTATTGATTTTTGCCGCTTGCCGCTTGGGAGTGACAAAAAACAGTCGAATTTGCAATGTAAGATAAATTTGAATACATATATATAAGTGGAATGCATACACAAATTTGTCAAAATTTTAGCTGCACTTTAACTATGAGAAATACCTTCATATTTCCACTGTCGGTGGAAGATTATTAACTCTACCCAGAACTGTTTCGGTGTTTGAAATAGTGCCAAATTTAAATATCAGTGCACATATATATTTTTTAAAAATTATATCTTTAATATTCCTGGTTTGAAATAATGTTAATATTATATCATTCAATTTTTTCTCATAATCACGTAATAACGATACTCCCCACGCATTCGAGCATTGTTATTCTTCGTGTCCGATAGGTAGACATTTTGAGTGTTCGATAGGTAGATTTGCTTCAGTTTTTGCACAACTGTTCTTTATAAACTGTTGCATAAATAAAAGTTCTGGTTGCAGTTGAAAGTCGAAAATCGACTTGCGCCTTTCGTTTTTTTGCCTATTTGCAGAGTGGATAACTAAAGCGCATCTTGTGTACATGTTAAGCGGACCCTACACGAGACAGAAATATTGTCAATAACTTTATTGACAAGACTCCCAACAAACATTAGGAGCTGAACTATAAGACTACGTGTTGATTTAAAGCAGATTAAAGGTTATGTAAGCTGAATAAAACTTTCGCTGAACTATTTAAACATTAACAGTTTATTCAGCCTATTTAAAATCCAGTATTCGCCAGTTCCAACTAGGCTGAACTATACTGCTAATAAATGTAATAGCGACAATATTAAAGCTTTTATTCAACCATCTTAATTAGACTGAATTGCGAGTTGAATAAACGATGCTGTTACCAATAGTATTACCTTTAATCATTAAGCTGCACTACATGTCTTCAAAAGGTTGATTCTACCTTTACATTTGCCGTTATACCACCTTTGACTTTTAGCTGAATTATGTGTTTAACAAAGGTAATTGTAACTACTACAACAATTGGCGCGATTAGCAAATCATGAGGAATGGCAACCGACCTGGGTTCGAGTCCCAACACACACACAATATTTTTTTACAATTAAGTGAAGGATTTTTTTTTATTATTTCGGTATATTCCAATTGAGATGTTTTGCATATATTACAGTTAAGGAGCTATAGATCAATAAATGAATAAAGAAATAAAGAAAGTTTATTTAGTTTTTTTTTATATCTACTGAGTTTTCACCACGGAAATACACGATTTACAGTTTTTCAATGTACAAGCTTACCAAATCACACGCGCCCTCGTTTATGTAAATTTACCTTTTAATTCGAAACGGTCTGTTTACTTGTGAAACATGAATATTCTCATATTGAACACAAGAGAAACTTTTTGTTCCAACGTCACTATAAATTTTTGACACCAGCATTGTCACCATGATTTTTTTCTATCCATCGACTTGCAAACAAAGGTACAATGAAATGATTATTGATTATAAATAAATAAACTATTGAATTCGAACAGCGACGTCCGCTTACCAAAAAAAATTACAATGGAAAGAAAATCATTTGGCAGGGAGTGGTAAATAAATTGAGGAGATTGCCACCTTAGAATTATAAATGACTTCAATCCATTATTCAGTTACCACCACTTTCATATAACACCCATTTTTACTTACCTAAATGTTTTGTGACAACCATAAATCCTCACCTTGTAAACAAAAACGACTATAATCATCATTTTGGAAATAAATAAATTATCTAATTTAAAATTCCCGAATGTTCTAAAAATAATTAATTAAAAAAAATAGAAATAAAAAATTATCGTAGGTTGGAATTCGAACCCAAGCCAACTAGGTTCACTCAAATCTATAGAAGACTACTGTAGCCTTTGTACAGACTCTATTCAGCAGCCAAGACTTGTCGGTACATCCGTGAAATCTTAAGCATTCGATGTATGCAAGATTGGTGCAGACAGTAAGGTAAGTGCTTAGTATTCAACAGGTTGCTGGTTCGGATCCAGGTACGTGATATGACTTCCAACAAGGTAATACAATTTTTCTCTAACTGTAACGTAACACTAATAAAATAATATGGCTTCCAAAGAGATTGATGGCGTGTGGAACTTGAAATAAATGTCTTTTTTAACAATTTTCCTATGATAATTCTCTCAGCTGAATAGCGGTAACGAAAAGGTTTATTGATAAAGCTGTACTGTGGTTTTCTTCAGGCTGTATACGTGCTGAAGAATTGTTCTTTCATGTGTCTTAATCGGACAAGCTGAATAAATTCTCCAAATCCCGGATGTTTAAGGGTGGAATAAACGATATATGATTACACGTATACTTCCAATGTTCAGCTAGAGCTGAATAAAGCAACTGTTAAAACGTTTATAAAACCACGAAATGTTTGTTGGGCTGCTTCAATCCATCAATCCCATTTAAATTCTACAGGATCAATGTTTTTAAGATGACCTTACACCATCAATATATTGATCAATAAATGATTTATTGTCAATATTTCTGCTCGTGTAGGGTCCGCTTTAGAGAATCAACTTGCGCATCATCTACACCAGTTGCGCTTTAGTTCCACACGCTGAAAATAGGAGAAAAATCGAAAGGCGCAAGTTCACTATTTCGATTTTCAACTGCAACCAGAATACCATTCCAGAAATCTTAGGAAACATTTTCAAACTATTCATATAATACTCATAATATTGGGAATACTACTGATTTATTCCATCGTTGTCATTCGACTATTAAACTACTCATTTTAGTTACCGCTCCAATATCTTCCGTGTATACTTTATCGAAGATTTGTATACTACATTTTACTTTTGAATCAGAGGTTATATTGCTCTAGTGATCTTTGTTTTTCGTACACACAGAAAAAAAATATTGGTAAAAGTAAGAGTGTTCCGCTCTTAGCAAAAAACAACCAACGCCAATGTATTAGGATAAAAGTAAAACTTTTAAATTAATCAAGAATAATAATCAAAGTAAAAGTTTTCCTTTTAAACAAATGAAGAATAGTTCTCAAAACAAAAGTTTTATTTTTAAACTAAGAGTATGCGTTGGTTGTTTTTTGCTAAGAGTGGAAAACTCTTATTTTTACCAACATTTTTTTTCTGTGTGTATATCTGTTTCCCATGCTCCAAAAATCTGTAGAAAAACAGGATCAAAAATCCTCGCCTTACAATATTACGACGATAGCTCAATCGGATAAAGTGTCAGTCTTCACTTAGTGTTAATGCGCTTTCTTCAGAAGATGGTGTGCAACGAAATAAAACTTCATAAATCGATAGAATTGAAATGTGAGAGAAAAGATTTTTTTTCCTCCTAATAGTTTATGCATCGCTAGATCTAAAATATGCTTGTCACCATAAACTGTACGGTTCTTGAATGGTATGTTGTCAAAATGTGTATGGAAAAAAGCATGTTTTGATATGGTGACCGTTCTTAATAACCCGTTGTTCATATGGTCGAGTATGGAAAAACGATAATGGTTATGTTCGATATTATACCAGACAATGGTTGATCTATTGTTGAACGAAACACATTGAAAATGGTTTTTAAACGATTTCTGCAATGGTTGGCATATGGTACACATTTATACGGGAAGGCTAGAAGAAAATTTAATTTTCTTCAAAAAGCTGTGTAAAATTTCGAATTGGGTCATTAAATGAGAAAAAACAAAATCTTTTTTTATTACATACATCGATAAAGCTGATTTTCGTGATCACAAAAATGCTTTTGTCCAACTCAGGAAACGTGAAAATAAAATATAAATTTAAATTAAAGAAATACGTTGACACTCTTGATTTGACACTATCAGAAGAATTTGACATATCGAATTTCACTAGGACACGACAAAAAATCAGAAAAAATGAATAAATGTTTTCTCGGTTTTCCCGCAGGGTTATTTTTATTTGATATAAACACCATCCAATGCATATAGTTTTTTTTCATTTTGGGTGTTGTCTTGATAGTGTAACGGACTTATTTTCTAGCATCACAAATTATTCCCACAAAACCAATCCCTACATGCACCAATGTGAATCCTTCTCAGGTCACAGGTCATAAAAACCAAATTTAACATATCCTTTATTCAGGCCACTTGAAACGAGGCCACACTCATATTTTCCCACAGATCGTAAATTACTTGAACGATCGTTTTCAAATCCAACTTGCATAACCAGATGGGCGCATTCCAATTAAACCATTCTGGGTCGCACCACTTGTTATAGCAACATTCTCACTAGGTCATTATTATGCTGAGGCGACAAATGAACAGCCTTGCGTAACCAAACAAGCACCGATAGCAACCGATGCACCCATACTTATTCATTGATTTGTTTTCCCTTTTTTACGCTACCCGTACATAATTATGTACTTTGAAATTGTAACTGACTCCTCCCATTTTGATGTACATAGAATAGTTTAAGTCAGGTTAGCTAGGTTAGCTTGTAAGATTTTAAAATGGAATAAAACACATTATGTTAAACAGCCAACAAGTGTACAGGCTAAAAGTTTAAAAGTAATATCACGTATCCAAAAATAGGCGACCTGTAAACAACCGCAGTTTTCCTATGTATGGTTGTCTATGTTTACATAAGATTAATTTAAAAAAAAAAAACAAAAAAAACGTTTTTACGTATCACAACGAATTTTTTGTTAAATAATGTCATATTATGTATATTGGACCTAAAATGTATCGAATAGAATGGAAAACTATATATAGCTTAATGACCCAATTGATAAACGTTGGAAATTCGTGTTTTGCCATCTGCGCAACTGTTTGCTACACGTGTTTGACAGATGCACTGTAATTGCATTGTATCGACCACTGCGCCATCTACAAACGTGTTTCAGACGTCTGATTTAAGGCTAGTTTACAGTTCGGAAAACGAGTCACGGGATTTGGGTCCCTGTGTATTTTAGGCTAGTTTACAATTCGGGAAATGGATCGCGAAAAGAGATTATAACTACTAAAGAGAGTAAAGCGCTACTGTCTCCATGTATTCACGGACTGAAACATGGGGTCTCGCTCTAGCATGTTGTATCCCATTACTACGACATGTGTGTACCCGGGGAAATAGGTGTCAAACTAATGGGCCTAGCATATGTGAGAGCAAGATGATAAATTTTCAGTTTTAGCAGCGACACCTCTACGCTGAAAATAATCGACACGGTAAAACCATATGCAATTAAACATCACTTTCATGTGCGTTCTCATGTTAAAAAGTAAAAGAAATGATTTCCCTTTGAATTTCACATGAAAATCCATTAAAAACCATTTCATGTGGTGTTTCAAATTAAATTCAAACAAATTCCACGTGAATACGACATTTATCCATTGAATGTTCATTGCCATGCAATTGAGTCGTAAAGTATAAACTTTACATATGACTTTCCATGAAAAACATGTAGTGCATTTCTACATGTAAAACAATTGATTTCACCGATTCTTATGCCAATGAATTCTATAAGTAAAACAATGTGATATTCACGTGTAATTCATTTAGAAATTTTAGTCAACGGTATTTCTTATGGTGTTGATGTGCTTTTCACACCATGTCGCATGAATTTCATTTGAAAACCATATTTCTTACACCGTGTGCATTTCATATGTTTGTGGATTGAAATAATTCAATAGATTAACCCGTATAAATAAATACCATTTCCAGAAATCTTCGGAACCATTTCCAAACTATTCATATAATACTCACCATATTAGGAATACTACTGATATATTCCACTATTATACTTCAAATATTATACTACCATACTCATTTCCAATATCTTCCGTGTATCCTATATTGAAGATTTGTATACTACATTGTACTTTTGTACCAGACGTTAATATTGCTCTGGTTGTCTTCGTTATTCGTATATCTGTTTACACTGATCCAGAAATCTGTAGTTTAACATGGTCAAAAATCCATATACATGGTCATATATAAAACTTCTATTATTACCTCTTTAATGCAAAACACAATAACGTTAATGTTTTATTCTTTATTCTCCAGTCCAACAGACGTCAGTCATAAATTGCTGCCATTCGAGGCGATTCGGTAACTTACAATACTCGATAGTGATAGAAGTACATCAAGGATACACTCAAATTCCAACGCATGATTATTGTGACCACGTAAAAAAAGAATACCAATGGCAATGCAACAAGTATTATTCGCGTATTCCTTAAGCCGGGTACCACGTTATAGCCCAGGAAGGTGATATAGATGTAGTAACCCAAAGCCGCCAACCAAATCGTGTTGCCAATGAAGGTGGAAATGAACCACTCGTGGCTAATCAGGGGGTGGTAGAAGAACAACTGAATGAAGTGCAGTAACACTAAGGGTGGGAAGAACGCGTTCAGATGAACATCAAAAGCGTAACCCCATTCTACATCCATGTCCGAGATTTGTTCTCTAAGGTACCTGTTCGAAACAACCCACAGCATGGTGGCAACAATCATTCCGCACAAAATGCAATCTACGAAGACCACGTACAACAGAAACAGGATGCTCTGGCCGATTCCTAAACTTAGAACCCAAGCAAAACCAATGGATGTCACTAGAAATTTAAACCAAGTAAATTAATATATCAGCCAAGAATCACAAGATTGAACTTACCGCAAAGGCAGCCTACGAGCAGTACAAGGAATGCCGGATCATCTCGAGCAAACTGTGATTTGGTTTCTAAAAATGTATTCTAGTAGAATAATTCTAGAAACGGACAACACTGTGACAAGCCTTACGTTTTCTATAGTTGAAATTCCGATACACCTTTTTCGGTGCAATGAACAAATACAGCATTTGCCAGAGTGCATATTCAAAATCCATTTGATCAAACTTGACAAATCGCCGTAGATACTTGTAGCTTTTATTGGTTGCACTCATGCAATCGGTTCGGTAGCTGGCAGGTGGGGGCAATGGTGATGTGGTTCTCGATGACATCCCAAGTAGGGAGCTATTACTCCGAGACGGTGTAGGCGAAGTTGAGTACTTCATCGTGTAATATCTGTCTGGCTACAGTCCGTACTGAAATATTTAAACAATCAATGTTTCTAACATAGAATTTAATGTAATTAATAGTCAATGAAGTGATATAAGCCTGATTGTAAACTTTGAACGGCCTAACTTTTTTATGAGTGACGAATAAAAACTTTGTTTTGATATTTTCTTTAATGTTTTTCTAATTGTCATCAAATGACAGTACATGAATACACTCTAAGCCAAGACAGTTTGGATATGGAAAAAAAATTCTTAATCATACACATTACTAGATAAGCGTGCATGAATTTTGCTGTTTTCTATGCATTCGCCAATCTATATTTAGTAAATTCGACGAGAACATTTCAAATGGGCCGATAAACAAAACGTAAACAATTCCGGTTAATACTTACTTCAAATAGACACTAACAAAGCTTTAAACACACCTTAAATAAGCCGGTTCTGAAGCCTGGCTGTTGGCGAAATAATAGATTATCGAAAAGGCACATAAGCAAAATAACTTGTTTTGATTATGTTCCCTTTCACTTCCCCTCAAAAATTAACGGTTCATATACACCAAACAACAAAACGGGAAAATTTGCTTATGGGCCCTTTTCTTAATGAAAAAGACTATACTTGAAAATGGAACAAAAACATCGCAACACCAAGAAAGGGATCAAAATAAACGTCACATAATCATTTGCTGTAAACAAAAGGGCTCACCCGCACGCACTATAAGCTATCGTCTCGCCGAAAAGGGATTATAAGAGAGGGCACAAAACCAGTACGATATTTCAAAAGGGACCAAAAAATTTATCTGCAAAAATCGTTCAAAATACAATTTTTTAATAAAATCTGGTGTACTATTCGGAAAAAATGGTTAATTTAACATGGCATTGAGTTGTTTGGTCCTTAAATCAAGCTCCTGTTCATAAATGGGAATATAAAGTACGAGGTAATTTTTCAGACGCCATTTTCTCAACATGAGCATATTGTATATAATGCCTTATGAAATGTTGACGTCGAATTCCTATCGCCCAAGTGTTAACATGGGTTCTTATGAAAAAGTGCGCTATGGTTCGCCATTTTAAAAAACTTATCGGTCGGTCTGAAAGAAGTAAAGTTTCGGTGAATGATTTGTAGTGAAATTTTCGCGATTCTTGCGCCGGATATGTGACGCATACGGGTAACCAGTGATTCGCGAGTCTTTGGATATTAAAAGGTTTCTGTGATGAGATGTAGTTCATTGTGGTTAATCGAAAAACACTGCCAAAACTAGGCAGTGAAAAATTGTGTTGAATTTTCTCTGGCTGGGCTGTTCCTTGCAGCACCTAGTATCGTCAGAAAGGATTACATTGCTGAGCTGTGCAAAAGCGTAATCCAGAACGCGGTTAATATACGGATTATTAGTGTTCGGTTCCTCGGCATGTAGCAAAGGAGTGGAATAAATATGAATAATTAATGCACATGAAAGTGTTCCCTCTCTGTGTTTCTATCTGGTTTCTTTTGGACGACCTTCTGGAAAAAGAAAAGGGTGATTATTTCCCCAAAACAAAGTCACAATAAAAGTTTGATAAAGCTGTAAACAATAACAGCATTGTTTGTAATACACTGTGCACCAATGGCTTCGGTTGGGTAGAAAGTTTAATATTGAAGAGAAAGCAATTAATCGTGCCTCGAAGTAGAATAGAACACTTAGCAAGAGGCCTGTGAACTGTACAGTGCCATTCCCGCTGGCAAACAAGGCAGCTACGATTCAGCCACAGCGTGTTTCCAATTCCTCACTACAGTGGATTCCAAAAGCAACCTGGGTCTTACCCAGGATTTCGAGAGGATGGTGGGATTATCAGGCGGTGCTCATCTGTACGCAGCCGGACTTCCTCCTGCACAGGAAAGTAAGTAGAGGTATAGGTAAATGTTACCAAAAAACAGTATAAGGAAAAATCTGTTTCTGTGTTGTACAAAATCAAAATCACAAAACGTATAGTTGATTGTCATCCTTGTTCATTGCTTGAACAAATTTAATTGGTCACTTTTTGTTGGATCTCTACTAGTGGGACCATTGTCCAGTTGAACAGCATATAAATGCCAAAATGTCATGTTGAAATCGAATCAAAACGGTGCGGGGAGAGGAACCTGTGTGACGTTTAGGCTCAGCCAGATATGACCGTAAGGCGTTCGAGGTTCGGTGAATTTCACCCGGGGGAGGGGGAGGACTTGATCGAGGGTCTGCCCCAAAGGGAAGAAGAGCGTGTCCAGATAAGAATAAGAAGAGTGGCAGCTTTGACAAGCGCAAAACAGATTCAAGATAATCTGCATAAGGTGCATACATGTGTGTACAATAATATTATTGGTGGCAAACGCCTTGAGGACCTCAAAAAGGCTGAAAGCACTAGTTTCTATATTCAAAACATTGTTTTAATTAATTTCGATTTTAACAACTTCTTTTTTCTGGAAGTAAAGCAGTATTTACGCAATATAGATGTTGCCAGTTGTAAAACCAAAACTCTCGCTTTACCTATGCCTATACCTTATCTGGTATCATCTTGGGTTTTCACGTCATTTGCAGTTTGACAAGACCAAAATTTTACAAGACCATAATTCCATATCAACATTAGAATAGGGCTAATAAGATTTGTAAACAAACTTTTGTTTTGCTGATTTCTCTTAATTTGTTATATTTTCAACCCAGAAGACATTTGAAATTGATTCTACCAAGGGTAAAGATGTTGATTCATGTGTATCTTTCATGAAATTTGACTCGACAGCGGAATAATGAGCGAATTAAGTTTGTTTATAAAAATCTTATTAGCCCTTTTGAAGAATTGATATTGAATTTGATGTTGGAACGGTCTATCCCTGAGAAGCATCATAGGAAGGGCAATCCCTCGGACTTGATGTCCTGGATTTTTGATATGCTATTATCAGGAGAAAGATCTCTTCAATATGGCACTGGGTTTGAATGTTTCATGCATTTATGGTTCTTTTTTCTCGCGGTGCGTATTTTCTGACATTGATCGCTTTGCTGTGCCGAGTGATCGTATCCTATTTGGCCAGGGTTTCGTGTGGTAACTCGCGCTGCTCGAGTTTTTGCGGCGAGTTTGTTTAAAAAATTCAGAATGACCATTCTGGGGGGAAGAGGGGGGAGGGTTGCTTCTCTAATCTTCCGGCCATCACATCATATGATTTGGTATTCTTAGTATGTATAACAAACAACGATGTGACACAAGGTACTAAAAGCGAAAAAAATCCTGTCAATCCTATTTTGCATTGGATTGTCTGCTTTAAAGATATCACCAATGGGCCGTTCATAAAGTTTGTCGAATATAAACAATTAGGGTGAAGCGTAATACAACATGATTTAGCGAAATAAAAACTGAAAATGAATTTGAGACTACTACTACTTGAGCGCTACTGACAACAAGTTGCAATATGCTTGAAGGGGGAAGGTGTTTTCGATTATTTCCTTTTTCTGCGAGACATTGTTTATGGCCTCCAAACAAACAATATTCCATAACGAATATCACGTAACATCGATGTCAGCGCAGTGGGATCAAGGCCAAGTTCCCCCGGTTCGTGCTAAACTGAGAAGCAACATCTATTTAGGCACAGAGAACAGACGTCCAGCTTAACCGTAAAAGTTGAGAAAAAAATTACGGTGCATCCAAAGAAAATTGTGATGGTTGTACCGTTGTTCCATTTAGTGCGTCAGTTTTACTGAATTGACAGTGGACCACACAATAGATGCCCAAGTGACTATCACAATTGTACTGGATTATGCCAATATGATGACCGTAGTGGTCTAGCAGAGATTAGTTCAAATAGCAAAACAAATGTTTTAAACTTGTTTATTCGACGCCTGGGTGTCTGTTCTCAGTGATTTAGTTGTAACATATTAATCTTCCTAATTGAATCGAATAAGCAAAAAGTATAGCCGACGGGAGAGGCATTTAACAAGGTTAGGAAAACTAGGAGTGAGGACGAGAGGACGTCTGATGAGGAGGATCACACCTAACAATATCCATTATATTAAACAAGCATAGCGATGTTACAACAGAATAATTCAATCTGATGCAACAATCATTTAAGTAATCATTAATACACACTAGAGCAGAAAGAATAGCTGGAGGGAATTTAGCCTTCGTGGATAATAACGGTTGACAGCGCTCTCTGATTTACTAATAGTTGATTGATCCGTTTCAGACCTAAGAGGACCCAAGAGGAGATCGGGAAGAAGACAAGCGAAATCAATGCGAAGTTTTAATTGCAAGAATTACAAACAAAACTCTTAATTTCAGGAACTGTACGAGATGGCGCTGGGCCTGTGGCCTTTGACTGGCATGGTCTATTCTCATTGGTTCGGAAACCTTCTTGGCTGGTTTTGGTAGATGTGTGCTCCTACTTGCAAGTTGATCAGCTCGCTTGGATGGGGGACATGTGGATCCTACTAGTTGTCGACTCTTTTGACCGTGGGTATGAGGTTAGTTCAAGTAAGGAGTGCAGGGCTGGCACCTAAGAGATAGTTAATTATTCAGGACTTGTTCTTACGATTATTTAATTCAACCAAGTACACCGGCTCTCAGAAATGATAAGCAGCCCTTTCGGGTTGGAGTCGTCTGTTCGAGTCGAACCAGGCGGACAATCGGTTCGAGCAAACTTTGTGGGGAATAGTGGATAAATAATTCTTATGTCCTTTATGGGCAGAGATTCTTTTTGCGAAACCCTGAAATCCCTTCACTCGTCTAACTACTCAGGATAATAATAATAGAAAGAAATTGAGGGTTTGCCTGGTCCATAATGTAATGCATACGTATATAGAACAGGAACAATCGAATTCTGTTATAGTATAGAGATGAAATGGTACAGTTGCGTCAAATACAAATTTGTATTTGGTTGTGTGTAGGAAAAAGTATTTGGGAGTGAGGACTAATAATGATAGTAAGTTTACCGTATCAATTAATAGTGAATTGGTCCGCTTCGGACCTAGGAGAGAAAAATGAGATTAGGGAGAGACAGAAGCGGATTCAAAACGAATTTTGCCAATATGACGTAGACTCCAAGGCATCCTAGCATCGATGATGACACATTACACAGACTAGATGACACGACGTTACACGCTCTAAACTTGTGCCAAATAGTATGTATGTATGAATGTAAGCCCGTATGTATGCATGGATGTGTATAGGAGCAATGTATCCCTGAGCAACATAGAGCCTCTGAGCCGGCAAACCGCTCATAGGAAGCTAGGTGTGCGGTTATAGGTGTGACCATAAACCACTGCTCTCACTGTTTAGTGCAACGGTGAGACAGTAGGTGTACTGTTAATGCACATAGGTTGCAGAAATAGGTTGTTGACACAGCCCGAATGCACACTGATAAATAGCAATAACAATAACAATCCCTCCCGTTCTTTTCTTCTACTTCATTGGTCTATTTTTGTTTTACTTCTATTAGGGGTCATGCATAAATGTCGTAGCATTTTAGGGGGTAGGGGGGTACACCAAATTTGTGACGAAGTGTGACGAGGGGGAGGGTAGGGTCAGAAGTTGTGCGACGTAGCATTAAGTTTAAATTTTTTGGCGGGCATCAAAACCCATTAATTAGAAAAAACAATTTAATGTTCCTCCATTCCTAAGTTGATTTTCACGCTGTTTTTCATTTTGTAAATTTTACTGTTCGCGGAATGGCAGGCTCGCAAAGAAAAGGATAGATTTTTCATGCGGATTTAAATTTCCACATTAGTTAGCTAATATTGCTAACTAGTAGACTTATTTCTTTCGGACTCAATCAAAGAAAATTTAGTATTTTAGTTGAGCTTATGCTTCCTAAAATCGTTGGCAGTGTACTTTTCTGTGACATGTAAAATTCTAAACAAAACTATCCACACTATATTTGTCATGAAATGGGCTTCTTTTGTTGGCAATTTGCTGTTATAATGAAAATATTGATAAAAGTCGTCAAACATTTTGTAAGGACATATATTTAACCCTTAAATGCGCAATGTTGTTTTAAAACAACATTGCGAAAACCATCTCAAAATTATCATAGTAACGTATTAAAACTGTTAGACAATTTTCAGAAAATTTGAAAAAAATTGCTTTGCGCCTTTAAGGGCTAAAAGAATTAAAAACATATGTAATTTTTTCATCTCCCGGTCACGTTGCGTGGGGGAGGGGGTTAGAGATATGCTACGTCATTTACAAGGGGTAGGTTAGAATTTTGTGACCAAATGCTACGAGGGGGGAGGGAGGGGTCGAAAATCGCCAGAAAAAAGCTACGTCATTTGTGTACGGCCCCTTAGATTACTTTTCTGTTTGCATTTTTAAAACAAGTACTGGCACCCATAGATGGAACACGTCCAGATTGTTTGGTAATTTATTTCGTTTTACTATAAAAATAAAATAAATTTGATGTAAATTATTATTCGTTGTTTTCGGGGTAACTTTGATCAGCAAAATATGTGTATCGAAATAAGAAGTAACGCTCCAAATTTTGTGTAGATTGCATATCTGCAGGCGATTTTTTGATCCGATATTGTGTCGTCTCGTAAGAAACCAAAATTGCGTGTAAGGATGCGGCCGACTTTTATCGAACTTTTTCGGGAAAATTGTCGAAATAAAATACTATGCTATATTTCACCCGAAAGAGGAAAATTTGGTAAAAACCAAAATTTCTCACTAGGGTGAAAATTTGTTGGTAAGAACCAGTCTTTGTACAGGAGGGCACAAATCCTTATTTCATACTATGTTGCGTTTCGGCTTCGCCTCATCAGAAACCGACACTAACACATTGTCGGAATAGATTAGCGCCGGCTTGACGCAAATCCCTTAAAACTAAAACACACTATGTGTTTCAATCAAACGACTGATCAAACGTGATGTCCCGTTCGAGCAGAAGTTCTGTTTATGCCGATGAGACACAAGTGAAGCCGAAACTTGTCTTGGCTTAGCAGGCCTATGCGAAAGCACTATGCTATATTTCACCCTAAAGAGGAAAATTTGGTAAAAACCAAAATTTCTCACTAGGGTGAAAATTTGTTGGTAAGAACCAGTCTTTGTACAGGAGGGCACAAATCCTTATTTCATACTATGTTGCGTTTCGGCTTCGCCTCATCAGAAACCGACACTAACACATTGTCGGAATAGATTAGCGCCGGCTTGACGCAAATCCCTTAAAACTAAAACACACTATGTGTTTCAATCAAACGACTGATCAAACGTGATGTCCCGTTCGAGCAGAAGTTCTGTTTATTTGTGCCCTCCTGTACAAAGACTGGTTCTTACCAACAAATTTTCACCCTAGTGAGAAATTTTGGTTTTTACCAAATTTTCCTCTTTAGGGTGAAATATAGCATAGTGCTTTCGCATAGGCCTGCTAAGCCAAGACAAGTTTCGGCTTCACTTGTGTCTCATCGGCATAAACAGAACTTCTGCTCGAACGGGACATCACGTTTGATCAGTCGTTTGATTGAAACACATAGTGTGTTTTAGTTTTAAGGGATTTGCGTCAAGCCGGCGCTAATCTATTCCGACAATGTGTTAGTGTCGGTTTCTGATGAGGCGAAGCCGAAACGCAACATAGTATGAAATAAAATAGTTAGCAATAAAAATCTCGGATTTTTAAAATAAATTATTGGACAAAAATATTTACGGTTTCTAAAAAAGTGACCAGTTCAATTGAATTTGGTTGATTTCATTAATATACAAGGAATTGTTTGAACAGATTGAAACGATGCAGGAAAGTGATATCATTTTCAATTTGAATTTGTGTTCATAAAAGGTGCATTAAAAGACGAGATAATCGTTGACAGTAGATGCTGAACATGTTTAGAATATGGTTTGTATTTTGTTTTGACGATTTTGTTAGAGAGAATCATCTTATCGTACGTTACTGAAAAAAGTCTCATTTGATCAATCATACCCCGGTGTTAAAAGATACCCCGTTTTACGGTACTCAATTATACCAAAAATGTCTTTTTAATATCTCCATATTTTTTTTCTTTTAATTCGGCATGTTATTTTTCCTTTTATTACTACATTTTAAGTTAGATTAATACTAACACTAACACAATCAATTGCATATTCTCTCATATACACTTACAAACGTTTACATCCAAAATGCACAAACGCACCTAGCCTTTGCGATAACACAAACCTGATTACAAACGCGAACATACAATTCCAATCATCCACACATACTTTCGCCCGCAATTTCGCCAACATTTAAATACCCCGGTAATTAGGTGAACGTTGCAGCACTTATAACTTTACAACCGCGGTCTCAAGCACCCACCGCTCGCGCGATCATGAATCGATTACGTCCGGAAGTCTACTCTCGATCAGCCTAGCCTCATGCCTTCAGTTGGACCAATAAAAACTGACGCTCATATTCACTAGACAACACGTTCCTCTACCATACACTAAAAATTTATTATCAGACACGGTCCGCGTGCGATCGCTCAAGAATATACGCGAATATGCGAATGGCTACGCGATTATAAAATCGAATTTGTGCACGCAAGGTTAAATACACGCTAGCATTCAAACGCTCGAGCCCTTCGCGATCACACTATTAAGCGGACACGAGACCAGACTATTGTCAATAAAAATATTGACAAAACAGCATCAATACGTCAATCCCATTTGATTTTTACAGGATCAATATTTTTAAATTGGCTTTGCATGTAATATAATGATCGCATTGATCAATAATTGATTTATTGACACTATTTCTACTCGTGTAGGGTTCGCTTTACACAATTAGTAAACACCCACGCTAACCCAGACCGATATTCACCCCTGGACTCTAACGCTAAAACTCATACCTTCCACGCAAACACCACCATAGGATTCACAATTAGATTCATACATACAAAGTCACAAGCAATAGTTAGACTATCAGCACCGGTGCGTAAGCAAATGCGTGTGTATTTTGATTACGCTAAACGATAATATTTTATTTAGACACCCGTTTTCGCACCGGTCGTTGGTAAATAGGTTGCCAAAATAATAATCTGTTTTTACACCGGTAGTTGTTATTATAGTTACGTTACATTTTTTTGCAATCATGCAATAAAATAATAGTTTTTTTAATGATATGGACTTTATTCGGTGAAAAAAATATCGCTAGAAAGAAAATACATTTATTTATTGAATTCAATAAAACCATTTCAGTAACAAACATCGTTTTATTTTCTAAAAATATTTTATTGCAATGATTGTAAAATTATTCAAACTGGAAATGTTTATTGAGATTAAGAGTTAATTATTGTTTCAATGAAAAAAATGCTCATACCATTAATTTTGCCGTTTGAAGCAATAAATATTGTATTATTGAATTGAATAAGACAGTTTTTTGTTCAAATATGCTAAAATTCTCTATGTAATAAAAATTCTAAGAAATGTTATGGGTTCGGAACGGACAATGAATTCTAATAACTAATGTTTACCCAGAAGTTATTCACCCTTATTCTTGTTTACGACGAATGCGAGATTCGAAAGTGGTTTGTATTCCCGTTTACGACAGCAAAATCAAATGCGCTTACTATTCGTTCGAATCGCTTTCGAACGAATCTCGCATTCGTCGTAAACAAGAATAAGGGTGATTGTCTGAAGCACATACTACGGCCGCTCTGAATCAGGAGTGTAATGAAAAGGATCTCATGCTAGATATTACAAACAAACTTGCGGAGAAGGAACCTTTACGACCATTCAACGATTGTTTTGCGGAAACAGTTTATACGAACGATCAGTTTCGAATACGCTTTCGTTTTTATGTATTTCGAAGCCTTTGAAGTGGAGCTAATACTATATTGAAAAGCCAGAGAAAGTTGGATTTTACCAAATTTTACGGAAGCCATCTGACGTACGTCCTTCAGACGCTGCAGTCAAATATATTCGGATGGGAGAAAAATTGCGCGTTAATGTATGTGAGAATACTGCCATACCCCAGGTAATAGACGTTTACGCTGATTTTTACATAAATTTTGTCCATCAGCTGTGGTCATATTGTAGACAGCATAGCCGGGTAAACATATCTGGGTTTTAAGTATATTCAAAGGCAATTTTGAATCGCAGAATAGTGGGCTTATTAATGAATACTTGGTACGCTAGACTGTAACCATTCGAAATGAAAACATTACTGTACAACTTGGGCAGAACAGTATACAGTAAAACAAAAATAATTAAGTGATAGTATTTTATGTGTGGCTTCAATAATAATATTAACTTGCGTAAAATGCGTTGTTTTCCTAGGTTGATACACGGAGCACGTTGTTATAGTAATCATATCTCATCTAACTAACCTAGAACTAGAATCAGGAATCAGTAGCGACTGGTTCAAATAGCACGTTCCCCATGTTGATCGGAGATTTGTGCTTAAAAGACAATTATCAAAATTCACGTTGAGAGGAAGTTCCAAACCAATATTCACCAAACACATCTAGTGCTCGTGAACAAAAGGAGTATCGTCAACTCTTTCGTGACTGCTGTGAATTGCGCTGAACCAACAATAGTTTCTCCGGAATTTCCGCTCAATGTGGATTTTGACCCATACCAAAAGTAATTTTACTTTTGCTATTAATAAATGATATCCAATTCAGATTGTATGTGTAATACATATAACTATCATTTTTAAGCAAACAACAATTAGTGTCTGTGGTATTATAGAGTCCCGTACAGAGGAATGCGCAACGATGCCATCTTTTTTGTTTCTGGCACCCATAATTTTTGCTGTAATTTTGAGTGACTTCAACCGAGTTACACAATAAATTAATATTGAGTGAATTGAAAACCCACTGTTTCGTGGCTTATAGCACTTTATTCTTGATACTATTCCATGTAATTTATTTTACATTGTTACAAAAAAGCATAATAAACTGAATACAGTGTCTTGTTTCGACGATTGAAATATTTCGCCATGATATTAACTAACTAATACATTTCTTGCATGTTCTCTGAAAGAAGAATATTTGTTTACTTTGCACGATAGGTAGCCATGGATGGTGGCAGCACTGCCGAATCTCTCGGAAGTGATTTTGCGTTCCTCCCATAGTTTACAAAATTTTGCAGTGAAATATAGTATATTTAATAGGAAATCGAAGTTAATCGCTCGGTAGGTCGTTTCTCCTGTTGTGTTATGTGTTGGTAGGCAAAAATATAGTTGGAATAGTGTAATTTGACGTAGTGATTTTATCGTCACATCACAATTATTTTACTATGTATGTGCGCGACTCGAGCGACCTACCAAAAAAATGTTCCCACTTAGCATCGACAGCGCCATCTGAACTTGACTAGTTGATGCAACGATTTCACTGATTCCCAGTTAAACTCATTCCGGAACCGGTTCGGATATCTGAATGGAGTCAGTACCCGGTCAAAAAAATGCGGACGAAGATCGTCAGGCCATTTGAATGGTTTGACGTTTGAATCAACTCGCCTGTGCTAATTGCCCCTAGGAACAAATGCTATTTGCGAATGCGATTTAAAGGTAATTTCAATACTTAGACGACAAATTTTCTGGCGGCTGCAATGGACTTGGTTGTTTTTGCATTTTTCAAACATGGCGGTTAGTGTTATCCACATTATTCATATTATTTATCTTATTAATTCAATAATTTTTTTTATTGTTTTATTCATGTTGTTTGTTTCATTTGTTTAATCATTTTATTAAATTGTAAGTTTTTCCCAGTTCATATATTGTTCAGTTTCTTCATTTTATTAATTCGGTTTAGTCAGTTCTTTTAGTTATTGGATGACAGCTTGAAACAATTTAGTTTACTCTCTTAATTTCATAACTTTTTTAATATTGTCTGATTTTTATTTGAGCTAATTTGATTTGTTTTATTAATTTGATTTATATGAATCATTCTATCCATTTTATGAATAACTTTTTTTTTGCTTCATAATTGTTTTGATTTTTGGTTTGTTTTGTTATTGTTTTTTAAATTATTCTGTTTATTATACGTGTTATACGTGCAAGATTCGAGGCTGTGCTTGTCTCACATATAGTTGCTTGCCAGCTTTGCGTGCGTTTGGTAATTTAATGAATAATACAACAGTTATATGTATGAGAGGTGTCTCATCCCACTGATGGGTGGATTAAATCGGTTTTATGTATACATGTATGTATATATGTGTATGTGTTTATGTGTGTATATGTACAGATAAATTTTCAAAAAATGGTTGCGTTATACACGGGATTGTTTTGTAGTGTACACATATAATCTATTAATGTGAAAAACTGATACTTCTGGATAGAAGTCAGATCTTCCTCCAATTACAGCTCCTTGGAGATCTCCAATGGAACAACTTACACAAGTCCAACAGGCAGTGACACCAGACTATGAGAAACGGAAGCGCTGAGGAAAACACGGAGTCTATCGGTTCTTTTTTATTATTTCCCCTTTTCTTTCTTAAATAAGCAGGAATTCAAGAAATGTGGATGAGAGTCAAAGGGGACATAAATGGGAGATAGAAATGAAGGTAGAAAACTGCAAAAACTGCTAAGTTTTCTAGTACACATGTGTTATGTTATATATACAAATTGAACCAATATACTAAATACGCGTCGATTTCCTGCTTAAATGGAATCGAAAGTCTTACTGTAATGTTACAACCCAATTGATACAAACATTACAGTAAGGCGAGGCTAGTTGATGGAACGATGACCTCGGAACATGTCTGGCACTGTACACGAAATGGGTCACCGGAAAGTCAATTGAGCTAACACCTTCTTAAATCCGTGAACCAAGTTATTTGCATGAATGTTTAAATACATGCAAACATCTTTTTTCTGCAAATCACTACCAGCTAGTGGGAGATAGGAAGGTTAACACACACACACACTTTGCACGATAGGTAGCCATCTGACTGTTCGATAGGTAGATTTGGGTTCACTCTGTGCGAGCCTTTATAACATAAACAAGGCCTTTGGCAACAAGTAGCCGCTAGCCGGCGCTACTATCGGCCAATAGGCTTCCAGTAATCGATATATGAACTTTGCATGCACCTATGGATAAAGTAAAACTCAATCGGAAATTCTGGTTGGTTCTAATTCGTATTCATAATTCGTATTCCGGCCGATTTCCCGAAAAAGCTTAACTGTGTAGTATTCCGGCTCCGCTGGAGCTGAAATACTAACTACAACTACATCTATTTCAAGAAATAAACATTAAGTGCGTACCCTGGAGCAAATTGGTACACACGAATTTGTGGCAAGTTAATACAGATATATATTAACTGAATTCAACATTTTGTCGTCGATACGGTAATTCCAAAGATGGAATCGAATAATGAGTTATTGCTCAAAAATTATAAATTTGATTCCAATTTATCAGTATGGCAAATGACATAACACGGAATCTTGCTTTCAAACAACGGTCCTGCGGGGTAGTGCCAAATTTCGCTGCTTACCAAATTGGTCATCAAATCCACATCCATGTATCCACAGTTTGCATAAAATTGTCGGAGTAAGTCAAAAACTATTGCAACGAATTAACAAAAGTGGCTATCCTAGAATTATAGGACATTTCCACATTGTTCGACGCGGAATACTTCTAGTAAATTTATAATAAATGTCTTGAAACAAGCAATTTCATTGTCCAACAATAAATTATAAAGTTAATTAACATTTCGTGTTACTGTTTTTAAGAACAATATTAGAAATGTTAAAATGTATTAAAAATATTTTTATAAGTTAAGTATAATCACCCAACCCCGTCTACTCCCGCCCTCCCCTTATTTACAGACTAAGTGAATTGAATTCCAAGTGCATTCACGTTCATGCATTTCACTATACTGCCTATGATCGCAAGTCAGTCCCATGAAGATAGGAAATCCCATAGAAAACGGGGCAAATAAGCGATCTTGGGTAGTATACAGTCGTGATTCGCTGGTTGGGCCACAGCGTTGTCCATCTAACGAATTTGATTCGCTAGTTGGACCGACTGACAAATATCAAAAACTCTCCAAAGAAGATGTTGGCAGTGTAAATGCATCTGTTCTTATCTATAAATATTGTCAGATTGATTGTCAAAGTAAATTTGGCACGAGATTTTGACGTTCAGATGCTTTTTAGTTGGACAATGGTCCAACTAGCGGAGGTCCATCTAAAAAGCGGTCCAGTTAAAAAGTGTCCAACCAGCGAATCACGACTGTACACCACAACACAATATTATCCCTCGAAAATATGATGAACCACCGGATGAAATGAGATGGTGATGATGTAACAGGTGTGATCTGTGTCCTGCCATGCGTACCTATTAGCAATTAAATCCAGCGTTTTTGAACTAAGCGCTGCAGAGTGTGTGATAAACCATTATCGTTGTGATCTTCTTTTTACTACTGGTCCTGAATTAAAAACTTTGCGCGAGAAAAATACACGCATTTTCTTTCTTCTCGAATCTTAGTTTCCACAGTCCCCACAATCATCACCATTTGTTCGCAGCGATTTTCGATTTTCGTTGGACACTATCATTAGCTTTCGTATTGGCCTCCACATATAAAAATTTTCGGGCTTTTACAAGCTTCAAAGCCAATGAAATTCCGCTTCTTGCTAGCATCCCATCAATCGGATCCTGGGACACATCATGCCCAGCTTGACATAATGCTACATCTTCCAGTTCAATCCAAGCTGCTTAGATGCACTAATTGTTACTTTCACGCAGAAAACATACAGCATAATCAAAACTGTGGGTAAATTGAATACAAACAAATACTGTTCATTTTATCAAACGACAAAATAATTGGTGTGAATCGAGGTTTGAAAGTATATTTTCATTAAAGTTACAATAAACTTTTAATTTCAATAATTGTTTTAATTTCTGTAAACTTTAAAAAAATGTTATTGAATTCAATCAAATAATTTATTGACTCACAACCGATAGTTTCATTTATTGAGCTCAATCCATAATTTTATTTAAAATAAAAATCTTTCACGAGTCGAATCAAAATTCACGCAGAACACTTCTGCATAACATTTATCGCGAGATCCTATCTTTTACATTTTCCTTTGTTTTGCCTCCTTTCTGCGAATAGCAACGTTGGCGTCGGTTGGAAGAAGTTACCAAATATAGACACTCGCTGTAAACCGAAACGATAAGTTTCCATTTCCCAACCTGTTTACCAACCGCCGGTGCGGTGTCGTGTTATGATGACGGTTAGTAAATAGCTTATACCCACGCCCGGTGCTGATAGTACAGGTATTTGTGTAGCAACCAGGGGAAGTGCATCTCAAACGCAGGACTTATCATTTCAATGATGGCCTTAGATCTGCGTTGCCTGTGTTCAATAACCGGTCACGGTCACGGACGTCAGGTCAAGGATGTATGAAACCCGCTAGCCACCACCCTCGGCCCTAGCTGCCATAAAGGGATAAAAAAAACTTCTCTCATCGGGACATCGAAAAACAACTCAGAATAGTGTAGTCAATGGTGAGTCGTGTGATTGAACGTTGCTAAATTAGTTACCGGATTTGTGTTTCGACTTCGTCTCATCAGAATCCGACACTAAGCGACAGGACTAAGCTAGCGCCGGATTGACGCTAGTTCCAAAAAAGAGACACAATTTGCGTTCTTCAGTAAACCTCTAGTCAGGTGAGATGTCCCGCAAAAAAAGGAGTTCACTTTAAGCTGATGAGAGCTAATGGAATCGAAACTTTTTGTTTGCCTTAGCAAGCCAATGCAAGATGCGCTATGCTATATTTCTCCTAAGTGGAGAACTATTTTTTCTCCATTTAGGAGAGAATTGCTTAAAGCCATTTTGTGCGTGAATTTGCGCTTCGGCTTTGTCTTATCAGAAGCCGACACTAACTCAGTAACAGGACTAAACACTACTACCAAACTCTGAGCATTGAACGGAAGGAGAAATACGGTCGAAATGGATGTTCTATTAGTGATCAGGATCGCAAGCGTGTAGTGACAGCGTTTAAGCCGGATGCCAATGCTTTGGTCAGGGATGTGAACAAAAAGTCGAATCTATCCAAGTCTTTCGTTCAGAGAGCTAAGGACCTGGAGGGACCGCATACGTGCAAAGTACAGAAGGCTCCAAATCGTGGCGAACGGCAAAATACGGTGGAAAAATCGCGAACCTGGAAACTGTACACCTAGCTTTGTGCCACTATTTTGCGTTTTTTTCGTGATGTAATTTGATGTGGAACACTATTTATTTTAACGTGCTCGATCGTGGAAATTTGCATTTCGCGGGTGCTAGTGTGTATACGCCCAATGATTTAGTGAACGCTATAGCACTTCTAGCAGTGTTTTAGTGGGGGACATTTCCCGTCTCGTCTGCAATTGTAGTGAGCGATTCTGACGGGAAGCCCTTCCGAGAACCCAACTTTCGAAAAAAATAATAATGCGCAGTTAATTGTCATCGCGGGTGCACGCTAAACTTTGGAGTTCAATTAAAATCTTCTCAGATAAGGGATCTTTCATAAATTTTGTAACGCTTTTAGTGGGGAGGGAGTACGACAAATTGTGACATATCGGGGAGGGAGAATAAGATAGAACGTTACGTAACATGTTTTACTGAAGAAAAATATTTTCTTCAAAGAATTTGTTACGTTATAGGGGAGGTGCGATAGAGAAATTTGTGACATTTTGTTATATGGGGGGAGTCAAATTTGGGCAATTTTTACGTTATGTGATTTATGATGGTAATTTGATAATTTTGTAGCAAATTCGTTAGTAAAAAAATCAATATTACTAAACATTTTCGTCAACATTTTTGTCGCCCACAGTCGTCCGAGACATGGCAACCATGCCCAGCGCTGCTCCAACGAGTGCCGACGCCTGTCTTAGCATTGTCCACTCGTTGATGTGCCACCGACAAGGTGGCGAAAGTGAAGGATTTGCCAAACGAGCGATTGAATCTCTGGTGAAGAAGTTGAAGGAGAAACGGGACGAGCTGGATTCACTCATCACGGCCATCACAACGAATGGAGCTCATCCGAGTAAATGTGTAACGATTCAGAGAACACTTGACGGTCGTTTGCAGGTATATCCCTGTTATTAGTTGTAAATGATTTTAGTTTGTTTTATAAATTTGTTTTCAGGTTGCTGGGCGAAAAGGATTTCCACATGTTATCTATGCCCGTATTTGGCGCTGGCCGGATTTACACAAAAACGAGTTAAAGCACGTCAAGTACTGTCAGTTTGCGTTCGATCTCAAATGTGATTCAGTATGTGTCAACCCGTATCATTACGAACGAGTGGTATCGCCTGGAATCGGTAGGGTGCCATAACAACTATTAAAATTTTATGTTTTTAACTTTTATTTGTTATACTGCAGATCTCTCCGGATTGACACTTCAGGCAGGACCGAATCGATTAATCAAAGACGAGTATACGCCCGGATCGGTTGTCTCTGGATCAATGGATATTGATGGAAATGAGATTGGAACGATTCAGCATCACCCGTCAATGGTTCCTGGCTCAGGTTATGGCGCCATGGGACTTCATCAATCAGTACCAGGTTTGTGTTCGCAATATGTTCTAGAACTGATCTGGTCTGTTTTTTTGTAATATTCTGATTTTATGTGTAATTTGAGTTTTATTTATTATTTATTAGACCCATCGCAAATGGGGGGTATGTTTCCTCCACCTCCTGGAAGCGGCCCACGACCCATTCCAAAACTGGAACCACCCGAGCAATCTCGAAATAGCAACGGCAGTTGGATAAGCAATCAAAGCTCATCCTCTTCGTCAGCTGCTAGCTCCACTCCACATAATCGTCTTTCATCATCACTGCCGCATTGTAAGATTTTTTGAGTTATTCGTTTTATTTATCCCTGTAGCTAGTTTCGTTTTGTTAATTTACAAATCAAATATCCATAGAAAAGTTCCATCCGCGTAGTGTAGCAACATTTTAATTAGAAATATTTATTTCGCAGCCTCTGTTTTAGGTAATCCAGTTGGACTACCAAGCAGTGGAGGGTTGCGTCCCCCACAACCTCCTCAGACGCAAGGACCTCAAGGTCCAGTGCAATCGAATTCCCAAATGACAAACGGCGGCAATGGACTAATCGGTAGTTCATCACAGCCTAATCTATTGAATGCGGACGGTCAGGGACAGTACTACACCAGTAGTACAGTCGACCCAACCGCACTTTCCGGTGATCCTCAATTAGCACAGAATCTGGGTGTCCAAGGTTCAATTTCTGCAACATCACCAGTATCACCTCACCTGCAACAAAATGGCTATGTCCAAACCGCCAGTAATCAACAGCAGCAGCAACAACAGCAATCACAGCAGCAGCATGCGTCTTCAGGCCAAGCACAGTATGGTCAGCATCAAGCTGGAGCTGCCACATGGTCAGGCTCAAACACTTTGACCTACACGCAATCCATTCAACCTCCTGCTCCAGATCCACGGTCTCATGGCGGTCACCAACAGTACTGGCAGCATGGAGGGGGTTCAGGTAGTGGCAACGCCAATTCCGGTCAAATGCAGGAAATTCCTGGACAACCGCGGCTTCTTTCCCGACAACCGGCTCCGGAATACTGGTGCTCGGTTGCGTATTTTGAGCTCGATACCCAAGTTGGTGAAATGTTCAAAGTGCCGTCCAATCGTCCTAATGTCACTGTCGATGGATATGTTGACCCGTCCGGTGGTAACCGGTTCTGTTTGGGAGCTCTCAGCAACGTGCATCGAACGGAGCAAAGCGAGAAGGCGAGGTAAGTTCCCTTCGAAGCAATAGATGTAGCATTAAGTAAATTTGTAAGACATTGCAGCTTCAGTGTACCCAACTGATTGCGCAGTATCCTGAATCCAAATACAGCAATCGTTCGGTAATTGGGCGCTCTTTAACTGGGCTGCTTTTAAATCCAGTTTAAAGTAGTTACCCAGTCAAAAAAATGCGGACGAACATGGTCATGCGATTTAAACAGTTTGACGTTTGACTCAAATCGCCTATGCTAATTGCCCCTAGGGACAAATGCAATTTTCGAATGCGATTTAACCCTCCGGAAGTCGCGCATATGGCCCACTAAACGAGCAGCCGATGATGCTCTAAGACTATTTCGCATAGCTTTTCAGAGCAGCGTGCACTCAGTGCACTAGCGCGACTACCGGAAGGTTAAGGGCAATTTCAATACTTAGACAAATTTTCTGGCGGCTGAAATTGGACTTGGTTGTTTTTCGCGTTTTTAGTTCATGACTAAAAGAAGGAATCAACCGTTATGTTTCAGGTTTCAGGCATATACATATTTTTTTTTACAATGGAGAAGACTGTTTACGTACTAACCCAGTACAAGTGCTATTGGTAGGTGTTCAAGCTACCACACGGGGTGTACTGGGGGCGAGTCGGGCTCGAATGGTGACGCTGCCATTAATACCGACTAAACTCCATTGGGCTCCGCCATCGTTCCCCCCAGGAACTACCTCTCGGTATTACGTCTGGGGGGATGGCTGTACTTGATGTACTCATTCACTCTCGCTCACGCGTTCGCGAATTTTGCATGAACTGGGAAATTGGCAGGTTCCAAATGAAACTGAACCGTCTCTATCCGATCATAAATATATATTTTTCGAGCATTTTGATGTCACCTTCAATGTGGTGACATATCGTAATCCTAAGTCTACAAACTGGGACCTCTTTTTGGAAAACTTAGCGACTAAATTTCATGGATATTTTCCAACAATTAGTCAACTAGACGACTTAGATGACGTCGTGGATACGACAAACTCATTCATATTAGCATCCTACGAAGAAGCTTGTCCACTTCGTACTGTTAAATCGACTAGGGGAACCCCTTGGTGGAGGGCTGAGCTTGATAGAATGAAGAAAGTTATGAGAAGAGCTTGGAATCGGCGTCAGCGTGATGACTCAAGGGCTTTCAGGTCAGCTCGTAGTGCATATAAGAAATGTCTTAGATCTGCAGAACGGGCTGGCTGGCAAAGCCTATGCACTAATGTCTCTAGTCTGAACGAGGCTAGCAGATTAAATAAAATTCTCTCCAAATCGAATGATTTTCAGATAAACTCCTTGAAAACCAGAGATGGTGTTTATGTGACAGACGAAAAAGATGTTCTTAATTGTCTCTTCGACACACACTTTCCAGGTTGTATCGATCCGGAGTTGATCAATGTTCACAGATCTCATTCTGGTGATTCGGACTCGTGGGCGCTAGCACGCACATTGGTTTCCACTGAATCGGTCAAGTGGGCAGTTGACAGCTTTGCTCCACACAAATCACCCGGAAAAGATGGAATACTTCCCGTGCTACTGCAAAAGGGATTTGATATTCTTAAACATGTCTTGAAAAAGATTTTGCTTTCCAGTCTTGCTACCGGGTATATCCCGAAAGCATGGCGAGAAATAACTGTTAGATTTATTCCCAAAGGGGGGCGCTCAAGCTATGAAGAAGCCAAGAGTTTTAGGCCTATCAGCTTAAGTTCTTTTCTTCTGAAAGCTTTGGAACGGATAATCGATCATCACATCAGGAACGTTAGTTTAGTTGAATATCCTCTGCACAAAATGCAACATGCATATCAGTGTGGGAAATCCACGATCACTCTGCTTCACGATGTTGTTTACAACATTGAGAAAGCCTTCTCGCTCAAGCAATCTAGCTTGGGTGTATTCCTAGATATTGAGGGTGCTTTTGACAATGTGTCCTTCCAGTCTATTCTGGAAGCGACGCGCGGTCATGGGATACCTGCATGTATCTCAGGTTGGATAAACGCAATGCTTAGTAACCGCATACTTTGCTCGTCACTGCGACAGGCTGAGATACGGAAGTTGAGTATTTGCGGTTGTCCTCAGGGCGGCGTTCTGTCACCTTTGTTATGGAACTTAGTAGCTGACGGCTTGTTGAAGAAACTCAATGAGCTTGGATTTCCAACCTACGGGTTTGCTGACGATTACCAAATACTAATTACTGGATTTTGCATCGGAACAATCTTTGACTTGATGCAACAGGCATTAAGAGCTGTCGAACAGTGGTGTCGACAAGTTAAACTATCAGTTAACCCAAGCAAAACTTCAATGGTTCTTTTCACGAAGAAGCGAATAACAACCGGGGTTCGTCCCTTGCAGTTCTTTGATTCTGAGCTGCTGTGTGCAGATCAAGTCAAATACGTTGGAGTCATATTGGATTCCAAACTGAATTGGTCTGCTCACATTGAGTTCAGAGTCAAGAAAGCGTGCATGGCCTTCGGGCAGTGCAGACGAACTTTTGGAAAGACCTGGGGTCTCAAACCTAAATACATCTATTGGATTTACACGACAATTGTACGTCCAATACTGTCATACGGATGCCTTGTGTGGTGGCAGAGGGGAGAGGTGGTGACAGTCCAGTCAAAGCTAAACCATCTGCAAAGAATGGCGCTCATGGCGTTGACTGGTGCTTTCACCACGACTCCGACTGCTGCTCTTGAGGCACTTCTAAATATCAAACCATTACACATACACTTAAAACAAGAAGCACTATCATGTGCATACAGACTGCAGGTTACTGGGCTTTGGAACAGTAATCATGTTGATCTTGCTACCAGTCATACACGATTGTGGTCACAAATGGTTACATGGGGTGAAGATATTCTTGCTCCCAGCGATATTACACTCACTTGTAGTTTTCCTTACAGGACATTCCATGTGAAGATTCCCTCTCGAGAGGAGTGGTTGTCTGGCTTTATGGAAAGACAACAACAAACGCAAGTGGTTTGTTACACTGACGGTTCTCTGATGGAGGGACGTGCTGGTGCTGGTGTCTACTGTCGTGAAATGAGACTGGAACAATCTCACTCACTAGGTAGATACTGTACTGTATTCCAAGCAGAAATCTTTGCGATTATGTGCGGGGTGCAATCGGCCCTTCAACTGAGTTTGTCCGGCAGAGTTATAAACTTCTGCTCCGATAGTCAGGCTGCAATCAAGGCCCTTAGCTCAGACAAATCCCGGTCCAAGCTAGTGATCGCGTGCCGAACCCAAATCGAAGAACTAAGCATTGTCAACACTATCTACCTTGTCTGGGTGCCCGGACATTGCGGTATTACTGGAAATGAATGGGCTGACGAATTGGCCAGGGCAGGTTCAGCGATTGACTTCGTTGGTCCTGAGCCCGCGCTGCCAATTTCGACAAGTTGGATAAGGGAAAAAATACGGTCCTGGGCTTCGTCCGAGCACCGCAATTATTGGAGAAATCTACAAACGTGTCGCCAAACAAAGGCGTTTCTAGAACAACCATGCCCAGTGGTTTCGAAAAATCTCTTACATTTTTCGAAGCTCCACTGCGGCATGCTGACCAGGGCTTTAACCGGCCACTGCAAACTCAATTATCACATGGCAACTATTCAGCGCGCTGAGTCTTTTTCATGTGATCTTTGTGAATCCGACTACGGAACCTCATATCATCTGATATGCAACTGTCCAGCGGTAGCGCAATTGCGATTTCGAGTTTTCGGCCGTCCTTATATAGACGAAACCATGTTTGGTCGACTGAAACTCAGAGACATACTAAAGTTTCTTATCCAATGTGGTAAAGAGCTTTAGGCTTATTCGCAGGGAAGTTGAACTACTTGTGAGTTTAATTTACCTGTTGTTTATTTTTTGTTTTGTGCTGTTTTTCCCACCCTTCCAAGTCTACTTCCCCACACCTCCTTGTCCTTTCCTTCCGCTCAGGAAATGATGAAAACACACGGCAAGGCACAAATCCCCGACTATGTACGGGGAACATGCCATTTGAGCCAACATATTCTGATTCCTGATTCCTGAAACTCCATTGGGCTCCGCCATCGTTCCCCCCAGGAACTACCTCTCGGTATTACGTCTGGGGGGATGGCTGTACTTGATGTACTCATTCACTCTCGCTCACGCGTTCATGCGTCCTTATCAGGCTTACTTGGGTGCTCACTCTATCGCACCTTGATTCACTCTCTAACACTCCACATGAGGCTGACTTTTGTGCTCACCTTTTCCGTTCCTTGCGAGGCTGTCTTGTGTGCTCACATTACTCATTCCTTGCTAGGCTTACTTTTGTGCTCGCCTCTCCCATACCATGTGCGGCTGACTTGGATGCTCACCCTATCACCTGGTTCACTCTCGATCGTGCCACTCTATTATACCCCTGTCACTCCCCCTGGCATCCCACGTGGGACATTTTTTAGGCCCCACTTCTGACATACCATGTGAGGCTGACTTGTGTGCTCACCTTTTTCATTCCTTGCTAGGCTGACTTTTGTGCTAGCCTCTACCATACCATGTGAGGCTGACTTTTGTGCTCACCCTTAACATGCCGTGTGAGACTGACTTGGATGCTCACCCTTTCACTCCTCTGCCACGCCATGAGGTATCGATAGATAAGTCCCAACATACTACGCTACGACCCTCCCGTCTTGGCATGAGGCAGTCCACTTATACGCCTATACACTCACTCTTCTGTCTTGCTTCGGGGTGGCTGGGTTTACCCCTTACACGATCATTCACTCCCTTTTTTTGCGCTCGGCCTTTTTCGCTCCAACTAACCAATCACTAGTTAGCCGTGCCCGTCGTCTGTTGCTCGGTTCGCCAAATTACCTGTAGCCTACAGGCAATCTGGGTGGTAGCAGCCGAGACTGCGTTCCACTTCTCCACCGATTGACACATCCGCTGAATAAGGGTATCAGGGGTTGTGTCCCAGCCACAGACGTCAAGCATTGCTCTTCTTTCGACGTCGAACCGAGGACATACGAACAGTATGTGTTCGGCAGTTTCGTCTACACCTGGGCAGTCCGAGCAGACTGGGACCTCCGCGTACCCGAACCTGTGGAGGTACTGTCGGAAACAGCCATGGCCTGACAGGAATTGTGTCAGGTGGAAGAGAACTTCCCCATGGGGTCTTCCCACCCAGCTCGATATGTTAGGTATCAGCCGGTGGGTCCACCTACCTTTCGAGGAGTTATCCCACTCACGCTGCCATCTGGCGACCGAGGTCACCTTGGTGCGCTCGCGGGCTCCTCTATTTCCACGTAGCTCGAAACACTCCTCATCTTCCCGAATGACCAGCCCGATTGGCATCATGCTCGCTATCACGCAGGATGCATCGTATGATACCGTGCGGTAGGCAGATATCACTATGAGGTACATCACGCGGTAGGTGCTCTCCAGTTTCTGTTGGTAACTGGTTACCCTTAGTGCTCTTGACCATGACGGGCCGCCGTTCCTGAGGATAGATACGGCAGCCTACGTCTACTGGTGCACACCTTTGAGCTGTTGGACATCATCCTCGATAGTGCCGCAACAGCAGTCGACGCTCTCTAGCATGTATAGTCAACATGGCTGCTGAAGGTCAGCTTGTCGTCTATAATGACTCCGAGAGACTTCTCCCACATGGATAACTGCATGTTGTGTCGACTTGCGGTTGTTGAGGATAACTACCTCCATCTTATGCTGAGCGAGCTCCAGGCCTCTCGCGCTCATCCATTCAGGTTCAGGTATATATATATATATATATATATATATATATATATATATATATATATATATATATATATATATATATATATATATATATATATATATATATATATATATATATATATATATATATATATATATATATATATATATATATATATATATATATATATATATATATATATATATATATATATATATATATATATATATATATATATATATATATATATATATATATATATATATATATATATATATATATATATATATATATATATATATATATATATATATATATATATATATATATATATATATATATATATATATATATATATATATATATATATATATATATATATATATATATATATATATATATATATATATATATATATATATATATATATATATATATATATATATATATATATATATATATATATATATATATATATATATATATATATATATATATAAATATTGTCAAAAACAAGGATTGATTTTTTCTTTCGGACATGAGCAATTCTTTGAATTTGTAAACCAAATAGCCCGCAAGTACACTAATGATCCACTCGTTCGCCCGGTTTACTCATACTTTGGAGCTGATTTCTTCTTTCAAACATCAACAGTTCTTTGAAACCCGACGTCGGAATTCCGATGTAAGAAATACAACACTGGAATTTCGATGCTACAAATCTGTTGCCAAAAACCGCCGTCGGAATTACGATGTCGCAAATCCGACGTCGGCATCCAGATGTCTAAAATCTGACGTCTGAATTCCGAGGTCGGCAATCCGACGTCGGAATTCCGATGTCGAACATCCGACGTCGGCATTTCAATCTCGGAGTTCTGATCTTGGAAATCGGATGTCAAAATTCCGACGTCAGAGTTCAGACGTGGGAAGCCGACGTCGGAGTTCCAACGTGGGAAATCCGACGTCCGAATTTCGATGTCGCAAATCCCACGTCGGAATTCCGATGTAAGAAATGCGCCGCCACAATTTTGATGTCAGAAATCTGATGCCGAAAATTCGTGGGAGCTCCTATGTCGAAAAGCCTACGTCGGAATTCCGATGTCGGTATTCGGATGTCGAACATCCGACGTCGAAAATCTGGCATCAGAATTCTGATGCCGAACATCCGACGTCAGAATTCCCATGTTGGAAATCCGATATTGAATATCGACGTCGAAATTCTGACGTCGGAATTCTGATGTGGGGAATCCGTCGTCGAAAACCCACGTTAGGATTTCGTTATCGAAAATGTCGGATGTCGGAAATCTTGCGTCGGGATTTCGTTGTCGAATTCGGATGTCGAAAATCCGACGTTGGAATTTCAATGTCGAAAATCCGATTTCGGACTTTTGATGTTGGAAATCCGACGTCTGAAATTTGTTCTACTAACATGTATGTTACCAAGAGAAATGTAAAATAAAATACTGCTATTGTCTGATGTTCGAGGGGAGCATAATGGCTAACATGCTGAATAAGATTGTTGATTTTCATTAAGATTTTTCGCAATTCTAAGCAATATGAGTGTTTCCCCATCTCAACAAAAAAAAATCTGGGAAACGGTTTTATACCTTGGGAACTTCTGGACATTGTTTCATTCTGGGTAATACATTTCTGAGAAAGGGTGCATTTTGAAATATTTTCTAGGAATTGGTGCTTTCGAGGGAATGGTTTTCTGGAATACAGTTCTTTCTGTTGAAAAAAACCGGTGTTTTTTTTATTTCTGGAGAACGGTTTTCCGGAGGAAAGTCGTAGAACACTTCTTAAGGAAATTTTATTTAGCTTAAATGTCTCTTATCTGTGTTTTTCTGCCTTGATGTATACAATCGGCTTTTTAAACAGCCACATCTGTTGTATGATTAGACTACCTTGGATCCGTCATTCAGCCTAGCATATGCAATATTAATTCTTAAAAGGGGGAAATAGGACTAAAACAATTTGCGCATTAAGGGCATAAAACCTAACTATATTAAGTTTGATTTTTTGTGTTTTGGATTCATCTTGTCAGTAACTATCAACAACTGGGTTAGACGACGTATCTAAACTAGTATCCGAATTAAAACACAAAATAATTCCAAGCAGCTCACACGACACATGCGAAACTCTGCTTTGCTGACGAGAAAGCGAAAACGAATTCTTGTATTTTGGCTAGGGAGCCAAATGCTTGGCATTATGTTAGATACATCGTCTAACTAGACACCCTGTTACTGACTAGATGACGAGATGAATTCGAAACACACAAAAAACTAAATCTTATTTAAAGCCTTGCATAGCTTTACTGTTGTCCGTTCATCCCCATAAAAAAATTTCGAATATTCCACCATTATCTCTATAAAACTGTTTCTTAGCAGACTTCCTACGAACAGCGACAGGTCTGCACCTGTGTACAAAATTTCATGCACGCCCTCAACCTCAAACATGCTTTGACTTTTTGTACAGGTTTACCACGAACACTGAACCCAAGCGAACGATGTGCGAACTTGAGTTTAAACATCATGTACGTGCACCGGGTGCGTACACAAGAAAGATACGCACAAAACAAAACGAGTCAACACTAGTGATGATGAGTGAGAGGGAGAACTAGTATCAGGAACCTGTGTGTACGAACACGGTGTAAGTACATGGGGTTCGGTTGTGCAGGCGAACACGTGTACGTGTTTTTGTACGCATAGGAGTGTTCGAGTTGGCACACGACATGTGGGTATAAGATGAGCACAGAACTAGAGCGAACATGGTGTTCGATGTTCATTTGAGAAGACTGTTCTTAGAAACGTAGCTACGATACTGATTGAAATCGATGCCCGATTCATTAACGAAATTGTTGGGCACCTTCCCTAGTATAGAGCCAACATAGGTTCAATACACAATATACATTATAATAGGATACTTATAACTTATAACTTGTTTCACAGATTACACATTGGCAAAGGTGTGCAACTCGACCTGCGAGGTGAAGGAGACGTCTGGCTACGGTGTCTCAGTGACCACTCAGTATTTGTCCAGAGTTACTACCTGGATCGTGAGGCTGGCCGCACACCTGGTGATGCAGTGCATAAGATTTACCCAGCTGCTTGTATAAAAGTAAGATTATTTAAAACTACGAAAGGCGAATAACGGTTGATACGTTGTCTTCCTTTCGATTCTAGGTTTTCGACCTGCGCCAATGTCATTTACAAATGCAGTCTCTGGCAACGAGTGCCCAAAAGGCAGCTCAGATGCAAGCAGCGGCTGTGGCTGGCGTCTCAGGCTTAGCTGTTGGTGCCCCAAGGAGTAAGTTTTCACATATTTGAAAAAAAAAAAGTTTCTATAGCACCATTTCCCATTTCAGATTTATCTGCCGCAGCCGGAATTGGGGTGGACGATTTACGACGGCTCTGCATTTTGCGACTATCGTTCGTGAAAGGCTGGGGCCCCGACTATCCCCGGCAGTCTATTAAGGAAACCCCGTGCTGGGTGGAAGTGCACCTACACCGAGCTTTGCAGCTTCTGGACGAAGTATTGCATCAGATGCCGATTGATGGTCCACGGGCCGTCGAGTAAGTTTTTGGTTATACCATTTTTGTGCAGTATGGGATATTTATTTTTAGTTACTGATAGAACTTCAGATAAAAAACACACCCAATTGGTGTGGAAGATAGTTTATAAGATAAAATACGCGTAGATTGAAAATTCTTTGCATGCGCGAAGTTTGAATTCACATTTTTCTATCCATGGAAGGCATGTAAAAGTCTGTATGTATTCCAACTTCCATAGATGAAAACTCGACGAAGACGTTGCAATACATTTTATCACCCAAACAGTAAGTTCCACTACTGGAATGATATTGTACTAGCAATGAGTGTTTCGCGTTGGTTTTCATCTGCTTCGGATAGCAAACGTGAGAAACGTGTGATTTTGTTAGTGAGAAATATAAGATCAAACATGTATACTTGGCCGATACCTAAAATATAACAAACTATTTATACACAGTCTAATCTACAAATTTGCGATCATGAAAAAAAAAATCAAGCATAAAAGTGATTCAATCGTTGATGCGTTACATTTTCAACAATATATTTGAACAATAATAGACGAAACAAAATAACTGAAGAATGAAAACAAAGTAAATTAAGAATGACAACCAACAAAATGCTCTACCTCTAACGTAAAAATGAATTCAACTGAAACACTCACTAAATATACAAAAAATACACAGTCGTAACAAAGGACCTTTACTAATAAATCTTACGGCGAAGTAAGCATAAAGTTCACATAGCTACTCATTTAGAGTGTATTTCAATAGGGCTGAATCTGGATTCAAATAGTTATTGCAAAAATACGCAAGTTAAAACGTTTAATGTATCTCAGAATTCAAAATTGATTGTTAGAATGAACGGTACCTTACATAAAGCAACATGCTCCATATTTTTATGTACTCCTTATTAACAGAATATCTTAAATTACTAAGATTTTTTCTAATATATCTAAACTATCCATTGTGGCATGTATTGGAGACCGTTTAAAATGGAACTAACATGCGATTGGAATCAGTAAAGGTACAAGTGCAAAGATTTGTTTTATGCTAATTGTGAGAAACTTTTCAAAGAAAACTGTATTTTCGTTATAACAATTAAAATGTATCGATTTTCGGTTCATGAGTCAAACAAGAACATTAAAATAAAACAGACAAACCACAAGTGCAATGAATCAATGTTACAAAAATAAAATAGCCGGAAAGAGTTATATCCTCTTATAATTATGGCAATCCGTTAGTTAGGTTCAGAATATACGTTTTGCTTTTTCCTAAAGATAGGTGTCCAAAAGTGTTTGAAGTGCAATGACAGAACAATTCTATTTGTTTTTTCTAGTAGCAGAACCATTAGATTTTATCTCCGCCACGTTTTTACTCTCACTGACCTTTAGATCTAACCATGGAAAGTTATCGTACAAACCACATTTTGTAAAGAACTCTACTTCGTTCTACACGGTCTTTTTTAATATATCAAGGAATAAACCCTTTGAAATTCAGTTTAATTTTTACCTCCCTTTCAGTTTACTATAAGATGTTTTGAATATTCTTTGACAAGTATATGTTATATATTCAGGCCCTCACTCTCATCATATCATTTATCAATTCGTGACAGCGAAAGTAAGTCAGTGACATAGTAGAATTTTCGTCCTTCAATAATAATTTAAATAATTAATAATAATCATGCACATTGATTCTTTCCTTTTTACCGAAAAGTTCATCACACCAATACATTAAATACCTAGTTATTTCCCGAAATTGATGCATTTTTGGACAAACGAGACGTGATATTTCGAAATTTATGTAATAAATTCAAAAATCTGTTCGATGAACAATGCTTTAAAAAGTAGTTTTGTTGCAGTGAATGTTTATATTTGTATAAAAACGTTTCTATTAGAGTAGTTTTGATAGATAAGATTCGATTTAAAAGCGAAATTGAAAACGTTTTTTATTCTCAAGCTACTGTTTTTTTAACTTAAACTTATGAATGTCTGGTAAAGTGATGTCTCTATATACTTTACTATCAGGAGTAAGTGTATTTCACATTCAAGCAGAAAACCATACAAATAATAATAGAAGGCATAAGTTGCACAAATACGTTTGTATATGAGTTTCAGAATAAAGTGAATGAAACATAAATTGCATCTATTTTTAAAAATTGGTTATGTTTTGCCTTACAATGACAAAAACATCCCTTTAGATTTCCGTGGTGCTAGATTACGAATACCTATTCTCTAAAGTCATCTTTGTGGACTGATGCCCGATGAAATTTGTCTTCTATTCCAAAAATTTTCATGGTAAAAAACGACATAGTCCTTGAAAGTATTTAACAAAAATCGAATTCGATAAAACATTCGCCTGGGTACTCATCTTTGCTGTAATAACTCTAGCTCTTTTTTGTGGTGACTGACAAGTAAACATTCGAAATAAGGTATCCTTTTCTAAGTTTCCGAAAAATAGAAGGGAGGAAATTCCTTCAAAAACTATAGATGCGCCAAATTTCTCAGAACACCAGCTCCACCTTGCATACACGGACACTTATTTAGTAAAAAAAAATTTGCATAAAAGTTGCAGATCTTCATTCGCCAGAAAACGAAAGGGCCTTGTGTTCTTGAATTGAAAGTAAGTTGTTCTATTAGTACAGAACCTTGCGATACCTCTGCTTGTTAAAGTAATTAATACTCGCTTAGATAAAATAGGGTTTATTTCTAGGACTAGTCCATGCTTTTATATTGAGTTTTTTTTGATTTTTAGAAAGTTAGAAGTTAAAAAAGCGTTGCCTATCAGGGATCTGATTCGACCACTACCGAACGTAAAATAAATCATCGACCAGCCGGTCAACATGTCATCCTCTCATTCGGAAGTGAAAAAATCTATTCAAGCTGTTCACGACACCACATCCGGACGATCATTAAGGAGGATCGAACAATGATGCCAAAATCGAAAACGAAAAAGCAGTTTTTTCCACACCGTATGTTGGATGTTCATGAAAATCAATCAGTTTATGTAGAATATTGTTGTAATACTGCTGATTCGTTTTTGTGAAGATCCAGTACAAAATGTAGAAAAAAAACCGCTTTCGTTTTAGATTTTCGCACAAATGTTTGCTCGTCTTTAATTGTATTAGATGGTTTGAACGTTACAGGTCTAACGCTCGCTCGGAGGTCTCACTGCAAGAGTACACACCCTAGGGCTCATCACATAAATTACGCAAAATCCTTCGATAAAACCGATTGAAAAACATTTGATGTGGGGTTAAAGTTTTAATTCTCTTCAAATGTTCAACAGATTTAAAAATAACACATCTTATTCATTGAAGTGTTAACAAATTGTATTATATGTACATCGAAATCTTTCTCAAGATTGCCCATATCCGTTATTTTAGATGTTTTTAGTTCGAGCGAACTGTTATGAATTTCCTTCTTTTCAAACATGTTTTGATACACACAACATAAAACAAACTTCCTTGGTTTCATTCATATTGACACGCACAACAATCGTGTCAATCAATGCGTCAATTATAACGATTATGACCGACTCATTGTCGCCATTACCGTCTTTGGGGAACCGTTAACGTTGAAGAAAATCAGTATCATCAATTTCTGGAAACTTTTCGAGTGCCTTGCTGAACTGTTTTTCCAAAAACTGTTTGCGTACTTCTTTGGGCTGAGCAAGCGCAACATATAAAGGCTTCCCGGCGAAAATTCGACCATTCATCTCAAATATAGCTCTACTTGCGGCAAGCACAGTAGTGAAGCATACAAAACCGAAACCTTTGGAACGGCCATTATCATCGCGCATCACCCTAGCGGAAGTTATTGGCCCAAACTTGGAAAACTCTTCAAATAGCTGAAGATCATCTACGGAACTGTCCAAATTTTTGATGTATAAGTTTGCAACATTGTTCTTGAATTGATCCATTTTCCTGCATAACCGATAGAATGTTGATTAGTATTAGGGCTCTGTAAAAATCCATACGTACCTTCAATTGATTGAAGACATCAAATAAACAGAACAGTTATAATATTCGATATTATCCCGCGAATTATTTGGTTTAAAACGAAACGACGGACGACTACGAGAACAAACACAGTACCGAAGACGATAGGTATAAAACATAAAGACACGCGAAAACAGAGATGCCAGGTACTTTTTTCAAATGTCTGCAAAAATAATTTTAAAAGTCTTGGAAGCACAAAAAAGTCAGGAAAGCTGGTGTAACCAAAAGCCTTTATATTCAAAAATCTGTAAATATCTGCAACCAAACTAAAAAATCTGCAAATATCTGCATCCAAACTAAAAAATCTGCAAATATCTGCGTCATCGAAAAAATCTGCAGCTTTAATTAAAAGTCTGCGAATTTGCAGACTTGTCTGCAAATCTGGCATCTCTGCGCGAAAAGATAAAAAGCAAATCTGCAACAGGGTTGCCAAAATTAAATCTGTATGCCCTGTCAAAAAAATGCGGACGAACATGGTCAGGCGATTTAAAAAGTTTGACCACAGATAACAGACGTTTAGGCTCGATTTGAATCGTGTGTAAATACCCGCTGCTGAAATTCCGAATAAATCAGACATATGAAACATGTTTGGCAAACGTTTGCAGATGGCGCAGTGATCACTACAATGCAGTTAGAGTGCAGCTGTCAAACACGTGTAGCAAACAGTTGCACAGATGGCAATAGTGAAACACGGATTTTCAACGTATATCAATTTGAAAGTTTACACAGGTTTTTGAAGAAATTTTGTTCTAGCCTAAACGTCTGTTATCTGTGGTTTGACGTTTGACTCAACTCGCCCGTGCTAATTGCCCCTAGGAACAAATGCAATTTGCAAATGCGATTTAAAGGCAATTTCAATACAAATTTTCTGGCGGCTGAAATGGACTTGGTTGTTTTTCGCGTTTTTCAAACATGGCGGTTCATGTTTGACTTAAGCTTAAAATTGTTTTTTGAACAATTGGTGTGTTCTCACTTGTACTTTGTCTAGTGTACTTCATTTAGCCAACGAATGTGGGAAATTGTGGAATCGTGTGTAAGCATAGTAGAACAAGATCTTTGACCTAAAGTTTTACTGAACGTCAGATTGTGATAAGTTTTGGTGTGCAATACCAATTTCACCATTGATTTTTCCTATAATTTGGTGGTGATTACCTAGTATACTGGTAAGTATATGTGAGTAGATAATGGATCCGAAAATAAATATTATTTATGATTTTCATATTAGGCAATTGAGGGCGATTAAATGGCACGTTCCGTGGGCGATTTAAGGGCGGGTTGGGCGGCAAAAAAATGACGGCGGCAAATCGCCCAAATGTTGCATTTTATATAGCCCCCTAATTGCCAGCAATTTGCTGGCAAATTGAGGGGCAACTAGCGCATCCGAATTGGCAAATAGCCCCCCGTTAGCAAGCAAATTGTCCTTTTTGACTGGGTTTTGACCTAAAAAATCTTCCAAAAATCTGTGTCGATATCTGTATCGAATCAATTGAGGCTGTGAACCATTTGGTGAAATTTTTAACTTTTAGTTAAAATCTGACACTTCGAAAGTTATTAGGCAATCCATTAGACGCTTGTTTGACAATTCAGCGGTGGGTTCTGTCAACAAGTCTACTCCTGCGAACAGAAAAACTCGTCCGACAAACAACTTTGTTAGTCCGATTCGTTTGATGTTGGATAGAATCAACGATATTGTCGGACGTCGCACCCCTCGGAGTAACGTCAGAATAAGTAAACAAGAAATAGTCAGCTGATCAGAAACGTCTCATAGATTGCCTAATTTGCAAAATAACCCTACTCTGGAGCATGGTTAAAATTGACAGAGCGATAGTTAAATTTGGCAGCTCGATGGTTAAAATTTTGCCCATGATGCAGAATAAAAAGGTGGAAACATTTTCTGTACCTAATTGAGGTTGTCAATATTTTTCAATACAAAATTAAGGGATTAAGATTGAAACGAAAACGTGTTGAGATTTGTTTGGGTTATTTCATGATGTGGATGTTTACTTTTCGAGACTATGACTGTCATACTTAATGTAATAAGAAAAAAACTAAATTTAAAATTTCGACAAATGTTCACACCTCTACCAACTTGTGGTGATCGCAGCTGTCAATTCTAAATAACTATCCATATGTCAACTTTTGAAATGGTTCGCTCTCTCGGTTAAATTTTCCATTCAAGAGAAAATAACTTTCGAACTGTCAAATTTTAACTAAAGGTTTAAAAAAATCGCCAAATGGTTCACAGCCTGAGTCGTTTAACCTTTTGCTGGATTATCTATCGAAGATATTTATTCCTGTGGTTCAAATCAGTCAAGCACGGACCTGTTTATATTTTCGTAAAAAACACTACAAATTGTTCTGATATTTTACATCCTTTATCGATATGCACAATGGAAAAATAATTTTCGTCTGTATTTAATGACTTTTGTTGATATATAATGTTATACACATTAATGTGGTTTTTGTTTGAGGCAAAACTGAGTCAGTCCCTAACCCCAACTGCTGTCAAAATGTATGAACTGACAGCGGTTGGGGTTAGAACCTGACTCAGTTTTAGGTTCAAGCGAAATCGCCATAAGTTGACCAATGTAGCTGTCGAATTTTCGAACAAAAAATTGAGAATTAACAAACCACATCAGAGCATTACAGTCAGCGATGCCAGATTTACAGACATGTCTGTATTTTATAGTATTTTGATCAGCCCCCTGCTAGGCAGCCATTTTGTCCTAGACAACATCTATGCCTTTGTTAAAATCAAAACAACCCAATGCTATTGCACAGGCGACATGGGCCTGGATGCGGCTTGGCCCATATATGTTGACTACTGTCAAAGTCTGTATATCTCCATAGCGGATGACAGGAGTGACACCGCCTGCTTTTGATAGTCTCCTACAGATTAGAGTCTGTATACAATATTGACCTTTCTACTCCCGTTAAAAAAGATACGGTGCCGAATTATTTCGTGAGGAAAACAAAAAAAATTGCACTGCAAAAACCGGTTGAGGTTAGGTATTTCGTGAGGCAAACAAACCAAACTCCTTTGGTTTGACGCATCTGTGGTTGTAAATGAGCTGTCAGAAATCTTAATAGAGTCCCGTACAGAGGAATGCGCAACACTGCGTAGAACACAGACTATTCTGGTTGCAGTTAAAAATCTAAATAGTGAACTTGCGCCTTTCGGTTTTCTCCTATTTTCATCGCACGCAACTAAAGCGCAACTGGTGTAGATGATGCGCAAGTTGATTTTCTAACATGTACACAAGATGCGCATTAGTTGCCCACTCTGAAAATAGGGAAAAAGCGAAATGCGCAAGTTCAATATTTCGATTTTCAACTGCAACCAGAATATTTATTTTTTTCTGGCAACCAGAATAGTTGCTGTAACTTTGAGTGACTTTGATCAAATTGCAAAATAAATTCATACTGAATGAAAAATTAAGCAACTTTATCGTGGCAAACGGAATATCCCAGAGCAAACCATTTCAAACATTATTTCATCTGATTTATTGAATGCTAATTAATCAATGAATAAAGTGTTAAAATTTATTCAAAGAATTCGAGCCAACGCAGGATTCAGGTTATTTTAAGTGGATTTTTCTCGGATGAACTTGACACTCGAATAAAACAGTAACAAAACCATGTCACTGTGACAGAACAATAAGAACCATTTGCAGTGACGTCCAATGTTATACTACAATACCAAAACAAGACTTTTACATTCACCAAGGGGATTGGTTATGTATTGATTTTTATTTTATTCAATGTTGTTTAACAAATCCGGCCTTATTCTGCGCGGCGAGTGACGTGAGACGACTAAACTTACCTCACTTTACGTGACTTTTCTCACCCGATTCCGAGAGTCGACTCTGGTGAGGTTAAATTTCCCATTGCGGTTAAATGGGCGTCTCACGTCACCCGAAGTGACTCTTCAGAATTGGGTGAGAAAAGTCAGGTAGAGTGAGGTGAGATTAGTCGTTTCACGTCACACGCCGCGCAGAATAGGGCCGATCGTTTTGTTCCACGCATTATCAAACGGGAAAATTGTTATTTAAAACCAAAATTTGTTTTTACTATTTTTTTCTGCGTGAAGTACATACCTTTGAAAATTTCAATTTTTTCTCAATTTCCCGCACAACAAGATCTATAACCCCTTAAGCATCTTTTCCTCAATGTAGTTTGTTGCGCGTAATTTGTTTTTTTTTGTTGTAAAATAAGTCGAACAATAACCAACCTTATTCTACGACTAATTTTTCGAACAAATGTGGTTCGATCGATTCCGACCCGCATATGATTTTGTTGTCGTTATTCAGATTACAAATTACATTCGTTCAAAAACACGATCTGTCGTAATGTAGAATAAGGTTGATTAATTCATACCAATAGGGAAGCGAAACCTACCTTAACATTTCCACACTATTGCATAACCGTACACCTATTCATGAGTCAGTTACAATCTCTATACCTACTTACCAACGGAGGAAAAACCTGCAGGCCAACAGCTTATGGTTTGTCGGTATGTTAGAGATTATGAAGTACAGACTATTTCTCGTAATGTTCACAATATCCCTCTGTTTTGTTTATTTACTGTTATTACTGGTTTCTTACACATAATGTAATGCTCAATATTCGGTAGTATATCGTAATATGTATATATTTCATTTTAATATATTAAACAATCTTATTTTCAGTTAAGTGAATACAGAACAGAATGTATTATTCGTTTTTCTCTTCTTCGTCGGATTTGAGTATTGAAAGATAAACAGAGAACTAAATATGTTTAAAATACGGTTCGGACTTGGGTTGTGGTTAGCATTCCTGTCTCCGATGTGATTAGGTACTTCAACAGATTTGCCTAACTTTCAAAGTGACTTAAGTGGAACGAAAATGCTGCTTCAAGCCAATGCTAAGTGTTCTTTTTTTCTGCGCTTTTTTGCAAACCGGTAAATTTATGTAAGGTTGAAAAAACGACCAGGCTAGCTTCTGTCTGTCACGGTATTCTTCTCTAAATCTGTGCGATTTATCTTGTATTTGATATAAGTGTTTGTGTTGTATCCTCTTAAGATGATTCAATCGAGCAAACTTGTTTGACCGTTGTTTTAGTAAACCATCAATCGAAACATGCTGCTTTTGAGTGGAACGAGATTTACTGGAAGAGTTATCATGATCGGTGTGGCTGAAAAATCCTGTGTGGAAAATGTGTCAAAGTCAACATTACATTGACTTGGGGAATTAAAAAAAACAGGGTCGAAACTGATACTGGATAAAATATTAATGCCTATAGAATTGAATAAACTGTAGGTAAACATCTGAACAGACTGAAAACTAAATCGTATGTGACAGGCCTAACTATTTGGTTATTGAAATTGTACAATAAATAGTAACTGGAATACGTTTCGTTTAGTTTGTAAAATTATCTTGATGCATGTAATTTTTAAAGATTTATATTACAACTGTTCGATCCATGCTACAGTCCGCGTAAGGGTTTCTGTGTAGGTATTCTCTTTGTACTGAACTTTCAAGTCCAAGTACTTTGATAATTCTAGACTAGGTAAGTGTACTTTTTACGGTTTTTAAATTTGCTGTTTTTGATGAATATTTGTTTACCAATTCTATACTCGTGACATCCTGTGCTGACGAGTTTGTATCAATAGGTGTGTTTACGTGAATAAACTGAAGGAACTGGCGACTTTTTTCAGTGTTTTCGTGTGGCATGTGAGCCGTTAGGTTCAAAGTAATGCTCCTTGTCAACGAATAACGTTAGAGTAACGAAGAATGCGTCATTGAAAATGGACATATGTTCTATTTTTACACAGAGAATGTAGTTGTCATAGTTTTGCACATTATTTAGTAGATTATATGTACGCATTTACCAGTATAGACCTGTTGGTAGGCTGTTTCAATTAATCGTGTATCATTTACTTTGTAAAATGATGTGTCCTTCAGATATATTCATTCCAAAAATAAACACAAATAATCTGTTCAATATTAGGTACATCGCATCTTTTTTACAATGGAATCAATGCAAAGTATCAGCGAAATGATTCTTTAAATACTCAATTTTAAATCAAATAAATATCATAAATTTTCAACATAATTTACTTATTTACAGTACAGTTCATCACATTACAAAGCAACTGATTGAAACATTCGTTTTATTTCAAGTCGGTTTCGTCGTCTAGCAGCTCATCGACATCCTTCTCCCAGTTGGCGCGATCGGTGCCATCGTTAACCATTTCGTAGTCCTGCAGTTCCGCTTCCAGGTCCTTCTCCCACTGCTCTTCTATAGTAGTTGTCGTTTGTACGAATCAAAATTTGTTTGATTTGTGTTCGGTTCGGTTGTTTGTATTATGGAAGGGATGAACGGAAAAGTGTAAATTTGGTATTTAAAATAGACCTTAGGTTTGTGGGTTGGGAAACAACGAAAATCAACAGGATTGTAGGTTGCATTAAACGCATAAGAGATGATTCCCGTAATCTGGTTGACCTAATAATCTTTTTTTTCTTACTGTGGCTATAAAGCACTGTCCTGCGGTAAAGCATTCGTAGTATTGACAACTATTATTGTACTATTTAATCTACCCATATCTAGTTATATTTTGTTACATAATCAACTAAGCCGTTCATCAACATATTGTTCGTATAATCAGTCACGTTTAAAGAAACACGCAAACAGACAATTTTGACATGTGACATAGTATGAAGACCGTCACGTAGATGATGCTTGTAACACATTAAACAAACGTGGAAATTGCATATTACACGATTGAAATAAAATTATTCAACAATATCAGTGAGAATCGATTCATTGTCCCTAGTGCTGTACTGTCGTCCTAATTGGACAATAGCGAATATTTACATGTTGTTTGAGTGAGTGTCATTTTGCTTAGTTGAAACAATGCTATTAACCCTTGATTTGTAATGTTTTGCTTCGGTTAAAATAAGTTTTACGTTTGCTACTTTCATCAAACCGATCCTTTGATAATATACTCTTTTCATTGTGGTTGTCAATTTTAATAAATCACAGCTTATTTTTAATTGCCTTAAAATTTATTTGTCTATACAGATTATTGCATTATATTATTCGGATAAAACTGGATGACAGAAAGGTTGCTATAGAACGGAATATTTGCGGTACTGTGAAATATACACGAGAAGCTTGCGTCGTGGGATGTGCCAAAATTCAGCACGAACCCTGGAATCAGCGTCATACTGGGGTAAAACATGCATAATTGGTAACAAATCTGCACTTGTAGCATGATAAATAAGATCTATAAGGTTTAGCCATCTTTACGATCATCCGCTAGCCAATGCCCAAACATCGTACCATTCGTTATTTCTTCGATATCGTTCGACCTAGTGTCATGTGTTTCGCGATCTCTGAATGGATAATATTGATTTGATTTCTCTTGATTTGCAACGATGTTGTTTTGTATTGTCATTTCCCTTACATTACAGTTTGTTTGTCTCATCTTTGTTGTTTAGTTGCAACGAATTAAACACTTTCTTTTAAATAAGTACATTTATGATATCTGTATTTTTGTTATATTTCCATTTTTACTTTTAACATTCTACCTCCTGGAATATTTAGTTAGCGTTCTTTGTTTAATGATTTTGTATATACTATTTTGTCGTCAAAGATGTATAGATTTAACGAAATGCACAACATTGAAAAAATCTGTAATTTCATCCTCTTCTATTCAGTTTGCTATTATATATGAATACTGCTATTTGTGATAATCTTTCGTAAGTTTTAACGCGAAATATGTCGTTTTTTACAGTTTCCTAATCTTTCTGTTTCGTAGCTTAGCAACTCGAGATGGCATTCTGTGTGGGAGGGAAAGGTGTCACCATGGAAAATAATAAGCTAAATTCGAATTGAATTGACTGATACTGAAGCAGTGACATGAGCACTAGGTTTCATAACAGAGCAAACCGTGGGGAATACACAATTAATTGGGAGAGCGAGTTTTTGCAGGAATTTTGGCCTCGGTGGGTTATGAGTTAGAACTAAAGGGTTTCGTGTTTTATCTCCTACCAGTTGCAATAAGAGACGGTGTTTGATAGTGATGCCTTTTCAAGTGATAAGCTAGAATTTTACGAAGGGATTTTTATGAGGAATCTGTTTGTGTTGTTTTTTTGGGATTAACATTATCTTGAGGTTACGAGAAAAATCACATCAAGACAGAAAAGTACACTTATTGAGTAAAATATTTCACTATCTCAATATTGGGTAGTGCTTAAACAATTCTGGGTTGAAATATGATTGATAAATTTGTCTACCGCAAATATTAAGTAACATTAACATATATAGTTCTAAAATTGGCCAAAATGAAAATATGCTTGATTTGTTAAACAATGAACGCGGTCTGAAAAAAAGCCATATACCAAGATTTGCCCGGCTCACAACAAGTGTAACTTGACTAAAGTTGAGGTACTCATGAAAAATTTGATACCGGAGCTGGTTCGTATGCTCGCGTATGGAAACAATTCTCCTATTCGATTCTCATGTATAATGCTAAGATGGGTTTACGTTACGGAGTCATCTTAATTCTTTTTGTTTGGAGTTGGGTACATCAGATGTGCTCATCAATATTGCAATGTCTGCTTGCTAATAACATTATCACCTGTTGGTACGGGCGTTATGATTTTTTAAGTTAATCTGTTAATATTGTGACTACGTCTTTAGGCTGTTTGAGTGTAAATCGTAGGTAAGAAGCAAAGGAAAGAAAAGAGAAAGTTAGTGTTATTAATTAATTCTAGATTCACAATAACGCAAAATATCAACTAAGTAGTCGTGAAGCACATAGGAAAGAGGAAATGTGTGTACATTTAAAGCCGAACTTGTAATACTATTAATTAATAGATCGATAAAACGTAGCAACGTACAGCATATTACTACTATACCAACTAATATTTAAAAACATAACGCACAAAACAGAGTTGCCAGATAAACCAATCCAAATTCCCAGTCGATGAATCGAATAAAACGAATAAATGTAGAGTCGAATCAAACAGCCTAAAGGTAAGTGCTGAGCTGATTTCCTTAATCTAATGGTTTTTGTTCTTCAGTATTTGGATAGTTACTTTATAGCCACAGTAAGTAAATCTGGCAACTCTATTCACTAAGTTTGCACTAGATTCTATATTTCTGGATCTAACAATAAGCGATGTTTAGTAGTATTCCCGTTCTGAAACAGCGCTGCGTGGTGTTTTTTAAACAATACTCGTAGTTCTTTTTCAAAGGCGTGATTAAATTAAAGAAAACCAATATTACGATAAAATGAAATGAAACTTTTAAATTAATTACATAACATAAAATTTGCTAATGATGGCATGATTCGCTGTTATTTAGTAAATATCCCGCATAAACCATACGACTTATCGTTTCTTATCATTTGCCGTATGTTTTAACGATTGCAGTGGTCAAGAATGTAAATTTAAAAGGGAATTATTTCTTTTGCCAAAACCAAATAACTTAGCTTCATAATATGATTAGGAAAGTTTTCAAGGCTCTTCTTTTTATTTAAACAGAAGTTGGAGTGGTTCTAATTTTAGTCAGAACTAAAATTAAATTTTTCAAAGGTTCGAGAGAGAGCTTTTCTGTCTTCAATGAAGTTGTAGAACAACATATTGTGGACAAATTTGTTGAAGCCACGCAAGCTCTATATTTCATGCTTTTCATTGTACGAGTAATCGAAATGTTAGCTTTGGGATGTTTCTTGAAAACGGTTATATTTATATAACTTTAGTAGATTTTATTTTACACTAAAGTAAGCTTTGGAAAACTTGAAGATTATTTTGGGTCGCATAATTTGTTCATGTACATTGTACACCAACTGCAAAACTACTATTTTCGTTTCAAAGTTATGATAACTTTTCCATAAAAATATAACTCTTTTAAAAAGTATCAATTTCGATTAGGGCACTTAACAGTAAATAACGTTTCTGCCATATGAAGTATCATATTTTGTAGTATACATCACCAAAAAATAGCCAATACTATATTTTTGCGTATCTTGCAATATTTACTAGAAAAATCGTTTCTAGTAAAAAGTATAATAACTTCCTAACGAAAGAAGCTAGTGGTACAGTACATGGAGATAAACTGTTCTCCCGATAAATATCTGAAAATATTTCTAAGGTCATCTTCACGAAAAATTAATATTGTAAAAGTTACACGAATAAAACCATTTTTAAGCTACACCCTTTTTGGTAAAGTTCCTGTAAAATGAATATAAGATGTAGAGCTGCAACTAAGCAGAAGGAAAAAACTGTGGAATACTAAATTCAGGTATTCCATACCACATTATGGTGTTAATAAACTCTACATAAGATATAAAATACCAAAAATAATAACACAGACATGTTCTACGAATAACTAGTTGATAATGAAACGAGTTATTATAATGCATGATTAATAATAACACATTTTTTCAATCTTCCAATAACAGAATTCACTGTATGGAGGTATTAAATAAGCTATTGATATGGTATTTGTAAAAATCACTGGAATACATAAGTAATACCTACTAAAATAAAGTATTATACCTCATTGAGGTATTAAGCAGGTATTGAAGAATGTTTTTTCAATACCTGCTTAATACCTCAATAATAAATTAATACCAAGTTTTTGTATGATACCAGAAAATAGTAAGCTCCGCATATTGGACAACTTTACGGCCCCCTAGGGGTCCGCAGACCCCACGTTGAGAATCACTGTGCAATAGTGTTGCCAATGATCGCGTAAACAAACATATTTTACAAAAAACTTTCGGACAGAAAATCCCTGTTCTAGCACTTTTTTCTGGGAACTATAAATTAGGAAAGCTTCCCATACTTATAATGAAGATATCAAGGTATGTTGAGTATATTCTATTATTTAGTTACGGAGATAAATTACCCAAAATGCTGCAGTGTTAGAAAGCTCCATACTGCAGCGATCTGAGCTGAGAGTCCGATTTTTGGGACAGAAAATCTTCGTAACGGATACATATTTTGATTCGATGAGCGTTTTTAAATGTTTTTGTGCTTGTTATTTTAGGTATCAAAGTAAAATATTGCCAACGCATAGGAACACGTGAAAGAATGCGGATGCGCTATTATCACGGATTACATTGAAATGGTCCCTAATTAATACAGTTTATTATAAATGACAAAAAATTAAGATTTTCTGACGGCTGTACATATTTGTGAAACGGCTATTTTAAAACATTAATTTTGACAGTTGAATCTCAAGTCTTCAGTTTTTTTAGAAAGGATGTCTTTCATTATATTGGTAAACCCGCGATTCAAGCAACAAATAAAGTGAAAAAATAATAGATATTTGTTATGGAAAACTTGAGGAGCCTATTTTATGGAATGATTTTTGTGTTTGGTGAAAACACGGTTGTTTTCAAGGTGCTCACCACTTTTGTGCGAAATGAGCGCACGGCGCTACTAAGACCACTATTGCATCAACCACCGTTCAGTGGCTTGCATCTGCGTACACGACTGCACACGCCACAGCAAAGAAAATACATGGTGCGCCAATCGACAGCTGTGACTAACCAGATTTAACGAAATTTATTTTTTTTTCCTTCTTTATGAATTTCTCCATTAAAGACTTCATAGGTAAGCGTAATTCCATTGCAAAACATAACGGTCTGAATAACCCCGCAGAGAAGTCCGAATGATCCCTACATTATAAAAGGATGAAAAAAACGTAGTTTTTCAAATCATCGCGTAGTGCTACCATGAGGTGGAGCAAATAAATTTTTGCGGCTCCAAAATGTACTGTCCATAAAAGCATAAAAGTCCCATATGGATTGTTCTGTTAGATTGTATTCTGTTTAGAAAATATAAAAAATACCTAAACATGGTTGTCCCATCCATAAGGCTCAATGAAAATGTAAATCTTGAACTCCGTTTTTCTTGGCTTGCTGTTTTCAGTATGGGACTCTTATGCTTTCATGGGCAGTGTTGCTGAGGTTTCAAACTAATACTTAGGATCTTTGACCGATATATTCGTTCACATTTACCTACCTAAAGAGACGATTTGGTTAGATAGGTCCGAATACCCCCCGGGTTCTCCTATGTCTTACTTTATGGAAAGTATTAGATATATAATTCTGCCTTTATGAAAAATGTTTTTGAAGAACTACCAACAACCAACCGATTACCAGATCGCAACGTGGCAGAAGGCTCAGGAGGTGGTCAGTGCAGCTGTCATGAATATTGGATAACACACGAGGAAATCAGTGGAACAACTGTTTCGATGTGAACTGCCAACAAGCAACAGATGAGCAGAGTCAGACTAGGAGCTTATTTCTCGCAGTAGTTACATGTCGGAACAGTGTAGTGAACTGAAAGCAGCTGAAAAAGACGATCATGAAGTAGAAAAGTATCCGGAACCTACAGCAATCAACGACCGGGGTTGTTGACCTATTATATAGAAGTGTAAGGAGTACTTTGAGTTGTTAAACGACAAATGTACACAAGCAGAATAAGGCTTGAAAATTTTGGATTCGCACGCTAGGGGTAGTCTAAAATAATAATCTGGACCTGAAGAAAAAAATGAGAAAAGTAATAAACCACCTTATCCCTCACGGTTGCTTATACGCTACTCTTTCGTGTTGTGGGGCCCTATTTTCACAGTCAAGTCACCTAGTGACGTAACGCGACAGCGTGGTTCTCACAGTCACAGTGTCTCATAATGTCGGATGTTGTGACACACAGGTACTGCATCATAATGTCCCAAAATATGGAGCATCATAGCGTCCGGGACATTACGACGTACAAGAATATGTCGTAAAATCTGAAAGCAAGAATGCATCAAACATCGCAAGTTATTGTTGTGGCACAACATCCGAAAGTAGTCCTGCGTCATAATGTCCGATAGTAGGATGACTGAGGACTTTCAGTAGTACATTTATTTTTGGACCTTATGACGCATTTTTGTGCGTTGCCATGTCCCGGATGTTATGACGCATATTATTTTGGGATGATATGGCCTGGTACATTACGACATTATCCAGGATATCGACTGCGACATAGAATCCGAAATTTCGGGCGAATGAACTTCAAGCTTGAAGTCCTAACTAAACAAACGAAATCCGAAACCGAAGTCGCACAAGAGGTGCGTTGTAATATCCGAAAATAAGTGTGCGTTATATAATCCCGAACATTATGACGCACATCCCTTTTCGGATGCTATGACGCGTCGTAATGTCCCGGACGTTACGGCGCACCACCCTTCTTACGATATGACCTCGGACTTTATGACACGGTGCGGTGCCTATTGCTAACATTTCTGATGATAATGATGATGGTCCCACCTCATTGAGCATTGCAAGATGACGTCATGAGTAAAATGCTCGAAAAAATGACGCCGATCTCAGGTAAAATTTTTACATGCATTCTTCAACAATAATTCAATTTTTACATGCAGTCTTTAACAATATTATGTGGTTTTAATACCTCTACATTTGTCTGGAACATCGTTTGCACGAAAAGTCACAGTGAAAAAAGTTATATTAAAAACTAAATTTGAGGGGGTTGCCTTAGAAAACGCTTTATAAATCGATAACCTTAAGTCCCACAAGTTCAAGTTGTTCAACAAAATTCTTTATTGTGAGCATTTCTAAAATTTTGTCAAAGACACCAACTTTCTACCTCGTCAGTACAAAAAGGTTTTTTTTCTAATTCAATAATAGTAAGCCATGCCTCAATTTTATTTTTATCAAATTGCGGGGAATATTCATACGAACAATTCCTCCAAGCACACCATGTGAATATATTCGATGGTGAATTAAGTACACATTTTTGGCATTTTCGACCACTGTGCATTGCCTGCTGACTCGTGGTGGATTCGGATTGGTTTGTAGTAATTGCTAAGCCAACCGACTAAACCTAAACCTCTTGTTTCTCGCCTTCCTCATCCATCCGGAGCAACAATTAAGTACTGCTTTAGTAGAGATTGTGTTCTTGCTTATTTTGTTTTGTGTTAATCATCATGTTTTTATCCATAGCTACTTTTCCTTACTTGCTGTCCAACCTTCGCGATATATCTGACCTACTCAGGTCTAATATCGTCACCTGTTAAGACATGAACCGATCCGGAGGCGTCGACCATAAGGATTTACATCTGTTTACAACCACCTTCACCGGGCTTCTTATCCTTCTTGGTGCTAGTCGTTCCTATTTATCTGCTAGCTGGTGCTGAGAACTTCTCGGCGGCGGTATTTTACCGTATACCGATGCCGATTTTCGCGATCCATTTTGCTGCCACTCCAACGGAATAATCATCGGCGGTAAAATTTCTCTAGACAGCGATATCCCAAACCCCCTCCCCTTGCGCACGGGCCTGCAAGCCCCATACTCAACGAACTAACTCCGTTATTACCACTATCGCAGCAATAACTGAGATTAACTCTATTATCGAGCAAAGCTATCACAACTCTATCATTGAATCAGACCCTGATCACAACAGAAACTAAAAGCTTCGATTCAATTCGATAAGCTCTTAGTGCTGGTCACCATATTCGATTTCAAGTTAGTCTCTATCTGCTTAGCGCGCGCGTGGCTCAGACTTCTGTAGACATCTAATAACTTTAATAAACAAGTAACGAAAATCCATCATCCATCATAGCGAATATACTAATTTAGTGTTACTGAATGCAAATAATTGAAGAGAAAAAATATCTTCGCTTTATTACATAGTTATTCAAATAACTCCAAAATATAAAAATCAAAAAAAAAATCTTCAAAGCAGATTTCACGTGTGAAATACATAGTGTTTTGAACTTCGCCAATGTTGTTGCACGTTTAATATGTTTGGGCATCGAATTGCAAAAAACTTATTCCTCTGTACAACAAGGATTTCTGTGATCTACTAAATAATATGTTTGGTGTTCTTGCATCAAACGCGTTTCTAGCGTTGTACCTATCCTCTTTCAATTCGATCATACAAATATCGAGGTAGCATTCCATTCATAATTTTAAAAATGAACGCCATTGTCAAGTAATAAATTCTTTGCTTCACAGAAATCCATTGTAATGCGTCTAACATGAAACTAGAGGAAGTGTATCTGTTACATTTTAAAATTAATCACATGATTGTATTTTGCAATCGCTGTAACCTCAATATTTGTGTTTGATTAGCAAGAAACAAAATAGACGGGCAGAAGTCAATATGTGGTGAAATAATAAATTTAAATAATAAAATTTTACTACTAATTGTTAAATCATTTTCAGAGGTAAGTATGCAAGTATATTTTTCAATCCAATTAAATCCCCATGGCTACACCACTGGTGTCCATGATCAGTACTTTATTTCCTTTGCAAGCTGTGATATAAAAACCGGCTTCTTTAATTATGTTTAATTTCAAAATTTTTTGTTTTCATATTAGCTATGACTTCAACTACTATAATTCTTCATGCTGTTAATACTCATTTCAACGTTAATAAAAACTTATTGAAAATTAGTCTTGAATGCTATTGCACAATTTAACGCTTGGATAAGTAATTAAAAGCGTTTTTCAGTAAAATTTTGAGATGAGAGGTTGACCACCTAGTTCTCCAAAAACTGTACGGTTGGTTTTGCTATCTTATGACAAACACTAAGGTATAGCGAGAAAAGTTATTAGAAATTGTGAGCTTTTTGCTTCAAATCACAGTTTGTTGAGATTGGCTCAAGATATATTGAAGTGTTAGTGTTTTTCTGTGTAAAAATGTTTAAGGAGCACAATGACATAATAATTTTCAAAATAAAAATTCATGTGCTGCGTGAAAAATGTTTCAGTTTTCAACTGGAAATATCGCACATTTGGCAAACATTGTAACCAACAAATGTTATTTTTCTAGATTTCTTAAGCAGTTTCCTTTAAAATGCCTCTCTCGATTATTGCTAGACCAAATTAGGCCGAAAATATGAATGAAAGTTAATAATTGATGCTTTATTTGTTTACAAAAAATTCCATGCACAATTGTGATACATCGTACAAACTGTGTCATTAATACACACTTATGACACGGGTGAGTGGACTTATTTCAACCATATAAGTGTCAAGATATTTTAGTTCAAACTGTGAAAATCGTTTTTATCCAAATATGCTAAATCGCGTTTGTCATAAGATAGTGAAAGAGTGACGATTTAGTAAATACAAAGATATTTTTTGAAAGCATCTCAAATCTTACCCTTTTATTTTTTGTATCATCAAAAATATGGTACATAAGACTAGCGACTTGAACAAACTTTATTACAATTTGGTGTTCTTCAACGATATAGCTTAAACCTGTCTAATCTAGGTTTCAGATTTTAGTAAAATTCGAACAAACCTTTAAGTACAAAAACTTGTCGCATAAGATATATAATAGGGTGGGGCATTGTTATATGGGAAAACGTAATCATAGCCACATCAACCGAGCACAGCACTTTTTTGGTACCTTTTGGGGACCCAAACAACTGTGCAAAATTTGGGGTCGATTGGTGTTGACCCAGCGTGGCGCATTGCGTTTGAAATTTGTATGGAGATTAGTATGAGAAAACCTACATTTTTGCATTTTCAATTCTACAGACTACAATTCTTCTTGTAGTATGTCAGCAAATAGATAGAAGTATAGTCCAGGATATGCCAAACAACTTTGCCGAAGGATGTATGGTGTTAGAATGTCTCTAAGCTAAGTTATAGCTGTTCAAAGTTCGATACATCGAATTAAATGCTAAAAATCGTTTTTATTGCCAACACTGCGGGTGTACCAATGGCATTTCATATAGCATTCCAAAATAACATTATATATTTTAGATTTATTACATTGGTATGTTTGGATGAATTATTCAAAAGCCTTACCTCAATTTCATGAGCGTAGGTAGTTGAGCAATAGGGCGTAGTGAGGGGTGAGGGGGAGGGGGGGACTTTAATATGTAGAAATTCGAACTGAAATGTTGTCGAGTTGGAATGTTCAGACGAATTATTTCAAAACATTTACACAATATACTACGCATAATAGTAACGTTGAAATAAAACATACTGTATCCATTTGCCTTGACTTTTATCAATAGAAGTTACGTTACAGACTGAATCAACTGATTCGAGTTGATATGTCAGAGGATTGCATTGATTATATTTCAGTTTAATACGCACTATAATTTGATGGGATGCTCATTTCGATGCTGTTCAATCACCTGAAGCAAAAATTGATGTAGGGATCTGGTGGATTTCATGTTGAAATCCAGAAATTAGCTTCACGCCTCGTAATCGAACAGCATAGAAATGAGCATGCTATCAAATCATAATGCGTATTAAACCGAAATATAATCCTCTGGCATATCAACTCGACATTATTTGATTGTCTGTGACATAACTTCTATTGATAAAAGTCAAGGCAAATGGATACAGTAATTTTTATTTCATCGTTACTATTATGCGTAGGACAATGTGTAAATGTTTTGAAATAATTCATCTGAACATTCCAACTCGACAACATTTCAGTTCGAATTTCTACATATTAAAGTCCCCCCCATCACCCCTCACTACGCCCTATTGCTCAACTACCTCATGAAATTGAGCTAAGGTTTTTGAATAATTCATCCAAACATACCAATGTGGTAAATCTAAAATAAATAATGTTATTTTGGAATTCTAAATGAAATTCCATTGGTACACCCGCAGTGTTGGCAATAAAAATGCTTTTTGGCATTTAATTCGATGTATTGAACTTTAAACAGCTATAACTCGGCTTAGAGACATTCTAACACCATACATCCTTCGGCAAAGTTGTTCAGCATATCCTGGACTACACTTCTATCTATTTGTTGGCATACTACAGGAAGAATTGTAGTCTGTATAATTAAAAATGCAAAAATGTAGGTTTTCCCATACTAATCTCCATACAAATTTCAAACGCAATGCGCTACGCCGGGTCAACACCAATCAACCCAAAATTTTGCACAGTTGTTTGGGACCCCAAAAGGAACCAAAAAAGTGCTGTGCTGAAAAAACGATTATTTTGCCCCACCCTAATATATAATGCAAAGTGTTTTTAACAATTAAAATTAAAAAGAAATATAAAAGAAAAAAACATTCTAATACAAATTTAACAGAAATAAACAGAACATCTTAAATTACAGATTCGAATAGACAAGAGTTGTTATTGTAACCAATATGAATTGTAGTGAGGACAGGTGATTACAGAAATAAGAAAAGGAGCACATATACAGTAGTTCACTAGTTAGGGTATAAGTTAGCATACATGTCCACAAAGCAAACCAGTGCAGCAAAGCTAGACATATTGACGTGGTATGCATATTACCGTTCAGCTATGAGTAGCGAGTGAGTTCCACAAAGCTGTAAATCGTGTTTGCCATTATACTACATGTTTGTATAAAAGTTGGTATTTCCTGTTCAGATGCAGATTCAGCTCAACTATAGATGCTACTTGTAGTATTGACTTAGACACACAAATCTATTCGACTAATTTCGGGGGATACGATACTAGAATATATATTAGTACATAATGACTTGACTAGTGGTTTGTGGAATGTGCAGATCAAAGGATAACACCGATATATTGCTGAAAGGTTTGGATAGGATGCACGTCAAGTGTGAAGAAGGTTACAGAATTTATAGAAAATTGATCATCATACTATAGATAAATAGCCTTCTAGCTGTCAAATTGTGTAGCATTCATATACCGAAAGAAGTGTGGTCGGAACGATATTATGGAAATCGGATGTTACAGCAATTTCTTAACACCGGTCCATTCTGGATACGATAATCTGGAATTACCAAAGATGTGGTTTACGTTTTCTAGATTGGGTGTATAAATTCGATATAGTCCAATAGAATAGGCATTGCCAAATGAGGATGACACAAGAATAATGATTGGAATTTACAAAATATATTTAAATAAATAGAGTAGGTGAAACTTCGTGCAAAGATTTACACAGGGCCTACTTTATTTGATAGAATTGTCTCCTTACATTATGATGAAGGCCGTTACTGTTATCGTGCATGCTCCAGATAATAACTACTGGAAAGATTCATCCAAACTAAGAGAAAAGATGTGAAATAAATAATCGATAGCAGTAAATTTTTAGGACGAATTACTAATGGATGTAGTACAATTTACTGGAAATATATCACAACTAAAGTGCAGTGATACACATAACTGTCCCACCTATATAGCGATTATATAGCAAATAGGGATGCTACCAGCATCACAAACAAAAATTATTTTGAGGACGGTTTCCTATCACGGGAGTTATACAGGTATATTGAAGTTTAACAGTGTTCTAGAATGTATGGAATCAAATTGCATCACAGGATAAGGTTCGTCAAATTTTGCACATTAGACGAATCGTCCTCAAACTTTCAGGCAATAAATGAAATATATTAGGCTTTTCCAATGTTCGTTTCATTCAAGTTTCATCGCCACGTCTCTCGCTGATCTATTGAGATTGATCTGTAAAGGCATCGCAGACTAATCGTGAGTTATCAAACAACCACAGAAAACGGTGAAAAATGAAAATTTTTGGTCAAAATTGTTAAAGTCACATTTTAGTCCGTGTTATTGGAATCGTCGTTTTTATTTTTTTTTTATTTTGATACAAATTACTCAAATTCGTGTTTATAAATCATAAAACCTTTTTTCACGATTTTGGCTGAAATACCACTTATTTTTTAAGTAGGGTTCGGTTATTTTGAATTTCAAAAAACTGACTTCAGATTCGTAATTAGTGATGTTCAAAACCCACACTGCCATGTAATTGTTACACAATATTGACATTCTACCACGAACGCTTCATCGAAAGTATTCTCAAAACATTGAACGTATTTTTCTCAAAACATTAATATTTAAAGATTTCATCTTTTGACCTCTCGAAAGAAAACTTTTTTCATCGGAGGAATTACCAATAAAATCTACAAATTCTTTGTAACTATTTTTAGCGAAGCCTTAAAGTAGAAAAAGGGCTAAAATATCGATCTCAAAGTCAAAGATCGCACCATTACGTCAAATTTGAATTTTTTTACTCGTTCTTAGGTCATTCTTTTAATAAATTTAGTTTACTATAGAGCCTTATTAAATTTGTGTTTTAGATCGATCCAGAGGCAGCAGCATGTACGCAGTTTTGAAATTCCACGCACATCTAACCTTAGACAGAAAGTCACCACGGGCGCTATTTTGTTTTTTCGTCTTGGTGAAATTTATAAATGAAGACGAAAATATAAGCTTTTTGAATCCTAAAACTGTTTCCTTCTATATTTTACATAGGCCCACAAAAAATCCAAAATTTGTTAACGTTGTGGTGATTTGAACCTCTTCTTAATTTAAAAAAAATGATGAAAACTACCTTTAGGATGCTAAAAATATCGAGTCATAATGCTCTTCAATATTGCCTACAAGATATACTCTATATTCTGTTCCTGTTAGTTGAACTCCAATGTAGCGAATATCAAAGTTGGTTTCGAAAGGTTCATAATTCGGTAGCGTAATATAACATGGAGACTTGCACAATGAATTAGACAACATCAAACAACAAACATCCTGACATCAGTTGGCGTATTAAACACGATAGACCACAATGATTGGCCTGCAGTCCGGTTTCTCATCTCGCTCAGTTCAGAAGCTAGAAATCGCTCCGCTGCTATAGCAGGACAAGTGATCAAATTTACCCGCGCGCCGCTTGATCTTATTGCAAAAGCAAAAATAGATTCCTTCTACCTAGTGTGTGAAACGTGAACAAACAATGAGCGATAATGCAAAGCAAGTTTATATGTTATGTTAACTGTCCGGTAAGACCAGCAATTCGTGAAGTGGAGCAAATAATGGAGGTGAACATGATGCTCAACGTAGCAGAAGTTAATGCGGTGCGATTCCACCATTTACGTCATGCAGTACTGATTGTGTTCAAAAACATTAGTCAAACAGAATCATTCGCTTCGCAGAACAATTTGAAACACGTCGTCGAATGTAATGATATTTTAAACAGTATTCCAACGTATATAGGGTGGGTGCTCCTATAGTTGAAGTGTACCTATAGTTGCAGTAGTGGGTTATACGTCTAATTAAGGTACCAACCACCAACAAACATTTTTTTATCGATTCATCGAACTAAAATTATGCGACAATAAAACTTTTATCCTTGAAATTTGCTCAAATAATAATTGAAAAAATTGATTTTCTATGGATTTTGAGCTCCCTTGCACCTATAGTTGATCTAATGTACCTATAGTTGCAAGTCCCATAAGAAATCAATGGGATTTAAAACAATAGGAACCGAAATTAGCGATTGCACCACTATTGGTACATGTGTTCCTATAGTGGTACAAGCGGATTTGAATACATAAATTGGTTATTAAATCATATTTATATTTTTCCTATGAAGTAGGGATTGAAAGCTTTTGTTTAATGTATTAACATTGCCCATAGGTCCATTCATCGATTTTTTTAGCAAAAGTTTTCCTTAAGTATGGCGACTATTGGTACATCCACCCTAGATGTTGACAGTATTGAAATAATGTTGGCTATTTTGGGCAAATTTGAGACTAAGAGAAACGAAAGCAATGAAATTGAAAGACGGATAGGTATTCTAGAGCGAATCAGTTATAAACTTAGAACGGAAAACTAGAACTAGGCAGGCTCATGTGGGCATGATCGAAAGGAAATGGGAAGAATTCTTTGCCTTCTGCAGAGTAGGAGTTGGGCGTTGAACCCAAGTCTACCGCATGGTCTATGGTAGAACATAACTCATCATCATGTTTTACCGCCGACACCTACTACGACCAAAGCCGGTACACAGCCGTCGTATGCTAAACCACAACCGGTTGGTAAACCAACGACTGCCGACTGGGCAGTAACAAACACCAGCTCAAGAATGATCGGGCCCCACTAAACAAACTGCCATTACCAACATCGAAGCAACAACGATAACAACAAATGTTCCCAAACCAACAAGCAACACCACCAATAAGAAATCAAATACCGATGAAGAAGGATTTACAACAGCGACGCGTAAGCACAAACAATAAATAAGAACATCCGACCGTGAGCAACATGAATGCAGTACCGATGACGACATGGATGTGAACGAAAACGACCTACAGTGGCGGGTCTTCGAACAAAAGCCGGACAAAACCAAATAAATTACCCAATCTGGCTAACAATTACATGTCAAGGTGATTTTTGGGTGCTGAGCTCATTTTTATTGTCAAAAGTTATAAGAAATGAGATAAATTTTCCCAAACAGTGTTATAGAACCTTTCTTATAAGCATAATACCATTTTAATGATAAATCTTTTTTTACTGATTGGATATAACTAAAACTAGATATAACAACATAATAATTGGATAAAATTACTTTCAATCTCTACAAAAAGTGTTTGTTTACGTTTTATTCAGTTGTTATTTTGCACTAATCACCATACTCCTCCATGTCAGCAAACATTCAAAAATGTCGATTTTAAATAGTAGAATGTTTAATAAGTGACCGTTCCGAACTGTTTCACCTGATTGTTCGGAACACATTTGTGAAAAAGGAATTTGCTATCAACCCGCTTAAGATAGATTTGTAATAATATTACATAGTTGGAATCAAATTCGGTGAACATTTTGAAAGCTCTTTAAATATCCTTTAAAATGAAACTAGTTGTGCTCAAATCGAATTAAAATTGAAAGAGCAACATGTTTTTGAAGTGAGGATAGATAACTGTGATTTCGAAAATTAATTTCATTAGAATTGTCTGACACAGCGATGTTTAAAGTTCTATTAAAAATTCAATTCTCATTCGATTGTCACAAAATTTGGAGAATATGTCATTTAATACATAAGAAACGTAGGAAAAATTAAAAATATCAATATTTGAAATGTAGGTTTTGTCCGGTCTCCGGCCACTGTGCGACCCCCAAGGTGCGCTAGATAACGCACCCAATGTTTCACCACCAAGAAAGAGGATCTCAACACGCTGCAGTAAGATGCGTCAGCAAGACCCGACGGACAAGCTGTAACGTTATTGTTTTATCTGGACAGGAAGGATTCTTAGCGATCAATAAGATCGCAGCACAAGCCCTGTAATTGTCTTATACTCTTGTACGCTAATAGTCGGTTGCAATGGCTGTCGAAATACAAAACCAAGTTCCGTAACGGAATGTAGTACCAAGGCTTTACGTTTTGCTTAGACAACAGATAACTCAACAACAACAACTCAAGCGCGAATGTCAGAAAAGTCTGCAATCAAGAAAACGAGCAGCAGTTTTGAAGTGGTGGTCCCAATCAAAGACTTTTATCGTTTGAATCAATAACGTTCATAATATGGGGATCATATTGTCTCAAGTATGTTACTTGCGGGTTTGATGAACAGTTCATGCGTGTTGTATGGCGAAGTTTTTGGAATCACACAAATTCGGTTAGTTCATTGTGGCAAACTTTAATGAAATTTACTTGACGCTACCTTACCATAGCACATACTTCAGGAGATTACGCATTTCACACTCTAATTGAGTTGCTCATGACTATCGGCTACACGCGGTCGTTGTCGGCGCGTGCTGCAATATCCGACGTGCGTTGTTCACCTTCGTCGTGTTAAAGTAGTGGTAGTAGTCAGATGTTGATCATGTGTACAATTTAAAAGTCGATTGCGAGAAGGAACTCCAAATCAGAGCTATAGTCATCGATCCATAAACGCATGTATCGAACTGACGTCAAGACGTGACCTTAGGCCTTAGAACCTTAGAGAATCCCAACGATCTCGGTTAAGATTGAAGCCAGACACTTTGGAATGAAAAACAATCACGTTTACTAGTTAAAATAAAAAAAAATGCTTATCAGAAGATGATGCTTATAAGTGAATAAATTGTTTTCTAATTTGTTATAAGTCATTGCGGGCTTATGTTCAGAGCAGAAAAAATATTTAAGACATTTACAAAACACTAACGAACGACAAAGGAATGAAAATTGGTCAAATATAGGTACAGGATTATTTAAAATTACATTAAAACGCAAATAAACAAAAGGCCACAAAATGTGAAAAAATACTCTCAAAATTTTTTGTTCAAAGCCATGCGATGTCATCTTTTTCTATGCTTCATTCCACATCATGTGTGAAAAAGTAGTAATGAACCATTAATGCATCTAATCCAAAGCTGGATTTTAGTCACTGTTAGTGAGTGGGTTGTATAGCGGCCAACCCCTACTACCTTTTGAATCATGCCACCTTTGTAATAATGGGTTTTATTTATTCACAGACACTCGTCTAAAACCTGTACTGTAGAGAAATATTCAGAAATCATACCTTAGTAGAAATTGCAAAAAATAAACGTATGGCTTGAAGAACCATCAGTAAATCAGGTGATTTTCAGTTGCTTCCAACCCGCCAGGTAGGTAGCCATATCCTTACCGCTTTTCCCCGTTTGATTTTGACTGATGCTTTCGTTCGCTTGTTTTGCTAGTGTATCGATGCCAAGCTTTTTCATATCAGCCCGCACTTCTTCCAAATCTTCTTCGGTTGCTTTAAATGAATCGGACACGAACTCTGTTTCTCTTGCCACAGTCGGTAGCTTCTTACCAGTGATTTCCGTTGTACTACTGATTACTGATTTGGCGCTTTTCGTTTGACTTATTGGTGGTTCTTACAAGCAAATAAAATCAAAATAAAACAAATTATGAATAATAAATACCATAAAGAAAAAAGAATTAAACCTAAGTTTTCAAAACTACTCAGAAGTAGCTACAGATAGAGATATCCAGCATAGAGAAAGAAAGTCCGAGCTCTAAATTAATTAGGCTTTTAAACATTACCCTCAGTATCTTCGCTGACTCCTCGTCGGACGAACTCGTTACTGTCGCCAAGGGTGCCCAGATCTCCTGCTTGGCATATCAGTGAGACACGGTAGAAATAGTTGCGCCAGAAATTTTCCTCCGTAATGCTACAATTATTCAAGAGAATATGTCTCCGTCTTGTCAACACACCAAAGAATATTAAATAGAAATAATTTTACTCACATTTTGGGTACCAGCTCGAATCGCATCTTTTCTAGTTCCTTATCTTCGTTCATTATGGCTAACGCGATAGGATACAAATGGTCATAATCAAATTCAAACTCGACTCCTGCGGGTGGAGCTCGAACAAAGTTCCGGCGATCCTTTTAGAAGAGGAAAATATAATTAGCATTAGCCCGAGTCATCACAGTGTTCGCTACTTACCGCTGACAGACTTAGGATTTCTTCTTTAATCTTTGTCTCATTTGCGTGGCCTACCCAAGGACATGCACCAGCTCCGCCAGCACCCTGCTGGTTCTTAATGAAAGCTTCCTGCTCTTTATTGAATTCACCCAGAATGGTCTATGGGGAAAAATAAAAGTTAACACTGTTTTCTTCTACATATATCAAGACACTAACATTATCCTTCAAGTGTTTAATTTTATCACCGGCTTTGTTGAACGACGAATACAGGAACGATCCGATCGATTTGGCTCCAGCTGTGACTTTGTGTGTGACTGCAATGGATATGAGTAGAAGGTTACGATTACGACAGACGGATGATGCCGAAGGCTGTTGCTCTACCTTGTCCAATTTGTCCGGCATTTTCCTCTGTCGGTGTTCCCGGGCCAGTAGCGGAAGGTGAATCGGCTCCCCCTGTGGCGCTGTATTCGTTACGACGATGAATGGAAAATTAAAACGACGGAAAAAATAACTTTACTAAAATTCTGTTAAGATGAACTCAAAATCCTATATTCCAAAATATTAATTTCAAAAAACCCGAAAGTAACAAATATAATATGAAAATTTCATAGACTCAAACTAGTATCATAATCGCAATAAACTATATCAAAAGGTAAAATACCAGAAAAATGCGGAAAACTGGTGTAGGTAGCAGTATAAAAATATTAAATACGAATAATACTATATAGTGTAAAATGTGTTCATAGTGTAGCATTGTGGAAGTGAAAACTATCAGAAAACGAGTATATAGTGGGTAAAGCTCCTAGTGCTTCGTACAAGTTTATTATACCGGCAGCATTAAAATGTAAAGGCAAACAGCGAACAATGAAAATTTAAGTTAAAATACATAGTCATGGTCGACATAGACAGGAAACTTCGACAGCAGTTAAGTACAGTTTTGAATATTAACTAAAACTATGAAGATCGTTAAAAATTAGTTCAATCGCGCGAAGAAACTTTTGCAGCTAAACCTTTTACGCGCGAACCACTGCACTCTCCCAATTGTCCCGCTTTTAGCTACGAGCTCAATTTAAATATGATTGAGTTGATTCCAGTTTTTCTACCCACAGTACAGTAATTGGATATCGTCTCTGGCCAAAATGTTATTTTTGATCTCATCCTATGAGTATTTATGATTTGAGACCGTTTTTGATAATGTCTAAAAATATTCTAAAAGGGTCAAAGCAGCCGATTTAGCTACTCAAATATAGTTCCTACTACGCGAATAAACGAAAGAAATATTCAAAGACTAATCTATATACAAGGATAAAAATCAATATTGGAGATTTTAAAATGTCGCTTTTTCGGGACTTAATAGTCAGGCAGATCCAAACAGTTTGGTCCGTCCGTATACCAAGTAGACAATTTTGAGAGCGGGAGAAAACGAGAGAAGTCACACTTGATCATGGGGATGAAAGAGAACATATGATTTTACACCTTTGTATCCTTCATAAAAATGTTATGCAGCATACTTCACATAAACGCTTCGCAACAGTCATCACAGAATCTACCTTACTATTAACCCTTTATAAGGCCCAGAGTTTGGGGCTATTAATGAATGTTATATTAAGAGAAATACAGTTCTTTCACTTAGTTTAGAATATATTTACATTTATTTCGCAATAAAAACTATTTTGGAAATATACTTGCTACCGCCCGTTAGAAAATGTCAGTCTTCGTAATGTTTGATGTATTGGTGCAGATATAAAGACAAATCAAGCTGGTCGGAAATTCAGAAAGAAATTAAGGTGGGTTACTGGTTATTTCCTGATTCACAGTTAATGGATTCTGAGGATAAGTTGAAAAATGAGACTGCAGATTACAGACGTTCATATATTCATTTTAATTTTTTCTTTGCAATTTACACCACTCATAAGCCAAATTTTCGGATTAAAAATAGTTGTTATTTTCAAATTTACATCACCAACTTATAGGGCCTAGAGTATTCTTTTCAAAATCGAGCTAATTTTAATGTCCAAAAGGAAATCGCCGTATTTTTTTCAAAAAACTTTTCACCAATCTGACACTTCACTCTATCTCAATAAAAAGTAATAAGACTAGTTGCCAGACTCCTAATAAGTAGATTTCATAAGATTGGTACACTTCTCAATTCATATTCCTGCGTTATGAACCAAACGAAAAGGTGGCAATATGGTTGCCACCGCCTTATAAAGAGTTAAGTACGAAACGTGTGAACGACACCAACCGTCCCTATTTTAAAAGGCATATCCTTAAATTCGACGGATTCGAGAATCATAATTTATTTTACCTCAAATGTCCTTTCAGATCGAATTAATTTCTAGAAAAGCAAACTTTTCAATTGTCTACTTTTTAAGGTTTCTCGGGGTTAAAAAAGTGACAAACATACTCTCTGCGACTCATTGCAACTAAAAGGTAATATTTCAAAAGTTTTCTTCCATTTAATTCCACTATGTTGAAACATAGTGGAATTAAATGGAAGAAAACTTTTGAAATATTACGTACATTCCACTAAGACCTCCGTTCGCGTATATATTGTGAACTAAAAGCTCTTATCTACAATAGGCATTGGCACTACAAAATTCTAATTTGTTTCGGTCGCGATGTACTGTATTCTTGATTTGCTGGCAGCCTATTTAGTCACCCAGTAAGACACTTTGTTTCGACATTAAAAATAGAAAATTCTAGGCATTTTAGCAATGCTTAACAGAAAGCGGGATGTAATACGGCCAGTTATACGTAGGTCACTGCCGAAAATCCTCAAGGTATATGAACAGAACGGTGGCACAAATTTTAGAATTCAGTGGAACCGATCTAAAACAATACAATACGATACGATCTCATTCAGCTAATGTAGCACAAATGGTTTAAAGTTTGTATGTGATTTAACATGGATAAACAATCCACATTTTTTTAATATTTAATGGACACGTCCCTATGTATTCTGAAAATATATGCAATGCTATTTCCAGCAGATACGAGTACAGTGTACAACTTCCCCAAAGAGAGGAATAGGCTACGATTTCTGGTTCAAAAGTTATTCCTTATACAATGCTTAAGTGTCTACATCGTTGGTGAAAATTGAATTTATCTGAATACTCTGGCAGAGACTTCAATCAAGTTAACCGTGATATGCTAGTCATAATCCGAATTGGGCAGCTATCAACATAGTCGGTTTTATAGTTCAGATGCGAGTGTCGTAAACAGCCGATCCGAAGGGCAATGAGTTCGGTTCTTAATTTTATTTTTTTTGCTGCCTGTAAATCGGGAACGTTATTATGTAGAATTGTTAGTTTAAAATAAAGTAATAAGAGAGATCATAACCGTTATTTCTGACGTGTTATTTCCCTTGCGGCGAAGCGCTCCATAGCAGTTCCAGTTCCAGCTTCACAGGGATGTTGTGAACATCAGTTGAGCTTTCAAAATAACGGGAATCTTTCCCGCTTCAGTCTCGTTTCAATTTTAATTTGTTTAGCGCATATTATTATACACCGAAAAAAAATACATAAAAATAATTCTGTTACAATTCGATCCCAAGTTCTTTAGATCGCTTGTTTCTGATGATACCATCTGAACTATATTTCCGCTTTACACCAACGGTATAACTGGTGATCACAACAAATGCTTCAAGGTTCACTTGAGTGAAGGTTCAATTCGTCGGGTAGCCAGAAACAACACTGTTTTCATAACTTTCAGGGCAACGAAAGTTTAATTTTGCAATAACTCTTGAACCAGGTGTCATAGCTATGAACCGTGTTCAGAAGAAGTTTTTCTACTTGACTGAATCTATAGAATGTAGCATACAATATATTTTTCAGGGGTACCAGACGGCATATTTATGAATTTTATGAAAATGCATTGGATTCTAAAAGAAAACTCTATACAAACTTAGAATCGTTTGTGCTAAAACATGCTCCAACAGATTTGAATCATATTTAGCATAGAAATTTGTTGAAGAATCAGCAATCGCAAATTTTTCTAACCTGGTTTTACGGTATTTAATTATTGTCATACATCCTTTTGCCACCCTAATGAACAGTGCGCGAAAAATATCCGTTTATAAATTTATGAGTACAAATCACTATTTGTGAACTGAAGCATTTACGAAAATCGTAACCAAGTCCCTGAAGCATAAATCACTAAATGACTTTACGCTTGTCCAGACAGGCCGCAGACTCGGGTGATTCGCATTTCAAAATGCCAAAATATTCTGACTCCTGCGGTAGAAGACAAAAGGTTAAGTCGCGGGGAAACTCTACGCTTGCGCATATGACCCTATTTCACGCTTTTCTAAACTTTCTTCCTTCAACTCCTTGGTCTTTCTTGAGTACTATGGCTCTTAATATTGAAAAATATTTCACATCTTCCAGTCCCTTGCTAGTTAAATGTTGTTACAACATAAAAAAGGAAAAATTGGCTCACCCTTAGTCGTTAATAAAAAAAACTAATATTTCTATTTTCTGGAAATGTAGCGTGATGTATGTTCATGATTTCAAGACCTTAGTCCCGATTTTCGTAATTTATATGCATGTTATCGTGATATTTTAGTTATGAGCTTACTATTGAATTCGACACGTAGAGGAATGTGAACTACATCACTAATTGTGGTTCTATAATGAATTGTTGGAGTTTAGTGCAGTTTCGTTTTCTGTCCGGGCATCCTAATAATTTTCTTATATCTACTACTCGTTCCTAATACTGGTCGCTAGTAGCTGGACATAACTGTATGATATTTCATGAAAAAGTAAATGGTACAAAAATTATTCCATGAATAATATTCCGAATTTTGTGAAATAATGTCATGACCATGTGCAGAGTTGCATGAAATTGAAAATGATTAGGAATATTTTCTAAATATCACAAACACGCAAGTTGGATCGTACGTGAATCATGTACTAGGAATTATGAACCAGTTCATGAATTCATGAATATTTTACGATTTAGGGAACTGTTTCACGAGCACGAATGATAAGTTGTGAGCATCATACTAGGAATCGTGAACTAGTTCACGTATACATGAATATCTAATGATTTTGTAAAGTATTTCATGTGCAAGAATGACCAGCCGTGGCTGTTATGCTAGAAATCATGAACCAACTCACATGTAAACGAATAATATTTTATGATTTCGTGATCTATTTTACGAGCACAAATTGTAATTCGTGGCTTTTACAATAGGAATCATGAAACAGTTCACGAATATATGAACATTTAATTATTTTTTAACAATTTCTTGAGCACGGATATTGAATCATGACTTAAGTATTAGGAATCTAGAATATAAAGGATTCATGAATAATATTCCGAATTTCGTGAAATAGTAAACTAATTTATAAATTAATTCACAATCACGCAAATCAGATCATGATTAAGATGTAGAAAATCATAATTCAGTTTACATTGCATAGCCGTACTCTGAATGTTGTTCCTAAATCTATGAATTAAATCACTAATCAACCTTTGGTTTATGAATAATGTTCATAAGATTGTTCATAAAGTAGTTCACGTACAGAAAATCGATTTGTAATGACATGGCGGAAACCGTGACTGAAGTTCTCAAAACAAAAATAATTATCTCCACTAAAAAAAACTTTTTGCAGGGGTTACTGAAGGGAAATTAATATAATTATAAAATACATGATTTTAGTTTACGGTCCTGTTTTCGAAACGTAAAAACCTATTTTAATCCACCTAGCGGTGCAATTGTGCCTTTCTCAATCATGAATCACGAGAATGTGTGCGTTGTTTATATTCATTAAAAGCTTTTAAATGCATATATTACATTTTATTATTATACATCACATGACAACTATATACAGGAAAATAAATCAATATTCGAGTTCTAAAATTTTGAAAAAGAAAAAACAGCCACGGTAATATTGAACTAAAAAAGGTGCAAAATCGGCAAAGTCCCAAAAAGTCGATTTTTATAAAAAAAAATTTTCGAGATAACATAAAATCTCGACGTTTCATGCATTTTAAAGATGTTTGGCATCAAAAATACGAATTCGATTTCTGAAATTTCATGAGGTCCCCCCTTTGAAAAAAAAAATTTGAGTTCCGGCTTATATGGGAATTTCATATGTGACCGGACGGTTTAGTCTATATTTCCGGAACCATATAAGCGATCCGTACGAAATTTTATAGACATCTATGGGGATATTATAGCTATCATTTGGGACTAAGTTTGTGAAAATCGGCCCAACCATTTCCGGGAAACTGATGTGAGTTCGTAAATTTTGAAAGATGGCCGCTTTTCCCGGGCACTTCCGGAACCGTTTATGGTGGTCAATGTAGTCAACGAAAGTTTGGTTGGCCGTCGGTGACCTAGAACAGCAAATTTAAGTTGTTTGAGAGACATTTTAGCGAAATTTTTACCTTTTTTGCTTTCATCGGAGTATCGGTTTGAATCACAATTTGCTATGTAATCGCACGCCACAACCTGTAACTCCGGAACCGGAAGTCGTATCGGGATGAAATTAAATAGCCATTTACGGGGACGCAATACCTTTCATTTGAGGCCAAGTTTAGTCGAATCGGTCTAGCCATCTCCGAGAAACCGATGTGACTGTTATTCTGAATTTAGATACTTCCGCCGGGGCTTCCGGAACCGAGGATGGTGGCCAATGTGGCCAAATAGACTTTGAATGGATGTTAGTGACCTAATACTACAAATCGAAGCAGTTGTGGTCGTATTTTGGAAAAATTTTCACCTTTATACATTCATTGCAGAATTTATTAAAATCGACATTTTCTGCGTGTTCGTACTTATCACCCTGTAAATCCGGAACCGGAAGTCGGATCCATTAGAAATTCAATAGCAGCCTATGGGAACGTTGCACCTTTCATTTGAGACTAAGTTTGTCAAAATCGGTTCAGCCATCTCTGAGAAAAATGAGTGACATTTTTGGTCACATACACACACACATACACACACACATACATACATACACACATACATACACACACACAGACATTTGCCGAACTCGACGAACTGAATCGAATGGTATATGTCACTCGGCCCTCCGGGCCTCCGTTAAAAAGTCGGTTTTCAGAGCAATTGCAATACCTTTCTATTGAGAAAGGCAAAACATGATTGTTCCACAATTAATGGCACTTTATTCACGATTTTGGAAATATTTTTTTCCATGTAGAATCCAAATAAGAATGACCATACTGAATTTTCAAAGCGGATAGTTCGAAAGTTCGAAAAACGGGTGAAAAACCAATGATAACCAAAGGGTCTCTAAAATTTCCGAAATCGAAGACGAAACGTCGAAATTTGTAAATCTCGACAAAATAAACTGCATTTTCGTTAAAACGATTTTTTTTAAATTGTAGCATAATTTGGGGTAGCTCAGATATCAGTTTGAAATACTCAATTTAGAAAATCGCCCAACATTTGCACGACCTGGCAGGGAAGATATATTAAATGCAACTCTGCTCTGCTGGACAGTACAACGCGTTGCTATTTAATCATAAATACGTTATCTTTGTTTTACGCATATAAAGAAATTTTGATTGACCTTCAAGGATCTAGACCTGCAAATCCAAGTAACATGAACTCCATTTTAAAGGATTGAAGGGACCTTTTAGGAACTCTGTGAGTTGTGCAAGTTCATTTGACACATACATTTATATGTACACAAAGGCATTTTCCGATATCAAAGAACTGAGTCGGTCATTTGCACTACAAGGCCCTCTAAGCCACGGTTAAAAAGCTGAGTTTTGGAGTGAGTGATTGCATACGATTATACGTAAAAAATTTACGAGGGAAAATTAGAATGTTTTGCTCAGAATAGTTGATGTTTACATAATACATAATACAAATATACAACAAATATTGAAATTGAATAATTAGTTTTCCAGCAATAAAAACAATTGGAAAATAATGCGCTTCAAAGTAGATAACTGATAAAAATCGTCTTATTAAAATATTCAACCATAAAATAATCGATCGGGAATGCTTCCTTAATTTTTTCATTTTGATTATAGAGGGTCATTCGATTTATCAACTACGCTATGCCCGTCCCTATGCCTTATTGGAGTTACTTTGGAAATATTTCGAACGCAAAAAAAATAAACAAGTACTCAAAAATAATAATTTTAGCCGAAATGTTGACACAATCACTCCTCTGTACGTCCGTTTGTTTCATTTTCTCAACTAGCAACATGTTTCCCGGGGCAGATCCTCCGATGTAGTTTCATAGGGGTTTTATGTAGACAAATCCGACAGAAGATGCGCCCCATCCCCGATGCTTGGCACGGACATTCAAGTAATTGCTTTTGTTTTTACGGCTCTGTTTACTTTGCCGTAGCACTCGATGCCTGCAATACGCTCAGTAATGAAATTACGGTCACAACTGAGCAACACGAATAAAAATAATGACTGGTCGTGTAGCAAACACCCGTGAAGTATGAAATTGCGCCTTGTCGCAAATTTATACTTGGTTTCGTCTAGACAGCACATTTTTGCTCAGTAGGATACGTGAAGCGTTCTGGCGCTTCTATCCAATACTTTCTAATCAATTAAACATTTCTATAAGATATGAATCGACCGGTGAAGTCACAGAATTGGCCATACCTTGGGCATCTCCGCGGTATATGGTTTGTTTACACTGTTTTCAAATCAATTAAATAGATTCGAATACGAAGACAAAATGATTTTATCAGCCCTACAGTGTATTTTAGGCTGACAAGATCGGCGCAAATTTACTTCCTATGTTTCTTTCCCAAATAGCATTCTTGGTAAGAGCGGTTTTAATGGAAAAAGCTGCATGTGTTTGTAAAGGGTGTTTTAATCAATTTTTTTTAATTGAAATAAAATAAGCGAAAACCGTTGATAATCATTGCTATTCGCTTATTTCGGTAACATATGGTCTACAATTTAATGTTTTGAAATCATTTTAGATGAATGTCCATCGTGAATATGTTTTAACATCCCATTCGGTCGGTCAGATTTTTGCTATATTTGGTCATTTTTTCGAGAACAACTGGAGACATTTCGTGAGAAACGCATTCAATGTAAGGCTCTAACTCATCAATTTTTTGTGGTTTATCCGTGTAGACGATAAACTTATCGTAGCACCGTAGGTCATATTTGATTGAAGATCCAAAAACTTGAAAACGCTGTTCGAGCTGATATTTTTGGCATGATAAAATTGCAGAGAAAACTGAATAAATTGAAGAAAAATGAGGTTGATATGTCAACACAGTCAAAAAAATGCAATTTAAAGACAAATGATAAAAAAACACCCTTTATATTATGCAACATAATTCTCATTTCAACAGACGATTGAGAACAATAGCTGCGCAATTTGAAGAACAATCGGTAATTATACAGTTCAGCTTTAAGATGGAATGATAAACAAAGAGGTACTTGCAATTTAGCAAAATTTCATAATAGTTTCACAACCGTTACTGCAATTTGCATATTTGATACCATTGGCCAAATCTACAGTGACATGTTTCAACATCAGTTAAAAAGCGTGTGAAAATTCTTTTCAAATACAAAAACAAAAATATGGTGTAGAAGTTGTGCAATATTTCAGGATTTCAACAAATTTCAATTGCTACTTAGGTTGGCGCTGAGTCATAACGTCTGACGGGTTTGCATCATAACGTCCCAGATCAAAGATCCCAAAAGAGAGCGCGTCATATCGCCTGGGACACTATGACGCAGCATAAGATCTGTAAAAGCATTCTAGTCAGGACGAAGACTGGACAAACTCAATTATCACATTGGCTACTATTCAGCGTGCGAAACATTACTTCAGTTGAAATACTTAAAAAAAATGAAAATACTGACTGAATTGTCCAGTCACATATGAAATTATCATAAAAGCCGGATTATTTTCCTTTTTCAGACACCGAAATTTTGTTTCGGATGCAAAATATTTTGAAAATACATGAAACGTCGAGATTTTGTGATATGCTGAAAATTAGGTGGATTAAAATATATTTTAATTAGTACTACAATCCTAATCCGAAACATTGTCATCTTGTTTCGGAAAATTGCGCAACCCTTTTTATGCGTACATCATGCCACGATCATTGACTTCATTTCCTTCCTGTCTGTGTAGAAACGGTGACTTACTTGTTGAACCAACCAACCTATTTAAATTGTTTCAAATTACACCAAAATTGTGGTAAATTTAGTATAATAACAATCGAAAACTCGAACTATAAACTTGTACGAAGCAACTATAGGCAAAAACGCTGATAATGTTGTTTATATGCAAAAAAGACAGCAAGAGTATCAAAAAGGATTACAAGTGTGAAGCAAAATCAAAGGTTGATCAAACAAAACTGTACCTTTCCTGTGGTCTATACAAATGACAACACAAATTGTTTGGGAGGAAGAAAAGAAAAGATAGAATCTTGTGTACCATCTGTATTCAAAATAAAGAGTTAATCAATGCCGTTTGTTTTCCTTTGTGTTTCTGTTAATTTAGTTGTGAGTTTGAAATTTCAGCAAACATACGTGCCCAGCAAACTAATGATTCGGGAAATTGTTATCCGTATTTGTGTGACGTGAGCTAGCTGGTTAGTGTTTAAGCAGATCGAATAATTTGCAGATTGGAGATTTACACCACGTGTGCGATTATGTATGTATCCTATTACGCCTATGTTTATGTATGTATTGAAATCTATCGAAATTAAGCGGTGTGACGAATCGATGTTTATCGCCTTTTATATATGTATAGAGGAGGAGAATTTTTGTGCATTCAAAAAAATATTTTTGTTGACGATTATTCTAATATTGTATGTATATTATAGGAGTTATATGGATTCACAACAACCCGAACATTACTTCTATGTAATCTACATCTTATTCTTGTAATAAATAATTAAGAAATTGTAAAAAGTATGCAATTTACATGGGTTATCGTTGATAATACGGTAATTATGGTTCCTATAATTTATTTTGGACGTACCTATCAAATATTCAAATATTGATAAAAAAATACACAATTTTTCAATTGGTAAACCTCAAATACCATTGAAACTGATTCTTCTACGTGTGCTATACTATTTTTTCATCGATCGGTCATTAGATTTAAAAAAAAAATACAACTTTGACAATTTTATCGAATTTTGAATTATTTTCAAAGTTATTGATTATTCTTTTTTACTTGCATTTATTTTGTTGCGCTATGTAGTTCGATCCGTCTCATTTTGTTAGCGCCTAAAATTTTCTTCCCATTCATAATTTTTGTACAACAACTGGAGAAAAAATATTTATTAAAACACGTCCATCTTTAACTTTTAATAAATGTGCAGAGCCGGTATTAAAAACCACAAGATAACAAATAAAGTCAGAAACTATGTAACCAAATTCATAAAATTATACCCTTGAAAATATTGTTAAATTTCGAAAAAAATATTTTTTATTCATCGATCACTATTATCGTCATTATCGTGACCGAACAATCAGCATCTTCCGAATCATGACCGAATGTATTTTGGACTTCCAGGTAGCTAGATCTTAGGCCTGTCCCTCGTCTGCTACCTCTTCAAGGTTCTGTGCTGAATATAACTTTAACTGGTATCTCTTGTTGTTCCTGTAGTTTGCCGTCTTTTATGAGCCTGCCAATAACAACATATTATCGACTTGGTACAGCTCGTGGTCCATACGTCATTCTGCTTTCTCTAATGTGCTACCGAGTATTGAAAGAAGAATTTTTCAATCAAATACACCGAGCAGAGGGAGAATATATTCTGTTTCTTGCATGGCATGCAAGGAAGCTTTTTGCAATTTTTGTACATTGTTAGAACGCTTGCAATTTTCGCTCGTATTTATTGCATTAATGTAAGCGATTCTTACAGGGTCTGTTTTGGGAGTACACTGATATACTATTAGTTGTTTGCTGTGTGGAGGATCGTTATGCTTCTTATAGCCGGTAACGATTTTTAGAAGCTTGGCAAAAATTTTGTCCTTTCCAACGGTCTTGCCGTGTTTTGCCACCAGGAGCCCGAGCCTAATCGAACAAGTCTAGCTACCGGATGAACATGTTCGAAGTGTGTATGGGATTTGCATGACGAAACCCCCTCTAATTTTCATGTTCACCGCTAGATGGCACTCTCTGAATCAGTTTATCACTGCAAGTGAAAATAAAAATATTTTTATTGACTAGAACATTGTCGAAGACTGCCAATCAATCCAATTCCCTTGGGAGTAGTTATTAAACTTTTAATGAAGTGGTGTCTGAGACAGTTTTGCATGCATGCACATTGTGGTGAAATCAGTAATCGATTTCCACGTGCTTTATTTTTTGCTAAATAATGGTAGGGTTTAGCTGAATAGTATGTTTCAACATAGAGTGTCTTCTGCAAAGTTGCAGTACAAGTCTTTTCCAGTAATTCTTGTTAACATGTTCAAGGAATAGTGCTGGCGCTCTCTTTGCAGTGAAATATGGAACTGATTTTTTGTAATCAAGAGATGGCTCATATCATGTACTAAAATAGTTCCAAACATACTATTTAAAAAAATTATAGGAATCGACTACAGATTCACCATCATGTGCTTTTAGTTCCCATGCAAAACTGACTCAGACATCACTTCATTTGTAGTTTAATAACTTCCTCAAAGAAAGTTTGTCTTCAACAAAGTAGTAGGCAATAAAATTATCTTTCCTATTTTCATGTCTAGTGAGAAACCGATGCAGACAGTACCAACTAGCGGTGAAAATGCAAGTTAGTGCGCTTTCTGCATGTAAATTATCGAAAACTCCCATACAAACTTCGAGCACGTTGGGTCGGTAGCTAGACTCGTCCGATTTATCTCACATTTAAAACAGACACTCCTGGTGGGACTAAGAATCAACTCAGGGGTGGACTGATCGAGTTTTCAAAAATTCGTCCATCTCGCAGCCACTCTTTTGCGATCTGTTAACATATTTCCGTTCTGATGTGAACCAAAAAAAATTCTTTTCAATATCGATAAATATTCCATACTTCTCAACATAATGGTCAGGCCCTTCTCAAGGAAGTTGCTTTATCGTTTGAAGCTGCAAGCAATTGGATAAGAGTATTGAAGTAATTTGAACGATAGATTAGGGACCATTCATAAATTACGTAACGCAAAAATTGCCCAAAATTGACTCCCCCCTCCCCCCATGTAACAAATTGTCACAAATTTAGTTATCCCCCCTCCCCTATTACGTAACAAATTCCTTGAAAATTTTTTTTTTCTTCGATGAAAACATGTTACGTAACGACTTAGCTTACTCCCCCTCCCCCTTATGTCACAATATGTAACAACTTCTCGAACCCCCTCCCCCCCCTAAAAGCGTTACGTAATTTATGAATGGTCCCTTACAAAGAAGATTTAGCGTATACTAATTTAATGACGCTAAGTTAAGTTGAAGGTCAATAAAATGATGTTAAAAATAAGCCATCGAATTCACATAGCGATAACACATATTATTGTTTTTAAGGACGTTGCTCTTCATCGTATTTGAAAGGAAGTATATTATTCATCAATCACCGGAAGAAAGAGAATTTTTTCTCGTTGTTGTAGTGTTGCGAAACTGAAAATCACTTCGCTTCATCAGCGTGATGGAAATGATGTCAAGTATCAATGATTTAATAAAAAAAAATCAATACATTGCGCTAGTGTCAGTAGTTAGAATAGAACTAGCCTTTGGCATTTATCTCTTTTGAGGTGTGTTTAAAATTATTCTAAAAATAAATATACCTCAAATAAATTTTAAATGACGATTCTATTTATAATAATCCAACGATTAAAACTCAATTGTTGTAATTAACGTCTCAAAATTCTCATTAATGTTTAAGTTGAAGCGTGACGAAGACCAGCATCTCTGAATGTTTGGTTTGATTATTTAAAATACTTAAGCTTGATAACACGTGAACTTTTTATCCTGAAAGGCTCTATAGCTTTTGCCTACACCCACCATGGCGCGAATCTTCCCTAGCAGCATAATTTGCACAGCTCTTATCATCGTGTACTACGTGAGGTGCAAATGTAATTTTCCCTTCCCATTCCAGGCTGTCGTCATAAATTACTGCTGCGTAGACAGTGTGGATTGTGAGGTGTAGACAACCTGACAAAAGATAAGTAAGTTATTAGCACTCTAGACCCGAGGAGGTGTGGTTTGAGTATTTAGTAAAATGACGTTGTATTTATAACATGGTGCTACTGTAACAATAATTTTGAACTTTTCAAATGGGCTAAGTAGTACATATAGGTTGTAGGTCTCATGAAATGCAACAAAAAACCATGTTTGAAAAAAGATGTATACCCTCAAAATATTTATGGCAAAACAAACATTGCCTGGGGCTTTCGACTCCAAAAAATTAACTACGTTGTCATTGTTAAGCCGATTTTCAATTGTTTAACAGTTGTGGAAAGATAAAAAATGAATCTTTCCAACAGTATGCTGAATATGAAAATTCAACAACATTTTTTCCGAAGGCTTGTCTAATGCGGCAATTCGAAAGAGCCGCAGAAAAGGGTTACTGTTCTTCATCGCCCAGCACAAGTTTGATGTTCCTGAGCAGAAACTTTCAAAGTTTACCATAAAATACATTTTTTGGCAAGCGATCTGCTTATGTGGCAAACGGAGTGCGCCGTTTGTGACTACCGGGACTGAAATCGGGGAGATCTACTTCAAGGAGTGTCTAAAGAAGCGTCTGCTTCCTCTGTTGAAGCAACACGAGGGCCCTACGGTCTTCTGGCCAGATCTAGCTTCGTGCCAATATTCAAATATTGCCCTGGAGTGGTACGAAGCCAACGGGGCCACTTTCGTACCCAAGGACATGACCACCGGAACTAAGGCCCATCGAAAAATACTGGGCAATTATGAAGCAGGCACTACGGAAGCATCTCAAGGAGGCCAAATATGAGAAAGACATGAAGAAAAAGTAGGTTTCCGTACACAAGAAGCTGCAGCCAGATGTTGTACAAAACCAAATGAGTGGAGTTAAGCGTAAGGTACGAGCGTACGGTTATGGTATTGAAATTGAATGAAATAAATATTCCAAAAGCTTACTAATTGGTTATATTTTATTGTCTGAAAGTTTTAAAAGGATCATTTCACTAGGTAATTTTTCGGATACCCTTTATTGTAGCAATTACACATAAACATCAAAAGGGGATCCTCTACTCTCGAAGCCCGAAAGTGAGTTGTTATTTTCGGGAATAAATCGCAAAGTTTCTACTAAATAGATTTTTGAGATACATGTTTTGACTTTTAAATTTAATTAAAAACCAGGAAAAACATTGGCGACCTTGAAACGTCTTTGATTACATTGATGCTGAAACTAATGCCGAGTAAGACTTTTCATAAAAGTATTGATTTGACTTCTATATTTTTTTTGAAATTATTCAGTAAACCCTCTTATAACATGTCTTCCGTTTCATTCCAGTATACTGCCCATTACAGCATATCAGTCCCATTTGCGTTTCCATGACGCTGAAATAATGAGCGATAAGGTTTGCATCACATTTTCGCTGTGTCTTCAACATGAAGACTTTGCAGTTGAAATTTACGTATCGTGCAGCACAAACGCATTAACATTGGTTCTTTTATTCTATTTACATTGAAAAATGCCCTGTCAATGCATATATTGAGAATATATTTTAATATGACTGATATGCGGCAATTTTTTCATCTTTATCATAAAAATGACCTCAAACTTCCCATCATCGTTAGCGCTCCAGTGCAAAATACAATTTCTAGAAGCGGTGACCTGGTTGGTGAATTGATTGCGGTGCATATCTTTAGATGACCAATCCAAGTTCCGTTACGATATTCCGTTCTTGTTCCAGATATTACCCACTTCTCTTTTTGCGCAAGCGGGTGAAACAGAGATATTTTTGGGATCTGTTGCTGGTAAAGGTTTTTAACACAATCTTCTTGTTATTTACCAAGAAAATCGGCAGCATCCAGCCATACATCGAGTAAAGATAGCTAGTTTTTGCATTACCATCCCCTGACTCTTCATTTAATTTCTTATATCTCTTCCTGCGTCTTATAAATGTTTTCACTTTGCGTGGAGCACACATAAATCCTGAAAGGGGGCTGATGGTAAAATGGATGTCGAACAAGATTCTTCAATAAGGATTCCGACTTCCCATTTAAAATCAAACACATTGAACTTTTTTCGGATCATAGATAATCCGCTACGTATTCTAAAGATTTCAAAAGAGGGCTGATATATTCAGCTGTGACAGATATATCGAATGTTTGCCCAGATAAGCTCAGAATTGTATTATTTTGCCTAAAGCAAGCAAAGATCATTACTGGGATCAAGTATTTTATGAAAGACTACCGCGTCCACATGCCCGCCCGCAAAGTTGAGATCGACGTTGTGGTTACCGATGCAAGTTTTTCATGTGTGGATCTACTGAAGCACTGGATTGGCTGTTTCAAGGTCCCCTTGCTCCAGGGAGCTTTCGAATAACTGTACCGTGCGTCATGCAATGCACTAAATACATTGTAGCAATAAGGCCCGGTATGGCAAGCGCATAGAATCATTAGGATGATTTGCATTAGCAATACTGCAAAGTGTGCCTATTGTGGGGAGGGTCCACATCGTCTATCACTCTTTTACAGTAATACCAAAGAGCTACACCATTCTTTATGACTCCGGAGGATTCTGGCGGTCGGCTTGTGGAAACTACTCCGTAAAACTATAGGCAGATGAGATTTTTTCTTGAGAGGCCGCCAAATTTTAGAGCTCGATGAAGCGCTGATACAAAGCCGTAGTAAACAGTCTCTGATTTTATAAATTTGTGAGGAGTTTCCAGCACTTCTAGGAACACCAAAACCATTTAAACCAGAGATTTAACTTACTGCAGGGCTGATTCGGCCCAGGTTAGGCACCGGCATTTTTGTGTTATTTCGAAGCTCTTCTTGACATCGAGAACACTCAAATTCTCACGGTATGATATGAGATCATAATTGATCTTGTTTACTTCAAGATCTTTGCTACAACTTTAAAGAGGCAGTTGTTTCTATAAAACTGAGAAACGAGTGATAAAGTTTGCCATAACATTTATTATTTTTAATTTGAAGTCGGTGTTTACATTAGCTTTGTTTTGCAGCTCACCATTCGAACAATAATTTAGTGTTTGCCTGTTAATGGCACACTTATTCTGGCTTATTTCATATTCTTCCTCTTATTTCAATTATTTTATAGATCAGGTTAAGATTTCATCGGCCTCGCCCCCCTTGATCATGAGGGGGTGTGAAGTTCTTTAGAATTTGTGATAGTTTGCAACATAGAAAGTGATGCAGTTAAACAAATCTACATCCAAGTATTTTTCAATATAAGGAAAATTGTAAATGAGTCCCAGGGCCCAGAGTGAAAAGCGGAGTTGACCGTTTTTTGGATGCGGGTAATGTTTTGAAAAGCCATGTTACCTTGATCTCGATTGGATAAAGACGTTGGGTATTGTTTGAAAATTTCCAAGCCACTAATTACATTCAATTTCCGGGGATTGGCAATATGTCTTTGAATTTTTTATATCTTTAGTAGTCTGGTCGTGTTTAAAACATCTTTACATTTTAAAACATTTTTTTATCTGATTCCCTGGAAGCTTTGTGATGTGCTCCTTAAACCGAATTTCTAATGTTCTCTTGGTTTGACTAAAATAAAATTTCATCGCAGGGAGAACATCATATTTTGTATATCCCAGATTTGTTTAGTGTGTCTATTAGATCTTTCGGGAAACCTAATATTGACTTGAGTTGATAGTTTCTACTACTGAAAACAAGATCCATACCAAACTTTTTCAAATTTTGTTCTAAGTGAATAATCCATATTTTACTGAACTCTACAGCTATCCTTTTTTAAACTTTTTGTTGTTGAGGTTGTGAGAGCCTTTTTGGTACATCTTAGAATTATTATGGTTTGATCTAGATACCCGATGAACTTTTTTTTGTTAAGCTAAGCATTCTATAGACCATGTGATGAAAACATGGATGAAAAGCGGCCATTTTATGCTGATAAGAATGATTAGAAGTATTTGGTATAATTCTTTTGGTATTTATAGGTTTCCCATATATTTTGAAAGTCAAGGGCCCTCTCCCTTGTTATTTTGCTTTTCCTAATGTGTTAACTGGATATTTTTATGGATGTTGTTAACGTCTACCAACATCAGCGACAAATTTTTACGTTTGATAATGTAAAGGTTGAGAACTGCTGATGTAGAGGATATCAACGTATTTCCACCAGCGTTCTGGCGTCTTTCTACTTCAAAAATTCTAGGTTTGCCATAGTTCACAAAAAAATGGAGTTACCCATTTGGCCACTCTCATTTTGTTTATAGAAGACACCCCGAAATATGTAATAATTATCCTCCATGCAAAAACGTATAAATTTAATATAAGCTCTTACTTGGCATTTCCACAGATTATTATGCAAAATTCTCAAGCAGGAAAAATTTGGATAAGACCAAATTTTTTGTGCATAAGGATTGTGTGACCATACAAAAAGTATAGTTTTTTAGTGTTTCGGATTATCCTTGTCAGTAACTAACATCAACATTATTCTAGTTAGATAAATCGAAACCAGCAGTTAGACACTAAAATCCAAAAAGTCACACGTCGCTATTCAAGTAACCAATCTTCTAGAAGGGTAGTCGATTTTTTACGGGGATACTTGGGAATAAGGCGGTAACATCGAAAAAGACCATTATGTTGCCCTCTTCGATTTCACCTGAGTTCTAAAAATTTCGCAAAAAGGTTCCCAGTTCTGAAAATTCCGCAAAAAAGGTCGTAAATGTTTTTTTTGGTCTGCAATATTGAAATTTAACAGTCTAAACAAGTAGCTTCAAAATTAAAACTTAAAAATTTAAGATCTATTTAAAAGATACTTTGAATTTTTTTTGCTAGTACAGCTCAATTTCAGGCCCCGAGATTAGAGGACCGTCTTCAGCGCCATGGGACTCAATTCCGAATTTGGAAGAAATTGAATAACTCAGCCAAACGATTGATGTTGATGATAAAAATGTTATTTGAGGCGTAATTAAATGTCCTTTTGAATTATCATTAGAACAATTAGATGCCTTCAGAAAAATGTTGAACCATTTGCATATTTTTGTATTAAAAATGCAAAAATGGTAATTACTGCCACAAAAACGCACAAAGTTTCTTACAAAACCACACAACATAGCGTACCGTTTAAAAAACCTATTTTCCTTCTTTCCAGAACTATTAGAAAATCGAAAAACGGCTGAAAAAACCAAAGTAACTAATTTATTGGTACCAAAAGTCCCAGACAATGGATTTTGGCTGCAACTTAAGATTTTAAGGGTATTTTAAACTGATCCAACGTGGTTTTGCGTTGCCTTAGATCTATAATCTGTGCTACAAAACTTCAAGAAAAAACAGCTGCGCAAAAAACGTGGGTCTTTTTTACTATTTCATTTACCGACACATCGATGCACAACGTGTATTTCGTTTCAATTTTAACACTCTGAATTGAATCCTGCAAACTCTAACTCAACGTCACCCAAACAAACGGCATTGAATAAAAACTAACACAGCTGTCATTACTGTTCATCTTATAATATTACAGTTGTGATATATTGTACTCCCAAAAATGCTTTCACTTACGATATTTAAACACTTCTCATTAACTGATACGATCATTTCAATAGTACTCTGGATGAATGGATAACATGTTCAACAATGTTTGTACGTGTTTTATATGTGATTATCATGGGAAAAATAATAGCTTTAATTTTCAATTAACTTAGGCGAGATTTGAAAATAATAAAAATAAACATGAAACTACGATTATGCTAACACAATATTACTTAAAACTAGATTTCAAATGGGCCATACACAAATGAAGAAATTTTTGTGATCTTTTATCTGTATTGCATATTTACTATCATACACTGTTGTTTTTTTCGATTCAATTAGATTTTTTGCTTGGAATCGACTTTCGTGCGTAGGATATTAGCAAATTGGATCGAAAAGTTATGATGTAAGCACACATAACGATGCAGTTTAGTGAGTGACAAGGCGATGAGATGATATGTGCGAACGACAGAATTATTGCCTACAATATGGAAGGGTGTTTCGAACAGTACAATCGATGTAGATTGGATAGATCCTAGTGTTTCTAAAAGTAACAGAAAATACACGAAATAAGCTGAAAACAGATTAACATGTGTTTTTCGCGTTTGAGACTAATTAAAAAGCTCACGTTGGAGTTCCGAGGGAACGAAAAGATACTATAGTGCGAACAAAAGTAGGTCTGTGTTCCATCGGAAAAGTAAACTTAAAAAAAAGGAAGATGGTCTGTTGGGAGCATACTCAGAAAGAAAAACGATGCCACTAAACACTAATGAACAACAGAGGTGAAGAGGGAACAAAAGGAAAACTGTATTGTGCATTGTCGGGCGCTGTTGCTTGGACACAAGGTGAAGATTGCGGAAAGCGCAAACATGTGTCGAGATGCAAAAAAAAATAATGGCATGACTAGAAAGCATTCGAGTGCAAAATGCTTTTCTCCGTACCAGTTTACGTCTTATGCATGGCTTCACCTAATAAGGGAGGGTCGCGATGGTGCCCCCTGGGGAATCAAACGGAAATGTGTTCCATGAATTCCACATTTTGAAATATAAAAAACCCAAAATATGGCGAGTGTAAAACTACTCAGTGGGTTAGAAGGGCCAACTCATATGTAATTATATTTAAAACTGCGTTTTATTATTAAATCAAATACAAAATACGTACCCGTTGTACCAGTAATTAGCCAAAAATAACAGTAATGCACATGTACTGCGTATATAAGCGCAACCACACAAAGAAGGTCCATGCTGCACGCCAAACGAAAAGCTATGTTGAATGTCCTCCCTGGATACATGACCGGTTTTGCACGTGCCATATTTTGGTTTTCTCCATATTTACTTATGTAGAATCAATAGAAAATAGTTCCGGAAGGATCCCCGAGGAACACCATCATCACCCTCCCTTGTAAGTTTCAATAGCCATTCATTAAATGGATGCGACAAAACAAATATTTCATATGCTGCTTGGGTATTCAATAAATTAATTATACTACACGTATTGGTTGAAATAAAAATAATTTAATGCCATGCGATTCGTTTGCAGAGAGAAATAAACAAATGTGGATTACGATGCATTAAGACCCACTGAGTTTTCACATGGATTGTAACAAGTCTCTCCGTTCGACGAAACATCGATAGTTAAATCCATCTATCGACATATTCAATGCATTATACGGTAGTTTTTGAGCGAGGAAAGTGATCTTTTATGAAAAAGTGAATGATAATGGTGATGATATGTCGGAGTTTGTGCACTTTTTCTACCCATCACGAAAATTTCATTTGCGTACATTTTGCTTAGGAAGAGAAAATAAAAATAACAGCAACAGTGGAAACACACATGGAAGTAAAGCAAAAAAAAATGTGTTGCAACCCTGTTTACAATGCCGAAACATTCTGTCATATTCAAATAAACACAAATTTCTTTTTGTTAGAAAGGTACAGAGTCAAGTAACAATAAGTGGGGAAAAATAATACCGCGAATTTATGAGGAGTTTGTAGAGGATGTGTTAATTGCTACTTCAACTTAAATTTAAAGAAATATCTTTACACCACTTCCAGCAGACATTTAAAAAATATAATCACATTCACCATCGACTTATGGTCAGGTTTCAATTTTGGTAAAAAAAAAACAAGCAATTACATTGTATACGTAAGCAAGCAATATTACTGAATATAAGAGTAATCAGATAATAGATTTATGTTCATGTCGATTAAATTCAATAATTTTCCTAAATTAGTCGCTTATATGCACATTTCCTCGAAATTTTTTGTATCCAAAATAAATTTAGCATGTTTTTTTCTCTAAACTACAATTGCTTTTCTTTGCCACTTTCATTGATAATTTTTCATCATCTCACTGTCTAGTAGAATTTCAATCAATTATGTATCGGCCCATTTACCTAATATACCTGGACCGGTCGTCCTCGTCGGCAGCATCCGTCGATCCGGCAATACCTTGATTCGTCTTTTCCGGTGATGTGGCTAGGCCTTCGTTTGCAATGCCTCCATTTTCGTCCGTCTGATTGCCCTTTCGTAGCCCCGGTATCGACGGCATGGAAGGCATGGCAGGCATCGCTGGCATTGAAACCGTTGGCATGGATGGCATCGCTGGCATTGAGGGCATAGATGCATTTCCGAGCCAACCTGTCACTTTAGACGATACTCCTGAGAACACACCGCTTTTCGTTGGGCTGTGGTAGTAGAGAAATTAAATGGTCTAATTAGTTATCCGTTATAGCACTTGATCAATCGAAACAGGTCTATTGATAGCATTTCACACGAATATGGGTTTGAGAGTCAAACCGTTTTTGTGAGTTTTGTGGTTGATTATTTTGATGTTGAAGTAGCTTAAACACAACATTTTAGTTGGACGGGATATAAATGTTCATTCACTAAATAACACTATTTTATTTAAATACACGCAAACGCATAGGGTTGATGTATCAATAGCTACTTAAGGAAAACTTTTGTTAAAAAATCGAAGAATAGATCTATGGGCGATGTTAACACGTTAAACGAAAGCTTCATATTGTTGCAAATCCCATTGATTTCTTATGGGAAATGCAACTAGAGGTACATTAGATCAACTATAGGTGTAAAAGAGCTCAAAATTCGAAGAAAATTGTTTTTTTCAATTGTTACTTGCGCAAAGTTCAAGCATAACAGTTTTATTGTCACTTGATTTTAGTGTAGTGAACCAATAAAAAAAAAATTGGTGATGGTTGGTACCTTAGTTAAGCGTACAACCCAATACTGCATCTACTGGTACACCTCAACTATAGGAGCACCCACCCTATTTGAACTCAGTTTTAAAATCAAAGATTTTAAGTTTATTCATGATAGCTTTCGGAAGCCGGTTCTTCGGGCCAAAAGTTTTTGATAATATTACAGCTTGGTGATCTATAAGCAAGGCAACAACATTTGCAGCCATCCGGACACACGTGGATGCTTTATGACCCGTTTCATTTATTCCGGGATTCGTTTCTTCGTACCGAACCTATTTTTATATTATTTTAGTATGGCACAAATGGAATCAACTTGAAGGGTGTATATTCAAAGTCGTATAATCGCCGTTTCCATTTTTTTACAGGACATAATTTTTTCATTTTTAATATTAAAAGCAAAAGCTCACGATTGTTTGTTCATTATAAAGTAATACGACATTTGTTAAAATTTGAAACGATTTCGATTTAAATTGAGGAAAGTACGCCTACTTGAAATTTGAGCACGTATAAGTCGAGGTGGTCCATTAGCATCGCGAAGAGGAAGTCAGAGAAATAAACTTCGCAAAGGTTTTAAATCATTTTTGGCAATTCTGTAGTCAAGATGCTTCAATGAACGCTCACATAAAGAATAACATAAAGCATACACAGACATTTATTTATTTGTTTTCGTGAATTGGTTGGTCGATACTTAAAGATTTTCGATAAAAAGAATTTGTCTTGGTACCGTCATCGGGGGTTACTTTGCGCCACGGGGGTTACTTTGCGCCAAAATTAAAGAATGATACTTAAGCTTCTAGTTCAAATTTAACGTAATATTTTGACAAAGGCAAAATATAGTTTGACTTTTTTATTAAAAACTTAAAGTGAGTCAATATTTTTCCTTTTGCCTTTCTCATATAGAAAGGTTATGCAATCACTTAAAAAATTGTCACCTAATCAGTCCCCGGAGGGCCGAATGTCATATGCCATTCGACTCAGTTCGTCGAGATCGGAAAATGTCTGTGTGTGTATGTGTGTGTGTGTGTGTGCGTATGTGTGTATGTGGAAAAAAAGTCACCTCTGTTTCTCAGAGATAGCTGGACCAACAAACTTAGTCTCAAATGAAAGGTACAACCTTCCCAGCGGCTGCTATTGAATTTTTAAATGATTGGACTGCCGGTTCCAGAGTTACGGGTTAAAGAGTGCGTCCACACAGCAAATTCCCATATAAACTAAAATAAATAATTCTCAAAGAGGGGAGTAAGGGAAGATTAGGTTCCGACAGCATAAGTCATTAAATTGACTTTACGCTTGTCCGGACATGCCGCAGATTCAGTTGATTCGCATTTAAGATCCTGACTCCTGCGTTACAGAAGACAAAGAATTAAGTAGCCGGGAAACTCTAAGCTTGTTCATTAGGCTGTCCCAAAAAAAAATCGATGTTCGAAAAGTCATGGTGCTCAACCCTATAATGAAAGATAAGCACATTTTAAGCACTTTTGTAGAACAAATCAAGTTTCTAAAAAATCATCTAGAGGTTCCGCAAATGCGATTTATGAAAAATGGTCATTTTTGAGCAATATTGTCGTATATAAGTGGTTTTCGCAACTTTTTCAAAGCCCAATTATTTTTAATATATTTTTTCATTTTTCTGTGGACCTCAGAGAATAAATCCCATTTAAAAGTTTTCTACAAAAAGTGCTTATATTAATTATAGAACCTCTTAATCATGGCGAAAAAAATATTTTTTGGTTAATTTTGAAGAAAATCCACACAAAACGAATGTCAATAAATGTTTTTCAATAAACCAAAAGCATGTTTTGGAAAGTACCGTTCATTGCCAAAATTTTCGTGAACAAATGTTGTGAAAATTCGGTCGAGGTGCTGAGATATAGCATTTTTAGTAAATGCTTTCAAACCTGACTCTGCGTATTTTGGGTGATAGTCAGTAATAATTCGTTTCTATCAGTGTCATTTTTAGAGCCATCTCGTATATTTCTCCACATAAAGCTACTGTTCTTTCAGTACGATCATTACTGTCATTTAAGTTTGAACGGGAAAATACAGGAAAACGAAAATAGCAGTTTATTTCCTCACCAATTTGTGCCAAGAAAATTAGCTTATATAGTATTAGTACTACTGATTGAATTTAGTGAAGATTTTGCAAACGCAGTAGAGAAAATTGAATTATCTCGAACAAACTTTGACATGCCTGAAACGATTCATTGTAGTCCATGCTGATTGATCTGTGTTAAAGACAAATCCAGTTATACCGAGATATTGGAATATATTTTGGGCAACTTAATCTGGTAGCGTACAGAGATTCGAGCTGTTTTACTCTGATCAAGAATTTCCCAGTACTTTTCTTTTTTAAGCTTTTACAATCAATTTTATCATGGATGTCTGATTAAGCTAAATATTTTGAACCCACGATACCAGATTATGTTATCCAAACGTTATATTTCGATACAACTTGTCTTTAACACCGATCAATCAGCACGGACTACCAAGAATCGTTTTAGGCATGTCAAAGTTTGCTCGGAAATCTTGAGCATGCTCGGAAAATATTTCAGTAATTATCAAACTGTACGATTATTAGCTTCATGTGAAGAATTCAACAAAGATGGCTCAATGAATGGTATTGATACAAACGAGTTATTACTATCGCCAAAAACAGAAATAGCCAAAATAAATCTTCTAAATCTTCAATCAGGCCGTATGTATTCGATAACATATCAAATAGTTTCAATTTGAGTGTTTTATTACAAGACTTAGCATACATTCACATTAATAAATAAATGTAATCAATCGTGAATGTTACATAGGTTATAGCAATATTGGTGTTATCACTTCTTATTCAAAAAATGTTGTTAATCATGCACAATCCCATAAATCTCTCAATAACTACCTTAGAATAAGATGGTAGATTCCACATATGAAAATGCTTTGTAAGATTGAGAAAAATCCTTTTTATTTGACACCCAATATACCTACACAGGGCAAGTTACGGTTGAGATATTGAACAATTCAAAAAATGTAGCAAAGTTTCATGGTTTGAAAGCATTTACTAAAAATGCTATATCTCAGCCCCTCGACCGAATTTTCACAACATCTGTTCACGAAAATTTTTGCAATGAACAGTACTTTCCAAAGCATGCCTTTGGTTTATTGAAAAAATTTTATTAACATTCGTTTTGTGTGGATTTTCTTCAAAATTAACCAAAAAAATATTTTTTTCGCCATGATTAAGAGGGTCTATAATTAATATAAGGACTTTTTGTAAAAAACTTTTAAATGGGATTTTTTCTGTGAGGTCCACAGAAAAATGAAAAAATATATTAAAAATAATTGGGCTTTGAAAAAGTTGCGAATACCACTTATATACGACCATTTTGCTAAAAAATGACCATTTTTCATAAATCGCATTTGCGGAACCTCTAGATGATTTTTTAGAAACTTAATTTGTTCTACAAAAGTGCTTAAAATGTGCTTATCTTTCATTATAGGGTTGAGCACCATGACTTTTCGAACATCGATTTTTTTTTGGGACAGCCTATTGTTCATTGACCCTACTCCACGCTTTTCTAAACTTTCTTACTTCAAATGTGTTTGTATGTCGCGTGTGCTAACGTGTATGTAACTTCGCCCGTATAAATTCTATTTTATAATTGTGTGCCTTTCGCACAGTCGCGTGTGTTCTAGAATGATCGCGCGCCGGGCCGTCAACCTAATACTTATTTTTTGGTGCACGACTCAGATGGTAGAAGAAAGTGAGATCTTCCATATCACTAGTGTTCCCGGTCATGTCGCCATGGAAGGTGTTGTCTAGTGGATTTATTTTTTATCTTTATTTCTTTCGATTGGTCCTACTGAATGTATGGACCTAAGTTGCTAGGACGGAGGGTAACGATTTCCGTACGCGAACGATTCACGATAACGCGAATACGGACGTTTGTAAGCTCGCGTTTGAGACCGCGTTGGAAACTTCGTAAGTGCTAATACCTTCACCTTATTACCGGGGTGTTAACGAGTTTGCGCGGTCGCGGGCGTAGATGTGCATTGTTGATCTCGAAGGGCTTAAGCGTTCATATGTTAACGTGTTTGTCGCGTGTGCTCGCGTGCATGTGACTTCGCGTGTGCAAAACTGGATTTTGCAACCGTGTTGGCGTGAGTTCTTGGGTGGTCACGCGGACCGTCATTCTGATATTTAGTTTTCGGTGTACAATTCACATTCTGACAGAGAGTGAATGTCTGCATATCACAAGAGTTCCCGGTCATGTCACCATGGAACATGTTGTCCAGTGGATATGATAGCTTTCTTTTTTTTAATTGACCCAGTTGAAGGCATGGAACTAGTCTGCTGATACCAAGGAATAAAAATTTCCGAAAGTGACCGATTCATGATTGTTCGAACGCGGGAGTTTTTAGGTTCACACTTGAGATTGTGTTTGAAAATTTATAAGCGCAGAGACGTTTACCTTATCACTGGGATGTTATCATGTTTGCGATATCGCATGTGTAGGTGCTGTGGATGGTCGCGAAGGGCTCAAGCATTTGTATGTTAACGTGTTTGTCACGTTTATGTGACTTCGCGTTTATAGGTGCTACGTTTACTTAACTACCGGGGAGCTTTAATGTTAGCGAAATCGCGGGCGTAAGTATGTGTATATTATTGCAATTTTTTATATTGTAACGACATTTTATTAGCAATGGACTGGAAGGTGTGAAAAATATTTTTCAATATTAAGAGCCATAGCACTCAAGCAAGAGCAATGATTTGAAGTAAGAAAGTTCAGAAAAGCGTGGAGTAGGGTCATATGAGCAAGTATGGAGTTTCCTGGCTACTTAACTTTTTGTCTTCTGCAAAGCAGGAGTCAGGATCTTTTGGCATTAAATGCGAATCATTTGAGTCTGCAGCATATCCGGGCAAGCGAAAACTCACTTTAATGACTTACGTTGTCGGAACCGACACAATTAGTACAGGAATGTTTATTTGATTACAAGAATATCAGAAGACCAGAATCTCATCATCGAGGATGTCAACGTGCAAGGTGTGTCAACTCTACTAGGTTGAGAAGTAAAACTTGATCAACAAATTACAATATATGGGTCATTCCACGCGAAGTGATTAAAAAAAGATGCAAACTTGAAATCGACCTTCACGGAATTGAACCAAATTTGGAGGAATTGTTCATCTAGGACCAATATATAAAACTCCAAATGTTTGTGTCAATCGAACCACGCCCTCCGTTTTGACAAATTGCCAAAACCCGTGATGTTCTTTTGATCATATCTCCGGTTCTATTTACTCTAGATTCAAACCACAAGACGATTTTCGAAGAAAATTGTTCAAGGAGACTAGAAAAAATATTATTTTTTGGTGACAGTGCTGTCAATTATGTGTTTTTTCACTAAAATAATAAAAAGTTAATTTTTCTCTCTCTCTCTCTCTCTCTCTATATATATATATATATATATATATATATATATATATATATATATATATATATATATATATATATATATATATATATATATATATATATATATATATATATATATATATATATATATATATATATATATATATATATATATATATATATATATATATATATATATATATATATATATATATATATATATATATATATATATATATATATATATATATATATATATATATATATATATATATATATATATATATATATATATATATATATATATATATATATATATATATATATATATATATATATATATATATATATATATATATATATATATATATATATATAAATATTGTTGTAATACCATTCTATGTAGTCTACATACGCTTGACGAAAAAAAATATAAAAAACATATTACAAGCCCAGACAAAATAATAATGACTTATGACTTAATAATTAGGAGAAGAATCATAGTAATATTTCGGTATAACGTACAATTCGATATAATGTACATTTTTTAAACGGAAATGTACATTATGTCGAAGTTTACCTGTAAAGTATTTGCCATTTTTTGCTCAATTATAATTCTAATCATAAACATATTTATAGTTGAAAAAGAAGTTATAGCTCTAGAATGATCAAAAAGATTATTTTTCGACCTTGGTAAAATTGGAATCACCCTAACGTTGTTTTAACAAAAAGAAGGGGCTCACAACCTACGAAAACTTCTCTAAAGGCTTAATAAATCTAAGCTGCTTAGTTTTAGTAAAATCTTAAAATTCTTGCAAAATTTGCATTCTGGACCACTGTGCATTGATCTACTTGCACTATAGTTGTGTTGTTGTATTGTAGCACTATACCATTATTAGTCGAAATTAAATGAAGTTATAATTCTTTTTTATGTCGATTATAGAGGTTTTAACCTTAAGGTCATTCGCCGCTTCGGGTTAGAAAAATCTCTAACCCTACATGTGCGGGGTTGGGATTCGAACCCAGGTGAGCTGCGTACAAGGCAATCGATTTACCAACTACTCTTTGCCCGCCCCCATTTATAATTATTGCATCTTCTATATTTGCTCGGCGAAACATAGAAGGAATGTGTATTCGGCAAAGTTCCAGACAATAGCACTTTGAGCACCTCTTATGAAGGATTGTGATTCCTCTATGCATGGAGGCAATGGATATCTTTTTGGAAAACCTCTGTAGGACACACCAAGGTGCTTAGAGTTAAAAAATAAAAAAAAATAGAATAAAAACTCCTTGGGACACACAAAAAGAAAAACATTTCAAACAGTTATTCGTGTATATCTCTCCGTACAAAGGTTCAAATTTTTGACGTCCATTGTGTACATTACTGTGGGATACACTACTTTTGTTCAAAAAGTCAAGCGACATCAAAAGTAAGACGAAAAAAAATTCACCTGTTTGCTGGTTCCCAGTTTTTGCCTTGGCCAAATTCTTTTTGACGTAGGACTACGTCTTTGTTTTCGATATGGGGGTACACTCTGCAAATTCTACAAAAATGGTATGTAACGAAAAGTGGTCCAATTTTAAACGCATATAATTCAGCCATCTCACGATAAATTTTCAAATTTTTTGCTCAAATCGCCCCGAAATACTTCTAAGAATAGATTCCAATAGATAAACCCAAAGATTTTTGATATCATAGCATTAAAAAATTAAATAATATACAACCTTGTCAAAATATCGCGCATTTACACACAGAAGACAGCGCTTCCCAAGCCCTGTACGACGGATTGGTGTACCTAGCGCACAACGCTTCGATGAATGACGTCATCATCGTCTATTTAAAGAACGGACTTGGCCAGACACGCTCAGTTCCCTGTTGAACGGCCGGTGAAGCAGATCACTGCGCTGTGTTTTTTACAGCCAGTGTAGCTGAGCTACAAAAAGGAGGGACGCTACTCTGTGTCGTCCAACAGACGACCGCTCCAACTGCTTCCTGAATGCCGCTGTAATGTTGCCAGTAGATTTTTGGTTTAACTAGCACATGTATTTGCTATTTGCGCTTGAAATTAAGTAATGTAGTGGTAGTAATAGGCTTTCCATTTTGGTTTAAACGCAAGGGCAGTTTTAAAAACAGGATTTGATTAATTAGTTTAGCTCATCTAAGCAATTTTATCAATTCTGTAAATTAAAAGGAATTTTACGGAACTTGGTGAATTTGGCCCCACTTGCAACTGGTATAATCAACCTGCACAAAGTGTTGCATAACGCAGGGCTGTTTTTTGGAACAAAATCATTCAGCCCTTCGCTATGCAAAATCACGATATTATGATAGATGGGCTAAGCGCGGCCGTTCCTTTCAATCGGGAAAAGCCGTGTGGAATTTTGGTGAAATGCGCTAATAGTGTCGTGGTGGTACTAGTTGTCTCTTTCGCTCTACCCATCATCATCAGCGTTGACTCATTTTGTATTGTACGCTTGGGTTCAATGTTTGTGGCGAATGTGTTGAACACGTTAAGCAAAGTCATTATTTTCTAACTAATAAGTGAATGAGATATTACAATCACCTTATGTTTCTTGTTAGACATGTTTTGTACATATCTGGTAAAAATACTTCGTCATAAACACATTTTTTCAAACATGATTCTTGATTTCTAAACATGTCCAAAAATGAGACATGTTTATAGCAAGTGGGTAAAATGAACATGTGGCGGTGGTAAAATGAACAGTTTCTGGTGGCCTGCAAAATGTGCTGTATGTATGCAATGCGTTGGAAAGCATTTTCCGATCAATGCTAATATCCCAACAAATCATGAGCTTTGCATACACACAGGGCATTTTGCAGGCAAAAAAAATGTCACGGAAGAATTGAGTTTTCATGACGTAATATTAACCATTTTACAATGCTGCGGCATCGAAACACATCTACAAACTTGGGGTTATCCATGGGTGTTTGAACTTTTAGGATCTGTTTGAGAGCAACTAGAAAGCTTGTTCTATACATGAGATGTGATTATATTGTCTAAAATTTGGTTTTTCTTCACCGGTCCGGGTGTTTTTTCCCACACACTAGGTACTAAAAAAATAAATATTTTACATTAAGTAGTATAGTCCTACGTCTACAGTTCGTGCAACCCCATAGGGCTGCCCCTTGTAGTTTTTGGTTTACCTGGATATCACAACTTCCTTAAATTCATAGGCACACTTCAGCGAACGTCCAACATGAATGTTCAGTCGGATCAAGTCCAGCACGCGCTAAATTCGTTCATCTCTCATTCTCATATACTGGGCTCCTAGCCTAGGGAATGTGCCTTCCTAAATCCACTGCTGACAGGAATTGACTGAATGAATAACTCTGTGACAGCGAGACACAGTTTTTCAACATTACCAGTCATAAGTTCATGTTCTAGGAAACTTTCCGGCAGTCGCGCTAGTGCACTGAGTGCACGCTGTTCTGAAAATCTGGCGAAATTGTGCTCGTTCAATGAACCATTTGCGCGACTTCCAGGTTAACCATCTCACAAATTAAGTAGAATATTTTGAAAGATTTTTTCGACCACCGAAATATGACGCGAGAAAAATATGTCCGTCCGAACTCAACCGTTGCCTTTGTTCCCACCAGAGCAAAATTAATCTCTGGCACAAAAAAACACACGGAAACGAAAAACTACCTAAAATTGAGTTCCTTTGACTCAATTTCGTGGTATCGTGGGGGAAGTTAAAATTAGGTAAACCGTGTTGAAGGTAGTTTCCATTTAACCACGGCAAAAATTACAACTCATTGATAGGTTTTTTATACTCAAATTTAAGTTGAATTTACCTAATTTTGAGTATACCCCAAACAACTCAAAAGTACCTTCCTCCACGGAGGACCTCGACTGAGTCGAATCTCTCGTTTTGTTTTCGACAACACTAATAAGTGCGAAAGCTCAAAAAGTAAGTTAAAAGAACTTATTCTGCAGGTTGTTTTATTTAACCGTGTACAATGTACGATACACGGAATTTGTTAGAAATGGTAACTAAAAACACTGTGGTATTTTAATAGTTGAATTGGATCATTAATCCATATTCTATTTTTGATTTTTTTTGTCCGATGCTGCCGAAGATGAAAATACGTAGGTGAATATATCAGTAGTATTTCCAATGTGGTGTAGTTTCTAGAAAGGTATTTATTCATACGGGTAGGCAATAACAAAGGTATTTTCACGTAGTGTACATTTTCTTCAACATTTCAGTTTCACTGCACGAGCAACTGAATTTTGCTGTTTCTGTAGTATATTAGTAACAAATCGGATTTGTACATTGTTTATTGTGGACAAGCGCAGTTTTTAGATTCTAATCTGTTCAAGATGAGAAGATAAATCTGATAAAGATGAGAAGGTAAACTGGGGCAGAATTCTAACGTCATACAGAGCGTAGATGCTGAATCAAAATCTCCAATGAAACAAATTGAAGTGTTCCCATTCTCATGAACTAGATTTCTTGTGAACGAGGAAATCGACATTAAGCTACGTTATTACTAATGCGTCTAAAAGTTTTTGACGAAATACGGGGAATAAGTATTTACGGATATTACCTTAATATGGAATAACAGGAAGACCTGCTATTATTAGAATGACATTTTATTGCTTATACTTCCAACGTGAATCATTATCCTATAGCCAGCCATGTTGGAAAATGTACTGGATATGCGTAGCTGGAGAATATGTTGTGCTATTACATTGTTAGAATAAGGATGATCCACTTGCGATAGCAAAAACAGTGCATTTCTACTTTTTTTCATAATTGACTTAAAAATCTTGATTGGCACTTAACTGTTTCTCCGATGGTGTCCAACAATGATAGGTATAAAAAGGTATTGGAAGGGGGAAATTCTAGCAATTTTTGTTTCAGTTCAACACTAGTATTTCACGCCAGGTTTGCTATCAGACTGCTTATTAGAACTGAAGTAAAGATATTGATACTAATTTAAGAACCCAAAAGAACATAAAATTTTCAGATCTTCTATTGCGCTCACTTACCTTCTGTCACCTTCATCGGCCGTTGGTGCCGCAGCAGCTTCCGTGGTCACGACTGGAGCTGTCGTTGCTGCTGCTGTTGCTGTTGCTGTCGATGCCGAATTTGGGGGAGTCGGCACCTCCTCATCCTGTGGTTCACCTTTAGCAGCTCCAATCCACGAACTGACTTGATTGGTTAATCCGGAAAACATGTTCACTGTAACGATGACTTCTTATTTCTTCGATTAATTCTTCAAATTCAACTGAAGTCTCTGATTCCAATAGCAAATAAAACTTTCTTCAATATCTTTTATGTACTCGGAAAACTATGTCACGTAACACGAGATCAGAGATGAATTTTCTTTCACGATAAGAGTTTTCTTCCTCTCACTGTTCACTGAACTACTTTCGTTTGGTCACGGAAAAAAATTGTTGGAAATATCGAGATAAACTGCGTTACGACGAACTGCGGAGATTTTCTCTCTGACGCCCACAATTTTTCGATCCGCTTTATTCGCACTAGAAACCCAAATTAACCTAATTTTCCATGGGGTTTCCCATTTATTGATCTAAATTTTCAAAGATAACGATTGTAAAATTTTCACTGACAACTAGTACCAATTAGGGGCTAAAATTTCTAATGGGTTGAACTAAATGCATTTACATAACATAAACTAAACTTTCTTAACCAGATGTTTCTTTTTCAAAAATCTGAAGACTCGAAGATGCACACCCGTAGGATTAGGAAAAGGAAAAGGACTTTCCAGCACCTTAATTTCACAGAAAAAGTACAACGAAATTCAACTTCCGTCCAACACTTGACACGGTAACCGATCGAATCCCAAATCAAAAAATCGTTCTGCAAATGCGCATCTGCCAGGCTGGAAAACTACTACTACTTCTGTGTGATTCCTTACGAAGGGCACCGGAGATACACGACCGAGGACGACGTCGAGCATGTTCCGACGCATGCGTATGATGCCGAAAAGTTACAAGCTGAATCCTGCGAATCTATCTGTCACTATTCGGCTCACCCTTTTTGCGGGGCACGCAATTATGCTAAAGAACATTGAAAATGGTTCGTAGATGTATTGTAGCGTTTGCATATTACTTGTAAAGTAGATGATTGTCACATTTAAAATGTTTATGTTCATCGAAAAAATAAAATATTTTTGGTGCACTCAATACCGGCATCGTTATTAGGGTGGTAAAATGCGACATTCGGCTATAAGGTGAATAGGCCATTAGGTTTGGTTTTGTACTAGTGAGCAGTTCCCATACTATCAGGAATATTGACAAAACATTAATTTATTGATCAATATATTGATGACATAAAGGTCGTACAAGGTATTCTTGATTAACACTAGAGATTCAAAGGAAAACCCCACCTACGTGTAGCAATAGACATGAAATATTGCTCATTATCAGTTATTTTAGTGAGTCCTTCGGCTCTCACATGTCAGTTTATTGTAATTGACCAGACGTCGCGAATTGCGCGGCACCATCCAGGATAAACGGACATCTCGGAGAGTGTACCGCATTTTTCAATACGCTGATAGCAATCATAAACTGAGAGCTGATTAAGTTCTCAGTTTGATGTTGATATAAAAATGTGACTTCGATTTGTTGAAATTTTGATGTTTGTCTATGCTCGGGAATTTGCATTATGATTTGGTTGCTTATAATCTCTATAAATGTGCATATATAAAGCTCTTTAATACTTTGATTGGGCATCGGTGATCTAGACCTGCGAAACTAACCTGCGTTTTTGACAGTGCACTATACCGGTGTAGTCAGTGCTGCACTCATTCAAATTTGGGTGTAATTAAACTATCTCTTTTTTTGCACTACACCGGTCCAGATCAGAATGAAATAACAAGTTTATAACAGAAGGCAATTTTCATAACAAAATGTGTTATAAATTAGGTCTCGTTAGTAGTTAAAATAACAGAAAATTATAACAAGTGACAACGCGAGATATGTTTTTGAAATATTTTTGTTGTGTTTCTGATCGGGGTGTAGCACCCAGTAAAAACGAAAACGCTGCAAGTAATTTGATGTCCATTTCAATAGTTCTGAAACCTTTGAGCTATTACGATTGCACTGGTTTATATGGGGAATTCCCATATGGCCGCAATAACCAACCTTTAAACTCCGAAATCAATAATCAGATCTGAATAACCTTCGATAACAGCTAGTAAGAGCTGAATTCATTTGCAATCAAGTTTGTAAAAATCGGTCAGTAATTCGCTGAGAAATAACGGATGTTTAATAAAAAATGAGAATGATTGCAATACCTTTCTGTAATTAAAGCAAAGCATAATTTTTGTTCTCCAAGAGAATTACTCTCTGGACTCCCTAGAAATGGGAGGCATTTTTTTTTTTCGCTCGGGTGCAGTTCAATCGAAGATCGCGTCGAAACAGCAAGCACTCCGCGAGCGTGTTGTACGGTTTTACGAAACGAATGGTCATCGTGGAAAAACGTTTACGTAGACCACTTCCGAGACGAAAACGTTCCCGTGAGTACAGTTTACCGGACTCTGCAATCCGTCGTGTCCGGCGAAGATAATGATGAAGAAGAAGGAAGCGTTGAAAAAGCTGTTCGACAAGGATGGAACGAGTTTTCGTGACGCCGGCCGAAAATATCACTGCTCTCATACCTTGATTCGCCGAACCCTCAAGATGGAGGACTTCATCTGTCGAAATAAGACTTGACAGTGCAGTGGTGGATGACGAAGAAATACCGCGGGACGTCGTTCGTGTACGGCGAAAGTTACATTCCAGGATATGGAAGCCACTATTCCAGTGCAAGACGGCCACACCCCCCGAAGTAAAATATAAGTTTAAGCATAAATTTGAAAAAAAAAGTTATACTGTACATCACCATATCGGACAGAGGGATTTCAAAGCCGTGGTTCAAGCCGAACAGTCTGACCATCAATCAACAAGTGTACTATGAGGAGTGTCTTGAGAAAATTCTTCTGCCGGTCTTAAAGGAGCATCATGCGGCTATGAGGAGTGTCTTGAGAAAATTCTTCTGCCGGTCTTAAAAGAGCATCATGCGGATGGGAAGTACGTCTATTGGCCGGACAAGGCGTCCTCTCATTACGCCAAGAAGACTCGGGAGTATCTTGAGCGGAAAAAGATACCGTAAGTGCCGAAAGAAAGGAACCCGACAAACTTACCCCAGTGCTGTCCCATTGAGGATGTTTTCGGGTCCCTCAGTGCCCTAGTGTACAAAAAAAATTGGCGGGCCAAGGATATGAAGCAGTTGACCACCAGGATCTGGAATTGTATCCGGAAGATGGACGTGCCGTCCAGCGCTATTGTGAGACCATCGCGTCGTACGGCTGACCAGGGCCCCTATCTCCAATATTCATTGACGTTTTTTGAAGAATAAACATTGTTTTTAACCCTACAACGCTTTCGTGACTTTTTCTATACGTAAACGGTTTTGTTGTGTACATTCGTTCCGCAGAGCTAAAATCGCTCTAATATTCCTAGTTTTTATTGAATTTATAATTAAATTGGATAGTTTTATTCAAAAATAAGCCAAGCAAAGCAGCCTTTTTAAAAATATTCGTGATTTGTAAATTTGATTGTGCAATATTTCATTTTTCATAGAACAGATCTTTAAAATACGTCAAAATCCCCTTTTTTCCTTAATATTACTATAACTTTGGAAGTTTCTAACAGATTTTGACAATCTATACGGTTTTGTAAAGATTGTTAAATTGACTTTTGAACAAATAGTAAATAATTTAAAAAACCGACAAAAAGTGTATTTATTCCGATGCTTGTTTGAACAACAAACGCCAATAGAAACAGTAAATATACAGCAAGATGCAGTAACGAAGTTAAAACAGGAAGACGTTGAAGGGACAGGCCAGTGCACTGTACGTTCCAGAGCCTGGGCTACAGAAGATGAGGCATTGAGTGGTGCGTAGTACATATCATATACAAATCATATTCACGTCTCTTTTGTCCTCAAAACCAAAAAGTATGATAACGATCCAAGCGCCTTTTCTAGTTTCTTTGCTATAGTAGCTTTATTATATCAAATAACAGATTCTATTGTTCAGCAATGTTAAAGCCAATGCAATTTCAGGCAAGTTTCTCGCTTACTATGTATCGATATTTTGCTTATAAAAAAGATATAATAAATTTCCGAATTATATACACATGACAAAACACTAACGTAAACGGTTTTGTGGGGTACATTTGTACCCCAGACAAACTTTAAGCGGGCACTGTTAGGTTGGTCAAGTGGAACAAATAGGTTGCACCTGCTTTAATGGAAGTTTAATAATCAAATTGATTTATGATAAAGTTTGCTTGCTGTTAAAGTAACCCATAACGGAATAACGGGGATTGCAAATAGCTCTGGGGTACAAATGTACCCCACAAAACCGTTCTAGGGTTAATAAAAAATACAGAGCTCGTTGAATTTTTTTCCGTTGAGATGTAAAAGGCCTATCTCTTAAGAGAATAAAGTTATAGAGTGAAACAGAAGTACATATCGAGATACCCCCTTAAAAGAGTTTTTTCGCCTTTTTGTTTGATTTTTGACATTTTTGCAATGTTTTGAAAAGTTGTACATGCTTCAAAAATCTACTTTATTGCGAAACATTTCTACTCGCTATCTTTTCTTGATTTTTTTTTGGAAAGATTTACTCTATCCTTAAGGGGGTGCATCTCGCAGAGTAGCAGGTAGTAGCAACTAAACTTATTATATTTTTGTTCAGGAATATAATCCCAATCGATACATGTGTAACTCATAGGGGAATCTAGGAGGATAATTACTAGAACTTCGAATAAAATTAAAACATTTACAGCTTTCCAAAACATTTCAAAATGTCAAAAATCAAATAAAAAAACTATGGCAAAAATATTTTTTTTTTCAAGGGGATATCTTGATATATACTTTTGTTCCAAAATAAGTTCCTGTACAAATTTTTCATAGATGCCTAAGTGTTTAAACAATAAATGTGGAAGTTATTTTTTATCTGAGCATATACCCACTTAAATCGAAATTTTCATTATAATATCAGGCTAATTAAAAACCAAAGAAACCTTTCCGAAGACATCAAAGCGCTATACCCAATATTTTCATTACAAATATTAATGACCGGCGTTTTTTGAATTCGTCCCACTGTGCTCCGGATGAATTTGAGTCAATAGATGGGGTTTGCACCGGTTCACTCCATGTGCACTAGTTTTGCGCTTTTTTGCGGAAAACTGGGTATGTTCCATTGACACTTCTGCTAGAAAGTGCAAAACCAGTGCACTCCACTACACCGGTACACTGCCATCGAAAACGCTAAAAGTATCGTTGACAAATTGGGGAACAAAAGATAGAAACAATTGTTTGCTGTCAATTTTGGCCGATGTTCATTTAAACTTTAATTCACTTTTTGGAGCTTTTCTCTCTTAGCACTAAATCTAGGAAATGTCCTTTGTAAACATGATATAAACAATAGCAATACCGATTTGTTGTGTTTTGCTTCGGATTAAACTAGCGGAAATCGGGAGGGCATGTATCAAGGATTCGTATGACTACTCCATTTGTAGATGTATTACAATTGGCCTGATATTACACGATGACAATCTACGCAAAACTTTTAATTATATGTGTTATTTGTGATTTTGCAAAAATAGTCTGCTAATTTACGACGGAACACTAGTACACGTTTGCATTGTTCCGTTTAGTAATGTCCATTAATGTAAGCAGTACAATGTTGCTAGTGTGATGAAACTCGACACAGTCAACTTCCAATACTAGGAAAAGCCCAATCTCTCCATCAATAAATATTTCAACCCGCCAACAGATGACCGTATCTTGTCCCTTGATGCAGGATTTGAAATTCAGTGAGCCATATGCGCGACTTCCGGAGGGTTAACTAAGTGATATGTTAGCTGTTCAACATGTTCCAAGCCAAGTCGATTGCTTTTCTTACTGCGAAGGTAGGTATTTTGAACGAATACCTACTTAATTTCGTCAAAAGTGGAACAGCCTGTAAGATGAGAAACAAGTACGATAAAAGTGACTTGAGCACATTAATCTGATTTCCACTATTCAGAGTAACTATGACTTTTGTTCGCTATATAAAAAATTTATCTATATTATACTAAACGAGCTAGAATATTTTGCTGCGGACTAAATGGGACACGAAAATAAAAAAAATGCAAAAACGGAACATATTTCATAAAATCCCATTTAAAGATATTAGAATGTAAAAATAGGATACAAACTTTAAGCTTAAACACCGGACAGGAAGTCTTCAATGTAAAAATCGATTAAAAAACCTTCAGTATAAAAACTCGAGTTGTTATCCATCGTTCGACGAGTACAGTTGTGTTCCAGCGTTTGCCGATAATTACTACTTCGAATTAACCAATACAATAGAGTGACCTTCGATCGATTTTCTACAGCTAAGTATTATCCTTTTTTTATTGCTTTTGTTCAGCATTTCGAGTGAGATTGAGGTCAAACCTCTTTCTCATCGTGAAGATTTTGAACCACATGTGAATCATGGATGAAGAAATTCCTAGTATTAGTCCCGTCCCACCCGATACGACGGATCAGTCGACGATTATGGATGGCACTCCGACCCCCAGCTCCCCCGAAGGCGCAACAGTTAAACGTTACCGTTTTTACCCTGAAACCGCGAAAGGACCGTTCGAAGTTTTTGTTAGGCAGAGAGAGAGAGACCCATTAACGTTCTTTTAGTATCGGCCGAGTTACACAGATGTTTTCGGACAGTGAAAGAGATTAGAAAGATTAGTTTTGGAAAGTTGCGTGTTCTAATTGCTGATCGTTTGGAAGCAAACAGTGTGGTGTCCAACGAGCTGCTAAGTCGAATTTACCGGGTATACATTCCAAGTGACCGAGTGGAATTAGACGGGGTAGTGCATCAGGCCGATTTAGATTTGCAACGTGTGAACAAGGAGGGTCGAGGTAGATTCAAAGATCCACGTGTCCCGACCGTTTCTGTTCTGGAATGTCATCAGCTGACCGAGGCGTGTGAGATTGAAGGGGTTAAACAGTATGTTGCCTCTAATTCAGTTCGCATAACCTTTTGTGGAACCATCTTGCCTGATTTCCTTGAAATCGACCATGTGTTAATTCCCGTTCGGCTCTACTCACCAAAACCTATGCTGTGTAATAAATGCAAAAGGTATGGTCACACTGAGTTACTCTGTGCAAACAAACAACGTTGTGGTAGATGCGGTCAAACTCATGTAGATAGTGAGTGCCACATCGTCGATGATATCTGTTTGTATTGTAAGGGAACTCATACAGCAAAACGTGATTGTCCCGCATACAAGCAACGCATCAAGACAGCTAAAGTCAGAATACTGAACAAATCAAGATTGAGCTACGCTGAATTAGTACAAACAATGCATTTGGGAGACTTTTCTGATGAAAATCAGTTCAGTTCACTCAGTGAGCTATCAGACGTCGAGGAACAAAGTCCGCAATGTAGCTATGTGCCAACCCCTTCTAAAAGGAAAAAACCTAACACTACCCCATCTCAGAAGAAGCTCAAAACCGTTACATCTACTGAAAGTTCTCATAAATCCTGCTTGATAGACTCTCGGCCCTTCAAACCAATTAAGTCACCTGGTTTTAAATTGAAGAAGGCTGATTTTCCTAGTCTCCCAACCGTCACATCTCCCAAGAATAATCAGTCGACCCCTAGTACAGAACCAGTTAACTCCAAATACACCGTCGCTAAGCTAATCAAAACAATTTCCGAAATATTGAAACTCGACTCTGTCTGGACAGAGCTCTTGGTTAAGCTAGAACCCATTTTGAATACCCTTGTTGAGAAGTTTATTTCGATGTGGCCACTCCTGGGATTGTTTATCTCGACTGAGGTTCAATGCTCACTCCCTGATTAAAATTCACGATTTTGCAATGGAACTGTAGAAGTATTCTGCCAAAACTGGCCGATTTTCGCTTGATCTTGCAACAGACCAAAGCAGATTGCTTTGTTCTATCTGAAACATTCCTCGTGGAAGAGTTACACATGAATATCCCTTCATTCAATATTATTAGATTAGATAGACCAACAAGATCCGGGGGCGTTCTTATAGGTATCAAAAATCCCTTTTCGTTCAGTAGAATTCCACTCAATGATATATCCCCTGTAGAAACTGTAGCATGCTTAGTAAAAGTTAATAACCAGGTATTCTCAGTTGCTTCTGTGTACATTCCTCCATCTTCTAGAATCTCACCTTCCTTATTACATGAAATGTTCACTCAGATACCCAAACCAACATTTATACTTGGAGATTTCAACTCACACGGCTGTGCCTGGGGTGAAGCGCAAAACGATGCTAGAGCCAACATGATCAACGATATGTTGGATGAGTTTGACATGACGGTCCTAAACACTGGTGAAGTCACCAGGATAGCTTGTCCCCCTACTCTTGTAGTCGTGTGGACGTGTCGCTATGTTCCTCGTCCATCGCGCTAAAATGTGTTTGGTCTGTGCTAAAAGATGCCGCAGGCAGCGACCATCTGCCGATTTTGCTAGAATATTCTTCACAAGAACGCAATGAGCCAATGACGCCCATTGATCTTTGTAAAAACATCGACTGGAAGTGTTACAGATCCATGATTTCCAATGCTGTCAAAAATATTAGCGACACCCCAAGCCAGGATTGTTATAATGCCCTATCCAACGTGATTACGGATGTAGCGTATCGTTCACAGACTAAGCCTGTGAGAAATAGACTCTGTCACAGTAAGCGTCCTACTATATGGTGGGATCAAGAATGTTCGGAAATAGTCAAACAGCGCAGTGCAGCATTGAAGGAGTATTATAAGCTAGGGCGGTTTGATCTCTACCTAAAATACAAAGAAATCGAAGCAAGAGTATTTTCAAAACAAAGAAAAGAAACTATTGGAAAACATACGTCGAATCCTTAACAAAGGACACTGCTATGTCTACTCTATGGTCCACAGCACGAAGGCTACGTAATTTTTACCCCAGCACCCCGAACATGGTAGAGTACAATGCTGATTGGATAGACCAACTCTCCACGAAAATATGCCCGGCATTTGTACCAGTGGAAGCACCATCGTTCACTGATCTACCAAACTGCGACCATTCTCTCTCCCAGGAGTTTTCAACAGGGGAATTAGAAAGTGCTCTTTCAGTCTGCAACAACTCATCCCCCGGCTTGGACAACATTAGATTTGCGCTTATCAAAAATCTTCCTGAAAACGCTAAACATCTCCTTATCAAATCGTTTAACTGGATGTTTAACAACAACGCTGTTCCAGAAACTTGGAAAGACGTTAAGGTAGTCCCTATCGTCAAACCAGGGAAAAAAAGATAACCCTGACTCATGTCGCCCTATTGGTTTGCTCTCTTGCATGCGTAAAACTCTTGAAAAAATGATTCTAACCCGACTCGAATTCTGGGTTGAAAAATCTGATCTGCTGTCTTCGTCCCAATATGGGTTGCGACAACGTCGAGGTACTCGAGATTGCCAAACGCTCCTTGCTACAGATATACAAATAGCTCTGAAATCGAAAGAAGAGTTAAACGCTGTATTTCTCGACATAAAAGGCGCCTACGATTCGGTCTTGATTGATTTGCTTTGTAAGAAACTAAACAGGCTCGGAGCTCCTGTTCAACTAGCTTCATTTTTGTATACTCTGCTATCTTCAAAAGTCATGCACATCTCCCAAAATAACGAGATAAAATGCATTCGTACAGGTTATGGTGGTCTAACACAAGGCTCGTCTCTTAGTCCGTTATTGTATAATTTATACACAAACGACATCGATGAGGGCATAGAAAATGAATGCGTGCTGGTTCAATATGCAGACGATGCCTGTCTATGGTCTTCGGGCAAAGATAGTAAAGAGGTGAAGGTACGATTACAAAAATCCATCGGCAATCTTTCGAACTGGGCAACTAACCTTGGCCTAGAATTCTCTATGACTAAAACAGAGACGGTAGTCTTTTCAAACAAACGCCCTCCATCGCCCATGAAACTAATGCTGTACGACACGACCATTTTACAATCTAACAACTTTAAATATCTGGGAGTATGGTATGATTCCAAGCTTACATGGAAAGTTCATGTTGATTACGTTATTCGGAAATGCCACAGACGTATAAATTTTTTGCGAGCTATAGCGGGTACTTGGTGGGGTGCTCATCCATCCGACATGCTGATATTATATAAAACAACCATTCTATCAGTTATTGAGTTTGGATGCTTCGTATTTCATGGTATGGCAAGAACACATTTCATCAAACTGGAACGCATTCAGTTCAGGTGTATCAGAATTTGTTTGGGCCTAATGACGTCAACCCACACAATGGCGGTTGAAGTACTTGGCAGCATTCTTCCACTCAACTCGCGATTCTATATGCTAAACTGCAGATACCTAGTGAACCAGCACATCCACTCTACGCACGTATTGAAAAGATTGGATAGTTTATTCGAATTGAACCCAGAGGCTAGCTTACTAAAATCTTATAGACAATGTTTGACGATTCCATCAGCCAGTGTGTCTACAGACAATTATTATTCTCTCGAACGACCGATCGAATCAAAGATCTCAATAGATACATCCCTAGTACTATGCACGAGAAACATCTCAAAACCAAGCGCTGCAACTCTAGCTAGATCTCTGTACAGAGAAAAAGCAGCTGAATATCGAGCAGCGAATATATTTTTCTCTGATGGATCCCAAATAAATAACTCAGTCGGTTTCGGAGTATACAACATTTACCACGAAGCATTTTTCAAATTATTAAGCCCTTGTTCCGTATATATGGCCGAAATGATCGGTATTTGTTACGCCTGCGACTACATTAAATCACGCCCACCAGGTAAATTTCTGATAGGGATGATCCATAAATGACGTAGCATTTTTTGAGTGATTTTTAACACCCCCCTCCCCCATCGTAGCATTTCGTCACAAAATTCCATATACCCCCCCCCCCCCTGATAATTACGTAGCTTGACGGTAACCCTCACCCTCCTCGTTGTCATCGTAAACAATTCAAAAAAATCAAATACGATGTTAGTTAGATGAAACGGGTAAGATTGTCGTGACAGCAGGTCAACCCCTATTCCCCTTTAAAAAAGCTACATAGCATGACATGACCCCCTACCCCCCCTGTCGTCCCACATCATCACAAAATACAAAACTCCCCCCTCCCCCATATAATGCTACGTCATTTATGGATGGTCCCATATGCTCAGATAGTCTCAGCAGCCTTGAAGCTTTAAGCAATATCAGATTTCCAGTAAAACGAGTCCGACAATTCTCAAGATATTAAATACTGTATCATATCTAAATAGCCTGAACTATAAAGTGTCATTTCTATGGGTTCCGTCTCATTCTGGAATAATCGGCAATGAGCTAGCGGACACCCTAGCGAAAAGGGGAGCATTGCGGGGAGACTTTTACCATAGAGATCTTGAAACGCAAGATTTTGATCCAATGCTTAAAAACCTTGCTCTCGAATCTTGGCAACAAGCATGGTCTGAAAGTCAATTGGGCAGATACTGTTACAGTATCCTGCCAACCGTGAAGCTAAATCCCTGGTTCGCTCATATAGACTGCAATAGAATGTTTATAAAAAACATGTCCAGATTAATATCAAACCACTATACTCAGAATTGTCATCTTTACAGAATCAACATTGTGGACTCCAATCTATGCCAATGCGGAATGGACATTGCGCACATTGATCATCTTACTTGGGCTTGCAATCGCTATGAAGATACTCGAATATCGATGACCTCCGAACTAATACGATTACGAAAGCAACCGAATACACCCATAAGAGACATTTTAGGCACCATGGATGTGCCATACATGAAGCTACTCAATGAATTCATTATTAGATCAAAAATGATGTTATAGTTGTTAGGTTTATGACTCCTATAATTACTCTCTCCTTTTCTCCCCTGTTCTTTCTCTTCCTGATTGCGAAACACAAATCCTCCCTCAATATTAGAAACTAGTAGTAATATGTAGTTGTAAAATATAATAATTTATGATTTTCGGCTCTATTGTGGTTAACCAATGCGCCTAATAAAAAAAAAGTATGAAAACTCCCTAACTTTTAATCTTGAAGGTTATACGGATGCGGTTATACGGATTTTCCTGCGAGAGAGTTATGCGGGAGGTTCATCCTTGCCTAATTTTTCGGGTGAGAACTTTCTGAGCGATTCTTATGCTGAGGGATTTCCGATTCCTGTCCGAAAGCTTGATTTTTATTTTCGATTTTGAAGTAGAATACTTCTAGCGTTTCAATATAGGGGCCCCGTTTCAAAATTTTCTGCCGAAATCTTACCCGATTCTTTGAACGTGGATATCTGCCGTTGTACTGAGGGAAAAATGAAGATTATTCCACTATCGGATTGGAAATATGTACAACAATTTTGTATCCAATTCCGTAGAATGTACAATTACTAAAAATAAGGAAACATAAGAAAAAATGGTTAGTTTGTGTTCTGACGTTGCAAGCGTAGCTACTAGCAGCTGCTGCGTTTCATGTCAGCTCGCATTCTTTGGTGGTAGGTAGTACATCCCATGACTGCCGCCAGGCGTTGAGGTTCATGCATACATAGAAGATACTATGATGACACACCACAGAAACAGCAGAAAGCTCTTTCTTTTAAATGGATTGGTGGTGGGGTGGTTTGATGCGACAGAACCGCGCTCTCTTGCTCTTTCAAATTCACCACGTGACGGTGCGCGTTCCAGAGTGTACTGCGGTGTATAGACTTGTCCAGCTGCGTTGGTATTGTGCCGTTTTGATGTTTGAATTGCGAGGAAAACAAATCGTTTACACGGCGATTTGGGAGGAAAAAAACCGTTTGAGGGCGAGGGGGAGGGAGGGGGAATAAAAATGCGAGATCTCAGTGTGCGTATTTTAAACGTCAGATATCTCAATACATTGAAGTGTGAACTGGCGTGTACTTTTTAGTTCGTTTTCCTCTGGCAAGCGGTAGTGCAGGTGTGATTGAAGATTAGATAAGCACTGGTTGTTTCGTTGTGTAAAGGAGATGGTGTTGGCTTAATGGATACTGATATTATGATTTTCAGCTGATGATTTGATACGAGTTACTTCCTCAAGCTTATTTGCGAGTTTATAGGGCTTTTGTAAATTACACGGCACTCGGAGAAAACTGGGAAAAAGTTTTATGTATCATGAATGCTCAATATATCCTAGCGTCTAACGCGTATTTACTGTAGAATTTCGACATCTATCTGCTTGATTATTGCACTAATGGAAGCATTACACCTCGTATTTATTTGGGAAACAAGATAGTTGCAATTTTTGTCATTTTGATTTATATTTTTGAACCGTCTACAGTTTGGGGAAATTTGCGGCTGAAAAGTGAGCATTACATTTAATTTAATTTTACTGTTAAAATTAGTTAATACGAATGCTGCAATTTTTACTATTTTCTGAAGGTTTTACTAAAATAAGTTATTTTGGTATTTCTAATGGATATAGCGAAAGAACGGTACAAGTATATCCGATTCTCTGCTGTTGCCAAATGAATTGTTTCACTCTTATTAAATGCTCTTTTCAGGCTTACCATATGTTAAATAAATATGTTCGAATATTTTAGATTTAGATGTACGTGTACCGATATTTGGGTGTTTCCATTAAAAATGACGAAATAACTGGTTTTAATACAACCTATCAGAAGATAGTCAAAATTGTAGCATTCGTTTTAACAGCCTAAAGTGTATTCTACTTCAATCCGGTTATGTCTCTGGCATTACCCACCCATCTTTTCTGTACTTCCCAGACCATTAGAATTTTCATTGCAGACGTTTGAAAAAAGTACCTGGCATCTCTGAAAAATAGTTTTGATGCCACATAAGCTTGGGGGAAAAGTTGGGTCGAAAGGGTTAAACATGTCGGCAGTTCGGTGATGGCAGTAGGTTGTATGTTGAATGCTGTGGATGGATATATTTCATTTATGATGCACTTTAACAACCTATATAAATATACCAGCGTTAGTATTGTCTATTCCGAGATAAACTAGTGTTTCGTCAATTTGTTGCTATATGAGTCCGAGGTGTATACAGGTGTACACATTTTTTTTTCATGTGTGCATCAGCTGTCACTTTTTTCGGGCATACAAGAAGAAATGAAGAAGAAAACAGAAGCACGTGGTCCGATACTTCATTCTGATTGGTTAGTGATGTAAACATTTGCTCTTTTGCGATCCCGGACGCCATACTTATTGTTACCACGTGCTTACAAGCTTCGTTTCGATTGGTCGGTTTGTTGATTATGTGCTTCGCAGTCCTGGGCCGCCATGATTAATTTCACTAGCAACAAACCAACACACTCAAACTTGACGAATGTGAACACCTATACTATAATGCATCTCGATATGAGTCACACATGAGTGCGAAAATAAACGTCAAATCGTTTTTTCGCTTGCTCTAATGCGAAGAGAACAGGCGCGTAATTCGGCGCACGGCTTGGTTGCACATGGCTGAAATGTCACGATGTGGATTTTAGAAAAGATTCGCGATAAATAGCTATACAAAACAATTGAAGCTGGAACTTCTATTAGAGAAATAATCCAAAGTAAACAATAAAGGTGCTAAAAGTTTAGCTGCTGTTTGATGATAGCAACAATCAATTAATCTGATCTGATATCGAAATTATTCATCATCAAATACTAAAATAGAAATACGTCAGCACCAGGAAGCACTGAAAATAGCAAAGTAGCGCACGTTAATAACATGGACACGTAATAAAAGCATCATTGATGTGGCTAAACTGAAATGTATAGTACATGCATAGTATATCGCCAATTAATAAGGCTTACTTATGATTTTTATGTGAAATACTTGTAGCGCAAAGTCATAAGCGATTCATATAGATTTCAATAGTTATTTTTACATAACGTACCATATTATTAAAAAGTTGTGGAATATGTATTATGGAAATATTGTAAAATAGAAAAGGACGATTTGCACTGTAACTCACTATATTTTTTAGAACGTAAATACATTGACTGCTTGTTTCATTGTTAAAACATTAATTGTAACAAAATTATAAATGGTTTGCGATTTAATTAGTGTCGTTTACATTTCTAGTTTACTATGACATTTATTTTCAGGTTGACAATTTATGCAGAAAACGTAGATCAATATGAAATATGTGTGTAGTATTGTAAAGTGGTACATTAACTATAATGCAATGCTAATACAAATGAATTAGGATAAATATCCTAATCAGTATCATGTTTTCTAATATTTGAAATACGCATAGTACAATGTGCAATAGAACAATCATAGCACGATCTGAAAAAAAAAATTCAAAAATGTTTGACCATCAAGGATTATCCTGACAGGATCCAAACCTATCCTCTAAACGCAGTATACCAGGCACCATAATATGCTGTCTAGTATACCACAATTAGGCGATCATATGAGTTTATGCAAAATAATTTTTGTTTAGTTCGATAAGGATACACACGTAGATTTTTTTCTTATAAGATTCAGGTATAGGAGCATAAAATAAAAATTTACGCTGGATGCCAAAAACAAATTAGAATTTAGTTCATAGCGATGACAGCCACTTGAGGTGAAAATTTGAATGAAAAATCGATAATCCCAAGTTCGAGTGACCGAACAATATAGCACCAATCTGGTTCATTGAATCTCTAGATACATACTTTCTCCAATTGATCTGAAAAAAATTGCCAAACACTTCCAATCGATATTTCCAACAACCGAATTGCAGTTTTCGAGAAAATTGACACAAACCAGCGTTTTGCAAGTAACACAAACTTTGCACAAACTAGCGTTTTATACGTATGAAAAATATTCCTTCTTTTGATAACAAAACACCACAAACGAGTGACGTTTTTCAGTTATTTTTTGTTGACATGGCTTTGACCAATGTCGTATATACAGGTCTGGCGAAGACGGCACTTTGGTATTCGTAAGATGAATCTTACATGAGTGGTGTGAGTGATCACAGTATAAATCGACTTGCTTTCGTCATAGCGGTCGTTCCGCTCCCATTGAATCGTGTGACCGCTATGACGTCGACCCGTTGTACTTCTGGATTGTTTACATATTTTTGGTTGCCAATACTAGCAAACCGTGTGTTCTGCCACACCTATATATACTCATTGGGCTTTGACGGCATTATTGGCCGGGTTACCAGATTTCCCACACGGTCGACAAAAAGTACCCAAATTTGCAAATGAAACACACCGAGGGTCTGCCTCAAAGAGAAGAAGAGCGTATCCGCATAAGAACACGAAGAGTCGCAGATTTGACAGACACAAATAATCAAGATAATCTGCATAAGGTGTATGCATGTGTGTACAATAATATTATTGGTGGCAAACGCCTTGAGAACCTCAAAAAGGCTAAAAGCACTAGTTTCTATTCTTAAAATATTGTTTGAATTAATTTCGTTTTTAATAATTTCATTTTTTGGGACGTAAAGCAGTATTTACGCAATGTCTATCTTGTCAATCGTAAAACCAAAACTCTCGCTTTACGTATGCATATACCTATCTGGTATCATCTTGGGTTTTTGCGTCATTTGCAGTTTGACAACACGCAGAAGAATCAGGCCTTTTTGAATCAACAAAACGTTTAGTTGAATCTAAAACGTGGCGAATGACTGTTTCAAACTAAAATGGGCGTTTTTCGAAAGCATGTATTTGGTTTAGTTCAATAAATACTTCTGTTTACATTTTAAATAGAAACATTGTCGAATCAAAATAAAATTTGTTAGATTTAGAAAAACTCTAGAAAGAGAACTGCGGAGACTCCATTTTGGATTGATTGGATTCGCGTTTAGCTGTCAAAAAACGAATCCAATCGAACATTGCCTATCCTTATAACATTGAACGTATTGAGTTCTACAAGATGACGACACGAATGAACTCATAATGAATGAAGTTCATGTTTGACAATTCTCGGTGGTTTGTTTACTTTGTCAGATGCGTGAGTGCGAGCGCAACGGTTGCTCATCTGTTACATTCGAACTCACGTAACTTCTATGTAAACAAACCACCGAGAATTGTCAAAAGAAGTTCATCCGGCTCATTTTGTGGGGTTATGTCGGTTGGTGTAAAACCTAATTGCCATACAATGCCGGGGCATACGTTGCCAAAAATGCTGTTTTTTTGCTCCGCAGTTCTCTTACTATGAGTTTTTCTAGTTAGATCTAAATGATCCCTTTGTTAAAAACCAACAGAATCTTTGTTTAATTTCAACTAAGTTTAAGTTGTTCTCTCCTTTGGTTGATACAAAAGATTTGTTTTTGTTTCTTCAAACTTGTTTGTTCGGTTAAACTAGAGTCTGTGGTATTATAGAGTCCCGTACAGAGAAATGCGCATTTTAGGCAGTAAAATGATGCCCTCTTCTTTGTTCCTGGCACCCACAGTTTTTGCTGTAACTTTGAGTGACTTCACCCGAGTTAAACAGTAGAGTGAATTGAAAATCTACTGTTTCGTGGCTTATAGCACTTTATTCATAATACTATTTCATGTAATTTATTTTTCATTGTTACAAAAAAGTATAATAAACTGAATACAGTGTCTTGTTTCGGCGATTGAAATATTTCGCCATGATATTATTTCTCTCAACACTAATACTTTTCTTGCATGTTCTCCGAAAGAAGAATGTTTGTTTATTTTGCACGATAGGTAGCCATCTGACTGTTCGATAGGTAGATTTGGCTTCACTCTGTGCGTGCCTTTATATAACATAAACAACGCCTTGGGTTAAACTTATCATGATTTTGTTGTTTCAAACGAAATATTTGTTGAAACTACTGAAAAGCCAACAAATGAATTAGTTGGTAATTTCAACCAACAGTATTGATTGAATCAAACCTGAATCTTGTTTGTCACTATATCAAACGGGAAAATTGTTATTTAAAACCAAAATTTGTTTATTTTTACTAATTTTTTTTCTGCGTGAAACCAAAATTGACAAGAACATTATTTGATGTTGGAACGGTCTAACCCTGCGAATGATCATACACACAGAAAAAAATATTGGTAAAAGTAAGAGTGTTCCGCTATTAGCAAAAAACAACTAACGCCTACTGTTAGGTTGAAAGTGAAACTTTTAAATTAATCAAGAATAATAATCAAAACAAAAGTTTTCCTTTTAAGTTAATGAAGAATAGTAATCAATATAAAAGATTTATTCTCAAACTAAGACTATGCGTTGGTTGTTTTTTGCTAAGAGTGACAGACTCTTATTTTTACCAACATTTTTTTTCTGTGTGTAGGAATGGCAATCCCTCGAAACCCACATGCGTCCAATACTCGACAAACATATAGTTAGGGCGTATAAACCCACCGTCAAAATTCTTTTGAAGAGAAATTCCGCACAAACCGTTATTGGAAACACTCATATCGATATTATTACAGTTTATTACATTTTAAAAGTTTGCTTTTACGCCCTAATCATATGTTTGTCAAGATATACTTCTATTCCAACCAAGTCTAAGGGCTTGTTGCCATCGTTGGCGAGGTGCGGATTGGTCCGGAGCGCCGCATGAAGCCTCCCCGTAACTCGGAAGAGTACGGCGGAGGACCCGCGTGGGATTCTATCGAGTCCCGTTGCTGGTGTTTGTAAGGTGCTGATGGAAGGTTGTTAGGGATCCTGGCGGCCTTCCCATCCCGGGGGTGTGGCGAATGGCCCATTCTGTGCCTTGATTTCGACAAACTGTCTTTGAATGGAAATTTCGGACAAACCGATACTCCTCTCTAATCACAGAAGCGGCTTGTTTGCCTCCCAACTCGCCATGTAAAACGATTCGGTAGCTTCCCAATTTAAACGTCAAAACGACACAATACCAACGCAGTGGAACAATTTCATTGCACATTGATAAAAATTCGAACGAAAATTCTATTTGCTTCAAACATGTATAATCCATATCTCGACAAACATATGATTACGGCCTAAAAGCCAGCTGTCAAAATCCACTTTGAATGGAAATTCCAGCCAAACCGTTACTAGTCGAACACAGTTCATAACAGTTTATGAAAGAGAAAACTTTTCTCTTTCATTTACTACCAACATCTGTGATTGGCGTGTAACGGTTTGTACGGAATTTCCATTCAAAGTGGATTTTGACAGTTGGCTTTTAGGCCGTAATCATATGTTTGTCGAGATATGAAGAAAAAAAGGCACACATACCTTCAATGTGTCAACTGTATCAGCTATGTGTATGTATATACATAAATTATATGTGCGTATTGTTATAGTATCGGTTTTTATGCGCCTTATAGTTATGAAATGTGGATATAAGATTAATATTTCTCGAGTACTTTTTCAAATGGACCTAAGTAACATTGAGAGCCTCTCTTTGTTTACTTTCTCTTTCGTTTATTACGACGTCATTACAACACTTTGTACTAATTTTCCAGTACATATCGAAAGCCGACGGTTTTTACTACAATATTATGCAAAGAGTAGAGTAGTAAATGTTGAAATGGCCAAGTAATGAACAGAAGAGAAAGACCTTAAAGAGAATCTCTCATTGTTATCTACGTCCATTTGAAAAAGTACTCGAGATTTCTTGTAAATACATTAGGTTCATGTGCTAGCGAATAATGTCTATATGCCACCGCTAATTGCAAAAATCTATGTGTAAATTTCTATCAGTGTTCGATATCTGCAAGTAAAATTGAGTTGGGCAGAGAAAGGGTAAAAATTCGCAAACGAAAAAAGCAGTTTTTTCCACACCGTAAGTCAGATCTTCATAAAAATCAATCGTCAGTACTGTAACAACATTATACATACGCTGATTGATTTTTATGAAGATCTGACATAGGGTGTGGAAAAAACTGCTTTTTTCGTTTGCAAATTTTGCGCATTCTTCGTCCAACCTTAAAAGAACTCAATTTTAGGCCGTTTTTTGTACACGGTAAAAAAACTTTACCCATTTTATGTATTCAAATTGCCCATTTTCGGAAGTTAATCGAGCTGTCAAAAAATAGGTATTTTTGTTACTAACAATGAGTACTTTTTATCCATTTCACAACTACTCGATGAGGTAATGTCAATGGGTATATTGATTTTAACAATGGGTGAAAAATCCTTTAGAATTATTTCAAGCGAGTTAACTTGCAAACTAAGGATCGTAGCGGAACTTTATTTATTATTGGCATGCATTGGAGTCCGTGTCGGAAACGGAACATTTCGGCAAGGCTCCGAAAACAACGGCTGTTTAGACTACTGAGGAAATTGCAAATATGCGCTAGTTCCGCATTTTTTGAGCAGACAAAAGAGCCAGCCATCAAAATAATATCCAGTTGGCGGTTTTGTTTTGTTAAGTAGTTTTAGGATGGGATGTCTATCTAGATCCCATATTTTTATATGAGATTATAATGTGAAATGAATGTTATTTTATGTTTTTAAATTCAGAAATAATTCAATTGACAGTATTTTTCATTCTGGCGCGATTGTCATGAATGGGCATTTTTTACGCATTTTGTTGTAACTGTTCTGCGAAAAATAATGGGTAAAACATACCCAGGTTGACGTACAAGGTCTGTACTCATTTATGGGTACAAACTCTACCCATTTCATGGGTTATTCCACTTTTATTGAAAATGCGTAGTTTTCTACGCATTAATGGGTACTTTATTTTATCAGTGTATAGCACCTCTGGTCCAGAGATGCCAGATTTGCAGACAAGTCTGCAAATTCGCAGACTTTTAATTTAAGCTGCAGATTTTTTCGATGATGCAGATATTTGCAGATTTTCTAGTTTGGTTGCAGATATTTGCAGATTTTTTAGTTTTGTTGCAGATATTTGCAGATTTTTGAATATAATGGCTTCTGGTTACACTAGCTTTCCTGACATTTTTTGTTCTTCCCAGACTTTAAAAATTATTATTGCAGACATTTGAAAAAAGTACCTGGCATCTCTGCTCTGGTCAGTAGAATCTGTCAGATTTCAGCAACAAGGCAACAGATTTGCAGCTTCCTAAAAAGAGCGAAGCGTTATAAAAACATCAAACTTTAGGCAATAAGATTACTTTACCGTTGTTCAATTTGTATTTAATATTATTTGGCTTGATCATGCATTTAGGAGCGGTAAAATTGGCTCAAAAACAGAAGTAAGTATCAACCCATAGTAAAAAAAAACCTACCGAACTACGCATTGTTTCATTGTGGAATGATTCTCGTTTTATCGAAAAACAGGGAAGCAAAACTTGCAGCTGCATTTCCCAAAGGGATACGGTGTCAGAAATGTCTCGAATTCGGACACTGGAGCTATCAGTGCAAGGGTAAACGAAAATATGTCCACAGGTCCTCCAGAACACAAGTGTTGAAGAAAAATCTAAACAAGCTGGAAAATAAAACGTAAGTGTGAATGTTTATTACTTTACAAATGTAGCTAATAGGGTATCGTGAGCTAACAAATTACAATTAGGTACCCAAGCTTCTAACTGGGTTCAATCTATAATATTTCATGTGACGCACGATATACACTAGCAGGCTATCGTTTTGAGTAAAATGAATTACTGTTTTTTCCTTGACCTGAAAAACAGTTTTCACTACCAGGTTATCGTTAACATTAATAAAATTACAAATAAAATTACGAATTATTTTAGGGTTAACCTAACTAGCGATTCTAATGCTAAAAAACAAGTCGCTGTACTGTCATCGGATAGCTCAAGCAGTGACTCCGAAAGTAGTAGTTCCTCAAGTTCATCTGGATCATCTTCGTCTGACTCCAATACAAGTGACAGCAGTTCGAGCAGCAGTAGTAGCAGCGACAGCGAATCCGACTCGTCCAACTCTGACCAAAAACAAACACAGAAGAAAAATCAAAACAAACGCGTAAGGAAGTCTTGATTCCTATTTGTAGCTCAATGCTACGAAGTCACTTTGTTGATTCAGGTTTACCGACCATCGTTGTTCAGATTGTTTTCTGGTAATTTCATACATAATTAATCATTTTACCATTATGTTTTTTCAGTCAATTTATAAGCTTACACCGAGATAAATGAATATCGAAATATGAAATAAGCAATTCCAATGCCAACAGTTTTTAATCCGATTCCAATAAAAAATACTTCCGATTCTCCAGCGATTAAAGCCCTATTCAGATGAAACAGCTTCCGTCAACGGAAAAGAACGTCACGTCACCGTTCCGTCAGGATACGTTTCTTGTGTTCTGCCGTTCCTGACATAGCATGTACACCGTATACTAAATCAGATTCCATTTGAACAGCCGACCGACTGCAATCAATTAATCGGTTGATTTTTGCACCGGCTGTTAATAATCAATCGTTTACGTCAACCGCCCAGTGAGATTAATGGCGATTTCGCTTGAACCTGAAACTGAGTTAGGTTCTAACCCCAACCGCTGTCAGTTCATACATTTTGACAGCAGTTGGGGTTAGGAACTGACTCAGTTTCGCCTCAAACGAAAACCACATAAGTCATCCTACGTTAGTCCAGTACGTTGGATGTTTATTCAATGAACGCCCAACATCTTCAACTGGGCGTTGCCGTCAAGCTGGCGTTAACGATTATTGTCAAAAACGGGCAATTAAACGTATTACGAACTGAACAATTTAGACCGCCATTACGGTACGTAATAAGCTGGATACGTTTAATGGGTTTAATGGCCCGACAATAATCGTTTACGTCAACCGCCCAGTGAGATTGTCATCCTACATTAGTCCAACCTCCAACGCGTTGGATGTTTGTTCAATGAACGCCGGACATCTTCAATTGGACGTAGCTGTCAAGCGGGCCCATATTATTGGCTCGAATCAAAACTCGTCGAAATGTCAATTGACGATAGGTTCATCCGGAGTGTTCATTTGTGTTTACCTTTTGCTAGCGTTGCCAATTTTATTTTGTGTCCAGCACCCAATGTGGCTACGCCACATCGCTTTTGCGCGTGCTGTCCGACTTCGCTACCGCTCAGTCGGACTTAAACAAGGGATAGCCCCTATGTTTGAGTAAGCCGGGCAAACGAGTGGATCACAGGTTCGCTTGCTTCCGACGGCGGGTCGGTGGCCACCTCGCCCGGGCCTCGGTTATGCGGCTAAGCCGCATCGAAATGGTACCCCTTAAACATTCTAACTTGAATCGGTTGTGTCCGGAGCCGGAATACGAATTAGATCCAGCCAGCATTTCGGCTGAGTTAAACTGGGAAGTTTAGTAAAATTTAATCTGGAAATGAATTTTTTTGGCAACGCTCCAGCACCCCGTTGATTTCACCACCTGGGCGCCAGGTTGACGATATGAAATGAACTTTGTTTACTTTCGACAAGTTTTGATTCGAGCCAACAACATCCAGCTGGCGTAAACGATTATATTGTCAAAAAGGGCAATTAAACGCACTACGAACTGAACAATTTAGACCGACATTATGGCACGTAAAAAGCTGGATAGGCGGAGATACTGAGCGGAGCAAGTTGAACATTGAGTTCTACAAGATGACGACACGAATGAACTCATGGTGAATAAAGTTCATGTTTGACAATTCTCGGTGGTTTGTTTACCTTGTCAGTTGCGTGAGAGCGAGTGCAACGGGTGCTCATCTATTACATTCGAACTCACGTAACTTTCATGTAAACAAACCACCGAGAATTGTCAAACGAAGTTCATCCGGCTCATTTTGTAGGGTTACGTCGGTTGGTGTAAAACCTAATGGCAAATGCCGGCAGGGTTGCCACATTGAAATTTATTTTTTCGAGAAAAAATCTGGAAATCTGCATCACGGGAGAAAAATTCTGTATCGAAAATCAAAAATTAACCAGAAGATCCAAAAAAACCAATATTTTGACAATGAAAAATTGATTATGATGTCCGATCACAAATATAAAAATCAGATTGATTTTAGTCTTTATCTTGAGAACAAATGATTTCTAAATTTGGCATTTTTGTTACAGGCCTTAATGGTTGCTTAAGATCTGAACTGCTGGGTACTACAAACCTGCACTGAAAATCTGTATTTTAGCCAAAAATCTGTAATCTATATATACAGAATCTTGGTCGTAAATTATCCAGAAAAATCTGTAAACTACAGATTAAGGGGGTCTTCTACTCCCACGGTTTCAAAAAATCTTTCAAAAAAAAATTTCTTTGTTTAATTTCAATCTATATGTATCTGAGACGCGACCGAAAGCATTTGGTGAAAGTTATATTCCTTGGCATGTTTCTGGGAACCGAAAGGTACCCACCTCCGGACATTTCTGAGCTGCTAAACGCGGAGCATAACGATGGCGCTTGTATATGGAACAATCATTGTTTAAAGAATTCACCGGTCCATTCTTGACGTTTTATGTATATGTGAGCGTCTGTGAATGGTTTCGTTTTTTGGGGACGAGATTATCGTACAGAAGAAAGAATGCGTCGGACATGTTGAGAAGCGTATGGGAACGAGATTACGAAAACTGAAATAGTGAAAACAAAGGTATCGGTGGGAAAGGAAAGAGAAAGTTGACAGACGAATCAATCGGCTAGCCAAAAAAAAAAATTATGGGCTGCTGATTCGGAGAAACACACATTCTGTAGAACATATGCGAAATGCAATCTGGGCTTCCCTCGAACACTGCTCGTCATCGAACGAAAATCCCCAACACTCAAAGTGTTTACCCGCCAGGGACAGTTGGTGCAAGTGGCGTCAGGCTGAAGTAAAAGGACGTTAGAAACTTTCGAACATGTCAGGATCTACGAAAATCATCTCATGATTTATTAGAAAGATGCTTAGGAGCTCACACACAAAACATCAATGAATCTCTGAATAGTGGAATCTGTTTTTTTACGCCAAAACACTTGCACAAATTCTGGTAGGCAGGTGGTCAATGTTGTGCCTTATTTGGCAGTCAGTATCTTCAACCAAGGATTTTCATCGATCTTGCAAGCTATGGAGGTGATGGGAACTATCTTGGGGACTGAAGCTGAAAGATGTGCTACTCGATTCGACAGTAAACGGATAATTCGTTCTGAACGCAAAGTGGGTGTCGCGCTAGGGGCAGATCACTTGTGATGCATTTTTAAAAATCAGCTAAATTATTGCTTATTGCTTTGAAAGTTGGATTTTTGATGCACTTCGCTATCACGCTTTTTTCACGGTTGCCAAATGAAATGATATGAAATCGACAAAAAATTAACTTTTTCCATCAAATTTATTGTAAATACCGGGATACTGGCAGCCACGCTAACCTTCCAGCTACTAAAAGTAAGAAGAAGTTTGTTTTTTACACTTTTCTATGTCAATAATTTGTCAGGTCGAAGGAGTTGCACTTTTGATCACACTTTTTGTTCATTACACTTTCATACTGTGCAGTTCAGTTTGGTGGGAACTGTGCAATAAATGCATTTCTTTCCATCAAAATAGAAATTCGTAATGTATTTTGCGTCGCGTGCAATGTATTTTGCGTTGCGTGTAAGACGTCAAAACCTTACAAAAAATTGACCCTCATTTGTTAAACAAAATTTTCTGCGAGGGAGTGCAAAGTTGATGCAAAAATGCAAATTAAATGCATTTTTTCTAATTTGATGCAAATTTGTTATACTTTTCTAAAGTGATCTGCCTCTAGTTGTCGCGGTAAAACAGGCCCGAATCAACCAAAGAAAAAAATTTGCAAATCCAAGAACATTTTCATGATGAGGAAGATGAGCTCTGCGGACACGGCATAGTATATTATCTAGTAAGTTACTACTACAGATACTTTATATAACAGACTAGCGGAGAGAAAAACAGTAAAATTAGCTACCATGAATGTAAACTGGCATCACGGAAGCTCCCATAACCTTTGCGTGGGCTTCCTCTTGTGCTTCCCCTCTCAAAACCCTCATGCTCGTTTGGCTGCACTTTTTGACAGTCCGTTTGGCTGCAATTTTTGACACTTCGCTAGTCTGTGTATATAGTGTCTGTAGTTACTACTATCGAGTTATACACCGTGCTTTATCTTTAAACGCGTTTTCCCGAAAGTAGTATTTATAAGCGGTCAAGTAAGACTTTTCATAGAAGTACTGGTCCGATTTCAATAATTTTTTCTCCAATTGTTCAGAAAACATACCGCTATGTTTGGTCGAGAGGGATTTGCAAAATGTCAATTTGTTCTATTTTTATGGCCCCTAGTAGGTCAAAAAATGACGCAAATGTTGGAAATTTTCACAAATCGTTACATAATTTTTACAAATTAGAAAATAAAATAAATCCCTCTGGTCTAAACATAGCCAACGTGACAATGATTATAAAAAATATGAGTTTTCTGATTATAACCAAATTTGCCACAACTTTACTTAAGCAGGACCCATTCAACATCAATGTCATCAATGAAGTTTCAAGGCCGCGAGAGATTTTTCTTTCGGTCTACAAAATTGAAAAGTCAAAACTTCAAAATAAAATAAAAGATAATATATAACGTTCTGTTGATCTACTACAAAATTCACTACATTCCTCGATCATTTTCTCGTCATCAAATAGCACTTCATGTTCGCAAATATAGATATAATATATAGATTTAATGAAGACATCACGCGTATTTTTTTCTTCTGTGCGCAACCAATTGCTTTCGTTGCAGTCGTAAGAAGTTTCAGCAATATCGTTAAGATATTGTGAAACCGTGAGTAACTTAAGGTTGTTCTTAATCTGCAGTGCATTTGGCCGAATTAGCCAACTGAGTTGAGAGAAAATACTTTCCAACGAGAAAAAGTTAAATCCTTCATCACGCAAAAACCTTTTTAAACCCTGAGCATGCTGTCGAGTCACCATAACTACTGCGGATTTGCATGGTTTACATCTTCTTTCGAATTCAGCTTCACAGCTATAGATGATGGCCCGAAACGTATTCAATGATGAAACTAACGTGGCACAAGAATTTGCATTTCTTTTGTTTGGTGATTTGTGAGAACCAGTAACCGAACAATCATAGAGCAGCTGCAGTTTCTGTCGTATTCCTTGCGAAACATTTTCCTGCTTCCACTGCGTCTTTATCCGCCAACTGTTCTCGAAAAACTATACTAACAATCGCGTGTCTACTTTATTGTCGCATTCAATACACTCACACTTGCTCACAAAATCGAAGGATTTTCCTTCTCTCATTCTAATTCTTATAACTAAAAACATATACGCCGACAGAGCTTTCGCTCAGTTGTTAATATAATAATGCTTTCGCATAGGCCTGCTAGGCCAAAATAAGTTTCGGCTTCACTGTGTCTTATCGACATAAACAGAACTTCTGCTCAGACGGGACATTACGTTTGATTAGTCGTTCAATTGAAACACAAAGTGTGTTTTAGTTTTAGGGATTTAGCGTCAAGCCGGCGCTAATCTATTACGACAAAAATTTGTTATCGGTTTCCGATGAGAAGAAACGCACCCATGACTAATAAATTAGGATTCGTGCCCTTCTTATACTGAACCAGCGAAAATGCGATTTTCGCTGGTTGTATTTTCCAGTTTTCAACTGCAACCATAATAATTTACTCAGTTATTAATTCATAAAAGCACCCAATTTGAGAAAGCTAGAATAACATAAAACTGGGTACTTTCAATACTCATTATTGGGTATTTTATGTTAACCGTTTATAGTAATTATTTATAGTGTCATTCCCCTCTCTTTACTTCACATGATAATTTTGTGCACCCCTTGTACTCAATTGTCAAATTTATTCCAATTTGCGCGCGTAAAAGCGATGTTTGTTGCTTCTCTCGGTGGTGAATGAACGTACTTTGTACATAATTTCTATCGACCTGTATTCAAACGGTATCGGTAATATATTTCTCGTAGTGGCTTGCTTTCTTATATTTTAAACTGCATCATGTCGGTAAGTACTATGCATTGGAAATTTGATTTAATTTTGTTTCCAATCTAAACACGTTTCACCTGTTTTGCAGGACAATCCTAGCTCCCCGCCTCCAAACACCCCGAGTGACATTGATCGCCGGAATTTCCGTTCCGGAATGACCTCGCCGGTCGGGGATTTTGAACCTTTCGAAAACGAGGAAGAAATTCTTGGCGATATGACAATTAGGGAGGATAATTACGATGAAGACGAAGATGGTGAGGATTTGTTTGGGGACAACATGGAAAAGTAAGTTTGTTTTAATTATAGCAATAGATCTAACTTATCATTTTGTTTGCTTTTCGTAACAGTGATTACCGCCCAGTACCACATCTTGACCGGTACGATATTGATAATCTTGACCAGGAAAATTATAGCGATATCTCGCAAACCGATCGTGCGGCAGCTGAAGCGGAGATGCGACGTCGCGATCGCGCTGCTGGTATCCACCGAGATGATCGTGAGCTTTTTTATGAGAAGAGTGATGACGAAGATGATATCCCAAGAGCCAAACGGCGTGCAGCAGAAAAGGCTGCTGAAGGTGAGGTAGAAGATACCGAGATGATCGAGTCCATTGAAAATTTGGAAGATACAAAGGGACACAGTATAAAGGAATGGGTTTCTATGTTGGGACCACGTACTGAAATCGCTAATCGATTCAACAGTTTCTTGCGAACCTTTGTCGACAGCAAGGGTCACTACGTGTATCGAGATAGGATTCGGAGGATGTGCGAGCAGAATAAGTCTAGCTTTGTTGTATCGTATACTGATTTAGCTAACAATCAGCATGTGTTGGCCTATTTTCTGCCAGAAGCCCCATTTCAAATACTTGAAATAATGGATAAAGTTGCCAAGGAAATGGTTTTAAGCATTTATCCTACTTATGAACGCGTTACCAACGAAGTGCATGTTCGCATTTCTGAATTGCCGTTGGTGGAAGAATTGCGTACCTTTAGAAAGTTGCATCTAAATCAGCTTGTTCGAACGCTTGGAGTGGTAACCGCTACGACAGGTGTGCTACCGCAGTTGTCTGTTATTAAATACGACTGCGTCAAGTGTGGTTACATATTGGGCCCATTTGTGCAGAGTCAAAACACTGAAGTCAAACCTGGCTCTTGTCCCGAGTGTCAGAGCTCTGGTCCATTTTCGATCAACATGGAACAAACTTTGTATCGTAATTATCAAAAAATAACACTTCAGGAATCACCTGGTCGTATTCCGGCAGGGCGAATTCCTCGAAGCAAGGACTGTGTTCTATTGTCAGATTTGTGTGACCAGTGCAAACCAGGTGATGAAATCGAAGTTACTGGAATCTACACTAACAATTACGATGGATCGCTTAATACTGAACAGGGTTTCCCCGTGTTTGCTACAGTCTTAATAGCTAATCATATGGTAGTGAAAGATAGCAAGCAGGTAGTGGCTTCACTTACGGATGAGAATATTTCAACTATTCAGAAGCTGAGTAAAGATCCACGCATCAGCGAACGCATCATTCAAAGTATGGCCCCGTCTATCTATGGCCATGATTACATCAAGCGCAGTCTAGCACTTTCACTATTTGGAGGAGAAGCTAAAAATCACGGCGAAAAACATAAGCTCCGTGGTGATATCAATATATTGCTATGTGGTGATCCAGGAACGGCCAAATCTCAATTTCTGAAGTACACGGAGAAAATTGCGCCACGTGCTGTGTTTACTACTGGGCAGGGTGCTTCCGCTGTGGGTTTAACGGCGTATGTTCGTCGGAATCCAACCACTCGTGAATGGACACTGGAAGCAGGTGCGCTGGTGTTAGCGGATCAAGGCATATGTTTGATTGATGAATTCGACAAAATGAATGACCAGGATCGGACATCTATTCACGAAGCAATGGAACAACAATCAATTTCAATTTCCAAAGCCGGTATTGTCACTTCACTGCAAGCCCGTTGTGCGGTCATTGCAGCGGCCAATCCAATCGGGGGACGTTACGATCCGAGTATGACTTTTTCGGAGAACGTTAATCTGTCGGAGCCTATCCTATCCCGTTTTGACATTCTTTGCGTAGTAAAGGACGAGTTTGACCCAATGCAAGATCAGCAGCTGGCTCGATTCGTTGTTGGTTCACATATAAAACACCATCCAACAATGGACGATGTTATACCGGAATCACAACCCACCGATAGCATGCAGATACCCCAGGACCTGTTGAAAATGTACATCGTTTACTCTAAAGAAAATGTTCATCCAAAGCTTACGGTTTGTGTTGTTTTGATTAATCAAACAAATATAATAAACTATAGTAATGATTCTAATTTCATTCACAGAACATGGACCAGGACAAAATTGCCAAAATGTACTCTCAACTTCGCCAGGAATCTCTTTCTACCGGATCTCTTCCCATCACTGTTCGTCACATCGAAAGTGTTATCCGAATGTCGGAGGCCCACGCCCGAATGCATCTGCGGGACACGGTCCAGGATGTAGACGTCAACATGGCAATCCGTATGATGTTGGAAAGTTTTATCGAAGCGCAGAAATTCAGCGTCATGCAGAAAATGCGCTCCACCTTCCAAAAATATCTGTCTTTCCAAAAGGACCATTCCGAGCTACTGTTCTTCATCTTGCGACAGTTGACCCTGGATCAGTTAGCCTACATAAGATGCAAAGAGGGAGCACGGGCAACGCACGTAGAAATTATGGAGAAAGATCTCTCCGAACGTGCAAAGGCTATTGACATACACAATCTGAAAGCGTTCTACGACAGTGAAATATTCAAGAAGAATGGTTTCTCGTACGACGCCAAAAGAAAGACAATTTTGCAAATTGTGCCAGAAGCTGCCGAGGTTTGAGTTCAAGTAGTTTTAGTTTATGTTTCACCGTTGCGTACAATGCTTTTATTTTTTTATAATGAAATAAATCTTTAAACGAAGGTTTTACTCGTCTTCGAAATACTTTTTGCATTAAAAAATAAGAGCCGATTTGGGGGGAAGGGGAGGAGTTGGCTTCTCTAATCTTCCGGTCATCACATCACATGCTTTGGTATTCTTAGTATGTACAACAAACATGAAGATGTGACACAAGGCGCCAAGAGCGCACTAAAATCCTGTCAATCCTATTTTTCATTGGATGGTCTGCTCTAAATATATCACCAGGGGACCATTCATAAATGATATCGAGTACTGACAATAGGGAAGAGCGTCACGTAACGAGATAAAAACTAAAAATGAATTTTAGACGATTCAGCGGATCAGGGATAAAAATGAACAACGTTGTTTATGAATGGCCCCCAAACAAAGAATATTCCATAACGAATATCACGTAACATCAGCGACAGAGCATTGGGATCAAGGCCAAGTTCCCCCTGGGTCGTGCAAAACTGAGAAGGAACATCAATTTAGGCACAGATAGCAGACGTCCGTTTATTTTCCGGCCCTATTCTGCGCGGCGTGTGACGACTAATCTCACCTCACTCTAAGTGACTTTTCTCACCCAATTCTGAAGAGTCACTTCGGGTGACGTGAGACACCCATTTAACCGCAATGGGGAATCTCACATCACCCGAGTCGACTCTCAGATTAGGGTGAGAAAAGTTACGTAAAGTGAGGTGAGATTAGTCTTCTCACGTCACACGCCGCGCAGAATAGGGCCGTTCTTTTTTTCTTTTCATTTGTTTCTCTTGCTACAATATGTGCGGCTCGAGCGTGACGGCCCAGGAAACGGAAAGCCAGTGGCCCAAACAGATCAGTAACAGGAAGGAAGACTACGAACAAGGGAACAAACAACACATTAGAAATCGTTTACTTATTTATTATAACTACGATACTAATCACAATTATTTTGCTTTTCTTGTTTCGTTTCAGCAAACCAAAATCTATACGGACTAGCACATACGAACAGTTAGGCTTTGTAGGTTCTCATCTTGACAGAGTCTAGATGGGCGGTTGAACGTCTGCCACGGGGTGGGCTGAGAAATGACAATGACACTGTACGAGATGGCGCTGGGCCTGTGGCCTTCGATTGGAATGGTCCATTCTCATTGATTCGGAAGTCTTCTTGGCTGGTTGGTAGATATGTGCTCCTACTTGCAAGTTGATCAATTCGCTTGGGTGGGGGGCATGTGGATCCTACTAGTTGTCGACTCAAGAGACAGTTAATTATTCAGGACTTGTTCTTATGATTATTAAACTCAACCAAGCACACCGGCTCTCAGAAATTATAAGCAACCCTTTCGGGTCGGTGTGGTCTATTCGAGTCGAACCAGGCGGACATTCGGTTCGAGCAAACTTTATGTGGATAAATATTGCTTACGCTTTTATTGGCAGAGATTCTTTTTGCGAAATCCTAAAATACCTTCACTGGTATAGCTACTCAGGATAATAATAGAAAAATTAAGGATTTGCCTGGTCCATAATGCAATGAATATGTGTTTGTGTTGTGTCTCTGACCTGCTTGTTTGTGATCTGAGCTGCTGTCGATTATCGTTTAAAATCATTGCGTGATCGCTCTCTACATTGTACTTAGTGTTATCTTTTCTTGACTCCAGTTCGAGTGCACTCTTTCCGGATCAAATATTTGCATCGGTAGTATTTGATGATAAAAATTTTAGTACCTATTTGGTGATAAAGATTTTCTGCGTTGTAAAACGAACGATCGATATTTGCTGCCATTTGACACTACTACATCTATACGGTGATACAATTAGACGCTACAGAACGTAAGTCGCCGCCCGCCGAGGATTGGACAAGTCGTGCTAGCTGAAGATGTTTTGTTGTAAATGTGCTCTGCCTATTGCGGCCGGTGACGAGATGATTTCCTGCGATGGATTCTGCTCGGATCAATATCATGCCAAATATGCTACACTAACAATAGCAGAGGTAAGAAGCTGCAGTAAGCACAGGAATATCTGGTGGATGTGTAGCCCCTGTACAACGATCCTGGTCGATGTTCGCAAGATTCACACTTTTCGAGATAAACGTGAAACGATCGCCGATGCCGCTTCACTTACCCCTGCTAGTGCTGCTACTGTGTCTGTTAATGTAGACACTCAAACAGAAAAACCCAGTGCTGATTTTATTGAAGTTGTGTCGAATATGAAATATGCAATAACTGCTATTCAAGAATCGATTGCCGAAATTACCCGTTCGCGCGATGATAGATTTTTATTCGCTGAAGAAATTTCACCACTGGCCCAATCAATACCGCAGATGTCGTCTACTCGTTTGCAACATGGGTGTAGGGTTGTTCGTGAAATGACTAATGCTTCGGAATCGAGCAATCTTTGCTGGTTATTCTTCACTCGCGTCAAAAATACAGCGAATGAAAGAGATATTTCAACCTTGGTTGCCGAATCGCTTGAGACAAATAATGCAATCGTGAAAAAGCTAGTACCTGAATGGAAGGATCAGTCATCGATGCCATACATTTCATTCAAGGTAGGAATCGACGCGAGATTGAAACACGCTGCATTATCTCCATCGACGTGGCCAAAAGGAATTTGTTTCCGAGAATTTGTGAGCCGCCACAACGCTGAATTTTGTTATAAATTTTACTATGAAATATTGCTTAATGTTGTGTAGTGTTGTTTCTTTATTTGTTTTATTATTATTTGTAATCAAGTAGAGTTAGTCTAGTTTAAGAAACAGTCTGTATGGCACAAAGAGTCAAAGACGAAGAAATAAATAAATTTTAATTTTTTCAACATAGTAAATAAGGAATCGTCTTCAGAACAATGTCATGGAATCGCAATTCAACTCATGGATATTTCGGAAGATACATATTTTCGCCGGAATTTCCTTTTGCAAATGCTTATATTTATACATAATTGTTTGATTAGTTGGTTTTTTCATGTTTAGCAATATTGATATCCAGTTCTTAATTGGGTACTATTTTATCGCCAATAAATTTGAAAAATCAAATAAACGACCTCAGTGAGATGTACACATTGGCATGGTGATAATATGAAATTTTAAGGTTCCGTCGACCTACATTGATTGTGTTTGCTTAACTCCAATTGGTATCCCTATTATTACCTGTGTTTTTGCTTTTCAAACAGCCTGCATGTACCTAGAACAAATTCATTAGGGAAGTAGGTTCAACTTAGAGGCTAGGGGACGAACTTTATATGTGCTCGGTTTTGTATTTTACAAGTATCGTTACATCATTCGTGCCACTTTGCAAGGCAATAAAACTTAGCAGCTAAACGTGTTTTTTATCATTGCGAAGCTAAAGAAATCTTCAGGTAGTATTGATGTAAGGCTATTTTGTTTTATTTGTGAATGTGGATAATGTTTGTAGCAAACGACAACACTGTCACAGCATCCTGATTGTGTTCATAGACAGCTTAGAAAAATAGTCGAATGATAAAATAGGGCAATCGGAGAAAGAACGCATTTTGCAACTCAAGTCATTTTTGACGATCATATCACTGTTCAATCACACAAGGAAATCAAACTCTAGTCCAGTGTTGAGCTTACATTTTTGTACTTTCCTTCCTACCCAATTTACCACTCCGCATCGCCGTTAGATTTTTGAAACACGTAATCCTTACCGGTAATGTTCATAATGCCGTCTTTGAGATAGAACTTCCACTTGTTCCTCGATCGGGTAATCTGAAATAAGAAACAGCCTGAATATAATGGAACTATTTAACTAACTGAATAAGGCATACTTTATCGTACTGACAGACAACTACGTTGTCTGTGTCGAACAAATCCGACGCATCTTCATCAGTAACGTCGTCCTCGCTGTTCAGTGGTTCTTCTTCCGCACCGCCATCACCATCCAGATCCTCGTCATCTTCCTTGTCGAGATCATCGTCATCGTCGTCTCCAATGTTATCGTCACTGATATCACTAGCTTCCTCGTCTGAAGTATCAACGGCACCGTCTAACTGACATTTGATTTCGATGAACGCTACGGGAAGATGGTTAGACATACTGTTTTTAGCTGAATATTTTGCAACTTACCAAGTTTGCGATTTCTTGATTTTCTCTTACAACATGTACTACTAGAAGAAGCAGAAGGAAAGACAGACGTTGTGCTGTGCGTCATTGTATTCAAAAATTGCTGATCCAATACATCGGTTAACGTAAGTGTTGGCACTTCCTTGTCATCTTCCCAGTTGGTATCAACATCAACGTCCAACATGTCGTAGGCACCATCCAGTTGCTTGTGGATTTGTATTGCATCTGAAAAGAAAAGCTTACGCTTAGTCATAGGCCCTGATATTTTGACTTTTAACCACATCCTCACACTCACTTATTGTGTTATTCTGGAGATATGAATTGACATGTTGCTGTAGAACGGACGAGGCAATCTGTGGCGGTAATGGCATAATTGAGGTAATGATCGGTCCCGTTAGCACTTGCTGCAATTGATTCTCCTGCAGGGCCGACGCTGGCACTTGGATTGTGAGCACTCGGGGTTGCGAGTTTGGTACATTCGGTTGTGCGGGTAATGTGATCTGAATGGCCACCATCTTGTTGGGATCAAGTGACGCTACGACAGCTGCCGGTTGAGCAGGAGGCTGTTGCGGTACGACGGGCTGTTGTATTGGATGCTGGGCTTGAGCTAGCGGTGGTGGTTGTGTCTGTAACATTTGCTGGTTGTTTTGTGTTTCGGCATGGCTGTTCGCGGGTTCTGGTTTAATTTGCTGCACGTTCGAAGCTGTTGAAGCGCTGTTTGATATTGCCTTCGTGGCACCGTTCTGATTCTCCTGGTTGGCTGCAGCAGCGGCCGCCGCAGCCGCCGCTTTGGACTTCTTCGTACCGTTGGCCTAGCGAGAAGTGAATTATTAGATTATGTTATATTAGGGTTTCCTATTGGAAATATGAAAGCCGTTTTGTTCGTGAAACATGATCACCATATATATGTTTCTTGTTGCACACGAATTATAATTTGTTAAACATTTGCTTTGGAAAGCGTATTGTATAGTGCCAAAATTAATCTTTCCTACTATAATCAGCAGTAGTTTACTCGATTGTATGTCGTTTCCCGGAAAATTGTTTCCCGGAATGTCATTTGCCGGAAAACCATTTCCCGGTATGTCCCATTTCCCGGAATACTATTTCCCGGAATGTACCATTTTCCGGAATACCATTTCCAGGAACGTACTTTTTTCGGCAATTTGTTATATTATTGAAATTTGAAGTACTTTGAGAACATTTGCATCTAGAATTATGCTGCTACTCAAGTAATTGTTTGGTTACCTTCTCACAGCTTGGGCCCTATTCTCACAGTCACGTCACCTAGACTAGAATTTCCTTATAGTCACTAGGTGACGTGACTGTGAAAATAGGGCCCCCTGTCTTTACTGATCATGTTAATGAATTTAAAGAAACTAATTCTCATGCATATGTAATTTTATTTGAAATCATTTTCAATCAATTGAAGGTACAGAAAACAGCTTATTCTAAAAAGAAGGCGATATCAAAGAAGGTTGTAATTTAATTTAAAATTAATAACATTTTAAAAATATACTATGAAAATTTTAAAGAAGGCAAATCCATTTTATTGTATTTATTGTATTTGAATCAATGAAATTCGAAAATTATTTCCATTGATTTGCTCTTGTTGCAAAGAAGGCTAATTCATATAGAAATTTTTAATACAAAGTGAAATTTAAAATAACTGAAGGCGTTTTTGGTGAGAATAAAAATCAATAAAAGTCCAAGAGTATTTTCAGAGAAACTTCATATAGATTAAAATAACATTCTACAAAAAATTCCAAAGAAGAATGCATATTTATAAGAAGGCAGTATCTCAGACAGATACTTACATTCACAATCTATAAAATTTCAATGGTTCCAGGAATATTTATAACTAAATTTTAGGAAATGTTTATATTTTTTCGTTACCTTTTACCTAATCTTCATGAAAATCAATCAACGTATTCAGATCATTTTTAGAGTACTAGTGATTGGTTATCATAAAAATATTGCCAACGTTGTGGAAAACACGACCTTTTCAATTTCAAAGATGGCCGCATTTCAAGGCGTTCTAAATTGATCGTTACGACTTTACACCATTCTAGAGTACGGTATAAGCATATTTTCTTTGTGTAATAAGGAGATGAATCAAGATCCCAAAAATGGGATTCATAATACGACCTATGCAGCACAAAAATATTAATTTCAAGTAATTCAGCATTTTTCCGCCTGTACGTGTTTTTAATCCGGGCCCGAAATCTATCTCCTGTAATGTTTGACCTAGTGTCAAAAACTAAAGTTTTTTTTGATTCCTTAGAACGATAGCAAGTTACTTACGTAGCATTTTTTCGCTATTTTAATTTTACGCGAAGCGCTGAAAATATCATTAAAATCAACACCCCATTATTTATAGAATATCTACCCGTCTTTCAATTTCATTGCTTTCGTTTATCTTAATCTTAAATTTACCGAAAATAGTCAAGAAAATTGATACAGACACCATTTATTCACTAAAATCCTCCGTACGTCGCTGAAGAAAATAATTTAGAATATTCTTTTAGAATATATTTCAAAGCTCGTGGTTTGAAAAGGGATTAAAAAAGATGGGTGGTAATGTCAGAGACATAACCGGAGTGAAGTAGAATACACTTTAGACCGGTAAATTCTGCTCTGGAATAAGCAATTTCTATGCGATTTTGTCGTCTTTTGCACATTCATAGTTTATTTGCAGTATTTTTGGAATTATCAAGTTGACAATTTGCAACATTCTTTGAAAATATTGTTGAACTTTTATGAATGAAGGCACGAAAACGAGCGTTTGACTGTTGTCCTACTACCAGCATCAGCGAAGTAGCCGATCAGCATTTTTCGCTGGCCTGTGTACTAAACAAACCGCTCGTAAGTCCACCGGAGGAAAGGCTCCCCGCAAGCAGTTGGCAACGAAGTCCGTGTAAAAGTGCCCCAGTCACGGTTGGCGTTAAGAAGCCTCATCGCTACCGAACAGAAACTGTCGCCCTGCGAAAAATTCATAGCTATCAGAAATCGAGCGGGACTAAATAGTGATCCAAAATAAACCACAAACCAACAAGTTCTTTTCAGGACCAGCCAATTATATTCCAGTAAGATGTAAATGAAATTTTCCATTGCCTTACAATCTCCTTCCCCCTTTCCTTCCGGCTTTAATTACTATCAATCTTGATGATGCTGTGCGGCGGGGGCACTAGTTTTTATTATAGTGGAAAATCTAGGTTTGCGCGTTTTTCCCAAAAGTTTTTTAGCTGTGCTGTTTTCAAGGAAGTTGTAGTTGAATTAAAAAAAATAGTTTATTTCTATTGTCAGAGATGGACCTTCCAACGAAAACTAGTTTGATTCGCTTGGAATCGAATTGTACGGACCAACCACTGCTTTCACAAAATCTGTAATTTTCAGTAATCGTACATTCTACACAACTAGTCACATTGATGAAATGATGCTTGTAATAACACAATTTCAATTCTATTCTTTGTAGATAAATTGATGGCCCTGAAAAGGGCCTTTTGTTTAGGCAGTGTTCGGAATTTACTTGGAGCTGGTGTATATGGTCACAGTTTTGGTGCCATCTGAGACGGCGTGCTTGGCCAACTCTTCTGACAGCAGCAAACGGACAGCGGTTTGAATTTCGCGGGAGATGCTGCAAACGAGCTGCTGCATGCTGATGCTGCAAACGAACTGATCGTGAACAACAGCATACTGAGTTTTTATACCTGACTACAGCACAATGTAAGCTCGTCCTTTTTGTGTTGTCCTCAATATGTGTTCTTTGTAGCTCCACCCCTTCGTTGGTCGACCACATATTTTTGCTAAAGAACAAAATTGAAATTGTGTTTCCAATACGGAGATTATCGAACACTCAGGGTAAAGAGAGTAATGTAATACGGCACCTTGGTAAAATGTTTGAGAATTGAAACCTTTTTTGAATGCGCCTAGTAAAAATGTTTTCCACTTTACTTCAGTTTGTTTCTGACCATATTTGCAATTTGCATACTGAAATAAATCATAACTTAGGGTTTAACCCAAATTGCTCTCCAGGGAGAAACAGTCCATGAAACAGAAAATGCAAACTTATTCTTTGAAATGATTTTGGTGGCCCTGAAAAGGGCCTTTTTTATAATGATACAAGTGAGTTCTACCTTTTCAACTTCCAAATCCATACAAAGTGCGTCCCTGCCGGTTCAGAGTATAGACGACATTCATTGCGGTTGGCGTGTTCAGTGTAGGTCACGGCATCTCGGATGACATGTTCCTGCGCACCATCAGCATTCGTAGATTAAATCGGAGATGCATTTTACACCACCACGACGAGCCAGAATGGCGGATTTGGTGATTCCCTGGATTTTATCACGAAGAACCTTGCGATGACGCTTGGTACGGGAACGCAAACATGATACCGCTCATTGTACCGTCAGGACGAGCATGTTGCTCGTGTGGTAAGCGAGCACCCACTGATTCAAAACAAGCTCGCGTGATTTGTATATATAACATTCCCGTATGTAATGAAACGCTTACATGCTCCTTTTTGACGGCTCTGCGTGAGATATGCTTGCAAATTGCGCATTTTCCTCGCTGTTTTCGAAGGATATTCTAAAAATCCTTGTTTTGGTTTATTTATAGCAGTCGCACTAATTCCGAAATTTAATACGAAATACGTGCACGAATTTCCGATCAGATAGTGCAAAAATATTGCGATTTCGATCAGTAGAACGGAAGATATTCGCATTTCAAACCTGGGAAAATTTCTCAGCTGAAATTTTTGAAACGGACCCCATATTGAAACGTTAGTAGAAGTATTCTACTTCAAAAAAGCGTTTGAAGTTTTTAGTATGCTTGGAGTTTACATAAAAACGATAGGACAGAATTGATAATATATACAATTAGGTATTCTGTTCACCTTCCATTTTCTGTTATATCATTTTATTTCAATTTTAACAAAAATTTCCAAATCTTAAAAATTCTACAGTGGTGTATTATGCTTTTCGCCGAAGATTACCATGTGACGGAATCGATCCAAAATAGTAAAAGAATTGGAAATATATTATTTTAAAATGAATTCGACAATTTTTTAACAAATATCAGGCAAAATATAGGGCTTCTTAGTCAGGAATTAGACGGTCATGAATTTATTCACCCCTTCACTACCAGCGGTGGGAAAATTTGGAAAGTATTTGTTACTATTTTGGTACCCATTTAATTTATTGATATCCCATCCATTGGGGTGCTTTTTATTCCCCACTCGATTTTTTAAATCCTCCCAAGTTTCTTTTTGGTTCAAAACCATATAGGGGAGAGTGAGGACACTTGATCCTTGGGGATATTTGATTCCCCTTCCATATCGCATAATCTAAACACAAAAAGTTATCACAATATAAAAAGAGAATGACATATTAAGTAGTTTATTATGTTTGAAAAACAAATTAAATGCATTGCATTTGTTTTGGGAAAGCTATATCATATTTTTGAAAATATGGGTTAAAATTCATCATGAAGATCTTTTTACGATTTTTTTTAATGATTGTATGAGTTCGTCGAACTAATTATTTATGAATATTTTCAACTATAATTACTTTATAAGGGCTTTTGTCTAGAAAAACACGTTTTTCGAATAAATAGTTACACAACTTCTACAAAAAAACTAAATTTTGTTCACCTCATACAACAGGTACCTTTGATCCCTGTAACACTGAGTACTCTTGATCATTAACTCTCACACACACTTCAAAAATATATAGGAATAGAAAAAATAACTTACATAAAGTATCTGACAGTATACATTGAACTTAAATGTTTGTTTCGCAAACAAATTTTGATATAAGTTACTGAAAGTTGGAAAAGGCAATCAAACAGCGCTGATTTACCGCAAATAATTGGCTTCACTTTATACTGGTGTTAAAGCTTCTCGTGCATCTAACAAGGTAGTCTTATTAGTTATTTTGTCAGGCTAGGTGGTTAGCTTAACTTTCGTTTCTATTAGTCATAGTGTGCTCTGTTTGTTTAGCCATAGTAGGCAGGGGATCAAGTTACCACACGTTTTACAAAAATTTCATTTTGACACGATTTTCAACAACTATTACATATTACTGAAAGGACATGGTTTTTGGATTTACATATTATTCACAGCTCTTTATAATTTAAATTGACTGTAAAATGACGATATTTGGAATTAAAATTTTCATTTCAATAAAAAATTATGTGAAAAAAACAAAAGTGGGATCAAGTGTATCCACTCTCCCCTAATGATCAATTTAAATAAATTTTCCTAACATCGCAGAATCGAAAAGATTAAGGCTCAAGTTACTTTCTTTGAGGATGTGTAAGAATTGAACGTTTAGTAGTATGCGTAGAAAAAATAGTGTACAGCTTTGCCGCCGATTTATCGTTATAAAGCATTCATTGAACTGTAAAATACGAAAATCAGTCGATTTATTAGATTATCAGGATGCAAATTATGCAAAATAGTTGGTGGAAAATCAATTGACCGGGCGGGATGGTGCTTTTGAAAAAGTGGCTGTAGTTTTTTCATTACGCAGTTGTGTTGTGCGCCCCAGGACAGTGTGGTGGTGGGACGAAAAAACACCGCCACTTTTTCACAAGCACCATTCGACCCGATCAATTGTTTTTCCACCAACTATTTTGCATTATTTGAACCCTGGTAATCTAATAAATCGACTGATTTTCTCCTTTTAGAGTTCAATAAATGCTTTATATGGATAAACCGGTGACAAAGTTGAATGCATTTTTTCCAACGCATACTATCGAGCGTTCAATTCGTGTAGACGCTCACCGAAAGTTCTTTGAACCTTAAATCTTTAAAATGACAGTTTTGCAATGTTGTCGCTATCTTGTTTTTTTACCACAATAACCGCTCAAAATAAAAATATTTTCAAGCAACTTTTCATGTTCTAGGTAAAATTTCGTACAACACAATTAGCTGCATAGCAGGTCTTCTAAAAATAAGTTTGGTCGGTGAGGTAGGAGTTTGTTTTATTTTCCGGGAAATTATACATTCCGGGATATGGTACATTCCGGGAAGTGGTATTCCGGGAAATGACGTACAATCTGATCAAAATAATATAATATGAAATATGCGCTCGTGATTTATATTAAAGTTCGCAAAATTTACGATACTATAAATAAAGCAAAAACAGATGTTTAGGAAATCCGTCAAAAACGACTAGGAAAATGCACAATTTGCAAGCCTATTTCAGGCAGAGCCGTCAAAAAGATACGTCTAAGCCTTTCATTATATGCGGGAAGTACAGGTCACCCATACTCGTTTTGTATCAGTTTATGCTCACTTGCCAAACGAGCAACATTTAGGCTGTATTGTCCAGATGGTACAATAAGGCTATGGATTTACGAAAACGTTGGAATATGAACACACTCGCATATAAGTGACTCAATCAAATACGTTTACATATAGAGGTACCGCATGTTCGTTTTAATCATTCGTTGCTCGAATATTAAACAAGCTGCATCATGGTTATATCGTCCGGACGCACAGTGGCACGCGAGTGCAAAACCCCAAAAATCAATGTCTTGTAATGCTTTTGTATATATTTATTTTATTTATCTCTCAGTTTGAAAAAAGGTATCTCAAAATTTTACTATAATCGGACGAAAAATGAATTTTTAACACGTCGTTGAAGCAAGTGATGTCGAGGATTTTTATTCAATTCAATTCATCAGAATTGTTAGTACCTTAGAATTTCAAATGGCGATATCTCAAGAACTACACAGTCGATTGGAGCAATTTTAAGTTCATTGGAAAGAAGAATGAATATGCTAAACTATAGATGTGAGATTTTTGTGCAAAACTGATTTACGTTTGTTCTGCATAAAAAACCCTATTGAAAAATTTCATATCATATCAGCAATTTATCTTTATACGTCTTCCAATTTTTGAGATGGTCTCCCATGGGTCACTTATCATGAATCTGACTCAAAATTTAGTGTAGTTTCAAGATATATAGGGCTCATTTTGCGCGAAGTTGGTATATCTATGTTTTTAAACATACCCATATGGAGACGCCCTGTAGCTCATAAATCTTACAAATTGGTTGCCTAAATCGTATCGTACTAGTTTTGTCAACCATTTCTGCTATCCGATGTGATTGGCTACTATGATTAATGTTCAAATTAACCCTTTAACGACCAACGCATTCAAATGGGTTTACATAAAAGTAGTCGAAAAAATGAAATATGGAATCTCAAAACTGATAGCAGAAATGGATTCAGCGAACCAAAATTAGTTAAAACTACAAGTTTTAGCCACATAGACCAATTTTTATAATTTTGTCACAACTTTGTATGAACAGGTGCCACTGTGGGACGGTACAACCGTTCGTGCACATGCAAAATTTCAAATCGAACAGCAAAATTCTCTAACATTTAATGAATTTAATGAAAGAGAAGTTTTTTCTTTCGTCTAATGTTGTGATTTATATTTGTATGTTAAACATAAATATTGTGAAGTGGTTTCAGTGGTGGTGACTACATACATTTGTGTATTCTATATTTTACAACGACTCTCCTCCATCCCACCAAACGACAGAGTTGGGCAGAAGAGGCCAAGATTAAACATTGCACGGAAGAAAAATTGTTCCCAAAATCATGAATAAAGTGCCGTGAATTCTAAAACAATCACGCATTTACGTTATGAAAACAGGACCCCAAACAAAAATCATGTGTTTTATAATTATGTCCAATTTCCCTTCAGTAACGTCTGCATAACGCTTTTACTAGTGGAAATATTTGTTTTTGCTTTGTGAACCTCACTCATGGTTTCCGCCATTTCATTTCTAATTTGATTTTCAGTACGCGAACTACTTCACAACTTTATGAACATTATTCATAAAAGATAGGTTGGCTCATGACGTTTTTTATAAATATAAGAACCTTTCACAAAACCAAAATATTCTGGATATTTTTGCGTGAACTATTTCACGAAATTCGGAATTTTATTCATAAATCCATTCAATCCTCGTAAACTAATTCATGATCTTTACTATATTAGTCACGATCAAATAGTCGAAATAGTTCACAAAACCATCAAATATTATTCATGTATTCGTAAACTGATTCATGATTCGTAATATATTAGTCACGATCCAATATCCGTGCTCGTGAAATAGTTCACGATATCACGAAATATTATTCATGTATTCGTGGACTGGTTCATAATTTCTAGTACATGATTTACAATCTATTTTGCACGCTGGTGATATTTAGAAGATATCCCTAATCATTTACAATTTCATGCAACATGGTAATGAAATTTTCACGTGAACTTTCACAAAATTTGGAGTATTATTCGTGAAATAATTTTTGTTCCATGCACTTTTTCACACAACTCGTGACAAAAATATCTAAAATCGTAACTAAGATCCTGAAATCATGAACATGAGTCATTCTACTCATGACTAAAATATCACGATAACGTAAATAGAAATTCCAAAGATTGCGATTAAGATCCAGAAATCTGCCAGAAAAACCCGATAGCAAACTTACGAATAAAATAGCGCGGTAACGTGATCAGAAAACACAAGAATTGCGAATAAGCTCTTGAAATCATTAACAAGAATCATAACAAAAACCAAACATGTCCAGGGAACAACAACGGTAACCCAACTAAACATTCAAATGTAACGCGATGTATATATTCGGGACGAACTATTTTTTTGAAGTTTCATGAATACGAGGTTTATTATTCATAATTTCAGGAACTTGGTCACGGTTTTCGTAGAGTTGTTTACGAAATCGTGACCTTTTGTTCATGAATTTATGAACGGATTTTTTTTCCGTGTATGTAGTACGCCATGAACAGATTTTTTACACTCAAACTTGGATTTATCATCTAAGAACATGTACTATGACTAAAACTCAATCATTCTTGGCGCCACACCACTGATTAAGTAGTCTATTGTGACAAAGCGACAATTAAGAATAAGAATGATTACGATTTGAAAGAACTAGGAAGTAATATCGTAGTTTGAGAATGCAGTAAAGGACACTTAACAAAACATATTATGTACCTTAGAATGTGACACCGACTGCAGATGGTTCACGATAGCAGCAGCAGCAGCACATCCATGAAACAAGAAAAGATTAGAAACAAATCGTTTGATTTAGCTTAATCTTACTTCCAGCGGTAAATACGACACAACCGGTAGCGAAAGTATATCAATCGAATGATAATGTAATTAACATAGAGCCTCGAACCGTTGCTCAAGCGGATCTGGCCGCTGCTTACCTTCGTGCTGTTGGCTAAAATTGACGGTTGGTGCTGATCCTGTGGTTCCGGTGCCGTTTCTACAGCCTTGCTTGCCATCAGCTTATTAGTCCACACATGTTTCATCTCTTGCAGTACCTGTTCGTCGACGCCCTCGTCCAGGAAGGCATCGCGTACTCCAGCAATGACGTCATCGATAACGGTGTTGTAAAGTTTTAGCTGTGGAAAAAAACAAATCGAAATAATACGTGTTAAGGGGCCATACACTAATTATGTAAGGGCATATGGGGGGAGGGGGAGTTTCAAAGTATCTTACAAATTCTTATCTGAGGGGGGGGGGAGGGTTCGTGCTTTCTTACGTAATATAATAAAACAAGTATGAAAAATGAAATCAATAACAAAAATATTCTTTTCATAAGAAAAGAAACTATTTATTATTTGTGCCATAAACATTTGTATTGTATTATTGTAATGAGCGCATATTTTACGTCATTGTCAAGGAAGGGTGGACTTCAAATTGCAGTGTACTTCAAATTTTTTTGAAAATTTCTTGTTGGCCGAATAGTTTCAGAGTGTAAACTGTATTTTACTTCAAGAAAATTCGAAGATAGCCATGAGAGAGCTACGCGTACGATAAGCGTTATAATTGGAACTCAGAATTAATTCACACCAGAAGAGGTTATATATTATTTTCAGTTCTGCATCACAAGAAAATAGATTCAAAGGATGTGGAATATAGCGAAGCAAATTTTGTGGACCAAATCGGAGTTTCTGAATATCTCCCAAAAGTTATTCTGCAATTTCTATAGGGCGAGATTACGATGCAAACAAAATCGCTGCAGATGAGTATAGTTAAATTTTGTCCTGAATTTTCTTGGCTTAGTTTTAAAAGTATCGTTTTCGCTATCGAACAATTTAATGAATTAACAATATTATTTTTTAATTACATCAATCATGATAAGATCTTATGTAGGGGGAGGGGGAGTTCACCAAAATCTTACAAACTCTTATCTGGGGAGGAGGGGGACGTTGAAAAGTTCTAAAAAAAGCCTTACGTAATTATTGTACGGCCCTAAGATGTTTTGAATCAGCTAATCGTTGAATGTCCAAGCTGCTTTTGCAGTGCTAAATAGTTGGATCATACCACTTGATTGTACAACGGGACTGTGGCACCAAAGTTTTGTTTTATCTAATTCTTTGCAATTAGGCAACACCGTGAGAGTATTGATAATCATCGGAAAAAGAATGATTTTTGCCAAATATTTCAAGCTCATTTTTCCGTTTTTTATCCCTTTATTGACAGCTAGGGCCCGAGGGTGGTGGCGGGTTTCATACATTCTTGACCTGACGGATGAAGCGATGGTGCCGTGAACACAGGCAACGCAGATATCGGGTATCGATCGACGATCATTGATGCTAGAGACGCCTTGATCAATTCACTGAGCCACTCCCCGAAACCACGAAAATGGGGAGCGGATTGTGGGTTAAAGAATCAATTCATATTCTAGTTGGCTAAAGTCTTCGCCAGCTGTCAGGAAATTAGTTCCGTCGTCAGAGCTGATTTTGATCGGTGATCCACGATGTGCGAATAAACTGACGAATGACCATTTTGCAGGATTCCGTACTCAATGAATAGGTAACTTCCTAATGTCCGTTAACACCGTGAGGCACGTAAATGGGACGCTTGGCGCAGATTGAAATGACATGTTCTGCTTTTGAGATGTACTTCCCCGGTTACCAGACGAGTACTTGTAATTATTGCGTGCGACTTTGTATGTATAAGTTAAATTGTGAGTCCTACTGTGGTGGTGTGTGCGTGGAAGGTGTGAGTTTTAGCGTTCGAGTCTAGCGAGGCCATTTTTTATTGGTCGAATTGAAGGCGTAAATCTACGCTGCTATGACGCAACCGACTCATGATCGCGCGAACACGGACGTTTGTAGGTTCACTCTTGGGATCGCGTTAGTAAATTTATAAGTGCTACGCCGTTAACTTAGTCACTTAGTTTTCGTGTTTGCGAGATCGTGGGCGTAGGTGTGCGTAGATAATCGCGAAGTACTCGAGCGTTTGAATGTTAACGTGTTTTTCGCTTACGTGTATTCCTGAATGATCGCTTACGTGTATTCCTGAATGATCGTGCGCGGGCCGCGAATCTGACGCTTAATTTTTAGTGTTTGGTACAGATGCTCATGTCACTAGAGTTCCCGGTCATGTCGTCATGTAACGTGTTGTCTAGTGAATATGAGAGTCATTTTTTAATTGGTCCAACTGAAAGCATGATTCTAGGTTGCTAGGTCTGAGGGAAGAGCCTTCCGGACGTGATCGATTCATGATCGCGTGAGCGGTAGATTAATGCTTCAGGGTTGTTACGAAAGACTACAAAATAAAAACGCGCCAAATCCGCGCGAGATTCAGCGCGGTTCTCATACCAAATGAATGTTGCCTATACATTTTCAAAACTTGCAAGTTTTCATTTTTAAAATTCTAAGGAATTTCTCATGTCATGTCATGTGTATCTTTAATTAATAAGTTAACTAAATTGTGCCTTAAAATACTCCTAGCTTTCAACAACAATTATAACCTAAAATATTTTCGACAAAATGTTGTCGTTATTGAAAATTCTGATTGCCTTCTTCTGACTGCGCCTTCTGATCGTGCATCCACATGCTTCTCATTCGACTGGCGAACGATGAATTAAGCTCTTAGTACAAAAATGCATGCGAAACTAACATAACTTCGCAATATTAGATTAGATTAGGCGCACTCTATTGATGGCTATGCCTCAAATAGACTTTCAAATTTCGGAGTTTCCGCTTCATTTTTGAAAGGTTTTGTTATCTATAGTCAAAAAAATTAATGCAGAATTGGTAACTATTTTTCCAACTGAACACTGCAAATATAATGTAATTCCGTTCAGTAAAATGAAAGTTACTGACATTCAAAAACTTTCCTTCCTATTTCTTTCGATTTTTTTAAAAGGGGCCTTTTTTTAAAGTAAGTTATAATCACGACAAAAGAATATGAAAAACTTGGATCAGATTCCCCAAAAGTTACTAGTAATGATGGCATTCTTTTTAATAAATGCATGGTTTTTGTGAACTCAGTTGACTACATAACTTAATTTTTAGTGTATGGTTCAGATGCTAGAGGAGAATGAATTCTCCCATTCCATTATACTGCCTAGTTATGTTGCCATAAAACGTGGCGTCCAGTTTATTTTTCTATTGGCGCAACTGAAGGCATGAGTTTGATGCTTGAGACCGCATTTGCAAATTTAAATGTGCTAAAACGTTCACTTAATTATCGATACTCCAATGAAAGCAAAAAAAGATAAAAATTTCGCTAAAATATATCTCAAACAACTTACATTTTCAGTTCTAGATCACTGACTGCCTACCGAACTTTCGTTGACTACATTAACCACCATAGACGGTTCCGGAAGTTCCCGGGAAGCGGTCATCTTTCAAAATTAACAAACTCACAAACTATGATAGCTATATTATCCCCCCAGATGTCTATAAAATGTCGTACGTATCGCTTATAACTTATATGGTGCCAGAAATATAGACAACCGTTCGGCCACATATGAAATTCCTATTTCTCGACAAACATATGATTACGGCCTAAAAGCCAACTGTCAAAATCTACTTTGAATGGAAATTCCGGACAAACCGTTACGCGACAATCACAGATGTTTATAGTAACCGAAAGAGAACAGTTTTTTCTTTCATAAACTGTTGTGAACTGTGTTCGGCTAGTAACGGTTTGTCCGGAATTTCCATTCAAAGTGGATTTTGACAGTTGGCTTTTAGGCCGTAATCATATGTTTGTCGAGAATTTTATATATAGTTGTCATGTTACGTATAATGTTATATATACATTTGAAAATTTACAATGAATATAAACAACGATGAAATCGTAGTATTCGTGATTGGGAAAGGCACAATTATACTGCTAGGTGGATTAAAACAGTTTTTTTTGTAAAATTCGCTCAATTTTCTTCAAAATAATAATTTTTTTTATTCTGTTTTGTGTGGTTCATCGACAGGCTACACATACTGTGCATTCTCAATTCGTGGATTAGTTTTTGAATTATCGTGTTCGCCAATTTGAAAAACGCGGTTTCGAGAAAAACGCTATTAAATGGTGTCACTCATCAAAATGCATCACGGAAAAAAGGCTGTAGAAAATTACCCATTGGGTATTTTCTCTTAAAAATTTGGGTAGAAGTAGCTTAGAGTGTATTGTTTACAGTGTATTTTTAGCCGATAGTTTATCGAAAATTGTTACCGATAGATTGAAATCTACGTGCGTTAGAGCAAATATGCGCGGGGAATGCATGGCTATATAAAACAAAAGAATTTCAGTGTGACCACCAACCTTGCGGGAGGCTATTCTACAGGTTCAATGCTAACAATTCAGCGGATAAAAAATATGTCGATTTTTTGCCCACTACACTAGACACCCCCCTTAAAGCAGTTGTCTGTCGATGGTAATATTAATAATTAGCATATTATGCTAATGTTGGCGATGCTTTTCTAAATGTAATTTTTATTGTTGGTATAAATTATGTTAATACCATGTTTTTTTTCTAAAGCATCTTTGGTTAAACCTTATAATAATATAACAATGAATTTGATTCCTATGTGTCTTTAGTGGGTAGAAACTAAAAAAATGCTTACGCCCAATTTGCATTCCAGTCGTGATTTCGCCCTTCAGCAACCACCATTTGCGAAAGGGCTAAACCGTGAATATAATTTTCAGAAGGGCGTGGTAAATGGGCTAAACCAAAGAGAATAGTGAAAGAGACGAAGAGTGAAAATCAGTCAAAACGGCAACACTCCCTTTATGATGATTTCAACACTAGAATTTTGGCAACCGCTTCTACACTTTAAATGACTCCTATTATATTTTGAAAACAAACCGTATGTCGATCGATGGATTTGTTTATCAAACGATGTGCATTTCGAAACAAAGAGATGAAATAATTCTAAAGCATATTTTTACTCATACATATACTCTAGAATGCACCTTACAATCACGATTGAACTAAATTCTGACGAAAATTCAAATTTCTTTTTTGATAGAAGTACAATACTTATCTCCTCTAACTCAGGCATGAGTAATGTTTATTTACATTGCACGATTGGTCTGCTCAATAAGGTATTTTTGGCTTCACACTATTCGTCTCTTTCCCTATTCTCTTTGGGCTAAACTGACTCTGTCTTGCTGGGTAGGGCTGGGTAAATAGGCGAGCTTGACAGGATATTTTTTAATAGGGCTCAGCAAATGGGCGCATAGGAACCCAATGCAAATGACGGGGCGCGTGCTTCTTTTCTTCAAAATATATTCTTTTCATGAAAATATCGAAATATTCGAATGTTTATGTGCAACAACCACCGAGTAGACATGATCACAGTAGATCTTAATTATCATTTATATAATAGAACCGCCGTTTACAGAATAATTTTGTGAATAATAACCATTCGCCCCTGTTCTGTCAAAAAATGTTAGTTTAGCCTTTATATTCCATATGAGAAGAAGCGCCTAAGACTAAATATCGAAGAAAATGAATGTTTCGCCATTTTGTTTTCTTTAATTATAAATCGATCTATAAACTATTTTAACTAGTTTTCAACTGAATCTTGTAGTATTTTAGTCGCATAATGCCATAATAGCGAAAACGCAGTTTGTTTACGTTTGAGATTTAAGCCCTAATGAAAAATCTATGTCGAAATGTCTATTAAAACCAATAGATACATAGTCTCTTCAACAAAGTTATTTTTTATTATATTCCCTACAACTTTTCTGAATAGTTTTTTTTAGTCAAAACCATTTTAATCACGTTTAAACTAAATACAGCGAAGACCTGTTTTTATCAGCCCCTTGGAGAATTTTAGGCAATAAAACGGGGACATTGACAAAATCGGGACATATATTTTTCTTCCTTTTTAAGAATCCGAAGCTCTTAAAATATTCTCCTTTAGTTCCCCCCATTCCTGATTATTTAGCTTAAATTTCCGTTACGAGGGTTTGACAGCGCAAAATTAAAAACATTGAAATTTTTATTTTTGCTTATTTCGGTCCTGTATGATAAGAAAAATATGCTCAAGAAAGGATTTACTCGAATTCAACTTGGTTCGTCTGCTAGTGTCCATCAAACTACCAACATCAATCTTAATAAGAAGCTGATAAAATCGGGTATTCGCTGTAGCGTAGTTACGTGCACATGCACATGTTTATGGATTGCAGGTCGATTTTTTAAACCAGCTCATTTTATTTAAATTTTATTTAAATGGATGGATTATGGATTGTAGGTCGATTTTTTAAACCAGCTCATCTTATTTAAATATTTCTATAAGCGATTTGAGATGAATATTGGGAAAATAAAACTATATATAAACAAAATAACGTGCATTTGGTACCTTCTGATTACAGACACTTTGTCTGTACTTCTGACTAATTTATAGCGTTTTCGTTTTTACCTGGTGCTACACCGGTAAAGTGCAAAAAAGAGACCGAATGATTACACCCAAGTTTGAATGAGTGTAGCACCGACTACACCGGTGTAGTGCACTGTCAAAAACGAAAAACGTTTTGTCAGCATAAATAGCACGCAAGAGATGTACAACCAGACAGTTTGCCCCACACTACCCAATCCCTTTAATTAGAATGAAACATATGTTTTGGCCTCCCAGGAGACGGCAAGCAATGAAAGGGCAGCACTCTTAGACTAAATCACTTGATCAAGAATGGATCTTTAAAGATAATAGTAACCCCAAACATAACTCACCACCGATGTTTGACTGAGTGCCATTATGAAGATGATGGCTCGTCACTTGTGATCCTGACGAGCTCGGATACTTTGAACCGTAGTAATCAGATGAATCCCTAAATATGTCAGCGCCTTTAAATTTCAACCAAAGAATTATTTTGAATTCCGGTGATTCAAATCATTCATGAAGCGCGTGATCCGAGTGGAGCAGGTTTCCCGAACATGGGACGAGGAAGAGACGTATAGAGCAGGAGATGAAAAATGGAAAATATTTGATCACACAAAATGACTTTTTTCACTTCGTAACAATTTGATATCTGCGGAGGTTGTCCCGAGGTTGGATTGGAAACGCGTGTCACCGTGAAGCGAAATCTCACTATTCTAGCGCTCCACAAAGATTGTCCATACGAGAACAAGCAAGTTCTACGTAGGTCGCAAGGAATAGATCCCAGCGGCAATATTGTGCGGCAGAGGTTTCGCCACAGCGCAGTGAAAAAGCGAAACCAAAATTTAACGACACGACACTTTTCCTTATATACGTTTCGAACTGATCTGGTACCGTCGAGCAACTGTACTGACCAGTGGGAGAGGAAGCAAGAGGCACCGATAGTGTTGTTCTCTTTATACACCAAGGTATCTTAAAAGGGTGGGATATTTTGCATAAGAGAAGCGTTGCCAACAATGTTTTCAGAAACATTTTCTCTTGGTTCAAAAGAATTACATTTTTAATTTAATTTACTCATTAAAATAATTAAATTCAAAAATTCAATAAACGATATTTGAAGAAAAAACATATGCATCATACCTTTCACTAAAAATTTTAATGAATGTTAATTTTAATAAATGTTTCAATGATTGTTTGTTGTTCAAATTTTAGTTATTAAGGTTTGAATCTATCCACACACAGAAAAAAAATGTTGGTAAAAATAAGAGTTTTTCACTCTAAGCAAAAAACAACCAAGGCATACTCTTAGCTTAAAAATAAAACTTTTGTTTTGAGTAGTATTCTTCATTTGATAAAAAGGAAAACTTTTACTTTGATTATTATTCTTGATTAATTTAAAAGTTTTACTTTCAACCTAATAGTTGGCGTTGGTTGTTTTTTGCTAAGAGCGGAATACTCTTACTTTTACCAATATTTTTTTTCTGTGTGCATGCCTATAGGGGCAGAACCGAGGGACTGCCCATCATGATCATTCTTAGGGATAGACCGTTCCTACATCAAATTATGGTCTTGTCAATTTTAGTCTTGTCAAACTGCAAATAACGTGAAAACCCAAGATAATTAGGTTTTACACCAATAGACATAACCTCGCAAAATGAGCCGGATGAACTTCGTTTGACAATTCTCGGTGGTTTGTTTACATGGGAGTTGCGTGAGTTCCAATGTAACAAGTGGGCACCCGTTGCACTCGCACTCACGCAACTGACAAAGTAAACAAACCACCGAGAATTGTCAAACATGAACTTCATTCATCAAAAGTTCATTCGTGTCGTCATCTTGTTGAACTCAATAGCAGATAAGGCATACGCATACGTAAAGCAAGAATGTTGGTTTTAAGCGGACCATACACGGGACAAGAATATTGTTAATAAAAATATTGCCAAGACTGCTTCAATACGTCAATCCCATTTGATTTCTACATGATCAATATTTTCAAGATACCCTTACACGATCAATATATTGCTCAATAATCGATTTATTGACAATATTTCTGCACGTGTAGGGTCCGCTTTACGATTGGCAAGATTGATATTACGTAAATACTGCTTCATTTCGTAAAAAAGGAGATTATTAAAAACGATTATTAAAAACGAATTATTTCAAACATAAAGTTTTGAATATAGAAACTAGAGCTTTCAGCCTTTTTCAGCTTCTCAAGGCGTTTGACAGCAGTCATATTATTGTACACACATGCATACACCTTATGCAGATTATCTTGAATCTGTTTTGTGTTTGGCAAATCTGCGACTCTTCGTATTCTTATGCGGATACGCTCTTCTTCCCTCCCGAGCTCGGGCAGAACACTTGTGATGCACAGAGATGCCAGATTCTTTTTTTTTTTTTCAAAATTTGAAAAAATTTCACTAAAAATTTGTATTACAGACATTTAATGTCTGTAATACAAATTTTAAGTGAAATTTTTTTCAAAATCGTTCCGAAAAGATCAAATGCAAAATATTTAGAAATAAAAAGATCGATTTTAAAAAAATCGCATCGACATCGCCCATTCCTTCCAATGAGTATATACAGGTATGGCGAAGAGGGCTCTTTGGAATTCGTAAGATGAATCTTACATGAGTGGTGTGAGTGATCATAGAATAAATCGACTTGCTTTCGTCATACCGTTCGTACCGCTTCAGGTAACTGGCATCCCTATCTCCACATACAGAGTTTGACAATAGGCAACATCGTTTTTCAACCGATCGATGGGGGTCAGTTTGACAACGTCAAAATCGCTTAAAATGTCATCAACAAACAATAGTAGCAGTAAACAAAGGAAAACAATGAACACTTTAACTGATTTGATGTAAACTAAAGGGCTCCTCGTTCGTATTAAAAATTAATTTCGTTCATTTTGTTACAAGCAAAGTTCTTATGTTGGCTACGAAAATATGACGTCACGTCACCCTCTTGTACCGCTTCCATTGAATTGTGTGAACGCTATGACGTCGACCCGATGTGCTTCTGGATTGTTTACATATTTTTGGTTGCCAATACCAGCAAACCGTGTGTTCTGCCAGATCTATATATACAAAGAGAATAGGGAAAGAGACGAATAGTGTGAAGCCAAAAATACCTTATTGAGCAGACCAATCGTGCAATGTAAATAAACATTACTCATGCCTGAGTTAGAGGAGATAAGTATTGTACTTCTATCAAAAAAGAAATTTCAATCGTGATTGTAAGGTGCATTCTAGAGTATATGTATGAGTAAAAATATGCTTTAGAATTATTTCATCTCTTTGTTTCGAAATGCACATCGTTTGATAAACAAATCCATCGATCGACATACGGTTTGTTTTCAAAATATAATAGGAGTCATTTAAAGTGCTGCCTGTAGAAGCGGTTGCCAAAATTCTAGTGTTGAAATCATCATAAAGGGAGTGTTGCCGTTTTGACTGATTTTCACTCTTCGTCTCTTTCACTATTCTCTTTGTATATATACACCCAGTTAAGCTCAGCCGGAAATGAACTGGAATTCTGGCTGGTTCCAGTTCGTATTCCGGCTCCAGTGACACAACCGATTCTAGTTAGAATCGGTTGTGTCACTGGAGCCCGTGTACGAACTGGAACCAGCCAGAATTCCAGTTCAATTCCGGCTGAGCTTAACTGGGCAGCATTGCATTTTTACTGCCTGACAGGGATGCCAGGTGCACAGATTTATCTGTGTTTCACAGATTTGCAATATGCTGCACAGATTGCAAAAACTGCACAGATTTCCACAGTTTTCTCAATTTTTTACCTTGCGCTAAATTTTTGTCTCGCTCGAAAGCAAAGAAAAAGGTCGCCACATCTTGGTTTCAAACTAATTTGTACGTTTTCCGTAACACAGACACAGATTTTTAAATGGCCCGCGCACGGATTTTTCAAAATATCACCTGGCATCCCTGCTGCCTGATGTCATTTTTATCAACAAAAATAAACGGCTGTTTTGCAAATAGTAAACACTGAAAATTAAAGTTACTGAGGAATAATTTATCACGTTTACTATTTAAGTGAATATCCACATTCAGCATATTGTCTTTAAATTCTGGGAAGTGCTCCTTTAAAATGGATGTATGTCGTGTTTGTTTGGTAGAGGAAGCTGATGTGTTTCTTTCCTTGTTCTCCAAATTGGAACAGGTTTCCATTGCAGAAATGATGAGTTATTTCACCGGATTAGAGGTCAGTCAAATTGTAATCCATCTAGTTTTGCAATATATTTTCTATCTCCCGCTTAGATTGCGAAAGGTGATGGGCTTCCGCGTTTCATATGTAAAGAATGTTCTGAAGATGTGGTCAAATCGTACAAAATTAGACGGAAATGTTTGGATTCGGATCGAACGCTTAGAAGTATATTGGAAAAGAGTCGTGAAAAGTGTGTATTTAATACTTCGGCATGCATGCCAACAAACTAATAAATTCATTTATTCTAGTATCAAGGTTGTAGAATTGTATCTGAAGAAAGAGGTACTAAAAGGAAATTCCGATGTAGAATCGACCGAGATTAATAAGTTGTCATATATATCTGCTGATGTTATCAAAAATGTTGCTGAAAATAACAAACTGATGAGTCTATTTGATCCACAAGATCATACCGCTGATAACCAGGAATATAACGAGACAGTAACGGAAGAAATAGAAACACTGAGTGAAGAAAATTTGCAAGAGGAAGGCAGCGAATCTGTTAAAAAGGAACTAATAACACCTGCGCCTCTAGATGCTGACTGTTCGGATAGTGCTGCGGAAGATGAGACCCAGTATACAGCGGACAATTTTTCTGATGCTGATCCTTCCCAAGGAGATAAAAAAGAAAATGAAGAATACGAGACATTGGAACATCCTACGGAAGAAGAATATGAGTATGCCGAATACTTAGAAGTTGGCCAAGAGACAGTTGAAGAAGTTCAGTATACAGTTGAAACGGATATTGGCGAAGAGCAAATTGTTCTTGTTCAAAGACTTGACGAGCCGTTGCATGAAGGCAAAATCATTTGCTGTGGATGCGAAATGCATTTTGCTGAGTCCGGAGATCTGCAGCAGCATTCGATTGACCAACATAAGAAAATGAGAATAAAAAATAACGCCAAGCCGTTCGAGTGTCAGGTATGCTTCAAACGGTTTGTCAGCGAGAAACGTTTACATTTTCATCAAACGTATGTCTATCGAGAAAAAAACCACGTGTGTGAACAGTGTACAGCTCGGTTTACATGTCGTGGGTCCTTATTGAATCACATGAAAACGCATGCGGATCGAACATATACTTGTGAAACCTGTAACAAATCCTTCTATACAAGCAGTACGTTGCAATCGCATCGCTTGCTGCACTCTGACTTGAAACGATTCCTGTGTACCGAACCGGATTGCTCTAAAAGTTTCCTTCGGAAATCAGACCTTCACATCCACTTAGTTTCCCATTCTGACGAGCGCCCCTTCGTGTGTGAGATTTGTTCCAGCCGGTTTAAATCGAAGGCCCATCTCGTTCATCATGGTAAAGTTCACACTCGGGAAAAACCTTACAAATGCAATAAATGTGAAAAATCGTTCGGAACATATTCCGCCCGAAATGTTCATCAATTGGCGCACGAGGGCATTCACCCATACAAGTGTAATTTCTGCGACAAAATATACCAACGCAATACAAAATTGCAGGTTCATATCCGTCGCATTCATACTGGCGAACGCCCTTTTGCATGTGACATATGTAAAGACACACGGTTCTATCAAAATTGGGAGTTGACTGCACACAAGAAGAAGGTCCACCAGGCTGAAAACATTACTGTATGCAGCATCAAAGAGGAATTAGTTGACGAGGAAAGTTCTCTAGCAAATAAGGCAAAGAGAATGAAGCCGTGAGTTCTTGACAACTGGATATTTGCCAGTTGATTCAATTTCTGAAAATATACATTTTTAATGAATTTTCTATGTTTTACTGTACACTAACCTTATCACTCTAAACTGTGCTTAGTAAGCACTTCTTAAGGCGTTGGTAAGGGTCCGTTCATATACAAAAACCTTCGATTTTGAGCCCGTCCATGGACATATGTAGATTATTCCTGATCCTCTACCTCCCTATCCGCACAATGTCCACGCAGTTTCGTGTCAATTTAATTTTTAACGGGGACCGTCATCGGGGGCGATTTCATGCCACGGGGGACACATTACACCAAGATTAGAAAATGATATTTGAGCTTGTAGTTCAAATTTTGTTATTTTTTAACAAAGGCAAAACATTCGTTGGTTGAACTTACGTAAGCCACTGATAACTGACATGCAAGTAAAGTTTTCAACTTGTGTAAGAAATAAAACTGTCGGTTTGAAATGATAACAGCAAGTAGCAACTTGCCACTGGCCGGCGCAACGATCGGCCAGCAATCTCTATATGGCACTTGTGTGCAAACTTGAATACAATGGTGATTCATGCATGCAAACCTGTATGGGATGGCAACATTCAACGTATTTTCATTTGAATGTGAAAAACCTGTGTAAGTTTTTCGGGAAAGTTGCGTCTAGCTTATATGTATGTTCTCTGTGCTTAAGCTCAAATATCGCACTCTAAATTAGGTGTAAAGTAACCTCCGTGGCATTAACTAGCCTCCGATGACAGTCATTTCATAAAAAATCAATTCCAGTAGAAAATATTCCAATGTGTTAAAGGGTGTACGGAATCAGATTGCACCACTTTCAAATTGTTGTACTTTTTTCATTAGGTATGTTCTCGTGATTGTGTATCGTTCACATTGAGTAAGATTCGCTGGCAATTGTGTAACCGTCGAGAAAATGAAGTCGAAAGAACATCAGTAGCGTAAACTAATTTGGCGCACGTACCTAGAAATTCGGATCTCTCATCGTGCTATTAGCAAGAAGCTGGGAACGGTCCAATCTTCGGTAAGTCGCGTTTTCACAGAAGGAACGAAAAAAGTGTCCAAAATGGATCACAGTATTGTGTGAAGGATCTCAAGCAAAACTTTTGCGCAAAACGCAAAAAAACGCGAAAGACGTACAAAGTCCAAAAGGCGCCGAATCGCGACGAATACAGTGTCTCGTCATGAATGACGAGACTTATGTGAAAGCAGATTTCCGACGGCTTCCTTTTCTCCACTGTGAAGTCCCGTTTCAATTTTTTTCAAACATTTCTTCACGATGATTTAGTTGGAGCCCTAAAGCCCTGCCGTCTTTTTATTTGCTCTGATCCCAAGCCCAGATCGTTGGGATAATTTGATCAAAGATGCCCATTTTCATCTAAAAGAAGTTGTTTTAAGAAAATTCACGAAACTTCTATTTTAAACTGTGAATTCCCGTTCCATTTTCACCTAAAAGACGCTATTTTCAAAAAATTCACGAAATTTTGGTTTTAAACTTTAAAGTCCCGTTCCAATTTTTTTCAAAAACTTTTTTTACATTGAAGTGGTTGGAACCCTAAATCTCTACCATCATTTCAGTTTGTTCTGCTCTCAAGCCCAGTTTTTTGGGAAAATTCGATCTAAAATTCCCATTTTCACCTAAAAGATGCTATTTTTCAAAGGTTTTAACACAGAGAACAGACATCCATGATCGAACAAAAATATTTAAAAAACGTGTGTAAACATTTGAATTAATATACGAAAAACACTAGCGCCGCCACACCAACCTATCCCAACTATCCGTCAAATCGATTCTGGAACCGGTTCGAAATCCTGGATGGATTCAGCATAGAATCTAGCTCAAAGAAATCAACCGATTCCGACTCTATCGGTTGACGCATTTGAGCTGGAATTCATGCTGGAAGTACGAATCGGTTCCGGACTAGTATGACTGGGTAGAGGAATAACCGCTGTCAATTCTGTCGCACTCAGCCACAAAAAAACATGACGACAGTAGCGCACCTGGTTTAGATATCCAAACTACCTTCGAAACCGTTAGAGATTTTACACAAGCTGAATGCTGAAGATGGACGTCTGTTCTCTGTGGTTTTAAAGTGTGAAACCCCGTTCCATTTTTTTTTTTCAAAACTTTCTTCACGACGATTTGGTTGGAACCCTAAATCCCTGCCATCTTTTTATTTGTTCTGCTCCCAAGCCCAGTTCGATGGGATTTGTTTTTCAATCATAGGGCATCACAATAAACTTTTCGAATTTCGAATCATTTTTTCAAAAATTGCTAAGTCCCTGGGACTAAAAAAAAATTTAAATTTGTTTTCGCCATTTTTTTCGTTCTGCTTTTTTTTTTTTTTTTAATTTTGTTTCGCAGTGTTACTTACAGACGCATAGCACGTAGGTCCATTTCGGCCTTTGACGTGAATAGCAACCACCAGAGCAACAATTAAAAAGTAGTTTACCGTTGGAAAGGTTTTGATAAGTTATTCCAGGATTGCCGTTTAGCGCTAAAATTATCGATTATGAATAATTTCGACCGATTTCTTGCAAATTGTTAGGTCCCTTTCAAGCGATTAGTTTACTCGCCAGTACATCGAAACTGAAAATAAATTACAGCAATAAAAATGATACCAAGATTAGTTTCATTGAAATTGAAACTGATCTTGGTAACTTTCGATCACCTTGTGAGTAAAATGCGATGTTTGATTCTGCGATTAACCGCTATTGCGATTCTTCCGCCGAATCAAACAATTCGATCAAATTGATGTATAATAAAATTAGAGTTACTTTTCAATTTTATAATTGGATTTAAAAAAGTTTCGGTCGCAACAGCAATAGTATGTATATTATGTACCCTCAAGAAGTTGAAGTCTTAGTCGTTTCTAGTGAACAAGCATTCCAATTTTTTAAAAAATAAAGCTTATTCAAAGTTATTATTAAAATTTGAATCCATTACAACATTTCCATTTATTGACAAATTTCCATACAGTTTGAAAAGCTTAAAACATGGATGTAGAATTTAATCATCAATTGAAACATTGATCGCTCCTTTAGCCGAATTTTACAACGACCAACCTGCTCTCGTTCAGTCGTGCAAACCGATGCTATTTGCATGGAGGTATCTGCGGAGTTTGACAGAATCAACCATGATATCGCAATAGCGAAACTGGATGAATTCTGTATTCATTATCAATTTCTGCGCTGGTTTTGTTCCTACATCGATGAAAGGTAGCTCCAAATAAGCATTCAAGACTATCTATCTGCACCATTCCTCGCTACATCCGGCATCCCACAAGGAAGCCATCTTGGTCCAGTAATATTCATCCTCTACTTTAATGACTGCAATATCAAATGCCTTTCTTTCGCCGATGATATGAAAAGTTTTCGACAAATACGGGATAAAAACGATGCCGAGTTTCTTCAGAGTGAACTGGAGAGCTTTAGTACGGGGTGTGATCTAATCTAAACAGATTTATCAATACATGCGATTGGATATTTAGATAACAGAACGACAACACACCCGATGAGACATTGTCATTGATGTGTGTGTTGTCGTGTGAATGTGAAGGAACATCTTATTCTGGTGAAGACTATATGGTTCGAAAATAAAATTGGAAGTCTCCACTTAGGCCCTTCCAATTTCTGTATCAGCCAGGTAGAGCTTTGTTCGTTATACGGGGGGGGGGGGGGGGGTAGGTAACTAAACAAAAGTATACCTCAAGCCAAGTTAGAGGGGATTGAAAAGACACACCCGTGAAGATCTTCTGGCAGATCATCGAAAAGTGACATTGCTTCAACCTTGCTGCACTCGATTAGTATTGAAATTTGAATCTCTATACCATGAGCCGAAGCATTTTTCGAAAGAGCACATCCACAATCGCGGATTTTTTTTCGTTTATTTTTATCAAAAAATTTACCCATTTTTAAGCGATCAGAGCATTTTTCGCAACTATCAATATTGTTGTGGTAAGCGACTTAGTTTTCGATTTACCGAGAATCCGAAAGGAGTGGAGATGTTCTGCATGAATCAACGGTTTGATCAAAACTCGTTTTAATCCACCTAGTGGTGCAATTGTGCCTTTCTCATTTATCCAAACTACGATTCTATGGGTGGTTATGTTTAATATAATGGTGGAAATGTCTAATAAATATTCAGTGCGATTAACACATACGTACAATGAATCGACAGCTACTAACTTGAGTCGCTATATGTCGACGCTGAAACGTTAAGAAATTTTAAAGTTTCTCAACTCAAAATTATTCAAACTAAAATTTGCACTGGTTTTTCAGACCCACTAGGAAAATTTATTCTAGAGGAATTAGAAAATTTTATTCCAGTAGAGGGATACTTGATGAGGGAAGGGCGGTTTAGGGAAGGGTGGTGAGTGATGTGGGGGGGGGGGAGGGTCTCACCGTATCCCCTAACTACGACCCTATTAAAATACAGAAAACCTATGCAAGTCAAAAAAAATTGGCCCTCAGGCCGGAATTAAGTTGACGATGTGCAGAGTGATTGCACAACCTTTCTATAGGAGAAAGGCGAAAATGTGAATTTGCTGTTTGTCCGTACTCTTAAACCCTCCGGAACCAGAACTCGGAATTTAATGAAATTCAATAGCAGCCTATGGGAACGTTGTACCTTTCATTTGAGACTAAGTTTGATGAAATCGGTTCAGCCATTCCTGAGTAACCGATGTGCTTATTTTTGGTCACATACATACATACACACACATACGCACAGACATTTGTCGAATTCGACGAACTGAGTCGAATGGTATATAACAGACGGCACTCCGGGTCGGGATTAAGTTGACGATGTTCAGAGTGATTGCATAACCTTTCTATAGGAGAAAGGCAAAAAGAGTGGAAGTTCACACCATTAAATCCAATTTTGTACTATCACATGTTTAAATTGAACTATTACACAGTAGAACCGCAAGAGGGTGTTAGATCTATACGTTTAAATAATCAAAGACAATGTACTTATGATCAGTTAACGACGGTTCGAGCTCGTTGGGTATGAGCCAGTTTGCCAACTCATGCATAATACTGTCAGAGTATAGAGTTATATCTAACACCTCTTTTCTGCCAGGTCGTGCAAATGTTTTACAATTTCCTAGATTTGTGCTACTTAAGTATTCCACCAATGCCTCTCAAATTGATATCTTAGCTGCCCCAAATTATGGGGTGCGCATTTGCATCCCTGCCCTTATGAGTAGAAACCCATTTCTGCCACAGTATGATACAACTTTTTTGAAACCATCAGAAGGTGATGATTCATTATGCGGCAGTCATATCGAACAGTATACGTATTTTCTGTTTGACGAATTTCGCGCCAACTCGAACAAATGTTGGCAGCACCCTCTCGGATTTCAATGAAACTTTCTGTACATGAGAACTTTGTCACAAAAAGCCACTTTGCGTACTTCGTTTTTCCGAAAATGATCTAGACTGTCTTTTAAAAAGGGCCAAACTTTTTTATCATTTTTTTTTTCAAATGGCTATAGTCTAAAAATGACAAATCCTACACAAAAATGATTTAGGGGTGATTTTCACAAAATTAGTAAAATTTTTGTATAAAAATATTGAAAACATTCTTCATTGACTCCTACACTGAAATAAATCGATCTTAAAATTTTAAAGTCGATTTACAAAAAAAAACCATTTTTGATTTGGATGAAATTTTGTTGCAAGATAGGTAAATATGTTCCTTACCTACCGTCAAAAATTCAAGTTGGGCACTTCCAAGAAAAAAAAAAGTTATTTGAAAAAAACTTTTCCTTGTCCAAACTGATTTTTTTCAGTGTATTTTTATCGAAAACTAATCCAATGAAAGTCATAATCATCTCAGAATCCACTTTCCCAGCTGCTAGTTGTCTGATACATGCAAAAAGTATCAGTAACGAATTTGGTATATATTCATAACAAACTTGAACGAAGACTGGAAGACTGGAAGATCGGAAGACTGGAAGGTTGAAAGACTAAATGACTGGATGACTTGAAGACTGTAGTTCATTTGTTCCTCTCACAACCGATAAATTTTATGAAACAATTGACAAACATTTCCAAAATATATTTTATGTCTGATGGAGCAGCAGCACAACACAAAAATAAGAAAAACTTTGCAAGCTTGTGTAGATTCCAGTCAAAGTATGAGTTAAGTGCAGAATGGCATTTTGTTGCAGCATCCCATGAAAAGCGCCCTGTGATGCTATTGGTGGCACTCTCAAGCGAATGGCAAAAAGAGCCAGTCTTGCTCGCGACTATGGAAATACCATAACAAGTCCCCGAGAGTTATATAACTGGGCAGTTGAACAAACTGATAAAAATATCACAAAATTAATTTTCTGCTACATATCCACTGAACAATACAACAAAATGTCAGAAGAACTCTAAGTGCTGTATAATAACGCCAAAACAATATCTGGAACTCAAAAATTCCACAGTTTTGTGCCCATTCCTAGGGGCAAAGTAAAGATGCAAAAAGATATTCTAATTCAGAAGATGAACCAAAAATATTTTCCTTGTATAGAAATAATACAAAATAGCATGCATGAAGATAGTTTTGAGATAAATGTAATATATAAAATAAATCAATAATTATGTAAAATTCAATACATAATGTTGTGGTCGTTATTTCTTTCTCTAATTCTTCCTCAGCACTAAACAAAAAACATAAACAAGACATAAACTCTTTTAAATTGGATTCTTGATTAAGGGGTTACATACCTTTTAGTGATAAAAAATGTCAAGAAAGTTTGCATTTACGTAAAGGAATAAAGCAATGATTTCATTGCATCAAACTTATAATATTTTGGTAGCACATTTTTCAGTAAAATAAACAAGCATAAGTTTACAAAAATAAATTGATAATTGGCGGAGTTATGACTTTTTTCCCGAAACCCTTTTTATTTAAGCGGTTTGCAGTGATCGCGATTGGAGACCAATAGATCATCTAAAATCCCAAAACTCAAAAAATTCCAATTCAAGAAAATTGATTGAGTACTTTTCGGCAATCGTGATCACGGAAAAATCATTTTTAGTAAAACAACATTTCGAGATAATTGAATTAAAAATTTCAAATTACCACTGCTCTTGGTAGACGAAGCGCGCTTGGAAACGCTGAAACTTTCGATCTATTTCCCGGATTTTTATATAAATTTGGGAAAACATTCTCAAGGAGTTGTACTTTCAGATAAAATAATAAAAAAAAATAGATTTCAAGAAAAATGAAAAAAGTAGTTTACCCCTTAATAAAAATATGCTTAGTTGCTAAATTAAACAAGATCTTCTCACAAACTGAGTTTTATTGAATTCTGAGATGATTATGACTTTCATTGGTTTAGTTTTCGATAAAAATACACTGAAGAAAAAAATCAGTTTGGACAAGGAAAAGTTTTTTTCAAATAACTTTTTTTCCTTAAAAGTGCCCAATTTGAATTGTTGACGGCAAGTAGGGAACATAATTATCTATCTTGGAACAAAATTTCATACAAATCAAAAATGGTTTTTTTTGTAAATCGACTTTAAATTTTTAAAATCGTTTTTTTTCAGAGCAATGAAGATTTTTTTCAATATTTTTATTCGAAAATTTGACTAATTTTGTGAAAACCACTTCTTAAACATTTTTTTGTAGGATTTGGCATTTTTAGACTATAGCCATTTGAAAAAAAAGTGGTAAAAAAGTTTGGCCCTTTCAAAAGAAAGTATAGATCATTTTTGGAAAAACAAAATATGCAAAGCGGCTTTTTGTGACAAAGTCTTCATTTACAGAAAGTTTCATTAGAATCTGAGAGGGTGCTGCCAACTCGGAATACGATTTGGCGCGAAATTCGTCGTTATCAACAATCATATTGACTGTGATAGCACAAAAATCGCGAGTTGTGAGGTCGGATATAAGACATTCGTCAAGAGCACTATTTACAACTTTACATTCATGGCACATGTCACGTGGATTTGTCATACCTGTTTTGATTCAAGCCACGAAGATGGGGCTAAGTAGCTTTTCAACATGGAAATATGACTCTCGAACTAAAGCTATGGAAGCTTTTTCTTCCTGCACAAGGCGGGATAGATTCATAGTTGCTGCACATTTATTCTGAAGATTAAATTGTGCTGCTTCGAGAACTACCTCGACTTGAGGACTAGAGATGAACGGGTATGAGTTTTTTCATACCCGGACCCGACTCGAACCCGAATACTCTTTTTGTAAGTTCCGTAACTTATGACACACACAAATTTTCGGTTTCTATGACGCACCCTTTGTGCTTCACAATGTTCTATGGTGCACCTCCTTTCGGGACCTTATGACCTGGGCTGTTATGAGGCACTGCCTATGCGTCATAATATTCGAAACGTAGTGCCTATGCGTCGTATAATCCGGGACTTCATGACACTTACCTCTACCCCATAATGTCCCAATATCAGGGTGCGCTAAGAGCTTATCGGAAATTATCATGCAGAATCTCTTTCGGACGTTATGACGCAACGATTCAGATCGTTTGAAGAATTATTGGTTTCGGCTGTTATGGCGCACCCTTGTGCGTGTCGGTCTAAACCAAATCAATTGTAGATGGATTGCTTACAGACGAATAGCACGTAGGTCCATTTGGACACATACCTAAATAATAGCCAGTAGAGCATTCATTAAGAACTAGTTAATCGCTGAAATTGTTTTGAGAATCAGTGTTTAGCGCTAAAATTACCGAATATGAAGAATTTCGACCGATTTCTTGGAAGTGAATCTCCTTTCAAGAAAATTAGTTTGCTCGCCAGTGGATTAAAATGGCAAATAAGCTGCAGCAATAAAAATGATATCAAAATTAGATTCATTCAGTTGAAACTAATCTTGGTAACTTTCGATCAGCGATTAACCGCTATTGCGATTTCTCTGCAGATTCCAACAATTCCATCAAAATAATCAATAACAAAATTAGAGTTACTCTTAAATTTTATAATTGGATTCAAACAAGTTTTGGTCACAACGGTAATGTGTAGATTATGTACCCTCAAGAAGTTGAAAAATTCATCTTCGCACGTTTTAGTGAACAATTTAAAAAAATAATTCTTATTTTAAACCATTATCAAATTTTTAATTCATTTTTTAATAAATTCCTACAGTTTGAAAAGCTACAAACATGGAGGTACAATTTAGCATTGCAGTCATCAATTAAAAAATCGATCGTTCCTTTAGCCGACTTTTACAACGACCAACCAGCTCTCGTTTACAATATATGTACTCGATGGATTCGCAGACCGATGCTATTTACTTGGATCTATCTGTGGCCGTCAACAGAATCAACCATAATATCGTAATAGCGAAACTATATAAACTCGGTATTCATGGACAATTTCTACGCTGGTTTCGTTCCTACCTCGATGAAAGGCAACTCCAAATCAGCATTAAAGGCTGTCTATCTGCACTATTCCTCGCTACATCCGACATCCCACAAGGAATCCCTCTTGGTCCAGTAATATTCCTCCTCTACTTTAACGACTGCAATATTAAATTACAAGGACCCCGCCTTTCTTTCGCCGATGACATGAAAAGTTTTCGACAAATATGGGATAAAACCGATGCCAAGTTGCTTCAGAGTGAACTAGAGAGCTTTAGTACGGGGTGCGATCTAAACTGAATGGTTTTGAACCCGAGTAAATGCTCAATCGTTACGTTCACGCGGTAACCCCAATCAACCAATTGGTTCACTCAACCCGAACGGCGTTGACAGAATCGAGGTTGTCCAACTCTGGTTCATATTCATTGTACTTCGTCAGTTAATACAGCTCGACACTCTAGGCATCCGGAGGGACTGCTCTCGGGTCCTGTTTGTCTTGGACTTACTGTCTGCCAGGGTGGTTTGCCCTACAATCCTTGGGCGCCTGGATCTTCAAGCCAGCGTTCGAACTTGTCGAATTGGAATTGGACTATGGTAGGGGTGAATTTTGCTAAGCAAATTTTATCTTGTTATTCAAACATTTCCATCGGATATTCACATCATATATTGTTTCAGTGCATTAATAATTATGATGCTGGCTGAGAAAGTTTAGGAACAGTTTCTAATTGAAAAATTGTGGCGTCGTGGAAAGCAATTTTCAAAAAGGGGTGCATGATGGTGATCAATATTCGGAAGGGGCTACATGGAACGAAAAAGGTTGAAACCACTGCTATACAGGAACTCTCTTTTATGATTATACTAGTTTACAAATTTCAAAAAGTGCTGTCCTCAACTTTTTTTTATCATTTCCGTAGTAAAATGGCCCGCTGAAAATGAAAATGCGGTCGAAAAAGTTCTGTATGGAACAGATTTTGAGGTATTGCGATAAAACCCGTTTTTGTATTTAAAAAAATACCCTTCACTTCATCACAAATATCTCCAGTACTCAACCGATTTTAATGAATTTTATGTTTCATTTGATCGACAATTGCAATACCTATCGATTATTCCTACAACATGTTTTGTCACTATTACAATTAGATCTCTATTCAGTAATTAATTAAAAATAAGGGCCATTTTCAATAAAATTTTGGATTCTTTTTTATTTGTATGTAAATTACTCAAAGAAGAACGATTTAAAAAAAATTATTCATGGGTATAGAAATATGATCAATTTCTAAAGTAATGAGCGTATCTTCATTGGAATCCAGATAAAAATAAAGAAGTTATGAGTATTTTTGTAAAACATACAAAACGTCAATTTTTCAGAGTTTTGCCTTTCTCATATAGAAAGGTCATGCAATCGGTCGGAATTTCGACTTTGTAACCGAGGCCCGCAGGGCCGAATCTCTTATATAATTTGACTCAGTTCGTCGAGATTGGAATATGTCTGTATGTGTGTATATGTATGTATGTATGTATGTGTGCATGTGTCAAACAATCTCACCGATTATACTTAGTTGTGTTTCGGCTTCGCCTCATCAGAAACCGACACTAACTTATTGTCGGAATAGATTAGCGCCGGCTTGCGCAAATCTCTTAAAACCAAAACACACTTTGTGTTCCAATCGAGCGACTGATCAAACGTGATGTCCCGTTCGAGCAGAAGTTCTGTTTATGCCGTTGAGACACAGTGAAGCCGAAACTTGTCTTGGCTTAGCAGGCCTATGCGAAAGCACTATGCTATATTTCACTCTAAGGAGGAAAATTTGGTAAAAACCAAAATTTCTCACTAGGGTGAAAATTTGTTGGTAAAACCAGTCTTTGTACAGGAGGGCACAAATCCTTATTTCATACTTAGTTGCATTTCGGCTTCGCCTCATCAGAAACCGACACTAACTTATTGTCGGAACAGATTAGCGCCGGCTTGACGCAAATCCCTTAAAACTAAAACACACTTCTGCTCGAACGGGACATCACGTTTGATCAGTCGTTCGGTTGAAACACAAAATGTTAATAGTTGGTGGGAATCGAGTACCGATACACAACCATGCACTGATGAATGATTTTTTTTAAATCGTCCTTCTTTGAGTAATTTACAGACAAATAAAAAAATCCAAAATTTCGCAGAAAATGGCAATTATTTTTATTTAATTCCTTAAGTATGCGACTATTGGTACATCCATCCTACTAAATAGAGATCTAATTGTAATAGTGACCAAAAATTTTTGTAGGAATAATCGATAGGTATTGCAATTGTCGATCAAATGATATTAAAATCGGTAGAGTATAACTGAAGATATTCGTGATGAAGTGAAAGGCAATTTTTTTAAATACAAAAGCAAGAATTTTTTTCGATCGGATTTTCGTTTTCAGCGGGCCATTTTACTATGGAAATGATTAAAATATTGTGGGGATACAAATCACTGTAAACTAGTGTTATCACCGTTCAGGAGTACTAACTATGGTCGCCATGGCGCTGTTAGAGGACTTGAGAGTATAATAGTGTGGCGACGGCTTTTGACTTCAACCTGACGAGGAATTGGATAAAACATTTTCTATTCTGAAATGGAATTAGTTTAAGCAACTACCATTGGGGCCAAAGGGTCTGTTGGTGAATGTGCAATAAATAAACAATTAAACACACTATCTTACTATATAATACCAAATTGTTTGAGTTTCCGTTGGATTATGATGGTATGAAATATATCAAGCTTCGGCTTTTTCTCCTTGAATTGTATTGATTTGCCTATATTATTTTGGTAAAAGGCAAATATACATCACGTAAAAAAGCGAATAGTACTTAAGGTCAAACGTAAAAGCGGCCTAGTTATTGATGGAAGAGAAAATAAAGACAGAGAAGCTCTCATTTGCGATATGCCCTTATCACATGTTTATCCAGAATTTAACACAGTAATAGTAACATTATCAGAAAATATTCTCATCCTTATGTAATTAAGGTATTTTATTCTGCGTTGTGAGTTTTGTCCGTAATTTTTATTTAGCACAGGGTGCGCCACCTGAATGTATCCTATTTCAACATTGAACAACTCAGCCATTTTCCAGTCGATTTTGTGCAGATAAACACAATTCTGAAACGTCATTTAGTGCCATGAGTCGATTTACACCAAAAGAACGCGCTGAAATCGTAGCACTTTACATTGAAAGCGATCGTTCAATAGTGAAAACTGTACGTGCTTATCGTAAAAATATGGTAGGCATTCGGCGCTTACAAACAAGACAATCCATAATTTGGTGAAGAGTTTCTTTGAGTACGGGTCTGTAGCAACTCCCTAGATTCCTATTCGACAGTGCCCGCAACGTTCCAATAAAGTTTTTGCAGCTATAACGGTACCAGATTTTTTCTATGGGGTTACTTGCAAAGTAAAGTTTATTCTAGCAAACCTAAGAACCTTGATGAACTCAAAGCTAATATACGAGCTGAAATTGCTGCGATTAAGCCCGAAATGCTGTCCAATGTCATACAAAATGCCCGCAACAGAGTTTCTTTTGTGAAACAAATGGGGTGGTCATTTAATCGACGTTGTATTCCAAACCTGGTTTATAATAAATGGCATAAAATATCCTAAAAACGTGTCTACTTGTGAAAATCGGCTGAAAAACGGTGAAGTTGTTCATTATTGAAAAAGGAGCTGGCGCACACTGTAGGTGATCTTAAAAATTCCATTGTAAAATCAAATAAAACAGAATTATGGGGTTAAAAACAACTTATTGCTTGTAAGAGAGAGATTTTACCACTTTTCACGCTCTAATGTTTTATTTACTATTTCATTCAGTTACACATTTGAACCGGAACACGTCACTTTGCTAGGCCAGCTAACCCGCTTCAACGATCACGATCGTGACCGAACAGCAATCACGACGACGATTCTAGTGTAGTAGTGTGACTAACTAGCGTGCGATCAATGCGTAGATATGCACACAGTACGGTGTCCGTTTCAAAAACCGATCGTGTCTTTCATTGGTGGTGGAAGCAGAAGCACTCAGTTTCAACGCGGTCTGTCCAGTTTCAGAACGTCTCGGGCAGCTCACGGTTCGTGATTGATTTTCACGATCGCGATCTTCACGCGTGCGATTTATTTTTCGAAACCAAACAACCTTCTGTTCTGCAATATTTATAAAGGAAGCGTAATTTTAGCGGAAGAATCTCCACCGACAGAGTGTTAGTGCATCGAGGGTAATAATAACGATTTAATGTCGATAAAAGAAAATCGAAAGCGTTTGCGTAAAACGGTGGGCGGTCAGTGGTGCGTTTGGTCGGAAAAAATCTCCGCAAATATCATCCTCAGTTGTTATGGTTGATACCATTAGTTTGTGAATTTGAAAATGTACGCTAACCTCAGGATACCGAAGGCATAATGGCAGTGTTCAATAGATTATTTATAGAGTGTTGAGATTTTAGAGCAAAGAGTATTTCTCTATGCAATGTGTAATGAAGATAACGATATATTTTAGACATTCGAGTGTTTCCGACAGTTAAGGTGCAACTGTGTCCTAAATTATTGAATTCGATCCGCGCTGGCGTTGAACTTCTACATAGCAGATGTTACATACTTGAGGGAAAATCATGTGCTTGTGGAATAATTGTGCAATTCGGTGAGCGACCGAGATCAAGGTGAAAGCCAGACCGGAACAGTGATTCTAGAACTAACAAAAAAATTAAATATATGCCAAATCGGCTATCGCACGTCGAACATTGGGAAATTTATTGATTCGTTTTATGACAAATTCTATAGTAAACGGCACAATTGTTGTTAACGCGACCCCATTCTATATTAAGCTATTATGAATTTTGAAAATCAACATTTGGCTATTCGAATATAATGAAAATATATTGCAGGACAGATTTTGTTAGTCAGGGAAGCTTAAAATTTAATGAACAAAGAAATTTTATTAGTAAATTTTGCTGTAGTTGGGAAGTTTGGCATGAATATCCTTTCCCCCACTCTTATTTGAGTAGTTCTTGCCTAGAATATTGGTACAAATTTCGAAAACAGGATCAATGTTGTGATGCTGGAATCTTTGAACTATTTTCATAAGCACTTTTTGGCAAATTTAAGGATTATATTGATATCGTATATGTTGCGGTATCTAATCATTCTCAACCAACTCAATTCAATTCAAAATATAACAAAACATTGAGGGAGAGTGGGTAAACTTGATACCTCTTTTGTTTCGTTTCCTTAACATTTTAATAATGTAAAAATTTTGTTTGCAAAATTTTCCATTTTGCTGATAATTCGAATTGTAATGGCTGTGGATAATATGTAAATCCATATATAATGCGCAGTCAGTTTTGAAAATAACGTCGAAGCAAATAAATGCTAAAAAATAAAGCACATCAGGATATTGGGGTACCGTCGTGCGGGGTATCTTTGCGCACTTTTTATCAATTTTTCAATTTTGACGAATTATAACTCCTTTAATAATCGATGGATTTGTATCATATCAGCACAGATTTATCGTCATAGTGTATGTATTATTTATGCCACATATGAGCAGAGTTGGTTTAAACATAAAAAAGTTGTTCATATAGCATTCAAAAATATTTTTGTGGATTAGCTGGGGGCTACTTTGCACACTTCTTGAATCGATATAAAATAAAAATTAACCAGTTTTATTTACTTTCATTGAAATGTCATTAATTTATACTGATATCAGAGGCTTTTTCAACAATAAAGCATCACGCATTTATCGCATTTTCTAAAATAAGGAATTCATTTTAATTCAACATTTACAACGTTACTTGTCAGAAAAACTTGAGCGGGTTGAGACTGAATATTGTTTTTCGTATAGAAAAAAGGAAAATTATGAAAAATGGCAATATCCGTTTATTTCTAGTATATCAGAATAGGTTTTTAAGAGCATTTAAAGCTTTTTTGAATTATCAATTATAAAAATAGCCACACGGTGGGATTGAATTTCGCAAAATAAAAAAAAAGTGAAATAAGGGGCTATTTATGACGTATTTTTGAGTGCTAAATTGATGGCGTAATTAGTGCACAAGGCCACGTTCTCAAGTTATGCACTTTTTATGTCAAAATTCTGAAACAAAGGTTCAAAACCAGTTTTTTCACGGCAAAGATCACATTATTTCGCAACCAACAACTTTGGAGGTTCAATGTCTTCAAAGAAATTATACAACATAATACAGAGCATCTTTTGAAAAAAACAATTTTGGTAGTTAAATCTCTTGAACATAATTACGGAGAATAAACAAACATTATTTATAGGCTTGGTATCTTCGGTAAAGCTGTTGATAATGATATTAAAAACAACTTTTTAAAGATACACAAATCTTCAAAATTTAATGCTCATAAAAACCGATCCTTACATACTAGAAACAAACGAAAAACGCCATTTTTCATCTTTTTTTCTTTTTCTTTCCGAAAAACATTGTGTGGTCTCGGTAGACTTAAGATTTTCTGTTTTGTTATGCAGCCTTATCTTACGAGCCTCCAATCACTTTTATCGACCTTTGAAGTGTTTTATTTGTTTTGGTAAACAGTGTTAAGAAAAATGACAAAAGGCATATGCAACATGTTGAAAAGACTCTACAAATGTCAAAGGTATAATCAAACTAATAAAAGCGCGTCTGTTAGTAAATATTGAAAAACTAATGTGTGCAAAGTAGCCCCACATATCCAGAGTAGCCCCGAACGACGGTACAAAATTCCTGTTACTCACCTTAAATGACACAATAACTAGACTGCTTCTTTAGATTCATGACAAACTTCAACCACAGTAAAAAATCATAACTGCTACTTACGGCAAATCAGTGATGTTTTGCTGGCTTTTCCAATATTCATTAACTTATACCATAATTTCCTCACGACAAAAGCGTGTTAGAACAATTAATAGTGTCAAACTATTTATGTAACTGATTTTTTTCCATTCGTAGGGGAATATGGGGAGACTTGACCAAGTGCAAAATTCTATTTTTGGCTATGGCGTCTTCTATTCGATTCTTAAAATATTTTCAAAAATATTTTTATACTTGTTTCGATCCCTTAAGGTAATTTTAAAAGTTTGGAATGAAAAATCCTTTCCTTACAGAAAATATTACGTGATTAATAAATTTGCATTAAATGATGTAATTTTTATCAAACTTTGTATGGACATATCTACTCGACTACTAATTACTATTAATATACCAATATACCATCTTAATCCTTGTGAAGCAGTGAAATGATTTTACATAAATTGGAACATTGGAATAGTTATTACTAGAATTCGCATGACATTGAACGCAACGGGGAGACTTGACCAAGATTTTATGGGGACCAAGTGGCAACTAGCTGAAGAAAGATGCAAAATTCCTGATATTTATTATGCTTTGGTATCTACTATCAATGTTAATCACGCCATAAAAAAATCCCACCTCAAACATATGTCTTTAATTTTTAGTATTAGTAAACAAAGTTAGCAATAGTACGACTGATTTCGTGACGTGTGAACATGTAATGCAAGCAGTACAGTTAATCCTTAAAAAGAAATGCATTAAAAAATCGAAATTTATCAAATGCAACCCTTTTATATTTTTTACTGCTACCTAAGGATCTCGAAAATATAATTACAGTATGTTTTATGTCATTATTTTTTGTTATGATTTTTCAAAATTCTCTTGGTTAAGTCCTCCCACGCCTTGGTCAATTCTCCCCACAGTGGGGAGACATGACCAAAAAAAAACGTTCACAGAAAAACTTTTGTAACTTTCCAAAAATTAAAATAAAAATTCTGCAAAAAATCATGAAGACGCACAATAACTCTGCACATTATATCTCAATGACTTTTGAGGGATTGAAGGCTTTTTTAGAGATTTATGTAGTTTTAGCTGAAAACCTGGTCAAGTCTCCCCATGTTCCCCTATACATTTAATTTTTTGTTTCGACTAATATGTAGTCACATTTTTATTTTTCCCTTTTAACGACATATATAGCCCGCATATTTTCTATGGGATATCGCATCTTTATGGGACTGATTTGCGATCATAGGCTTAGGATTACGAAGTACAGAAAGTTAGATTTTTTTTAGAGCCATGGTGAGAGCAAGGATACAAAACATACAGATCGGAAAACTAAATAGAGAAGGTTCCTTAAAACAGGCTTAAAATCTTACAGACTAATCTTTTGTCTTCCGCTGGTAGGAGTCGAGTTTAGGCAGAGATATTATGAACCGCTCAAGTCTACCAACATGTCTCACGGCAAAGGGTACCATGAGAACCGACAAAACAGAAGTTACGTAAAGTCACCACTGAAAGCGATTCGTAGCATCGTTGAATAGTGTGTTGTACATTTCTGTTTTGCACATCGGGATCCAAATTAGTAATGGTATGTCGAACCCAAATCGAAGAACATAGCATTTCAAATGCTTCTATGGGTACCCAGTCATTCCGGTATTAAATTAGGAAATGATGAAAAGACAAATCACGGGAAGGCACAAGTTTTCGATCAACAGGGGGAACGAGTCGCAGCTCTTGTTTTTGGATGATTAGCTACCAAATCGACGACATCCAGAACGCAGTAAAGAAAACAATGTGGCGGTGGCCGAGAGTGTACGCGATGATCGCGAAGAATCGATTTAACACCGTTCTCAACAACTCGTATGCAACAACATGGCGTATTTTACGAAAGAATCCATTTGATACCATGTTAAGCGATTGATTACTGCCTGAACTTTGATCCAGTAGTCTTGACAATATTTGGTTCCAATGAGACGGCGCACAGTGTTGCCAAGCTGGACAAAACTTCCTAATTTTATTTTGGATTTTTCATAATCTAACATTTTTTCCTGCTTGCAAACATGTTAAATAGAGTCTTTATAAAATATTAAGTCTTGAAGACGAAAGTTAGGTTTTTTTACAGAACTTCAATGGTGGAATAAATCATAAATTCTCAAAAAACTGTGTTCAATCTTATGTTATTCAAATGAATATATCTTTTCAGTGAAGATTCCGCTCGTTGAGTGAGGTAGATCGACTGTCGTCATGAAGGTAACTTCATGCCGTACTGTGGGAGTCATCTATAACTTGCCTCGGTGCTGGGAGCAGTTCTACAATATATCAAAGCGGTGGCCAATTGAGGCTCTAGGAGGATGTAGGTGGAATCAATGCAAAGGTATTTGCCTTTAATTCTGGTTTGGCAAGCGACAACTTCAATGCCTGGTATCGAGAGGAGGTCGATTCGATTGAAAGAATAGCACTTTTGATCCCCAAAAGTACTCCTCCGTATGAGTCTTCTCGATCCAAGCGAATAATATTAAAATCGTGGAAGTGTAGGTCTATTTCTGAAGTAAGCCATGTCTCGAATAGTGCAAATGCATCGCATTTCAAGTTATTTAGTAAAATTTTAAAAGAATCGTTTTTCGGAATAATGCTTCTGCAATTCCACTGTAGAACAGTAATCAAATCCGTGACCTCGTCCGATGAATTAGCCATAGAAGGATACAATCGCTGAAAGGAGAGGTCGTTTTGCAATCAACTGCATCAAGAATGTATTTACTGCAGAGAGAAAGCTTATTATGATGAATAAAACGGTCAGAAATATTCAAAGCTGTAAAAATTCGGTCTACAATACCAGAGAATTTTAATAATCCAGCGCTGGTATCTTTCTCTGGCTATGGGGCATGGGAAAACTTGGGATTTTTAATCACAGGAAGTGGTGGGTATTTCTTTTCTGTGCTCAGATTTTTGAGATTGGCAGCTACTTGCCACGGTTTTGTACCAGTACTTCCTCAAGTAGTTTTGGAGGACCTTTTCCATACCGGATGGACCTTTGCAAGAAAGCTTGGGAGACGCGATGTTCCTCCTTTTGTATTGCTTCTAGGCACAGCAGAAGATGATCCCTCCTGGGGTTCTTCACAGTTGCGTTCGTCAGTATAGACAAGTTAGTATAGATGTTCTTAGGGTCCGAGAGCGTAGCTATCTCTAGCATTTCTGCATAAGATCGTTTAGAACGTCCCTGAAGGGAACGCTGAATTTTCTCCTTGCGCTGTTTGTATGCGAGACATGTCGGGAAATCATGTAGGTTTCCCCCACACTAGAGTCACTTTCATCCCTTCCACAGGAATCATCCACATGATTTCCACTGCATTTCCCACAACAAACCTTATTTCTTGAATGGGAGACTGTGTCCCTGTTTTCCTGTTTTTGTAATTAGTGTAATTAATGATCCGCAGCACAAAAAATCGAACAGGTAGACGAACCTTGCCAAAGAGGAGGTAGTTAGGTAGAGCAGAACTGATGAAGATCACCCGATAATAGTCTGAGCTGACGTATGTCCTCTTCCCGTCAGCTGTAATTGATGCTGAATGCAAGCGTTTACACTCCAGTATCTTCAGTGACTGGAGCATGGGGTCTTTAAAACAGCCAACCCCACGGGTCAGTAGATCCGCACAATTCATAATCGGATCGGAGAATACCCCTGTGCATTCAACCCTATTTGATGGTATATATACTAACTCGGCCATTTTTGCAACATCACTGGATCTCATAGAGGGCCGGGCAGAAAAAGTTTCCTCTTAGCCTAACAAAAAACACTTGTAAAAGTTGAAGCCGATCCAAGAAAAATTAATGGACCCGAAAATGGTTTGAAGTGAACCAAAGGCAATTTTATTGAAATTTTGCATTTTGTCGCTTATTTCCTTAACTATTTTAAAACCACTAAAATTAATATGAAATTGCATACATAATATTTTTATTGATGCGAGAAATAAATTACAAAATTTAAATTTCTCGCGGAGTCGATCATTCCCTATGTTGATATACAGACGTTGACAGTACTCATATGGTGGGCCCAGCAACTTCTAGGTCCATACTCTTGCATCGGGTTGTTTTTATTTTATGTTTATTGTTGTTTATTGTTTATTTGTTGTAAATGTAACTAATTTAAACAACGATCATTGGGACCCTTTGGTCCCAATGGCCGTTGTTTAAATTAATTACATTTTGGAATATATAATATTTTAGCTTTAATCGAATTTCTCATCCGATTGAAGTCAAAGACCGTCGCCACACTGTTAAAAACATGCTGGAGTCCAGTACAGCGCTCTGGCGACCATAGTTGGTTCTCTGTGAATGGAACACACAGAAGAGAGTTATTGCGTATAGCTCGAACGCGGGCTTGCAGATCCAGGCATCCGAGGATTGTAGGGCAATCCACCCTGGCAGACAGTAAGTCTGAGCAGAATAGGGCTCGAGAGCAGTCCCTCCGGATGCCTAAATTGGATGGCGTTTCCGCCTGAGTGAAACGATTGAGCATTTTCTCGGGTTTAAAACCATTCTGTCTAGGTCACACCATATATTAAAGCTCTCCAGTTCACTCTGAAGAAACGCGGCATCGGTTTTACTCCGTATTTGTCGAAAAATTTCCATGTCGTCGGCCAAAGAAAGGCGGGGTCCTTGTAATTTGATATTGACGTTTTTAAAGTAGAGGAGAAATATTACTGGACCAAGATGGCTTCCTTGTGAGATGACGGATGTAGTGAAGAATGGTGCAGATAGCCAGTCTGATTTGGAGTTGCCTTCCATCATAGTAAGAATGAAACCAGCGTAGGAGTTGTCCATGAATACCGAGTTCGTTCGGCTCCGCTATCGCGATGTCATGATTGATTTTGTCGAAGGCCGCAGATAGATCCATGCAAATAGCATCGGTTTGCAATCCGTCAGCGAATCCATCGAGTCTGCAGGTAGTGTTTGCAGTGAAAAAATAGTATCTAAAACAACCAGCTCGAATAGTTTTGATACGGCACTTAAAGACTAATTTTTAAACATTTGCGCTGCTTTGCCGCTGGAATGGGATGTTCCAGTAGTGAGTGATAGCACGAAGACTCCACGAAGTGGTTCAAGAAACCTTTCGAGGCACTTTTTAACAAAAATCGAGGGAACACCATCAACATCATTTTATGATCAATCTTTTTTTACTGATTAGCTATATCAATAACAACATAATAATTGGATAAAACTACTTTCAATCTCTAGAAAAAGAGTTTGTTTACATTTTATTCAGTTGTTATTTCGCACTAATCACCATGCTCCTCCATATCAGCAAACATGTCGATTTTAAACCCCTCCGGGCAAAAATGGGCAAAACGAGACCTTAAAATTCGAAAAGTAGAGAAGATTTCCCATAGAATAAGTGACCGTACCGAACTGTTTCACCTGATTGTACAGAATACATTTGTAAAAAAGAATTTGCTTTCAACACACTTAAGTAATATTTGTAATAATAAAACATAGTTCGAATCAGTAGGTGAAACTATCAACAAAGTCCTTAAATCGGATTAAGTTTGCAAGAGCAACATGTTTTTGAAGTGAAAATAGATATTGTGATTTCGATAATGAATTTCATTAGAATTGTCTGACACAGCGATGTTTAAATTGCTAATTCCACATTTTTTTCAAGCCAAAATCTGCCATTGTTAAAATTGAAACAACCCAATGCAAGAGCATGGGAAGCATGGGCTTAGAAGCGGCTTAGCCCACCATATGTTGACTACTGCCAACGTCTGTACATGAACATAGGGATGCCGCGGATCGACTCCGCGCGAAATTTAAATTTTGTAATTTGTTTCTCGCATCAATGAAACATTATATATGAAATTTCATATTCATGCAAAATTTCAATAAAATCGATATTTCTGTCGCACCTGAATATCGCACGGACCGAACTCAGGAAATCAAACATTGCTAGTCTTTGGTCTGGAAGAAGATCACAAATGGCCCGGTTGCGGAGGGTGGGTACATTTTCAGTCCATTTTATTTTTAAATTCAGCTTGATTTGAGGTAAATCATTATCAGGGGAAGTTATTTTAGCACGAACTGACTGTAAGTTGGTATCATCGACAAGAATGGAACGTGTAATATTATGGCGATACTTAACTTGGATATATAATGGTATCCAAATGATACTTAACTTGGGTATATAATGGTATCCAAACGGCTTACTAGAAAAAATACACTGCTTCACTGCTCACTGACCAGATAACGGTAAACGCGCAGAACCAAAAAAGAAGGGGAAAAATACTGAAATCTCGATCACGTGAGGAATGCGCAAGATAACCTTCACACTATCCCAGCCCAAACTTGTTCAGTAATTTCTTTTGACGACTTGCTTAGTAAAGTGATATTTTTAAGAAGCTGTCAGCAAATTGTTTAAAAATTTACGGAATAGTTTTCATTTTTTAGCGATTTTCAGTAATTTTTCTAATAATTTACTGAAACCCGCAATATTTTTCACTGAATTTATCAGGTCTTCTGCTTTTTTCGGTATCATTGTCCAGTAAAATACTGACTGGTTGTTCGGCAAAATTGTACCAACTTTACCGAACCTCGTCAAAAACTTACAAAACGGGTACAGCAAATCATCCGTCAAGTCGCCATTTTCAGAGGAAACTGCTGACTGACCAGTGTTTTTTGACGTTTGGATAGAACGGATTGCGGAGAGTTCGGAACCAAATTGTTTTACTGAATTGATTACCGAACGGTTTGCTGTTCAAAACCCCAGAAAAATTTTACTGTACCCAGTAATTAAAATTAAGTGTGTTGGCAGCAGATTAGCATTATTTTTTACGTTACGCTGCACGGACTAGACTGATCGGTCCGGGAGTTTAAAAAAAAAATAGTACTGCTAAAATAGTCATTTTCTTTACATGTTTTAGCCTTTGAACATACACACCAAGTTGTTATATTTTGATTCAGCAAAATATTTTGCTGAAACTTTTCAGCAAAACTGGCTTTGCTAAGAGTTCAGCTTTGCAAGTTTTGTTTCGCTGATTTTTAGTAAAGCCCATTATTTTGACGAAAACCAGCAAATCTATAGAATTTGATTGCTGAAACGATCAATGAAAGAATGGCAATTTTTGCTGAGTTCCAGCAAATCAAACTGACAGATCAGCGAATTTTGACAGTATTGAATTGCTGTAATTTCAGCGAAATATTTTTTGCTGAAAGTATTGCTGATATTACAGCAAGGCAAAATTTTGCTGATATTCGGCAATCAACATTTAGTGTGTATAGTGACTTTGCTGGGTCAAACAGATATTGAAATGATGTCAATATTATATTTCAAAATATGACCCAGGTGATGGTGGTTACTATGGTCTTACAATTCTATTAGTTGATAGAACATTACTCTAAAAATATTCTCTTTTTAGTTGTTTTGAGGTAATCTGACCTTTACAACGAAAATTTATCATGCATATCGATAAAAATATATAAAAAATTCAGTGAATACCGTAAGAATAACTCAAACTGTTATCCACGTGGCTTCATTTGGTATAGAAAGACTGTTCAGTAGGGTGGGACAAAAATTAGATTCCAGCTCCGAGCGACTTTTAGGTACCATTTGGGTCCTAGAACAATTGTGCAAATTCTTAGCTCGATCAATGAAACTATATTTTTGCGCCCACTGTTTAAAGTTTACATGGGATTTTGTATGGGAAAATTAACTTTCACAAAATAATTCCTCCAGGAGTCCCCCATTACTTCCAAAAATAAATCGTTATGTGAGTTTTACAGGAAATTTAAAAAAGAAACAAAGTCTCGAAAACCACGAAATGATCTGACGCTCGGGAAAAAAGTTATTATGCAGAAACCGATGGATGCTCTGACGATTGATAAAATATTCATTTTGTCTAGCACCACTGCTGTTGGATGTCCAATTATACCCAATTTTGTTTTTCATCTTCTCTTAATGGGTCTAAATCATTTATTTATACTGTTTGGCCACTTCCCAAGTGTTTGAGGAACAAATTGAGGCTTCTTTTGTTCATAATAAGAGAAAATTTAAAAATTTTGTGTATAATTCGACCGTCAGCAGCAGTGATGCTATGAAAAGTGAAATTTTCATCAATCTTCAGGGCATCAATCGTTTTTTGCTTAATAACTTTGTCCACAAGGATCAGGTCGTTTCGCGGTCTTCTAGACTTTGATTTCTTGCCAAATTTCCTATAAAAATCAGACATCTATTTATTTTTAGGAGGTAACGGGCAACTCTTGGAAGAATTATTTTGCAAAAGGCGATTTCCCCATACGAAATCCCATGTAAACTTTAAACCGTGGGCGCAAAAAAATAGTTTCACGGATCGAGCTAAAAATTTGCAGAGTTGTTCAGGGAGATAAATGGAACCCAAAAAGTTACTCGGAGCACAATTTTATTTTTTTCATATAACCATGTCCCACTCTACTGTTCAGGCATAAATCATCTTCCCATTCGTTCCAAGATACTGCGAACTTGAACTGAGAATATTGTACTACTTGCCAATTTTTTCAGAGTGTGGAAATGCTTTGGCGCTGTATGAACTACGAAAGATTTCCTTTGACATTTGCCAGTCGATCTTTGAGCACAGTCCCTAAAATTGGATTTAAATTTGTGTATCTAGCGTATGATACAAATCACTAACTGAATGAAATCATTTTGTGCTAGGGTGAGACCTCTTGTTTATTTTTAGCAATTTTCAAGGGCAGCGTTTTACCGTAACATAGGTGCCAATCTCTGATCGCATTTTTTAGATTTTATTGTTGGTCGAAAACTGAGATGAAATAAAAATATTTGCGACCATATTTTATTATTTCAGATAGACATGTAAAGGTGAATGAAAATCCGAACGAACAAATATTTGAAATAACTCCGACGTTTGATTCGTGCTTAATTTAAGTTCGTTGTTAGGGTTGCGTGGGTGTCGAAATTGTCTATCAATGCTAGCCGTTCCTGATGCACGGTCAGATTTGGCCGGATGCAGTCGAGAGCCAATGCCGGTAATAATTAAGCACCAGGTGCGTCGAAATCCATACGGATTTACTGCCATCGAAGTGGAATCTGGGCCGGTGTCGAATACTAACGGTACTAATAATGGCGGTCGAGGTGGGTGCCGACAGCGGAGAGCCGGTGCCCCTGGTAATTCACGTCAAAATCCGTCCCAAAGTGAAAATAGCTCCTGCCTCAGAGATTGTCTGCTGTGTAAATGCTGTAACAAAAGTGGTCAGTAGTTTGATGTGGTGAAGCTAGATTGATTGGAATGTATATGTCTGTCTGATATTTGTGTCTCTCATCTCACTATAGGAACGGAAGAAACCACGCAAGCATCCGATGGAGAGGAGAGCGAGGAGTTTGAAAGTAAGTTGTATTCATAAGATGATACATTTAAGCGTAGGCCCGTCTGTCAATTCGCTCGGGGTGTACGAGATTTATTGCGAAAATATCAAACTACCACGCGTTTGCACCCACCCGTATTATCCGGTGGGGAAGATGTGTTGTTTGTTGCGAGAAGTGAGAAAATGCCCGATGCATTGTATGGTACGTGATCGATACATGTTGTATTGTTGCTGGGAATTCTGCAAACAATTTGAAACGATTTGAAATAAATAATGTTTATTAGATCGTGTTAATAAATATTATTGAAACTGTTGCTCTGTCACAGAAATACACGTGGTTATACTTTTAACATATGGCGTAAAATGCATTACTTTATGTACTGGGATATAGTCACGAAGTCTCGTTATATCCAAAATCAAGTTAAATAAAGATTGTATAACTAGTGCTTCATTTCACGTGAAATGAAAGAGATGAAAAAAATATGTTACTTTGGCATTTTACTAAACCGTCCAAACACTACTATAACGTATTACAGTGCCGTAATCAGGGGAAGGAATGAAAATTAAATACTCCACCCCCTCCACCAATCCAACGTAATTCAGAATGAAAAAAAATCAAACCTATGCCACTCAAGCAAATTAAATATAATGATAATTATTTTTCAACAGTAATTAGTACTACACATGCAAATCAAAAAGCTTGTAACATTACTTCTTGCCAGATGCATATAAAAGGAGCATCCCAATTCACATAAATATCATTTCATGTAAAAATGTGAATCGCTCGGTTTTCCTAGGTCATTCAGTCTGAGTTTTACATCAAAAGAGTCACAGTATTCAATTTTACATATCATAACATGTGAAACATATCAGATCAGACATATAAATACGTTGCTAGCTCAAACGTAATTTTCATTTTTCTAAGAGTGTAGAATATATTGAGGCTGATGTCGTAGTTAGTTTGACTGGATCCGAACATATCCTTAGCGATGTTACACATTCCCATATGCTTAGTAAACTGATGGTTGGCGAACTGCTACTGCCCAAGAGAACTGCTGCGAGTCTTGAAACCTCTCATATGACTAATTAGAATCTCTTCCCCTAAGTGGCAATCTTTTCCAGATAATTCCCGTCAGTCTATCGCTTAAGCACAGACAAACAGACATAACACTTGGTCGAATTATCTCTAAGAAACCTCGTCACGATATACTACTACGCTATCTGGTGGAAGATTTGCCTACTATTATATTTTATACAGCAGTAAGTCTAGCAACACTGGCTCTTGTTTGTCATTTCGAAGTCCGAGCACTCGTTTGTCGAGCTGTCAGACAAACATGTTATAAGCATTCTTGCATTTAGTGTAATATTTCAGCAGATTATTAAATTAAACTTTTAAATTCTAAGCTTGAGCTTGCTTCAAGAGCTCGGTAGTAATATCTGGTTCTTATTCAGGTAAGAACAAAGTAATTTTAAATATGGGGAGAGTTTTTCAAAAAGATTTTTTTTCCGATTAATTACAGATCTGCGATGCAGAATATAGTATCAAACCAATCGCCTTGAACTCAGTAACAAGTACCACAGCTAGAAACAATGCCAGTGGCATAAGATGGAGATACTAGCGCTACCAGTGGATGATTGGCCTACTACTGAATATTCAAAATCGCCGTTTTTTGCGAGTACGAGAAAAGCGTTCATGAGTGTTATGTCTGTTTGTCTGTGGCTTAAGGTTAAACTAAGAAAGCTTATAAAAGAAGCCATCTTGGAAAACGAAAAAAAAACAGTTTTTTCTTACACCGTTGGAAAAATGTTCATGAAGAAAATCAATTAATAGTACTCTACCGATGCCCCGAATGCGTTGATTCATTTTCATGAAGATTTTTCCAACGGTGTGAGAAAAAACTGCTTTTTTTCGCTTTCCAAAATGGCCGCTTTTCCAAGCTTTCTCAGCTGAGCCTTAATGATTTTCATCTAATTTTTAGCTGTTTATAAAAGCCTGTTTCAATTCACCTATTGGAGTAATTTTACCTTTCTCATTCAGGAATACTAGAATGTTTACCATAAGTAATCTAGGTCAATTCAGAAATTCACTTGGTTTGGCCAATATGGATTGCTGGTACAAGGAGAAAGATTCTCAATGCCCGAGTTTTGGAGCGAGATCACAGCTTTTCTTGATATGAGGAAAGTACTAAGGTGACAGATCAGCTAAGTCCCAGAGAGTCGACTTTAGTCATTTAGTCAAAGAAAAAAAAACGAGATGACATAAAATCTCAACGTATACAAATTTAACTTCTGAAATTTTATGTACCCTCTCTCTCCATTAAAAAAATCAGTTGCTTACATGAGAATGTTGCATGTGGTAAAATAATTCAGGCCGTATTTCAGGCTAAGTTTTTAAAACTCGTTTTGGACATTTCAACAACAAAGTTTTATTTGTTTTTATTGCACTATAATTTGTTTTTTCGCTGTTTTTGTTTGTTCGAGTAGTAGTTTCGTTAAGGCTCCTGCTTCCGTGAAGGCGTTATTATTATATGCGACTGAAAGTATGAGTGGTTATTAGCTGTGTTTTGTGTGCAAAATGTCTATGTCAAACCTCTACAGCTCAGTTCATAGAACTATCAGAAAACCTAATATCACTACAGTTACGATATTGATATATCTGAAGTTTAAAATACGCACGCTGAAATCTTGCATTTGTAGGTACTAATTAAGCACACTTTCAAGGATGTCACAGGAAGCACTGTTACGATGATCATAGAACACTTACGGCATACTATGCATGCCCGTTATATTAGACAAATTACCGCCAATTTGTTTCGTATTTGTTTATTTGAGTATACCAACCGACATACCAACCAGTAATCTCTCCAAAATCGTGGATTATTATTATAATATTAACTCAATTGTGAATAGAAGATATAAATTCGATAGCGTTCATTTATGCTCTGGGGAATAAGTACAAAATTAGAAACCCTGATGCAACTGTTGTTTGAAAGTGCCGCCTGCGGTCACGATCATAGTCTGGTAGTCAGTTTCGCTATCGTTGCTGTATTATGTGGTTTGTGTATATTATCGTTATTCGGTTGAACAGTGCCAACCGCAAATGTAGAGGAATTATGGTTGTAATCAACACCTTAAGCTTAAACTTTTTTCTGGGTTATCACAAAAACCAATAAAACAATATTTGCTATGCAGAATTCATGTTTAGAAAATTCTTACCAAGGCTTAATTTTGCAAGTACCTCAAAAAATTAATTTCATGGAAAATTGTAGGCTGTAAAAACTTGGAAGAAATACATATTGCGAATATCGTGTCCAAATTATCACAGTAACGTATTGAAACTATGAGACAATTTTCAAAAAATTAAAAAAAACTACAAGGGGCATCCCTATGTGGTTGCACGAACTGTAGACGTAGGACTATACTACTTAACGCAAAATATTTATTTTCTTAGTACATTTAGAGTAATAATAAATCAAATATATTTCTTACGTATAGAACCACACCTTCTTGTTTATCAGGTCATTTCATTTGTAGTAGGTGATCGAATCCGATTAAACTTTTTTGAGCAGATCTGAAGAAAGAAGACAGAAAACCGTGACCGAACTAATAACTGGAACTAAATCTTTATAGCACAAGATCAGCTTTTAAAAATTGTAAAAACTTTTCGATTGTGTGGGGTAAAAAAGCCCGGACCGGTGAAGAAAAATCAAATTTCAGGCAATATAATCACATTTCATGTATAGACCAAGCTTTCTAGTTATATTTTACCATTATTCTAAAGTACGCGTACAAATGTAGCGAATGCAGTGGTCTTAGTCGTATATCGAAACTATAAATATACAAGGATCGAAAACATTTCTATATATGGACTTAGATGCGTTTTGTAACGGTTTTTCCAGAGGCAGTATAATCATTTATAAATAGGCTTTGTAGTATGTATCTAATAGCAGAATCAAAACAGGATAGGCTGAGTGGAAATGATGTGAAGTGGAAATGAATCAATGAATTGATCGAACGTAAATAATATACTTTCGGTGTGCTTTCCATTGATCCGCTTAACCCTCTAGTTCCCAACACCGCCTCTAGGCGGTCTCTATAAAAATCTAAATAAAACTACTAAAACATGATTGTATGTTGTCATCCGCACTAGCATTTCTTCCCAACGCTCACACCTTTCATACACACACATTGTTTGAATATTCGTAGCTTTCTGTCAAAGGCAATTGAAGCTCAAAGTTGAAAAGTCGAGGAAAACGTGGAAAAAACCATTTTGTGTTCAGTGGTTATCTTCATTAAACAAATTTTAATTATTTTTGGAAATTTCAATAACTAAAAAAAATATTTTTGAGTAGTCTGTTACTAGCATTTCACCGTAGATGTGAATTGGTTTAGTGGAACAATTCGGATGTTTAGGTTTTTTGGTAAAATACTTTGCCCGCCTAGAGGCGGTGTTGGGCACCTGAGCGAAAAAAAAATCCGATAGCGAAAAATGTCTTTAGTGATTACTTACCACACCGAAACTAGCATAATGTGGAATTTTAGCTGAAAAGAAGTATGTTTTTAAAACTTTGGGTGAATGCTGCTGTTAGAATACGGATGTCCTTATCATTTAATTATATTTAGGGGAGTCTGGGGCTAATTGGCGGAATCTTGTTTTCTCCTTTTGTATTAGACATATGGCGTTGTCTAGATTTTTGCATTTCAAGTACTGTGAAATACATTCTCCAATGTGTTTATGTTGCATTACATTCTCTTTCGTACACTTTGTAAGTGATATTGAGTTTTCGAGCGTATTAGAGTGAAGAGCCTATTTCAGTCGTATTAGGCAGCGTGCCTCACCATTTCATTAATTACTCGGAATATAGTTGATGCAATGCGTAAGAATTGGCACCAATATCTTTGCTTTTTTCTTATGAAACATTATGATAACAAAAATTTGCTATTTGAAACAATGCGTTGAACAAAGATGGCTAACGCCGCTCTAACCACCGGCTTGTTACGGTTAAGACGAAAATAGGCTCATTACCCTATGTGAAGTTTTAAAATGTCAGCATTTTTGTAATTTAGAGCGAGTTCAAAGCTATTCCACGAATGACTACATTTTTCGATAGCGTGCGAAAAGAACTTTCCATGGCCGTATATGCAATATACGTAGCCACAAAAAAAAATTTTAGTTTGTTTACGTCGAAATTTGACCTGAAGGATTTCGAAAATTCGTTTTTACATACGAAGTGTGCGCCTAATTTAAAATGCCGGAACATTGAGGCTGAAAAATAATAACAAGTATCGATTGATTTGCACTTTTACTGAGAAGACATCTGGCATCATTGCGCGTATAGTCGTAAGTTGGCGAGATTTCACATATCTAAAATTCTGTAATGCAGCCAACAGTCTGCACTTTTATGCAACGCATTCTCTTTTACACGATCTTCTTTAATTAAAATGATAAAATATGATAAGTGAAACCATCGCCAGCAGACCCTGGACTCCCCTACTATAAATTAGAAGTCAATAGTTAAATAACCGAAGCACTAGAGAAATACTCCTTACAGTTTAGGTTATTTGCGTTCTGATGGAGTCCAAAATAAAAGCAACCATCTGTATTCGTTTAAGTTAAAGTAACTAGAAGAAAAAAAGCTATTTTTTATTCGCCCAGGTGCCCAACGCAGCCTCTAGGCGGCCTACTTATTTAAAGGCTTTAATGAAAAATCCATTGCTTACAAGAATTATCAATATTATTTTCATTTTTCTCATCACGAATCCGACCTACAAAAGTTTTTTCAAGCCAAAAAAAATTTGGGCACTAGAGGGTTAAATTTGTTGCTAAGAAAGTTTTCGTCTTTGCGCAACGAAAGCACAGATTGCTATTATGCAGGTTACGCATACTACCGCTAACAAATTAGATATACCTACCTACACATTCGCCTCAAACATTGAACCCAAGCGCACAAAGCAAAATGAGTCAACGCTGATGATGATGGGTAGAACGAAAGAGACAACTAGTACCACGACACTATGTTAACCGTGTTTGCCAATAGAGCTCGAATGTACAAGCGATTTTGTGTACGAATAATTCTCGCCAAACATATGATTACGGCTTAAAAGCCAACTGTCAAAAACCTCTTTGAAAGGAAATAGTAAACAAAAGAGAAAAGTTTTCTCTTTCATTAACTGCTATGAACTGTGTTTAGCCAGTAACGGTTTGTCCGGAATTTCCGTTCAAAGAGAATTTTGACAGTTGGCTTTTAAGCCGTAATCATATGTTTGTCGAGAACTGTGTTCGTGATTGTATATAAAAGTGTGCTGAAAACGAGCACAACACAAAAGAAAGCATAGTGTTTGAACGAACAAGCTCAGTCGCGTGTTGGACGGCACTGGGTAGCGTACTTCTACACTCAGTGTAACGGACTTCTAACTCAGCTACACTGGCTGTGCAGTGGTATGGATATTTACAAGTAATTCTTTCGAACGTCATTGCAACGTTCACTGTCATTTTATTTAGTAAGAAAAGATTTGCAAGCGTTCTACGTCCTATGCTATTCATTCACTTATAAGTGATATAGAATTCGCAGTAAAGTTACGTGGTTTCGATTTTTCTCAACTTTGATAATCAATGATTAAACGATTTTTACCAAAGATCATTGTCTCACTGTGATGAAGTTTATCTAGGACAATCCAAGAGACCAATGGAAATTCGATTTAGGGAGAGTATTGTAGAAATAGGAAAAGATTTGAGACAATCTGAAAAACAAAAAATTCAATTTTTGATGTTAGAGGAACTGATAAACATAATAAAAGCGTTGTAGTCTGTGTAGTTTTGCTATTACCTTGACGTGATAATAGTGTAATTGAAATATCACAAACATTTCCAGCCTTTCGTAATGAATAATATAAAAGGCAAATAAGAATGTGTACTAAAAATTGTGATTTGAAAAGTTTTTGTACGGTGAAAACATTAAACTCTAATATCCAGACGAGCATGAACGTTGCTGTCGTTCATTTTGTTTATTTTTGTTACATTTGACGTATTAATGAAAATCCCATTTGTCTTCAAATGCTCTACATAATCGTAGAACTTGCCATTATAAAATGAATAAAAATTTGATTTCTTGAAAGTTGGAGGTTGTTCGTTTTACCCACAGTGTCGGTTTTACATGTTATTCTTTTACTGTTACTGTGACTTACTATCTACACACAGGCGTAAAATAAGCACTGACCAAAAATTTTTCACTAGCAACAGTTATGCAACTTAGACGAACCTCAATATTTTGGGATACATATTTGAAAGCTACAATAAGGTAAGGGGGTTGGTTGAACCTCGTGATCTTGCTATGAAATAAATGTCGAAGGATCTGCGAAAAGAAATTTCATATAACTTTCAATCTTTTGAAGATTAAAAATTTCTTGAAAGAAATTGAAGAATGTGATCACATACTTCTTACAAATGGAGTAAAAGCTCAAAAAGTTGATCAGTAGTTTGATTATATGATGATGATATAGTGAACCCACGATCACTGCAAGGGCTACGCCAGTGGCTGCAGCTTCTTTTAACAGCACAGCCAAATTTTGATAGAAAACGACTTGCAATTAGTCGCTCCATAAGCAGAAGTTCTTTTGCGCACTAAACCGGGAAAAGAAATATCCTTCCAACAATAAAATCCAGACGTTTGAATAGCGGCATCTGCAATACTCGTTAAGGCACTGCTTGATGGTTTATGTGAGAGAAGCGCGTCAAACTTACCGTGCCGTGTAATCTATTAATGTATTGCTTTCCTTTAACTCACCATTTCAATCTGTTTCCGCGTTGGATACCACAAAAAAGTCTTAAATCAGGTATTGGCACTTACGACAAAACCAAAGAAATACTTTATTGATAAACACAATTTATATAAAATTATAACAGGCCTATCACTGGGCGTTTAGTGTAAAATTGCCTTGTTTTAAGTTTATGATTGTAATATCTCGGAAAGTATTCCCAAATTTTTACACAATCTTTTTAACATGGTTCTTAATATGTAAAGAAAATAATAAGTAAAAAAATTGGTCCAACTTTTAAAAAATTCAATTTATTTCAAATAATAGCAAATTTCATAAGTTTTATGACAATTTTTTTTTCATTTTTTTTATTAGAAACCACAACTTTCTTTTTTTAACCTAGCGGTAGTCGCGCTAGTGCACTGAGTGCACGCTGCTCTGAAAATCTATAGTGACACCTTTTTAGGACACACGCGGCTGCTCGTTCAGTGGGCCATAAGCGCGACTTCCGGAGGGTTAAATTTTTTTCCATATATCGAATCGTTTCCGTGTTCTAAGTGATTTGTTGTTCAATGTTATGAACTTCAAAAGTTCAAAAACTAATAATTTGAAAAAAAATCATATTCAGTCAAAACAAAAAATACGTGTCAATTATTTTAAGCTATAGAATGCAAGAAAATGTTTTGGAAGGAATTAAATTTTTTGTTGTGAATGTGACGTGAAATGACCTGCATACAGTTTAGGAATAATAACTCTTCGATGCTGGTTACAACCATGCCACCTTCTAGTGATTTCGAACTAGTTCAGCTGAAATGTGAAAACACGTTTAAAAATTTCAATTCCCTGCTTCTATTATACTATTTCAGTCAGAATGTAACGGGGTTGCTTTCTAGAGTGATAATTTCAGTGTTAAAATAGCAATATTTCAATTAGTTATGAACTAAAATGGAAAAAAATGTACAAATCATCGTAAAGTGGTCCAAAATATGGTACTGGTTCAAAATACCCTCGTTACCCTAATAATTGAAGGTGAATTGATTACTAAAGATTAGAATTAATGTAGCAAGAATTTATATATAATGCATACAACGAGACGAAGGTTTTTAGAGACCTTTCGCTGTGAATTAAATACCTTACATGCTGAGAACTCGTTCTTTTTATTTATTTTACAATTATTCGTTTTTTCGAATTACTTTTTTCTGTCCCTATTATAGTTAATTGAATGGACAGAAATAATATAAATCAAAAACCTTGTATTCATTCAGTATCATGACCGTTTGTTATAACTTGTATACCAACGTCGTGAGTGTTATCGTGGATAAATATTTGATGAATCAACTATTGTTCAAAAATCGTGCAAACAATTTGATTTGTTTCTCATTTCTGTATTTCAGTGATTTTACATTAAATTAGAATATATAATTAGGCCCGTAGCATGCGATTGGCCGGGTTTGTCCCCGCCAAGGGCGCCAGCAGAAATCTTTATCTATTTAATAAAATTAATGACAATAAATTATAACTAAGCATGATAACATAGCCTAATATCTGCTTTAGTTCTACATATAGAGCAGTTTTAAAGAGCCGTTAGCCATATAATCTGATATAATGCAGGTATTATGACAGAAAAGGCAAAATATTGTGCTATTACTGTGCAGAGATTGACAGCCCGTTTTTGCGTCACTAATGCTATTATATAGAACCAGTATACAAAGGTCAAATTTGAAAGACTAATATTAGCACTGCTTTTGCTATTAGAAAGCTTCAGTTAGCTATAATTTTCCGTAATGGTTTTGCAACGATTTATTGTTTCCTTTTCGGTATAATGAATAAAGGAAAAAATATTAAAATACTGCTTAAAACCGTTATTGACTTTTAATGTATTGCAATGAATACCCTTAACAGAATGTTGCTCTCACACGATATGAATAATGTTTTATGAAAATTACCTTTAGTAAGTCTCGAACAGAGGTACCTTGTCTTGTCCTCCACGCTAAGTGCACTGCTTTTGCTGCCTGGGTTATATTGCATATGTTCGAATGAAATGAAATATACCAAATATAATTTTCAAGAGGAGTTGCATAACGAATAAATCCACATCATTACGATAGCATTATATCGGTTTTATATTTGCTCTAAAATGGCACTAAATGCACATGTAAAGCATACACGCTTTAAAGATCCTTGAGACATGTACGCGTTATATTAGCTTTATATATGTATACAGAACAAGCGGTAATGCTATATTTCGGCTGTGTATGTATGCATTTATGATGCTAATATAGAGCTTGATTGCATTGTTATTACTACAATGGAATTTCAATGCAACACTAGTGCAAATGCATTGCCAATATTGTGCAATGGCCCAATGCTTATGGTTAAATATGAATCTCAGTTATCGACTATAGCAGAGAGGTTACGAGGGTAAGAAAGCCTGTAATCCAAAATTTAAAAAAAGTCTTTAATGTAATCAACACGTTGCATGAGATTGGGCAATACCATTACAAAGAGCAACTTGACGATGAACGAAACATTTATTGAAGCCAATAACACAACCCAGTCGTGCAGCCATCTGGAGCCTTGTTGAGCTCTATCGAAAGAATGAAAACATTTCTCTAGATTGGCAGCACTCATGCTTATACTGCTTCGAGTCCATCGTGTGGTGGGTTCTGAAAAAAACTTGGTTTTGCGACCACAGCTACTAATTCCTTGTCAGATCATCAATTTCCCGGCGAATTTATCGGCGAACTATACTAGTCCTAAATGGTTGTCTCTTCGTGTGGTATTTCTATTTCCCATTTCCGATTATTGAAAATTTTCATTTTTCACCTAAACTTTCCCGGCCAACAATTTGTATCCTTCTTGTCGACCATTGACACAAGCTGAATATTTCACTTTCCACACGCGAAGCACATCCACACATCATTTTTAGTTGATCTCTAGCATCGTTTCGTAACCCGAAATAATAATGTTTTAAGAAATAATTTCGAAGAAAAATGACCGTTGCGAAAAAAAGTTACCTTTATTGATACTTGCGTTGCTCAGCAGTTTGTTTAAATATAAAAAATAAATATGATGGCAGTTAAATCGTAAGAATAGAGAGAAAAGGTGAACAGTTCGGTCTGGGATGTCTTGGAATAATTCCATTTAATTTAATATGCATAGTCACAGGAAAAAGATGCACAGATTGAGATGGCAAAATTCGGAAGAAGGTTATTTAAAAACTGCATGCAGACACCAGTATTTTTTCCGGTACTGTTTGCTAGATGAAAACAAATCTGCTCAGCGTTAGCTTTGCAATATAAATATATTAAATCTCCCCTGCCAGTCAATCGACATGCCAAAATGAAAAATGGTCCTACAGATGGTAGCGCATGAAAAGCAGCTAACCTCAGCACTGCTGTTTTCATTCGTGATGTGGTGCCAAACAAATTTGCGCCTGCATTGAAGGATTTCAGAAAATAATTTTACCGGTCTTGCAAAATAGAAGCAGCATGATAAGCGTTTTGAATATAATTGGCTAGTTGCGTTGGCGGTGATCACTAGTCTTTTTTTCGGGAAGCTCACTCGAAGGTTTAGATTGCCATTCCTTCCAATGAGATGTTTTCGAATTTATTTATTTTTTCTCTGAGCTTTCGTCACAAGAAATAAGATGTTCCTAAAATATAAGCACTAATTTCTCATCTAATATATAAGATCTATTTCTAAAGGTGAGTTATTGATAATATGGAGAGAAAATTAACTTTCTAGCACAGCGTTGACAAATATTTTACTTTTCCTGTAATTATCGTCAAGTGACTAATAGAGAATCGTTTCGAGGGGAAACATATTATTGTAATTTATCACAGGTCAGTCTAAGAATACTAATATTTTTTCTAAATTTAAAACTCCTACAGCCACTATGATATCGCCTCTGAATAATGATCCAAATGAACGGCATTAGTGTGAAAAGAATAAACAAGAAAAATAAATCTGTCCATGAAATAATAATAACAATGATGAAACACGGGGATGTTCACTGCCAGGCCAACAAAATACTACAATGTTGAGAATTTCAATCTACTGAGCATCGGTAAGGTTTGTACTGAACGGCTTTTTAGTGCCCATTTATCTCGCGACAGTGATAAAATGCGTCCAAGTCTGAAAAACATTGTGCTACTTGCAAGGGTTTTTATTGACTTCATCAGAGCATATGAACAATGTGTGACTTACAAATAACGAATGATATACATAACCACATATGTACCTAAGCTACGAAATAGTTTTCTCTGCTGTTTACCTTCTTGGATGCTATAGTAGTATTATTGGACTTGAACGTATGTTGAACATTGTGACTGTTAGTCTATTTGCATAAATATGTACAATTACTATTTCATCAATTCATTGTAGTAATTTATGCGTTTCAGACGCAAATAAATCAGCTGATATCAGTTTTTTGAAAGTTTAGTGGTTTTTACTAGATTCCGAATTCTATAACCAGTTCATCAGGAAGACCTCATTTGTTCCGTAGCTCTCGGATCGACAAGGGAAAAAAATCATTCTTCCTGTGTGGGGTACGACAATAGTAGCTATTCCAGCGCCGAATTGAATATATAATTTCCGGTTGATTTTTCTTTCTGTCCTCTCTACACTTGTGTGCACTTTTATTGTTTTCTTCTCCGTTAGCGTGGGCACTAATCTTGTGCGGTGACGATTTCCCTATTGGATTACAAGGCTGGCCGTGCATGGTAATCCAGATACGAACAATATCCGAAGCTCTCGACCGGTTCGCCTGTGGTCATCTTCTAGCGGGTAGCCCAAAACAAAACCTCGACTGTGACCGAAACATCCAAGATCCGACCAGAAAAACTCAGGGTCGTGTTGGAAAACGATATTGCATGTTGCGAGCTCTTCGCGAAGGACTATATTGTTTATCTTCCCGCTAGGGACATCGAAAATTATGGCGTGGCCTCCGACAATAGTTTAACGTACGAGGAAGTATTGAGTTTGCTATTTTAGGGACCCATCACTCCAACCCATGAAAATACTGGATTGCAAGCATTTGCATTCAATGCTTACCGCGGGGGATGGAACGAAATCAGATTCTAATCGGGGTGTCTTTGCTAGGTCCGCTTTGCTTAAGAAATTACTTGATCTCTCCACATGTCCTGTGTTCAAACTGCATGGAAATAAAAGGTGAAGACTGATCATGAAATACGAATTCAAAAAAAATGTTCGTTATTATATGGGAATTACAGATAGTCGCTGTTGTGCTATCTTATGACAAACGCCATTTTGGGGTAAACTGAGTTAGATATGCCACATTATTTGTCTAAAAAATCTCTACAAAGTAGCGTTTTCAGAATTTTGACATTCTGCTTGGTTACTGAGATATAGCGAGAAATGTGCTGGGAAATTTTCAATTTTTTACTTCAAATGACTGTGTATAGGAATTGGATCAAGTTATCTTGATGTTTAAGATATTTTTATGTGTAAAACTATCCGAGAAACACTGGCATAATCATTTTCAAAACAAAAATACACGAATTGTGAGAAACATGCAATTTAAGTTTTCAATTGGCAATATAGCATATTTGGCAACACTGTAACGAAAAATAACTCTTTTTCTAGATTCCCTGACTCATTTTCTTCAAAATGCATCTAACAGATTGTTTATAGACCAAATGAAGCCAAAGATATGAACAAAAGATCATAATTGGTGAATTTTTTCTATGGAAAATTTTCCATGCGCGATTATGGCACGCCATACAAATTTTGTCATCAATACACACCTATGACACGTGTGAGTGCGACTTTTGTTTACATTTATAGTAAAAACTCGCAACATAGTCAACCGATCTTCGTAATATTTGAGAGAATAATACAGAATAAATAGAAGCACCAATTGTATTCTTTGGATTGCTTATACCATTTATAAGTTTCAAGCTATTCAATCTCAAACTTTAAAAATCGTTTTTCTCGGAATATGCTAAATGGCTCTGGTTATAAGATAGCACAACAACGACGATATGTGACCAGACGATGCTGTCTATATATCCGGAACCATATAAGCGATACGTACGAAATGTTATAGCAGTCAGGCCCAAGAAACTGATGTGAGTTTGGTAATTTTGAAATAAAGCCATTTTTCCCGGGACTGCCGAAACCTTTTTCGGTAGTCAATGTGATCAATAAGGTGGCTGAAGAGGAGGGGGGGAGGGTTGATGTGGGTTACAAGTTAGGGAATGCGAACAAATGGCGTTACTAGAGAGCTGAAAATGCCGAAAAGACACTGAAGAACACGGAGATAACGAAAGCAGAAGCACATGAGACGCTGAAGGGTGACCGCCCGCGGCAGGAGCCCATGAGATGCTGAAGGGAGAAGGAACCGAAGAAGCCCAAGAAGGTCGGTGCAGTCGACAATTGTAGAGAGAATGGCGAACCGCAGATGATAGGATGAGAAAATAGAAAGAAAAGGATGCATAGAAGAAAAAGAAGAAAGAAAACCTTCGGCTGCGCCAGGTGAACTGTAGAGGAGGCGCTCTAGTTGTCAAAGCAAACAACGGCGTGATGTACGCTGCGGTTTTTAAAAGGGTGAGAGAGGATTCCAAGCTGAAGGAGCTGGGGGAGAACGTAGTAAAAACCAGGCGCACTCAAAAAAGCGAGATGCAGTTCGAGCTGAAGAAAGACCCTATTGGAAACTCGTGACAGAAGCGGTGAGGGGAGAAGCGAACGTCAGAATTTTAGCTCAGGAAGCAAAGGTCGAGTGCTGGAATCTGGACGCGATCACAATGGAAGACGAAGTGAGGAGCATGCTAAAGGGTAATGTAATCTGGAGAAAGAGCAGATGTCAATGAGGACAGCGTACAGTGCAACACAGGCAGCAAAGATAGACTTGTCGTCGACCGCAGCCAACAAGCTTATGTCGACCGGTAAGATCAAAGTCGGATGGTTCGTATGCTCGTTACGATTTATATAGCCACTAACCAAACGGAGGGGTGTTTCAGGTGCCAGGGTTTTGGCCATCAGGCAAGAAACTGTGCAGGACCAGAAAGATCTGATTTGTGCGAATGCACTAACCGACTCGTTAGTTGGACGAACACCGATTGTTACATGAGGAGATTTTAACGCTTAGGCCGTGGGACCGGGTAGCAAGCTGACCAACGCAAGAGGTTACTGTCATTTGGGAGCTCTGGTGAAGCTGACAGACAGATGGAAGATCCAGCAGTTAGTGTTGCTAAAAAACCAGGGAAGCCCCCAGGAGATCCAGCATCGTATCGGCCTATATGCCTGTTGGGTACTCTTGGGAAACTTCTGGAAAGGGGCATCCTCAACAGGCTCATGAACTACGCTGAAGGTGAGAACGGAATATCGTAAAAGCAGTTCGGATTCCAGACGGTGAACACCATCCGCACAGTCATCGCGAGCGCGGAGAAAGCATTGAAGCAAAAGAGAAGGGTTAATCGCTACTACACCGTGGAAACGATGGACGTAAATATCGTGTTCAACAGTGCCAGCTAAGCGCGATCACCTTAGCGCTCTACAGAAGCGGGTTCCGGACTATCTGCACAAGGTTCCGAAAGGTACTTTTAGAACCGAGTACTGTTCTACGAAACGAAAATGGGGTAGAGCTCGATTAGGATCACTGCGGGACTACCTCAGGGCTCCATACTTGGCACAACGTTCTGGAATATAATGTACAACGGAGTGTTATCACTGGAATTGCCCAGGGGAGTTGAGATAGTTGGTTTTACAGATGACGTTGTCCAGACGATAACCGGCGAGACTTTCGAGGAAGTGGAGATGTTGACAGCAGAGACAATAGCCATCGTGGAAACCTGGATGGCTGATGCCAAGTTGCAGGTGGCTCACCACAGGTTGTGCTGGTCAGCAACGGTAAAAAATCCAGGATGTCGTGATCAGCGTCGGCGGACACTCAAACCCATCGATGCGTGCGCTGAAACATCTGGGTGTGATGGTCGACGATCGATTGAATTACTAGAGCCATGTCGACTATGTATGTGAGAAGGCTGCGAGGACAACTAACGCATTGGCAAGGATAATTCCGAACATCGGAGGAGCATGATGCAGCACGAGACGTCCTGGTAGGTGTCTCATCCTCAATACTGAGGGATGGAGTATCGGTCTGGGATGCTGCACTAAACTCAATCCGAAACCAAACGAAAATGACAAGCACGTTTCGCCTAATGGATATTCGTGTCACGAGCGCATACATTTGGGGTGCCAGTGAACCGGACGTCAAGCTTCACCAGAATCACCGGACCGACCTCGACACCCTACGGGGTAGCTCGTGAGTGGACTAGATCCACCGCTGGAGATTAGTGCAAGTAGATCGCGTCGAATAGCTGCCAGTGGGTCGTTAGGACGTCAGTGAACATGAAGCTACGCTCCACTCGGAATCGCTGGGCGGATCACAGCACCCACTGGCTGGTCCGTTGAGTAGGCTAGGTCCACAGTCGGGGACTATATCTAGTAGATCGGGACGAAGCGAAGAGCTAAATGGCTCACGGAAACGAGCATCGAAATCGGGAGAAATTTACCGATGAGGAATTCATAGTAGGTTCATCGCAGTGGACTAGCCGATTATATCGTGACAAAAATGGATGCTAATTGGCTCACGAAACGGACATCGCTACTGAGCGGATCTCCGCTGCCGAGGAACTCTCAGTCGGAGTAGGGTAGTTAACCGCCGGATAATATCCGAGTAGGTCTCGATAAAACTAAGAGCTATATGTTTCAAGAAAGCATTGGTGTTGGTAGAAATTCCTCCGTCGGGGAATTATTGGACGGAGTAGGGTAAGTTCACCGTCTGGAACCATCCGAGCAGATCCTAATAATGCCGGGAGCTGAATGATTTATGGAAACAGGAGCTAAATGGTTCATTGAATCAGCATCTAAACGGCTCACAAGGACGAGAGCTAAATGGTGACGTAATGGATGGGGTCAAGAAGCAAGAGAGGAGTCGAGAGTTGAATCAAAGGTCGAGACACTTCATAAATCAAGTGAGGCTCCGAGATATAGCAGAAGAGAGAGGTCTGACGAAAAAATATCGGGACACCTCCCCCCAGGATGTAATACCTTGAATAGTTCCGTGGGGAAAAGGGCGATAAAAAAGTAAGGGGTGTTTTAGTGGTTAAACACGAAAGCGAGTCGCGAGTCCCACACAGGGTCAATGGGTCACTGGCCAGGTTTTTAAAGTAGAATACTTCTAACGTTTCAATATAGGGGTCCCGTTTCAAAATTTTCTGCCGGAATTTTACCCGATTTTTCAAACGGGCGCTATCTGATTGGAAATATGTACAACAATTTTGTAAGCAATTCGGAGAGATTTACAAAAGCAATAATTATCTGGTCCATGATTAGTCGGTACAATTCGATCAAGCAGCGAGCGTTGCTAGAACTGCCTCTTTGTCATCGAATGAGCTGCGACACGTATAAAAAGTGAACATAAGAAAAATTCGTTAGTTTTTGTTCTGACGTTGTAAGCGTAGCAGCTGTTGCGTGTCATGTCAGCTCACATTCTTCGGTGGTAGGTAACACATCCTATGACTGTCGCCAGGCGCTGATAGCATTTCATTCTGATGATTCACTGGCGTGCCAGTTTCATACATACAGAGAAGATACCATGATAACACACCGCAGAAAAAGTAGACAGCTCTTTCTTTTGGAACTGATTGGCGATGCGGTGGTTTGGTGCGAGAAAACCGCGCTCTCTTGCTCTTTTAATTTGTATGTGGCGCCAGGTACGCGTAAGAAAAATTTACCACGGCGCGTCCTAGAGAGCACTGCGGTGTATATTTTGAAGTCTGAACTGGCTTATGCCTTTTGGTTTGTTTTCCTCTGGCGAGTGGTACTGTGGGTGTGATTCACGATTAGATATGCACTGGTTGTTTCGTTGTGTAAAGGAGATGGTATTGGATAAAGGTTGGACAGAGAATGCGCGAAATTCGCAAACGAAAAAAGCAGTTTTTTCCACACCGTATATCAGATCTTCATAAAAATCAATCAGCGTATGTAGAATGTTACAGTACTGCTGATTGATTTTTATGAAGATCTGACATACGGTGTGAAAAAAACTGCTTTTTTCGTTTGCGAAATTCACCCTTTCTCTATCCAACCTTAATGGATGCTGATATTATGATTTTCTGTTGATGATTTGATACGAGTTACTTCTAAAAGCTAATTTAAACATTGACTCTATCATGTTTGACTGCTGATTATCTAATAAGAGTTGCTTAGGAAGTGGAATTCATACTAATCCGACCCATACTAAAACCTCAACAGCACGATAGCCATCATTGCCGGCCGCCCCCATCTCCATTTTTCACGGGGAAGGATGAAGGATAAGGTAGACGGGAAGTGTTGATGCTCCACCTACTTAACGGAAGGTAGACGACTCATCAGACTCTTCCATAGGTGTCGCGGAGTTGGTGATTTGGAAGGGTATATGGTCTAGGATTCGCTCCAAACGATGCGATCTGTAAAGCATGGTTTATTGGGTAGTAGCTTAGTTGATTTTCGTTTTTAGTTTTTTTTAAACTCTGGGTAGCCGGCTATCGAGAGTATCCTATGTTTCCTAAACAAAAGCAATTTGAACCCCACACAGCCGACCGTGGGAGTGTTGCCTAGAAAAGCTAATCTTATCTGCATAATGGGCCGGATCACTATTTATTGTCACAGTATTCTGACAAATTTCGCTATTCCTTCTCTAAGATAGATTGATTGGGTTGAAAACTACCGAGTGATAACACGTTGCACAGACATGATAGCGATGTTATAAATCAAGGAAAGTATTTACTATTTTCCATATCGGATTGTTTGTGAAAAACACGTATACGAACAATAATATCGAACATTAAAGGGAAATACAAAGGAATAACGGAACTTGAAATTAGATTCATGAAAACCGACGCGGCGAATTTTCAGTACGCATTGACCCGTGATCATCAATACTAGTCAGATTAAAGTTTTACTGGGACTAATTTCAGAACAAATATTTTTTGAGAAAATTATTAATCGAGGGTTGTGTACAAACCGAACCTACAAAAAAAAACAAGAAAGAATTTTGAGCTACCAAAAATAACCATTAACTCTACCGAAAGATTTACTCTACAAGACGGATATACTAGAAGTTCCACGTGTCGTTTGTCCCCCTTCCCTGTCACCATACGACCACAGATCCTAGTCGATATTCACTTATGCAACTCCCGCTCGAAACGAAACTGAGACAGGCTCCAATCCGTCAACCTGTTGAAGTGAACGAACTAATAGCGGTTGTAGATAGAACCCGACCAAGTCCCGCGTTTAAGCAAAAACGGCAAATGGTGGCCTGTACCCCGGTTAGCACAGCGGGGTGGTAAGGGATAGGAGTTCTGTATCAGAGGTGAATGGCGACATAGATTGGCCTCATGTTGCACGAGACTATAGTCGCTGAGAGAAGCAACATTTACAACATTTAGAATTTACACCTAAAAACTTATGTGTTGTGTTCTGGAAATTTCAGGTTTGCTCATATCCCCACTGTTTTGCGTAAATCTAACTCAAATTCATCAAGAACATTTGTTTGAAGTAACTATCCTGGTTTCGTTTCTAGATTCTCAAAAGAAAATGTCAATAGAAATAATTCCGAAACTTCAAGAAATCTTCGGATATGCATTTTTTAAATTCTGACTCTGAACGGCTAAGAAATAGGGTTTTAAAATATGTAAAACTTAGAAAACCGTTGTACCATTTTAAATGCGATAATAGCAGAGCCCTTAGATAGTAGCATTCAAACACGTAATATTAATTTTGAAATCAGCGGTATAAAGCTGCGTTGAAGATGTACTATTTATGTTACACTAAACTATCTTAAAGAGAAACTGTTGAGTAGACAAGCCCCCCTCCCCCTTTCCATTTCATTTTCTGACTACATCTATGTTATTCGGCAATTCATTCTGAGTAGATTGGTATAAGAGACTCGGCCCTCCGGTCCTCAGACATTTTTACACAGAAAAACATCTTAAACATCAAGACAACTTTAGTCAATCCCAACACACAGTGCACAGTGGAGGAAATCCGACTAAAAAGGCATTTAATTGGAAGCCACTGAAAAAGTATAACAATATATACACCAAAAGTTGCGAAATTTTAGAAGAAACAAAATGCAATCAAATCTGTTTACTGCACGGTACCGTGGTCGGAGATATGGGGCTTTGAAGATCCGGAACATTACCGGTTTTCATCAAATCTGACGCCTTAATCCAGCAGCCTCAGTAAAAATGCAAAGATTTGTGCTCTCCAAGCTGCGTTAAACTCCAACTATCAAGACGCAATCAAATTTGTTCACCGCACGCAACTGTGGCCGGAGATATGGGGCATTGAAGATCTGGAACATTAACGGTTTTTCATTAAACCAGGCGTAATAATGCCAGTAACAATGCAATTAGTGGATTTTTTTTCGATATTTTTTACCATTAGATCGGGGTATGAGACTTATTTTACTATTTTAGTTCGATAAATACCTTCCCAAAAATAATCTAAACAAACAACTATTTTGTAGTTTTCCACTACTTTGAGGTTATAATTCTTTGTACTTTTACTGCGGCTTCTGAATTAGGCCTCAGAGTTGATGAAAACTCCAGATCTTCAAAGACCCATATCTCCGGCCACAGTTGCGTGCGGCGAACAAATTTGATTGCATTTTATTTCATAAAGAACTCCGCAACTGGTGGTTGTGTATATATTGTTCTACTTTTTCAGCGGCTTCCAATTAAATGCCTTTTTGGTCTGATTTCTTCCACTGTGCAGTGGTTTATAGCAAACAAATCGCAATTTCTCATCACGTTTCTGGCTATACATCAGTAACTAAGTAGAAAACCCAACTTTGTAGAGATTTTTCAGACAAGTAATGTGGCATATCTAACTCAGTTTAGCCCAAAATTGCGTTTGTCATAAGATAGCACAACAGCGACGTATGGGAAACGCAAAACATCAACTTGTATACTTATTTCGAAAATCACAAGAAGTTTCAGTATCTCAATAACTTTTCAGTTTGTTCTTGCTGAAGGCTAATATTTGATGTCATAGGACACATTTTCTGCCCTCGTTTTTGATCCTTTAACCGTTAAAACGACCAACGCGATAGCAATCTGAGTAATCATTACCTGTAACATCACGGCACCAAGATAGGTTTTTAATTCGATTTAAGACTTTGCTTGGGCTCTAAGGGTAATTTAAGACTACTAATGTAATTCAAGCTACATACTACGGAAAGTCTCGCGAGGAATATTGACTCGAAAAATAGGAGAATAAAAAACATGGTTCGGAAGAAACAGGAAGCTAATGCCTCCGACGGCTTGTTTGTGACTAAGACTAAGTAGCATAACCTTATATATCACAATTCGCCGAGCTTCGGGCTGCCACCTTAACCTTGGCCGGTCTTCCTTGCCTTGCACTAATAATACTATCCTGCTCAAAATTCACGAGTCGAATTGACTTGTAACTGCTACAGTTACTCAATCCATCATAAATAACCAGAGAGAGAGAAAAAGGTTAGAATGTGCATGACTTCTGAACTTCAAGTTCCAATCAGTAGCATTCCACATGCCAATCGGAAAAGTTGAGTTGGTGTGTATGTATATTCATTTCGACCGTCCACGTGTTCCTCGCCCCCCAACTGCTCGAATCTCGCTTTCAAGCTGCCAGTTGTTTCTTATCAATATACGCGTTTACAACACTCCCGTCGACATTTTCCAAAACACGAACAGCCGGTCTGGACGGCGCATAATCTCTCTTTCGGGCAGACATTTCTCTCTTTTTCTCGGTCGGAAAATACCCGACCCGACATCGCCTGTGTTTTCCACGCTGCTGATACCGTTGCCTGTTTACATGCAAGCCTCGGATGCAATCATATGTTATGTGTCAGTTCTCATTTTATCAGTTACATTTTCTCACACAGTGTGTCTAGGTCGGTGGAAAGTTTTGGACTGTTTGTTCCGCAGTCGGTCAATTTCAGGGTCGGTTTTTCACTAACTTAATTCTTATTATTTTTGTTTATGGAATGACAGGCGTTGATGGGTTCAAGGCGGTATGTACGCACAGGCTGGCAAGCTGTTCCATCTTAAAATCAATGACGCGAGTGGCGAAAACGTAGTTTTAAGATTTCTGCGTGCTTCAGTGGGCTGGGCTGGGTTTTCGTTGGTGCATTTTTTTATCCAAAAAAAAAAGAAGTACGACAGTCGTGTATCAGTTATCACCGTTATATAACATTACCCGTCGCTGAATGATATGAGTATAGTGAAGTGGTTGAACAAAACCGAGGAAAATTAAAGTCAAGAGCCCTCAGCAAAAAACTGTGAACGTGACGAGTGGTGGACGTGAAAACGGTCGTGCGGTGAGGTGTTGTGGAAGGAAGGAAGTTGTACAAGAGCGCTTTTACACATTGCTCGTTTATGAAATTGTTTACTTAGCACCTTCCTGCAGTTCATTCAGCGCGAAGCGGCATAAAGTGTGCATCGGATTCCAGTGTTTGAGTCAGCCTTTTTCGCAAGTGGGCATTGCAGGAGTGGAAGAGTGCATTAATAAGCAAGCTATACTTTGAGAAGTTCCACAATAACTGTTTGATACACTTTTTTATTTGGATAAGTAGTAGTGGGAGTTTGCTCTTCGAATGGCAGTTTGGAAAAATCTAATTTATCTTGAGATTGGTTAGGTCATATCCAACAACTCGATTTGTTTGGTTTTATGGAAAAATTATGATTAAATTAAATAATAGGTACTTTTTGGAAGTTCTACGAAATTATGTTTGTTAATAATATTTTTGAACACCTTAGCTAAATTGATAATATTTTTTGAAACTAGTTTTATAACTGGTTATGCTGCAGTCCGTATTCGTTTTTATTTCGTCATTAGTTTCTTATTGTATGAAAGGTCTCGCCTAACTCGTTCTACAATGTTTTGAGAAACTTTCCACCTATTTTAAATAATAAAGGCACGCAAGCTTGTCCTGCTCTGGTGGTACGGAGGTAAGACGCTGATTTCATAAGCTAGTCAATAAAAGTTATACGTCTAGACGCTGCTAAATACTCACACAAACATTAGGATTTCCAGCAGAAAAATAAAACATTTTTTTTGAAAATGTGATCGGTCGATTCTTAAACCATCCCCCTCTCAATTGTATCCGCTGTAAGTTTGAACCAAGTAGAACCAGTTATCAGCCGAACTAACGGGTTTAAAGTTTGTAGGGGTTTCTTGGCAATATCCATGTAGAAAGCCCACTTGCTTGCATTGTCTCCGCTAGGTGGAGCTGTATACATCAGATTTTCACTGCACGTTAGAATAGGAATGATCATTCTATAGCCTATGGCTTTATTAAAAGAAGGAATAGCCATTTAGCTGTTTATGTGAATTTATAGCACTTTTAGCCAAGTGATGTCTGAGTTAGTTTTGTACGGGGCCTATTAACACGTGGCAGTGGATCAATACCCATTAAACTTATTTGATTACCCAAAAAGTTATTCGATTTGGTTGAATGATGGTTTTGGAAGAATATTGGATGCACCATCTTTTGGCTTGAAAATGTTTGTCCACATCTCACTGCATAGAAGGCGTTAACACTAATATTACAATGGAAAGAGATGTAAATAGCTCTTCTACAAAGTTAGAAAACTGACATTTTTCAGTAGTTTTTTGTCTTTCTCATATAGAAAGGTTATGCAATCACTCTGAAAAACGTCAACCTAATCCCGGAGGGCCGAGTGTCATATCCCATTCGACTCAGTTCGTCGAGATCGGAAAAAGTCTGTATGTGTGTATGTATGTGTGTGTATGTGTGTGTGTATGTATGTGCGTATGTGTCAAATAATGTCACTCATTTTTCTCAGAGATGGCTCGACCGATTCGCCCAAACCTAGTCTCAAATGAAAGGTGCAACCTTCCCATCGGCTGCTATTGAATTTTGGATCGATCGGAATTCTGGTTCCGGAATTACGGGTTTCAGAGTGCGGCCACTCAGAAATTTCTCATATAAACTATAGGAAAAATTAAAAATAGAATTTTTATTTTTGATGCTAAATGTGTTCAAGGTGAATGAAACGTCGAGATTTGATGCAAACTCGAAAAAAAATTTGACGACCATTCACTTTTTTGGATTTTGGCACATTTTTGCCTTTCTCATATAGAAAGGTTATGCAATCACTCTGAAAAACGTCAACCTAATCCCGGCCAAAGGGCCAAATTTTTTTTTCGAATCGCATAGGGTTTCTGGATTTTAACAGGGGCGTAGTTGATGGTTTACGGAGAGGGGTTACACCCCCCCTCTACTGTTCGCTCCCCTCCTTTAAAAATCTCCTTAAATCACCCCTCAGACCACCACCCCATCCAGCCCTCATACCCCTCCCTTTCAACCCCATCATCTTTAAACCACCACTATATCACAAAGCATACCAATTTAAGCTGGGGAGTCGCTCGTTCATGGGACTTTCGCCCTCTTCACATACCCACCCCCGCATGACAAAATGAGTTAGCAAGCAGATAACATTGATCTAATGCTGATTAGGCTAATGGAGTATGATATTTTTTTGTTTCAAGTGTTTCACCGTCGACACGTAGCTCATCAAGTTCGTGACTGGCAAGCCATTGTGTATAAGTGCAAAGTGTACTAAGAATGTAATGGACATTTCCACAATTATGTTTAACATAAAAAGCCTCCGTGCCATAGTTTAGAGAAATGAGAAAGGCACAATTGCACCGCTAGGTGGATTAAAACAGGTTTTTTTTAATATGTCGATTAGACTGCTCAGAAAAAATAATGATTTTCTGAAATTTTCTTCCGCCCACCCTTGAATCGATTCCTATTCCCATCTGGAGTGCTTGCTCCAAATTTGAAGTAAATTGGACAAGTCTAGCTACCAGACCGACGCACAGTGGCGGATCTTCGAACAAAAGTCGGACAAAACCTAAAATGTTATCTAATTTGGCTGAAAATCACAAGTTACGCCAATTTTGAGGCGCTGAATTCATCCCATTTTTATGATAGATTTTCCGTTACTGTTCATCAATATCATAAAAAATGAAGAACACTGCTTTAAATCCATTATATAACGTGTTGGATTACTACAAATTTTCTAATTATGTTGAACAAAGCACCATGCGTCTCCATAGCAGTAACAAAACTTTAAAATCTCCTTAAACCCGTTAGCATACCTAGGCGTCAGAACAAGACCATATTAAGCATAAGCATAAGCATAAGAGATCGCCCGTAGTTGCTACTCCGTTATTGACCAGAACCAAATTAGGTTGCAAAATGTTCATTGGAACAACATGCTTGGGAATAACATGATGAGCCACATTGTACAATCTATTCTGATCCCTGCATGCTGATCAATACCGACGCCGGCCACGTCCGAATGCAGATCTTCTGGGAAAGGAAGGAATGTTAGTCCGATACATGTTGCTACTAGAGACCGAGGAATCCTCTGCATCTCCACATGTATCACGGGAAGGGGAGAGTTGTTAGTAAGTGTGCCAATAGCGTTATCATGTAATAATTGCTCTGGGCAGCCGACTGCCGAGAATTTGGGAAATTTATCATTTGTTGTATTAATACGATTAGCAAAATAAGCAACTTGAACTCCGGATAGCCGGCTATAAGGAGCACTGCTTATATTTTTTAATAATATTCAATCACACAACGAATTTTTTCGTGGTTTCTATCGTGTCGGTGCTGATTTTACCCGGCGATCGTTTGAATAAAATGAGGAATCTTATACAGAAGGTTCATCAGAATTTTCCACAGGTATCGCGGAGTTGGTGGTTTGGAAGGGAATAAGGTCTAGGATTCGCTCCAAGCAAGCGATGCGACCTGCATAGCATAGTTTATTAGGTAGTAGTTCAGTTAGTTTTCGAGAACACGATCGCTCGAAAAATAAGATCTACCGAGAGTATCCTATGTTTTCTAAACAAAAGCAATTTCACATCCACACAGCCGATCGTGGGAGTATTGCCTAGAACAGCTAATCTTATCTGTGTAATGGGCCGGATCACTATTTATTGCGACATTATTTAGACTAGTTTCGCTATTCCTTCTCTACGATATATTATTTGGGTTGCAAACTACCGAGTGATAAAACGTTATACAGACAGAGAGTTATGATAGCTCTAGATGTTATAAATCAACGAAAGTATTTATTTTTAATATCGGATTGTTTGTGAAATACACGCATACGAACGATTATATCGAACATTGAAAGGAAATACAGAGGATCGTTAACCTGATGCACGGGCTTGTTACCAATAACGGAACTTGAAATTAGATTCATTAAAACCGATGCGGCGAATTTTCAGTACGTATTACCCGCGATCATCGATACTAGTCAAATTAAAGTCTTATTGGCGCTGATTTCCGGACAACTTTTACGGTATTGTTTTCTCGGCTAGATCGCATACTCTCATTCTGCTACTATCGGCAGAAGGCTGATAGCTCCCAGTCGTCGCCGGTCTAAGGACCAAATGTCATCAATAGACTTAGACTCGCGTGGAGGCATGCGATAGAATTGAAAGCTAAGCAATGAAAATGACAGCAAAACACTTATTCTTCGTGTTGACATAACTGAAGGTAATTGCCAACCGGTCCCCGATCTCTCTCGCGAATTGTCAATGCTCAAACATTATACATGATTGAAGTCATCATTCCACTCAATTAAGGCCATGTGTTTTCCCAAAGCACATTGAATGCTCTGTGAATCAGTTCCCCCGTTGGTAAAACAAATCCTAAAGAAACATAAAAATTAGTTTGCTCAGTCCAAAGAAAAGTTTGCCGACCGGCAGGCACGTGTTCCCTTACAGCGCCATCACATCAACGAACACCCAAAATTTACATGCGACAAAGTATCTGCAATCCCGAATATTAAAGAATCAAAAGCTCTACTCATTCGCAAAAAAATAAGAAAGTAAAAAAAAATAGTTGAATATCCAAAGCGGCTCCAAAGATGAATGACGCCTATGAAACACCCAATAAAAAATAGGTGACAAGGGACGCGGACGAAATTAGCTGAGCACCGACTGGCTGGTTTGCCACCTATTTTTCGGGCGAAGAATTTTGGGGCGACACCTGATAGTCGCTAATCGCTGGTGAAACGCCAATTATTTGAATGTCAATTTTTCTTATTGCCATATTTTTTCACTTTTCGGATCGAATTTTTTTCTCTGAAAAACCATTTTTTACTATTTTTACAATGTACACTGTGTTTCTAGATGTTTTCTGTACACTTTTATTGTCCTTGCATCGGGAATCGACGGACCGTAATGCGAGGAAAAGAAATTTTTCATTTGCCGGAATTCAATTTTCACAAACTGTCACCACTCGCGTCTGTCGAAAATATGCCGAAAAATGCTTTTATAAACCACTTCACTTTATATAATCGTTAAATTGCACCGTTATTAACACTTTTGACAACCGGGAGACAGTAAACTCCCTAGGCGTCAGAACAAGACCATATTGTTCGAAAAGTAGAGATAATTTCCTACAGAATGTATAATATGTGACCGTTCCGAAATGTTTCACCTGATTGTACAGAATACATTCGTAATAAAAATATTTTTGATCTGATCACCTCAAATATAAATAAGTGAAAAGTCATAGATCCAAGCAAACTTGTGAATATACTATAATTGCAAATCAAGTTCTTTCGTTCCCCAATAAAATTAAACTAGTTGTTTTAAAATCAGTCCTAAAGTCCAAAAGAGCAACATGCATTTGAAGTGAACATAGAAATTGTGGTTTCGGAAATGAAAATCATTAAAAAAGTTCGGACATTGCTACGTTTAAACTACTGTTTAAAATCCAGTTTATATCCAATGATCATATCATTTTGTATATATATATATCATTCAGTACATGAGAAATTTAGGAAAAATATAAAATATCAACATTTGAAACGTAACTTTTTGAGGTTTTGTCCGGCCTCCAGCCACTGCACTGTGGTCCCAAAGCTGTATTGAGGAAGACAAAACTGTTTGCGCCTAAACTGCTGGTTTTAGATATATAGTATCTTCGGCAAACTTTCTTAGAACTTTCCTGTCATTTTTTTATATTAGTTGAATTAGGGTGGTCCTTGTGGTTAGGGTGTTCAAAGTATCAACTTCTTAGATATGTAAAATTCAGCTACATAATGTTCTACAAAGTTATAAATCAATGAAATTGAAGCAACTTGCGGGAAGAAACTATGTAGCTATTTCTAATGATTCATGTGTTATGATTTTTGCTATAATTAAGGTAGGGTGGTTCTTGAAAAATTGGTTTTCTATTAATATCTTTTTATGTGTTAATTTCTCGCAAATACTTTGTTCTGGAAGCTTTTAGAACTTTTGTAAAGACACATTTTTACTGAAGCAATGATGTTTCTATCTCTTTTGTTTGCATAGTTACAGGCGATTTTCAAAACAAAAATGGGTTTTTTCAAAGCTATATATATTTCAACGCTGCAAATGAATTTTCAATGTTTTAATTTCATTTGAAAGATCGGAACTTTTCTAGTTTTTGACGAAAAAACTGCGGTAGTGTTATTTCTGTAAAGAAATTAATTATTTTTTAAAATGGTGTATTTTTCAACAAAAATTGTTCATATCTTTTCAAATAGACGACCTAATAACTTTGTTACTTCAGCAAAAATATGCACCATACAAAGTTCTAAAAGTGCTTCAAACAAAGTATTTACGATAAATCAATGTATGAAATGACAAATGAAAAATAGTGGTAAAATCAACTGAGAAATAGCCAATGTGTTTAGTGTTAAAAAAATCTTTAGTGTTAAAACTTTTTCAAAAGCACGATTCAACTAAGTCCAACAACCTATTGGCAAATTAAATAGGTTTGTGGGAATCGACTACTGATTCACCACGATGTAAAATTTCCATGCAAATCGGACTCAGATATTACTTCGAAAAAAAAACTATTCCTAGAAAACTGAACTGCTTTTCAGAATTTAACAAAATTTTGGTAATGAAATTATCCGTTATATTCTCACTTGCGTGTTTGAAGATATTGGGTCGGTTGCCAAATTTGTACGATTTGGTTCAATTTTGCAGCAGTTACTCTTGGTGGGGCTCGGGCCGGTCGATAAGTCTTATTTTCAGTACAAATTATAACCATCTAATACAACCAGCCCCTGGATAGTCTACTTGCGGCTAAAGATAAGCCATTTAACATCATCGATACATCGCGTGATCTAACTAAACAACGCTCGAGTGTGTACACAGAAGTATTTTGTTTACGTACCCACCCGGGAAGTAGAGATTGATGGCATTGTCTCCGAGAATAGCGAAATAGGGGTTGGCTCCTTCCAGAACCCTTTGCTTCAGTCAGTGAAAATAGTGGAAGGTAAGCAATCGCGTTTAGCAAAAATCGAGAAGTTCCTTCAGTGGAGAGATTCCGCATGAGCTGTCGACATATCCCGCATATAAATTATACGGGGAAAAACTAAAGCATTCTTTGAGGTACGCTCCGAGAAGAAATGCTAAAGAGGGTGCCACTGGCCTCGACTAATTTCTAAGCTACATTGCACAGTGGTGTAAATTTAGCACGAATTTTAACTTTTTTCTTAAATTAAATGACTTAGCCTTACAATATGTTTGGCAAAGTTGTCGTACTTAGCGAGGCCCTTCTTTTTGTTTAAACAAATGCTAGGGTGGTTCTAATTTTAGCAATATTCAAAGTTGAACTTTTTAACGGTTCGAGATAGAGCTTTGCTGCCTTCGATGAAGTTGTAGAGCAATACATTTTAGACAAATTTGCTGAAAACATGCAAGTTCTAGCTTTTATATTTTTTATTGCGCGAGAAATCCAAATGTAAGCTTTAGGGTGTTTCTTAATGAAACGGTTTTATCTTTATAACTTTTGTAGTATTTATTTTACGCTAAAGCACCCTTCGGACAACTTGAAGATTATTTCAGGGCGCATAATTTCCTTTAAAATACCAACTACTAAACTCTTTTCGTTTCGAAGCTATGAGAACTTTTATATACAAAATATAACTTTTTCAATTGGCATTATCTTCGATTGGGGCACTTAACATTAAGTACCGTTGCTGCCATATGAGATAGCATGCTTTGTAGTATTGATCACCAAAAATAGCAAATACGATATTTTTATGTCTTGCAATATATAATAGAAAAGTATTGTAAAGTGCAATATTTTATCATGAAAACGAAACTATAATTTTTATTTTGTCCACTGTGAAAATAATTTAAACATATTACAAAGGGTCAATTCATGAAAAACCAATTTTTTAATATAACTTTTTCAGTTTTCGTTTTTTTTCCAACATACCCTTCTGATGTTTTTCGAAGTTTTTGAAGACGAACATTTTCTTCTATTACATCAAAACTCTAGCTTCTATCGTTCAAAAGATATAATCACTTAATATATCAAAAATAGATTATTTTAACTCAATTTTATGAAATTTAAAAAAAATATCGTGTTCGCCATTTTTTGCTTAATTGTAACTCTACTCATGACCTTATTTATAGTTGAAAATGAATTATCTTTTGTTTGTCCCAATGAATGCTATTCCAAAAAACAAATTTTAGGCGAATATGTGCTCATAACCTTTCAACGAAAATAGTTAGATATGTCGTGCCATGAAACAAATTATTCGCCTTAAAACAATCTTAAAGTTGCCTGAAGACTACTTCTGTTTTAAATCAATACGGCAAAAGTTATTTGAATGAAACAGTTTTTCAAAGAAACACCCAAACCTTCGATGTTATATTTAGTCGGTGTTAAGTCAGACCGGACTAAGTGACAAAATATTGATTTCGAGAAAAACGAGTTTGAAGTTTGAATTGCAGCATCCTTTACATTATGATTGAAAATTAATTTTTGCCATAATTCTTGTTTAATGTTAGGTATTTCAAATCTGGCAAAAGTCGAATTTAGCTGACGAAATTCTTTATCCAGTGCTATCATTATCTTAATTTTTGATGTTTTGCGACTTAGTCCGGTCTGATTTAACACCGACCATTTGTTGTAAAATGAAAAGAATGACAGTTATAGCTTACATGTCTTCAACAAACTTTTTCAAAATTTGTCGTTCTACAACTTCGCTGAAGGTCGTTTTACTCTAGCTGGAATGATTGAAAAGTAAATTTTTTGACTGTTGTTTTAACAAAAAGAAGGGGCTCACAAAACACGAAAACTTTCCCAAAGACTTAATGAGACTAAGTTCCCAAAGACTTAATGAGACTAAGTTGTTTAGTGCATTGTTGACTAAAGAGCGAGATTCTGACATCTTCTAATGTGCCTATAAATTTTCGAAAGAGAATAATCGTTTCCTTTCCTAAGCTTCCTCGTAATTTAACGGCATTTAATATTCAATAAGAAAATAGTTTTTCGATGGCTGATAGTATGCATTTTGAAATTATGTTAAAAGTTGTTGTAGAGAGAACTTTTTATTGCAAGCTAAGCTGAATGATCCAAATACACGAACAAAGTTTGTTCACGTCTTAAAAACGACAAACATTTGATTGTTGATAGTGTATGAAGGAGAAACGCGAATAACTTTTGAAAAGGCAAAATTTCGCGAATTAATTGTTTATGTTGGAGTAAAATTCCAAATATCCCGATAACTATCGCATTTTGGAACTTTTTGTTAAATGCATTTTGATGAGAAATGACATTTAGAATCACATGCTGTAATAATATTACAGTTTTGTCTAATTAGCATGAAATTTAAAAACATTTATAACGTTATCGTTAGAACAACTTTTGCACTGACAAGTTCGCCATCATGCAATCACATTCAAAATGATACTTTTCGCTTTGGATTTTTATTGTCAAAATATAAAAAATTAATTTTTTTTGCAGTGATACATTTTTTCAGGGCGAAGTTCTTTTTGTGCAGAAATATTCATTTCCTGTAACTCGTTCTCAGATAGTTTTTTTATTTGGATTATACAGGTTTTAACCTTAGGGTCATTCGCCTCCTTTCGAGTTAGAGAAATATCTTTTGGAAAAATCTCTAACTCCATGTGCTGGGTTGGGAATCGAAACCTGGAGCTGTGTACAAGACAATCGATTTTTCAACTACACTATGCCCGTCCACTCTGATAGTTTTGTTGTATAAAATACGGTAAAAGAACATTTTTTTTTAAATTCTGCATGCAATAACTTATACGCCCTTTTGCTCTCATTTACTATGGAAAATGTTTAGTCTTCCATGCCGGTGAAACGTGTATAGTTCCATCGGAATCGATGATGGTCGGTCAGGATTTTAAAGATTTTCGGACGGATCTTTGCGGTATTCCTTAATATTGGCTTATATGAAGTTATTGAGTTATTTTATCGTAGTGGCGGAATACGAATTTCGACGAACTAGCACAAAAGCCGGTAGTTTCTTGCGAGTCATTATAAAAATTGTACCATCTTAGTTATGGAATTTGCATTTCGACTTCGTTTCATCCGACACTAACTTGGTGATAGGGCTAGGCTGGTTTCGGATTGATGCAAGCTCCAAAAAACGAAAACACTAATTATGTTTCTGAGCACACCCCTATTCATGCGTGATGTCCGCAAGAAAAGGAGTTCTGATTAAACTGATGAAAATTAATGAAATCGAAACTTGGTTTGGTTTAGCAGGCCAAAGCAATATCCTCAGTGGAGAAACATTTAGGTGAAAATTATTTTTTCTCCATTAAGAAGTAAAACAATCTTTTTGCGTAAAGAGTACAAAACCTATAATTAAATTAGCTATGGAGTTTACGATTCGACTTCGTCTCATCAGCATCCGATACTAACTTAGTGACAGGACTAAGCAAGAGCCGAACTGAGGCTAGCTCCAAAAAACGAAACCACTATTTGTCCTAAACCTAGTCATGTGTGGTATCCCGTAAGAAAATTTTCTCCTTGCTGGTAAAAAATTACCTAAATTTTCACCACTACGGAGAAATATAGCACCATCATGTAAAAAACACAGCTCGATTGCAAACCCATATATTGTCAATGACATTTCGATAACGTTTGGTGTTTATATTTACACTTATTGCTTTCCTCTTCCAGCAGGCATATGGTAACCTTGGTTTAAGGACAGTTTGAATTTACAACCAGCCAACATATATGTTTCATCGTCCATTGCCACGAAATATAGCTTCGTAACATTGCTAAGTATTTATTTTGCGCTTTAAAAAAAAAATCGACAAGGTTTTTGTTATTTTCAGTTCCCTTTAGCGCCACTATAATTTTGTACATTGACAATCCGGCTTATTTGTCAGTGCTTTGTAAATAGCATCATGCATAATTATGTTTTTAATAAGGAACCGGTTGGATTTTGTGAAATTATAAACTACAAAATAGTTCATTTAAATTTTCAGTGGTCGGATTTCTTTTTTTATGTGTTTTCATTTCCATTGCCGAAAACTTGCCGAGACCGTAAAAATCAAATAAGTGCATCGCCCACCTAAAAGTAAGGTGTTTATGAGAGTGACTGTTGTGCGATTTAAGTACTGTATTACGCATGTTATTTATAAACAACCATTTTCTGGTGGATATAAACACATTTTTACTTTCCCTATATATTCCATATTCAATGAATCGTGCGAAGGGAATGTCTAAGCGTTTAAATAAGAAAAGTAAAATGTTTTGAATACGTTCATGAAGATTAACCAACCCAAAATTTGGCCTTATTAGCTTTTCTATAATAACAAAATGCATATCTTTTACTTCTTCTTCCTTATCCTGAAACTAAAATTTATCCGATTAACCGAACCGAGATAAAATTGTACATCACCCATTAGGGGTCATGCATAAATGACGTAGCATTTTAGGGGGTAGGGGGGGGGTTAACCAAATTTGTGACGAAGTGTCACGAGGGGGAGGGTAGGGTCAGAAGTTGTGCGACGTAGCATCAAGTTTAAATTTTTTGGCGGGTATCAAAACCCATTAATTAGAGAAAACAATTTAATGTTCCTCCATTCCTAAGTTGATTTTCACGCGGTTTTTCATTTTGTAAATTTTACTGTTCGCGGAATGGCAGGCTCGCAAAGAAAAGGATAGATTTTTCACGCGGATTAAAATTTCCACATTAGTAGGCTAATATTGCTAACTAGTAGACTTATTTTGGTAGCTGAATTAAATTTTCTTTCGGATTCAATCAAAGAAAATTTAGTAATTTAGTTGAGCTTATGCTTCCTAAAATCATTGGCAGCTGCAGGATTGTGAACTTTTCTTCATGCTTTATGACATGTAAAATTCTAAACAAAACTATCCACACTATATTTGTCATGAAATAGGCTTCTTTTGTAGGCAATTTGCTGTTATAATGAAAATGTTGATAAAAGTCGTCAAACATTTTGTAAGGACATATATTTAAAAGAATTGAAAAACATGTAATTTTTTCATCTTCCGGTCACGTTGCGTGGGGGGGGGGGTTAGAGATATGCTACGTCATTTACAAGGGGGGGGGGGGTTAGAATTTTGTGACCAAATGCTACGAGGGGGAGAGAGGGGTCGAAAATCGCCAGAAAAAAGCTACGTCATTTGTGTACGGCCCCTTAGAAAAACATTCAATATCGGTGTGAACCTTCCGGCAGATGCGCTAGTACACAGAAAGCGTGCCAATCAGAAAAACAAGCGAAAGCCTCTTTGAACATCAGCGCCTACTCGTTCAGTGAGCCATACGCGCGACTTCAAAACGACCAGACATAAAGTTTTCAGCAGGGTATAACTTATGAACGGGTAATTATGGACGAACGGTTTAAACTTCGTTTTGTAGGTGAAACCCAGTCTCATTAGAATAATTGATAGTATAATTACAATTTTTGCCGACAGTAAAGTTACACGGGTTCGAAAATAGGCTAAAATAAAATCAAAATCAGCCATAAGTCGTTACACAGCATTCACAGCTATTTAGTAACTTCGAAAAAGTTGTGTGTTTTGTAATGATAAAAAATACCTTAGAATATTGTTAACGCGAGAAATCATAAACAAAAAGTTATAAGCAAAAATAAGAATTGAAGGAGTTCATCATAGAACACATCTCATAACTCAACTACTGTGAGTGACAGAGACAACATGTCTTCTGCAAAATTTATAAAAACTCTCTCCTCTACAACTTGGCGAAGACTGCTAAGCGCTATCTCTTTCGGTTCAAAAGTTAAATTTTCTATAGCCTACTATGATCCACTTTTTTCAAAAATAAAATTGCCAAAAGATGGCTCCTCCAATGAATTAAGTACCTCGAAACGCTGTTTTGAGCCACTGTGCGGTGGTTGAGTGGTAAGCGTGACCGCCACTCATTCCAGTTGGCCTGGGTTCAATTCCAGCCGAGGTCGTTGAGATTTTTCTGGGGTGAAAAAATCCGATCCATGAAATTGGTGGATCGATATCTAGTCGAGGTAGTGGAATCACCTCTCTGGCGTCGGTGAAGAAGAAGTATATCCAACTTCTATACTCTACTAACAAAAATATCCTCCTCCCGTGATACTTGTGGAGTGCGCAGTAGTATATACGGCCTCTAGCAAAAGCAAGTATCGGACTAACAATTCCTTCCCTTTCCTTCCGCGATCTACGTTCGGGCCTGGCCGGCGCCGGTATTGATCAGAAACACTTTAGGATTACCAGGAGTTGCACATTAAAAGATGTTTCGCTTATCCCAAGCATAATTATCTACTGATTCCTTGTGCAACTTCAGCTAGTCCCGATCGATAACGGAGTAGCAGCCAGGGGTGGTCGCACAACCTCAAGCTCAAGCTCTCTTTACGAGAAACCTGCTACCAATAAATCAAAGAGATGGGGGCGGGCATAGCGTAGTTGGTAAGTCGATTGCCTTGTGCGCAGGTCATCTGGGTTCGATTCCCAATTCCGAACATAGGGTTAAACATTTTTTGTAACCGTAAAAGAGGCGTATGTCCCTAAAGTTAAAACCTCTATAATCAAAATAAAAAAAAATACCAGCAAACAAAATGGTGGCGCGAATTTGAGCTTGAGTTAATATGGATATTACCCAGTCAAATTCATCCGGAATTTCGATTCCGAATCGGAATTTCTGGTTTGGTTTCCCCGAATGAGAAATAAGCATGAGAAATATTTTTTATGCAACCTTGTTATTTTTTGGGTATAGAATCCGTACAGATTTTTCTTTAGAAGAGTAGAGATAGAAAGAATTTTTCATCTCCCGGTACATATTTAATTGTGGAAACACTGGTTCAAAGTAAGCGCGTCCGGCCTTCGGGCGGCTAAGACAAATCTTTGGAAAGACCCAAATGCATCTTTTGGATTTACACGACAAAGAAAGGCGCTCATGGCATTGACTGGTGATTTCACAACAACTGCGACTGCTGCCCTTGAGGCCATTCTAAATATCAAACCATTGCACACACTTTAGACATGAAGTACTATCATATACAGACATACTGCAGGTTACTGGGCTTTGGAACAGTAGCCATGTTGATCTTGCTACAAGTCATACACGACTGCGATCACTCTCATACACTCAGTTTAAAATGAGCTTTTTTTCTTGCGGTACGCTTGAATAGGGGTTTGCTCAGGAACACAAATTGTGTGACCGTTTTTTTGGAGCTATAGCGTCAATCCGGCGCTAGCCAAGTCCGTTAACTATGTTAGTGTCGGATTCTGGTGAGACGAAATCGAAACGCAACTTCCATAACTAATTTATTTAACATTGATGATATCGTCCAAATGTTTTTTATAAAATGGTAAATTTCGGTGCCCAACGCCAGGTTGTCTCTGGGTGTGCTTCCGAATATTTCGCTTCAATCAATCACACCCGGACATTTATTATTCTATTTGTATGGAACGATACGAGGATATTAATTCTAATCAAAACAGTTGTCTGTTTGAGATAACATCAGACCAAAACTGCTTGTTACACACCATGCATAAAACTTACTAGCGCAATGTTTCGACCTCCTCGAAATGCTGCGTAATTTTGCAATTTTTATAAGTTAAAGTAAAATTCAAGATACTGTTCGTGCGAATTACCAGAAGGAAGAAATGAAGCCACTTATGTAGCCACTTAGAAGGGCAGTATTTATGAAGTGCACCTTGTACTTGAAGGACCAACAACCTTACGCTGCACTGCATTTTTCCCTCCCAGCCAAGATGCTGTAGACACATGCATTATTATTCCGTATTCTGAAATGCAACTGTTTGGCGAGCTGTTGTCTTCATAACTATTACAGTTTTGAATATATTATGAAGTATATGTCTCGAAAGATAATCGCAATGTAATGCGGACATTAAAATGGTGTTGTTATTTCGTTAATCCAAAGAATGCAAAAGGTGGTACATAAACATTGGCCAAAATTGTGTCACCCTAATGCTCATTCGTAAGCTTAATCATTTGAAATGACATTAAGGGGGCTATTGTCATAAAAAATATTAGCTTTTAAAAATATGATTCAACATTGTGACTACCGTTTTCATTGTGAAGCTGTTCTCTTTCGCATCACCGTCTTTCATATCTTCACATCTTACATAAGCCTAAGAATAAATAAATCATTCTGTTAAGTCTCAAACTTTTAACGTAGAGACAGCTTTTGTCATCGCAGTTTCCACAAAATCAGACCTGACTGTTGTAGGACAGTCTCGTGCAGAAAGCATATCGATTCTTTATCATTTGCTTCACTCAAGCGTAATTGTTTCCCCTACTCAGATCTCAACACGTGCTTGAGGGAAATTTAAAACGGGGAATCTTTGAATGAAAAAAGTCACCTTTTGCATTTCTTAGAATAGAAATATATAGCATTGTAAGAAACTAAGAAAAAACTATAGTATCTGCGCGACTATTCTACTGACTGCATTCGTCGTCCTTTTTCCTTTGCGCATATCCTGTACGACACTCTCTGCGATTAGAGCCGGTAGCTTGCTTCGCACTTTTTCAAATGGGAGAGGGGGGCAGTCGAGGACCACGTGCTCCGGCGTCTGCTCCACACCCTCGAACTCCAGACTATAGACTTCCTGAAGCAGCCGTGACAATTCTCAAGCTCTAGCTGTCACTGCTAGTTCACTGATATCATTCTCGCATGTAACTGTGCTCTGCTCATGCACATTGTCTGTGCTAGTCTCTAGCGGATAACGCTCGTTCGCTGTGCTCGTTTCGATAGAGACAGTATTTTGACGGAGATTCGGCATCTCACTACACCGTTCGGAACCGCCAATTCTATTCACCGGGCTTCTGCTACTACTCCAACGCATTCGTGCTTGCAGCATGATGTCAGTTGTTAACCTGGCTATACCCTCCTCCGCAGGCAAACAGGTAGGATGCCGAGGTCGGTACGACGATTCCGGGTGGAGCGTTAATTCTGGTACGATGGTGATGGCGCCACAGCCATCTAAAACCAGTACTTCGCCTCACACCACTCATTTAGTCTCCAGACTTAGATTACACCGACGGAGAGTTCCGCGGTAGTGGAAGTTCTCCCGAAACCAATTTTTATGCTGCTCTTCAATCTACTAAACTGGGCCAACAGGTAGGGTGCCGAGGTGGGTCCGGCGATTTTGGTAGAGTCTGGCGTCCCGACGACCCGATTAGCTGCTTCGTGGCGGGTTTCTAGTCGGTGGCGCTATTTTGTTGATCCTTTTGTCACTTGTAGCTCGAAGAGTATACTCGTCACTACTTGACAGCGTCTCAGATATGTTCGTCGTTGCACATCTCTTCGGCTATACTGTTGACTGTCACGCCGGGCATACCATTCGAACTTCTTCGAACCTACGGCATTCGAAGACCACGTGTTCCGGTGTCTCTTGCATATTCACACACTTCGGGCAAAGGGGTGACGAAGCATGTCCAAACCGATGCAAGTACTTCCGGAAGCACATGCCCAGACCAAAACTGCCTGAGATGGATGTTCATCTCTCCATGAATCCTATACACCCATGTCGACATATTTGGGAAGTGTCGATTGGTCCACCTTCCTTTCGTCGAGTTATCTCACTCTTGCTGCCATTTAGTCAACGAGTTCGCTCTGACCAGTCTCCTTGCATTTCGTTATTCGTTCGCTTATAGAATTCCACATCTTCAGTCAGAGTGATGCAGACTGGGATCATCCCGGCAATGACATATACCACCTCCGACGATATTGTTCTGTACGCGCTCGTGACACGAATAGCCATTAGGTGAAACGTACCTGTCAACTTCGTCCGGTTCCACTTTGAGTCTCTTGTTGCACCTTGCTCCCCGATGTTCGGCATGATCCTTAACCGATCGTCGACCATCACACGCAGATGCTTCAGCACTCGCAACGATGGAATTGAGTGTCCACCGACGCTGTTCACGACTCGCTGGATTTTTTTACTATTGCTGGCCAGCACTACCTCCGTCTTGTAGTAATCCAGCGGCAACTTGACATCAGCCATCCAGGTTTCAGCGATGCCTGTCACCTTTGCCGTTAACGTCTCCGCTTTCTTCAAAGTCTTGTCGATTATCGTCAGAATATTGTCGCCTGAAAAGTCGACAATCTTGACTCCCTTGGCCAGTTCCAGTCTTAACACTCCGTTGTACATTATATTCTAGAGCGTTGGGCCGAGCATAGAACCATGACCCTAATTGACCTATACTCCATGTTCGTCTCGTAGACCAGCACTCGGTTTTAAAAGTTACTTTACAGAACCTTGGACCGGTAGCCTAAAACCAACATTGTGTGGAGCGCTGCGGCGAAAGCCACCCAGCTGGCACTGTTGAACGCATTCTTCAAGTCGATCGTTACTACGACGCAGTTGCGATTACACCTTCTCTTTTGCTTCTATGCTTTCATTGCGCTCGCGATGGTTTTGCGAATTGTGTCCACCATTGGAATTGTTTTCCGGAATTTGAATTGCCTCTGCGATAACGCGTTCTTACTTTCAGCGTATTTCGCCAGTCTGCCAGGATGTTGAGGATGCCAGCAGGCATATAGGCCAATACGATGCTAGATCTCCAGGTGGCTTTCTTCGATTTGGCAGCAACACCAGCTTCTGGATCTTCCATCTGTCCGGGAAGTAGCCTTCGTCCTGGCGTTTCTGTAACACTGCTCTGCACATGTTTGAAGACGCCAACATCGCACGTTGGGGATACCGTCCGGACTGGAACTGTTCTCTTTCAGTTCAGTTTGTCACTGTAATGAGCTCGTCGTTGAAGACCCGGGTATCATCAACATTTCCACCATCTGCATCAACGTCCGGTGTAGGCGGCCACACAGTTGTGTCGTGCTTCGGGAAGATACTCTTTACGACGGTTTTAAATTTGTCAGCGCACATTTCAGTTGGCGTCGTTGACCCTTTGACATTGACCAACATGACATTGCTCATGAGGTTGGTTTTTTCTTTCCTATACAGCTCCTTGTAACAGATGGACTTGCTCAGCACTATCTCGCGTTTAAAAGCGGCCCTGGCTACCCGGAATGTCACCTTGCGCTCTTCTTTGCCTGCATCGGATCTATCTCCCTGGCCGCGTCTTTTGGTTTTACAATTCCGACGACCAAGTAGTAGTGTAGTGGATCGCTTGGTGGTCACTATATGTGTACTTCTCACTAATTCGCCGATTCATGTTATTCATCAACGAAGGACTGCAGAATGTTATGTGTGTAATGAATTTCCGACCGTCTTTACGGAATGTGCTAGCGGAACCTTCGTTGCACAGTTTTACATCCATCTTCGCCAGGACTACCAACAAGCTATAACCTCTCGTGTTGGTCAATATGCTACTTCACTCTACGGCTCAAGCCTCAAAGTCTCCTCCTATAACAAGCGACGTTCGGTTAGTGCGTCCAGCGGCCGATTGTACTGCTCTGGTGGCGATCACGATACGCCTCTGCAATAATTGCAACGTCGCACTTCGTTTTGTTATCAAATGCCACAACAGTTGCTGTACAATGTCGCAATGAATAAAATTAAGCTGGGTTATCTCCATCATTGCCTTTTTATACTCAGGGCATTTGAGACAGCTCATCCTCTGGTAGTTTTCGTCCTCCGGTTTGCAGCTAATGCATCTTGGTGGCTTCGTGCGTCTCTAGCAACGTATCGCTTTCCTCCGAATTTTCTACACAATGCTGACCTGTCCGTGCCCTTGCAGTTCCTCGCCTGATGTCCGAGGTTCAAGTACCCGAAGCATCTCTTCATCTGTCTGGAAACTCGTGGAGCGGCTCTCAGCGAGCACCCCGACTATCCGACTTTTATCTTGCCGGTTCCACCAACTTGTGGGCAAAGTCCACCGATAGTCAAAAAGCCACCGACCCTTGATACGATTTCCTGCTCGATTATGACAAACTTTAGTTCTTTCTGATCTCGTCTTCCTGTGGCAGGGCTCTCACGTTCGCTCCACTGCCAAGGATCTAGTAACGAGCCGGCGGTAGGCCGAGCACTTGACGGAAGGATTTTTGTTCAGCTCGAGGATCGACTCGCCTTGAAGAGTGCGATGATAGTTTCTTATACAGATATATTGTTGAGCTTTAAGCAAAATAGAGATAAATTTAAATAAATTAGAGAATATCTCAATAAAGTAGATTGTTCTTTACCACATTTCGATAGTTTTAGAATCGAAATGTGGTAGAATGATAGAAATTTCCGCTGCCAATTTGAGATTCTGCTGCCCTCTATTTCCAACCTAATAATGTACAACATCTGAAATGCAAATAAAAGTCTGCTTTATTGCAAAGTTTTATTCTTAGCCTTTACGTGGCTGTTATGTGAAGAAAATCCACCTAGGATTGAAGGAAAAGTCCAACTTTATTTTCGTACTAAATTTCCGGATGCTGACTGCCATTGGAGAGTGTCATTAAAGAGCCTTTGTAGCGATGAATAATTGTATTTGGTCCAACTCTACCAAGTGCTTGCTCCTTTCGGTATCCCCTGTTGCTTTACAATCGAACAGAAGTAAATCTTTTTTTAGCCAGCACCGTTTAATTTGCGTGCCTGAAATGAAAAAATATATCAAGCTGATAAAGGATTTTTGATACTTATCTTGTGCAAGGGCAAACTGTCGACCTAATGTATAAATGATGGAATAAATAAAAAAATCAAAAAGTTTTGCGAGCGAAGACGACTTTAAATTACGAACAATTAAAAAAATATTGGGTCGAAAACTTTTTTGGTAATCCTAGTCCCCGCCACAACGATTTGGGAAAACATGATTTCGAGATAATCGTGTTTACGCTATAACTTTACTTCTATTATTGCTTGGATCTCTTTAAAAATTTGGGATAACATTCCTATACTTTAAGATAATGGAATTAAAAAATCAATTTTTTTTACCGACCTCAATATAAAAAACCCCTTAAAGAAATCTCAAGTATCGTCAAGGATACATAGAAATTTCATAAAAGGTGAACTGAACTGGCCTTGATTAGGAAAATCGATGGAATAATATTAGGTCTAAAAGTAGCTACGAAATTCTCAGAGCGCTAGGAACTTAATGCAAATGTGGGTTATTGGAGCTATTATTCGTACCAACGAAGGTTGGTCGGGGAAGTATTTAGACAAGTGAGTCCAGGGTAAGTTGAAACACGGACACACGATTTAGTTTACAATCAGGGTAATGGGACTATTTTGCTTTATTGGTGAGAGTGCCGCACTGTTTCTTTAATTACTTGCTTTCACTCGATGGAATGCTTATGAAATTGTTATTGTTGCTTATTTTCAAGAATCGGCATAAAAACAAGAATGGCTTGAAAATGAAGAATTAATCTTGCTTGAGGGTAACGAAAGCTCAAATTAAGTACCCCATTTTTAACACTAGCATTTGAGTCAATTCGTTGAACAAAGATGACACAACGGTTAGTAAACAAACGACTGCGGACCGGGCAGTAACAAACACCAGATCAATAACGTTCGGGCCCAGTATCACTAAACCAACCGCCATTACCAACATCGAAGTATAAACGATTACATCAAATACCTCCAAACATATAACCAACACCACCAATAAGGAATCAAATGCCGATGAAGAAGGATTTACAACAGCATTCGTAAGTACAAGAAACAAACAAGAACATCCGACCGTGAGCATCATGGAAGCAGTACCGATGACGACATGGACGTGAACGAAAACGCGAGAGATGACGAACCGAATGACCCCCAAGGTGCGGCAGACAACGCATCTAATGTTTCACCACCAAGGAAGAGGATCTCAACACGCAACAGTAAGCTGCGTTAACAAGATCCGATGTACAAAAGTTAATTTTAATTTTTACGCGATGTAAAAATCTTGAAAAACCAATGGCTCAGTTATGCTAACGCATGGAGCCGTGTCAAATAAACAGGAAATAAAAAAAGTTATTCAACTGATTACTGATTGCAGAGATTTAACGCACGTAAAATGCGGTTCGTGAAATCGTAATGTTTGATGAATAGTTTCAGATATCAATTGTGAGCCTTCACATGTTTTTTTTTTCTGCGAGCGCATTTCTAGGAGCTCTTCTTCTAGCAGATGGGGCTCTTTCATGTGTGTGGTGTTTATATTTGTTTTGAATTTTTGATAGGCTGAAAAAGTAGAATGATTCATTTTACAAATTAGTTAGAAATTTTTCGTCGCGATGGAGTATTAAGCATTGCACCTCAACCAGATTTTTTTCGATGTTAAATTTGGCGACGATAATTGGATTGAGAATAGATGCACAGAATGAAAATGTATTATCATTTATGCTGAAAACAGAGATATTTGTGCTAAATAAGTATTATATAGGTGTTTAAGAAACAATATCCTGATACTATTCTGAGAAAGATTATAGATAAAATAGCTTCATTTAAAAGTTGTTCAAAACCAGTGCGGCCTTTCCCCTAATGAAACCAAAATAGGCTTATCACGCTAGCAAAGTGTTTCGCTTCGGTTTGTTATCCGCTATGTTACTCATCAGCAATTAGAACTGCTGTGCTTACGGGACTTCACTGGCGATCAATTGCCCGGGAACTCCAATGGTGTTCCAGTTTTTGAATTCTGTGATTATTTAACGGTCGAATTGGTCTGCCGTGATAGGGAAACTGTGCCCAAGACGGACACCTTAAGGTTAAATAGCAAATTCAACTCATCGATTAATGCATTGCACAGAGTTTTTTTTTGCCAAAATTGTGCGATCTATTCACGATCTATTGACGTCTTCGTATGAATTCGTAGATATTACCAGTTCTTTCATATGATGTTATTATTTTAATGATTAATGAGTGAGATATATTTACCAACTATCTTGCAAATGTAAATATTAAAATTATGGCTTCGGCAAAGTTGTAGAGCAAGTTTTTGCGAACAACTTTGCCGAAGGCACATAGTCTCTATCTTCAACATCTTCAACATGATTGCTGGTTGTCTGTGGACGATCCCTTTAAAGCCAATTCATTACTGACACATTCCACGCAGTTGTATCGCTTACCTCATGAAAATAAATCTGTTAATATAAGTAAAAATTGATCTGAAATATGTTGGTATAGGTTTAAGGGTCCCAAATCATAGATATATAGAAATTTTTTAGAAGAATTTTATGACGGTCGTCAATGAAAACCAGTAATACATTTATGACTTGTTTTTAACAATTCATGTGATTTTTCGGTACCACACCGGTAGGATTGTAATAAAATTATTTTGGAGATATCGTAAATGCCACTTTATTGTTTACATATTGTATAAAGATTTCATCTTTGGACGTAGATTTTTTGAGTGTATAGGTTGCCGGATAAAGGGGGGGGGAATAAAATTTACCATTTTTGTTCTGTCCCCTAACGCAAAAATCATGTTTTTTTCGATTTTTCACGAAAACAAAGCGCTATCTATGAAAACTTTTTAGGAGCTATTAGTACTCATCAATACCTTTTTAAAAATGTGCTATTTGTATATAACATGCTTTGAAAACGTTCATTCATAGGGGTCCACTGAAGTGTTGTCTCCTAACGCTTTTCTTTACAGTGCGATAAATTGCAGAGTTACTATGAGAGCCTACAAAACAGGATATAGACATAAAAGGATATAACCTATTTCAGCAATAGCGCAACCATGAAGTGGTATAGGAGGGATGGAGAATAGGGGATGGGGCTATACTTTTAAGGGGGAGGCCTACAATTTCACAACACAATTTGAAGTGATTTCACAAAAAATCGTAGTTTAACGAAGCAATTAATGCTTTTATACCACAATAAAGTCAAAATTTTATCCTGAAAGCACGCATTTTTTAGAAACCGCAAATATAAGATACGATTTCACGAATTTCCCTTTAGGTAATTCAATGCCTGACCTATAAGACCAGGATTGTGTGAAATTTTTCAACGAAAAAATTAATTTGTGGTGTAATATATCTAAATTTCCAAAAAGCTGGGTCTTACCCTCCTTTTCCAATAATCGCGTGAAGCAGCTACATCTTGATTAATTTCCAAAATCATCACTATTATGTGTCGTTTGGCAGATCTGTGAATAGAAACGGCTGTACAATCACCAGAGGTTGAACAGGAAGGGCAATACTCTCTTTCAAGATATTTTGAAAACGTTTTACTGAAAATTCGCGAAAACATTACATACAACATTTAAATATAGTAATAACTGCTTGACTAAATATAATCGTTTGACAGCCTTAATGCTGCGGTGCTTAGGTGACACATTTGTTTATTTGTGACGCAACAAGAAAATAAATATCTTTGAACCATTCTAATGACTAATAGTAGTAGCTGTCAATATTTCAAATCGCCCCGATTCAATATTGTGCACCAAATCATATAGAAACATCTTAGATAATCCTTATAACAAAACTTTTTTTTCTCTACCCTAATTAACAGTCAATTTTATTTTCAAGATTTCAAGAGGATTTCTGCGTAGAAAAAACCCACTTTTTTGCGAATATGTTTTAGAAATTTGGGTGAAGTGTACAAAAGGGTGAATTGATCACAACTTTTGTACATTATAGTGTATCATTTAAATAACATTCTGTAATCTTTTCTTGCAAAAATTTGGACATTCGGTGACGAAGGTTTTTGTTGAAAGTTTGAAATAAATCGGTTAAGTAGTTTTTGAATGGCAGTTAACACAAAAATTGTGTTTTTTCTAGAGACGCTCAATAAAAAATTTCGTCTTCAAGTCGCTTGTCGAAATAGTTGCATGGGAAAATTACAGAATATTATTGAAATGATACATTATAATGTACAAAAGTTTTAATCAATTCGCTACACTTAAAAATTTCCTAAAGAATCGCGAAAAGACTGATTTTTTCTCACGCTGAAACCCGTACCACCTCTAACATTTTGTCTTCTACCGAAGGAGAAAGGATATTTTGGCTTTTTTGGCTTGGCTGACTCAGACTGAATGCCCTAGAAAAAGCCGAACATCTCACATTTTTACATGTAATAAAATGTAAATTTATGTGAATTGGGACGCTCCTTTTATGTGCATCTGGCAAGAAGTAAAGTTACATGATTTTTTTGCTGTGTATAGTTTGAGATAGACCATGTTGCTCGATAAATACAAATGTAGGTTGGAAAATCAATATTTTGCTCTATTGTCTCCTAACTTAATAAACCGAAGCTCTTAAAATATTTTTCTTTGATCCTTAGATATAGCCTCATAACTTTTGCTGATTATATTGCTTAAACTTCCCTTAAGGGGGTCTGACAGTGCAAAATTAAAAAAAAAAAAGTTTAAAAAAAGTTAAGAAAAATATGCTTACTGGATTTACTAGAATTCAACTTGGTTCGTCTGCTAGAGCCCATCAATCTACCAACTATCAATTTTCATATGAAGCTGATAAAATCGGGTTAAAAAGCTGATAAAATCGGGTCTTTGCTGTATATTTTTTTCTAGATTCATTGAATAGATCCTCCAAAAATCATCTTGCTGATTGATACTCTCGAAAGCAGTACCAGATATAATCCGAAGAAAAAACTTGTTTTTTCAAACAATTTGTTAAAATTAACAGTGATCCCATGGACCGAGCGGTTATTCAAACGACGCAATAATTTAGGTTTTTATATATTGGCTCTAGATGAACAATTTTTTAAAAACTGGTTTCAATCCGTGAGAGTCGATCCCAAGTTTTTGATTTTTTGTAACTTTTTGAGGAATAACCCATATAAGCTTTTTTGAGGTAGGCCAAAATTTGAGGGACTAACTCTAGACCCCCCATTCCCTGAAAACAGTTCTATCGACTTCAATGATCGAATTAGCACTATAATCAGATATTCTAGTTGAAATTTGTTTTTTTTCGAAGCACCCGGATAATCGAAGCATGGATAATTGAATTCCCAGATAATCGAATCCCCGGATAATCGAGTCCGACCTGTATTGGGCCGGAAAAATTATTCTCATGTCATTCGTGGAGACTTTTCCGGATAATATGGGCTTTGGTTTATTTTCTACTCGCGTCATAGTTTATGAATTACGTTATCTGGGTATGCTAAACCCCAAAATTGAATTATTTTTCTGTGTAGTATCGAATTAACATCAGTCAGTCAGTCACATGGGATATAATAAAAAGTAATTAATTTTCATTTCTGTTTCGTGTGAAGCATATCATTTTTGGGGTACATGTTACCTTCCAAACATATACCTTCCTGTTATATATCTTGCCATATTGTATACAAAAATGAGTATAATATTTTTTGGGGGGTAATCCATTAACTTTTTGAAGTTTTCTGCCATTTTCATAGCTGCCCCACTACTGCTGAAAGTACTCATGAAAACTCTTCCAGTGATTTTGCCTTCATAACTAATAATACATCCAATTCACAGCACCACCCATGCTATGACTTCCTAACAGCAAGAAACGTGATAATCCACTAGTTTAGCATGCCGTTCGTCTGTGTCGCTGTTTTTGCGTGACTAACAAATCAACGCTTGTTTGATCACCCGCCTCTACTCCATTACCACCACCACCACCACCACCATTGAGCAACGCTAGCGGAAATCCTAGTGAAAAGTGTGATCGTTTACATTAATCGGCGGAAAACAAAACGCTACTAGGTCAGGCAGAGGTTCGCCACGAAGCGGAACGATGGCCGGTCCGCATCTGGATGAATCGACCGTAACGACACCGTCAATAACCGGCGGTGTCGTGGTGAACACCGCTTCCCTCAGTCTCTCGCGGCCAACAAATTTCGGCGGATCGATATGCACGATTGACGATTTTATTTCCCACCTGAAGCAGAAGGATTTAGAGAATGACGTATCGAAATACCTGAGCCACAAGCAGCGACCACTCTGCCGACGGGTGCTGACTTATCTCCGGACCGCCTGGATGGGAGCAAAGTTTACATCGAAAACTGGTATTTATCTAATGTTATAAGAACTTAAGCTGGTTTATAAGCTGCTGCTATAGACAAACAGATTTGCGACAATTTCTCTCTTCATTACTCACATAGAAACAATTAATCTTCGCTTGCATATTTATAGCGTTCGTTTAGAAGGAAAATTTAGTGTACAATAACAAAGCTATTATTAATAGTGTCGTGACTGTTTGTCTGTAGTATCATGGCTTTTGTTGTTTTACTATTAGGTTATGTAGCAACAATTTAATTTTCTGAGTTTTGGTTGTATAAATAATCGTTATCGACTGTCATAAAAACGTCAACGTCGGTTGAAAAAGGTACTTACTATATGTACCTGAAAAACGTTTTGATTCTAATATGACTCAAAACTAAGCATCGTTACATACAGTTTTCATGTTTTATAATGTGTTGAGCTACTAACCTTGCATCTTATACTACGTTCACACTATTGTTATAATTGTAATATCTCGCAAAGTTTTTCGAGATCCACTCTAAAATGTTTACAGGATCTTCCAAACATGATTCTAAATATTAAAAAGAAAAACAAGCTGTAATCCCAATCTAAAACAGATCCAATTTGTTTATAACAATTTCAACAAACATGTTATAGATTCCTCGTGTTAGTTTATACGAAAACGCAATTTTTATTATCTAAAATATTTGCCCATGGATCGAATTGCTTCCGAGATATCGGTGATTGGAAAATGCACAATTTTACAAGCTTCGAAAGTTAAAAAATCTTGAAAATTTATATTATATTCAGTAAAATAAAGTACGAGTCGATTTTTTTTCGTAATGGAATGCCCAAAAAATTCAAGGAAGGAACTTAACAATTGTAATTGTAAATCTTAGTTGGAATGGCCCACAGATTATTTGACAAAATATTTTTGTGAATACATTGTTTAACACACGATCGCGGAACTAAAAAAAATGGCGAAAGTTTGGGGTCCTAGGAAACCCTTGGTGAAGAAATTTTTGAAAAAAATTGGAGCGTGGCTTCACAGTTTAAAACTATAGTTTGTATGGAGAACTAGGGGTGTTCAAGAGGAAAGATATCAATGAAAATGGTCCTCTTATATTTTCGCATAAAGTCGTACAGAAAATGCTTATTACATCGAAAAAGTAATCTATGAAATTTTTTAGCTCAATCGGACATCATTAAGGGGGTGCGGCGTTGGAATATTGATTTCATAACATTCGAAAAAATCCAAAGGGTTTGATAATTGTAATTTTATTGTTTAAATATACCCTAAAATTAGAATGAAAATTCAGCACCTAGCATCAAAACAAATGTAAACCGCTAAAAAAATATTTTTTTTTAATTCCAAGGTCTTGGAAATGCATAAAAAATTTTTTATTGTGATGCCTTATGATTTCAAAAAAATTTTCCAGTGAACTGGGCATGGGAGTAAAACAAATAAAAAGATGACTGAGATTTGGGGTTCCAATTACATCAATGTGAAGATTTTAGAAAAAAAAATTGAAACGGGACTCCACAGTTTAAAACCGAAGTTTTGTGAAATTTAAAAAATGCATCTTTTAGGTGAAAATGGATATTTTTGATCGAGTTTTTCCAACGAACTGGGCTTGGGAGCAGAACAAATAAAAAAATGGCAGGGATTTAGGGTTCCGACTAAATCATCGTGAAGATTTTTTTAAATAAAGTGGAATGGGACTTCAGTTTAAAACCACAGTTTTGGGAAATTTTAAAAAATACTAAAATTTTAGGTGAAAATGGATATTTTTGATCGAATTTTCCCAACGAACTGGTCTTGAGCGCAGAACAAATAAATGGATGGCAGGGATTTAGGGTACCAGGTAACTCATAGTGAGAATTTTTTTGAAAAAGGACTTCACAGTTTAAAAACAATGTTTTGTGAAATTTAATAAAAAATAACATTTTTTAGGTAAAAATAGATATTTTTGATAAAATTTTCCCAAAACAAATGGGCTTGTGAGCAGAACAAATAGAAAGGTGTCAGGGATTTACAGTTTTAACTAAAGTTCCGTAAAATTTTAAAAAATTACAAAAATATTAGGTGAAAATGGGTATTTTTGATCGAATTTTCCCAACGAACTCATTACCATTTTTTAGGTGAAAATGGGCATCTTTGATCGAATTTTCCCAAAGAACTGGGCTTGGGAGCAGAACGACTAAAATGATGGTAGGGAATTTATTTATTTAGTTGGAACCTTAAATCCTTGCCATCCCTTTTAATTGTTCTGCTCCCAAGAACAGTTCGTTGGGAAAATTCGATCAAAGATGCCCATTTCTACCGAAAAAATATTTTTTTTAAAATTTCGCAAAACTTTAGGTCTGTTCCAATTTTTTCAAAAATTTCTTTACGATGATTTAGTTTAGATGTTATGAAATCAATATTCAAACGCCGCACCCCCTAATGATGTCCGATTGAGCTACAATATTGCATAGATTCCCTTTTCGATGTAATAAGTATTTTCTGTAAGAGTTGAGATTCTTTTCCTTGGCGGTGAAGCCGCTTGGGGGTCATTCAGTCTACCTTCTCTCGCGTTATCGTTCCCGTCCATGTCATCATCGGTACTGCTTTCTTGCTGTTCACGATCAGAGGTTCTTATTTGTTTCCTGTTCTTACGGGTAGCTGTTGTAAATCCGTCTTCATCGATTTTTGCTTCTTTATTAGTGATGCTAGTTGTTGGTTTGGGAGCGGTTGTCGTGGTCGTTGTACCTGCATTATTGGTTAATTGGATCGTTGTTTTTGGTACATCTGAAGGTATCGGTGGCTGCTTGTTAGAGTTGGCTGTACTAGATGAGTTTTGACTAGTTGCTTCGGCGCATGTTTTTCCGTAGTGGGCTGTATGGTTACAGAATTGGCATGTTGGGGTCTGCCCGGAATATGTGATTAGCGTTGTTTTTTATAGGTCACGCCTTCCTTCGGTGATTTGCATTCGATAGTCATGTAAGAAGGAATTGATTTAGTCACTCGCATCCTCACAATACGAACGCCGTTGGGAATACCGGTGAAAAAATTTCTCCAGGTGTCATTCGTAATAGATTCTACTTCTCCATACTGCGACATGATTCGTTTGATGTAATCTTCCTTAGTGCGCGGGGCCAAATCATGGATACGCACGTCCACCATGTCGTTTTCCATATGCACGGGGATCTTGATTCAGGTGTTATTAAATTCGACCTCGTGTTGCATGTTGTTCTTTGCAATGAAGTTCTCTGCCTGTGCTAAACTTCCATTTTAACCTTAACTAACTGTTCCACTTCCTGAACTGTGGGTCTAACACGAGTTTTATTAAAGTCGATCGAAATCGTGTTATCCCGTAGCACGGGTACTTTTTTTTAATTTGTTTATTTGATAAGGCACGTATGCGTTAGCTTAAAGGTGCCATTTTTCATTGTTTTACTCTTTGAATTTCTTAAAACTAGGGGGTTACACATTTCAATATTATTTTGTTTTATATAATGAAACTAAAAAAAACTTTACAGCTAACTTATACATATAAAAGAGGGGATAATATAATATTCGTAAGATCAGGGGGACGGGTCATTTTGTGTGTTCTTTGTATAGCAAATACCTTTATGATTTTTAGAAGGGAGATTGTTGGAGAAATTAATTATTAACTAAGCGGAACATTTTACAAGCTTATTAACTAGAAATAACTAGAGAGAGTGGTTCAAGGTTAGGGAGAGTTAATTAGGGCTATTTTAAAGTAGTGGTACTGTTGGGCATTTCTTAACGAGATTAAATATTGATCAACTAAAACTAGAAGATAGGGGGCACATAAGTTTTGGGAAGATATTCAAGGGGAGAAGGGGTGAAGTCATACATCTGTGTATCAGAGACATGTGAGAGACGGTGGACAAGGCTGACAAGGGGAGGGGGGGGGGAGATATAAACTTTCAGTTTCCGGCATCAGGAATCAACGGCCAGGATTACAAATTCGAACGGATGCATCAAGTATTGGGACGCCGGGCGGTTTTCCTCGAACCGGCAGGGGTTCCTCCAGACGATTTCGTAGTACGGCTCAGATACGGAAACACACCGCGTTGCGCGTGTGATGTTGTACTGTAGATCTCGTGTTGTTGGTTCATTCGAAAGATGTTTTGTCTCGTCTTGGAGTCGTATCAAACCATCGTTAGGGACGGTAGGTGGAAGAGGGCACTTCTGGGAATGATAAGAGAAAAGATAGGGGCATTTAAATTTGGATATTGATGGTTTTGAGGAACGTGTATATAAGGGACATGTAGAGAATATCGCGGTTTGCTAGTACATCTCGAACCGTGACATTGGGTGATCTTCCTCGGGCCCGAAGGGAATCGAATAGTTGAGATCTGGCAGAACAGTACTCGGCGCATGCCCAGACAACATGTTCGATTTCGTGATAACCGTTGCCACAAGCGCAGATACCGCTGTCCACGAGCCCAATACGCCGGAGATGTGCGTCCAGCGTGTAGTGATTGGACATGAGCCGAGACATCACGCGAATGAAATCCCGACCCACATCCATCCCCCTGAACCAAGGTTTCGTCGATACCTTAGGAATTATCGAATGTAGCCACCTTCCCAGTTCACCATTGCTCCATGAAGTTTGCCAACTTTCGAGGGTTCTCTGATGAGTAATACTGAAAAATTCGCTGAAGCTAATTGGTCTTTCATATATGTCACCTTGTAAAGCGCTTGCCTTAGCTAAATAGTCCGCTTCTTCATTACCTGGAAAGGAGCAATGCGAGGGAACCCAAACTAAGGTAATCTTGTACGATCTTACAGACAAAGCACGCATGCGCTCCCAGATTTTCCCCAGAAAATATGGAATGTGCTTTCTAGGTTTCATTGAACAGAGAGCCTCGATTGAGCTGAGGCTATCCGAGACAATAAAGTAATGATCGGTGGGCAAAGTATCAATGATCCCAAGGGTATACTGAATAGCAGCAAGTTCTGCGACGTAAACTGAAGCAGGATCATTGAGTTTGAATGAGGCGGTGAGGTTTTGATTGAATATACCGAAGCCAGTGGAGCCGTCGAGGCTTGACCCGTCGGTGTAAAACATCTTGTTGCAGTCGACTTCTCGAAATTTACTATGAAAGTTGCTTGGGATCACTTGCGGACGTATGTGATCCGGGATTCCACGAATCTCGTCTTTCATGGATGTGTCGAAGAATACAGTTGAATCAGAAGCATGAAAGAGATTGACACGGTTGGGATAGTATGAAGAAGGATTGATATTTTGTGCCATGTAATCGAAGTACAAGGACATAAATCGGGTTTGAGAATTGAGCTCGACAAGCCTTTCGAAATTTGCAATTACTAACGGGTTCAAGATATCCCATCGGATGAGCAATCGATATGAGAGGTCCCAAAATCGATTTTTCAGCGGAAGGACGCCCGCCAGTACTTCTAAACTCATCGTATGTGTCGAGTGAATGCAACCCAAAGCAATACGCAAACAACAATATTGGATTCGCTCTAGTTTGATGAAATGTATGTTCGCAGCGGAGCGGAAACAGAAACTCCCGTACTCCATCACCGACAATATTGTTGTTTGGTACAGCCTGATCAGGTCTCCTGGGTGGCACCCCACCATGTTCCGGTTATTGTACGGAGAAAATTGATCCTTTGTTGGCACTTTTGTTTCAGATACCTAATGTGACATCCCCAGGTTCCTTTAGAGTCGAACCAGACCCCGAGATATTTGAAAATTGAAACCTGAGCAACAGTTTGACCCATTAATTGAAGCTGTAGTTGCACTGGTTCACGCTTCCTTGAAAATACGACTAGCTCAGTTTTCTCCGTGGAGAACTCGATACCTAGCTGGAGGGCCCAAGCAGACAAATTGTCCCAGGTATCTTGCAATGGTCCTTGCAGATCAACGGCTTTGGGACCTGTAATAGAGACCACACCGTCATCTGCAAGCTGCCTTAGCGTGCAGGAATTGACAAGACATTCGTCAATGTCATTCACGTAAAAGTTATAGAGAAGGGGGCTTAGACATGAGCCCTGGGGAAGACCCATGTAGCTAATTCGTGATGTCGATAAATCACCATGCGAAAAATGCATATGTTTTTCAGACAGTAAGTTTAGCAAAAAGTTGTTTAGAGTCGGTGAAAGACCATGCTGGTGCAGCTTCTCAGAAAGAATTTTGATAGAAACTGAATCAAAAGCCCCCTTTATATCTAGGAAAACTGATGCCATCTGCTCTTTGCTAGCCTAAGCCATTTGAATTTCTGTTGAGAGCAACGCAAGACAATCGTTCGTTCCTTTGCCTTTGCGGAAACCAAATTGTGTATCTGACAGTAAGCCATTTGCTTCAACCCAATTATCGAGGTGAAACAAGATCATTTTCTCGAACAACTTTCGGATACAGGACAGCATCGCAATCGGTCGATACGAGTTGTGGTCGGAGGCTGGTTTTCCTGGTTTTTGAATGGCGATGACCTTCACTTACCTCAATATTACCCTCAAGAAACTTATTAAATAAATTCAACAAGCGTCTCTTGGCAGAGTCTGGTAGATTCTTTAACAAGTTAAATTTGATTCTGTCTGGCCCTGGGGCTTTATTGTTACATGACAAGAGAGCAAGTCAGAACTCCACCATCGAAAACGGTGTTTCGTTCGCGTTATTGTGAGGGGACGCGGCGCGGTAGATCTTCTGTGCCGGGGCGGAATCCGGACAAACCTTCTTGGCAAAATCGAATATCCAACGGTTTGAATATTCCACGCTCTCATTAGTACTGTTTCGGTTTCGTAAGCGCCGTGTATAATAGGGTGGGGCAAAATGATCGTATTTTCAGCACAGCACTTTTTTGGTTCCATTTGGGGTCCCAAACAACTGTGCAAAATTTGGGGTTGATTGGATTTGACCCGGCGTAGCGCATTGCGTTTGAAATTTGTATGGAAATTAGTATGGGAAAACCTACTTTTTTGCATTTTCAATTTTACAGACTACAATTCTTCCTGCAGTATACCAACAATTAGATAGAAGTGTAGTCCAGGATATACTGAACAACTTTGCCGAAGGATGCATGGTGCTAGAATGTCTCTACAACAAGTTATAGTTGTTCAAATTCGATAGATCGCAATAATTGCCAAAAATCATTTTTTTGCCAACACCGCGGGTGTACCAATGATATTTCATATAGAATACCAAAATAACATCATATACTTTAGATTTACCACATTGGTATGTTTGGATGAATTATTCAAAATCCTTAGCTCAATTTCATGGGCATAGGTAGTTTAGCAATAGGGCGTAGTGAGGGGAGAGGAGGGGGAGACTTATGGAAATTTGAACTGAAATAACTGAAATTTTATCGAGATGGAATGTTCAGATGAATTATTTTACAACATTTACACAATCCTCAAGAACCCCAGTTCAACAGACTACACTTCTATCTAATTGTTGATATACTGCAGGAAGAATTGTAGTCTGTAAAACTGAAAATGCCAAAAATTAGGTTTTCTCATACTAATTTCCATACAAATTTCAACCGCAATGCGTTACGCCGGGTCAAATACAATCGACCCCCAATTTTGCACAGTTGTTTGGGACACCAAATGGAACCAAAAAAGTTCTGTGCTCGGTTGATTAGGTTATGATTACGTTTTTCCATATAACAATGCCCCACCTTAGTGTATAATGTCTGTTACATTGCTCATAAGAGGCAATGTCTTGAAACATTTGGAATGTTGTGTTATGGTAGCACTGTTTTAAGAAAGTAGTTTTAGAGCAAATGAACATTATTGATGTTAAAATAATGCTTCATTATAATGCATGTGGTTATTTGGGTATTATTGATCTGAATAAAACATTTTTCAAAAAAGGGTTTCAGGAAAAGCCATAACTCTACCAATTATCAATATTTCATCAATTTTCACCCTAGTCTGGCTTGCGAAATCCTTCTGATGTTGGTGAATTGTCTGGCAATGGATTCACTTTTACGATTAATTTCCCGCAGTTGGCTCTGGAATAATATAACCACTTTATAGATTTTTGAATTCCGCACTACACCGAGTTGTGTTGATTTTATTTAAAAATTTATCATCTTTTGCTTACAAAGCAACCACGGGGATGAAAAATATTTTTTTTGAACTCAAAATCCACAAACAATTCTACATATGGCATGTACTTGTGTTTGGAGAGCGTGTTGTGTTTGTTTATGCAGTCGGGGTACATGTTTCGTTATTACACTTTTTTAGTCCATTCGCCATAAAAGTTGCCACCATGATTGTTTACACGAATCAGTCACTCGGATTGCAGACGCAGGAGACTTCATAAATGTATGTACATACCTAGTGCCAGTACCCAACCACGTCATGCTCATCGTCGCCGCCGTCTGTGTATTATGTATACCCGTCTACTTTGGTGAAACAATAAAAACAAGTGAAATGTATATTTTCACAAATTGGTACTGCACGCAGAGCGTAGACATCTCTGCTTGGAAACGGATTTTTTTCATTCATAGTCAAAGGACCCCTACCAAGCATGGAACATCCAAGTGTGACGGATAACAACGAAAACATCAATTGGGGTAATGGTAATCGTATGTTCGAACTATATTGGATCTGACAACTCTATATTATTTTTGATTCATGCAATTGAGCTCCCTGATATTTTTATTTTCGTTTTTTCTATTCAACCTAATACGTGCACCGTTTACTATCTTTATTTGTTCAATAAATTGACAAATGATAGAACACAGAAGCACTCAATTCGCTTTCAAACGAGTGTTACTAAATTTGTTTTTTGGAAGCAGTTCGTAGAGCTCATGTTTATTACCTCCTTTCCATGATAGGACTATGATGTATATATAAACGTGCCTAGTTTTCATATACCATTTGAATAGGCAAACTGTCCTTTTGATCAGGGCCGTCTTAAGACCACTCGGGGCCCTTGGGCAATACGGAGCTTAGGGGCCCCTATAATTCAACAACTATAAACTGTTGTAGCGTAGGATGGTATGAAAATGGTATGAAATGAACCCCAGTGTCAAACCATTCCGACTCCATGCAACCCACAGATTTTTTTTTCCAAATTTGAGGCAAATCAGTCAACCATGTTGAAATTATCAAAAAAAATAGCGTGGGATTTGAAATAGGGTAATTTCGGGAGAGATGCCGCACTCTCTATATCTCGTATTTAGGGTTACTTTTATACGGTAATATGATATTGTGAGTTTGTCTTTCGAAGAATTACAACACTGGAGATGTAAAATAATCTTTTTTACTAACTCACGAAAATTTTTATTAATGATTATGTGCTTCCAGTGCCGCATTAAAATTTCGTTTCTTTTTTAAATTGTTCGATTTTTTGGTAAATCATGTATCGGTTGAATAGCTGGGACCTTTTAGAAGGCATTCTGATCATTAGCACGGTGAAATATAGCATCCATTATGCTATATTTCACCCTAAGGAGGAAAATTTGGTAAAAACCAAAATTTCTCACTAGGGTGAAAATTGGTTGGTAAAAGTTGGTTGGACGGTCATCCATAATTTCAGAGGAAAATGTCGAGAGATGCCGCAAATAAATTTCGGGTGAGATGCCGCACTCGATGTAGGAGGATGCGTAGCTAAAATGTATTTTTTTCACTTCAGAATGTTATTAAATCATCATTTGCGTCAGGTTTAAATTCTCAATAAGGTATATCCACAAACTAACGGATCTAACTCAGTGGCATATACGATTATGAGTCTATTTATCTATATATTTAAACTGGCGATATGTATCTAAGCATTAGTTACTTCGGTTTATTCTTTAAAGTTTCAGGCACAAATTTTCGTGAACGCAGTGATTTGTAGTGATGATAATATTGGGAAAAAACTAAAATTTCAACAAATTGAGTCTTTGCAAAATGAATCTTCCAAGAACAAACCTAAGTTATATAAATTTATTGTTAGGAGAAACAGCCAAAAACTGGTTTTAAGCAACCCCTACCAACACATAGATATAAATCGCTCGTACAAACATATAGATAAATAGTACCCTTAATAAAGTTACTCCAACTTAACCGTTACACAAGGTTTGCGAAAGAAAAATATTTTTAAAATTTTGTTACAAAAATGTTTCTAGAAATGGTAGAAAAGTGAAAGTACTAGCCGATTTATAGGTATAATCAAACTTCATGAAACTCACCTGAAGACACCTAATCACAAAAACATCAAAGAGTGCTAAAAAATACTATTGTTCACCATTTTTCAGTTTGTGACCACGGTGCGGCGTCTCACCCGCACATGCGGCATCTCTCCCGCAATGTGTTTTTATTGTAAAATGTTCGTGGAAATTTGATCATTTTTGTTTTTTCATGACAAAACCATTTCACAGTATTTTAGAAACATGTCGCAATTGATAAAAACGATTTCATCAATTATTGAATGGTTTACTTTGATGCAGGATCGATTTTAATAAATGTGCGGCATCTCTCCCCAAATTACCCTACATGGAGGAAACACACAATATCAAATTTCCATCACTAGATGTCATTGTAAATATTAAAATACCATCGAAAATCTCAAGACGATTTTAGTTGATTTATTTATTTATTTATTCATTTATTTATTTATTTAAAGTTACTAGCATTTCTGATCGATAGTGGCAAAGAGTCTAAAACACTATATTAGTATGTTTTAATTGCCGCAAGATTCTACTGTATCGATTTTGTTGGCTATTTTCGGCAAATTTGAGACTAAGAGAAACGAAAGCAATGAAATTGAAAGACGGATATGTATTCTAAAGCGAATCAGTTATAAACTTAGAACGGAAAATTAGGGCTAGGCAGGCTCATATGGACATGATCGAAAGGAAATGTGAAGAATCCTTTGCCTTCTGCTAAGTAGGAGTTGGGCGTTGCACCCAAGTCTACCGCATGGTCTATGGTAGAACATAACTTCTCATCATGTTTTACCGCCGACGCCGGGAAAAATTCTTCACAAATCCTCGCCTAGAACGACCATGCGATCATTCTTCACCCTTTCTGCTAGCATCAAGCCGTGACGTATGCATTCAATCGACACCAAGCTATCGATGTCGCACCGATCCTATTGTGATTGAACTACTTACTGATTTTTTCGTTCCGCGCATACGGATGGCTGATAGCAATTAATGAAACAGCTCAGCTAGCAGAAATCGAATTTTATCTACTTTTTTACCAACTAGTTCATATGTTACTATGTTTTAATTTCCGCAAGGTTCTACTGTATCTGCTGCCCAACTCCTATTTAGCAGAAGGCAAAGGCTTCTTCACATTTCCTTTCGATCATGTCCATATGAACCTGCCTAGTCCTAGTTTTCCGTTCTAAGTTTATAACTGATTCGCTCTGGAATACCTATCCGTCTTTCAATTTCATTGCTTTCGTTTCTCTTAATCTCAAATTTGCCGAAAATATTGTTGGCTATACAGTAAAACACTATATGTTGTAATGGAAGTTTGAACTCAGGTGAGCTGCGCACGGTATAATGGACTCACTCTCTCCGGACGATTTAATCTGACGTTGTTTGAGGATGAAGAGTGCCTCCGTCAAGAAAGAGGAATGATGGAGTAGGGCAGGTTAAACGACCCTTATTTCAACGTTATCTAGGTACATACTCCATAATTATGTGTAGCCTTAAACGAAGCGCATTGCTCTTGCTTATTTCTGGAATACCTCATATAATTTTCACATGTTATATCTAAATTTCTTAGCACTGATGATATTCATTGTCAGTAGATATCAAACTTCGCTAAAATTTAGACAAACATTGCTTTTTAGAAGACCACCACCAAAAGTTTTAACAGTTTTTCGGTTGTATTTTCGATATATTTTTTGAGTCCTCTTCACTTTCTTCTAATTTTCTGGGAATATGCCCGAGACAAACCATAACAATATCGCGGATTAATTTGATCACCTCACTAAAACCGTTCTGACATTACACTATGGAAATCTACGAAAAATTGGTGTTTCTGATATGATAAAATTGAACAAAATCGATTTCTAACTTTGGAACAAGCCACATTTTTGTCTTCCAACCAATATTCCACTTCGTTTACAGATGGCCGATTATTATAGCCTTTGAAATCAATCTAGATTATGTTGAGTCCATGCGCGCGAGTCGCCTTGGTATTCGTTTATTTTTGATGTTAGTATTCTTTGCTCAGTAATATAACTAACATGTCGGTGGTTGTGTCAATCCTTGAGTTAAGATGGGGGAGTCACCTATCTTGGGTCAGTAATAGGCCCTAAGTGCGGAATGAGACAGACAAAAAAATAAATTTTAATAAAAACAATAATTAGCATTCATTTGAAAGTACAAATGTTAAATACCTTAATGGTTACGTAAAGTAAATAATTCATTTTTTAGTTTTTGATGTAAGTGCCAGTACGTTATTTAAGACTTTTGGTGGTATCCAACGGGGAAAACAGATCGAAATGGTGAGTTAAATGAACGCAATTGAGTGAAAACAAAATTCTTCCAGAGGGAAGATTCGTACTTGGGACTTCAAGATCCCAAAAAAACTGAATTATTTGTTTAATTCGAATGGCGGGTTCACTCCCGTCATACCTATGTAAACTGGGAAAGTGACCAGAAATCGACAGGCTCAATTAGCTCTGTCACTCACCAGAGTACGATGGGTAATGTGCTAAAAATAGACACCAAAGATAAGTGCTTTCCTCGTAGCGCTGGAAGCTGCTCAATTTTTACCTTCCAATGCTCAATACAATTCTTCTGAAATATTAACAATAGTCCAATTACGTGGAAAATGTAGTCGAAGATAGTCTAAATTGATAGGTTAAACCAGTTTTTAATATTAATGCGAAATAACGAAGGTATTTTCGTCGTCAACGTAAACTGTCCCTGGCAAATCGAAGAAAATCGATTTGCTTTTAAGAGTTGTGCCAGAGTGCTAACCCATGAGGCGGCGCATACCGTGTAACGATGACAAAAATCAGAGGGCCCATGACGTCTCTGGAAATGGGCCCTGATAAACTGAAGATTACCGTAGAAGGGAGCACGGTCCAATAATATGGTCGATTATACCATATGGCGAGGTAGAGCGGGACAATACCGAAGTGATACAAGTCTCTAATGAGGAACTCATCGCATTGGCCAAGGGTTTAAAAGTGAAGAAAGCGCCCGGACTAGATTCCCAACATCACATTGAGAGCTGCAATCCAGACACTCCCGGATATATTCAGAAAGGGGCCGTTCATAAACCACGTCGACTCATGGGGGGGGGGGGGGGGTTGGCAAAAGTCTACGTTTGTCTTGTCTACGAGAGGGAGAGGGGTCTTTGAAAAAATCTACGTAGACTTTTATTTTTTTTTTATTCTCGTATTGCTAATTATAAATGGGATTTAAAGAGAGTTGTATTCAAAATACCTGTTATAATCCAACTAGTGGTGCAACTGTGCCTTTCTCATTTGTCCAAACTACGATTCCATGGCTGTTTATGTTCAATACAGTGATGGAAATGTATATTACATATTCAGTACGATTTGCACATACATACAATGGTTCGACAGCCAAGACCTTGAGATACTATGCCGAAAATTTTCAATTTGTTAAGAAATTTTAAACTAGTTTTAATTCTAAAGTAGCAACCCCTCATTGCATACTCTTACCTAAGCCTTTATAGGTCAAACAAATTTTTGCCCGAGATTAGGTTGACGATTTTTAGAGTAATTGCATAACCTTTCTATATGAGAAAGGCAAAAATATGCCAGAGTCCAAAAAAATCAATTTCCGTCAAAACATTTTTTTCGAGATTTCATCATATCTCAACGTTTTTTACATTTTAAAGTCATTTGGCATCAAAAATGCAAATCGATTTTGAAATTTTCCCTTACTCCCCCCTTTGAGATTTTTTTCATTTTTATATGGAAATTTGCTGTGTGGTCGCACTCTTCAACCCGTAACTCCGGAACCGGAAGTCCAATCAATACAAATTCAATAGCAGCCGATGGGAAGGTTATACCTTTTATTTGAGACTAAGTTTGTGCAAATCAGTCCAGCCATCTCTGAGAAACAGAGGTGACATTTTTTTCCACATACACATACACACACATACATTTTCCGATCTCGACGAACTAAGTCGAGTGGCGTATGACGTTTTTAGAGTGATTGCATAACCTTTCTATATGAGAAAGGCAATATCGGTCTATTGAGCTAGATGTATTTATGCAGACACTTCAAAGCTAGTACACTATTGTGGTAACTACTCGTTAAGCGACCACTCAACCCAGAACGATTTTTTTGACAGTCTCACACGTTGTTGTTTCTTGCGTATATTTTGATATAGTTTTAATCTAGGACGATCGCCCAAAATTCGTCTCCACGGAAGATTTTGACTGTGAAATCATCTGAGACACTACTAGTTAGCAGACATGCATGGAGCACTAAATGCATGAACCATAAAAAGTTAAAAAATGGTCAAAGTTAAGCATTAAAACAACCATTCCAACAACAAAACACCCGATTTTTAACAAAAAGTGGATCATTTTTTTATTTTTTATTTATTGATTTCGGTGGTTAAAGCAGTAGTGCAATTAAACTTCTACAACAAAGTGTTTATTCGAGTTAATCAGTTTCTCTTGCAATAATTTACACTGATTTCAAAATCTTTAAACACCCGTTAAATTTTACGTCTTGACCCTACGCACAAACGTACAAATCAGTTCTACTATATTTATCTTTGAAAATATTCGGAGTTAAGCTTTTATACTTTGCGATAATACTCTCAGGTGATATGGCTATTAATTACATAAGAAAAATAAATATTTTTGGGAAGATTTGAATAGCTTCATTCCCTTAATCAAATAAGGCAATTTAGATTATCTCATTTTCTTAGAAATATTGAAATTTGTTCACAAAAAGTGAACATTGTGTGCATGTTTGGTTTATTATTTTAGTCTAGATGATAGTACACATCGAGAGTATTATTTTGCAATCGTTACTTATAATTTAACAATTTTGAATGCACCAGTAAGGCTCGAAAAGTGTTTCTGCATTGTTGGTGTAGGTCGCACTTCGGCCAAGATATGAACTAGTTATAGCAATATATCTTTTTACATATACTTGAGTGACTAGCCTTGAAAAGAAGTATTCCGCTACACAAACGTTGGAAGGCACCTTGAATTGGTATTAATTGATTTGATCAGTCATAGACAAAAAAACAATGTGCTACAACCTTTCTTTAATATTTAAAAGCTTGAAATAAATCTGAAAGCTATTTTTTATTTGAATATTATAAGGTGCTTCTTGCTAATTTCACATTTCCCGCGAATAAAAAAAAAATTAAAAGTCTACGTAGACTTTTGGCGTGGGGGGAAGGGTTTGGTAAAAGTCTACTAAGGTCTACTAGGGGGGAATTTCGGTCTACGTGGTTTATGAACGGTCCCAAAAGTGTTTTAAAAGCTTCTAGACGAGTGCTACTTCCCTGATAAATGGAAGATGCAGAAGTTAGTGCTACTACCTAAACCAGTTAAGCCCCCGAGTATCCATCGTCGTATAGACCAATATGCCTACTGGATACTGGATAGGCTCGGGAAACTCTTGGAAAGGATTGTCCTTTACAGGCTAACAATATTTACGATAAGCGATAACGGGTTGTCGAAAAACCAGTTCGGATTTCGGAAGAGCAAATCTTCGGTAGACACCATTCGGACTGTAATCGAGAGAGTCGATATGGCGCGCAAACAGAAAAGAAGAGGAAATGGATACTGTGCCGTGATAGCGATAGACGTCAAAAACGCCTTCAATAGCGCAAGCCGCGAAGACATTGCGGAATCACGGCACAAAATGAGGGTCCCTAGGTACCTGTGTAGAATTGTAAGGAGTTATTTCCAGGACCAGGTCCTGATCTATGAGACAAACGGGGGACAAAAATTGATTAGAATAACGGCAGTAGTCCCACAAGACTCTATCGTGGGTCTAACGCTTTTGAACGGGATGTATAACGCGTATTGACGCTTAAAGTACCTAGGGGCGTAGAGTTCGTCGGGTTCGCGGACGACATCGTAATAACGGTACTGGGAGAGATGCCAGAAAAGGTGGAAATGTTGACGATCGATAGGATTGGAAACTGGATGCAAGGAGTGAAGTTTCAGATAGCCCATCACAAAACGGAGGTGCTATTGTTCAGCAACTGCAAAGTAATGCAGTGAGCAGAAATCACTGTCAGGGAGCATGTCATAGTCTAGAAGCGGGCGCTGAAATAGCTGGGTGTAATGATAGATGACCGACTGAACTTCAACACCCGTCTCGACTATGCTTGCGAGAAGACGGCCAAAGCTATAAACGCTTTAGCCGAAATCATGCCGAACAACGCCGAGCCATGTAGTAGCAAGAGGCGTCTTCTGACTAGTGTATCATCGTCGATACTGGGATACGAAGGCCCTGTCAGGGTTGCGGCGCAGGAGACACAGCGGAATCGATTAAAGCTGAGTAGTACGTTCAGGCTCATGACCATGCGGGACACGAGCGCGTACATGTCTATCTCATCAGAGGCAGTCTGCGTTATCACTGGAATGATCCCTATCGCCACCATCCTTGTGGAAGATAACGAATGATATCAGCGGAAGGGGGCAGGGGAATACGGAAAATAAGAGCTGACACGCTGGCCAAATGGCAGTATGATTGGGACTCGTCGGAAAAAGGAAGGTCGTCTCACATACTTATACTGGCTCTGACGCAGTTCTTGTTTGGTCATGGGTGTTCGGATACACTGCGTCACCCTTTTGTCCGCAGTGCATGAACGTCGACGAAACACCGAATCATGTGGTTCTCGTCTGTTCCAAATTTGACATAGCGGGCCGAGACGAGGGCACATGGAATACCGTCAGCAAAGTAGTGACAGTAATACTGTCGGAACTTCAGAGAAAGTAGCGAATAGAACAGCAAGCTGGTATCACTAACTAGCAAGGTATGGGTGAGTGGTTTAAATCGGTTATAAACACTGCGAGTGTTGTTGTGAAGGGACGCGCGCTAGGTCTTATGGCCCCTCCAGATCGGTTCACTTCCCGACCTGTTCCAGCGTGATGACGGTCGTATGTGGGACGGCTACGCAACGAGAAACGAGCACTAAGTTAGCAACAATAACAAGTAGTTTCACGTAGGTGGAAAATCCTGCGAGGGTGGCTGTGTAGAGAGAGTGGGGTAGTGTTTCGTCATCTCCGGATCGGTTCACGTCTCGACGGGCTCCGATGTTGGCGACGGTCATCGCCGGTGGTCCGGTAGCGTGTCAAGCTGTACACGGGTAGAGAAAAAATAAAATAAAGAAAGAATTAAAAAGGAAATAAAATAAAATAAAAATACAAAAAAGAATATGGGAGAAAATAAATAAAAAATAAAATAAGAATGAAAAAAAAAAACTAAGAACAAAAAATAAATAATACGCTCACACAGCGAACAGGCGCAGTCGACGAGCCAAGAGGCTCTAGGAAAGAAGAGGTGCAAGAGCACAATCCCCTTCCGAAGTAATACCCAACGGTGGTCGCTGGAGAAAGAGGATACGGATATACAAGAGGTTGAGGTTTAGTCGGTATGCTTGGTGGAGAAAGAGCTGCAGTAAGAATCAGACAGTACCACGGCCAAGTCGGTAGTGGTCTTTTGAAAATCTCTTTTCGATAAAAAAAGGCATTGTCCCAATTTGTTGAGCTGAGTCGATTGGTATATGAGACTCAGCCCTCCGGGCCTCAGAAAAGGTTTGCCGGAATCCTATGCATCTTCTGTAAGAAATGTTAAAAAAAATCTCCTTCAACTTTGGTAAAGTCAAATGAATCTCGTAATAGAATGTATTTTCCACCGCTTGCGGCTATGTGCGAGGCGACGCGGTTTACCGAGGCGAAAAAAAATAAATCTACCGCGGCTTTGCTTTCCGTTCAATATTAAACTGCACCACACTACTGCAAAATTAATACCGAACAAAATGTTTCTCTCAGAATCGCATGATTAAATTTTCTGTAACATTGTCAAACCTCAATACTTTTGAATACAAATTTGATAAATTAATAACCAATTCAAATCAGTACGTAGCTTCAATTTTATGTCATAATAATTAATGCAATAAATACTTTTGGAGATAGATCGATTACCAGTCATTTAGTCCAAAGCAAACAATAAACTAGTTAAACCATTATGGAAGGAAATTCCCTCGACGTTCCTGTTTTAAAAATTACAATGTTTAAACTCTGTTATAAGTATGTTTTCAATTTCCTTTACGTACAGTTTTGCCACCCATAAACAAGAATGGGAAGGTAATATATACATTGAGCCGGAAACAGCAACACTCAAATGTAAATCATGAGAGGCAAGCAGGTGCGCAACAACCACCCAGCAACTTTGTTATCGCAAGTAAAATTCCGTAGTCACAGCATTACTTTGCATGCGGCCGCGTTGCTTGGGTGGCCCAAAGAAAAGTAAACGGAGATTTAAGGATCGCGATAATACACGTGGCCTCCATTTATTGAGGAACGTTACAACGCAACATTAGGCTTCACAAAGATATCCTATTTTTAGTAATTTCCATGGGCCAAGAATAAGCCTGCTCGCGTATAACCTTTTCTAATGGTTAATGGATGGTACGAACGTTTTTTAATGCGATGTATTCTGAATCAAAGCGAAACACTTGAATCCAATTAGTGGATACTACACAAAGATGAGTGGTTCATTTATCATCAAAACGGAATGAATCATCCAATGCTAGTGAGGGTAAGAAAGAATACTGCCACGAAGAAAGCATTACAGATTTCCCCTAATCATCTTAATTATAAGATGTATTTTTTTATCTTTTCTTTCAAAATATTTTTAGCAAAAGATTTTCTGCTCATGTAACAAAAATGTATCAAATATTTTCCAGTAAACCCTTCGATACACGTCCATCAATATTAAACCCTCCATCATCATATCTGCATTAGTTTTGTGTATGGTTAACAATAAATCTACTTAAACGTGAATTTTATGGTAATCGTGTTAAACGAATATTATTTCTTGGGTGAATGAAACAGGGAAAGGTTTTTTCTAAGCACATTTACTGAATTGGTCACTAGCGCTCATTAATAGAGGTCACGTTTTACGCAAAGGACCACTCACATACTTTTCGTATAAAAAATTTAAGTGCTGAATTCTATCATGGCGTATTTCCTTATCCTTAATACTATGTATTCAAATTAGCTCGCATCCAGGAAGGTGGGTTGACCTACAGAAAAAAGGTCAACTTTGTGTTATTTTCTGCTCCGTTCGTTTTATATTGCCTTCAGCGTTCTACCCACCCACGGATTATATTAATGTGGTTCCATATTATTTACGTTTACATATCTAGACTGTGAGCTCGAGGAAATCGTTACCCTACCAAAGTACCGCCCGGAATCGATTGCGGCTCTGTGCGAGGCGACGCGGTTTACCGAGGCGGAAATAAAACGAATCTACCGCGGCTTCAAGGCGGAATGCCCGGCCGGCATCATCCGGGAGGAGACGTTCAAATTCATCTACTCGCAATTCTTTCCCCAGGGAGGTAAGCTTGAGAAAAATGGTCATGGTTTAAACGGCAATCGTATTTTTTTCCTCTTGTACGATCCACGGTTTTAGCTTTGGGGTATCGCATCTAACGAGATCTGAAAATTACTCACGATTGTTAACATTACCGCCAAGCTGATTTTCCGAGAATATTTTGTTATAAATAGATGTCACATTAATGCTGTGTAGTAGTCCTTTTTTAATTCAATATTTTTGTTCACATTCTTAATTTTTTTAAAACATATATCATTCCAATCGATAACAGTAGTAATATTAAGATTTGTAATATCTATTTTTTTCTTTTTCAGCGAATACAAGTCTATACGCTCATTATGTGTTCAACACTTTAGATAAGGATCACACTGGAATTCTTAGTTTTGAGGTTAGTTTCAACTCAACGATCTACTCTAGTAAAAGCTAGCAATTTAAATAATGTTCTATTTAGTTAGTTATAATTTTATTCTAAATTTTTCACTCTCGGTTTATTTGTTTTGGTCAATTCATGTCAAACTAATGATGATATATTTAACAACATTTTTGATACATGATCGTATGATGTTGCATAAAAGCAAATAGGTCGATAACTCAATATGTGTTTGTTTGATTGGAACGTTCAAGATTTGTTTAGGGAAGGGAGCACAGTGGATCCGCTTCATACAAGAGCAGTACAAAACCTGAAAAAATATCATCTAAGGGTAAATTTGGTACGCTGAACTCGAATTTACTGAAATTAGGACACTAGTATCTAAACTAATCAAGCTAGAGTGGTTCTAAAAGTTTGTTTTTAATTTCAATAAAGATAATTTAATAAACATTTCAACGCAGAAACTTTGTGTGTGAACAGAAACAATTTGATTACTTACGGTAGTCCTTAGCTACGAGTTAACCAGGGTGGTTTTGATTTATTTAAATTTGATGAGTAGAAACAGCTGTATAAAGTTGTCCACGGATGTTTAACACAATTTAAATTCCATAGTAAAAAATAACTTTCAGGTAACCACAATTGATTAGGAACTAATCCTCCAGTAATAACATAACAGCTCTAAAGGATTGCGATTCCGAATGTTTTTGATAGAATGTTTTCAATTCTTGGTTTTGGTATTTAATAACTCTCGCTAAAGCTGCTAAATGGTGACACTATTTGAACAAGATGGAGATGCAAATCCCAAATCATGCCATATTATACTCAATTCATAGTTATTTATTGTACCGCTTATTCCTACGATGCATAAGCTGCAGCCAGTCGATCAGTTTCCATTAAGTTTCAATACCATTGATGACATGAATAATGAATATCTCTCCTCTACTGAATTGGGTTTTCGAGTAAAAATGTCCTGAACATACTTTACACTGTGTGTTAAACATCTCAACTTTTAACCAAAATAATGGTTTTAATTGCTAAATAAGAAACCATCGCTTTGAAAAAAGGCGCACGCTTTTGCGTGAAAATCCCGTCAACTCGGATCTGAATGGATGAAGCCGGCTTTGAATCTGAATGCTGGTTGTGGTAGAATCGATTGGAAGTTGGTACTTGAAAATAAATTTCGCATCGATGATTTCTATCTACGTCGATCGTCATATGCATTTTGCTTCTACAAATTGATCACGTTTTCGTTCTTGCTGTTTTCACTGATGTAAATTCTGACTACAGCTAAAATGCGTACCACTTAGTATGAAATCTCTTATGATTCCATCGTCCATATTGCAATACTATCTTGAACCTCAATGTCTTTTACTCAAAAATCCACTCAGATTCGTCGGTTTGTCATATTACGATTTGCGCGATTAGCGATCAAAGCGCTCTGGAAAGAGTTCTGGGGAGTGTCTGCCTCAAAGGGAAGAAGCGTATCCTCATAAGAATACGAAGAGTCGCAGATTTAACAAACACAAAACAGATTCAAGATCATCTTCGTAAGGTGTATGCATGTGTGTACAATAATATTATTAGTGGCAAACGCCTTGAGAACCACAAAAAGGCTGAATGCGCTAGTTTCTATATTCAAAACATTATGTTTTAATTGTTTTCGTTTTTAATAATCTCTGTTTTTGGGAAGTAGTAGTATTTACACAATGCCGATCTTGCCAATCGTAAGACCAAAACTCTCGCTTTATGCATGCCTTATCTGGCATCATCTTGGGTTTTCACGTCATTTGCAGTTTGACAAGACCAAAATTGACAAGACCATAATTTGATGTTGGAACGGTATATCTCTGCGTACACGGTAAAAAATTGCCATGTTTAATTCAAATGATTTTACACTTGAATCTTTTTATCATGCATCACTAACAATTGAAGTGATTTAGCATTGATTTTCGCACCACTGTACTAACCTATTGAATTTGGGTGGTTTCATCTTTAATTACAACTGTCAAAGGTACCAAAACACTAAAGTCTTTAACCGATTACAAACACATGTTCGCAAATAGGAGCAAAATTGGATGAGTTGCATTTCTAAAGTAATGTAGAACGTGAGTATTATATATTGTACTTGTGGTTAATTTATGCAATTATTTATTCTCAGGTGACATATTTATAATGAGATATGCCGTAAGAAATGTGTATATAGTTGAATGCAAGATTAATCAGAAGCAATGTGCAACTCATTTCAAATGGAAGTGTTTTACTGTTGATTTCGTAGTGCTTTGATATGATCTATTCCAATAGATTGACACATCGCATTGAAATGTTGGGCAAGTAGTGCGAAATCAACTGCAAATCACTTTCCTTTAGCGTGACGATTTTTTACCGTGTACGATCATAGGAAGGGCAATCCCTCGAGTTCTGGTACACTAGTAAAGAAAAAATCGGGTAGAAAAGAAAACTCCACACACTCATTCATATACCTCACATCGGTCGCCAGTAAGAATAACAACTATTACATACCAAAGAGAGAGGATTGACTGTTTTTTTTCTACTGATAACAGTGCAAATGTAAGAACAACCGCCATTGTTACAAGACGGATTAGGCATACTTATACTTTTATCACATAAATCGGGTCAAACCCCAAATTTGTCAGCGGCGTTGAGAAAAACAAATCCACCGGTGAATAATATTGAATAGGGTTGTGGTACCGGTAATACCGGTACCGAAAATCCCGGGAATGCCGACCCATTTTTGGTACCGTAATACCAGTACTGAACAAAAGCCAGTACCGGTATTTTCGGTACTATACAATTTTTTATGACAAATATGTTAACTCTGCAGCGGGATCTGTTTCAAAATATCGGTCTGCAAGATAACTTTTAATTATATTAATATGCCTTCTAGATAAATCGTTGAGATAACACCTTTGTGTGGGATAACTTTTAATTATATTAATATGCCTTCTAGATAAATCGTTGAGATAACACCTTTGTGTGGGAATGAGGTGGGGCCATCATCATCATAATTCTAGAAGTTAAAGTTTTATTAGCGACATTCCGATTGGTTTCCATTATTCACTGGGTGGCGCGTAATAAGACTATGGTCTAAGTCATGTCTGTATTTGGTTTGCTCTTAAACCTTTATCTACAGAAGAACGAACAGCGATTTAGTAGCTAACAGTTTTGAACTTGGTGAACTGCTTCAAATGGGGTGATTTGTAATTATTGGTGATCGGAAAATTCAGCAAAACTCCATAGTTTACAGGGAAGCAAGGAGCCTTGATAAGCATTAGAGAATAGTAGGCAAACGACATAAAGGTCGGAACCAATTTTCAGAAAAGCAAGAGAGGAAATGCGATTAACCTGCTCGGATTTACTGCCATTCTCGCTTTGATTTACTGTTGTTAATAGGGTTTCATACATTTACCATCTATTCAAATCGACGAAAGTCGCACCACTTAGCAGTTATTGATTTCAAAGTGGCCTAGATTTCGAAATAAAAGAAAGTGCCCTAGACGAAAAATATCTTCTGTGAAATAAGCCTTGCCATCCCGAAGCAATTTTTTTTGATCAGCACAAATCAATCATCTGAGATAAGATCATCAGTTTGAGCATTCAATTTCAGTTTGAAGCTTTTTAGTACCGGTTCTTGCCAAAAAGGGTCAGTACTGCGAACCCTAATATTGAAGAACTTCGTGAAAGTTAAAAATACCGTGCGTCTCCATTAAAAAACTAATTTTAAAAATGATCAAATTTCTACTTTTGGCGCAAAACGACACAAGATGACAGTATGATTTTCGTAAACTATCTAAAATTCTACGTCGGATGTACTAGATGCGATCCTTCAACACTCTTTTGTCGATATAGAAATGACCCTCTGAATGTAAGTAAGTCAGTTTTAAACAACATATTTATATAAATATCACTGGTAATTTTATTGGCTTATTATTTCTCAAATCCAAGAACACTACTGAGATGATTTCCTATAAGAGACACCCATGTGCAATGCTCAATTATCGTTGTAGTGCCAATTATAGCGCGTTCAACTAGAACGGACAAAAATTGTTTGTCACTCAAATTCTTGCAGATTTATAAAATTTTGCTCACTTAAAAAATGTATACAGGTATAGTTATAGCTATAGCTCTTTTATTTTTCAATCGATTTGCTCAAAAATTTGGCAGCTTTAGATATGGTACATATAAAAAAAGTATAAAAGATATGAAAATCGAAAATGAAATTTGAGGGTATTGTCTCGCTCGGCCCCACTGTGCGGCGGTGTGATACAGATTGGTTATAGTTCGAAGCTGAATATGTAACAGGTGTTTATCCCTAATGTAATCTATAATTATCACTCATCAAAGGACATCACAATCCCTCAGAATAAATAGAATTGTCACAAAACAGAGAAATGGAAAAATCATATTATACCATCCCGATCAGAAAGAAATAACAAAATTATTACAGACTGAGTTACTTTGTTACGATAACAAGTTGTGTTATAACTTTGGTCTCGTTAGTTGGTAAAATAACAGAAAACATAACAGAAATTCTTCTAGTATATATCAAAAATATGACAACCTGTGATAGGCTTCTATCAGAATTATAACAAATTTTGTTAGGTTCTCCCACTGCCAATATAGGTTTTATTACCTATTGTATGGTATCAACGAATTTAGCGTGCAAGTCTAAAAATAGAATAGAATAGAATACAAAAATATAGCATACATTAAGGCGTTTTCGTTTGGCAGCAAAAAGCTTCATATAGCAAAAGCTTTTTATAGTTTGGTCAAATGATTGCATACATGCTGGCTGATTGTTATTACGAATATATGACACGCTGATGGTTATTTGTGGATTATAGGGATTTGAACCTGGGTATTCTGAGTTTTATGTGGATGTTTCCTGCATGAACCAACAACGTTGCTTTCGACTGATGTTTAATGGTAGCATAATATTCCTCGAATCCGTCAAGGGCAAAACGATTATAGATGCATCTTGTTTCCAGAACGCACACATTGAACTTTGCCAAAGCCTACGAACTGTTTGCTTTCCTTGTGCCATACACTTTGTTTTCATGCAGTTTTACTCACTACTACAGCTGCCTATATTACGATGGACTGGATAGCTTTATAATGTCTTTTCAGATTGGGAATGTGGGGCTATTTTTAAATTCTGAATAGTGCACTTCGGTGCTTCTCTTGTACGTTAACATGATTTACACGATTTTTAGAAATAATGTCGATGCGATATGGTAACATTGAGCGGATAAGTTACCTACATTATTTTACGGAGAATACGACATAGATTCAAAGAAACATACACCAAAGTTTTGAGGCTTGCATTTTGAGATTTCAAGTAAAGTCGTTTTCGGGGTTTTCTTATTGGCATTTTTTATATGGGGAAGATTAAGCAAACCAGTACAATAATCTCATATCTAATAAATTCGTAGAAATACAATTTTTTACAATAGTTCAATCTATCTGCGAATATTATAACAGATAATCATAAAAGTCGAAAAATTGTTGAGGATTCTTTGGTGTGACAAGTTTTGGAATATTTCATGTTTTCAAAAATACATTTTCTTTTCTAAATTTGTTTAGTTTTAAGGAGGAAATTATTCAATATTTTTACATTAAAGTTTTTAGCTATTTCAAGCACTATCTAAAACACATATTTAAATTGTAACAGCAAACAATAATACCAGCTGGGATATGTATATATTCAGAGATTTCTAGGCCATTTTGGAATATTGATAGCTTTATGCAGCATACTCACAAATATTAATTTTAATCGACAATTTGAACAGGTCGCATTATTCCTATTTTAACTTTTTACAAAATGAATCAAGTATCTTGATTATTACGAAAATTTGTTAGTTCGATGTTTTTTTTAAACGAACGAAGAACCATCGAATACAACGGAAACATTAGTACATATGCGCATTCAAAGCAATTGTCAGTTCATTGTAAGTGTCAAACTGTCTTAGGTGGAATGAAAAGATACAACAATCTCAAACTCAACTATTTTTATGCGGGAGTTTAAATAAAAAAATTACAATGCTTTGGTAACTCGAACGCACAAAATAAGATACCCACAAACTGGACAAGTTTCGGTTGTTTATGAAAAACCCGCATAAATTGGAGAAATCGGACTGAAGATCCTCGAAGATCCTCAAAATGCATAACGGTTTTGTGGAAATCAGTGTATATCAAACAGTTGTTTAAGTTCTGAAAATTCGTTTTCGCAATATGCACAATTAATTAAAAGAAAATTATTTATATAATTATTTGACTAAACCACAACAAATAGTTTAAAAATGCTTTTTTATTTGAATCCGCGTTTCTTTATTTCATCTGGAGTGCTTGATACTTCCTGCATCTTCTTTAAAATAAGTTTTATATGAAAATTATAGTCTTTAGAATAGCTTGTTGATAACTTTACGATTCCAAAACTTTTTGAATAAAGTTGAATATATACGCATAAAAAGAGACTTCAGCGTATTAGCAAGTAGACAATCATTTGTATAATATAACAATCATTCACAGCTGATTGATTGATTTGTTTATTGGGGCTTTAACCAACTGGTCATTTGCCCCTTTACAATTTAGAGTTAGCAATCAATGATAATAGTGGAAGAATATGTAATATATTATAACACCATCGTTATATGCGTACATTAAAATCATATTAGCAGTTCAATGATATCACCAGAAGATATAATCTTGATATAAGTTTGCTTGCCTTGCTGATTGGGATATCACAAAAATAACACAGTGAGTAATAAATATCAACATGAGATATAAATTTGATAGCTTTCTGTTATGTCGTTCTGATCGGGTATCTTACCCCAAATGTCGGGTAAGAATCAGAAATCAGAATATATTGGCTCAAATGGCACGTTCCCTGTACATAGTCGGGTAAGAGACAGAGAGAGACTAGGGGCAGATCACTCTAGGAATGTATAACAAATTTGCATCAAATTAGAAAAAATGCATTTAATTTTCATTTTTTCATCAACTTTGCACTCCCTCGCACAAAAGTTTGTTTAACAATCGTCCTACGCTGATCCATTTTGTTCGACGTTGTGTTGAATATAGGGCTAGTTTTTTGTAGGGTTTTGACGTCTTACACGCAACGCAAAATACATTGCACGCAACGCAAAATACATTTTGAATTTCTATTTTGATGGAAAGAAATGCATTTAATTTCGCTGATTTTTCAAAAAATATTTGACTGAACAATATTTGCCAAAATTGTCATTGCAAAATTTTGACGACTGATAGTCAATATTCAGGACGTCTGAAAAATGCCGTGATTATAATCTCCTGGACCAATCGATCTGCAATTTCGCACAGTTCTTCTTTATATCATTGTTTAGGTAACTACGGGAGCATTTTACAAAATTATGCTTATTAAATTACAATATCAAGTTAACCTATTGTTTAGGTGTGCATTTCACTGCAGCTAAGACAACTGATCTAGATTAAATTTGTATGTTTAATCCTTTCATGCCCAACTTTTTTATAGTGCATGCAGGATTTCAAAACTATTTTTCTTTGAAAACGGTGGGCCCAAGAAACACGAAAAGCCATTTTTCATAAAGATTGGAGCTTCCCTCGTAGTGCTAGAAGCTGCTCAATTTTTACCTTCCAATACTCAATATAATTATCCTAGAAATTTTACAATAATCCACTTGCGTGGAAAATGTAGCCAAAGACACTCTAAATTGATAAGTTTTATCAGTTTTCAATAATATTGCAACATAACGAAGATATATGAAAAATTCATTTACCGTCGTAAACTTAAACTGTCCCTGGCAGCACTGCTCCATTGGAATCCAATCAGACTAACTTCAGTTCTAGAGCTGATCCTTGTAACTGTTAGTACTCAAATCAAAGGTAATAGTTACATTTATTAGCCTTACTTGTGTTTGTGAGCAAATTTTGCTTCAATTAAAAGTTATAGCTGTTTAAAAACGTTGTTGTCCACAAACTGCATGGGCTTGAATGGGTTAAGGTGGGTTTAGATCTTCATACGTGAGATATACAATTGCTCGCGGCGATTGTTACAGTCAGTATTCAGATCCCAAGCCGTCTTAGTGACCAGACGCGTTTCTGGAATAAAGTTTCTCCGTATACAAATCTCCATTATTTCCCAATAAAATTTATAGTAAATAAAATTAATTTCGTGGAAGAAAGGTTTCTACTGATTGTGATATGCGGTTTTGGTGAAATATTCGTTGGTTTATTATTCGATACATTTTCGGATGCAATCGGTGTCTGCGAGTAGCATATCGGACCCAAAACCCGCGCAATTTCCGACAACGCTGGCCACTATTTTTTTAGCGAAAATTGGATGTATCGCTTCAAAGTGCTACGAAAAACTCAGAAATCGAGAGAAAAAAACTCCCATAATTATCTGAGGAATGATGCGAAGAAGAACTGTGCTAAATTTAACAATAGTGCAGTAGATTCTGAGTTTTGATGTACACCGCCAAACAAGTTTTCGACGAAGGCAAGATTCACACATTCACACGCTCAATCTTCGGCAACAATTGTTTAAAAAAAATTAACGGGTTGTGCACAGGACACGACAACGGTGACATTAAAAATGTAGCTTTTTTCAAGAGCGTGCAAATGAATTTTATCTATCACACATATCGACTCACGTTCTTGCTCACTCGCCTGTTTTCATATGTTACAATTTGCTATATACCCTCCCCATTAAAACATAATTTATTGAAGGTCATTTAACGGTAATCTATTTTTACAATTAATCAAGTATCTCACTAGGTGATTAGCATTATTTGGCTGATCCATCTAGTAAAAATAGGCCTGGTCTGTCCAGAAAATATATTCAAAAGAAAAGTTCCATATTGAGAACTGTGATGAGCAAGCCCACGCCCGCTAACGGAAATATGCAGATTCTACATGAAATTAGAAATTTCATTTTCCATTTAAATTTTCAATAATGTACTAATGAACTTAAGTAAACAATCTTAAGGTTAAGTATTTCTTAATCGATTAGAGGTTGAACAAATTAAATTATTTGATAAATTACATTGTTATACAACGTTTACACTACCAGTTAAAACGGGTTTTTATGCTATCTTGGTGACATTTTTCTTGTTGCTAATCATTATAACGTGTTATAACTCTGTAGTGTAAACATTGTATTATTAAACCAATTCTGCAGCGTTTTATGTTATATAGGTGTTTTATGTGATAATAGGACTGACATAATTATATCTTCAGTACAGCGGTTTGTTTCATAATTTAAAACAGATTTATTTTAAAATTTAAATTAGTATATCCAACCGTTCTATTTGATGTATACTTTAAAACGCGATTAGAACTGTGTTTTAAATACATAGGGCAGGACAGATACTCTGACTGCATAAACTGGGAAAACAATTTTAAGTCCAGTAACGCTTAAGACATGGCTTGAATTTTAATCGAAAAAGACACCCGCTTAAACTGCTGCTGGGAAGGTAAGTTTTGTTTTAAAATTTTCCGTTTTGTGCAGTACGAAACAAAAGTGTTTGAAATTAGAAAACAAAAAGTTCTGCTGAGAATGTGATTGTTTCCGATGCAATAACACTCAGGTTTTTTTACGCGGGGGATACAGGCCGCGTAAATGAAAACCGCGTAAATTTCAAAAAACGCGTAAATGAAAACCTCGTAATTACAAAATCCGCGTAAAAAAATACCGCGCAAAAAAACCTGAGTGTGCTCTCCTATATAAAATACTACGCTGCTGAACAGTGCAATAACTACAGAAGCACGTTGTCAGATGCCTTACTGATAAAAAAACATATAACCGAAATATATATATATATATATATATATATATATATATATATATATATATATATATATATATATATATATATATATATATATATATATATATATATATATATATATATATATATATATATATATATATATATATATATATATATATATATATATATATATATATATATATATATATATATATATATATATATATATATATATATATATATATATATATATATATATATATATATCACATATAACCGAAATATGAAACATATGAAAGCCAATAGGCTCTTTACCCTACGCAGCTACAAAGCACCGTAAACATGGATTAACAAGTTATAACGCACACGCATGCATAAATTTTTTTTTTCAGCGCAACACTCTCAAACAGCAAACATAAGTCGCATCCTGCCGTATTGAATTAAATCCAAACCACCCCACCCACCCACTGCGTACCCGAAAAATCCGCACACGACCACCGCTGCCAAAAATGCATAGCGTCTACCGCTTAGTGTAGCGTCCAGACGCTGCTACCATGATCTTACCCGTTCGACATAAGAACAAAAACTGATTCAAACGTGTACGCGTCACCTCTATTTATAAACTAACCGTATATGATTTAGTCACTTAGGTGCGAGTGTGTGCAAATGCCAACGTTGCCGAAAATCGATAGCGCTTATTGCATCGCCCGGAGACGATGTTGCTCGTATGGGATATTAGCAACAACTGATTTAAACGGACATGCGTCGCTTCTATTTATGACTTTTCGTGTTTGATTAAGCGACTAAGGTGCCCTCTAACGACGGCTGTGTCTGAGAAATCTGCCTCACGAATGGTAATTTTCCCGTTTTTCGTGAACTTTTTAATTTTACCAATTTCCAAAAGTCTACTTTTATTAGGGAGATATTAAATTATTACCAATATTTAAGTTAGGTGTTTCTGAATCGGTTGGTGTATGAATGAATAAAATCCATCTAGTAATGTCGGAGTTATAAGCGTGCAAACCTTACATAGTTTCTTTACATGGGAGATACTTTAGATTTTAGAATGACACCTAGCCCCAGATAGTGGAGTAAGACATTTTTAATGTCAAAAACTTTTTTTAGAGAATTAACCTTACCTTCTTTAATTTAAAAAAATAATGTGAATCTGGTTTTCAGTAGTAGAGACTAACTAGGTTCCACAAAAGATCCTAAAGACACACTAAGCAAATCTGAGATATACAAAACATCATGTTCTCACTAGAGGTTCCATCCCGGAAATTTATTCTTCGGGAATCTCGAGTTTTTTGGCTCTCCTGGGATTCCCGAATCCTGGAAAATTGTGTTTTCTCATTCTCAGGATATGGGAATCCCTGTAAAAAGATTTTTTAATATATTCCAAAAACTTACCTTCTGCCAAAAAATTCTGCAGGCAATATCTCGACCGGCAAACACTTGGAGTGAGTAGTAAATGTAAATAATACTTTTTCAACTGGTTCGCAGATCAATAGGCGATATATCTTTGAACTCGGTGATACGCAGACATTCTTTGTGATTTTTTAAGGTATAGTGTTTGAACCTTACGCAAGTCATTGATAAAAAATGTTCATGTTTTCATGCCAAAATCGACAAATTCGCCGACTATTACCGCGAAGCATTTCTTTACAGTAGCGTTAGTGGTATACGTGATATCTGTGCAATCGATGAACCAATTTTAGAATTTTTAAATAATTTTCTTATTCTTATATTATTTTCTTATTTCAATAACTAGATCAACAATGAAAATATTTGCAAATAGAGATTAGTTACGGAAATTGGGTTGTTTTCTTTAAGAAATTGATTAGTTTTAGTTTCAAAAATTGGGATGGTTTGTAAAGATATCGTACTTAACGCAAACGCTATTTAAAATAAGGAAATTTTCCCGGACGTCTGCAGAAATATTTGATCGGTTCTTCGAATGCATATTTCTTCCAATGAATTATACTGGAATTCTAATATCAATTTTATTATATCAATTATACATACAATTTTGAATTCCAGGATATTAAATTTTTTATGAAAAGAAATACAGAACGCCGTATCTGTCCAATATTCAGCACATACAAACTCTTTTAATGTTGCTTTCAAGAATGCAGTTTTTTTGAATCGACTTAAGACCAAGCAAGTCGGAGATTCGTTCTTAATAGAAATTCGATAGTAGACTTCACCCAATGGCACAGTGGTCCCAAAGAGCACAAAAAGGTTTTTTTAGATTGTGTCAAAACTGTTGACTTTAGCAATTTGGTGTCTTCAAGAAAGTGTCTTGGAATAGAGCTCGCCTTCTTTGTGTGATGTGCATTGGCACCACATCCAATGATAAAGGAATTGTTTATGCTTCTGCGGTACTTTATGAAGGCATCGATTTCAGAAGGTGGTGCTGTATTCACATCCCCAGGGAAGTAGGCAGATGCGATCACAATCTCCTGCTTTCCCATAGCCGTCGGTGCCTCCACTGTTATTGCAACGACGTCTCTTTAAATGAATCCAGTAATTGGCGAGAATTTTACTGCTCTGTTTATCAAAACTGCAGCTCTTTGAGTTGGCTTTTCGTTACAATATACTATCTTGTGAGCTAATAAATTTAATCCAAAGATTTTGCGCTTATTTGCCAACTCTTTACAAAGTATTCAGAGCTATTTGGATTCTTTTGGAGAGTTGCATGTTTTGTAATGACAAAAAATATTTTTGAACATTTTTGCGGCGACAAATAAGAAACGAAAAAGTTATATGTAAAACTAAGAATTTAAGGAGTTCATCATAGAAAACGTCTCGTAACTCGATTACTATGGGGGATAGAGACAATGTGTCTTCTGCCTGATTTATAAAAATTCTCTCTTCTACAACTTTGTCAAAAACAACCAAGCGCCATCTCTTTTGGTTCAAAAGATAAATTTTCTATAGCCTACTATGATCAACTTAACCTTGTTTAGGTGTTGAGGTCAATATGACCCCAAATGAACTTTCAAAATGCGATAACTTTTTAAGTTTTGCACCTAAAAGTTTAGAATTTCTTTACTTTTCCTCTTTTATCGAGAGCATCGATTTTCAATAGAGTTCAAAATTTTAGCTCATTCCTGTAGGACTGTACAAAAAAAGTTACGAATAAGGTGTTAGCGGGTGATATTGACTTCGATTTCGAACTCAGTTTTAAGACACATTTTCAACCAAATCTATATGAACTGGTACTTAAATTTTTGTTAGAGTTTAAACTGTCAATGTCTGGTAAATATTACCGTTTTTGATCTGGTCAGTGGGAATCAGTGCCGAATAAGGTCATGTTTGATATCAATAGATGTATGCAGAGCCCTCGTCATAAATCACAAGTTTATTGACAGAATACTAATTATAAACAAAAGCAAAACAAAAATGAGAATGTATATATTAAATTTAGACATGATACGGCCGATATTGGGTGTCCCGAATTACGATTCCGATACCGATTTCGGCGGTAGAATAGTACTTCTCATAATTTTGATCAACCGACAATGTGGTCAATCAATAAAAATGATCCCAAAAATTTGTATTATGCTTGAAAGTTTATATAACATCCCATCTAAAATGATATTGATACTCTGATTCAAATACTGACCCTGAATTCTACTTAAAATCATCTGAAAGATCCGGAACATCCGTAAAACTGGCAATTTCATGAATCTAGTTCTAGAATTTAGAAAAATTTTCTAAAACATTGCCGAGTGTAAGATTGACCCTATTGATCACATAAAGACCATCCAAAAAGTTCGGAACATTCGCTGAACTGATTAATTCATAAAGTTGGTCTTAGAATCAGGTGTTTTTTATTGTTTCTTGAATTCAATGAAAATTCGGAGTTCTAGGACTAGATTCATGAATTGACCAGATATATGGATGTTCCTAATCTTCCGGATGATTTTCACGTAGAATCCAGGGTCAGTCTTTGAATCAGAGTATCTATATCATTTTAGATGGGATTTTATATAAAGCTTCAAGCATATTACAAATTCTTGGGATCAGTTTCATTGATTGAACATATTGTCGTTTGATCAATATTATGAGAAATACTATTGCAACTCCGGAATCGGTATCGGAATTGTAATCCGGGACATAAAAGATCGGTCGTATCATGTCCAAATTTAATATATCTCATGTTTTGTTTTTTTTTTGTGTTTATTAGTATTCTGTCAATAAACCTGTGATTTTTGATGACGGTTCTGAATACAACTATGGATGCCAAACATGACCTCATTCGGCACCGATTCTCAATATGGTAATATGCACCAGAAACTGAAAATTTTTTGAATTCGGCTACAGAACCTCATATCATCTGATGTGCAACTGAAACTCAGACATACTAAAGTTTTTTATCCAACGCGGTAAAGAGCTTTAGGTTTATTTGTAAGCGATTTGAATTATTTGTAAGTTTAACTTACCTACTGGTTGTTTTTGTGCTGTTATTAACCCCCTCCCCTTCCTCCTTCTTCCAATTCCACTTCCTTCCTCCTCCTTCTTCATTCCATCCACTCAGGAACTGATGAGAAGACACGGACAGGTACAAATCCCCGACTACATACGAGGAACGTGCCATTTGAGTCAATATATTCTGAATCCTGAACCAATATATTCCTGATCCTTTGATTTGAATATTATGTTACAAAGATCGGCCCAGCCATCTCTGACCAAAATGAGTGAGCTTCCCGAGCAGGGTCTGTAAACAAATTCAAAACTAAACTAGAGGTTGTGTTGTTCGGCAAATGTTTGCTCAGGTTGTTGTCGTTTTGGTCGTTTTAACGGTTTAAAAATCAAAATGGAGAGCAGCAAAAATGTCCTATGACATCAAACAGAAAACTAATTCTGCTATCAGTGAGTGTAAATTTAAAGCACACTGAGATGTTTATTTTTTTTTTGATTACAAAATATGTATTCACTTTGATGTTTTACCAAAGAAATATAAACGATGAAAATTCTTCTAAGAAACAGGGATAGCAAAATGAGATCAAAATTTGATGTCATATTTAAAAAAATTAAAAACTGATACACATACAGACATTTTCCGATCTCGACGAACTGAGTCGAATGGTTGTTGTTTCTAATTTTCAAGAAGTTCTTAGACATTAATGATGACTAGTAAAAGCATTCAAACCAGAACATATTTTTGTTTTATTGATAATCGGTCAAATACGAACAATATGAATTATTTGCATTGTCTTACTATCTTTTCATTTCTTTATGTCGTTAAGGTGAACTGAAATTTGCAATCATTCTGCGGATGTAAAACTAATCAAAAAACATTCTCAGAATTTCGTACAGGGTCTATCGATACTATCTCGCGGATCGCTGGAGGAAAAACTCAGTTGGACGTTTTCGCTGTACGACATAAACCACGACGGGAAAATAACTCGAGAGGAAATGACTGACATCGTGATTGCTATCTATGAGCTGATGGGGGCTCGTGAAGACGGCGGCACGGATGACGCACAGATCAAAAGTAAAGTAGAAAAAGTATTCCTGGTATGCTACTTATGGTATGATTGAGACATAAGATTTACTACCCTAATCTCTTGCTTGTTTTACAGAAAATGGATACAAATCGCGATGGTGTGATAACCATAGAGGAATTTCTCGACTGTTGTCGGAAAGATAAGCTTATCTCAGACTCAATGGGTGTGTTCGACTCAACTATATGACCTTTGGAAAAATTACATTCACTTCCTGCGTTTGTTATGGGCCATGGGGAGACCACCGACAGTCTAAACGGCATCAGTCAGCATACTGATAGTAGGCTTACACTAGAAAATCAAATTCAGAAACAAGTGTTCAACTACGGCATAAATCTCTTTGCAGTGTATAAATCGGATTCATCGAACGGACCAAGGACAGAGGAAATCCAAAAGACTGCCACCATACCAAAATCACAAACGTCAGCCAGTAATGCTACGAGCAAATCCACCCGTGCAAGCAGTCGCAAGCAATCAATCCTGATGAATGGCAGAGCGAAGCAGAAGCCGAGCAGTATTCGCTATCATCATCATCATCACCAGCAGCTCAAACACTACCACATTCCCTTCGATACGTATCAACAGCAATCGACACGTCCCATGTATTGTCCCCGAAGATCATACCCGTCCGGGTGTGCCGACTTCCCACCACAGATGACCGGTGGGATCGCCACCATCACCCCACTTGCCACGGGTCAATGCCGACCGGTGGAGCTCCGGAGCCACCCACAACCGGAGATTCCTACTTTGGTTAAGGTAAAATCCTGGTATACCGTTTCCAAGCAAGGCTTGACGTACTAAAAAAAACTGTCCGGGAGCTTGGACTTTGCAACAGTAGCTTTAAACTGAATGTAGCCTTTGGATTCGAATCCGAAGTGTTATAGTAAAGAGTGTTGTTTATATTGTTAGGCGAAAAACTGTTCCCAACTTAGTTCCCTATGTAGTACTCCAGTAGTGTTACGGATTTATGCTAGTCAGATGTACCGATCTCATGAATGGTTTTCTTGTGAGCACCAAGTTGTTTATCAGGTAATAGATTTTCCTTTGTTAGCAATAACAGTTACGAAGGCAGTTGTCGATGCGTCGATAGAGTTCATATGAAATATGGGTTCACCTATTCCTTTGGTTGTATAATTATTATTTTTTTACTTTTTATCCTTATAAAAGTGTGCTCCTCAAAACAGCTTATTGTTAAAATCAGTTTGATTTCATTTAATTCATTTAATAACTATAGTATTTTACATTTTAGTGCATTAACACGCGGTTTTCAATAAAACGTAGATTTTTACTCCAGCAAAACAATGGAATCAATATTCTTTATGGATCTTTTAACTTACAGTTACAGTGGTAAAAAAATCGTTCGATAATGCCCTAACCTGATTTTGAAAATAGCAAAATCAAGAAATCCAAGCTGTTACTTTCATTAAAATTCCTACCGGAATCACTTGCACAAGCCATTTGAAAATATCGTGATTTTCACAGAATTTACCTAAACTTTTATTATTTCAATAGGTTTATTTGACAGCGGTAACACAACTGAGTCTTTTATGATTTTACAAAAAGTGAGACTAAAAGACATAAAATGATTGTCTGCCGAATCTTGTTGACGCAGTTTGCTGCTGCATGTTCAGATCATCTTCTTTGGTGGTGAAGCATTAGTTGCATTATCCGCCGCATCTTGGGGGTTATGTTGTCTACCTTCTATCGCGATATCGTTCACGTACATGTCGTCATCGGTACTGCTTTCTTGCTGCTCATGTTCAGATGTTCATATTTGTTTCTTGTCGCTGCGGTAAATTCGATTTCATTGGCAGTTGCTTCTTTATTGGTGATGCGGGTTGTTGATTTGGAAGTGCTTATCGCTGTCATTGTTTCTTCGCAACTAGTTGATTGGGCGATTGTATTTGGTTTATTTACAGATGTTTTTGACTAGTTCATTCGGGACATGTCGTGCCTTAGTGGTACTTCTGGTTACAGAATTGACACGTGTGGGTCTGCTCCGGCTGTGTGATCAGCGTTGTTTGCTTATAGGTTACGCCATACCTCGGTGATTTGGACTCGATAGTAAAATATTCTCACAATTCGAACGCCGTTGAGAATACTGGTAAAAAAAATTCTCCAAGTGTTATTCGTAACAGGTGCCTCTTCTTCGTATCGCGCCATAATTCGTTTGATGTAATCGTTTTAGTGTGCTGTGCTAGATCATGTATACGAACATCCACCATATCATTGTCCACATACAAAGGATCTTGTTTCTGATGTTATTGCATGCGACATTATGTTACATGTTGTTCTTCGCAATGAATTTTTCTGCCTGGACTAAACTTCTAAACGCAATCAACATCACCTCCTGAACTGTGGGTTTAACACGAATTGCCTTAAAGTAAATTGAAATTATGTTAGCAAAATGGTCAAAAAGTCCCGAAGATATCCATTAATATCCAAAAAATATTTCTGAACTAAAAATTACTAATATTTTTGCCTTTTTCAATAGAAAGGTATTGTAATTGCTCTTATTAACGGAAGCCCGAAGGGCTGAGTGAAATATACCATTCGATTCCGTTCGTCGAGTACGGCAAATGTTTGTGTGTGTATGTATGTGCGTGAATCCTTTTTATAGTAAGGTTTAAAAAGTTTCAAAAGCCTGGCCTGTAGTTTATTGGCACTCTATGGGACTCACGTTTACTTTCGTGCCTAACCACTAAAAACATTCCTTACTTTCTACGCCCTTCTTTCCTATGGAACTACGTCAAGGTTTTACTTCTGCTCTATCTCGGAACCTTATTTGGTCCATGAAATGGCTCGACCTTTGAGCTTTGACTTAACTCTCGATTCTTCTCTTCCGGGTGGAGCGTAGCTTCCGGCTCACTGGTGCCCTAACGGCCCACTACTACTATTCGACGCGGTCTGCTCGGTCTAATCCCCCGCAGTGGATCTAGCCCGCTCACGAGCTGCCCGGTAGAGTGCCTAGGTTAATCCAGCGATTCCGGTAACACCTGACGTCCGGTTCGCTGGCGCACAGACAACCCGAACCCGTTGCTGTGTCGCGTACTACTCAACTGGTTCCCGACGACGGACCCAGTCTACACTGTTGGAGAGTTCCCTGGCAGCTGAATTTGTTCCGAAACCCGATTTGTGGTCACACGGCGGCGTTCTAGCCAATGGCGCTACTTTGTTGGTCCCTTCGCTACTTCCTCTGCAACTCGGAGAGTACTCTGTTGACAGCGTCCCAGAAATGTTCGTCGTGGCACATCTCTTCGATGATATTGCCCACTGTTATACCAGGCGTACCACTTCAGACTTCTTCGAACCTAGGGCATTCGAAGACCACGTGTTCCTGTGTCTCTTGCACGTTCACACACTCCGGGCAAAGGGGTGAGGAAGCGTGTCCAAACCGATGCAGGTACTTCCGGAAGCATCCGCGCCCGGACAAAAACTGCGTCAAATGGAAGTTCACCTCTCCATGCTTCCTATGTGCCCAAGCAGACACATTTGCCATGAGTCGGCTTCTCCTCCTGCTCCTCTGTGATTCGGCATGATCTTTGCCAATGCGTTAGTTGTCCTCGCAGCCTTCTCACATACATAGTGGACATGGCTGTTGTGAATTAACCGATCGTCGACCATCACACCCAGGTGCTTGAGCGCACGCATCGATGGAATGGATTGTCCTCCGACGCTGATCTCGACACGCTGTATTTTTTACAGTTGCTGACCAGCACTACCTTGGTCTTATGATGAACCAGCTGCAACTTGACGCTAGCCATCCAGGTTTACACGATGCCTATTTTCTCTGCCGTCAACACCTCCACCTCCTCAAGGGTCTCGTCCGTTATCGTCAGGACAACATCATCTATAAAGTCGACGATCTCCACTCTACTGGGCAGTTCCAGTGTTAACACTCCGTTGTACATTATATTCCGAGGCGTCGAGCCGAGTATGGAGCCCTGAGCTACTCCCGCCGTGAGCCTAATCGACCTCTTTCCCATGTTCGTTTCGTAGACCAGTATTCGGTTCTGGAAATAACTTAAGTGCTACGGCGATCGCCCCCAGCTAGTACTGTTGAACACGTTCTTCACGTTGATCGTAACCACGGCGCAGTAGCGATTACCCCTTCTCTTTTGCTTTAATGCTTTCTCCGCGCTCGCGATGACTGTGCGGATGGCGTCCAACGTCGATATTCCTTAAGGCATTGCAAAAAATGTTTTTTGAATTCTCGAAGCCCCCCCTCTCAGATTGTGACAAATGTCAAAGTAAAGTCGGATGCCAAATTTCACATCATTTGGACAATTCTAGACTCCCGCTCACTTCGCTTGAAAGTTTTTAAAATTGGTACTATGCGAAAATATGGAGGAAAATATATTAAATGCTATAACTTTTGAAGTAGCAATCAGAAAATTACAATTTATACCTCTTTGGCCCCAAAATCCCCTATTTTTTCTGCTGTGTGCTGCAAATCATACATATTTTGTAGTTTTTCTAATGTGAAAAAATCTCAGAAAACGATCGGAGCCTTTTTGACCTTTGTCCGAATACGAGAAGTTGGGGTTATAGGGCCTTTTGTCATTCATATTAAATTTCATCATTTTCTTGTGCATATATCTCTATTATTCTTCACTCAATTTTAATAATCTACCCAAGTAGCAATTGGAACTTGTTGAAAGTTTTAAATGTTGCACAACTGCTATACAATATTTTTTATTGTTGGATATATTTGAAAATAATTTTCACGGGTTTTAAACTGATTGTGCAACTATGTAGCTATAGAGCTGGCCAATGGTGTTAAGTTGTGAAACTAATCAGAACGTGTGCTAACTTGCACAGACACTCTAACAAGTTGCAAATGCCTCTTTGTTTGCCAGTCCTCTCTAAAACAGAACTGTCCAACTACCCAGTGCTCGACAAATGGCACAACTATTGTTTTCATTATTTTGCTGCAATTAGGAACATGTTGCACAACATACAAACAAAGTGCGCTTTTTCCATGACATAGTTGTTACCAAGAGAGTTACAAATACTATACAGTAACAAAGTGTGCTACTTAGGTATACTTTGTTTAACGTGGAAAATCCTTAGGATCATAACAAAAATAGATTAGTTAAAATTCAGGAACATCAATTTATCTGACCTATAGTGCCGATTTCACATTTTTATCATAAAATCGCACATATTAACTCCATTTAACAACAAAATTCTTATTTCATTTACAACTTTTACTGTGAAATACGTTTAGGGATCACATGAGAAATGTTTCATTCCTGGAAAAATAGGGGAAGTTAAGGTATTAGGATAATTAATGAAAAAATGAGATTTGTAGAGTTAATATCAAAAAGTTTGATGTTTCCGAATTTTACCTCTAACGTTTCTATTTTTGTTTTATTCCTCAGAATTTTCCACGTTCAACAAGTTACATTTTATGAAAATTGATTGAAGATGCAATATGCACGAGAAAATTGTAAAATTTTATATAATTGACAAAAAGTCCTATAACCCCAACTTCTCGTATTCGGACAAGGGTCAAAAGGATTCCGTTAGATTTCTGAGATTTTTTCACATTAGAAAAACTGCAAAAATATGTATGATATCTTGGAGCAGAAAAACTATTGAAAATAGGGGATCTTGGTACCAAAATGACCCACTACCCCACTTTCCCCTTTTTTTCAGAAACAAAAATATCTCCATTCAAATACTAAGATTATTTTCTTTAAAATGAGGTATAAATTGTAATTTTCTGAGTACCACTTCAAAAGTTATTGCATTTAATATATTTTTCCTCCATATTTTCCCATAGCGCCATTTTCAAAAAATTCAAGCGAAGTAGGCGGGAGTCTAGAATTGTCCAAATGATATGAAATTTGGCATCTGAGCTTACTTTGACATTTCTCACAATATGAGAGGGGGCCTTTGAGAATTAAAAAAAATTGCAGTACCCTAATATACCTTTCCGGAACCCGAACTGCCTCTACGTCAGTCCATTCACGCATTCAGTGTAGGACGTTAGTCTGTTGAGGATGACCCTTTCCAGGAGCTTACCGATAGTATCCAGCAGGCATATATGATGCTGGATCTCCTGTTGGTTTCTCTGGTTTTGGCAGCAACACCAGCTTCTGGGTCATCCATCTATCGGGGAACTAGCCATCGTCCAGGTATTTTTGTAGGACTATCCTGAACATGTCAGGAAACGCCAGGATCGCAGTCTTCAGTACCACATTGGGGATACCATCCAGTCCGGGAGCTTTCTGCGCTTTCAGCCCTTTTGCTACTATTAGGAGTTCGTCGTTGAAAACTTGATTGTCACCAGCATTTGCTATGCGGTTAGGTTGTGCTTCGAGAAAAGGCCCTCCACGATAATTTTTAGCTTATCGGCGCACATTTCGACTGGCGTCATTGGACCCTTGATCCTGGCCAAAACGATACGGTAAGCATTGCCCCAGCGGTTAGCGTCTACTTCTCTGCACAGCTCCCTGTAGCAGGTGGACTTGCTTAGCACTATCTCGCGTTTAAAAAAGGCTCTGGCCGCCCGGAATGTTATCTTACACTCTTCTCTGACTGCCTCAGATCTCGCTCTTTGAACGCGAAGCCTGGAGGATGCCTAGCCTTTCGTTCCACCAGTACGCCGGAAACCGATAGTTCCTCGGCTCCATTTTCCTCGGCATTGTTACATCGCATGCCCTAGCTACTGTTTCCGACAGCTCATCGGCATTCGGAATTGGAGTGACGCTGTCAGTACGAAGTGCTTCCACAAAAAGGTCCTTGTCGAAGTCCTTTATTTTACACTTCCGCTCGCCAGTCCTCACTCTCGGCGTTACCGTACAATTTCTCCGACCATTGATGTAGTCTATCGCTTGGTGGTCACACTGTGTGTACTGCTCACTAACTCCCCAATTCATGTTATCCATCAGCAACGCGCTGCAAAATGTTACGTCGATGATAGATTCCCGGCAGTCTTTACGGAATATGCTAGCGGAACATTCATTGCACAGCTATACGTCCAGCTTCGCCAGTGCTTCCAATAGGCTGTAACCTCTTGCGTTGGTCAGCCCGCTACCCCACTCCACAGCCCAAGCGTTAAAATCTCCTCCTATAATAACCGGCGTTCGCCCGACTAACGAGTCGATTAATGAGTCCAGCATCCGGTTGTACTGCTCTGGTATCTACCGTGGAGGAGCATAACAGCTACACACGAATACGCCGTTGATGCTGGCGATCACGAAACCTTCGTGTGTGCTATCCACCATCACTTGAACAGGGAAACCGCCCATCACTTGGATTGCCGCCGCACCTGCACTATTCACCACCCAGATATCGTTATCGGGAGGGACACGATACGGCTCTGCAATAAATGCAACGTCGCACTCCGTTTCTGTTGTTGACTGCCACAACAGTTGATTTGCAATGTCACAATGATTGAGATGAGGCTGGGGTATCTCCATCATCATTGGCCTGCCTCCGCCTTTTTGTACTCTGGGCATAAGAAGGCTCCCGTTATGAGGTCTTTTCCGCCCTAATTCGTACAGCGAAAGCACTTTAGTTGCTTTGTGCACTCTCTAGCAATGTGTCCCTTCTCCCCACATTTTCACAATGCGCCATTTCTTGGCTTGTTCTATTAAACAGCCAAACCGAAAAAGGAAGAAGAAGACATCAGCATATAGATAAACGTTACACTAAACGATTTTATAAATAAATGCACACCAATGCAATACCCCAGTGTATAATTTAGTTATTTTATTTCGTATTTTCGAAGAATTTCCGTTTGTTGTTTTTTTGTGGACTCTATCGTGATTTCATCATTCAGTTACACTACACCAGCTTTTTCACTTGAAATTCTATAAATTGTGTGCCTTTTCTAGTTTTCGATAACATAGCCAGCTTTCCACTGAATACTTTAAACATTAGATGAAAATACTAGATAAAACCACACACCCACACCATGTTGTACAAGAGATTTAGTGAAAACCATGCCGTAGCCATTCATCACTGTAGTGAATATTTACCCTATTGTGAAAGCAAAATCCTAAAAACACTACAGTATAACTAATAGATACAAATGCAGATTTCTGACCCATGTTCAAACAAATAATAACAAATATCCTTCACGGGACCCAAACGATGAAAAGTACATATAAACTACCAATTTTGCCAACAATATCGAAAGAACTAGTCGAAAACTGTTTGTCGTTTTTGTAGAAATCAACTGAAAATCAAAGTTTTTAAAACATTGTGATTGGAGGCAAGTGTATTTGAAATATTTTCGTTCTTTTATATAGATGTATATTGTACACATTTTGATGACATTTTGAGCTGTAATTTTTTCATGTTTTAACTACAAGAAATGCAATGATGATTTAAGAAACCAGAACAAATGCAACAACAGCAATGATGACTACAACTATTTCAAAAACCGACGAGTTTTCTTGAATTTCTGGAACTAGAGGTTTGAATTGATAGATCAATTTTCATACTGATTGTGAAATCCTGACGGTTGACGTTTATTGATTTCTTTTACTATCGCAGATAACAGGCGTTTAGGTTTAACAAAATTTATTTAAATATCTGATTAAATATTGAAATCGATGTGTGTTGGAAATTCAAGTCTGGTTCTCAACCTTATTTGCACAGCGGACCACTTCGAAGTTACCCTGAATTGTCGGGGACCCCTTCGAAATCACCCACGGCTTAACATCGATTTCGTGTGCTGTCAATATATTATTTTCAGCCAGTTACAAACAAATTGAAATTTTAATGTCTATCCAGAAAAGATATTCTTCTTCGCGGACCCCCAGCAACGGCTTACAGGCCCCTGGAGTCCGCAGACCCCAGGTTGATCGTTGGTGTCGAGAAACATTGGTAGTTTGATATTATGTACTGCATATTTAAAACTTGACTAAAAACCAAAAAAAAAATCATTCAACAACATGAACAACACACTTTTAATCTTGAATCATGCTCGATCAAACGGATACAGAAGGGAAGGGCAAGATGGAAGTGTTTCTAATACAAACACAAGTTAGAATGCCGTCAAATTGCATATCACAACATCCCAGTACGTCCGGTCGGAAAATAAACCGGCACTCCAACTGGCTCAAATCAGAATTTCTGCCCCAGCAACAAATTCGATTCTAATTAGAATTTAAAATGGATTTATTGGGATTGTGATGTGCCGAAAGAAACCAAAATTGAGTGGTTGCTTTTGTTCTCCTTGTTTTTGCACATCTTTACAAATACTACATGTCGATTTTTTCCACGCCAGTTGCCCATCTTCCTCAATTTTGAAATGATAATTTTGTGCCTCTTTTTCTCAATCGTTAAAACATCTTTTTTTTGGAATTTTTCCAGAATAAGTTTCTTTATTGATAGAATGTGATCTAAAAATGACGATTTGTTTGCAATTTGCGAGTAATGCATTAATGGACAAGCAAAATTTGTAACCCATAGCTGTCCATCTTTAACAACTTTTCTCGACAGATTTTTATGTTGATAATACCGTAAGAAAACACGAAGTATTTCTGTAGGTAGGTTTGAGATAACTTTATTTGATTCTTGTTCGTCAAGTTATATAATGCTAACATAGTTCGATATCGATTGATATTTCATGCACTGTTTATCACAGTCCCTTATTGACTGCCATACCCTGTCATACCCTCTGCCTATAGTAAACAACACATCCATGCGCGGCGTCCATATGCAAAAGCTCAAGTTACCCACTTGAAGCTTTTGTCACATGACGTTCTGTCAGATGACATCTCAGAGCTTTTTATAGCACGTTCCATATGACAGTTCTTACTGTCAACTGCCGTCCCGTGAATGGCAAATTGTTTATATAGAAAGAATATTTCGTACGTATATCACTGCGAAATATTCTTTTTCAACACTTCCCCACAATTTGCACATTCAATACACCGAATAACTTTCTGTGTATATTTTTAGGTAACCCCTTAGTGAAGGCATCTGCAGGTTGATCGACACTTGGGATGAACTGTAGTTTTACTTTACCATTTTTGATGAGATCCCGGATGAAAAGGTATTTGATATCCAAGTGTTTCATCCGTTGATGTGATCTTGGCTCCTGTGCTATGTTGATACATGGGATGCTATCTTCCATTATGATGAATGGTGTTATGTTTACATCCAATTCATTGAGAAGTTGTGTTAACCACACTCCTTCTTTCGTAGCAGCGCAAAGTGCTATCAGTTCTGCTTCACTTGTTGATAAGCTTACAGTCGGTTGTCGTTTCGTTGACCACGAAATAAGATTACCGTATAGTAGAAATGCGTATCCTGAAACTGATTTCCTATCATCAGGATCATTTGCAAAATCTGCATCGGCAAATCCTACTAAAGCTGGATATTCGCTATTTGATGAATAAATTATTTTTGTGTTGCTCGTTCCCCTCAAATATCGCAATATTCGTTTTAATCCTGACCAGTGCCAATCGGTGGCGCAGTTAGCATATTTGCTTAGGGTGTTTACCGCAGAGCAAATATCAGGTCTAGAAGTTAGTGAAAGATATTGTAGGCATCCCAGCAGTTCTCTGTATGGCTCTTCAGTGATTTTTGCCTCAGATTTTGACCATTTCGTGTTGATATCCAATGGTGTCCCCACTGGTTTACAATCAGCCATCCCAAATCTACTAAGAAGTTTCTCCACGTATATTGTTTGAGAAATTTCAATAGTCTGGCTTTCCAAATCACGATTTATCTCCATTCCCAGGAAGTGCTTAATCTCTAACATGTCTTTCATTTGGAATAACCTTCCAAGTTTCTTTTTAATCCACGTAATTGCTTCGATGTTTTTGGCAAGTAGTAAAATGTCGTCTACATATAGTATTACTATGATGCCTCTAGATTTTGACTTATAGATGCAGTTGTCATTTTTGAGAGGGACAAAACCTAGTGTTTTCATTGCATCATCAAAATGTTTATTCCAAGATCTGCTTGCCTGTTTCAATCCATACAAACATTTGTGTAGACGAACAGTTTGTCTTTGCCCATTTACGTTTGGTGGAAGTTTCATGTATATTTCTTCTTCTAACTTCCCATGTAGAAATGCAGTTTTGACATCCATTTGATGTACTAACAATTTACGCTCGTTAGCAAGGGCTAGTGCTAACCGAACACTCTCTAGTTTGGCGACTGGTGCAAATGTTTCACAGTAATCGAATCCAGGACGCTGTGAACACCCTTTTGCCACTAATCGTGCTTTATATCTTCCATCTTCTTTCATTGAGAAAACCCATTTTGAGTTAATTGGTTTAACTCCTTTTGGCAAACAGTTAACCACTGCACAGTGGGACGAGCCCGGACTTAAGTCCGTATATGAAGGTTATGCGATATTCCCACTAGTGTTTTGCTCGTATCAGCTGAGCCATCAGAGACATTTTCGCGAGATTTTAGGTGATTTGAACGTAAAATGGATTTTTGACAGCTTTTTGAAGGTCATAACTCAAGTGTTTTTTGCATTATTTGACCATAGGAACTACATACGATTATTTTCATTTTTCAAAAAAACGGTTGATTTTATGCATTGCATTACTTCACCAAAATTATCCGTGTGATAAAATTACATCGTAAAATCGCCAAAAATTAGTCACTAGTTGGTTTAGTTAGTGTTTAGATAACTGTTTGTCATGATTTTTTATTGAATTCGAACTTCTAATGCGATAACAACAACGACGCCCGTGAATGCCCGCGATCACACTATACTCATTCGAAAGCTTTTAATTTTCTCTTTAAAATGAGTCTATGCTAGTTTTGCGAAAACTTGCGATAAGCAATCAAAATTTAAAAAAACTGTCAATGGAGACGCATGATTATTAGTGATATTGAATTTGAATAATCACTTTATAGCTAGAATAATGACATTAATACATACACAACTTTCAAATAGCATTGAGAGCATGATCTACAAGGGTTATTCTAGTGATCAAGAATAAGAAACCGATTGGGAAGTTTGGTTTTTAGGTGGTAAAGGTATTAAGAATGTTTAAAAATCAGTAAATATTCTCAACCATCTGAAATATGTCAAAATGTTTCTGGAACTATTTTTGCTAACTTATGCAATAACTGTCAAATTGAGTGAACACAGTTGAGTTCTAGTTATTTGGTGAGACTATTTTGATCCGAGTTTGCATAGCACTGATATAGCTTAAGGGTATGCGATATTATCCATGTAAAATAAGACCATTTTTAATTTTTACGCGAAAAAAGGGGTTTGGATTTTTTATTTAAGATATGAAATAAGCAATCTAAGTAACTTAAAACACACCTGTGAAAAAAAATCTTGTTGATTAGTGAATGTAAATCAACATTCCACTAAGACGCTCAAAATGTTTGTTTTGGAAATGAATGAAAATGTAGTTTTCATGTCAAGTAACCCAATAATGAATTAAACGTCCCAAAATTAGTCTAACACATCTTATTTGATCCTTAAAAACAAAATAGTCATTTCTAAAACCCCATAATGAGATGACAATCAATTCGTTTCAATGTGGAAAATAAATTTCAAATTTACTATTGAAAAAAATCATTACAAAAGACAATATATTTACTTTTGAGCCACTCTAATAAGTAGTAAAGTTAGTTTCTATTTTCATAACCAAAATAGCGCACAAAAATTTCTTTAAAAAAATTTTGAACCTTCACAACAAAATAATTATTTTTGAGCCACCCTAATGTATAATGAATTTTTTTACAAGTGTTCATATAAAAAACGATTTAGCACACGAAAATTAACATACACAAATTTTAAGAACGATTTCGAAAAAAAAAATTTTTGGGCACCCTAATGAATGGTAAATGTTTATTTTTAAAATGTTTTAATATCAAAAACGAATCCAGCGCACCAAAATTACATAAAAACGTCCTATTTGAACCGATGCGGTAAAGTTTGGACTTTAGTCCACCTTTTGTTCTAAGTCGTGCCACTGTGCACTGTCCAAGTGCCATTTTGATGTAATGCATCAAACTCTTCTTGAATAGCATGCTTCCATTCTTGCCAATCAGAAACTTTCCTCAATTCCTCAATAGTTTGCGGAATCTCTTCGTTGAAAATCATTGCTGTTTTTGCTGTATAATCGGAATACCAACCCGGTATCTTTCTCTCCCTCTTGCTTCGACGCAATGATTGACCATCATCGACGTCCTCTCTTTCGTCTGTTGGATTTTCATTTGTACTTTCATAGTCAGTTTCGCCAACTGATTCTTCAAGTGAATCTAGATTATCTTGCTCTGTTTCGATGAGTGTGCATTCTTCATGCTGTTCTTCATCAGAAGGAAGGATAGCATCATCCTCGTCTTCGTTCTGTTCTCCTTGGTTTAAGCGTGTACATCTAATTAAATCTTGACCAGATGATTCTACGAAATCCATGTTTGTGTGGTCAATATCTTGATTGGCTCTGGTAGATTCATTGAATACTACATTTCTGCCAATATAATATAATGCTTCTCCCCACATATCTTTCGCTAATCCACTTTCGTAAAGCAAAGTTCTGACCTTTTCCATTAAAGATCTGTTCATACGTTCACTTACACCATTTTGCTGCGGTGTGTATGGAACAGTGAACGTCATTCTAACACCATTTCTTTTGCAATGAGCTTGAAATTCGTTACTTGTATATTCCCCTCCATTATCACACCTTAGCATTGAAATACGTCTTTCGAAGAATGCTGTCGCCATTGCTTCGAATTCTTTAAATTTCTCGAAAACCTCCGATTTCTGTTTCATGAGGTAAACCACGAGAAAGTGCGTATAATCATCTATAAAGGTTACAAAGTAACGATAGCCATCATAGGTTTCCTGCTCCATGCTTCCACAAACATCCGAATGTATGAGTTCCAGTGGTCGTTTTGATCTTGGCAGCTGCAAGTGTTTAAATTTGGATGCAGCCTGCTTCCCCGCCATACAACCATCACATACATTTGTTTCACTAATATTTCCAGAAGTTAGATTGATACCCTCAACCATTCCCTTCTTAATTAGTTTCTCCAAACTCGTATCACTGATATGGCCAAGTCTTTTATGCCATGTTTCCAAACTCACCTTCTTTCCGAACAATGCTAAGTTTGTTCCATCTTCCGCCGACTTTTCTTCCCGAAATAGATCAAGGTGGAATAAACCATCAACGAAGATTCCTGAAGCAATTACTTCATCTTCAAATTCAAAGATAACCTCTTCATCCGTAAAAGTAACCCTTTTACCATTTTTGCTAACCCTTCTAACCGAAAGGAGATTTTCTTCAAGACCCGGAGTAAAAAGAACGTTGTACAATTTCAATTCTTTTATTGTATTGTTACCCACAACACTCTTTAATCGCATTTTTCCAACTTTTGTTGCCCGTAAATTCTGGCCCGCTTTCGCCGTCGAAATGGTGATTGGCTTCTCTAATTCTTGGACATCTTCCAGCAGCTTCTCGTCATTAACCATATGATCGCTTGCTCCTGAGTCAATTACGAATCTGACTCTCCTACCACGATCCGCTTTGGTCATCATTGCAAAGCTCTTTTTAGGCTCCATCTTTTGCTGCTTCTTGAACTTATCTTTCTCCTTCGCGTTAAACTTTTTCATTAGTGGGCATTTATTTTTAAAATGCCCAGTTTCGTTGCAACCGAAGCATCGGGTTACCTCTCTCCTTGGCTTGTACTTTGAAGACAGCGCAACGTTTTTCGTTTCTGTCTGCTTCTCTTCCCCAGCTTCAGCATCAATAAACATTCGTTTGATCTCCATGATCGGCTTGGCACACAGTTCTTCATTCGTCAGTACCATCAGAGCGCCTTTGACGTGTCGGTACTTGTCTGGCATGGAGATCAGTAGAGCATGAACTTTTTCCGATGCTGTCATTTTTGAACCCATACGATCTAGCTCGCGAATAATCAGATCGTACTCATCAAAAATCATGGACAATTTGTCGTGATGTCTTTGTTTGATGGTATACAACCGGTCCCGCATATTAACCATAGCGGCTGTACCGCCCTTTTGGTACGTTCTGACCAGAGTATCCATGGCTTCTTTCGCATAGTTGAGCCCAATGAGTTTATTCAAAACATCATTGTTGACCATCATGACAATCTCGTCCAATGCTTCGACGTCGTCATCAAGCCGTTTTCTGAGCTTAGCCTTCCTGGCTGTTTCTAGCTCTTCCGAGGCACCTACTACTGGTTCGTAGAAGTCCTCTTCTTCGGGCGTTCGTAGCAACGTGTGCTGGAGTTTCATCTTTATAAGATGATGTTCCATTCGCCATTTCCAGGCTGGGAACCGCAACTCCGAACCGTCGAATATCGATTCGCGGTTGACGCTACCGAAGTATGCCGTCGTCGGCACGGTGCGCTCGAGAGTTCCCCTCTCGTAGCCACCACCTCTTCTGTCCTCGAGAGTAACCCTCTCGGCAGATCCTCCAGCTTGCTGCTGGGTTGCCATCCTCTCGGCAGATCCTCCAGCTTGCTGCTGGGTCGCCATCCTCTGCTTGCTCCCGAAACGCTGGTGCTCGCTGGATGCCGTTTCTTCCCGAAACGCTGGTCCTCGCCGGATGTCGCTTCTGTCCGAAACGATGGTTCTCGCTGGCCGTTTCTACCCGAAACGCTGGTCCTCGCCGGATGCCGTTTCTGCCCGAAACGCTGGTCGTCGCTGGATGCCGCTGCTACCGGAACGATGGTTCTCGCCGGCCGTTTCTACCCGAAACGTGTATCTTCCAAAACAACTATTTTACAATAGTCCAGGTGGCTAGTTCCAGTTAACTACTGGGCCCATAACCTGTTGATAATACCGTAAGAAAACACGAAGTATTTCTGTAGGTAGGTTTGAGATAACTTTATTTGATTCTTGTTCGTCAAGTTATATAATGCTAACATAGTTCGATATCGATTGATATTTCATGCACTGTTTATCACAGTCCCTTATTGACTGCCGTACCCTGTCATACCCTCTGCCTATAGTAAACAACACATCCATGCGCGGCGTCCATATGCAAAAGCTCAAGTTACCCACTTGAAGCTTTTGTCACATGACGTTCTGTCAGATGACATCTCAGAGCTTTTTATAGCACGTTCCATATGACAGTTCTTACTGTCAACTGCCGTCCCGTGAATGGCAAATTGTTTATATACAAAGAATATTTCGTACGTATATCACTGCGAAATATTCTTTTTCAACATTTTACACACTCTTTGAACCCTAACGTCTGTTATCTGTGGTTTAGCTAAATAAGTGTGCAAAATGAGTAATAGTTCATCTCGGAACTGTTAGGATGTATTTTACCTCCGGTATTTGATAATGTCACATTGAATCTGGTAGGCGCTTTGTTGGCACATACAATATCCCATCTGAGTCGAACAAATTAACTGAAAGAAATCAACGATGATAGAATTAAACTCAAAGAGGAAACCAGTACCGTAAGTGTCTACTATAGGTGTAAAATTTGTTAAACGATGTTACAGACAAACTAAACGAAGCTCGCATTCGTTGAAGATACGGAAGATGCAAGTTCCATTACAACTTTGTTGTTAATACGAATGCACCAAACCACGGTGCAAATAACCGATAACTTTGTTAAGCAATACCATTTGGACTTTGAATCTTAAAGCAGCCTGTCATCACTAGATCTCTCAATTGAGGGGTACGAAATGCTTAACCAAGCCACCTTGAAAATTAGATAAAAAATAATGCCACAAACTGATTCTAACGTTGAACTTCCTGTTACTGAAAACAAAATTGTTGTATAGTTTTTAGATGTAGATAATTATTGAAACTGTACTCGAGTGCAAACAACGGAATTAACTATGGAAACGAACAAATTTCAATACTACCTACCTAAATGAAAATTAATATTGTTAGAAAGAGATAACATAGTGCAGACGTTGAATGTGATAGGTTTTGCCGTAGAAACTGCAAGAATAGGCTTAGGACGTTTGGAAAGGTTTTGCAGAAACAAGCACGAAAGAACCAGAGAAATGTTCAATAGATCAATTTTTATAAGTGTAGGCAACAGAATCAAATTTCTATATGTAAACTTTGACAATTGAGGATCGACTAAAACTCAGAAATTGTGTTGAAAACAACTGTAATGTATAGTGGATTGTGTCAGAATATCAAACGACAAACCGATCAAAATAAACTTACTCCTTCTACATGGTTAGAATGTTTGAAGTTTTCTTTTTCCTAATCCGAATATTTTGAAATGAAGTTCGTGAGTTCAATCGTAGCATCCGAGGATAATGAACGAGAATTGGGTCATTAAATGAGAAGTGGAATTCTTTTATGACCTACAAACTTTCTAAAAGTAACAAAATCTTTGTCCTAACCTTAAAACGTTAGACGACTTTTAATTAAGTTTCTAGAAGAATGTTAACACGTTCTTGTTTGACACAATCGGCCTTACTTGACAATGATTTCAGCCACATGGGTTAGTATTTTTGACAGTTAACTCAGCGAAAGGATAGGGGTCGGAGTTGTTGAATGGAAGGTGTAACCCTATTAATTCAATGTCTTATTATTTTTTTTGTTTTCCATCGGAAAACTCTAAGCCCGCCATATGGCTTAATAACCTAATTTTTCTATTATCCGCCTTTTTTACGTGACGGCAGACGTTTCCCGGAAAAACATTAACGGTCTTTGCATGTCTTCACGAACGCATATTATGTCTATATACCTTCTCACAAAGTGGAAATAGACGACATTACCGGCGATACCAGTGTGATATGCGAACATTTGCTGAAACATTGGGTTGGCGGTTTTAAGGACCCCTTGTTTCAGTCGGTGAAAATACTGGATTGAAAGGAGTCAAATTCTTATCGGGTGACCTTCGCTGCGTCTGCTACACTAAGTAACAATTTCTCGCACAAGACTCGTCCATCTGTTCGTACCGTGGGTTATAAACTGTCTTAATTTCTTAATTCTAAACAATACAACCACAATGCTGAAAGGTGCCCTATATGTGGAGAGAATTTGTATGTATTTGTACAAACTAGTCGGAGATAAACTGGCCATTGTGTCGAGCTACCGTTACCTCAATACCCATTCTGAAAAATGTCCGTTTCAAGTTCTAATTTCAGCACCACAAACGCCCAGATATGTTGATTCATGATAAAAGTCGATGTCGAGTCACCACTCTCACTGGTCGTAGAGTTGATTGATATGTAGATGTTAAAAGTGGCTACACTTATTGTTGATGTGGTGCTTCTGACGTCACTCGGAAGTCATTCCGAAGCAGCTGAAATTATAGCAGGAGCTAGCCGTTTCCAGAAGAGTAGCTGAGCTGAGTTTTAATGTGTTAAACGTAAATTTTTAGAAAGTTTGTGCTATGTAGTCAGTGTTACGTAGGAATGTAGGGTGACAATAAAACGACTACTTTTGAAATCACTGATGTCCAAATTCGGTTAACCCCGATCCCTCCCCCCAAAGAGTTTTAAATTTGTATGGAATTTGTTGGCCAAAATATACTAATAGTTCATATAGTTACCGCCAGAGGTCGCTATGAACGTCCGAACACGCGCCTAGGAGGGAGTTAAGTATTTGAAGAAATGCCGAACAAGTTTGTCGAACATCGCAGGACAGTCCAACCAACCGTTATGGAGTTATTAAGGGACGAGGGTTTCAGCGTGAAAAATAACTACTTTTTGCGAATTTTTTAAGAAATTTGGGTGAAGCGAATTGGGAGTGTGTATCTTCGTAGCGAGCGGTTGACTCTCGTAGCGCTCCCTTCGCGTCGGTTAATTTTGGTTATTTGCGGCACGGTTTACTGCCTTTTGGTTGTCGAAAGTGTGAATAACGGTGCAATTTGGCGATAATACAAAGTGAAGTGGCTTATAAAAGCATTGTTCGACTGACGCGAGGTGTGACAGTTTGTGAAGGTCTAATTTCGGCAAATGAAAAAGAGTCTTCTAGGGTTGCCACCCCTCCGGGTTTGACCCGGAGACTCCGGTTTTCGGGAGCGACCTCCGGACCTCCGGGTTTCACATCAATTTCTCCGGGTTTTGGTGGGAAGAAGCATAATTTCAATTTTCAATGAAAAACGACATAAGTCGTTCAAAATAATGTGAAAAGGATGTTTTGCTGCAATTTTACCAAATCAATTCACTGTTAGTGGTGCTTATCACCAGCTGCATCAAGGTTTGACAGATTTGTTCTAATCCAAATGACTATGTCAACATCAAACGAGTTCTTCCGGTGTTGTTGCTACTCCTTCAGCGATCCTTAACTGTTTGTTAGGTTCGCCCCCTTGTTGCGACCTCTGGTGATGAATAACCGACATCACATAGTGCTCCCCATGTAATACCGCGGCCATGCCTCCTTTACTCTACTTTTCCGGTTAGTTATGGAGGAGAATAATGCTCGTTCGACTTATCCTCCACAGCGAGAGAAGCTGGTGCTTTTGTATTCTTGGCACTTTGTCGGGGAAGTGATATACTACACCAGAGTAAACCGAACAAATCGTCCTCAAACGTGAAAAATTTACAGCTTTATTTTAACGTAGTAATAAAAATCGATTAAAGTGCTCTAAAATGCCGAGCGATCGCTTTGATTCCAATTTCTGTCTAGTTCCACTCAAAAGTGAAAGGTCAGTGAAAATCTCCGGGTCAAAGCCTCTCCAGAGGTGGCAACCCTAGTCTTTTCCTCGCATTACGGGCCGTCGATTCCCGATGCAAGGACAGTGGGAGTGCACAGAAAACATCTAGAAACACGGTGTACTTTCTAGAAGTAGTGAAAAGTGGTTTTTCGGAAAATAAAATTCGATCCGAAAAGTGAAAAAGTGCGGCGATAGGGAAATTTGACATTCAAATAATTGGTGTTTCACAAGCGACTAGCGACTACCAGGTGTCGCCCCAAAATTCTTCACCTGAAAAATAGGTGGCAAACCAGCCGATCGGTGCTCAGTTAATTTCGTTCGCGTCCCTTGTCACCGGTGTCGGCGGTGCTATCTTTGAATATTCTTGGATATTCAACTGTTTTTATTGCTTTCTTGTTTTGTTGCAAATGAGTAGAGGTTGTGATTCTTTTATATTCGGGATTGCAGATATTTTGTCGCATGTAAATTTTGGGCGTTCGTTGATGTGATGGCACTGTAAAAAACACGTATCCGCCGGTCGGCTAACTTTTCTTTGGACTGAGCAAACTAATTTCTATGTTTGGGGTTTGTTTTACCAACGGGGGAACTGATCCACAGAATATTCAATGTGCTTAGGGAGAGCACATGGCCTTGTTTGAGTAGAATGATGACTTCAATCATGTATAATGTTTGAGAATTGACAATTCGCGAGAGGGATCGGGGACCGGTTGGCAATTACCTTCAGTTATGTCCGCACGAAGAATAAGTGTTTTTCTGTCATGTTCATTGGTTAGAGTTCAATTCTATCTCATGCCCCCACGCGAGTCTGGGTCTATTGATGACATTTGGTCCTTGGACAGGCGACGACTGGGTGCTGTTGGCCTTCTGCCGGTGGTGGCAGAGTGAGGGGGTGCGAGCGGATCTGGCCGGGAAGACAATACCGTAAAGACGAATTTGTTGTTCGGGGGTTGGCTCCAATGGGACTTTGATTTGACTGCTGTCGATGCGTACTGAAGGTTCGCCGCATCTGTTTTGGTGATCTTGCAAGTCTCATTTCAAGTTCCGTTATTGGTAACAGGCCCGTGCATCGGGTTAACGATTTCCCTTCAATGTTCGATATAATCGTTCGTATACGTGTTCACAAACAATCCAATAAGGAAAATAGGAAATACTTTCGTTGATTTATAACATCTCGAACTATCATAACTCTTTGTCTGTATAACGTGTTATCACTCGGTAGTTTGCAACCCAAAAATATATCGTAGAGACGGAATAGCAAAATTAGTCCAAATAATGTCGCAATAAATAGTGATCCGGCCCATTACGCAGATAAGATTAGCTTTTCTAGGCAATACTCCCACGGTCGGCAGTGTGGGGTTGGAAGCGAATCCTAGACCCTATTCCCTTTCAAACCACTAACTCCGCGACACCTATGAAAGAGTCTGATGAACCTTCTGTATAAGATTCCGCATTTTATTCAAACGATCGCCGGGTAAAATCAGCACCGACACGATAGAAACCACGAACAAATTCGTCGCGTGATTGTATATTATTAAAAAATATAAGCAGTGCTCCTTATCGACGGCTATCCGGAGTTCAAGGTGCTCATTTTGCTAATCGTATTAATGCAACAAATGATAAATTTCCCAAATTCTCGGCAGCCGGCTGCCCAGAGCAATTATTACATGATAACGCTACTGACACATTTAATAACAACTCTCCCCTTCCCGTGATACATGTGGAGATGCAGAGGATTCCTCGGTCTCTAGTAGCATCATGTATCGGACTAACGTTCCTTCCTTTCCCAGAAGATCTGCATTCGGACGTAGCCGGCGTTTGTGTTGATCAGCATGCAGGGATCAGAATAGATTGTACAATGTGGCTCATTATGTTATTCCCAAGCATGTTGTTCCAATGAACATTTTGCAACCTAATTTGGTTCTGGTCAATAACGGTGTAGCAACTACGGGCGATCTCTTATGCTTATGCTTATGCTTATGCTTAAATTTGGGTGAAGCGAATTGATCAAAACTTTTGTACATTATAATGTATCATTTCAATTAAATTCTGGAATTTTTCCATGCAAAAATATCGACAAGCGCCTCTGTGACGAAGCTTTTTGTAGAAAGTTTTTGGAAAAAACACGATTTACGATGTTAACTGCCATTCAAAAACTACTTAACCAATTTATTTCAAACTTTGCATACGCATTCTATGTATAAAATACCTAACCCCTGCGTTGAGTATTTTAATTAAGAGGGTTTTCTACTCGACGGAATAACCATGTTTCACGAACTTTCACGAAAAATTTCGCCGCTTTATGAGATTCACAGTTTAAACCAAAGTTTGCTTGAAAAATGGGAATGTTCAATAAGTAATTGGTACCTAAGTAAAATGGCCATATTTTAATATCCCACCAACCCAATATGGCATATGGCAAGGTGAATATATGACAGTTTTCCCCCTTACGATTTACATTAAAGATCTAATCTCTTAGGTGCTTTTACCACTTGCGTGGACCTTCTCGGCATTTGATGATACAGCCCTGAACCTAGTCCATAATATGCAACACTTGATATTAGATCTTGTACTGGAGGCAACACAGCTGGCTCAGCCTTCGAACTTGGTGGACGTGGGTTTGTAGATCTAGACGGTTTGTGGGAAGTCGGCACAGTAATGCTATTCGGAACGGTAGTAACGGTTACGGGCTGTCGAGGCACGTTTGGCAAATTTGGTATCTTTGCTAGACTGCGATTGTTTTGTAGGTTCGGACCCACTTCACGTAGTTGGTCGATATGCCACTTCCATATACGGTTATCGTCCAACTGTACCATGTGGTGCAGCTTTCCTAGCTTCGCGAGGTCATGTCCGTATTTCCACTTTCAGTTATCTTGGAAATTACGAGCTGCAACTCTTCCTCTCTCGGGAATAACTCGTACTTTGGGATAAGTCTCCTCCGAGTACGTAGGGACAGTACCATCAAATCAAGGCGAGAACGAATTTGGCGATAGAGGAGTATCATAAAAAGGGACTTCCCGGTAGAGGGGTGTATTGCCTTACAGAATGTTGTAAAATACCACGTGCATTCTCGATTTGTCACATTGAAGGGCTTTCATTTTGTATTTGAAGGTCTGGATGAACCTTTCTACCTTTGTCGCTGCATGGTACGGTGCGCCCATTTTGTGGAAAATACCGTTCTATTCTAGGAATCTCTGGAACTCACCTTAAGTGAATTGAGCATCAAGATCGCTGAACAACACGCAAGGTATTCCATAGACTCGTTGCAGGCATTGATAGTTTTAGTGGTCGTTATGACCCGCAAAATCTTTATCTCTGGTCATTTAGTGTATGCGTCGACAAAAACAATAAAATACTTTCCCATGAACGGTCCAGCGAAGCCAACGTGTACTCTTTCGAATAGCTGTGTAGCAGGATCACAGCAATGAAAAGGTTCTTTTTCAGGATTAGGACGTATAACCTGACAAGACCAGCAGTTATTGACCAACTCTTCAATATTCCTGTCGATTAGTTCCAACCAGACAAAACCTTTGACAAGTGACTTCATACGAATACCCCCAAAGTGGGTGGTATGCTGCCAGACTCATTATCCGTGTAGAGCACGCACTTGCGCCCATACAAATATTGGTGGAACCGTTGAGTTCCGAAAACAATTATGCGTACGCCTCCCGATCAACTTGTTTGCATTTACATTGAGTCTCATTCAAGGTCTGTGACGCATATTGTATCGGCCGCTCTGATCCGTCCGGCAGAAAGTGGCTTAGCACGGCTCCAACTCCGTAAGGTGATGCATCGGCTGGTAACTCGGGATTGGAATGTACTAGAAAACTTAAAGATTGCGTCTGTTTCACTTTTCTAAAGCATTCCTCGTACGACATTGACTATTGGAAAGGCATGTCGTTTCGCATTAGTCTATTAAATGGGTATCTACCCATGTTCAGATAAAGAAGAAAACGTCCGTAATAATTCACTAACCCAACGAAGGATCGAACTTGCTATTGATTTCGGGAGTGGGCATTTTCTGTACCGCGTCGATTTTCTGTTGCACTTTGCATATTTCATGGCGGTTGAGAACATAACCGTAATACTCTGTTTGGTCCGCAAAGAATACGCACTTGTTCAAGTTAATTCGTATACCGCATTGGCATAAACTGGCTTAGGGCATGTTCAGGAGCATTTTATTTTAGGAGTTTCAAAGTAGAACTGGAACTGAAACATTCACATCCCCAGCTTAGCATTTTGTTTTATTATTTCGAATAGTTTTGTTTAAAAATTTAAAACTGTTATACAACGCCGTTTTATTTGTTGCTGATTTTAAAACACGTTTAGAACTGTGTTTTAAATACATGTAGAGTACTCAGCGCAGACACTTAGACCCGATAGACTGGGGGCAAATAAACTTGAAAGCAGTGACGCTGAAGGCATGGCGAGACATGAATTTTAAACTGAATAGAACGCCCGCTAAAACTGCTGCTGGCGACAGCAAGTTCTAGTTTTAAAATTTTCAGTTTTATATTATAGCACTGTCAAAATTTTGAATCTAAAATTGAAACACTTCTGAATATGCCCTTATAGTCCGTATTTCTATGACCTCCTACGGACTACCATTCCAAAGTATTGATTTTGATACCAGGTACCTCACTCTTCGGCTTTCAAATGACCTTACCTGCGGCGATAGCGAGCAACATTCACGATGAAACGCACAAAGCAAAATCTCAACTCCCAGCCGGTTCAGTCTCTCATGGTAATAGGGGGTACTGAATACAATAGGAGCATAGCGCGAATTGGATTATGGACTACTTAGGTATTTTTCCCAGAATGGCAATGTTCTAGCAGAATATAGTGCTTGAGCCCCGTATTCCATGTAATTTGACTCATGACGCAAGTCACTAATCGGCATTCGGTATCCCTCGTCCATCACCAAAGTATCAGCACCATCATCGTGCAACCAATGCCAGTCCAGCTGTGTTCACAGCCGATTGGGTACACCTCCTCTGTGAGAGTTAATCAACGAACACTGACACGCGCCACTATACACCACGTCTCTGCACCGAGAGTAAAAACGAAGACTACATATCAAGAAGACTGGCAACTTTGTCCAGAATCTGGAGACAGTAACAGCAACGCCGTTTGCGGGTGAAGGTGGTACTTCCCATAGTGATGCACACACACATATACACTTTTACGTTAAGCTTCCTACCGTTCTCCAATAGAGGCACTGTAACCTCTGTCGCTACTCGTCTTTAGGGGGGAAGGAAAGAGATATCAGTCTTCTTAATATGTAGTCTTCGGTAAAAAGCAAACATCAATCGATGTGCCTTCATCTAGACAGACGCCGTGTACGTTCTGCTTGGTTGCACGGTAATAGGCGGTATTGAATGTAATAGAAGCATTGCGTGGATTGTATTCCGGCCTACGTATTTTTGTCAATTTAGTAAAGTTCTGATGTGACGAATTGAAAAAATAAATTGATTGACCTATTCCCAAATTATAGTTCATTGAAAAATGGATGGTCACAAAAATGTTCACCTGGAAATTTGTTTTAAATTTTATGCAAACTTTAGTTTTAAACTGGCAAACTTCGTTCCAATATTTTTAAAAAGATTTCGCAGCAGTTTAGTAAAAACCCCAAACCAAAGGTAATGTTTAGATATGTTCTGCCCATTAGTCCAGTCCGTTAGGAATATTCTATTGTCAAACATTTTTAAAGTCTTAAAAAAGTCCCCAAAAATTTTACTTAGTTGGCAAACATATTTGGACAATGGAGTTCTGGGAAAGTGGTTGCACTTGATCATCCCTGAAGTATCAACGGGTTCAATGTGTCGTGATTTCATTCGTGTGACAGTAAGAGGAATGTCGAATCTCTATACATTAATATACATCTCCGCCCTATTGGGCCCGTAGAACATATTTATTGTGCTAGCGGAGTCACTAAGACTTTAAACATGTTGTTTAGTGTATGCGCTGCATAGCTGGAAACCAAACCCTATTTAGTGGATTCTTTAGTAGAGCTCAAGCCAAACCACACCACGTTCCGCTTTATCACATCATCGCCTTCCGCTATCTTCCATGCAAGAAACTCATATATTCTTTTCTAAAACGATTAACTTTTAAATTAAATTGTCCTCGCTACATTTTTAGTTTTTTATCCTTTGCAACTCATAACCCTAATTTCTTTCTTTATGTCAGTCAACAGTTAGTTGAAATAATAAAAATACGTAAAGGTAACAGAAAAAATATCAAAATCAAGAATATAAATTCATTATATATATATATATATATATATATATATATATATATATATATATATATATATATATATATATATATATATATATATATATATATATATATATATATATATATATATATATATATATATATATATATATATATATATATATAGATATATATATATATATATATATATATATATATATATATATATATATATATATATATATATATATATATATATATATATATATATATATATATATATATATATATATAACGTGATAGGCTTAAGAAAACTATGTAACATGCATAAAAGAGATAGGAGTCTTACATTGAATTAGTTTGATTCTCTAACTCCAATGTGCGATCGGCGTGTTAATATATGAATGTTATGCTACCCAGTTAAGCTCAGCCGGAAATGAACCGGAATTCTGGCTGGTTCCAGTTCGTATTCCGGCTCCAGTGACACAACCGATTCTACTTAGAAACTGGAATCGGTTGTGTCACTGGAGCCGGAATACGAACTGGAACCAGCCAGAATTCCAGTTCATTTGCGGCTGAACTCTACTGGGTAATAGCGTCACCATGCAAAATAATTTCAATTTTTTTAACTAGACGCGAAAGCTTTTTAACCCATTCATGCCCATGTTGTTTATGGACAACAACGTTTTTAAACAGCTATAATTTTTGATTGAGGTAAGATTTGTTCACAAAAACAAGTAAGGCTGTAGGCAATAGTAACATTTCCTTTAGGTATTAACAGTAACAAGGATCAGCTCTGGAACTGAAGTTATTGCAATTAGTCTGATTGGATTCCGATGGAGCAGTGCTGCCAGGGACAGTTTACGTTGAAATGAATTTTCATATATCTTCGTAAATATTCTAAGAGAATTGTATTGAGCATTTGGAGGTAAAAATTGAGCAGGTTCTATCACGGCGAGGAAAGCACATATCTTTATGAAAAAAGGCTTTTCGACTTGACTCCACCGCACAGTGGGACAGAATCAAAAAAAAGTAAGTCAGTGACAGTTTTATTTCTTACACAAGTTGAAAACTTTACTTGTATGACAGTTCTCAGTTATGAAACTATTGGTTATGGCGCTTTGATCATTCTGTTTTTTCCCGCCAAGGAGAACGGTTAAGTTTTCGCACGGTGTGAAATTAAAAGCGTGTTTTAAGGATTTTTTCAATCTTTTCAGTGACAAGGCTTTAGTGGATATAAGCAAGAGACTTTTGACGAATTGAATTGAAGTCGGAGCGGAGTTTTTTTGGAATCTACCAGAGGAGAATACCAAACGCGGACACTTGAAGGAGGAGTGAAGATGATGGAAGGTGGAGGCGATCCGCCCCCAGCGGATCCCGGAGAACAAAGCGAAACGGAAATGGACAACCCAAAGGATACACGGAAATCGACTGGAAACAAGGAAAACTACCTGTATACGGTTCAAGATGATGGACCATACAGAATCTACGTGGAAAGTGCAAATGCTGAGAAAATCAACAAATTCTCTTTGGGATCGGTAATTCGGAAAATGGACAAGTATCGACATCATGTCATCGAGCTCAAGTATCTTGGACGCAACAAAATAATTGTGTTTATGAACAGTTACAAGAAGGCAAACCTTTTCGTCGGAGATGAACGAGTGAAAGAATGTGGATACAAGGCGTACATACCACGACACTTGCTGTGCGTTACCGGTGTTTTGGCGGGAATCCCAACTGACATTTCGGTGGAGGAAATCAAGCAAGAGATTGAGTGCGACTATCAAGTGGTAGATGTCTATCGCTTAAATCAATTTGTGGAAGGGAGATCTAGACCAACCAACCGAGTGAGTGTGACATTTCGAGCGAAGCAGTTACCGGAGAAGGTCAAACTTTTCTGCTGCACCCAGAGGATTAGTCCATTCATCCAGAAGGTTCTGTTTTGCCAAAAATGTCATCGTTTCAACCATAAGACCGAAAATTGCAAAGGTAAGCGACGCTGTGCCAACTGTTCGGAAATACACGATGAAGAGGAGAGCTACAAACATTGTGCAAATGACATGAAGTGTCTGTACTGCAAATCTGCGAACCATCGAACAGTCGATGCAATATGCCCAGAAAAAGAGAAACAGCGAACAATAAAATCCCTAATGGCGAAGAGAAGTCTGACATACGTCGAAGCACGAGAGCTAGCTGCACCGGTTCTAACAAGCAACATTTACGAAGCTTTAGCGGAATCTACAATGGACCCAACACCGGCAGAGAGCTTCGCCAAAATGACGGCAGGAAAGTTCGCGAAGAAGACAGCAACAGGAGCAATACCGAAGCGGAGAATGGATACATCACCAAAAGAAGGACATTCACAGGAAATTGTACAACAGAAACTACAAAACAACGACATCAAGGAGAAGCGGTTAAGGACGGACAAGGACAATCGAGCACCAACCAGGATAATAACGCCCAATACAGGTAAAGCTGCCAACGAAAGAGGAATGGGGCTGCATAACCCATTTACGGTGACAGAGCAGGAACGATGGGAAAACATCACATCAGAGGCCAGAAAAGCAGCGAAGGAAACAGCGGAGCAAAACATGCGTGGGATGCTTATGAACTTCTACAGCGATTTAGTCCAAAATAGCGAGATGTCGCAGGAATTACAACAAACCATAAAGGAAGTATCCAAAAGACATTTTAAATTAGATAACACCATATTTTAATTTTTTCAGCAATGGGTGCGTTTAAAATGGTACAACTGAACATACAAAGCCTATCTAAACACAAAGATGAATTGTGCAGGTTGCTACGTAGTGGCGACTATTCAGCAGCCTTGCTATCAGAAACATGGACTAAACATGAACTAGAAGGAACGAGTAAGTATAACATTTCACGATACCACAAGTTTCTAAAATCCAGAGATGATACTTATGGAGGAACAGGTATATTTTTAAGGGAAGATTGGGGATATCTTGATATTAAATTCAATGGTATGTCTAATTCAACGCAAGTCGTTGGTATTAAGGTGGTTCGTTTGGATTTGGTATTGGTTTCATTGTATATTAAACCATCTATAACAATCCAAGATTTAGAAGACGATTTAACTAAAATATTTGAAACGGTAAAACCCTTTAAAAAAGTTATAATCGGTGGTGACTGGAACGGACATCACTTCGCCTGGGGCAATGATTACCACGACACGAAAGGTAATGCTATAATGGATAAAATCAACACATATAACGTTTTGATACTCAATGATGGATCAAAAACCTTCAAACCATTAGAACTTAATAAAAAAGCAACAGCAATCGATATAACATTAGCTACTGCTAGTATTTACAATGATATAGAATGGAAAACATTGGATGAAAGTATAGGAAGTCATCATCTAATTATTCAAATCAAATTTACACATCAAAACAGTGAGAATACAAAACCGGAATATGTATACAATAATAAGAAAATAAAAGAAGACATAAGTAAATTAAATTTATCCAATATAAATGATATAAACGACTTTCAAAAAATGGTTGAAAAAATTTATAAAAATAATAAAACAAAAAATAAATATATCCCTAAATTCTGGTGGACAGAGAAAGTAGAACAAGCTTGGCAGAATAAGAAAACAGCACGAACTAATTTCAATAAACATTCAAACTCAGAAAACCTAATCAAATTTAAAAAATCCCAGGCTATATTTACTAGACTTAAACGAGAAGAAATTAAAAATAAATTTTTGGAATTTGTGACGAGTATTGATCCATCATTGAACTCAAAAGAACTATGGAACAAAGTTAATAAAATAACAGGTAAACGTAAATCACAAAAAAATAACAACATTCTGTATGACGATGAAAAACTAGCTGATACTTTTTTGGATGTACATTTTGGAGAAAATAACTTGAAACCTCTAGAATCTTTTTATAACTACACAAACTATGATTTGCTAAATGCAGAACAATTTGGAAAAACTGTAAATAAAAAGAAAAACTCATCACCGGGAAAAGATAAAATAACTTACGAAATGCTACGTTCATTATCCGCTGAATCTAAGGAAGCAATAGTTAAAGAAATAAATAAATACTGGAAAAACTGCTACCTACCAATAACCCTAAAAACTATTAAAGTAATAGCCATCCCAAAACCGGGTAAAAACCAGTCAACCATAGAAGGTAAACGACCAATATCCCTAATTCCAACCATTACAAAAACCATAAATACCGAAGTGCTAAGTAGATTGCAGAACTTCTTAGATAACAATAATATCATCCCAGAAACTTCATTCGGATTTCGTAAAAATAATTCAACCATAACTTGCACTAACTACTTGATTAATAAAATAAAACAAAATAAACGAAACGGGTTCTTAACAGGAGTTATATTTTTAGATCTTTCTAATGCTTTCAACACAGTTAATGTCTCAATATTGGAACAAATTATGATACAGTACTCCATCCCATCTGAAATAATACAATGGATTACAAATTTTTTACAAAGTAGGAAAATAATTTTCGAAACAAAAAACAAAACTTTAGAGCGATTCATAAGTAACGGGTTACCCCAGGGCGATGTGATGTCACCAACCTTATTTAATGTATATACGGCAAATCTACATAATCTAATTGAAGATGATACAGAACTAGTACAATTTGCAGATGATTTCACCATAATAATTAAAGGAAAACAATTAGAGAGTATAAATCAATCTGGACAAATATTTATTGATAAATTGACGACAGAAATGACTATGTTAAACTTCCAAATAAATGCTAATAAAACAAAAGCGATGCTGTTCCAGAACAGTAATAATACATTGAATATAAAAATTAACAACCAAATAATAGAAACCGTTAGTCACTATCCATACCTAGGTATCTGGTTAGACAGATATTTAAGTTTTGGAGCACATATTAAGGAGGTTAAAAGAAAAGCCAACGACAGATTAAATATGATTAAAATAATATCCGGAATAAAATTAGGAAGCCATCCACAAACCATGACGATTATCTACAATTCGCTAATAAACAGTATGGTACGATATGGACCCTCAATCTTTTCTAATTCAAAAAAGTCCAATTTGAAAGAATTACAAACAATCACAAACGCGTGCTTGAGAAGAGTTACCGGATGCACCCGCACCACACCATTAAACACGCTCATGGCAATAGGAGGTCAGAAACCCGTTAAATTACAGCATGAACAAAACACTGCTAAAGAAATAGCCAGATATTTCCACTCCAATAACATAGTTTCTACACAGCTTAACTTAGAAAACATAACTCATATTGACCCAAGTAAATTATCCTACTTAGAAGAAACATATATGAAGTACCATCAAATAATTGACAAAATATCTCCACTAGAACAAATAAATGCAACACCTAATATTACAGTCACATGCTCTCTAGAAGGCATATTGACGAATAAAAATGAATTAAATACAGCACAACTACGACAAGCAGCACTTTTCGCTATGAACGGTAGATATTTCGGTAGACCAAAAATATTTACAGACGCATCTAAAGATGACAACATCTGTGGTGTGGGTGTGTTTAACGAATATACAAATTCAAGAATTTCATTAAAGTTAAAAACAGAAACGTGTATAACAACAGCAGAGATAATAGCAATAGATGTAGCACTAGATGATATCGAAAAAAATGAAATTCAAAATGCAGTAATATATACCGATTCAAAATCAGCTTGTGAAATCATCTGCAATGCACTAAACAGTGGTATAGGAAGTAGATTAATCACCAAAATAATTCACAAGGCATCGCGTTGGTTAGTCGCAATCCAATGGATACCTAGTCACGTTCAAATAAACGGCAATGAAATAGCTGATGCTCTAGCAAAAAATGGTTTAAATGAGACTAGTACCTTATCTAACGTAGTTCTTCTAAAAGATTCTTTTTTGAGCATAGAGAAACAAATTATCCAAAAAACAAACTTGTGGTATCGTGAATATGCTATTGAAAAGGGGAAAGGAAAATTCTTTTATGAATTGCAAAAAACGATTGAAAAAGAACCATGGTTTTTCAATAAAGGATTGTCCAATGACGAAGCAAGGTTGCTGAATAGATTAATGTCGGGACATGATTTCTCAAAATATTGGCTTGCAAAGATGAAATTAGAGTCAGATGAAAACTGTGAGATTTGCCAAGAAGTGGAAAACTCACAACACATTATTTTGTTTTGTACCAGGTTTAACCGCACCCGTTCCAAATATTCATTCGATTGTAAATTTTCTTCACTTAAAGAATTGTTCAAGTCAAAAGATCTTAATATTCTAAAAGAAGTAGTCAATTTTGTTAAAGAAATTAAAGTAGATTTATAACTTTTACTAAATATGAATTAATACTGCGCATAGTTTCCATTATTTTCATTTCAGATTGATACTGCGATAACACGAAGCCGTCCTCGCGACATTAAATAAAACAACAGGGCAATATAGTCGCAGTCACTCAGCCCTTATACCGAGCTGTCAGCCGATAGCTCAAACAGAGAAGAAGAAGAAGAAGAAGCGCTTTGATGCCTTCGGAAAGGTTTCTTAATTTTTTAAGTAGTTTAATATAATGTAGGAAAATTTTGATTTAAGGGGATATATACGCAGATAAAAAATAACTTTGCAAGTTGTTGCCAAAATTGGAGGTCCTCACACGTAATTTTTTTGCCGAATCTCAGCTTTTTTCATCTTTTGCCGAAATCTAAACAGCTGGAAGTCAGCTAACATTATTTTTTGCTGACACCTCAGTAAAAGTGTCGTTTGAGTGCTGAGACTCGGGAAATATTTCACCAAAAATCAGCAAACTAATCTCACTTTACTGGGATATCAGTGTATTTACAACATGTAGTTGGATCCATAGGAAGTATTCCAAGGGAGAACCAAACCCTCCCTTGTCAGTACTCTAATGACAGTAAAAATGTTGCTAAGTAGAATATTTCTAGTTAGGGGCATTAAACTAGTCGACTATAAAAAAGGTTGGATATCTTACATATGAAATTTGGTCGAACACTAAAATGATTTTTGAAACGATTGTAACCCATTCATGTTTTGTACTTATACAAATCCCCAATTACCGTTTATTGAAACAGTGGGCTCTTCTCTAGTATGAAACACATTGTTTGAGTCAAAGACAATATACGCTCAAGCTTCACATAGGCGTGTTTTATTTTATTGTTGCTATATTCACATATCGCAAAGAAAACAAGTCTTCAATGTTGTACACAATAAAAATATGACAAATCTTAAACAAACTAGGACACGTCATTTTTACATGGGCCTATAACTTGTATCTAGATAAATGCTATCCGAAATGACAAATGAGATGATCACAAGACACAAAAAAACTTAAACAATACAATAGCATCGAAAATGTATGGAAAACATATAATATGACTATACAGCTAGTTAACTACATTGTTTTCATTTACTAACTCTCAACTTTCGCATCCAAAAGTACTACGCTGTCCTTTAATCCTCAAGAAATCCTAAAGAATTTAGTTAGCTAACTTTGTCGAGGATTACATGGATGGCTTAATCATCTTGTTCAAAATAACAATTTAAATAATGAAGAGCTCCGTAAAATGTAAGTTAATCACCGACCAATTTGTTAAAAGCAAGCACACTAATTCTAAAAAAAAATATCTCCAAAAGTAAACGGATTAAATGGCGAGCAGTCCTTCGAAACACGACAGTTGAGATTTCTACATTTGAGTTGAATACAACAGTAACTGGAATGTATATTGTTCGAGGGTGATTGTTGAAGCTTGGCTCCTGGAGGGCCCATTCTAAGTTTGATAATCAAAATTTTTAATTCTGATTACTTCCGGTGCAGGTGACGGTTCTGTGTTAATCGGTATGTACCACACATTATTATTGGTGATTTTGTTGAAATATTGTTTATAACTCTGTGCTAATAAATACACGACTCTAAAAATATATTTAGATGGTCTAGTTAGTTTTTACCAACGGCGAGCTATGACTTGTGATGCAGGAAGTCGACAAAGAACTTTTTCTTCTTTTTCTTCTCCTTCGTGCTATTTTCGGTTTCGTCAGCGTCCTGTGAATGGTACTTGATTAAGTTTGATATTTTTTTCGGATGATTATAGTTACCTTTTCTGAATCGATTTTCTTCGATTTGACCAATTTTTTCGCTTCCTTGAGTTTTTTCTTTTCCTTTTTGGAAAGTTTCATGGACGAATCACCACTCGCAGTTTTTTCCGTATCGGAGTCTTTCTTCCCGTGCTTCTGCTGGTTGGCCACCCGTTCTTCGATGCTTTGCTTGATGCTCTGGATAAATCAATGTATTTAAAGCTTAAAGCTTTTTGCGAGAATACAATGCCAATATACATACCATATCCTCTTCCGCTTCTCGCAGGCGATCCATCTCCAAACAGTCCACTACCTCGTTGCGCATCTGCACAATCTGAAAAGAAAGACAAACCGAGTCAGCTACCATTTGTATGCCCTATGGGATTCGTCTTACCTCGACTAGTCGTGCGATAAGAGCTTCCTCTTTCTCTTTGTCGGAATCGGTTTTATTGCGCTCTGGTTGTGCCATCAAAAGCCGGATCTCGTACTCCAGATCTGCTTGCTCCTGTTCCAGTCTGTGCTGTCGGCGGCTGTGTAAATATTGGCAAGCAATACGAAAGCCTTATTAGATGGGCATTAATTGGAAAAATATACGTTTGTTATACTACGAAGATCAGCTAAGCCTAGCCAAGCAAATTTATTTAATAGTATCACTCACGAATAATTTCATACTATGTGGCGAAATTTGAGAGAAATTGGACCATATTACCATGTGCCCCAAAGCGGTTGAAGTACATGTATTATGAATTAGGGGCCATGCATAAATGACGTAGCATTTTGGGAGGTAGAGGGGGTATACCATATTTGTGACTAAGTGTGACGGGCTTCAAAACCCATTGATTAGAGCAAACAATTTAATGTTCCTCCATTTCTAAGAGAAATTTAAATCCACACAAGTTACTTTTCACGCGAATTTTTCGTAAGTTTTTCGATTCGCAGAATTGTATGCTAGCAAAAAAAAACGAAAAGATTTTGCATGCGGCTTTAACTTGGCAATTCTTTAACCCATTCATGCCCATGCCCAACGTTTTTAAAAAGCTATATCTTTTGGTTGAGGCAAGATTTGCCCACAAAAACAAGTAAGGCTATTAAATATGACCATTGCCTTTCATTTGAGTACTAACAGTTACAAGGATAAGCTCTAGAACTGAAGTTATTGCCGTTAATCTGATTGGATTCCAATGTAGCAGTGCTGCCAGGGACAGTTTATGTTGATCCAAATTTGGGTGAAGCGAATTGATCGAAACTTTTGTACATTATACGGTATCATTTCAATGATATTCTGTAATTTTTTCATGCAAAAATATCGACAAGCGACTGGGTGACGAAGCTTTTTGTGAAACGTCTCTGAAATAAAACACGATTTGCGGTGTTAACTGCCATTCGAAAACTACTTAACCGATTCATTTCAAACTTTGCTTGCACATTCTTTGTAAAAAATACCCTAACCCCTACGTTGAGTTTTTTGGATATTTTTTCAATTAAGGGGGCTTTCTACTCATAAAATGGCGCAATTTTTCTTAAAAATAGCATTTCCGAAAAAAGCTTCTCCGATAATAATGCCATTTCATGAATGTATTGGTGGATTGGCGCGTAATACACAAATCAAGCATAACGATTGAGAGTACTCAGTATAGATTAGTTTTCCAATACTCATAGATATGGAGAAAGAAAAAGCAGACCAACCGAAAATCTGTTATTCCATTGTGAGAGACTGCGTCTTCGCATATCTCTCCCAGTGAGGATAATTAGTATATAGTTTTTTATACTATCGCCCTCCCCTTAAGCCCCGAAGATAGATTTTGATATCGTTGTCGCGCTATGGATAGCGGACAAGAACGAAAACTAGTGCGCACCAATATTACTCTTCCAAAGTGCAAAATTTTAGTGAAACCACTCTTTGCGTGTGAAGGAAACAAATCCCAATATATTAAAACGCATGGGATGCGCTTCGAAATCGTCTCATCAGAGTCCGGCACTAACTTAGAGCCGGAATAATTTAGCGCCGAATTAACGCTAGATCCAAAACGGAGACAAAATTTGGGTTTCGAATCAAACGACTGGCTAAACCTAAACATGATGTTCCGGTAGAGCAGAAGTTCTGTTATGCCGATGAGACTTGGTTTGGTTAAGCAGGTAATTGCTAAAACACTATGCTAATATCGGCATAATAGAAGTTTTGCTATAACTGGACATCACGTTAAACCAGTCGTTTGTTTCGAAACACGAAATATTTCCGTTTTGGATCTTGCGTCAATCTGGCACTAAATTATTCCTACTCTAAGTTAGCGTCGGATTCTGAAGAAGTTGAAACGCAACCCATAACTCGAATATACATTGGTGCGTCTACTCCCAGCGCTAGGTGTTATTGGATATGACATCTAAATGACACAAATAGAAAATAATATTTGTCTATGTGATGTTGTGTTATGTCTACTTGTTTGTAGGAAAACGATTTGGTAGAAAACTCAACCACTATACTCACAGATACATCAGCTCCGCCTGCCTTCGGAACAGTTCGTTCTTCTCATTAACCAACTCGAACAGTTGCATGATCAGATCCTCGACCTCCTTAGTATTAGTCTGTATCCCGGTGATGTCCATTTCGGGGCCGACTCCTTCGCAACGCTCCCGAATCATCTGCTCCAAGACGACACCCTGCTTCTCAAGGCCCTGCTGCTGGGTTTCGATAATGTCCATCTCCTGCCGAATTTCCTTAAGTGGGAGCATTTTGATAGCTTTCCGCTCTGGTAGTGGTACGGGAAGTGCCGGTGCCGGACCTTTGCGTCGTTTCCACTTGCCTTGCTGAGACTTGTTCGACATCAGGCTGTTGTAGGAATCGATGTTTGGGCTAATCGGCGAAATTTGTGATTGTCGATTTCGGTTCTGAGCTTCTTTATTGTCTTTCATTTTTTCCCACTGTCGTTCGCTAGTTGTGCTAGTTTCCAGCGTAAGGCTGTCATCGTCAACTTTCAAAGGAATCAACGTCCTTCTGTATACTACTGAATCGTTACTCAATACCCTGTTTAATGTTTCCGACGAGTCATTATCATTGCTTATTAAACTAGCGTCCAAGGTGATTAGGCGCTGAGTTGGGTTGGGGGACGACGTTTTCGAGTCTGATTGTTTGGGTGTGGACGATAAGACTGGAGGTGCCGGAGCAGGTCGTTTCTTGCGTGGCGTCGTTGCTTGGCTGGACGAGAGATTTTCAGTAGATGTTTTTGTGATGGCAAGTGGTATATCTGGTGCTTTAGACTTTTTACGACGATTAGTCGTAGATAAACCACTATCCAAGGATGAAGCGAGTGAGACATTAGAACCGCCAAATTGACTGGACATTAGTGACGTTTCCATAGAACTAATAGAATCATTATGATTGTGCTGCTTTCTTGGAGTAGGAACGGGTGTCCTTCGGGGTGATGGCTTTACAATAACTGGCACGATTTCACTTTCCGGTTCGTCATCCTCTTCGTCGTCGAACGGATTCGCTGGCACATTTGTTTTTATCTTTGGAGGCGGTGGCCTCGGTGGTTTCGCGCTCATCGGTTGAGATTCTTCCTCATCATCACTGCCAAATGGATTTGTGCTAACTCTACGTTCAGAAGGAACTGGTTTACTAATAGATTGAGAATGTTCCTCGTCCGATTCTTCCCCAAATGGATTCAAATCCGATGGATATTCTTCTTTCAAATTCATACTTTGTGCATCTGTACCGGAATGTTCTTTTACTTGTTCTATTATAACAGTTGGCATCGCCTCTGATTTATTCGTGCCTATATCCGCTTCAAGCTTAGGCACTTCATCGATTTGCTTAACATTATTTTCACTCTTGTTTTCAATCGGCTCTACTTCATCAGGCACTTCTAATAATTTGATATTTTCCTTAACTGCAACTTCGTTCAACGCCTCGGCTAAATCTGTTTGTTCTGTTTGTGCATGCTTCAAACCCATGCTGTCGAATGAAACTGTATCGCTTGCCATGTGCTCCTTCGATTCATGGTTGATTGATTCTCCATCTATTGTTACGGGTCCTACTTCGTCCAATGGATCATTTTCATTTATAACGTTAGCATCTTCTGTAACGACATTAGTTATCACAATTGCTTCATCGGAGTTACGCCGATTTATTGTTTTAGGAGATTCTTGCGCAACATCCGCTTCCACATGAACTTCATCAGAATTATTAAGACATGTTTCAACGTTTCCATTTGAATGATCAAGTACTACCTCGCGCGTAATGTTGTTAATTGGTTCAATAAGTACGATGCTAACAGAGGCAAGTAACGCAGGGGGTTTCGATATGGATGGAGCAGGAGGTGCCGATATGGGAGGAGCAGGAGGTTCGTCTTCTGAATCAGATTCGCCTTCACTTTCGGTAGCATTCTCGGATTTATGGGGTTCGCGACTTTCGGTTTTATCCAGTTTGTTCTCTTCTCCTAAAGAACCTTTTAAAAAACTACTCATTTGAGCTCGTCGCACAAGCTTGGATGTCTTTTCTTCGTCGCTGAGTGGCGCCGACTCGAAAAAAGATATCCGTTCCAACAATTTGCTACTTCGACTGATCCGTACATTCTCCCGACTGCCCCCGTTCACTGTTGAAGTTACTCCACTCTCCGAGGACATCGAACGGCGTCTTTCGGCTAACTGAATTTCCTCATCCGGACATGTTTCACAGCAGTATTCTCCGTCGGTTTCCGTCTCGTAGAAACTGCCTAATGTCAACTGGGCTCCACATCGTGCGCACTTTAAGCAGGATCGATGGAACAACTTTTGCTCGAAGCTAATGCGCTCGGCGAAGAACACTGGATTGCCACATGCGCGACAAGGTTCGCGTTTGGGAACACCGACGAAACCGCTGGAGTTTGCCATCTAGGTGGAAAGGAACAGGTTAATAGTTTGAAACCATTGTAAAAATAATTAGATAATAAAAATGGCCCAGAAACTAGTTGGCAATCGATGAAGAATCGAGATTTCTAAATAATGTGGAGGACATAGGTAACACGCTGAATAATGAATTACTTTAAACTTAATTGTAGTGGCCGAAAACAGCTCCAAGTGCTTGGTATTATCAACTAATAGATGTTCGTGTGGTAGAGAACTGTTAATTCAAACAACATGCTGCTACTAAAGAAAAAAATCTGTCAATATGACAAACAACAGGCAATAGCTTTTTCATAAAGGTCCTCTATTCTATTTGAATAACTCTGTGCTTTAAAACTAAGGGACCGTTCTTATACCACTTGGACGAAAAAATCTTCATTTTTAACTCCCTCCTCCTTTGACAAGCGTGGACAATTCCTGTATCCCTACCCCCTCCCTACGATGTCCACGTGGACTTTCCAAAAAATTTTCGGGTAATTTCATAAAAAAATGGTATTTCAAAAAAATTTCCTTTGTGTTAGACTACTATGGCGGAGAAGGGCAATGACAATCGTTCAAACATCACCCACAGAATATCATGCACTTCTTTCGTCTTTTGTGAAATTTCGATGGAAGCGACATTATGATCTTTTATATTAACGTTTTAAAGATTCATCTCAATAACATAAAATTTAAGAAACCTCGTTTTTCAACCACAAGCTTTCAAGTCCAAAATTAGTGGTATTTGACCAAGTCACAGAAGATTGACCCAAATGATTCAGACAGCATTTTTTCTCAGATTTTGTTTCGCACGATTTCCTCTGATTTTTTATGATAGCTTCCATTACACACTATGCTGTTATAAAAAACTCACACCAAAGACGATACAAATTTGTTTAATTTTCTTATAAAAAACAAATATATAATGAAAAGTCCAGGTGGGGATTTACAATACCCCCACCCCCTCTCCCCATGCACAAGCTTGGGTTTTTTATGACCCCTACTCTCCCATAAATTGTCCACGTGGTATATGGATGGGCCCAAACGTGCTGGCAGAGAGTCATGGAATGTGTGTGGTACGATCAGAGGATGTTCCCTGAATTACACCGTGATCAACGTACACTGCTAAAACCTGGTCGTGCCCAACGACTTAAATGAACAGTCCTAAATGCGACTATATCGTTATTGTGGTCAAGAAGGCGCAGTAAAAACTGGTAATTTGCCTATTTACACTGACAACGGCCGGCAGTGCAAATATCTGACTACTATCTAGTCACAGTGTGTATACGGTCAAAACTGAAAAATATAACGATTTTAAGTGTTATCCTTGCCCCTTATTTGGCTGGGTGCCAAATACATCTGAATAAAATGTAAACAATATTTTCTGAAAACGCTTTAGATGTAGTCAGGATGTAAAGTTACTACGAAATCAATTAAATTTTTTAAGAAAGGTCCGATTCGAAAAAAAACAGCGCATTGTTGCTTCGCGGTGACATTGACATTTTCCACTTCAGTCTGAGATACAGCAAATCCAAAAATGATACGCTCGCTGGCGCCATCTAGCGATATGACACCGCAATATTCGGCATGCTATCTCGTAGGTTCTTATACCCTGAACAACTTTGCCGAAGGCACAAGTACGCTAAAGGATACCTCACATCAAATTGCATCACGGAAAAAACGCTTTAGAAAATAACCCATCGGGTATTTTCTCTTGAAAATTTAGAGTGTATTGTTTACACTGTATTTTTATCGCTGTCAGTTTTTCGAAAATTGGAAAAAATGGCGTCGCCCGAAAAGCAACGTCGCGAATTGATTTTGCGCAGGCACGTGTAAAATCCTAAAATCCTCTCATCGGGACATCGGAAAACAACTCGGAATCGTGCAGTCAACGGTGAGTCGTATGATTTAACTCTGAGCGTCGAACGGAAGGAGAAATGCGGTCAGAATGGATGTTCTATTAGTGGTCAGGACCACAAGCCTCATTGTCTCATCATGGATGAATGTCTGGCAGCTTGTACTGTTCTTCACCGCCCAGCACAAATTTGATGTTCCGGAAGAAGTAAGGCAGCACGAGCTTTCAAAGTTTACCAATAAATACATGATTTGGCAAGCGATCTACTAATGTGACAAACGAAAAGCTCCGTTCCTGACTACCGGGACCGTAAACGGGGAGATCAACCTCAAGGAGTGTCTACAGAAGCATCTGCTTCCTCTGTTGAAGCAACACGAGGGCCCTACGATCTTCTAACCGGATCTAATTTCGTGCAACTATTCTAATGTTGTGCTAGAGTGGTACGAAGCCAACGGGGTCACTTTCGTACTTAAGGACATGAACCCCTCCCCCACACCGGGTCAACGTGTAAAATTATACCAAAATCCGTTGAAAAAAGAAGTGTATTTGCGGAATGATTTAATTTAAAAAAAAAATTAAAATTACATATGTTTTTCTGTGGTGGATCTTTGATATGTTTACAATATGAAAATAAAAATAAAAACAAATCAAAATGATTGTCACTTGGATTTCGTGCACATAACTTTTTATTACGTTCGGAGGTCTTCTTTCGCGGCGGGAAAATAATTGTCTGATCGCCTACTACGTCATGGTGAATGACCATGTTAATCCGTCGTCATTGTTATTGACTTCTCCACCGCTGTTGCTTACAGTTGATTTAGGGGTGCTGTACGCTGCTTTTGAGGTTGTCATTATGGCCTGACGTAAATAATTTTTGACGTTTATATTGAAAACCAACGAAGTCAACAGAAGTGATTACCAAAGGTTCCAAATTTCAAGAATCGATTATGAATACCATGCTTAGACATTACCGGGAAACTATGACGTTTGATCATGCAAAGCAAAATAAATTTAGAGGTGGAATATAGGACTGGATACTACGAGCGAAAATCAGTAGAGTAGTCCAAAAGAATACAGGCTATTTGGCCAAAAAGCTCACTTTGGCGTACACTCTAGCTTGGCGAATTTGTTTCTGAGAAGGTTGTCAGTCGTAGTGTGTCAGCAAGCATGACAACAAAACGTGGTTGCTCAAAACTATACCAGGAAGCATGTTCTGATCAAATATAACGCATGCATTTAAATAGACGCTTTATCGTAATAATTGACTTTGGACAAATCCTCGGTCTAGCAATTTAAATAAAACTAGAATTTCACTCGTTTTCGTATTTTTGTCATATTCATTTTCTAGTTACTGCAATTTGCAAGCAAACTTGTCAATTTTCACTCCATGCATTTCGTCGCATAATTATAATCAGCTTATTTTCTATAATTCAGAAATATAGTATTTTTCGCTATGTGCATCGCACAGTAATAGAATAATATTCATACAGAGAGTTTAAAAGTGTTGTAACTATGTTATATAATCTTTCAAAATATATAGTTTGAAATGATACAAATTCTCATAAAAGCTACATTCTAGACTCCCAAACTATCATCATTTAACTACACACCATTTCAAATTCAATACAATTTAAACGTTGCTGCCATACACTGGAACCATTAAATCTTCATTCGTGAAAATTTACTTATATTGAGATCAAAATGTTGGACATTTTGCATCCGCCATTTTGAATTTTGAAAATCTGAAATCAAAATCGTAATCTGCGCCCCAAAAAACCGTGGTATATACCTTTGCAGGTTGATCAAGAGCATTTTCAACTTTTGGCCAGGTTTTAGGGAAATCCGCCACTGTGCATTGATTGGAAGTTCAGAGAATTCTGAATGTTAGTCACAATACATTCAAACACGGAGAAGCAATTGTTATGGTTGAAGGTTATTTCTCTTGATACGGATTTGTTCCACTTTGGCTCTGTTAATTTAGAACAGAATCCAAGAAGTAATGTGTAACAATGACAATACTAGTCAATACGAATTATAGAAACTGAATCATTAAGGGGGGCGTCTGGTGTAGTGGGCAAAAAATCGACTTCTTTTTTATACGTCTTATTGTTAGTATTGAACTTCTAGAATAGTCTCCCGCAATCTCGGTGGCCACGCTGAACTTCATGTGTTTTAAACAGCCATGCATTCCTCGCGCGTATATGCTGTAACACACGCAGATTTCAATCTATCAGCAACTAGTTTCGAAATACTCACAACAATCAAAATACAGTCTAAACAATGCACTCTAAACTACTTCTACCCAAATATCCTAGAGAAAATACCCAATGGATTATGGCGTTTTTCCGTGATGCAATTCGATGTGGGACACCCTTTAATAGCGTTTTTCTCGAAACCGCGTTTTTCAAATTGGCGTAAACGATAACTCAAAAACTAATCAACGAATTGACTTGATTTTTTTTATAAAAATGCACAATATTTTTAGCCTGTCGATGAACTACAGAAAACTGAATAAAAATGTTATCAAACATAAAAACGGTGTCGGGCCATTAGGCCGAAAGCCGTTAGGCCGAATGCTGCAAGGTCGAACGCCATTAGGCCGAATGGGTCATAAAACCGAATGTCATTAGGCCGAATGGGTCATTAGGCCGAACGCCATTCGGCTGAATGGGCCATTAAGCCGAATGGGTCATTAGGTCGAATAGGTCATTAGGCCGAATGGGTCATTAGGCCGAATTGGTGATTAGGCCGAATGGGTCGTTAGGCCGAATGAGGCAGTAGGGCCGAATGGCTCATTAGGCCATATGCACCATTGCGCTGAATGTCATTCGATTAAAAGCATCGTTTCAGAAACTATTTGAGATGACGAGTTCACGAGTTTCCCATGGCTAAAAAGCCATGTTGTACTAGAGGGTCCCACGAAATGTCAAACAGAAAACGCGTTGATAATCGAAGGTGCTTGGCTTTTCTTTGGAGAGTGCTGTATATTCCTTAACATCGGTTGTGATGGGTTTATTTATATGTATTTTATTTAGAAACATTTTATTTTTTAAATTTGCTGATTGTGGATACCAATACGTATTCATTAGGATTGCATGTATCATCCGGAACATTAAGATACACAAGCCGTATGTCATAAGATCAAAAATTGAGTGTATGTCGTAACGTCCGAAAAATTAAAGTTTCAACCCAAATTGTTTCCGATGTTTACAACGTACCCCTAGTGCGTCATATAGTCTATCTGGCACAATGACGCATATTCGCTATCAGTTTTAATGTTAGCAAGTGCCTCAGAACATCTCGTCATAAAATTTCTTTACGAGTACAAGTGGAACCTCCTTTTGAGTACTTAATTCCCTCACGCTAACGAGCTACTTTCTCTCAATCTCGGTGGAGTTGCATGATTTAAAAATCTTTACACATTTTTGCTCGTAAAAATAACAGATGCATGTAGCAACGATCCTAGAAAAGAACTTAGCAATTGCTACCAGCTTTACGAGCCAGATGGAAAATTCGATCATCAAATTTGTTTGTCAAGGTCGCAAACTGAAGGAACCGTTCTTTCTTTTTTACTTCAAAAGATCTAGTATACGATGTACCATGGAATTTGGAGTACTTCTTTGTGAGTTGGTAGTCGCGATTAACCTCTGATCGTTAGCTAGTTAGTCTCCGCAGCGCTGTTTTCCTATATACCCTCCGTCTTTTTGATCTGTATATTACAATGCATTGAATTATCAAGAACAACAAACCAGGTAGAAACGTGGCATAGCCAGTCGAAACTTGTTGGAGCACCACATGTGGGAACATGGAAGACGATTGACGAACTTCGTTTGGACAGAAAGCTGGTAGTGTGTGGGCGAATGTGTTCCTTGTTGGAGGAAGAACCGCACAGAGGAATGAATACGCTCAGAAGAATGAACGACTCCGCAAAGTCGTTAAAAATTTTAATACCTATGCAATTAATGAATATATTATTGCTTTTGTAGCAATCATTCCCGAAATAAAATATACGATGTTAACTGCAATCAGATGGAGTCCAACGTGGTTCTATAAGTTTTAACCCAACATTCCCTAGAAAATATAATGTCGAAGAGTTTTCCCTAGAAAATACAATTACCAAACAAAACCATTCTGATTATAATATCAATATCCGGAAATAATTTCTCAGAATGTACCGTTCACCAGAAAATCAACCCCAAAGTATATTGCCAAGGATTGATATTTCAAAATAAAATCCTATTTATAAAAAGCAAATTAAAATTAAAATAAAAAAAATCAGGTTAACTTAATATAACCACTAGCCATAACTATTTTTCGGTTGTTACACTGCTCTAGCGCATGCGGCCTAGCCGCATAACCGAGGACAAGGATCCGAAGCGGCGGCCTCTCGCGAGCAAACCTGTGATCCACTCGTTTTCCCGGATTACTCAAACATAGGGGCTTTTTTAATTTAAGTCCGACGGAGCGGAGCGATGTCGGACAGCACTTGACATAAAGCGATGTGGCGTAGCCACATTAGGCGTCGCTTTCATTTATTTGTTCCATTACAGCAGAAAGGTGTTGCAAATATTCTGAACATTATTATTGTAAGTTTTAAAAAATCGTAAAAAGTCACCCTTCATTGAAAGTTTTCAGTTACAACCGCAATACATATTTATCATTCTCTTTGACCTGGACGAATGAGTCATTAGGCCGAATGACCCATTCGGCCTAATGACTCATTCGGCCTAATGACCCATTCGGCTTACTAACCCATTCGGCCTAATGACCCATTCGGCCTAATGACCCGTTCGGCCAAATGGCCTTCGGCCCAATGACCCTTTCGGCCTAATGGCAGTCGGCCTAACGGCATTCGGCCGAACGACATTCGGCCTACCGGCTTTCGGCCTAATGACCCAGCACCCATAAAAACATTGGGGAAAGTGTTTTACATCACTTGAGGTGCACAACGAGAGACAGCGCAATATGTCTAATAGAAACGGAAAAAATGAGATTCTGCTAACTAGACCCGGTCTCCCTTAATATAATTAATATTTAATATATATTTTAGAATGCCACAGACAGCCCGCGACAAACAAATATACCTAGATTTGATAGGGGTTTCTTCACAAATGCATGTGTATGCGGTTCTGTCTATGGAAATTTGCGAATAATAAAGATTTTTTACATTGGATCAATGCTTTTTAGCAGTGAAACTTTCAATAACTGAACAAATATGAGATGGGAATAAATTTCCATAAAAAATGTACAATTTCCCAAGCCGGACAAAATCTCATGAACGTATAAAAAAGCCAGAATTTTTTTTTTTGAATTTTTTTAAGGAGTGTGACATAGGAAAATGTCCATTACACCAACAGAAAAGCATAGAGTCTCTTCGACAAAATTGTTTCTTATTATACACTTTCGCTGAATAAAATAAAATTTAATTAGTGCAATCATACCTTGCTATAAAACAATCACGATATAAAGGCACCCGTAACTCGATATAACGTAAATTCTACCTCGATGTAACGTAACTTTAATTTGAAGACTAAATATTGAAAAATGTCAACCCATAAATAAATTGTATTGATTATAATTACATTTTGAATTATTTTGGGCATAGCTTTATTCATTTTTTCTATTCACCAAAAATATTAATTTTATCTGCGAACGAAGTTCGTTCGTTTTTGGCTGTCCCCCAGTTCATGAAAATTACCTGTTTAACTTAGATTAGATTTGAATTGAGAGCCTTATATACAATCACGACAGTCCGATTATGCCCAGGCAACACCCACCTATCTTATCGTCTGTTTGTTTTTTCTGATCAATGCATAATCGGGACAATCATTGCAGGGATAGTACATAAATTGGACCTAAAAACAATTTAAATTTTTCCGAGTTCACTCAATAAGTTCTTAATTTTTAAGTAAGTGCAGGTATACGTGTATACGCGTATGGCTGATGCAGCTATTCGAACAGGGCTGCCATAATTAACAATAAAACTCACTTGTTTTGAAGTCATGCTGCTTCTTTAGTTAATAACTTTTCTCAGCTAATTTTTACAAACTTGCAATGTTCCACGAATAAGTTCACTAGAAGAATACCTTTCGAAATATTTAGTGTTCTCATTAATTGGTTGATGAGGTAATTTTTTGAGAAATTATTTTCAATGTTAACCGATTTTCCATACTAATTTCCATATAAACTTTGAAAGTTTTGGAGGGTACGTAGACGAACCGATCGTTTCCAACATTTGCACAATTACTAAGAACCATAAAATAAATCAGTAGAGCCTCGTGGAGCTAATAGTCAAAAATTAAACCACTCTAAGGTATAGTCAAATTAAACCGGGCAATAGTTTCCAAGTTATTATTATAATAATGTGTCTTTTTACAAATAGCATAGCAAAAATCACAAAATGAAGTTTTAAGCACCAAAAGCAATTACTTTGAAATGTATTTTGAGAAAATTTGGTGCTGCAGCAAAGTGGTACTTTCTAATTCAGTTTGATTTTGTGCAATCTTAGGTTTTAGAACCTTTCATTGCCGGAACTATAACATCTAGTATTCCACGAAATTGTAGCACCATGTGCTATGTACAACTCTATTGAAAAGTATAAATGTGTATCTTTAATTGCAAACATAATCAAAGGTTATGTTGGCTTAATGATAAGGAGTTACGCAACAGCAGGATTTTAAAAAAAATCGGTTTTTTTATTTATTAATCTAAAATGTGCTTTAGGATGTTAAAAATGGTATCCCAAAACATGGAAGACGACAACAATACATAAATGTAAAAAATTTCAATTCTGCCGCAACGCCTCTTATGTATACCCCGAGCGTAGGGGAGACCGGGGCTAGTTGGCGATGTTTTCAGTTTTCGTATTTTACCGTTTTGATTAAGGTCGGTCTTGCAAAATAAAACATGTTGCATAAAAGGGCAGACTATTGGCAACATCCCTGAATTTTATCAAAATTTTTGTTGCAATATCTTTATTTTTAAAGACAAAACTGTGTGACGCGGGAAACCCGCCAACTAACCCCAGCCCCGGGGTAAGTTGGGGGTATGTATGGATACGCCAGAAAATAGGCAATCAGCTGGAGATTCAATTACAATTACATTACAAGGGTCCTTATGGAACGTGCTGAATGTCTTCTCAATAAAAATGTATATTAATTGACATTTGCTATTATTGTTCAGTCCGGTGTATTGAGACATTGCATTTAGACTTCGACGCGTACTCCATATTCAAAAGCAATTTTATCGAAATTCTTCAGGTGATTTGCCGTCATGCGTCATGCAGCGTATTGACTCATCTTACATATTGTCAAAATTAAATTTATATGCTCCCACTCGTCAATTACGCAATAGAAATTTGTTCGCGATAGGTCATCACCGTACAGACTATGCTAAATTCGGACCACTAAACCAGATGATGGCTGTGCATAACGAGCATTGTGAAAGTATTGACCTTACCATGCCCCGAACAAGTTTAAAACAGTTTTTCAACTCTTTACGGCATCATAGTACATAGAACTAGTTTACAGGATAAATATAAGCAATTAATATTTGTATAATGTAGTCTACACTTGATTGACGAAATAAATAAATAAATAAATATCTATCTATGCGGATACTGACAGCTCTTTTCACGCACTATCGAAAAATATAATCATTGTGGGAATAGATTGCAAATATTCTTAAATAACACAAAGTGTTTGAAATTAAGTAAATTTACTTTATATGCCCGAAAACACAATATCGTTCACAACTTCTACAAAACAAAATGTTTTGCAACAAAAACACATTTGATAAAGGGTTTCACATAACTTGAGGCACACAACGAGAAGCAGCGCTATAAGCCTAACAGAAACTGAGAAAAAGGGAATCCGCCTTGCTGGACAAGACGTAGAGCAATAGAATACGTGGTGTTATGAATAAATAATATTTAACACACACTGGTTTATGTTATGGTATGGATTTTCTCAAGTCAGTCTTTTTGAGCTTTATTACCATTGGCTTCACATTTTAAGCAAAAAGATCGGTACTGCCAGCAGAATATATCCTTCTTACTAGGATTCATCCACTTTTAAGTAACGTATACTTCGTAGCAAGCTATCCGTTTCGTGTTATGATTTTTAGGAACACTGTTGATTAACAACCCGACGGTCGATGAAAATTGTTCTTCATTATCATGTCTGAATCTCATATTAGATACTTTATTGTTTCGATTTTTGATGTAATTATGAATCACGCTCAATTTGATTTTTAATTTTTTACTGACAAGTAATAAATGCAAAAATCAGAGTTTCCGCGTATTTCAATTATTAACATGATGTAATGATAGCGTAATTGAACACCACAAATAATTCCCAAACTCAAACTTAACTTCAACACACACAAATAATGATATGGAGAGTAGATTAGAATATGCGACAAAAACTGGTGATTATCAAAACTTTTGTTTTGGTAAGGTTCAACTGAGAAAGCTTGGAAAAGCAGCCATGTTGGATAACGAAAAAAGTAGTTCTAGATAATGTGGCTGTGAGAATGGGGTCCCAAAAGTTGAAATAGTACAACATACATTCTTCGAGTCATTGTACTGATTTTTACACTGAATATAGAAAGCTTGGAACCTTTTCATTCCACCCCGCGCGGTTTTTTGCATTTCACTAAATATTTCACTAAAACAGATTTTTCTTATTCATTTTCAGCATGTTACTGACGTCCACACGATATCTAGTTTGGCAACAGAAACACAAGCTTGTTGGGGAAATCATATTGATTCTAGTTAAAGAAGAATACATTTATACTCGCTCAAAACATAAAAAGCACAAAAGCACTTGAGACATTACACTCAAAGCATGACAAATTTATGAATATGGACTGAAAATGCATAATCTACGAGATCAAAACATTTATAGCTACCGTGCCCACTTGAATTCCGAATGCAAACGTTCTTTCAGTAAATTATATCCGTACGGTCGAAATATAAAACCCACAACGGACGAACTATAAACTTTCAATACAACTACTGTGTCTAAACACGCTCTAAGGAAAAATCAAAAAGATGCTAAAATGTTAAACGAAGAAATTACCTGTGAAATCACCACACGTGTCAGCCCCTGGTATGATAAAGGTCTAAATTTTCTACTAAATAACGACGAGATGCCGGATGCACGTGTGGTCTTGGTTGCTTACTGCTTGTTTATTCGGTCGTGATCGAAATTGGTATACTTTCAGGGACTTGGAAATTAGTCTAGTTTTGTTTGTATCTGTTTTGTTTTTTTTTCTACGGGACTTGTTTCTCTGTTCTTTAGCAGAAAATTTCTGGTTTATATTGACCCACTATATCCAAACTATTATCTTCCTACAAATGATGAAGAGATAAAAAAGAGAGAAAGAAATAAGAAACAAACACGGGTAAGCAAAAACGGCGACAAGAGATTAATTGCTTCTGCAGCCATTGGCAGGATGTTAGTGGTCTATAGTTGGGATAGGAGGGCCAAAACAAGGTTATTCGGTCAGTTTGGTTGGGTTACTAATTCAAATAGTTTTTGTTTACTGCCACCAATTACAAATTTATTAAACAGTGCCTAACAAAATTAATCACCGGTTCAAAACCAACGAAACCATACATAAGGTTATTTGCACACGGATAATGTTAGTATTACTTTAGAAACTGCAGTAAGATTTTGTTAAATGCACAACAATTTACCAAATCTTAACATTTAAAAGGCTATAGTTGTTTTATTTTTTCCAGCATATTAATAGTACGTCATTAGGAATTCATACAGGGTTAAATCACCGTGAATCATATTAAACCCGTCCGTACACCAGACGACAGGACACACGTGACACGCCACAAAAATATTCACTAGGAATTTTGTTCTATCTATTCAAACGTCGTAGCTGTTGTTCCGTTGAAATAGCTAGAACAAATTTCATAGTGAATATTTTTGTGGCGTGCGTCCTGTTGCCTCGTGTGTGTACAGTTCAAAGTATATTCAATGGCACACTCGCTAATTGTTCGAAAACCTTTACACTGATTTACTAAAATTTAGCAAAATTAAAGATATCATGCACGAATAATTGTAGATAGTGGTTGGTATGTATGATGAAAATTAGTAGCGCAAATTTTCCAAAACCTTCATATTGTGCTATGATATTGTAGGACAAGTGACAACCCATAGCACACTTAAAACACAAAGCAATTAAACACGAAATTCCTGTCCAAATCGATAAAAATAGATACATGATAAAAGATGCCATCATGCGAAACTCTCTTCCGATGCAATCTGACGTCGTCGTTACAGGCATGCGGAATATTTTACACATTTCCCGCTTTCTAATGTTCATTCGTTCTTTGGCATGTAAATTAAGATAATGACTATGACGACGATGATGGTGAATGCTAGTGTTGCGAACGCACATAAAGTATTTCATGAGTTAGTATTTCAATCACGTACGGTTAATATTTCCCGGTGATTTATATGAGCTGTAGAGCTATGTACAGATTAAAGCAAGCTATATGCTTTTGACGACGAGTAAATAAATCACTTACCTTAGGATCGAAATCTTCGGATTTTGGTTGTTTTTCTGTTGTTTTCTTATTGTTGTTAGTGGGCTCTAGAAGTGACAACAGTTGGAGAATTCATTGCATTAGAATTATTGTCACTGAATCGATCAACGGTTAAACTTACCCTGATTACTGAATACCCGGTAGTATTGTGACAGGTAGGTTAGTATGGAAAATCTATCAGGCACTTCGTATTTTACCATATCAGCCGGATCAAGCAGCGAAGGTATCGCAAGGTGTTTCTCGGCGATGGTGAAAGCTAATTCATTGTTGTCGTAAATGTTTTCTTTGTTCAGTCCGGCAAAATCTCTGTTGGAAATTTGAAAAAAAATTGTAGAATAAACAAATTTAAATTCACTGTACGTGCCCGGCATCAACTTCATATGGAACTTACAAACTTATTTCTACATCAATCTAGTGATCCCATCACCGGAAAAAAGAAAAAAGAGAAGATATTTTTGAAGAATATATGTTATTACTAATCTGGGTGGAGAATTAATTGGAATCATGCAAATAGTGAAGAATTTTTTTCTAAAATTGTTGGTAAACAAAAGAAATTTAACCCTTGTTACGATTTAAAAATAGTAGTTCCACCCATTTGTGTACTAAGTCGTAGTAAGTGTGTTATTGTGAAAAATTTGACGAACAGGAGAAAGTCACTACTGTTATGTATTTTTGACGTACAGCGCATTTCTCATTTTCTTTCTGGACAACACACTGAATTTAATCAAATGAATAACGATGGTCGAGGTCTTAATTGTTTTCTTATATGACTCTATGACTGCTCGCTAGTAGCTAGACACAACATTTCATGAAACAGTTCGCGGAATAACACTGAATCGAAATTTTGTGCAATAGTTCACGTGACGATGAGCAGAATCGCACGATAGTGAAAATGATTACAGATATATTCTAAAATTCACAAACACGCAAGATTGATCGTGAGTAATATACTATGAAGCAAGAACCAGTTTACGAATTCATTGATAATATTTTATGAATTTGTGAACAATTTCATGAGCACGAAAGGTGACTCGTGATTTATGCTTTAGAAATCATGAACCCGTTCACGAATACATGAATAATAGGGGGAGTGGGGATACATCAACCACTTTTTTGTTACTTGTATCGATTTTGTTGGTTATTTTCGGCAAATTTGAGACTAAGAGAAACGAAAGCAACGATGTTGAAAGACGGATAGGTATCAGACGGAGCGAATCAGTTATAAACATAGAACGGAAAACTAGGACTAGGCAGGCTCACATGGACATGATCGAAAGGAAATGTGAAGAATTCTTCGCCTTCTGCTAAGTAGGAGCTGGGCGTTACACCCAAGTCTACCGCATAGTCTATGGTAGAACATAACTCATTATCATGTTTTACCGCCGACGCCGGTAAAAAAATTCTTCACAAATCCTCGCCTAGAACGACCATGCGATCATGCTTCTCCCGTTCTGGTAGCATCAAGCCGTGACGTATGCATTCACTAGGATTTGTGAAGAATTTTTTGCCGGCGCTTTTGGGTGACGCGTACATCACAAACAAACTTGTTATGACAGGTTGTATTCCTTCGATACGTGTAACATCTCAGTACTGCGAGAGCTCACTCCAAAAATTATATTACAAATTGTTTTCTTATATCTTTTCTTATTAAAAGGTAAGTAGAAATACTTTTATATTGAAAATCGTAACTGTCGAAAAAAATATCTATTCAAATTGACCTAATTCGAAGATTATCATCTCATTATTGAAAAATGAAAAAACTACATATTTTATGTGTATATGGTAGAGAAATGGGTCGAAAAATAATTATTAATAATAATAATGAATAACAATAAATGAACAAAACCATAACTTTTTGAATATTACATTAACAGGGTGAATTTAAACTTTTGACTGGTACTGTATACGAAAATATATCATTTATACTTTCATCTTTTGTTCTGAATGTGCGAAATATCATTTAATTTCTATGCTGTGGTATTACATCTAAAATGAAAAATATTCGTGGTAGTTCATCTATTCCCTGGTTCACCTATTCCCACTTTAACGACAAAAAACTTTGAATATTTTTAAAAGCGCCAACAAACGTATGACTCTACCGTAAATGCGTGTGAGTGAAGGTTACCGAATGAGCTAACAAGAAAAATAATGTGGGCGTAAAAATCATCAGGATATGACGTAGTATCCTTAGTGGTTCACCTATCTCCGTGGTTCATCTATCCCACTCTCCTCATATTTCTCCCTAATAGGTTAATTTTTTTGGTGAAATCCAGTTTTTCTCCATTAAGGAGAAAATTGTGTAAAGCCACTTTTATGCGTAAAGGGAACAGAACCTAAACCTATAACTAAATTGTGGAGAATAATTGGGGAGAAATATAGCATAATGCCTATTACATTGGCTTGTGAAGCCGAACCAAGATAGATTTCACTAATTCTCATCCGCTTAATCAAATCGCCGCGTCAAATTTTCTTTCGCGCAGTTGTAGTTCAGTGGATGCAGACCACCAAGCAGCGGGACGAAATCAGAAGCCCGAAGTGATCAAGGCACGTGTAATCGACCTTTACGGATTTGAATTTGGAGAAATTATTCATCTAGGGCCAATATATAAAAACCTAAATTTTTGTGCCAATTTTGAACCATCCCTCGGTCTATAGGAGCACCCCCCGTTTTGACAAATTGCCAACACCCTTGATTTTCTTTTGATTATATCTACGGTTCTATTAACTCTAGAATCAAACCTCAAGATGGTTTTTGAAGAAAATTATTCAAGAAGTCTAGAAAAGGTATTATTTTTTGGCGGCAGTGCTGCCAACTATGCGGTTTTTTCAGTTAAATATATAAAGTTAATTTTTCTCTCAGTACATATCGTTTAGTTTTGAAAATTCTAATGCCATCGTCTTCTTCAGACATTTTTACATAAAAAACACTTATTACCGCAATATAATTTGAGCCCATCCTAAGATACTCTGTTCTGAAGCAAAAAAATCGCAATTTCCCATACAAAATCGCACGCGCACTACAATATAAAACAAACTTGAGTATTCTGAGTTCACACATAATGTATCGTGAAGTAGACGAGAAAAGATGAAAAACTACGTTTGTGGTTTGCTTCTAGCAGAGCAGGGTCGGTTTTTATGACCGTTTGTAGATTTCCTCAAATTTGGCGAATAAAAATTTAATTTTATGTGAGAAACTGCAAGTTTTTCCCTTCTAAACGGCGTATCTCAAGATGCGCTCCAATTATATTGAGATAATAAGTGTTTTTATGTAAAAAGGAACACGATGGCATAAAAATTTGCTAAATTAGAATATATATTGAGAGAAAAATTAACTTTTAATCTTTAAGTGAAAAAATCACATAATTGAGCACTGCCGCCAAAAATTAATATTTTTTCTAGACTCCTTTTTTTCAAAAGCCATCTTGCGGTTTGATTCTACGGTAAATAGAGCTAGATATATAATAAAAAGAAAATCAATGTTTTGACAAATTGTCAAAACGGGGGGTGGGGGTACTTGTACTTGTATTATAAAACAATAATTGTTACTACACCCAAAACGGCGCGCTCAGATCTTCTGTTTTTGGGCGCACGATATCATTCCCAAAAGCAATCCTTTTTTAACATTGAGCTGTTCGCGCACAATTCGAGATGGGCGTAACGCTCACGAAAAAAAAGTCTATGATACACACTCACACACAAATAAACTTTGTTCGGATTTGGTTTCGTATCTCTCTTCTACACCTTACTTTCCCCCCACCCGACCACTACAAGCAATCATATTATCATTGAAGCTGCATTGCATTTTGTTTTGTTTCATTCTTTTCTCCACTGCTATAAATATACAAATAGTAACTTTTCGTATCGGAAAAAAATCACAAAAAATCTGTGGCTCATAGTAATTTCATTATTGGCTAGTTCGCTAAAATCGATCAATTAGGTTTAACCCCTTAATAAAGGGTTTAACCCCTTCAAATGTTCAAATATTATGGTCAAAAGTTTTTTTTTTTTTGCAAAACCCATCTGTACTTAGTTTTGCAATGCCAAATACTACCAAAAAATTGGATCTTCCGTCTAAATTACGATATCACCTAATTTGGGTGGCCTGCTTGAGAAATTTTGACTCAGCTGCAATTACGAACATCTGAGATTTCAACCCACAAGAACATGTAGCTGGCCATACAAGATACTTTTCAGGAAGTTTTGTGTTGTGTTGTTTTTTTGGATTAGTTGCAGTGTAAAATTTAGGCCTAGACAGGCACATGAACTTTTTGAAGCAACATGTTTCATCGTAAATTTCAAAAGAATCTTATTTAGCGGTAGCTTAGTTGAGCAACTGTAGGATTGTTGATTGAGTTCGGGTTTTAGTGTGAACGACCGGAAGTTTTATTCTATTTTTTTCATGAAACTTCATTGAAACGAGTAGTAGTGTCGATGTATTAATACGTCAATCAAACATTTTTACCCTCATTTTGTAATAAAATAAATAGCAGTGCTTTTAAATCAATGCATGCGTTGAAAACCGCTTGCTTCATCATAGGAACACATGCACTATTACATGTGTTCATCTTTTATAGTTGTAAATCCTACTGATCTCTAATTAGACATGCAAGTATAGGTAAATTTTCTCCACTAGAGAATCATGAGAGCAAAATCGTAGAACTAAATCAATTATCTTTTTTATTTCGACTAATTTACTCACATTTTCTTTTTTCGTCACACTATTTTCTTGCTGGCAGGAGTTGAGCTAAGGCGGCATTACTACAAATCGCTCAAGTCTACCAATATGTCTCCCGGCAGACAGACTTGTCCCTCTTTATCATGAGAACCGATAAAAAACTAAGCGATTCGTAGTACTGCTGCCTAAACTCGACTCCTGCCAGCAGAAGACAAAAGATTATTGCGTAAGATTTTAAGCCTATTTCTAATGACCCTGTCATTTCAAGTTCTCCGATCTGTATATATCCTTGTTCTCATTTGAGTACTATGGCTTTAAACATTCATAAAAAATAAATAAAAAATACATCGCTTATTTCAGTGATTATCTAAACATTTTTTTTATTTTGAATAAAGAGGTTTCTAGGGTCTTTCACCTCTTTTCGGGTTAGAGAAATCTCTTTTGGAAAAATCTCTAACTCTATGTGCGGGGTTAGGACTCGAACCCAGGTGAGCTGCGTACAAGTCAATCGATTTACCAATTACACTACACCCGTGCCCCTTCCAAACATATTGTATAATAGGCAAATAATATTTCATAACATTTGGTATCAAAATTAACTGCAAAACCCACTATTGTAATTACTATTCCACAACTTGCACCCATCCTACACAATCAACTGAACTTGAAGAATGACTTGCTTATGCTTTTGAGTTATTCTGGAAAAATAAACGGAAAATAATATGCACAAAACAAACAAGATACTAAATCTAACATACCGTTCCAAATAAAAAAAATTAATTAAAAATCCTATCTGAAACGAAATTTGAAAGAATTGATTTAAATCATATGCCGAAAACCAGTATTTATAAAGAAAAATAAAATAATTATAAATACAATATTCATTAATGATTAAACTGAATTAATAAAACATAATACTAACTAAATTCTACCGTAATACGAAATTTGACAGCTCTATTATAAAGCATTTTTCGATATAAGTGAATATTAAAAGCGTACAAGCGTCTTAGAGTACTATGTAAATCAAAGCAAAAAGTATGCCAATGTTGCGATTTCAAATTTCAACATGCTCTGATTCAGTACATCAGCAGCATGAAGAAGAAAACATTCGAGTACTTACATCAAATCCGGACGAAAGTTGTGAATGATTGCGCAGAATGCAAGGCCGTCACGCCAGGAGGTGCTCATGTTTGTTATTCGAACATCCTTATATCCCTCGGTGACGCGCCGACACCATAGTTCTAGAGCCTTCGTTCCACGGCGTTCTGACATACTAAGGTATCTGGTGGAAGCAGCAAGAAAATGAAAAGAGATAAAATGAAATACAGTTAGTGATTTCAGATTCAAATGCACCCAGCCGGCCAGCCAGCTCAAGTACAATCAATTTGCATATATAAATACAAGGTCGATCAGACGTAGACTATCGCATAAATCGCGGGAATGGTCTGCTCATACAGGCTTTATATGGACTGCTGTGTAATGATTCAAGGGAATTTACATTTCTTTCAAAGTTTTGCTACTAGTTTAGGAAACTGCCATTGCAAAAAAAATGTTGGTCCATCAGAAGATTTATAAAGTTAAATCTGGCAAGTATGTGTTGCCTGTCTTTAGTGTCGGCCACATTACCTACATCGCTCAATAAAATAGTTGAATTTATTTTCATCCTACTCTACGATTCACATTGATCCAAGCCACCAAAAAGTAACGTAATCTGATGTGTTAACTACCTCTCACAAGTTTCCCTTTTGATGCAATAATTAATAATTCAAATAATTCAATTATAACGTGCTAGGTCATGACTAGTTCATTCATATTTATACTTGCCGTTTCAAACGATTACTAATTAGGTGAAATTTTATGTCCACATTTTTGACAATGGCAGTGTAGTCGGTAATCGACTACATTTTCTGACTACTATGGTTATGCAGTAAGTGTAAAGCAAGGACATAGCGTTAGCGTGCAAAACAAAAAAATATCAAAAAGCAAAAGCAATTTACACAACGTTCCGTTCCGAAACAGATGTATTTAGAAATTTGAAGCATTGCATTCCCATCAAAGTGGAGCGAAAGTATGAAACGCTTCCTCGTAACTAGGTCCAATCGACCCAGGGCCGTCTTCAGATTAATCGGAGCCAACTGCATGAAAAAGGAAAATAATATTTAACGAAGATATATCAAAATTACACCGCTAACTGAAACTGTCCCTGACATCCCTGAGTCAGTTCCAACGGAATCCAATCAGACTATAATTTAATTTTACGGATAATACTTACAACAGCATGTGCTCAAATGTAAGGTAATATTTTTATAAATTCGATTATAGAAATTTTAGCCCTAGGGTTACTCGATTCTTTTTTGGGTTAGAAATGTTTTTAGCATTAATAATAATAATAATAATAAAACAGGTATAAACTGCTGTAGAGTAGGAAGATCTTTAGATTTCCATCACTATAGGTGGCATTGTGAACGTCCAGGTACCGTCGAAAAGCGGAAGATGATTTTGATAGATCTTAAGGTTGAACAGAGAATGACCACAAATCGAAAACGAAAAAAATAATTTTTTCCGCACCGTGGGTTTGATCTTCATAAAAATCAATCATCAGTACTGTAACAACATTCTACATAAGCTGATTGATTTTTATGAAGATCTAACACACGGTGTGGAAAAAACTGCTTTTTTCGTTTTAGATTTTTGCCCATTCTCTGTCCAACCATAAAAAGATATTATCGAAAGTGGCAAACGGCGTAACACACTATATGCGGTTGTGCGAGCTCGAACTCAGGTGAGCTGCGCACAGTGTAATGGACTTACCAACTGCGATATTTCCTTGCCCATATGCTATAATCTGAGGTTCATAGTTGTGGGACGTTGTTTGAGGCTGAAGAGTGCCTCCGTCAATAATAAGGAATGATAGAGTAAGGTGGGTTAAACGTCAACACTACAATGTCGACAATTTATTCAATAATTCAATATAGATGACGACTACGTGATTTAAAAAAGTTACATTAATTCGTACAATGTTGTTCTCAATTTCCTAGTGTTCCTGATATGATGAAGCTGGAAAAAGTCAATTACCAGCTTTATAAAAAAGCCACATTAAACTACATGAATATTGCATCCATTGAAATCATTCGATATTATGTCGAATGTAAGTGCGCGATTCGAGGTTCATTCATTTTGGATATTCGCATATTCGTTGCAGGAATAGAACAATACTTTAAAATAGTGTCACTTCATGCACAAATTTTTGCTGAGATTGATTTTTGTTATATATTCAAGGCACAAATCCCCGACTACATACGGGGAACGTGCCATTTAAGCCAATATATTCTATATATTCTAACTGAAGTTTTGTACTTTCTTTTATAGTGAACGGTTCTGAGATGTTAAGATAGCAAACAAGTACATTATAGGTAATACATATTAGTATTTTCATATACAACGAATTAGTATCTCAAAGACGGCGCTGGTAGTTATGCGGCAAGTCTAGAGTTTTGATGGTGGAGTCGCCTCTCTGGTGTCGGTGAAAGAGACCGAAGGAAAAACAAGTTAAATAATAATAATAATAATAATAATAATAACAATAATAATAATAATAATAATAATAATAATAATAATAATAATAATAATAATAATAATAATAATAATAATAATAATAATAATAATAATAATAATAATAATAATAATAATAATAATAATAATAATAATAATAATAATAATAATAATAATAATAATAATAATAATAATAATAATAATAATAATAATAATAATAATAATAATAATAATAATAATAATAATAATAATAATAATAATAATAATAAACCTTTCAAAAGTACAAATGTTCAATATTTTCATTGTTATGTAAACAAATAAACATAGCGACACATCGAAATCACTCGAACCTATTAACATAAGCAACACAATTCATTTCAATAATTCACTACCACGACTTTTAGGAGTTCATTCATATTCAGCCTCAAAGATAAATTTACAGAAATGCAAACATCTACCAATGAAGCTCATCAAAGACGAAAAGCAAACTTAGACTGCAATATTATACAAACTTAAACATAAATGAATACAAATTTAAGTTAAAAGTCTTCTTTTCAATACCCATCATGTAAAACAGTCGAAATAGGAAACACAACAAATGCACGCTGCCGTGAGGCACAAATCCTCGACTACCTTCGGGATACGTTCCATTTGAGCCAGTATATTCTGATTCCTGATTCTGACGGCCTAAAATATTTTGATAAGCCCGAGTGTCGTACAAAAATAACATTATTGGTACTGTACCAGACTACGATGGCGTTGTGGAAAATGCCTAAACTGGCCGCGAAAGTATCGTGAGACCTCAAGAAGTCCAGGAGTCATTTTTAGAGGTTTCCATGTAGATTTGTTCATTCAAAATCCCTGATGTGATGAAGAAATGAAAATTTGCCTCATGCGTGGATCGCTTGCCAAACAAGGATTGTGTACCGAATATCGACATCTTTTTCTTCCGCTTTCTGTGCAGCTTCCTTGTGCAAATTTTGCCACCTTGCTGGTTGCCGCTCCTGCTTGGTGCCTTTCGAACTTTCTATACGTGTTGGAGAAAACATTTTATTGTTTTTGCTCAAAAAGAATTGAAACTGCAATCGACGTTTGAATTGGTCCAATACCATCCTGGTCATACAAAGCCTCGTTTCCTACCACTACCATCACTCCGCTTCATTGTTTGATGCTCTTAAAACGTCACATGGACTAAGGTGTAATGTGCGAATACGAGCAACTGATCCATTATTACCCACACGCTAAAGAGTTATAAACAATTGAGCGCTACTATTGTTTGGAACATAGCCTTCATAATGATTCTATATTCATCCTAAGTTGGGGGCCCCTAAAATCCTGGGACCTGGTCCAGTGTGCCCATGCATAAAGACGGTACTGGTTGTTGCTTATTAATAGCATGGGAAATAGACTGCTGAGAAAAAAAAACGATTTTTTTGAAAATACAATCGGCCTACCGCTAGTCGATTCCTAGTCCCACCAGAAGTGCCTGTTACAAATTTGAAACGTATCGGACAAGCCTACCTATGGGACCAACGCGCCAGAAGTTTACATGCGATTTTTTCGAATATTTACATGAAGAAAACCCACAAGTTTGTATCCGAACAAACTAAAAAGGGCCATAATACCCCATGCTCATGGTGTTTCAAACGGATTCAACCCGTGAAAACACCATCAACACAGCTCGGTAGATCCCAGATAGAGACCATATTGTTGTATATTTGAGGGTTATTAAGACCATATCATGGTGTTTTGATGGTTGTGCAATATGACACGGATCATATTTATGGACTTTTCAAGGGTCTGCACAGTGGGGAAAAAGTATCAAAAACGCGACTTTATTCAATAGCGTGATAGAAAGCTAAGTGCGGTTATCGAAAATGAGCACTCCTTATGTAAAAATGACTGGGGAATCGATTGCATGCATGTAAAATGACCGCAAAATACGCTATCATGCATGTAATACCATAATTCTACTTTTTGCTTGTGCTTGTCTTAATTACTGCCTATTTAACTAGTGTCTCTTATGCAAAAAATGCCAAATATTCTATATAGATAGGAGGGTGCAGACAACATGTTAATCCGTTTTACCCCAATTCTCCCCAAATGTTGGGATAATTCTTATATATAGAAAAGTTCAGGGAATCGGTTGAAGATAAAGAAAACGACCTGTTTACCCCAGTTATCAGAACTCAAGTTTGAATTTAATGTTTACTCCACATTCAAAAAAAAGGCTGAGTGCAGCATACCAAAAGTATATTTCGTATTTATGAAAACCAGAGAAATTGATTACAGATAGAAATTGAGTACAGATTACAGAATGATCGTACGAAACGTGTGAACCCGTTTTATCCTAATTCTTCTCATTCGTGTTCGTCAGCTGCATTTAGCATGTTTCCGAGAAGCACAGCCTGGTTTAACTCTCTACTTGAGTAATGGGATGAATTGGGGTAAAACGGGTACACGTTCTAGTTACCTTTAATTGATATTAAATATCTAAATTACCTGGATGATAAAAAAATAGTTTTTATCAGCCGGGTAATCATGTTTTGTGCGGTCATTCCAAGTATGCTCAATCGATTCGCTGAACTGTTTTACATAAAAAATCTACTTTGGTGAGCCGCTTTTAGCCTCTTTCTGAAATGATGATGAGTAAGGTATAATTTTACACATACATTATGTGAAGAATTGGGGTAAAACGGGTATACAAGTTTCGTGCGGTCATTCTAACTATCTCTAATCAATTCCTCAATTTTTTTACATAAGATCTACTACTTTTCATCGGCCACATTCAGCCTCTTTCCGAGAATTTCAGACAGGTTTTACTTACCACTTGAGTTATGGGAGGAATTGGGGGTAAAGCGGGTACACAAGTTTTGTCACGTCTTTCTATCTTCTTTAGACTAATTAACATACAAAATTACTTCTGATCAGATTGATTTCCTGTTTTATTTAATATAAAAAAAATACTTCTGATCAGCCGGGTAAAACGTGTACACACGTTTCGTGCGTTCATTCTAACAATCATCAATCGATTCTTCAGATTTTGTTGCATGAGAAATACTACTTTTGTTCAACCTCTTTCAGAAATGTAGAACCAGGTTTAGCTTTATATTTCAGTTATGAAAGGAATTGGGGTAAAACGGGTACAGGCATTTCGGGCGGTCATTCTAACTATCTTCATTCGATTCCCCGGAATTTTTTCATAAGAATTGCTACTTTTCATCAGCCGCATTCAGTCTATTTCCGAGAAGCATAATCAGGTTTTACATCACACTTGAGATATTGGACTATCTTCAACCGATTTCCGCGATTTTTTTGCATAAGAAATACTAATTTTGATCAGCCGCTTCATTCTGAAATGTAGATTCAGGTTTAACTTTATATTTGAGGAATTGGAAGCAATTGGGGTAAAACGGATACACACGTTTTGGATGGTCAGTCTACCTATATTCAAACGTTAACCTGGACTTTTATACACAAAAATTACTACTTTTGAAAAGCGGTATATAACTTTCTACCGAAATATATAGCCTGGATTAACTTCAAGCTATAGTTGTTCAACGTTACGCGAGATTATTCTAATTATATTCAACTGATTCTCTGAACTTTTCTACATAAGAAATGCTAATTTTGGTCTACCATATTCAACTTTTGTCCGAGTTATATATTCAGTCCAATCAAAAATGGAAATTGAGACAAACGGGCATGATAGCGTACCGTGCGGTCGTTGTAAATCAATTTTTTAGACCATTTTACATAAAAACAGCTTTCCTGGTAGAGTTCATCCAGCCTCTTAAAAAACGCGTTCTGTGTCCATTTTTCCCATTGTGGGCTGTGTGGAGTTTGAACCCATGTTAATTTGCATGCGTTATATCGTCTAACTGTCAGCAAGTTGGTGTCAGTTACTGACGAGTGGAATACGAAACAATAAAAACCCAACTGTTCAATAAAATTGTCTTTCCTATTCTCGCTTGCAGTAATGCATACAATGGCACCTAGTGGTGAAAATGTGAGCCAGTGACTTTTCTTCACATAAATTGTCGAGAAAGCCCATACAAACTTCAAACATGTTGGTACGGTAACTAGATTAGCCCAATTTAATTTGGAGCAGACACTCCTGGTGGAGCTATAAATCGACTCAGGAGTGAAAATTTGCACACGATGGCACAATCTAACTTAAAAAATTGATGTTTTCGACTTTGTCTCATCAGTAACTAATAGACTATCTTGGCCATCAACTAGGCACTAAATCTAAAAATGTCACACAACTGTCTAATATAAATATTTAAAACGAATCTCACAAATCTTTCTGTCTTTGCGATTTTTTTTATTCGGTCGTTCATTTATGATTGTTTTAAGAGTATGTATGGTCTGATAATGAGAATTTTCTGGAGCCGCTTGTCGACTGAACATAAAATAAACAGCTACTAAGTTGGTGTGTTCTTTTGTAGGTAATGCGCTAGCAAGAACCCAAAAAAGGCTTAACTTTTGCAACATACATTATCATAACCCAACCAATCACAAAGCTGCTTTTATTTTCTAATAAAATAATATTTTGCGATATTAATTTTGATTGCACATCCTAAATTCAGAATTACATACAATCTTTGTTTAACTATCTTCGAGCGAAATGTACATAAATTAATATGACACTAATTACTAATTCTCAAAAATTAAAATGTAAGTTCACTTCAAAGTCCATAGTTTATGTATTTACCCGTAGGATTCAGCATTGCGTTCAGTCGTGAGATAGATGGGGTGGTATATGAATATACAGATCATCAATCCACCTAGTAGCAATAAAATAGATTTCTAATATAATTCATATTCAAATTATACTCGTGGCATCAGCGAGAGCATCTGTATTTTTGAATCTAAAAGTTCTACAAAAATTTGACTTCTTTTGCAAGTTTTTATTTGTACTGATTATGGCGTAAGCATTACCAGTTGCATTATTTATAATAAGGATGTAAGGAATCAAAATATCGGCCTATATACAAAAATAATGTTACAGTTCTAACAATCATTTACCATTCCTCACACGTCCACCCCACTCTCTTCCTTCGTGTTCGTGGTAACTGTCACGACATACATCTATCCTGCAATTTATCTATCTTACCTTTGCCTTTGAGTTACGATGATGGGATCAAGTCTCCTCAATCTCTGTAACTATAATTAAGGAAATTCTTGGGAACCTCAAACTGAGTATTATGGAGTTTCTATTGAATTTTGAATGAAACATTTCTTTAAATATATCATTTGAAAACTAATAATACCTGTTTTGGGATGACGTTATTGAAAAAAGCATATTCTATGTATTGGAACGAATGAATCAAAGCCCAAAAATATCCATAAATTAGATCTGGGAAAAAGTCACCCAAAGACCCTCTATGCTCTCGATAAGAGATGCAAATATAATAAATCCTAACTTATAGCGAAGGTTTCAGTTGCCAATATTTGCTTTATGCTGAAAACGCTTCAATTGAAGTTTCAATGCCAAAATTAATAGAAAGGCGTTGCATAATCCAGTACGCCGCTAAGAAAAGAGAAACAAAAAGATGAAAGCTACAAAAGAATGGGAACACTAGTAAGTGCAATGTATATTAATTAGCCATTTTCCAAATATTGAGATTTTCACACATTTCAACACTTTCCCAAACTTTGGTTCTCAAATTCGTACAATTCGTGTTATTCATTTGCTTTATCTAAATCTTTTTTTTTAATTTCATTCTATATACAAAATTATTGTATTTCATAGATTTTAATCATTTAGTTTATTTTATCCATTTTAAATATTTGACTAATTTTAAGTATATGATCATTTCATTGGAATCATTTTTTTTGTTCAGCATTCTTTTAATTTATTTTGTATATTTAAGCTGATTTTATATATTTTATTCGTTTCATTCTTTGGATTTATTCAGATCAGTTTATTCATTTCACGCATTTTATTCGTATCATTCATTTAACTTATTTTATTAAATTTTTTCATGTTATGCGTTTTATTAATTTTTCCAATTCATACATTTTATCAACTTTCTTCGTTTTAAAAATCTGACTAATTTTTACGGTGATATATACTATTAATTTCATCCAGAATATCAATTAGACACAATTTAATTTACGCTATTTTTTATAACTTTTTCAATATCGTTTAATTTTTCATTTTAATCATTTTATTCCGTTTATTTTTTATTCATTAGTTAAATTTTTTTCATTTTGCTTATTTTATTATTTCTATTCGTTTGATTGATTCTATTGACCCCTGTATGCCCATGATGTTGTTAAACAACGTTTTCAAACAGCTTAAACTTTGGGATTAGACCAAATTTTCCTTACAAAAACAAGTAAGGCTAATCTTTTTTCTTTCTTTTTTATTTCGACTAATATGTAGTCGTGGAGTATACACATCGGAAAACTAGAAATGGCAGGGACATAAGACACAGGCCAGCATAAGCTCGATCCTGCCAACAGAAGACAAAAGACTAGCCTGTAGGATTTTAAGCCTGTTTCTAATACAATATTCAGTAGTAAAAATTACCAGCTAAAATCAATACTTGGATCCACAAAGGATCCGATAGAAACACTGAGAAAATCGGGGATATACAAAATATCATGCTCACATTGTGATAAAGTTTATATTGGACAAACCAGGAGAACATTAGAAATTCGATTCAAAGAGCATATTGCGGAAATAGCAAAAGCTTCTAGAGAATCTGCTAAAGATTTACCATTCCACTTCAAATCCAAGGTAGCGGAACACGCTTTTTCAGAAAAACATAACTTAACTATAGAAGATATTAAAATTCAGCGTCAAGTCTCTAATCCTTGGAAATTAGACGTAGCTGAAAGCCTGGAAATTTTCAAACATTCGTCTCCTTTCTTATTAAATCGAGACCAAGGTAACGGATATTCATTGCTCTTCGAAATTTTACCTACATGCAAAAAACGGTCAGCTTCATGCACCTAGGTACCCACCGACCACAGCCTACCCGCTTCCCTAGATAAAACGACTTTACAATCCCGTAATTTCCTATAGACTGATACAAACACTGAAGAAGATTACAAGTAGTAATCGAAATACCGGTATCTGTTAAATAGTGAAGTGCAAGTGCATCTAACTATAAAAATTTCTAATGTCCCTGTCACTTCTAGTCTTTCGATCTGTATAGTTCACATCGTGGCTCTCACTTGAGTACTATGGCTTTAAAATTTTTATAACTTTCCCTACCCAGTAATCTCTAGCTAATTGAATATCGTTAAAAAGTAAGGCTAATTACTGTGGTTTTTACTTTTCATTTGAGCACTAACATCTACAGAAATCATCCGTAGAACGGTTTTGGAACACTATATCGTCGCCGTTGTGTTATCTTATGACAAGCGGAATTTAGTACATTTCGAGACAAAACGATTTTTGAAGTTTGAGAGTTAATATCTTGAAACTTATAAATGGAATAAACAATTCAGAGAAAACAATTTATGCTTCTATCTATTCTGTATTAATTTCTCAAATATTACGAAGATCGGTTGAGACGGCTCCGGTGGTTGTGTGGTAAACGTGACCGCCATTCATTCCGGTTGGCCTGGGTTCAATTCCAGCCGAGGTCGTTGAGATTTTTCTGAGGTGAAAGATCTGTGATCACGTCTTCCTTCGGAAGGGAAGTAAAGCCGTTGGTCCCCGGTCCATGAGTTGGGTAATCTAGTCCATATAGTAGAGTCACCTCTCTGGCGTCGGTAAAGAAGAAGTAGAATCCAACTTCTATACTTACTAACAAATTCCTCCTCCCGTGATACTTGTGGAGTACGCAGTAGTATAGTAAAAGCAAGTATCGGACTAACGTCCCTTTCCTTCCGCGATCTACGTTCGGGCCTGGCCGGCGCCGGTATTGATCAATAAACACTTTAGGATTACCAGGAGTTACACATTGAAAGATGTTTCGCTACTCCCAGGCATAATTATCTACTGATTCCCTGTGCAACTTCAGCTAGTCCAGATCGATAACGGAGTAGCAGCCAGGGGTGGTCGCACAAGCTCAAGCTCAAATATTACGAAGATCGGTTGACTATGTTGCGAGTTTTTGCCATAAAAGTAAACAAAAGTCTCACTCACACGTGTCATAGGTGTGTATTGATGATAAAATTTGTATGATGTGTCATAATCGTGCATGGAAAATTTTCTATAGAAAAGATTATTATTTATTCATTTTTTTCATATCTTTGAGTTCATTTGGTCTATAAACAATCGGTGAGATGCATTTTGAAGGAAATGAGTCCGATAATCTAGGAAAAAGTTATTTTTGGTTACGTGCTATACTCCCAGTTCAAAACATAAACGGCAGTTTTCTCATAATTCCTGTATTTTGGTTGTGGAAATGATTATGCCATTGTGTTTCTTAGATAGTTTTACACATAAAAACATCTTATACATCAACATAATTTGAGCCAATTCCCAGACAAAGTCATCAAATTAAAAATTTCTCAGCGCGTTTCTCGCTATATCTCAGTAACCAAGCAAAATCTTAAAATTCTGAAAACGAAACTTTTTAGGGATTTTTTAAACAAGTGATGCGGCATATCTAACTCCGTTTACCCCAAAATGGCATTTGTCATAAGATAGCACAACAGCGACGATATACGCTTGAAAAAAGTGGGGCATGAAAGAGTTAATTACAGCTATACTATTCATTTTGTTTGCTTTACAAAACCATTATTTTAATTTATTTATTTGTGTTTTATTGCTATTATTCATTTTGTTGATTTTATTCATTTCATTTATTGTATTCATTTCATTTATTTCATTAATATTATTTTCTTATTTTTTCCAGTTCATATATTTTATTCAGTTTCTCCGTTTCATTATTTTAATAATTCTCTCCAGTCATTATTTTTATTAATTTCATCCAATTTGTTAATATGAAACAATTTAATTTTTTCTAATAATTTCAAAACTATTTTTAATGTTTTCCAATTTTTGTTTGAACTGAATTAATTTTATTTAATTATTTTATTGAATTGATTTATATTAATCATTCTTGCCTTGCACGCAGCTCATCTGGGTTCAATCCCCAACCCCGCACGTAGGGTTAGAGATTTTTCTAAAGAGATTTCTCTAACCCGACAAAGAGGCGAATGACCCCTTCATTTGAAAACCTCTATAATCAAAATTAAAAAAAATAATTCTACTCATTTCATGAATTTGGCAAAAAAAATTTGTTTTAATTTTTTAATTTTCGTTTGTGTTATTCGGGTAGACTTTTACATTCACAAAAAAATTGCCGGAAATACCACCCTACTAAATTATCTACTTTTGAGATGTAGCATGATATGGTATGTGCAGAATTGTTCTAAGCTCAGTAGAGCCAAATAGTGAGGGTATCACGAACTTATCTGTCACCATCGAGCCACTTTGCTATAAATAAATTTTAGATAAAACAAGATTATATTGTGTTGAATGTTTGCATCAATCGTCGGCTGGTGTGCATGCCAGTGTTACGAAATTTCAAAATCAGTTACCTATTTCTGCTTGCATTTACCGAAACCGACATTCAGATTCAGATTCCGTACCTGAAGGCGCTGCGTCGGGAGAACGAACTGCGATGGAAACGAACCAAAAATTTCATTCATCGCAGCGGGCATGAATTGAATTTCGTTTTCTTTCAAGTTCATGCAGCGATGTCAATGTTTTTAAGCTCTGGTGCATGCACGGTGCAGTATACCTTGACTTCTTGGATAATTTTGCGGAGACACCAGCTACCAAATCAATTAAAGTCTCGCATGTTCAACATATTTAACAATAGCCGCAATTTACAATGAACGGTCAATTTTTCAAGTTATATGATTCGAAATATTTTAAATATTTGTAAAATCTCAGAACTCAAATTTCCTAAGAGTACTTCCGTTTGTGACAATTTTGCAGGAAAAATACTTCTAAATTCATAAGAATACTACTCTACCTAATGTGGGGCCACTGAAACCCCAAGGCAACAATTTGTCTTAGTCCAATGGGCCCATACATAAATACGGCACTGGCCAAACAAACTAGTCATTAGTCATTTAAATCTTACGCACCGTTTACCGTGGGCAGTAAACATGTTGTTAGTAAATGATTATGTACCATGATAACGCAAATGCGTTTTAAACTTGGATTCATGCTTTTCCAGCGCGATTGGCAAAGCCTCAATCAATGCAACTCATAAAAGGTTCGTCTACATGTACGGCGAAACAGCATACTATACAGGGCACCTTAATGTCGAAACTCTCACCTATTCCACTTAATCGTCTTTCCCTACAATGTGAATTTTGCAGTGTTATAAAAATGAATACCATAGAAAAAATATAAAAGTAATCCACTGAATAACCATTGTAAAACATCAAAACAGAAATATAAAACTGTTATTCACATTATCTCCACTATCACAATGTTTTGCCAAGTAAAAGGACAACCTGTTCAAAATTGAATCGTGATTTCGACTTAGCGTATAACTGCACAACTTAACGGAAATAAACTCGAATAGCAGCGCTCTTTTGAAGATCCTTATTATACTCTAGCTAATAACTTAAAAACCAGCCTTCAAATCAATTACTTATTAGGTTAAGTTCCGCTTTAGGTTGCGCTAATGAAAAATGGCGAGAGGTCACATCGGCACAACAATTACCATCTTTTCCAATACCTGCTACTTGGACGGACAACACATACCAAACGTATCAAATCGTGAAAGTTCACTGTTGGTGCGGGGTGGGCGGTTGTCCTAACATACACGGCAATATGTGTAGTACACGTACACACAACATTGCGAAGATGATTATTATTAGACGGCCACAGGCCGAGGTGGGCCGAGGTTCGCGGAAAATGATAAAGCATGTAAATATGATTGATAAGAGCGACACCCGTTAGCTGTGTCTTGCGATGATGTGTTCGCATCGCGGTACACCGAGTCGAGTGGTGCCGTCACCTGTGAAGCGCCAGGTTACCACCGGGGTGAGTGATTCAGGCTAATGATAAGATGTATTAAGGGCAATAAACCTGTTGAAGATTCACTTCTTGTAAGAAGTTGGCTGATGGGAATGAAGACGCAAAAAAGGCACAACATTTAACAGTACAACAAGCATGATCGACGTGGATCGCACCACCAGGCCGGAGATAGCGTGAAAAATAGTGAGAAGCAAGACCTCAAACGAGATTCTCATAAATACACGATGAAATATCGAGACGACCGCTGCTGCTGCTGCTGCTGCTGCGAGCTGTACGATGATGGGAGGGAATGAAAAAGTAAAACTTTTGAACACATAAATAAACAAGTGGCAAGCTGTTTTAATGTTCTAGTGGTCAAACAATGACTGGAAGTTATTACAAAAACATCTCCACGGTAAGTAAGTAGAAAGCAAACCGATTCTCGGTTATGAATCAGCTTTTTTCATTTTCCTAGGCAGCGCGAGAAACCAAAATTAATCCAGAGAGTTAGAGCGCTTCATTTTTTTCTAAGATGACTGTCGTACACTTAAAATTCGCTACCTCTTCCTATTCTAATTTTCTTGAGTACACGGGTGTAAATTTAAAACAGCGAGAAAATCGTACATTTTTTTGTTGGCTGCAAAAGCCACGAAACGAAAAGTTACGTTGCAAAAAGCGCATTAAAAGCGACTCTGTGAGCTGCGCCCTGCTGTTGACATTATGGGGATCTTCTCATCAGTGGCTCATAAAAAACTATATCATCAAAGATAATGTACATTTCGTAAACTGTGAAGAATTTCTATTGAATTGTTATTCATTGTGCACAAACGGTGACTGCTCTAGAATTATCAAGTTGTCAACGGGTCATAATGTTGGTATTAAATCGGTTCATAAAGCGATGTAGAAATATAAGGAGGATTTTTCTCGCAGTGAATATGATCATAAATTTGACAACAGAGACGAACAAGGTATCTTTCTAAGATAGCTAAGTTTGAGCTATGGCCATAAAGTTAAGCAGCTCAAAGATGGATGTCGATAGTACAAAGGGACCCATTTACGCTTAGTTACATGTGAGTAACACAATCGCGTTAAAAGCTGTGTTAAATTTTACCGGCGTAAATTAATTAATGGAATTTGCGTTTCGACTTCGTCTCATCAGAATCCGCGACACTAACTTAGTTAACCTTCTGGCAATCGCGCTAGTGCACTGAGTGCACACTTCTTTGAAAATCTAGCGAAATCGTCTGAGGGCACCAGCGGGTGCTCGTTCAGTGAGCCATTTGCGCGACTTCCGAAGGATTTACGGACTAAGACAGCGCCGGATTGACGCTAGCTCCAAAAAAACGGAGATACAATTTGTGTTCTTGAGCAAACCCCTAGTCCTACGTGATTTCCCGTAAGAAAAGAAGTTCTAATTTAAGCTGATGAGAACTAATAAAATTCCCTCGCAAAGATATCAAAGTCACCTGGAGATCACCGGACCAAGTAACAAAAAATCAAATCGACCACGTTCTAATCGACGGTAGATTCTTCTCGGACATCACAAACGTCCGCACTTATCGCAGTGCGAATATAGATTCGGACCACCACCTGGTTGCAGTATGCTTGCGCTCAAAACTTTCGACAGTGCATAGCTCTCGTCGAAGCCGAACGCCGCGGCTAAACATCGAGCGGCTACAAGATGGCAGAGTGGCTCAAGAATACGCGCAGCAGTTGGAAGTAGCACTACCAACGGAAGAGCAGCTAGGCGCAGTTGCCCTTGAAGATGGCTGGAGAGATATCCGATCCGCCATAGGTAGCACAGCAGCCACTGCACTAGGTACGGTGGGCCCGGACCGAAGAAGCGACTGGTACGACGGCGTATGCGAGCAGTTAGTCGAAGAGAAGAATGCAGCATGGGCGAGAATGCTGCAACACCGCACGAGGGCGAACGAGGCGCGATATAAACAGGCACGGAACAGGCAGAACTCGGTTTTCCGGACCAAAAAGCGCGAGCAGGAAGACCGAGATCGCGAAGCGATGGAGCAGCTGTACCGCGCTAAAGACACACGGAAATTCTACGAGAAGTTGAACCGCTCGCGCAGGGGCCACGTACCACAGGCCGACATGTGCAGAGATACAAACGGGAATCTTCTCACGGACCAGTGTGAGGTGATCCAGAGGTGGCGGCAGCACTACGAGGAACACCTGAACGGCGATGCAGCAGACGACGAGGATGGCACGGTAACGCACCTGGGAGCACGCGCGGAAGACATTACACTACCGGCTCCGGATCTCCAAGAAATCCAGGAGGAGATTAGCCGGCTCAAAAATAATAAAGCCGCTGGGGTTGACCAAATACCAAGCGAGCTACTAAAACACGGTGGCGAGCCACTGGCTAAAGCGTTGCACTGGGTGATTACCAAGATTTGGGAGGAGGAGATTTTACCGGAGGAGTGGATGGAAGGTGTCGTGTGTCCTATCTACAAAAAGGGCGACAAGCTGGATTGCTGTAATTACCGAGCAATCACCCTGCTGAACGCCGCCTACAAGGTACTCTCCCAAATACTATGCCGTCGACTATCACCAATTGCAAGAGAGTTCGTGGGGCAGTACCAGGCGGGTTTCATGAGCGAACGATCTACCACGGACCAGGTGTTCGCTCTTCGTCAAGTACTGCAGAAATGCCGCGAGTACAATGTGCCCACACATCATTTGTTCATCGACTTCAAAGCCGCATACGACACTATCGATCGAGATCGGCTATGGCAGATTATGCACGAGTACGGATTCCCGGACAAACTGACGCGATTAGTGAAGGCGACGATGGATCGGGTGATGTGCGCAGTACGTGTCTCAAGGACGCTCTCGAGTCCCTTCGAATCACGCAGAGGGTTACGGCAAGGTGATGGTCTCTCGTGTCTGTTATTCAACATCGCGCTGGAAGGTGTAATAAGAAGAGCAGGGATCGATACGAGTGGTACGATTTTCACAAAGTCCGTTCAGCTACTTGGCTTCGCCGATGACGTTGATATTATTGCACGAAACTTTGAGAAGATGGAGGAAGCCTACATCAGACTGAAAAGAGAAGCCAAGCGCGTCGGACTTGCCATCAACACGTCGAAGACAAAGTACATGATAGGAAGAGGTTCACGAGAAAAAAATGAGAACCGCCCGCTTCGAGTTTGCATCGGTGGCGACGAAATCGAGGTGGTTGAAGAGTTCGTGTACTTGGGCTCACTGGTGACCGCCGACAATGATACCAGCAGAGAGATTCGTAGACGCATCGTGGCAGGAAATCGTGCTTACTTTGGCCTCCGCAAGACACTTCGGTCGAACAGAGTTCGCCGTCGTACGAAGTTGACTATCTACAAGACGCTGATTAGACCGGTAGTTCTCTACGGGCACGAGACCTGGACCATGCTCGTGGAGGACAACGCGTACTTGGTGTCTTCGAACGGAAAGTGCTGCGTACCATCTACGGTGGAGTGCAGATGGAAGACGGCACATGGAGACGGCGAATGAACCATGAGTTGCATCAGCTGTTGGGGGAGCCGCCCATCTGTCATACCGCGAAAATCGGACGACTACGGTGGGCCGGGCACGTAGCCAGAATGTCGGACAATAGCCCGGTGAAAACGGTTCTCAATTGCAATCCGACCGGTACAAGAAGACGTGGCGCGCAGCGAGCACGATGGATCGACCAGGTGGAAGACGATTTGCTGACCCTTCGCAGACTGCGTGGCTGGCGACGCGCGGCCATGGGCCGAGTGGAATGGAGGAATCTTTTGTATACGGCACAGGCCACTTCGGCCTTAATCTGTGTAATAAATAAAAAAAGAACTAATAAAATCGTTTGGTTTGGTTTAGCAGGCCAGTGCAAGATACACTATGCTATATTTCTCCTTAGTGGAGAACAATTTGGTAAAAACAATTTTTTCTCCATTAAGGAGAAAATTGTTTACAACCATCTTTGCGCGTGAGGAGCACAAAACCTATAACTAAATTAGTTATGGAATCGACTTCGTCTCATCAGAATCCGACACTAACATAGTTAATGGACTAAGCTAGCTCCGGATTCTGATATTTTAAACAATCGTGCAATAACCAATAAAAACGTTGCCACGGGTAAACATAGCAAAATGTGATTAAAAAGCGGTTTAACACAGGTGTGAGCTAATTTACTCACAAATTAAATACATTCGTATATTACTAACATCGCTGATAAGAAGAAACGTACATAATACCAATAAAGCTAAAATTCGCGAATTTGTCTTCTCAATCAAATTTCAATTGCTGCTAAAGCACGTATTAGTCATTAAATCATGATATACTTAATGTTGCAACCAGCCGCACCATTTTAGCGTCTTTCTACGGTTTTCAATTAATGTTCATGTAACTTTGAAAACGACGTGGTAGCGAATATACATCGAAAAGCTATCACGAAGAGCGACTAAATGTGATGACTGGTTTAATATAAATGTTAATGCATTGGGATTATAAAATAACGGAAATAACAATGAAAAATAAACAAACTTCGAGGTTTTCAAAGTACGGTAATTAGTTGATGTCAAGTAATATAACGTTTTGCTATGAGAACTTTAATAGTATATTGGTCTGCTAACTAACGACTGATATATTTTACGCCAAATTCAGACCTTTGTTGGTCGTCAAAGCGAATTGGATTTTAAAATGCGAATTTTCATAGTTTCAGTTGTTCCCCTGCTCAGGATGCGATATGTTAGAAACGGATGAGTTAACTTCAATTCTGGCCATAGATCCTCTAGCAATAGGGAATTAGTATTAAACATAGCCGTAATACATTTTATTGTCCGTATAGATACCATTTTTTTCATAAAAAGATTGTTTACAACTTTAATTGGATTCGTAACCGTAGTATTTTATCGACGCATTCTAAAAATTATCGACGTCTATTAACGAGAGGGCAGCAAAAATACTATTATTGAGTTCACCGGTTCACGTTCTTTTGTTATGGGACCTAGTAATCTTGAGTTTATCTTTGCTAATAGGCTTATTATCCTACGTATCTACAAACCGCCGAAAGCATCGTCAATCAAACGCAAACACAAGCATAAAAATAAAAAAAAAATTTCAAACGCAAACTCTCAAGCAGCACACATACGCCGAACTCTGCAGTATTGAACTCAATCCACAACCACTTCACCTACCCAATTTGCAAATCATCCTGTGACACCGGGCACCCGAAAGATTCGCAGACGGTTTAACTGTGTGCGAGTTAATGCCACCGCTACCGAAAATTCATATCATCTATCGCTTATTTTAGCGTCCAGCCATGATGTTGCTCGTTTGGCGTAAGTGCAACAACCGACACCCGGCACCTCTATTTATAACTTTTCGTGTTTGATTGAGCAACTTAGGTGCTTCCTATTGACGGCCCTGCCTGAAATAGCTGCCTCGTTGATTGACATTTTCGCTTTTTTTCGTGACCTTTTCAATTTACCAATTTTGAATAGACTATTTTTATCGCACAGATAAGTTTTTTTTTATGGGAGAGGAACCATTGCGACCAGTATTTAGATCGACAAGCGTCTCTGTGATGAAGCGTTTTTGTAAAATGCCTCTGGAAAAACACGATTTGCGGTGTTAACTGTCATTCAAAACCCACTTTACCATTTTTTTCAAACTTTGCTTGCACATTCTATTTATGAGATATCTAACCCCTACGTTGAGTTTTCGAGATATTTTTTTAATTAAGGAAGTTTTTACTCATTTGAAATGAAAATTGCTATGTTTCACGAAAAATTCCACCATTTTCAAGATTGATTTCTCCCTCGAAATTACAACTATTATTAAATTTAAATTAGGTGTGAGATAATGTAGATAAAGACAAACATGTGTTCATCTTGTTTGTTAGTGATTCATAATCATGGCAAATTCATTCGGTTCTTTTTGGCTCTCGTTGAGTTTATAATAAATTATCACTCCTTCAGTGAATCGCAGCTCTTCGAAAAAGAATCGCGATTCATTCGCTCTTTCTGAAGAGTCGATTCTTTTGATCGATTCGCGATTCATTCGCTCATCTCTTCCACACAGCTGTTTAAATATTTTCTCAACTTGGAAGATGCGAATAATTATAACATTTTCTATATTATCGTATTTTTAAGGTAAAATATGATTATTGTTTGGTGTATTGGTCGTAAATCCAATAAAAAAGTATTGATAATTTCGACTAATTTCAACAGGATAATTTACAATGATCGTTTTACCTTCAAATAGAAAGCTAATATTAGACCAATAATCAAGACCTCCAATATGCACTAACAAACGTAATTATTGAAATCGGTGCACATAAAAATTACTTCTCGAACACATTAGATGTCATTTTTTTTAATTAACTCTAAATTTTAGTATTAAACAAACAAATAACGAACGAATTGATGATTGATTGGCCACAATTTATTGTTTGCGCACGAAAACTGAGAACCGTCACATTTTGTGAGATAAAAAGGAGCTACACCAGCCATATGTAGCGTTGACATTAGTGCTGATTGCTATCTGCTGGTGTCATCATGCTGGCAACCAGTATGCTACCAGCATAATGTAAACGCATGCCATCTGCTGGTGCCAGCTGCTGGCAAGCGTTTACATTAGGTTTTACACCAACCGACATAACCCCACAAAATGAGCCGGATGAACTTTGTTTGACAATTCTCGGTGGTTTGTTTACATGGAAGTTACGTGAGTTCGAATGTAACAGATGAGCACCCGTTGCACGCAACTGGCAAAGTAAACAAACCACCGAGAATTGTCAAACATGTACTTCATTCATCATGAGTTCATTCGTGTCGTCATCTTGTAGAACTCAATTATGCTGGTAGCATGCTGGTTGCCAGCATGCTGGCACCAGCAGATGGCAACCAGCACTAGTGTAATCTGGGCAATAAAAATGATATATCCGCATTTCATAATATTATAAATATTATAAATGAGTCCGATCGCAGTAACCTTTGATGAAAGAAGTGAAAATTTTTCTCCGCTGTCGTTATTTTCGAAACATTTCAAAATGCAAAAAATGTGGTAATTAAGTGAAAGTACTTTTAAAATTTTGTGATTGTCATATATTGAAATACGGAGGAAGATTTTTCTAGAAGATTTGGCTTACTTACTAGTTTAGAAAAGGTGGAAGTGCTACCTAGGAGTCCAAAACTCGGCTCTATTCCAGCGGATTTGGAATGAATTGCATGCGCGAGCAGTTTATCCAGCTCTTAACGAATAAATTCGTTCAGCTATATGAATTTTTTTGTGCATTATTGTTATGGGGATTCTTCGGAAAAACATCTATCAACGTAGGAGCTAGGTATTTTTAATACAGAATGTGTATGAAAAGTTTGAAAGAAATCGGTTAAGTAGGTTTTGAATGGCAGGTAACACCGCTAATCATGTTTTTTCCAGAGACGTTCTACAAAAAAGTTCGTCACCGAGTCGTTTGTCGATATTTTTGCATAGAAAAAATATAGCATGTTATTGAAATGATACACTATATTGTACAAAAGTTTGGATAATCTTGCTTCACGCAAAGTTCTAAAAAAATCGCTAAAAAGTGTTTTGTTTCTTTACGCTGAAACCTTTATCCCCCCCCCCCTTTAGTAGGTATTCAACTAACATTTTCTTCCCTTTGGCGATCGTAAGTAAATGGCCAGGGGTGCAGTGAACTATACTGTTGTATAAAAAGATTTTACTGTATCAGTCACGCATGATGCATGCGGTCGTTTTTGCTATGCTATGCTTTTCATCCTACTGGAGCTGGGTTCTCGGAAGAGAAACACTCACTACAATTGCAAACGAGACGGGAAATGCCACTAGCCAAAACACTGCTTATGACCAATTGCAGACCGCGTTGATCAATTCACTAAATCATCGGGACGTTCCTTTGTTTTCGAAGTTTTGGCGTAGTTGTGCGATGATGATTGCTCTTTCATATACGTCTTTCTGTATCATGGTAAGTGGCTCGAGCATTTGTATGCAGTTGCATGCGTGTATGTAACTTCAGGTGTATAATTTTGATTTTGTAACTATGTGACCATAGGGTATAGACTTCCGGATGTGACCGATACATGATCGCGCGTATACGGACGTGTAGGCTCACTTTGGAGACCGCGTTTGTAAATTTATAAGTGCTAAACCGAGGAGTATCAAGTTTGCGAGATCGCGGGCCAAGATGTGTGTGGATAATCACGAAGGGCTCAAGCGTTTGTATGTTAACGTGTTTGTCGCGTTTGCTAGCACGTATTTTACTTCGCGTGTAACAGTTCGATTGTGTAACCCTGTCACCATTCGCACATTGTGTTCTTGAGCGATCACGCGGACCGTGAACATGATATTTAATTTTCAGGGTGAGGTTCAGATTCTAGAAGAGCTCCCCCATATCACCAGAGTTCCTGGTCATGCCGCCACGGAACGTGTTGTCTAGCGGATATGAGCATTATTTTCTTTATTGTTCCAACTGAATACATGGGAATGGGACTAGGCTGCTAGGACCGAGGGTAGAAACCTTCGGACGTGACAGTTTTTAAAAGCGCTGGACAACTCACTTTAACACCGAAGCGTTATCATGTTTGGGATTGAATATGTAGATGTACAGAAATGTTGTGAAAAATATTAAATTAATCAGCAAATATCACGCCTCACAGTCTGATGAAGTCCTGGCACGTCTTGACCACCTTAGAAACGTCGTCGCTAGTATAGCATGGTCAGAGCAATATTCTAGTTTGCGGTCGAAAGCAAGTAGATAATATCAATATTGTTATGTTTCCACCACCAACGCTGTTGATTTGGCTGCATCTCCCTTTCATCCCAGCGATATCAAGAAAACGATCGAAAAAGACCAAAGCAGGACTGAACTGCAACGAAAATATAAATGTAGTTCAGTGGGCGAATCAATGCGTTTATATTAGAACTTCAAACTTCAGCTCTTAATCCTGGAACATGGCCGCAAGGCATACGCAGTTGATACAATGGAAGCCCTCGATCTCCTCGCCATAGTCGGGCTATTGCTAACAGCGTTCATCAATTATCTCGTTCCTGTATGTGGGATGGGTGAAGGGGTTTTCCAACAAGCCACTAATGGCAAGTATACATCTGCTCAGAACACTTCGCGTGCTGATGTATTTTCCGCTTTCAGATGTTTGCAACTTGTTTCAGCATCTTGCGACCTTATGTTAACCAGCTGCAGCACCTTTTCTCTGGCCAAGAATGTTCCATGTATTCTGGGACGCATCACAGTCGAGAATCAAATCAAGTTAACCAGAGAACAATCGCGGACACTGTACATGAAGATGTTGACGAAATTTGATTGCTTAGTGCAGGATGACGAAATCTACGTCAAGGCAGACTTTAAACAGCTTCATGGACCGGAATATTATACATCGACTGGAAGAGGAAAAGTGGCAGAGATTTTCAAACACATTAAGCTGACGAAATTCGCAAAGAAATATCTCGTGTGGCAGGCCATCTGTTCCTGTGGCTTGAAGAGTAACAGAACACTACACAATAGAAAAATATTGGGCAATCGCCAAGCGGAACCTGAAGCAGGCGCAAAAAACCAGTTGTCAGCGAGATGCAATTCAAAGCAAACCGACGCACAGTGGCCGGAGGCTGGCCAAAACCTCAAAAAATTATTTTTGAAATATTGATATTTTATATTTTTCCTAAATTTCTCATGTATTGAATGATGTATATTCAAAATTTTATGATCATTGGATAAGAACACGATTTTTAACACGAGTTTAAACGTACCAAAGTCCGGATTTTTTAATGATTTTCATTTCCGAAACCACCATTGCTCTATTCACTTCAAACGCATGTTGCTCTTTTGATTTTGGTCCGATTTTAGCACAACTAGTTTCATTGTGTAGAGGAACGAAAGAACTTGGTTAGTGAGTAAAATTCATTTGGTAAATTTGCTTGGAACTATGACTTTTTAGTTTAAATATGTTTAAGGTGGTCAGATCAAAAATACTTTGTTCACTTATGTATTCTGTACAAATTTCAGAATCAGTTCGGAACGGTCACATAGTATACATTCTATGTGAAATTACCTCTACTTTTCGAATATCATGGTCTCGTTCTGCGCCTAGGTGCGCAAAAAGTTTTTAGCAGATCTTGAAGCTTTGTTGCTGATATGGAGACGCATGGTGTTTTGTGTAAAATAGTTAGACAATCTTCAGTAAACCAACACGTTCAACAATGGTTTTTAAGTAGTGTTCTTCATTTTTTATGACATTTTTGACATTGGTGAACAGTAACGGAAAATCTGTCATGAAAACGGTATCATAGTTATAAGAAAGGTTCAATGACACTGTATGGAAAAATGCATTTAATATTTTACGACTTTTGACATCAAAAATGAGCTCAGCACCTCAAAATTAGCTTAAATTGTGATTTTCAGCCAAATTAGGTAACATTTGAGGTTTTGTCCGACTTTTGTTTGAAGAGCCGTGCGACGTTCTGCGGCGAGGCTGTACAAAACTTTATGGAAGGAGTCAAGCGAAAGGCCCGGCAATTCGCATTCGCTAAAAAGAGAGCTTTTTTCTTCATTATGTATGAATTGAGCTTGCAAAAAAACATGATTTGATCTTATAATAAAATGTTTGACCAATTTACGCACATTCTTGTTTCACCAATTTTTGATCGTAACATCCTTTAGATTCCTCGAATTGGGTCATATGATGTCAACAACTAGCTTTCAAATCCTTAAATAGTGACTGAATCAAGTGTTGCAGGAAGCACAATTTTGCAGGTGACAGTTGCCAACGGAATTTCTGTTTAAATATAGCACCGTAAACCGGGCTGACATTGATCACTTTTGGAAGTAATCATTACATATTTTTCGACGCAGCACATTTTTTTTCAAGTTTAACATTTTTAAACCATGTCCTGATGTATGGTGAAGAAAATTGGATGGTGTTACCTGATATTGTTCGCTTATAATTATTTGTCCAAAAATTATTTCAATTCCAAGTCCACTTTCGTATTCCGGGGTGACTTTTATAACCTGCATGTTCACCCACATTAAATTCTTGATGTCAATATTTATCTTTCAAATGTTTGTTTAGACTAATTCTGAAAAGATATTCAATTATTAAATATTAAAAATAGATGTTAATTGGTATTTTACAAAGTATTTTAATCCACTGTACAATTCGAGTGACCAGAATTCGTATAATTCGAGCCTAACTAGAATAAAAGAATCTGAAAGCATTTTTTAACTGCTACACTTGTTTTATTTCAGGAGTTTATCAATGTACAAAGAGTTTTATCCATTTTAAAGCTTTGGAGTATTGAATATAAACAAATATTGCGAATTTTAGCTGGAAATAATCTGAAATTATTGCCAACTAGTTTTACAGAAAATTGTTTTTAAAATAAGCGAACTATTTAAAATAAATTTAGCGCACCCCACTCTAAAGAAAAATTAAAACTCACTTAGAATTTATTACTCTTGTCAAAATCTAAGATTTATTTGTTTTATAAAAAAATAGACACTATACGAAGTTTCGTATAATAAGGTAAAGTAAAATTTCGGTTTTTTGTTTTTTTTCACCCAAAAACCGAACAATATACTCAAAAAATATAACGAATCAGTATTTTATAAGTATTGGAGCAAATCTCATTTCAAATTTTAAGGATTCGGTAGACTATTCGGGCCAAATAAGCAATCTACGAAAAAAGTTTGGAGTGATCAAAATCACCCCGATGATCAAAGTCACCCCGGTTTACGGTACTTGTGACAGTGCACTAAACTATGTTAAATACTATAAGAGCTATAGGAAACGTTCGGAAAATTTGAAGTTAAAATTAAATTAAAATTAAAATTAAAATCAAGCGATTATGCCAATTATAAATCAAACAAGTTTTACCTTATTCAAAAGTAAAACAGATATAATGAGTCCATGTGAACATTTCCCAAATCCCACACCTTACACGCTACCTACCCCTCAATTGTCCAAATGGATGTCCCCTAAACAAATACCGATGATATGTCAAGTATTTCGTTAATTTCCGATTTAGCTGAGCTTGATTAATAATGCTAAGAATGCTCTCTTTTCAAATATCAATTTAATTATCTCAGCGTAAAACGTGAAGATCTGAAAACGTGGGTGGGAAAAATAGATATTGCTTGCGCTGGTCAGCTACCCGGCATTTGGGTGTAGCGACGAATCCACTACCTACCACTCCAAACTCAGTTAGCTCAGTGACTCTAGAAGTTCAGAATTTATGGGCTGGGAATTTTAGACTGTGATCTAACATGGGAAACCGAAAGCAATTTTTCGATCATTCTTCCTTTATTAAAGTAATCATATTGTTCTTTATCTTTCGTGCAATCATGAATGTGAAAAAAGACAAAATAGGAGTTCGTCTGATTTATGTTTAAAATTGCAGCATATAAAATGTATGACATTGAACCGCATTTTGCCTGGTGATAAACCTACGATATCTGTTGACTATAATAAACATCAATCCACACAAGAACAAACACGGCACTAAGAATCAGTGGCCTTTGCTCAGCTATTTAACGTACTCATTTACATCCATTAAAACCATACACGGCAACTGAGACGGCGTCATCGGGCAGCAACGAAGAACAGGCCGCAATCTCAGGCAGGCATTGAATTCACCAAATCCGTCAAATAGGATCAACGATCAAGGCTCAATAAGGTAATGCGCCGTTCTGTAGCAGCAGCTGGCAGTAACTACTTTGATGTAAGTGAGGATCTACTCTATAATACTACTCAGCTCAGTGGTCTGGAAAGCGATGATGGCCGTCATAACTGTGTGCGCGCGCTAGTTGTTATGAATGACATCGTCGTGATCATTCGAACATTCACTGTTTACTCGTTGGGTCGATCCACGCGGGGCCTTACACTGTGCTGTTCCATTGAGAAAGAGAACGACGGGCTAGGCCATATAAAGTAAGATCGCCTGCAAAAAAACGACTGGTAAAAAACGTCGATCTGCGCGTCCAGTCCGAGGCTTTGGTGGCCACCTTCTTCGACGTCGTCGTCGAGTGGTTTTAAACGGTTTTGCGTAATAGATCCAAAAGGCAGAAAACGTGAAACTCCCCTTTTTAAATCAATTCATCAAATGCGATGTAGGCACGTTGGCTCTCTGTGATGCTGAGCGAGTTACTAAATACATCTTCGCCAGGGCAGTGTTGCCGAAATTTTCAACAGTTAATGCACAAAACACCATTTTCAATATCACCAATCTTTTCTTGGAGCTTGGAAATTAGAATCGCGACTTTTCAGTCAAGTGCCACCGGATCGTGCGTCAAATAGCGCGTATATTGCAACATGTGAATTGCGAGTGTGAAAACTTTTGCACTCGAGTGTATCCCATATCCCGAGATAAACAATATATGAATGCATGAATCATAACAAATTTCATATGAATCGTACATAAAAATGTACCAAGTAAGTAAGAAGATTTAAAAACAGTGTTTCATCCTTTTTAGCCTATAAATGACGCACCTTATAGTCTTAAATAATAAAATTATAGTGTAAGAAATTAAACTTCTAAACTGTTGTTTTTAGACATAACTACCCATTTTTACATGAACTCATCGCCTCCAAATAATCCACATTCGTATTCGTGATTAGTTACTCTGTTCTTCCAGTAAACAAATATGTAATATTTTGCTAATCAACATAATGATTTATACTTTTTCTTGTATTCATCTGTAACGATATGACTGGCTTACTTTGTATTTCTCGGTAAATCAACAAGCAAAATCTATAGCCAAAATGCTACAAGAATGTTCGGAATATCGTAACTATCGTAACCACCACTTGTTAGACGGAAAAGTGATAATTAATCTTAACGTTCATCATAATCATTTGTCTTGTCCTAACATTGTTCTAGTGCTGATTTCGTTTTTACATCAGAGTCGCTCTAGGTTCGCTCGAAAATATTTAATATGTAGGTATTTTGTAAACAATAGAGCGAACATAGAGCAACTTGAATCCAAAATCAAAATCAGCATAAATGAAAGGCTCAGTGCAAGAACGGCCCAAGTCAAAAAATATCAGAAGTGGGCTAATCATAAATTATTGTATGTTATTGAATTTTCGAAGATTTTTTCGAATGCTAAACAATATTTTTATTCAAATTAATACCTTCAAATTAAGTTTTTTAGTCAGAAGTCGGTATCATTGCATTCATTACATAATAACATACAATAATTTGTAATTAACGCTCTTTTGATATTTTTTACTTGGCCCGTTCCTGCACTGAGTCCTTCAAATATCAAATGTCGTTAGACCATAAAATTTGTACCAACATTTCGCATTGTAATTTTGCTTAAAATGCCAATTTTATAACCAACTTTGATGAATTCTGGTGTTAGTTGGATAACCGCAATAAATTAGTAAATAAAACATGCAAACGCAATAAATTAGTAAATAAACACATAAAACACCAATTGGAAGCTTATATAGGGAATATTTTGAAACAATATAAAAACATATCTTCTATAAATCGAAGACTGCGATTGAAAGCCGCACTAAAACCCTCTACAATGTTTAACAAAATATGGAAAATAAAACAAATAGTCAAACATGCGAAGATTCGAAAAAGCCAAGCTTAGCAGGCATTGTAATTCTCTCTCACTCACGCGAGAAGAAGCTTATCCGATGTCCAACTTTTCCGAGATAAGATGAGTCGCAAAATTCTCCGTCTCCACAAATAGCGTGAGAATGATTTTCCGGATAAAATTTATTTGACTTTTTCCTTCTCACCGGAGAAGGTGATAAAATTTTAATTTCGTGGAAATCAATAAAAACTTCAAAAAATACACTTAATTACAAAGAAAAGCGGCAAAGAAATATGATAGACTTGTTTTTTCGTGTTTTGGAATAACGGCAGGAAAGCAGCGAGCGAACAAAGGATACCGTGATAAACTCATTCACTCATTCTCCGGCTGTTTTATTTATCCGGAGAAATAACACGTTGTATTTATCCGGAGAAGTTGTGTGAGTGCCAATAACTTTTCGTGTGAAAAAGTGAGTTTTTATTGTCGCAGTAGCAAACTATCCGGGCGCATTTACTCATATGAGCGATAAATGCAATGCCTGAAGCTTAGTTTAAAAGACAATATGTATCCCTGGATGAATGGATCTGCAAATGGTTACATTCGAAATGTGAGAGAATATTCTATGAGACATTTTTTTAATACTTGTTGAAAAACAATTTATATAAGGCAATGTAAATTTAACAACTTTAAATAAAAACTATTTAAAAATATTTGAAACCTTCAATGTCCTCCATAATATTTTCCTATAAAAACATTTTAGGATGATTTAACTTTACTAAAAGCATGCTCTGCCTTGTTGAAAAACATTGTTCTAGCATTTATAATAGTCCGATTGCATGGAAAAGATAGTCGTTGACAGTGTAAATTAATAGGTTATCTGTTATCAATAATATCTGAAGACAACAAAGATGTAGTATAATTTAGTTCTCGCCGTTCACTGATAGTTTCTCTGCACTGTTCCAGTGGAATCTAATCACGTTAATTGCGATAGAACTGAAGTTATAGTTCTATGGATAATACTTGTTACTTACTAGTTCTGAAATGAAGGGTTAAAACCCTGTTAGCTAGCCTTTCCTACGAATTTCTTGAATAAATCGAATGTTCCCGCTGTTCAAAAACGTTGTTGATTATAAACAACATGGGCATCCAAATTATAGTACATTTGGTCGCTGTTGTTTGTAAATAACATGCGTATCCAAATTATCGTACATTTGGTCAATGTACTAAAGGTAAACAAAAATAAACAGCAATAGACTTCAATGAAGTTCATGTGTTGCAAGTTATCCCATATGCGGGGTTACTTGCAACAGGCATAATTTTTGGCCATCGTGAAAACAGGGAATGATGCTTTGATTTGTAAAATACCATTTAGTAGTCTTTATACTCCCATTAGCGCTTGTACATATTGAAAATTATTCTAATGTTACAGCATTTTTAGTTATACCGCTTTGAAGTTGAAAAGTGTTGCAAGTAACCCCGTTTGACGGTACTTATATTATTGTCGATGGCACAAAAGCCGTACATTCAGTCGATTACAATGCAGTCTCTTTCCACCCATCCTTACCACTTGACAATCGTTTCGTTCGGAATTCTCGTTCTGCAGATATTAGTTTATGAGTCCTACACAAAAAAAATACAAAGGAATGGTTCAAACTACCCGAATAAGTATTTAAATTCAACGAAAAGCCAGTGGCTATTAAAAGTTCCCCTGGAATGCTTTTGCGACACGAACAGTATTGAAATTGCAATTCGTATTTTTTCGCAAATAACTATGCTTTTAGTCACATTGATCTTGAAAAATGCATATTGATCCTTGGGGATATTTGATTCCATGGCCATATCTCATAATATATACGCATAAAGTTATCAAAATATAGAAAAAAAAGAAATATTTGCTCGTTTATGATGTTTAAAAAAACAAATTTGATGTATTATATTTGGCTTGGAAGAGTTGTGTAATATTTTAGAAAATATGTGTTTAATCCATCTCGAAGATCTTCTTACAAATTTTTTGAACGGTTGTATGAGATCGTCAAACTAACTATTTATGAATATTGTCAAGTACGATTACTTTCTAAAGGCCTTTGTCTAGAAAAACACGTTTTTCGAATAAAAAGTTTCACAACACATATAAAAAAAATAAATTTGTTCACCTCATAGAACAGGTATCTTTGATCCCTGTAACACTGAGTAGTTTTGATCCTTATCATTAGTTTTCTCAAACACTTTCAAACTGTATAGGAAGAGAAAAACATCATTTTCATAAAGTATCTGGCGCAATTATTTGATCTAAAATGTTTTTTTTCCGTGAACAAATAATGGTATAAGTTATTAAAGATTGGAAAATCCAGTTAAACAGCACTGATTTACCGCAAATATTTGTCTCGACTTTCTACTGTCGTTAAAGTTTGTCGTGTATCTAAAAAGGTAGTCTTATTAATTAATTTGTCAGGATAGGTGGTTAGCTAAACTTTCGTGTCTATAGGTCATAGTTCTTTAGCCTTAGTAGGTGGGGGATCCAGTTACCACATGTTTTTACAAAAACCTCGTTTTGGCATGATTTTCAAAACTGTTCATATTACTGACAGGACATAATATTCGGATTTACACATTATTCAGTTGTAGTAACACAGTAATATGTATGACATAAATTCAGTGAGATCAACTATCTGTCCAATGCATAAACTGTGATTGTAATCCTCGCTAATTTACGTGTAGAATACGGAACGGAACTCAAACGAAACGTCTATTGAATTGTCCAAAGCCTGTACTAATTCTGGCATTGAAGCTTCAATTGAAGGGTTCTCAGAATAAGGCAAATTTGGTCAATTGAAACCATCGCTATAAGTTAAAAGCATCCTTTTACTGGGATGCAAGTATAGTTCGATAGTTCAGGGGTCTTCGGGCGCCATTTTTCTCGAATCTAATTTGTGGATATTTTTGGAATTTGATCCGTTATTTTTCATCAAAGTGCGTTCGAATACAATGAATTTGCATTTTCAATAATATCAACCCAAAACAGGTGTTTTCAATTTTCAAATGACACATTTGGGCATATGTTTCATTCAACATTCAGTAGAGATACGAAAAGTTTAAAAAAGTGCACGTGGGATGTCTCTTTTCAACATTTTTGTCTTCAAACAATCATATTACCCACTTTGAAATACACAAGGCTTTTCGTAATTATAGTATATACAAACTCTCAGTATAGAATTGAATTAAATTGGAGTTGATATAGTTTTCGGTTTTTAGTCATATGACTTTCCTTAGTGCAACGTTTCGAAGGAATAGCCCCTCATCTTCAGAGAAAAGCAGGGTTTGAACATAAATTTGTTATAGTTTTTTCATAATACAAATATTTTGCAAATTTTGCCAGGACCACAAATATTTTCTTTTTCAAGTAAAATATAATATTTCGTTTATTTCCACAAGTGGCCTTGTTCTACACTACAAAGAAAAACTATTTATAGGGAAACAAGGACAAAAATAGGTTTGTTTTCTTTAATCTATACAAATACATCGCAGGATTAAATTAGCTTGGATACTAACAAATATTTTAGATTAGTTGAAGATCTAATGACACATCTTAGAAATGGTCGGTGTTAAGTCAGACCGGACTAAGTGACAAAATATTGATTTCGAGAAAAACGAGTTTAAAGTTTGAATTGCAGCACCCTCTACGTTATAATTGGAAATTATTTTTTGCCATAATTCTTGTTTATGGTTACATATTTCAAATCTGGCAAAAGTTGAATGTAGCTGAAGAAATTCTTTATCTAGTATTGTCATTATCTCATTTTTTTAAGTTTTGCGACTTAGTCCGATCTGACTTAACACCGACCAAATGGAGTTGGAAATATCAGGATAGACCTGAGTCATGGCAGTTGCCACGAACACGATTTGAGAGAGATTGAGGGTGGGGTGGGGTGACAAGTGAGGAATGGCAAGTGATGGTTATTGCTGTGACATTATTTCGGTATATAGCGCGAAATTTTGATTCCTTACATCTTTATTATACATAATGCAATTTATAATTTTTACGATAATCACACTCAGTCTGCGATTCCCAAAAGGTTTGAATACTCCGATAAGCAACTGCAACTGGCATTAGCTGTAGTTGAACGTGGCATGTTAATGTATTCCTTTCAAAACATTTGATTGAAATTCGGACGAAATATGCGGAAGGGTTACCCGGAAAATAACCAGTGCTTTCTAATGATGAAGATGCGGATAGCCGAGTAGGTATCTAGATGTAATTTCTAGAATGCGTGAACGAGTGCTACCACAGATTCTCTTGATGTGTTAAGCTTTTGCTCAAGTCATAACGTAAAACGGGTATCTTTAATCAATGAGGAAAATTTGACCACATAAAACAACTTGTTTTAGTAACTATACAATAAGAAAATTCCCTTCAACAAGATCATCGAAACGTAGCAATATTGAGCATGAAATTGTCTCAAGGTATGCAGTTTACACCAATTTTCGCTTGATATTTCACTATTCGATTCAATGATTCGACTGATAAAAGTTACCTCGAGAGCAAAGATTGTATATTCAAAATAAAATAATTATATTTTTGCAAAAAGCAAAATAAATGACCCATCAGTCTCCTTTCTACTTCTGCCCAAGTCAGACGTACAATCGAACCAAGTGAAAAACAACTAGCAACCTCTCGATCTAGTGTGCATTGTCTCGAGAACAAACATTTAATTTATTCTTGCCGTCATAAGTCAAGTTGACGAAAAAACTCTGCTCCGACCCAACACAGCGGTCGTTGACTTTAAATTCTGCTCAATACGATTGAGTTTTAGTGAAGTGGAATACCTGCTGAAGGTGAAGGTGCAGCTTAGGCTCAAGGAGGTTATGTATCTTCAGTATCATCATCTTCGCAATGTAGTACTCATATCATTCAACACGTTAGCCAAAGCTGAACGTCTCGTGTTGCAGAACAACTTAAAGCACGTGGCTAAAAGTGATAAAGTTGGAATTAAGATTCCCGTGTATATAGAAAAAGACTATGTAGATGTAAAACTACATGACCTATCACCACGTACCCCTCCTGATCTAGTTGCAGAATACATGTCGCAATACGGAGAAGTAGAATCCATTACATCTGATACGTGGAGAAATTTCTTCCTGGGTACACCCAACGGTGTTCTTGTGGTGAGTATGCGGATCGAAAGACCTATCCCCTCCCACTTGACTATAAAACTTAAAACCCACGAAGCTACTATTCATCAAACTACGTTATGCACCCATGAGGGGCAAACTCCTGCGTGCAAGTATTGTAATCAGACAGCACACCACGGACAACCTTGCGCGGAAGATACAGAGGAGAATGCATTGCCAACGAATCCACGGAAAACCAACCCAAAAACGAGTTTTCAATACCAATACCTGAACCACAAACGGTTGCAAAATTTGTGGCAGCTGTTCAGTCCATATTGACAACTGCAAAAGTAGCATCCAGCACCACAAAAACCACTGTAAGCAATATCGGCGAAGAAGATAAAAACAATGACGATGGATTTACACTGGTCACCCGTAAGGGTAATAAGCAGGAAAGAACATCTGATCGCGAGCACCAAGACACCTTTAACTATAGAAGAGAATTAAGTGATCTCCATGACGCAGTAGGCGAGCCGCGAAAGAAGGTCTCCGCTCGCAATAAAAAGTTGCGCGCACGAGATCCAACGGGTAATCAATAATATTTGCTTTCATTGTAAACACATGAAAGATCCACGGCTCCGTTAAGCTACCGCTATGAGCCGTGTCAAATAAACGAAATAAAAAAAATCACCCAACAATTTTAATCTATGGGTATCAGTACCTGCTTTAGAAAAACAAACAATTACATCTAATTGATATCATTAAAGTTATTCGAAAATCGTTTGAAAATGTGATCAATGTTGCCACATTTTACGATAACTCGAATCGAACTACGGAACTCCCAACTAGATGAGGCAGAAAGCTGTATTCGTTGAACGAACTTTCTTGGGCTCTGGGTATGTATCATGCAAGTTTGGTGTTTCCGAGAGAGTATATTTGATAAACAAAATTTTGAGAGCTTTGGCTCCGATTTAGATAAGCAAAAACTGATCTAGTTCAACTCTATCTTCTGACAGAGGAATCCCAACAAATAAAAATCTCATGCAAAAGTGTTTATAAGTATCACATGATAAATATCATCGCCAATGTCATGGAGGATGATTCCCTTGGAAGATCCCAATCCGTTCGAAATGTATACCCGTCTGTACAAACTGTGCTTTCCTCTTTAACAAACCACACAGATTTAAGTAAGTGACTTGACATTTACAAGAACAAGGATGATTAGCTTATGCGAAATAATGAAAAAAAAACACCCGAATAATGGCTATCTCTCTGGTGCAAGTTCTGCCCTCGTTTCCTGAATAAACCCCACACTCAAGGTAAAAAAAACTCAACAACTAGAAGGAACCACGCGTAATCCGCACTCAAGTGAATTAATCATTTTTGATTTTGTTGGCTATTTTCGGCAAATTTGAGACTAAGAGAAACGAAAGCAATGAAATTGAAAGACGGATAGGCGTCGGCGGTAAAACATGATGATGAGTTATGTTCTACCATAGACCATGCGGTAGACTTGGGTGGAACGCCCAACTCCTACTATGCAGAAGGCAAAAAATTCTTCACATTTCCTTTCGATCATGCCCATATGAGCCTGCCTAGTTCTAGTTTTCCGTTCTAAGTTTATAACTGATTCGCTCTAGAATACCTATCCGTCTTTCAATTTCATTGCTTTCGTTTCTCTTAGTCTCAAATTTGCCGAAAATAGCCAACAAAATCGATACAGTAGAACCTTGCGGCAATTAAAACATAGTAACATTAATCATTTTTCCTGGTTGATAAAATTGAGAACATTTTCATAATCAATTATACCAAAAATAAATATGTTTAGTGGTATAAGGTTTCTTCACACTGTTTAATGGATTAATTTTTCTTGTATTAGAGTAAATTTTCAAATCAATAAAACCTTCTTAGAAATTACTAAATTTTTCATTAATAAACTATTTTTCGGCCAGAAGATGAGCAATATCAAATGATCGGTGAATGGATATTCATTATTTGTATTGATCGGTGAATGGCCCTCTAGAGTAGTTGAGCGTTTCGGCTATTTTTCACTTTCCACGATTTCTTTTATAAATTTGCGTATTTTTCTTTAGTAGTGGTTCAAATACTCTAGTTGAAAATGGACATCTGTTTGATTTATATTTTAATCTTATTTTTTAATGAACGTTGAAAGTGAAAATGGCTGTCCTTGCAATGCACGGTATATCGTTTTTTTACTTTCGACTTGCCAAAATCATTTAAGACAGTCGCCAGCTTTTTTCTCAAAATTGTTCATTTGGATTTGTTTAGTCCAAGAGGAAAGTATATTTTTCCATTGCAGTTTGTATAGCTCTGTAAATTTCAGTAAATAAATATTTTTTATTTCGATTATAGAGGTTTTAACATTAAGGTTATTCGAGGCGAATTCGGGTTAGAATTTATGTTAAGAAAAATCTCTAACCCTATCTGCGGGGTTGGGATTCGAACCCAGGTGAGATGCGTAAAAGGTAATCGATTTACCAACTACGCTATGCCCGCCCCGTATCAGTAAATAAATATTTTGTTTCAAGAGATATGCCTTATTGCCAAGCATATTGCACATTACTGACGTCCATGGAACTTGTTATTTATTAAAGTCATAATCTTGTAATAATACATATGCTTGATTATGGTGGATTAATTGCATATATTTTGTCCAATACTGTATATTAAACCTTTTTATTATTTGTATGTGAATTATTTCATGAAACTCATAATATTATTCATGGATGCATTCCTGCATTCGTTGGCTGATTCCTGATTCACAGTATATTAGTCACAATTCACCATTTATGCTTGAGAAATAGTTCACAAATTAATATACATAATGCGATTCCATTTTCACGTGAACTATTCCGTAGAAACTCTATTGTTCGTGCTCGTGAATATGAATAGTTCACAAATTTAATAGATATTTCTAATCATTTCCATTTTCAGATAATTTTGCTCGTCGTATTTCACATGAACTATTTCACACAATTCGGACTATTATTCATGGATTCATTTTTGTTCCGTGAATTAGCTCATGATTTATCACAATTTATTACGTGTTTCTATGGAAGGTCAATATAACTGTATCTACAACAATGCCACAAATACTACAGAATAATAATTCGTGTTCATGAAATAGTTCACGATATCATAAGGTACCGCCGATAAATTACACTTTCATGATCCAGCCCATTCTGTCATACTACTCTGAAAAACCGTCAGAATACGAAAGCACAAGAATGCAACGAAAAATTACGAATATCGTGACTAAGCTTTTGAAATTATAAATATGAGTCACAATACTCCACGAGACAAATCCGATTGTAAACTCCGTATTTAAAGTATCACGATAACGCACAGAACAATTGCGAAAATCGTGACTTAGCTCTTGAAATCATGAACGCCACTTTACTAGAGGTGAAAAATTTGATAGTACGCCACACCTAAACGCGGAAGAAAATTGGAGCAAATTCTATACCAATCCAATATAAAACAAACATTAAAAACATGGCACTAGAAAACCATGCTTAATAAACACGGAATGTTTAATGATCCACTGTCTACGAGTAGCAGGATGTATTTCGTACAATTGTTTCTACGTCAATAAAAAACATGAAACCGTGCCAATGGAGAAGTTTCCGTTCCACGGTGACCATAAAAAACATAAACAATGTCAAGCATGAATAAAAATGGAGACGTACTCGGAAACGTGTTAATATCTGAGTAAAGGTCGAAGGCTAGCCTGCGAACAGCACTGTACGGGTTTCTTAAAAAACAACTACTATTTCGAGCGAATGCAGCCGAGAAGGCAAGCAAGAGTCTGTCTAGATCTGACAACAGTGCTATGGTGGTTTTTAGTGCGCCGAGTATGGCGCACACACGTTGCGTTAAAAAAAATCATGAACTGAAAATCTCCACTCACCTAACACAAGATTAGTCAACATCAACTTTTTCTTTACTGCAAACCGCTGTCCAGTGGCATGAGAATGGAAAGTGCTCTGTGTGGCTCTGGTTTGCCTGGTTCGGATCGTTTTGATTTTCCTCCACTTTTATATTTTTTTATGTTTTATCTTCGTTGGGGCCGCTAGACCTTAGCACTGACTAAATAAAAAAAAACACCAGCCCGACTAATAACACTTGAGCGGACGGCGCACTGCATGTACTTTGTTGCACAAAATGGTTGGTTTCTCATGTGCATAAAATCATAAACATCTGGACACAATTGTTTTGTCTTGTTTCCACTTTTCTTACTTTTATGTTGGCTTTTCCACTACACACTCTCTTTAATAACTTTTCAGCATAAACACGTCTCGGCTGCAAGAAGGAAACTATATAATTTCAAAGTAAAAATCGACGGCGGCCGCGGTAAGGTAAGGGCATTAAACGACCGTACGACAACCGATGTGAAAGTAGGACTACTGGCTTGACTTGTACTCCGCGCCGAGAGCTGCGGTTTTAGTCCGACCTACCAGCAAAAATAACAACAATTATGAAACGCCTATCTGAAACTCATGTATTTTGATCAATTATTGATATCTACGAAACGTTTATACTATTAATTTACACAAATCATACAAATATTTTACTTAGGTATCTAACTTCCAGCTGTAATTTCCATTTGATTAGAAGCATTTAAAGCTTGATGAAACTATGTAATAATCATTTTCAATTTTATGGAACGATTAAGTTGATGGAAAACACTTAACATAATTCGAATAGAATGCTATGTCTATGCCTCATGTTAACTAGATGGATCCAAGTGGCGTCGGCCACCTCAATATCTACATTTAGGTGACGATATCGCTTGAACGTTATGCGCGCAGCGTACTACGTGACTACTGGCGGGTTAAACAACAGTTAATGATTTAATTCCTCATACCAGATTTATGTTAGAAAATAATTTAATAAAAGTTTAATAACTTCTCCTGATTAATTTTGATCGATTTGCAAGCTTTGTCAAACTTAGGCTATCAATCAGATTCTCACATTTAGCGAAATTTTAATGCTACCTTCTGCAAAATATCAACATATTCAACCGAAACATCCCATACAAACTTTAAGCACTTTGATTCAGTAGCTAGATACAATCGATTTTCTTAAAATTCGACATTTGGAGACTTAGTGAAATGTGGAATTCAATCAGAATTTTGTCTTTTGTTTTCCCGGCCAGGCATGCATATTCCGTTGGCTTAATTGGTGGGTTCAACAGGCAGGCTCGAACAAGCGGAAGTTCTGTAGGATTAACATTTTCATATTTATCTGAACAAGTAGTTCCAGTTTGGCGGGTACTAACCACTACACACTCACTAAAGTACCACTAAAGACACTTGTGTGTTTTCTATAAATATATTCTTCTTTGCCGTGTATATATGATATAAGCGTGAAAAAGGAGAATGGCCCTCTCTTAATGGCTCCAGTCAAATGGAACCGTTTGTTTTTTGTCACCTCTTCATTCCTGCACCGACCACGAATAATCACTCGAAAGCACTAGAATATCTCACTCTTCTAATTAGGCTACTCCTACGCGGTAATTGAAGTGAACTATTTTGAACTCGTGTGCTATACGCGACTTACTACTTCTGCACCACCGCGACGACACTGAAGCTGCTACTTCTACTGTGATGACGATGATTCACAGAAACCCCTCCGTGTTGATAGATTGAGCCATGCAATGCCCACACCATGTACCGTAGAACCACAAAGCAAGAGAGCGAGCGAGAAAAGAACGAATTGGAAACACAACACCACTCTGAATACAACGCACGGGTGGCTCAGCGGAGCTTATTCCGAGATGCAACCTTTTTAACTCAATGCTCGAATCACACTATAGGCACCACCGTCGGTCTTTCGATTTTGGACCTGCCACTGCGACCAACTCAACTGAAAATTCACACACTTTTGCTGGTTGAGCGCTTGACTGACGACTGGCCACATGGAACATACGGTTGTTCGAAGCGTATACAACGAAAAAGAAAACCTCCCGCCGCGCCATGCTCTGTGCGAAGGTCTGTTTTTGACGTTTTTTCTCTCGTTCCTCTGATGCGAGTGTGTGTTTATTTGATCAATCTGTCCAACGGGTCGAATCGCAATGCTGTTATGCTATGCTGCGATGGGTGCGCTGGACACCATCCGGTGCACCGTGAAAATTTCTTCGAGCAAATTATAACAATTGAATTTGTAAGTATCAGTCTCAGGTGATGCAAGGAGCTGGATCGTCCGACATTTAAACAACATAACGAAATCTACTCAAGGATCAAGATTAGCAAACTACTACCAACATCGTTTGTTTTATAGATTTTTTTTCCGAGAGTTGTTCTACTGGAGCTACTAAGGTCTCGGATAGGCTCCCCAACAGAATCACTCGCTACGATTGCAAATGACACGGGAAATGTCACGCACAAAAACACTGCTTAAGGCCAATTGCAGCGGGCCGTGATTCTGAATGTGATATTCATTGTACGGTTCAGATATGTGCGGGTATAGGGACTTCACGATCGCGTGTATCATCGCGAGGGGCTCGAGCGTTTGTGCGCTAACGTGAACGATCGCGTAGGCGTTTCTATGTTGCGTGTGCCAACGTGTATGAACTTCGGGTGAACTTCGGAAGTAGAAACTCAATTTTATTACCATGTGTCCATTCGCATATCCGCGTGTATTCTTGGATGGTCGCGCGCGGTCCGTGAATCTGATACCTAGTTTTTGATGTACGGCTCAGATGCAAGAATAGGGTGAGTTATTCCATGTTACTAGAGTTCGTGGTCTTGTCGCCATGGAACGTGTTATCTAGTATATGAGCGTCGTGTTTTATTTGACCAACTGAAGCCATGGACCGAGTAGGGATGCCATGGAACGTGTTGTCTAGTAAATAAGAGCGTCATTTTTTTATATGCCCTGAAGGCATGAACATAGGATTCTATGGAAAAGATTTCCAGACGCTTCCCGCTTGAGACCGCGTTTATAAGTTGATTAGTACTAAAACATTCACTTCAGGGGGCGTCTCGAATAGTGGGCAAAAATATCGATTTCTTTTTTATCCGCTTAATTGTTGGTATTGAACCTCTAAAATAGTCTCCCGCAATCTCGGTAGCCACGGTGAACTTCTTTTGTTTTAAACAGCCATGCATTCCTCGCGCGTATTTGCTATAACACACGCAGAATTCAATCTATCGGCAAAAATTTTCGAAAAACTGGCAGCGATAAAAATACAGTGTAAACAATACACAAATTTCCAAGAAAAAATATCCAATGTGTTATTTTCTACAGCGTTTTTCCGTGATGCAATTTGATGTGGGACACCCTTTAATAGCATTTTTTTCTCGAAACCGCGTTTTCAATTACTATAACTCAAAAACTAATCAACGAATTGACTTCATTTTTTATGAGAATGCAGAATATGTGTAGCCTGTCGATGAACCGCAGAAAACTGAGTAATTTTTTTCTCCCTATTATTTTGAAGAAAAATGAGCAAATTTTACAGTAAAGTATGAGATTTTTAGGTTTTCATGAAACTCCAACTTTTTTATTGGTGCATCGAGTAACTAACGTAAGCTTTCCAAATCTTATTGAATTTCCTGTGTCAGATAATTTTATTAAGAGTGTGGGCTGCGGCGCTCCACGACATGGAAATGGTTGGACGCCTACACTTGGAACGCTCGTATGTTTGTCTCTGTGTGACTGAAAATATTTTTTTTTGTGCACAATTGATTTATAAATAAATCTTAACATTAGACAAAAGATCCATTGTTGCTTTGCCTTCCAAATCGTACATTAACCACTGCGACCAGTTATTTGATCTATTGTTGTAAGACGCCCCTTAATCACCGGGGTGTTTTCATGTTTGCGAGACCGTGGGCTTTGCTGTGCGTGGATGATCGCGAGGGTCTTAAGCGTTTGTATTTTAACGTGCTGAATGCTAGCAGAGAGTGAAATTTCCCATATCACTTAAGTTACCGGTTATGTCGCCATGGAATGTGTTGTCTAGTGGATATGTGCGTGATTCTTCGATTGGTCCAACTGAAGACATGGACTTATGCTAATAGGGCCGAGGGTAAGGAACTCTGGACGTGACCGATTTGTGATGGCGCGAACAGATGTGTTCGTGGGTCCGCGTTTGAGACCGCATTTATGAGTTTATAAGTTCCAAAACGATCACTCAATCACCGGGATGTTTTCATGTTTGCAAGATCGCGGGCGTAGAAGTGCCTGGACGAAGCTCAAGCGTTTGTGTGTTAACGTGTTCGTCACGTCTGCTAGCGTGTATATAAATTAGCATGGAAAAAATCGCTTGTATAACGTGTGGCCATTCGCATATTCGAGTGTGTTCTTGAATCGCTCCGACCGTGAATCTGATGCTCAATTCTCAGTGTATGGTTCAGATACTAGAAGAGAGTTCCCCATATCACTAAAATTCCTGGTCATGTCGCCATGGAATGTGTTGTTTAGTGAATATGAGCGTCTTTTTTGACTAATTCAACTGAAGGTATGAGGCTTGGTTGCTAGGACCAAGGGTAGAGACTTCCGAACGTGACCGACTTATGATCGCGCAACGACGGGTGAATGCTTGAGATCGCGCCTGTAAATTTATAAGTGCTAAAACGTTCACTTTATTACAGGGGTGTTTTCATGTTGGCGAGATCGCGGGCACATACGCTATTTACCGTCAAATCCATCAACCTATGCTCCCATAGAATATCGTGTGTGTTATAGATATTGGCAATACAATGTATTCTTCCGTTATCTGAGGTTGAATCGTTATTGTTAAACCTAAAAAGATCGCTGTTAGATTTTTGCATCACTATCTCTTACATTAAACTGTTCATTATAACTATGGTTTTGATCTGGTCATTTAAGTAAAAATTGGATCGGACACTTCTACCTTGAAAAGGTATGGTTTTCACTACGTCGAGAGATGTTAGTACATTGGGGCCGGGATTCAACGCTGGCAAATTCGAATCCTATCCATGGGGTGATTTATTCACATAATTTTCCCTTGTTTAACTTATTAATAATTATCAGCATCGTGCCCGAATAATTCGAATCATGAACGAATGTATTTTATTTCAACTGATTCGATCTTGGGTTGCCAGCCTCCAGTCTTCTTGAACCTTCTTCAATTGCCTCGATGTCGACTATCTCTTCCAGGTTCTTTGCTGAGCTTTAGCTGATCTCTCTTCCGGCATTCGCACTGCATGCAGAGCCCACTGCAATCTGCCGTGTTTTATCAGTCTTCCAATGTCAATATGTTGGTATACTTGATACAGCTCGTAGCTCATACGTCTGCACCATTCACCACTATCTTCTGTGCCTTGCAGAATAATCGGTCGAAATGCGATTATATGAAAGCTCAATCCAAATAGGCGCATGACAGCCGGCTATAGTAATTCATACGAAGCTTTTTCCTTGGAGCCTTCGAAAAGCTTACAGCAGACAAGAAAATAAACATTGAAAGAGAATACCTTCTACCTACATTTACAATAGATACTGCTTACCACTCCTAGAGTTCGCTAATGTTCGACTGTCTCATTGTCTAGTGGCACCACTGCAAACAAAGGAAACAACGGATTATTCTTGTCATCATGAGTAAAGTTGCCGCGGTCGTTAACTTTGAATTTTGCTCAATACGACCGAGTTTTGCAGTGGAATAGGTTCTGAAGGTAAAACTGCAACTTAGGCTTACGGAAGTCTTCTACCATCAGTATCATCTTCGCAATGCAGTGTTAGTATCATTCAACATGGTAGCAGTATTTCAGGACAACTTAAAACAAGTGGTTGAGAGTGTCAACGTTGAAATTAAGATTCTCGTAGGGGAGCCCGGGGCTAGTTGGCGGTTGGGGTAAATTGACGGAATCTCCGTTTCTTTTGGACATAAAACGCTGCCTCTTGACGTATATCTCAAGGAATGTGAAACATATTATCCAAGGTAGTTCTGTTGCGAAACATTATGTTTTGTAGAAGTTGTGGGTGATATTATGTTTTCGAGCATACTAAGCAAATGTTCTAAATATTAAAAATGTTGTGTTATTTAAAGTTATTTTCAATCGAATGATTTTATTTTTTGATAGTACGCGAAAAGAGTTTTCAGTATCCATGTAGATATTACGCATATCCACAAAAACAGTTATTTGTTAAATACTATTTTTGGGGTTGTTGGTAAGTTGGCAGTGATATACGCGGGACAAGTTGGTGGTACTATTTACAGTGCAAAAACAGTCATCAAAAATCACGGCTCCGTTAAGCTACCGCTATGAGCCATGCTAAATAAACGAATTAAAAAAAATGACAGGTTCACTTAGCTTAGGTAGACTGCCCGTAGTTGCACTTCGTGATTGACCGAATGAGTGAAAATTAGCAATGAACCAAACAATTATGCTTGGGAGGAGCAAATCATTCTCACTGTGCAAGTTTCACTAACCCAATATTTTCATAAAATGGTCAATAACGACGCCGGCTACGTGCAATGCTATCCTACTGGGAAAGGAAAGGAATGTTAGTTCGACACTCACTGTTGATAGAAACCAAGACTACCTCTGCATATCCACGAGCATCATGGAAAGAAATTGTGTTAGTAGGAAAGAGAAAAGATCAGGAGGTATGTCTTGGTAGACAACATGATCTTAGCAATATGTGCGAAAGTCCTTCGCAATCAATTTCCGGGAATTCGAAACGAGCAATTTGAACTCCAGACAGCGGGCCATCGGGAGTATTGCTTCTTATTAACATTTCAATGGTCATTTCGAGATTTTTACAGTTTTCGTGCAGCTTGAGCATGAACTTCAAATTGAATAGCGTGAAAATGTCTTGAAAAATACCCAATCGATATTTTTTTCAAATACTTTTTGCAGAAGAAAAGTTACCAAAGGAAAAAAGAAATAATCTCGGAAACATAATTTGTGGGTATAGTAGACAAACCGAAGCTACTCGATTTTATTTGTGATTTGAGCGGCCCAACATTAGCAATAACTCTACCGGAAGCATGACTTTAACGGATATATTAACAGTTCCACGCGCGCGTCGTTTGCTCTCCTTCCCTGTCAGCACACGACCCACCGATCTTCACTAATCCAGCTCCAGCCCGAAGCGAAGCTGTCACAGGCTCCAACCCAAACCGTTGTCAATGTACGAACTGACAGCGGTTGGGACCAGAACCCGACAGAGCCCCGAGTCCAAGCAAAAACGGCATAAGGTGGCTCATATTTTGAGTGACAATCGCACCGCACGGGACAACGGCAACTTTGTGATACTACGGAGCTCCTATCGGTGTCGAGGAGACTTCAATTTTCATGGTACGACATGGGGTTATCTTCTCGATGATAATTGATCTAGCTTACTTTACGATCTTTGCTACAGCTTTAAAAAGGTGGCTTGCTTCACTACTCAGGACCACATTTCCATTCCCCTTGTTTCTATAAAAGTGAGAAAACGAGCTTTCAAAAATTTTCACTATTTTTGTTGAAATTTGAAGTCTTTGTCTTGTTCGTTGTTTATTCTAGTTTAACAGGACTGTAGCGTAATCTTGGCGCCTTTGGTAAAGTCTCAGTTATTGCTGTCTATTTTGGCTTTATTTTTCAGTTCGACTTTCAAACAGTAATTTTGTGTGTACCTGAAAATGATACTCTTATCCTGACTTATTTTGTGACTTAACCTCACTTATTTTATACAGCAGATCAAGATTTTAGCGCCCCCCCAAGGTCAGCCAACCTGGTCAACCGCACACTACGGCTCTTGGGATAGGAGTTCTGTATCAGAAGTGAATGGCGATATAGCTTGGCCTCATGTTGCACAATAATTCACCTTTGCCAACCTATCTTCCAAAACGTATTTATGGAGAATTTACCCTTCAAACAAATTTACTTCGAAACTTAATGTCTTCAGCAACATTTTGGGGAGTGCTATTACAAATCACTTTGTAGAAGACATGAAGGCTCCATGTGTTTAGGGTATCGACATGTTTAGGGCTATTTGTATTGTATTGACCTTTAAGCAAAGACTAACAGATATAACACTCAAAAACAAGCTTCGCCCGCTTTAACGGTCATTTTAAATATATTTGTAGTTGGGACTGTGGCCACATTTGAAATTATGGCGCCACTGGCATATGAACTAGCATATGGGGGATAGACCACTAGTGAAAAAATGTTCCCAAACCTGTTAACCCACCAGTAAATGTGTGTTTGGGACTGTGAATAAAAGGTGGAGCTAGTGTTCTGGGAAAATTGTCGGATCGATGTTTTTTGAGGAAATTCCCTCATAGTGTTATGTCTGTTAGTCTGTGCTTTAAGGGGATCCTCTTATATAATTGCAACAAAAAGTACCTAATGTTTAATTTTTTTAAGCAGTAAAATTGACTTAGACATGTGCGCTATTCTGTAAAATGTTTATTAAGGTTTCATCTACAAAATAAAAACTTTCGAGCGTAGTGTGTCAAAAATGGCGGTTTTCTCAGAACAACATTTTTGGAATCTGCGGACATTCTAGTTTTTGAACCATTCAACCAATCAACTTCGGGTTTTACCCGCCTAAAAGAAGACAACATTCTCAGGCACTGTAATCTAAAAAATCGTAATATTTTGATCATTAACGATTTTTTACAGCCGGCCAAAGTGGAAAAACCATGCCAAAAAAGGATACTTTCTTTTTTAATGTCCGCCATTTTGTTTCTATATCGATTTTTTTCATGTTTTTTAGGTTGGGGCAGCTCTGAGGAATTCAAGATCCTTTTGGTTTGCTGCTTGTAGACGACGAATTGCGAGCTGTATCGTGCCCGCAGATGAGGTCGGTTTTCAAAACACCTTTCGTTGGAGCCGCCATTTTGGACGCCATTTTTCACACCTTACATCCGGAATTTTTTTTATAGATGAAACTTTAATAAACATTTTGTAGAATCCGCACATGTCTAAGTCATTTTACTTCTTCAAAAAAAATTATCAAACATTAGGTACTTTTTGCACAATTATATAAGAGGACCCCCTTAAAATAAATTATTATGATTTTACTGCTTATGATAAATCTCTTCAATTAAACAAAATTACAGGTTCACGGCGAAAAATTAAACGTTCACCGAATTTCTTACACAATCATTCCATTGTTACATTACATGATTGGCACGTGGCGCCGTCCTGCTGGAACCAAATGTTGTCAAGACGGGCTTCAAGTTAGTGCAGTAACCAGTCTGTTAACATGGCACATTGCACCCATCCTCAGTTTTAAAGAAATACGGACTAATGATACCACCGGGCTATAATCCGCAGCCTATAATGGGTTTTTATGGCTGAACAGAATGAATTAGCCAGATACGACTTGAACTGATCGAACATGTCATCAAAAATTGGTTCACTCGAATAGACCACCTCAAGCGCTGGTAGGGTCAACATTTAAAAGAAATTGTTTTCAAACAATCAATGGCAATGAATATTATTTCGAGTGATGATAAAGATTTCGCGGTTCAATTCATTTTTTGTTTTTATTTTTTTGCTAGTTTAAAAACAAAACCTCATGATGAATCACCCTGTAGTTAGAATAATGCAAAACTGTCAAAGCTATCCCGTCGATTGGGTGGAAACATTATGTTTCCTAATGTATTGTCAAACTCTGCATGGATACAGGGATAGGGTTGTCAGTTGCCTTGATTAAGGTTATCTATTCATCGTATAGTGCATGGAACGAAATGTTCCACAGGGCCTTTCTCACAGCGTATGCAATATGCTCATCATCGCAGAAACATCGCGTGCTATTCCGTGATATTCATGAAGGGTTATGAGCCTGTCTACGCCAATTCGTATTATCGTCCCAACCATATGAAGCTACTGGTAAGAGCAGCATCTGCGCATGGATCCAAAGGGGTACTCGATTCGAGTTTTTGTTACGATCAATTGCAAATCATTTTGAATATTACACTTGTTATTACGAAGCCAAAATATTAAGGTTCAATTGAGAAAGCTTGGAAAAGTGGCCATGTTGGAAAACGCAAAAAGCAGTTTTTTCTCACACCGTTGGAAAAATCTTCATGAAAATGAATCAATGTATTCGAGGTATTTGTAGAGCACTATTGATTGATTTTCATGAAGATTTTTCCAAAGGTGTGGGAAAAAACTGCTTTTTCGCTTTTCAAGATGGCCGCTTTTCCACGCTTTCTCAGTTGAACCAAAATACTAATGTATATTTCATTGTTTATAGATCGTGTAATTAACGAAATACTACCATTGCTAGAAGGTCAAAATAGGCTCATTACTATATGCACCTACAGTTACTGGCCAACAAGCAGAAGAGCATATAGAGGAGAAATACTCACTAAATCACTTGAAGCAAAATATTTTGGCATCGCAAATGCCACCACGCTTTTGCGCAAAGATTCGATTGGTGGCTACTTGAAAACACGGTCAGAATAATAACATTTGTAATTACATCAATTAGCGCAAAGAAAACAAACATTGACTCAAAATAAACAGCAATTAATCAAGTTCTCAATATTGTTTTGGGACGCGTCAACATTTGGAATCCCACCGAGTTTACCGCAGAATTTGCCCTTTTCAGTGACGACAAATAAATTTGTGAATATGTGTTCCTATCTCAACTGGTTTCAGCTTGTGCCAAACAAATTGTACGCCGTTGGTGCCAGATCTTCAAGTGCTGTCGATCGTCGTAGTCGAGGTCAGTTTATTGTTACGTCGCAGATCACTGAAAGCAATGTTTCAAAAATGTAAAAATAAAACTATGCCCATTGACGATGCTCTAGTGCTAGTAAAGAAGAACTTTTTGTGCTGTACACCCGTAAATCAAATTGATTGGCACGTAGGTATCTGATAGTTATCTTGCCGACAATCCATTTATCTTTACTGTCTTACAGGGACTTTTGGATGACATCAGCTGGGAACATCAGGAAAAACTCCTCAATTTTACGGTCAACAATCCGCTAGTTATTCAATACCCAGTAAGAATAGGATACCAAATAGCATTTTTAAAACATATTATTCATCACCTCAACAAGATGAATGTAGAACAGCACGATCAAGTTTATGAGAAATATTGCTTCTTGCTGGATAGCCAATCTGGAAAGATGGACCAAGCTGGATTTAGCTTTAAGCATTACGAAATACCTGGTAACGACATGATCACATTAAAGGAATCGAGCGCATTCATATCGGATGGAACCACCGGACTGTGCAGCTGGCAAGCATCGAAAGCCATGTGCGAATTTATAATCAATAATTCAGAAGATTTCCGCGGCAAGAATATATTGGAACTAGGCTCGGGGGTAGGACTCACTGGAATCTTCATGGCCAAACATTGCGAGCCATCAATGTTAGTCCTTTCCGATTGCCACAGCTCTGTCATCAGTACCTTAAAACACAACGTTGAGCTAAATTTCCCCAAAGGTGCTAAGGTTGAATGTGACAACCCGCTGGTTAGCTGTTTGATCGATAATGGGGATTCCCTGGTGGTCGTAATGGATCTCGATTGGAGCTACATTAACGAATCCAATTTGCACCAACTGATAGAACCGGAAGTATTGGTTGGAGCCGATATTGTCTATGATCACTCTTTGTTTCAACCACTTTTAACGGCAATCAACTACGTATTTTCGCTTTCAAATAATAGGTGCAAATTCTTTCTCTCTTGCACCGAGCGAAATCAAGATACTCTCAGTGATTTCCTGGAATTGCTTGGTAAGACTAAACTTATTGATTGATTCAGCAGCATATTTATGATACTGTTATCATTTTAGTGATGGCAAAATATCGCATAAACGAAGAAACAATATGTCCTTCGAAGTACTTCCAGTGGGACTCTACAGGAGGCAAGATAAGAATTTTTTCAATCACGAGGGATTGGAGCTACGAGTGAATGGACATATTGTAATCGACATATACTGCCTATAATCGCAATTCAGTCCCATGTAGATAGGGAATCCCGTAGTACATGGGACTGACTTGCGATTATGGGCAGTACATACTATTGTTGAAGTTTTCTCACCTGATGATACCTTCCCGTTCCACTATGCTTTCCTATGTCAACTTTTGAAAGATTTAGATTTCTAATATCACAACGTAGCCAGTTTCTCCAACAGTGCTTTCAAATCAATGTGCAAATTTGTATTAGAATAATTGTTTTCTCAATAATAAAAGACATTTATTAGCTTTAGAGATGCGTATTATATCAGATAAGTTGGTGTAATGTAACGTGTATCGTGAGACAATTTCAGTTATGTACTTTTTTTCTTTCGTAAACTTAAAACCCTGTGTCCCGAATCATAAGCAAATGAATTGTAGGGCCCAACTCAACAAAGCTTGTTTCGAGTAATGTTGAGAAACGAGCGAGAACTAGACCAAACTTATAGGATAGTTTCTTATACTTTACTTCATAGAGCGGGTGAAGAGGCTATAACCTAAGCTCATTAGCCAGCACACAAGGTGTAAATAACTCTATCCCATCCAAGAAAGTTAGGAGCCAAGAAGTAACATTAAGCTTCTTAGACAAGTCACTCCGAACGATCTTTTTTTTTATCCCTTTATGGGCAGCTAGGGCCGAGGGTGGTGGCTAGCGGGTTTCATACATCCTTGACCTGACGGACAAAGCTATGGTGCCTTGAACATAGGCAACGCAGATCCAAGGCCATCATTGAAATGATAAGTTCTGCGTTTGAGATGTACTTCCCCCGGTTGCCAGACGAATACCTGTAATTATTACTTGTTGCTTTGTATGAATGAATCTAATGTTCAGTCCTGGGTGGTGTATGTGTGGAAGGTGTGGTTTTTAGCGTTCGAGTCCAGGAGTGCATATCTGTCTGGGTTAGCGTGGGCGTTTACTAATTGTGTAATAGTGTGATCCCCAAAGGCACGAGCATTTAAATGCTAGCGTGTCTCTAACTTTGCGTGCATAAATTCGATTTTAGATTCGTGTGGTCATTCGCATATTCACGTGTATTCTTGAACGATCGCGCACGGACCGTGAATCTGACAATTAATTTTTAGTGTATGGTAGCGGAACGTGTTGTCTGGTGAATATGCATCATTCATTGCATCATTCTTGGTTGGTCCAACTGAAGGCATGAGTCGAGAGTAGAGAATTCCGAACGTAGCTGGTCTATGATCGCGCGAGTGGTGGGTTAATGCTTGAGACCGAGGTTGTAAAGTTATAGGTGCTGAAAAGTTCACTTAAGTAAAGGGATGTTTTAATGTTGGCGAAATTGCGAGCGTAGGTGAGTGTGAATGATTGAAATTATAATGTAAATTCGCGTTTTTGACCAGGTTTGTGTTATCGCGGAAGTTAAGGGCGTTCGTGCGCTTTGGATGTGAGTGTATATGGGAGAATATGCTATTGATTGTGTTAGTGAGTATGAGTATGAACCAAACTTAAGATATATTAATAAAAGGAAAAATAACATGCCGAATATTTCTTTTTTTAGGTCACTAACCGTGCATTGCAGAATGCCCGAAAACTCTGAACTAGGCCTCGTCGAGTCCAGTCTGTCCGTCTCGTCCTGTCGTGTCTGGGGTTTCCAGGTTACATGCATTCACCAGATGAGACTAGCGTATGTCAGTTTACTTGTGCACTGGTTTCGTAGAATCGAGGCGATCATCGAAATGATAGATCCTACGAGTGAATGCACTTGGCCTAGTCACCTGTCAAGCATTTGTGTATTTGTGTATGTTGAGATATGTGTGGAGCCTGTAAATAATATTTTAATGCGAATAATAATTTATACGTTAAAATAAGAAATGTGTTATATACTACTTGCAGTTTGTTGATCGTTCCTCATTATCTGATTCCATCGAGTATGAGAATACATCTCCATTGTTCTAAAACCTGGCGACGTCTGATGACAGAGAAGAATCATTGTTGGCAGCAATGTTGCTCTTCTTGGATGTTTGAGCTCGAAAAGGTCATCTCAAGAATATAACGCATGAGACCGAAAATAAATAAAAATAAAATAAAGAGAAGAGTTAATATTGTTATTGAGTATTAAAAATATGCCGATTTTTTTTTCGAGAATTGTCCTACTGGAGCTGTAGAGCTAATTGATTCAATCAAGGCATGGACCTAGACTTCTGGAATCGAGGACAGAGACTCCCGGACGTGAACGATTCTTGAATGCGCGAGTGCGGGGGACTGTAGGTTCACGCTTGAGACCGCGTCCGAGTGATTACAAGTGCTGAGACGTTCATACTATCACCGGGATGTTATAATGTCTGGAAGAGCGCGAGTATAGGTTGCGTGGATGGCCGCGAAGGGCTCAAGCATTTTTATATTTGTCTGTCACGTGTATGTGACTTATGTAGTTTAGTGGATATGAGCACTATATCTTCGATTGATCCACCTGAAGGCATTGGACCTATGCCACTAGGGGAATAGAGAATTGAGGATTTCGGTCGAAACCGATTCATGATCACGCAAACACGGGCATTTGGAGGTTCACTCTCGAGATCGGGATTGTTAATTTATAAGTGCTAAACCATTCATTCAGTCACCGGGGTGTTATACTTTTTACGAGATCGGGGGTGTGGTCGTGCGTGGATGATCGCGAAGGACTCGAGAGTTTGTATGTGGACGTTTTTGTCGCGTGTGCCAGTATGTATGCAACTTCGCGTGGACACATTATTTCTATAAGCGTGTGGCCATTTGCATGTTCGCGTATTCTTCAATGATCTCCCGTGGATGTCTTGTCTAGTTTCTACCTCTATTGATCCAACTAAAGGCATGAATTTGGGCTGCTAGGATCAAGGGCGGAGACCTCCGGACGTGACCGATTCATGATTGCGCGAGCTTAGGTTCTTAGGTTCCAACGTTCACCTAGTCAATCGGGGAGTTTGAATATTGGCGAGATCGCGGGCGTTCGCACTTGTGAACAGGTTTGTGTTATTGCGTAGGCTACGTTTGTACGTTTGGAATGAGAGACTGTTAGTGTACATGAGCGAATAAGCAATTTGTGTTAATGAATGTTAGCATGGATCTAATTGAAAATATAGCAACAAAAGAAGGACGCCTGCAGAGAGAATTGGGCCCAAAACCCACATTGTATATTATTTGACCATGGCAGTGGATAATAAAGGTCGCCAAGTTAAGTACTAAAATTGATCACAATGTAGCTTAACTAAAAAATATGATCGTATCTCAAGTTTCTGTGATATAATCACTGTAATACTGCTTTAGTGGAAAAGCCCCCGGACCACATCAAAGTACAGTATCATGCCGAGGGAAGTCACTCCGAACGATCTTTTTCCTTATAGTTTCCTTATAGTACATTTTTGGTGTAGAACCGGTCTGATCGGCATTTCGCCCTAGGCCAAAAATGCGTGCCCCCCTCAACCCAAATTTTAACTAGGACGAATTAGCGCATGGGCGCCATTTAAACTCCTTTTTTAATAATTTTGTAATGCATTCTTACCTTTGCGTTTCCATAATTTACCTTGAGGCTGATATTTACCGCTTATTGCTATTTCATATTCCTTTGCCATTGCAAATCTCCTCTTTAGATTTCAGATTTTAATTTTTTTTCCTCTTTGTTAGTCCTTTTTCTGTTCTGTTAATAAGCTTCTTCTGTGTCCACGATTTTATGAATTATTCCGCTCGTACATGAAAGAGAGATTAATAGTAGATACGAAGATTTCTTGAATGAATATTTCTTTTATGGGACTGTAAATGTGAACTCTTCTAGAATGTTTAAGTTGATTTGTACCAAGTTGTTAATATGACATCTGGTTGATAGTATGAATTCATATTTTTTTTGAGGTCGCTAGCCGTGCATTGAAGAATGCCTAAAACTCTGAACTAGCCCCCGTCGAGTCCAGTCCGTCATCTGTCCGTCTCGTCCTGTCGTGTCTGGGGCTTCCAGGTTACGTGCATTCACCAGACGAGACTAGCTTATGTCAGCCTAATTGTGCACTGGTTTCGTACAATCGAGGCGATCATCGAAATGATAGATCCTACGAGTGAATGCACTTGGCCCAGTCACCTGTCGAGCATTTGTATATTTGCGTGTGTGAATGTTTACGTGTGTATGGGAAGTGTTGCATGTTGAGATATGTGTGTTACCTGTAAATAATATTTTAATACAAATATGCATGATGTTAAAATAAGACATGTGTAATATGCTACTTACAGTTTGTTGTTCGTTCCTACTTATCTGATTCAATTGAGTATAAAAGTACATCTCAATTTTTCTAAAACCTGGCGATGTCTGATGGCAGCGAATAGTCATTGTTGACAGCAATGTTGCCCTTTTATGTTAAAATATCTCGGAGAAGTCATCAGAGGAATATGACGCATGAGATCGAAAATAAATAAAATAAAATAAAGACTGGAGTTAGTACTGTTATTGAATATTAATTGAACCACACACATGTACCATGCAATAAAACTACTTGGAATCGTCCAAATCCCAGAAAATGATATATATTTACCATTAACGACAATTAACTCCGTTAGAAGTTTCTCATGCTATGCTGGACGGGAATGGATGATTGACGTGCATCGGTAAATCAATCGTACCTTCATTTATCCAATCCGAATGAATCGAATCGAATGCACGAATTGAACACCAGTAAAAAGTGACCAACGAATCCCAAGAAGGATCACCCACTGTTCCATCATATAAGCCAGTTCTGCATCCATTCCCCGGTCCACATGTCACAAATACTCAGACGCCCACATACACAGATAGCACACAATTGTACACTAGTACCAAAAACTACAATTATTACAACACAACACAACTAATAGGGTTCTACTGTTATTTTTTTTAATGCGCCTGTGCACGTTGCCGAGGTCGACCGATAAATCGACACACAATGACTTCCACTGCGAGCCGTGCACACAGAGACTGCCGTTAAGCTGTTGAACAATGTCTGCAAACACAGCCCACAGAAAAAGTCAATCCACGGCGACCCGCCGATCGGCCACGCCAGTGTGCACAGGCTCTTAGTTGACTGTTAGTTTGGGCTGGTGCAGAGTATGAAAAAATCCTAAAGCAGGTGTCTGCTCAAATATGCTTGAAGATGTTTGCAATACCGTCAAACCCGTCAACCTAGGAGAGCCCCATAAAAACCCAAATTTTTGTGTCAATTGAAGCACCCCTCAGGTCATGGGAGCACTCCCCCCCCCCGTTTTGGCAAATTGCCAAAGCCCTTGATTTTCTTTTGATCATATCTCCGGTTCTATTTACTCTAGAATCAAACCGCAAGATGGCTTTTGAGGAAAATTGTTCAATGAACCTAGAAAAAATATTAATTTTTGGCGGCAGTGCTGCTAACTATGCGATTTTTTTAGTTAAATATTAAAACGTTATTTTTCGCTCAATACATATATTTTAATTTTGAAAATTCTAATGGCATCGTGTTCCTCAGACATTTTTACATAAAAAACACTTATAATCTCAATATAATTTGAGCGGATCCTGAGATACACCGTTTTGAATAAAAAACCGCAATTTCCCATATAAAATCGCAAGCGCACAACACTAAAAAACCAACTTGAGTATTCTGAGTTCAAACATAATTTTTCGTAAAGTAGACGAGAAATGATGAAAAGCTACAGTTTTGGCTTGCTTCTACCAGATCATGGTCGATTTTTATGACCGTTTGAAGATTTTCTCAATTTTGGCCAATAAAAATGGATTTTTATATGAGAAAATGCGAGTTTTTCCCTTCAAAACGATATATCTCAGGATGCGCTCATATTATATTGAGATGATGTGTTTTTTATGTAAAAATGTCTGAGGAATGCGATTGCATTAGAATTTTCAAAATTAAAATATATGTATTGAGAGAAAAATTAACTTTTAATATTTCACTTAAAAATCGCATAGTTGGTAGAACTGCACCAAAAATTAATATTTTTTCTAGATTCCTTGAATAATTTTCTTCAAAAGCCATCTTGCGGTTTGATTCTAGAGTAAATATAACCGGAGATGTGATCAAAAGAAAATCAAGGGCTTTGGCAATTTGCCAAAACGGGGTGGTGCTTCCATGACCCGAGGGGTGCTTCAATTGACACAAAAAATTGGGTTTTTATATATGAGCCCTAGATGAACAAATCCGTGGAGGTCGATTTCAAGTTTGCATCTTTTTTGATCACTTCGCGTGGAATGTACATGTACATTTTTTCTTTCGTAACCGGTGTCCCGAATCATAAGCAAATGAATTATAGAGGCTTGGTGCAAGAACGACCCAACTCCTAAAAGATGGTTTCGAGTAGTTTTGAGAAACGAGCGAGAACTATACCAAACGTATAAGATATTTTCTTTTTCTCAATTTCAGAGAGCGAGTGAAGGGGCTATAACCCAGGCTCATTAGCCAACACACAAGGTGTAAATGACTCTGTTCCATCCCTGAAAGTTGGGAGCAAAGAAGTAACATTAAGCTTGTTAGTAAAGTCACTCCGAGCGATCCCTTTCAACTGAAACGGTCGGTACGGTTGTCCTTGTTTCTTTCTTCTTCATGGCCCACTGAACGAGCAGCCGCTGGTGCCCTAAGACGATTTCACTAGATTTTCAGAGCAGCGTGCACTCAGTACACTAGCGGAAGGTTAAATTCACTGCCCTTAATCGCAAGTCAGTCCCATGTTCTATGGGATACCCTATCTACATGGGACTAACTTGCAGTTATAGGCAGTTCATCATTAGATGAATATTTGATTGCCGTATAATCTTGAATCACACGGTGAGCCTGGCGGTTTTAATAAATGAGTCTTGATCTAGCCATGTCTAAAATGGATTTCGGATATTCAATTCCGGTTCGATTTGTTGCATCAATATATTCTGCCACAAGAATAAATTTTCTAACACTAAACGTACAAAAAACCGACGAGAAACACACATAATTTCGAAATTAAGCCAGATGCGACAGATCATCTAGCTCTAATGTCGGAGGAGGCTGCGAGCTGCTGCTGCCTGTTCCACCGCCGCTCACAAACAACGGTTTGGTAATCACATTTGCTGCAGGTCCCTGCTGCAACACCACTTTCTGAGTATTCGGTTCCAATTTTATGAATCCCGGTTGCACGGAACTTCCACTGGAGCGTTGACTCTGTTGTATGATACCTACAAAATCATCTTTCGATTGGTTTTGGTTTGGGAGAGAAAAGAAATAGCTGCATTTGAATCGTTGCTTTCTTTTGGGTAGACAAGGCAGAATGAATACTACTTCGGAGGTTACTTGCATGCTTCGGAGTTAGTGCATTTTCCATTCAGTAACTACACGGTGGTTAGGAGTTGCGTGTTAGATCAATACTTATTTTGTCTAGTTCTACTTGGGATGTAATTTGCTACACGACAAATGTTATCTATAGGGCAGGACTAAACGCTATTAAAGAAGACATTTTCGAGAATATCATGTTGCGGTTGAATCAGTATTGTCCGTGAACATATTAAAAATAATACGGCTGTTCATATACCACGTGGACAATTTCATTACCCTAACCTGCCTTCCCAAGATGCCTACTAAAGTGACAAGAAAAAAAGATCCCCATCCGCCCACCCCTGAGTCGATTCCTAATCCCACCAAGAGTATATGGAGCAAATCGGACAAGTATAGCTACCGGATCAACGTGCTTGAGGTTTGTTTAGGGTTTTTTCGACAATTTACATGAAGAAAACCCGCTAGCTCGCATTTTCACCGCTAGGTGGCACTGTATGCATCGTATTATCACCGCAAGTGAAAATAAGGAAGATAATTTAATTGCCTACAACTTTGTCGAAGACTGCTAGTCAATTCGGCTTTATTGAATTAAGATATTAAACTGTTAGTGAAGTGATGTCTTAGTCAGTTTTTCAGGGGACCTAGCAGCGCATGGTTGTATATGATTGCTTGATTCCCACGAACTAAACATTTTTGTGATATAACCCGATCAGAAACACATAACAAGAATATTTCAAAACTATATCTCTCGTTGTTACTTGTTATAATTTCCTGTTATTTTAACTACTAACGAGACCAAATTTATAACACAATTGGTTACGAAAATTGCATTCTGTTACAATCTTGTTATTTCATTCTGATCAGGAATGGTTAGGTTTAGCTCAAAGCATGTTCAGAAGAATGGAGAATGGTACGGAGGTAACACACCATCCTGGATGTTAGGCAACACACTAACCGGACAAGACCCTCACCAGGAGACGGAAGACCTGGCGGGCCCAAAAAGCAGACGCTCGAGGACGCTGTTGTTGCTGTTAGAAAGGACGGTGAGAAAGCTCGAGAACCGTAAGGAGAAACACGGTTAACAGCAACAAAATGAGTTTGCTACTCAAGGGGAGCAGAAGAGGACAGGTTCGTCAGATGGCGCCAAAAGGAGAAGCCGTGCTCGTCAAAGCCAATGACGCGACGACGCATGCAGCGCTGTCCAAGAAGGTCAGAGAGGACCCAGAGCTGAAGGATTTGGGGGGAAACGTGGTAAGATTCAGGCGTACCCAACAAGGCGAGATGCTCCTCGAATTGAAGAAGAATCCCATGACTAGCAGCTCGACCTTGCAGGAGACTCTTACCAAATCAATGGGTGAAAAGTAAAGTAAAAGCCTTAAACCCGGAGATGGTGATTGTGTGCAAGGACCTTGATGAAATCACGACGGAAGAGCCAAGATGAGAGGTGTACTGAAGCAGAAGTGTAACCAGCGCGAGATGCACATGACGATCCGGATAAAGGATGGATACGGATGAACTCAGCGTTGATATGCTTACCGGTAACCGATGCAGACAAGGCACTGGAAGTAGGCAGTTACAATTGGATGGTCGAGATGCCCATTGAGAGCCGCCCCACGAGTGAATAAACACGCGGAAAAATGCTTGAAGTGTTTGGGATTTGGACATTTGGCAGCGGCTTGCGAAGGCTCGCTCAGATCCGGAATGTGCTGGAAATGCGGAGAGACGAGCCATCTTGCGAGAGACTGCAAGCAGAGGCCGAAGTGCTTGCTTTGCACTCCATCGGACGGAAACGGCCATCGGACGGGTGGCTTTAAATGCCCTACCTACAAGAAGGCGACTGCAGGGTAACGGTAATGGAGATAACCAGATAAACCTGAATCACTATGACACAGCACAACAACTGTCGTGGCAGTTAATGACAGAAACTATGTGCGATGTCGCTAGGATCGCAGAGTTGTATCAAGTCCCCCTGATAACGCTAACTGGGAGGCTGATAGATCGGAAACAAGTGGTACAAGCTATGGGCAGATTTCCCATTCAAGAAGTGGTAGAACGCTCATAGGAGGGCTTAGTGATAGCCACAATCAACGGCGTCTTATCTAACTGTCTTGTCTAGCTGTTACGCTCCACCAAGGTGGAAAGTAGAGCAGTTTAGCTTAATACTGGAGCAGTTAACAGAACAGCTGATCGGTCGGAATCCGGTAGTCATTGGTGGCGATTTCAACGCCTGGGCAGTAGAGTAACCAACACAAGAGGGTGTATCCTGCAGGAAACTCTAGCGAAGTTAGACGTACGATTGTGCAATGAAGGTTCAGTTAGCACATTTCGGAGAGACGGGAGGGAGTCTATCATCGACGTTACATTCTGTGGTCCTTAATTGACGGCGAACATGGATTTGAGAGTAGGCGAAACGTATACAAAGTGACCACCTGGCGATTCGCTACCGTATCGGTCAACGGAAGCCTGCTGCAGTACGAATGAAAGAAGAATGACCGGTGAGCGAAAGTGGAAGACTAAAGCCTTCAACAAAGACCTCTTCGTTGAGGAACTTCGGCCGTACGGCGAGACTGAGAACGTGGATGCGGATGACCTAACAAAAAGGATTGTAGCGGTTTGTGACGCCACAATGCCGCAAAAACTGGAACCACAAAATAAACGGCGTCCAGCTTACTGGTGGAACGAGGCGCTTAGTACGCTACGCGTTACGGGAAGATAAGGCCGCTTTAAAACGGGAGATCAGACTTAGCAAGTCAGATTGCCACAAGGAGCTGTACCCGTCAATCCCTGGGGCGACGCGTACCGAGTCGTGATGGCGAAAACGAAGGGCTCGACGACGCCAGCCGGAATGTGCCCGAGCAAGCTGAAAATTATCGTCGAGGGTCTTTTCCCGAAGCACGATCCAACGATCTGGCCACCAACACCGTACGGCCAAGAAGAAGGAGCAAACACGGACGATCAGCAAATGACTAACGACGAGCTCGCGGAGGTATCGAAGCGCCTGAAGTCAAAGAAAGCCCCCGGTCCGGATGGAATACCAAATGTGGTGCTGAAAGCTGCGATCTTGGCATATCCGGACATGTTCAGGATGGTGGTGCGGCTTCGTACAGGCCTATATTTCTGCTGGATACACTCGGAAAACTCCTGGATCATCCTTAACAGGTTGACGAAATTCACGGAAGGTGAACACGGACTTCCCAAGATGCAGTTCGGATTCTGCAAAGGAGCATCGACAGTGGATGCTACTCGGACAGCACTCGAGAGTGCTGAGAAGGCATCTAAACAGAAACCAAAAAAGAAATCGATACTGCGCTTTGGTCACGATAGGTGTGAAGAATGCCGCAGCGCTACACAGAATGAGGGTTCTCGACTATCTATCACAGATCCTGAGGAGCTACTTCCAGAACTGAGTGCTGATGTACGAGACGAGCGAATAACAGAAGTCAATGCGAGTCACAGGGGGTGTTCCTCAGGGCTCCATTATCGGTCCAACTCTTTGGAACGGGATGTAAGACGGGGTCTTAGCACTGCAGTTACCCAGGAAATTGAATATCGTGGGTTTTGCGAACGACGTGTCACTAACGGTGATGGGTGAGACACTTGAAGAAGTGGAGGTGTCCACGACGAAGACAATAGACGCGATCGAGAGCTGGATGAACGTGGTCAAGTTGTAAATAGCTCACCACAAAACGGAGTTGTTGTTGGTCAGCAACTGCAATCGCCGAAAAAAGCTACGTCATTTGTGTACGGCCCCTTATTATGATGTTATCGTTTTCCCGCAGGAGAAATCCGGACCCACAATTTCCTTCTTCTCGTCGCAGATTTGTTGCGATAGAGAAACGCGAGGTGGTTTTATCGTACAGAGAGAACATTTTCCTTGGATTTTCTTTCACACGACTTCCTCTGATTTTGTGATGACAGTTTTACCACCGGTGTTTCCAATTTCACAAATGTATACGCACTTGAAAAAAAAAAAATGGAAGGTATTCAAGCGCCAATCATGGTACAAATTTTCTTATAAAGGGCAAAAATGTAATGAAAGTCCACGTGGACATTTCCCATACCCCCTCCCCTTGCACAAGCGAGAACTTTATCGCAACCACTACCCCCCACTACATTGTCCACGTGGTATATGAATGGCTTCAAATATGTACTGTTTCCACGTCATTGTATTAGAAAACGACCGCTTAACCCTTTTGGAGGATGTGTATTGCACGGAGGGCACCACATTCTAGTATTCAGGCGAGCATTCGTTTAACTCGTTGAAAAATTAAACATGGGCGCTTCAAGCGGTCGTTTAAATGCAGCAAAGTCCAACATTTTCAATCCCTAACATGATTCATGGAAACAAATGCAATTTTGTTTTGTTTGGTTCAATAAACTGAGCAAAGAGGAAAACTTTACAAGTGCATCATTTTTATGATAGTGCACTATGCTGCCGTTACACGCACAATTGTCCTATCTCAATACAAACACCGATGGGACAATTATACGTAGGACGGCAGTACGCTACCTGCCCAAACCGATTCAATGGTGGATTAGTGTGCATATTATCGCTGACAAGATGCTTCAGACGGCTACTTACCCTGGGACGGAGAAGGAGTTTGCTGACGTTGAGTTACTATAACGTACTTCTGCTGCTGTCCACTGGATGATTGTCCGCCTGTGGAAGATTGTCTCTGTAAACCGGAACCAGTAGATGGTTTACTTCCACCTCCAGAAATAAGTGGGGTCTGAGGTCTAGCCGGTGTGCTTGATGTGGTGGTTACTATCGATACATTTGCAGCAGAACTGCTTGCACTTGTACAGGCAGGGGTAGGTGGAGGAGCAGTTCTTGCTTTAATGACACCTTGATGCAGTGTCGGACCAAGGAATCCATAGTCCTTCCTACAAACCAATGAAATGTAAAAAACGAAAAAGGGTTTTTGCTACGAAAACAAAACTAACTTGTATTCTTCCACCACATCAGGTGGATTGCGAAGTGTTTTCAGGATAGGAGAGCACACTTTTTGCAGCATAGCTCGGATATGACCAGCAGCAATCTTGTCAGTTGCGCTTATATTACTTCCTTGTAGATGGACTTCTACTCTCTCGGAGATGAACTTCAATCGCGGAATAATGAAAACTTTTATCACTTCCGTTCCAAGCTCTGACAATCCCTCCAATGCGCCATACAAGGAGGATAAAGGCGTCTTGTCGTTCTGTAAGGCAGCACTGAAGAGTCTGGTAACACGTGTCTGCAGGTTGTTCGTCGAAGTGTTAAAATTCTTACAAATCTGTGCCATCAGCCGGGCAGCAAAATCCCGCAGAGCCCAATGATTATCCAGCTCGGGACGCATGCAAAGCTGCCTAGAAACGATACACGTTGATACAGACGGAATCATTTCATGAAGCTAGAAAAAATAACAAATTCAATATCAGCTAGGATGGTACTACACCAACTTACATATTTCTCCAAATACAACGCCGGATTGTCCAACAACGCTCGCACCATTCTCATGAGATATATCAGTAAAGCAAGATTATTCTGAACTACATTAACTTTTACGCCCTCGGCAATAAAAGTACACATCCTCGGCAACATCTCATGCAGCCCTGGATCACATGCCAATGATGTAAGTGCCTCCGCTCTTCTAGCCTCATCCGAACCGACACAAGCTTCGGTGATCTCCTTGTAGTACAGCTGCTGCTCTACTGATAGCTCGTGAGTAGCCAGTTGCTTCACATGGACCGTCTCAACATTCTTCAGCTTCTGCGCCTTCCAAATAGCCGGTTTGCCCGTGGTATCCTTAATGTGTGCCTTGTCGAGCTTGTGAACCGGATTAACCGAATCCAATGCTTGAACATCCTTTGAAAGCGGGGGTGGGTTTTCTGGAATTGTAGGTTGAACCCCATCCACACAAAGCCAATGCGCCCTCAGCGTTATGTCCAGAGGAATTTTCGGTGGTGCCGTTTGTATAACGTCCGCCAAATCAATTTCTTTCTCCTCGATAAAATGCAACTCACGTCCTCCTCCGGAAGCAAAACGAAATGGAATGAAATCTGGCGAAACGAAGCCATATTGTGGCTCAATGTTGCGCACTTTCAGCGAGTGATCTATATCGGCAATAGACATCTTCATGCGCTTTGAATGGTGCATAAACTTCGCAGCATCTTGGACGATTTGTTTGAGCTTGAAAGAAACATCATCCGCCAGTTCTTTCGCAGCATCATCGGGTAGGCTGCCCACGCCAATACTTTCTGCGATCACCTTGATCGATTCTAGTGACAGCGTTGTGCCGTACATGGTTTTATCGGTTTCACTCATACTGGAAGGGGCTAAATCATTGAAACTTCACTAGCTAAACAGTAAAATAAATTATTTAAGTGAGATTTCGCCACAATAACGCTGCTTCGTTTATCAAATTAGACCTTTGTTATGTTTAGATAGAAAACGTCACAAATTTACACTGCTATGCCAAAGGTCTGAAAACAAGAGTATATTTTATATTCTCTTTTCTCTCAAAAAGGAGATTACAACCAGAGATGCCAGATGTGAAAACATGTCTTCATTTTACTCGAAAATCTGTTTGGTTTCTGGCAGAATTTTAGCTCAAATTCAACGAACGATTGCGAGTCCTCTTAGTCGTACCAAAGAGAATAGTGAAAGAGACGAAGAGTGAAAATCAGTCAAAACGGCAACACTCCCATTATGATGATTTCAACACTAGAATTTTGGCAACCCCTTCTACAGGCAGCACTTTAAATGACTCCTATTATATTTTGAAAACAAACCGTATGTCGATCGATGGATTTGTTTATCAAACGATGTGCATTTCGAAACAAAGAGATGAAATAATTCTAAAGCTTATTTTTACTCATACATATACTCTAGAATGCACCTTACAATCACGATTGAGCTAAATTCTGACGAAAATTCAAATTTCTTTTTTGATAGAAGTACAATACTTATCTCCTCCAACTCAGGCATGAGTAATGTTTATTTACATTGCACGATTGGTCCGCTCAATAAGGTATTTTTGGCTTCACACTATTCGTCTCTTTCCCTATTCTCTTTGAGTCGTACGAGACGAGATAAGCAAAAATAGTGTAGAAGGGCTAATTTTAAGTTGTATTGCCCCTCGACTACCTGTGAACTTTTGCACTCAACCAAAATATCACTTACATTTCATATGCAAAAATATGTAAATATTTTCCATATTACTTTTCACATGAATGTTATTATTTTCACACATAATCTGTTCTCTCTTCCGCACTATAAAAACTAGTATTGATTACAGATATATCTTACGTGAGGTTCAGTTACTTGCTATCGGAATGTCACATATTTTCTATTTGAAACTTATATACCTTTTATATGATATTCAGATGATTGTTAACTGAACGTATAATAGCAATCATGTTACGTGAAGTGGGTTTATCTGATATTCATGTGATTGTTAGTTGCTTGTATAATAGTATTCAAATGCTTTGCTAGGTAATGTAGCTTGGTTGAATAAATGTGCGGATAATCCTACACTGAGCCAAAAAATTACATTCGTTTCATGTGAAAAAACACCTAAGTTTTAAAAACGATTATGCACATCAGATTCATATGCATCAAATAAAACTTATACAATCACCGATGAATTTCAAATACAAAATTAATAACTTTCAAGCATGGCCCACATACATGTTATGTGTTCACATACTTCTAGGTTTATGTGTAAAACACATTATTATTACGGGAACATATAATGTGAAAAAATCAGATACATTCAACATGGCGTCAAGGAACAGCACGGCGGCGAATACATTGCTCCTGAACTTGTGATTTTTCTAATTAAATGTGAAGACGTTAGAAATACATATATATCCGCTATCTCTGCTCCAGGTTGAAGATTCCAAGATGGTATAGAATGCATTACAAATCAATGATCAACACAGACCAGTAAGTCCAGCCGGAAAATGTGCCAAAGTTATGGCTGGCTCTAGTTAGTACCTGGTTCCAGTGATTGTTTTGTTACTGGAATCGGTTATTAACTAGAGCCAGTCAGAATAGCGGCTCAATTCCCAACTGGACTTTACTACACTCAACCAAAATATCACTTACATTTCATATGCAAAAATATGTAAATATTTTCCATAATACTTTTCACATGAATGTTATTATTTTCACACATAATCTGTTCTCTCTTCCGCACTATAAAAACTAGTATTGATTACAGATATATCTTACGTGAGGTTCAGTTACTTGCTATCGGAATGTCACATATTTTCTATTTGAAACTTATATACCTTTTATATGATATTCAGATGATTGTTAACTGAACGTATAATAGCAATCATGTTACGTGAAGTGGGTTTATCTGATATTCATGTGATTGTTAGTTGCTTAGTTTTTTAAACTTAGGTGTTTTTAAAACTTAGGTGTTTTTTCACATGAAACGTATGTGATTTTTTGGCTCAGTGTGTGTGTCTTATCCAATGAGGTATATATAGGTGTGGCAGAACACACGGTTTACTAGTGTTGGCAACCAAAAATATGTAAACAATCCAGAAGCACAACGGGTCGACGTCATAGCGGTCACACGATTCAACAGGAGCGGAACGACCGCTATGACGAAAGCAAGTCGATTTATACTGTGATCACTCACACCACTCATGTATGATTCATCTTACGAATACCAAAGAGCCATCTTCGCCAGACCTGTATATACGACATTGAGTCTTATCCCCCAGTTTTATTTTAACTAGGTTTTAGTAGTTTTTAGACGTAGAGTGCACGCTCTCGCCAGCACACTTCCTGTATAGCCATCGCAGAAACCCCATATTGAAATAAATCTTATAATAGCAAAAATCGAATGTCAAATGCAGCCAGGGAGTGCTGTCAAATGCAGCCAGTCCACTTAAACTATGTGAGGCAAAAAGAGAGGCTATGTGAGACGAACGATAGAATGAACAGAAAAAAAGGAAAAAGAAAACATCTATCGGCAAGTCTCAGCCCAGCTCGTACTTAACCGTCGCGACTAGGCGGTTTTAAACTCCCAAAGGGACCATCCATAAATGACGTAGCATTGTATGGGGGAAGGGGAGTTTTTTATTTTGTGATGATGTGTGACAACAGGGGGGTAGGGGGTCTTCTCATGCTAGGTAGCTTTTTTAAAGGGGAATAACTATCATCGTTTTTTTATTTTTTAAAGATTTTGCGGGGACAAGGGGGGGGGGTAGAGTTACCGTCAAGCTACGTAATGACCAGGGGGGGGGGGGGTATTTAGAAGTTTGTGACGAAATCTAGGGGCAGATCACGTGTGATGCATTTTTAAAAATCAGCGAAATTAAATGCATTTATTTCCATCAAAATATAAATTCATAATGTATTTTGCGTTGCGTGTAATGTTTTTGCGTTGCGTGCAATGTTGTTTGAATTGCGTGTAAGACGTCAAAACCCTACAGAAAAACTAGCCCTACATTTAACAAAACGTCGAACAAAGTGGATCAGCGTAGGACGTTTGTTAAACAAACTTTTTTGCGAGGCAGTGCAAAGCTGATGCAAAAATGGAAGTTAAATGCACTTTTTTTTTCAATTTGATGCAAATTTGTTATACATTCTTAGAGTGATCTGCCCCTAGGGTCAAAATTAAATTTGGGTGGCGGAAACAGAAAAAAAGTATTTTATGAAAAATACATTTTTATTGATTTCTTAGTAAATGGTACGTTTTTAAGATATCTGTATTGATGGTAAGATGTAAGCCGTTGTTGCGCATGAGTATATTAACCAATCTTTGCAGTCTTTATATGTCTTATTCGCAAAATTTAAAAACTATGTCCTTACGTGGACTAAAATACCTTTTTACCCTAATTGCAAATACACGTAATTTTGCACCCATTTTAATAAATTTCGCATCATTTTGTTATCGTGATGGTACCAGTCTATACACTCTTCAACCCGTAACTCCACAACCGGAAGCCTAATCAATAAAAAAAAAATCGATAGCGACTGATGGGAAGGTTGTATCTTTCATTTGAGGCTAAGTTTGCATAAATCGGTCCAGTCATCTTTGAGAAACAGAGGTACATTTTGCCACATACACATACAAAGATACACACAAACGTTTTCCGATCACGACGAACTGAGTCGAAGGTTCTAAGACACTCGGCCCTCCGGGCCGGAATTACATTGCCAATGTTCACAGTGATTCCATAACCTTTCTACATGAGAAAGTCAAAAAGGGAGGTGATTGTGTATCTTAACAGTTAAAAAATCGATTTTTGTTATGCATTTTTTTCCCTGAAACACTGAAATCTCGACAAACATATGATTACGGCCTAAAAGCCAACTGTCACAATCCACTTTGAATGGAAATTTCGGACAAACCGTTACACGCCAATCACAGATGTTGGTAGTAAACGAAAGAGAAAAGTTTTCTCTTTCATAAACTGTTGTGAACTGTGTTCGACTAGTAACGGTTTGTCTGGAATTTCCATTCAAAGTGGATTTTGACAGTTGGCTTTTAGACCGTAATCATATGTTTGTCGAGAAATGTACTATATCATTTTTTCGCTTGGTATAAAGTTTATTTTATACATGGAGTTTTATTGTAAATCTACTGCGAGAACTCTGCGTCAAACAATGTTGAAATAGTAATAACCATAATATCTACTGTTCTACGATTGTTTGTAGGATAAATTTGTCGCCTTTTATTTTTTGACAAATGATTTTTAACCCTTTCATGCCCAACTTTTTTTTAGTGCACACTAAACTATTTTTCCTTGAAAACGGTGGGGTCAAGAAACACAAAAGGCCATTTTTCATAAAGATAGGTGCTTCCCTCGCAGTGCTAGAAGCTGCTCAATTTTTACCTTCCAATGCTCAATACAATTTTCCTAGAATATTTGCAATAGTCCACTTGCATGGATAAGTTTTATCAGTTTTCAATAATATAGACTTTTCTACGGCTCATGTACGTACACGTCACATGACACAAACACTACATCACTAGCTGGTGGAAAATAATAAACAAAGACGGCAAAATCAAATGGGATTGTTTTCAACCAGGAAGCTGCAGAAGTGTTCGTGAGACCGGACGACAAGAACTCAATTGCAACATATCGAAGATAAATATATGAAAAAATCATTTATCGTCGTCAACGTAAACTGTCCCTGGCAGCACTGCTCCATTGGAATCCAATCATACTATCTGCTATTACTTCAGCTCTAGAGCTGATCCTTGTAAGTGTTAGTACTCAAATGAAAACCAATAGTCATATTTATTAGCCTTACTTGTTTTTGTGAGCAAACCTTGCTCAATCAAAAGTTATAGCTGTTTAAAAACGTTGTTGTCCACAAACTACATGGGCATGAATAGGTTAAAACCTAAAAACGCAGGCTGATTTTTCGGAAAGCCATCTGGCATCCCTGTAATGGATTGGATAAAGGACAGAAAAAGGAAAGAAAATGAGAAAAGCGAGGAAAAAAGCCGGCGCGCCGTCGCAAAACAAAACACTCTTCAGTTTCTTCCAGCTGGTAACAGCTAACCGTAGGCTGTTGCCGTAAGTTTGCGTGGGTATGAGCGAGATACAGCACCCAGTTGCGCAAACGCAAAAATGAGATGGAATCAGTAATGTTTTTGTGTGGTGCAAATTTGTAAAAATACCGTGCTTTTGCTTCGTTTATCGCAGCCGCTGGCTCTCGACCAAAATCGACCGATCCCCTTCTGCCCATTCGTTGTTCGACCGTGGTCATCATTCGGCATAGCTGTTCTCGAAAAAATCGCGTGCGATTCGCGTTTTTTTTAGTTCTGTCCTCTGTAGTGCGTGCGTTTTCGCGTGTGGGAAGGCAAGCGATTCTCACCTAGTTTTTGTCTAGGGACGATCCATTAGGAAAATCGAACGAGAGTTTTCCGATCGTCACGAGAGTCCTTGTTAAAGTGTGAATCAAGTTGTTTCCGTGCAGGGAAAATCTGTGTGTTAGCTGATCGAGAAGAGGCGAGACGAGGTGTGAGTCGTAACACGGAATCAAATTTTCCTCATCGTGAAAATTAATCAGCAGTGGTGCAATAATCGTATCGTAGTTGCTTCTGTAAAACACATTCAAAAGCTTTACATCAATTGCTTTTTGTACGAACGTGGAAAAGGAAGGACCTTAAATTTGACTGAAAAAATATCCAGTTAAAAGGGACAAACTTTTCAGGAGCCGTTAAGAACAACATCTACTTAGAATTCAAGTAAGTTTAGATAGTTTTAGAGCGTTTTTTCAACCTGGTTCTTATAAAATATAGTGAAAACGTGCTTCAAATTGATTTCCCATATAATGGTAAGAAAAGTGCAGCTAGTGCGGCTTGCTCGTCTCCAACTCCAACAACAAGCGTTCGTATGTGTTTGAGCACACATCCTCACCTCAAGCAACTTCCGAGCAGCAGTGCGCCCGAATTTGTTGTGTTGCGTATTTTTGTTCAACAAAGCGACTATTTTTGTTGACAGCGTATGATAATTAATTAAAAACTAAACTTAATGTAGTGTTGCATGTTGCATCAATTTTTAATCGCTTTTGTCGTTTTAACATAAAAACAATAATAAACACAATCGAGAATATGAAAATGTTTCTACATTAAACAGAAAACTATTCAGCGAGAGCAAATTGAGGAACTCTTTCAGATGTTGATTTTTTTTGTTGATAACAGAACAGCAAAATGAGATGCAAATTTGGGGATATATGTCATCGTGTGAGATCAAAATAAGATTTCATTTTTCTTTGCTCTAGTTAAAATTCCGATCAGATAACGAATATTGTCCTATTTTATGTTGGGTGGTTTTTGTAGCATCCCCTTTAAACTATTAAATCTATTTGCATTACATTACTTTTCACGCCATCAAGATAGAAACGCTCATTCTCACATCGTTGCTAATGTCAGCCACTGCATGACATTTTAATGATAACATGGAGGTTGTTGGCGCAAAAAGAAATGAGAGTGTCGCAGTGATCTTATTGTTTTGTCCGCAATTGTATTAAGAAAATTAATTTGCACTATACATTTTCTGTCAATAGTTTGGAGTTCGATGCCATGTCATATACATCAGCATACATCAATCGATTGCAATTAATGTAGGCTACAATTTAAAGAACAGTGAGACGCTTGTTCAGACATGCCATAGACTCAGGTGATTCACATTTCTAATGCCAAAAGATCCTGACTCCCGTGGTAGCAGACAAAGGGTTAAGTCGCCGGTAAACTCTAAGCTTGCTCATATGACCCTTTTCACGCTTATCTAAACTTTCTTCCTTCAACTCCTTGCTCTCCCTTGAGTACTATGGCTCTTAATATTGAAAAATATACTTCACCTTCCAGTCCCTTGCTAATTAAATACCGTAACAACAAGTTTTTGAAATTCATTGCCAATTCTTCATACAATTTAAAAACTGCTGGGTTTCTGAAATTTTGATTATTTAGTGAATATTTTGAATTTAGAGCGCTGACATACATTTTATACATAAACCTATAGCAATGAATGAGAGTAGTAGTGGAGCAGGGTTAATAAAACCAACAAAAATTTGCAATATGCTTGGAAGTGAAGTGAATTTTGGACTTGTTTCTGCGAGACATTGTTTATGAATGGACCCCAAACAAACAATGTTCCATAACGAATATCGAAGACAGAGCAGCGAGAATAAGGCCAAGTTCCCCCTGGGTTGTGCAAAACTGAGAAGCAACACTAATTTAGGCACAGAAAACAGACTTCCATCTCAAGCGAAAAAGTTGAGTAAAAGGCACATCCAAAGGTAATTGAGATGTTACCACCAGAGGTGGTTCTGTCGTCATTCCGTTTCGCGAGCGACTTCCACTGAATTGATGCGCCAAGTGACCGTTTTATATATATTATATTGGGATATGCCAGTATGGTGGTCGTAATGGTTTAGCAAATTTTGTTCAAAAGACAAAACAAGTATTTTAAACTTGTTTGTTGAAAACTGGATATCTCTTCTCTGTGACATACTTGTAACTATTATAAATTTAAATTATTTCTGATTATCAAACAAACTGAATATATGGACGTACTTCATTCGATTTTGCAAATTTTGTCTCGCGGGACGGATCGAGATCCCTTAAGCTGCTATAAGCTGCAGTCCTATCAGCCTACAAAAAATGATGCTGTTATCAAAATATGAATTATACTTGTTGTCATTTTGATGTTCGACTTTGCTCGGGCTATTGGAGGTTGTGTTGTACTAATTGTAGTTTTAGTACTAGTGTACAATTTGTATGTGTTAGTCATATGTCTACCTGTGTATGTGTTCGTCTGTGTGTTTCTGACAGTTTAGATCTAGAATCTTACAATAGTATTTACCCTAAAATCACAGAACAATAGATATTATCACTGTTTCAACATTTCAACGCAGAGTTCTCATAGTTACAATAAAATCGCATGTAAAATTCAAATTCACTGTTCAGCAAAAAAATGATAAAGTAGGCACATTAAATTTTACTGTTTTCGAGAAAAAATGTATGGAAATCGGTCCTGAGCATTATCCACCGCTCGCGCGATCATCAACCCGTCACGCCCAGAGGATTCTACTCTAGATCCTAGCAGCCGGGACTCATGGCTTCGGTTGGTTACTGGTCCAAATGCCGCTCATCTTCACTAGACAACACGTTCCATGGCGACATGACTGGAAACTATCAAAATGGGAAAACTCACCCTCTTCTAACATTTGAAACATACACTAGAAACTAAGAATCAGATTCGTTCGCGCTCGATCATTCAAAAACGCGAATATGCTAATGGCCACATGATTATAAAAAATACTTTATACACGCGAATTTATATAGACGCTAGCAAGACGTTAACATACAAACACCTGAGTCCTCCGCGATCATCCACGCACATCTACGCCCGTGATCTTGCAAACAAGACAGCACCCCGGTGACTAAGTGAACGTTTTAGCACTTATAAATTCACTAATGCGGTCTCAGGAGTTAACCTACAATCGCCCGTGTTCGATCATGAATCGGTTACGTCCGAAAGTTCCTAGTCTCGGCGCTAGTAGCATAGGTCCAATGCCTTTAGATGGACCATACAAAAAATGACGCTCTTATTAACACGTTTACTTACGATCGCTTAAGACCTTAGCGATCATCTACGCACACCTACGTCCGAGATCGCGCGAACACCCCGGTAATAAAGGTAATAAAAACCTTTTAGCACTTACACAGCTACAAACGCGTTCTCAAATGCGAACCCACAAACGCCCCTGTTCGTGCGATAATGAACCAATTACGTCCGTCCTTGTAACTTACGTCCATACATTCAGTTGGAGAAATAAAAAAAATAATGCTCAAATGCACTAGGCAATATAACCGAAAATTCGAGTGATAGGGAAGAACTAACTCTTTTAGTATCTGAACCGTACACCGAAAATGAAGTATCAGATTCACGGTCCACGCGCGATCATCTAAAAACACACCGATAATCCAAAAGTTACCTACACGTTAGTACCTGCAACATACAAACGCACACACGATCGAACACGTTACCGTACAAACGCTCAAACCGTTCGCGATGGTACACGCGATTGCGACGTCCCTGCACCCAATCATATCTGAACCGTACAATGAACATAACTTTCAGAATCACGGCCCGCCGCAATTGGCCTTAAGCAGTGTTGGGTGACACTTGTTTTAAAAATACAAATAATTACATCCAATTGATATCAAGAAAGTTATTCGAAAATCGTTTGCCAAAGTGATCAATGTTCCCCCGTTTTTGGAATAACTCGAATCGAACTACGGTTCGAGTCTAAAGGTAGCTAGGCCACAGTGAGGTAGGATACCACATTCTATGAACGAAATTTCCTGTGCTCTGGGTATACAGTGACTTAAAAAAGTTTTCATACAGCTATCAAATTCCATCTTATCATCTAACTGGGGCTAACCAACTGAAACTATCACATGATGCTACATCTCGATAAAAAAAATTAGTACGATTTTTTTTAAATTGAATCTTCTAATAAATAAATTTACATAAAACATGCTCAAAAAACTCTTCATATCCCCACTTGTACGCGAAACTAATTTGTTTTTGCAGTCAAATAATTCAACTGAAAACATGTAATTTCTTTTGGTAACACTGTGGGATCCGTCAGCATAAGTATGTATGTTTACAATTTGCTTTATAGTGCCCAGGTGAAAAAAAAAATTGTAGTACCAATCATTATGCCAGATTTATCTGGTACAGCCAAAGTTTTTTGCAGCTTCCAGACAAAAAAGACAAACCTCTCATTCTGCTAGATTTTTAAATAATGCAAGTGTTTACAAACACCTTTTGTTGGAGCATATTTTCCCAAATTTAACAAAAATCGATTGATAAGCTTCGATGACTTTGAGGTCGCTGTTAAGTGACAGATTTTGCCAGACATTCTTTGAAAAATAGTGGCAAGCCTGATACCAATGGATAACCAAAACAAACGCAAGGAAACCAGTGGAAGCACGTGAAAACATTTTAAAACTTTGCCGAGAAAACAAAAGTTACGCATAAATAGCAGCAATCACTGGAAAACCAAGAGCTACGGTGCAAACTATCGTGAAATATTGTTCGGAGCGTGATGATCAAAAATGCGCCTAGAAATGGACGAGGAAGCTGACAAGTAGAGACAGACTGCAAATACTGCGAGAAGTCGAACAGAATCCGAGAACAACTGCTGTGGAACTACTTAAAATCATGACACTTCCGGCACACATGTTAATGCACAAACCGTTCGCAATGTGCTGCATAAAATGATTTTCTTCAACCGTTCTCCAAAAAAAAACCCATAAGCAAAATAAATATGGAGAAACGTCTGACTTTCTCGAAGTTGTATCTTAATGATGAGTTGTACTGAAATCGCATCATTTTCACGGACTTCAATACTAAGTTCAATATGTTTGGGTCCGATGGAAAAGTGAAAGTTTGGAGGAATAACGGTACAGCCATGCAACCCAAGAATTTGTTGCCAACCGCAAAACATGGTGTTCGGTCCGTAATGGTCTGGGGCTGTATGTCGGCGGCAGGATTGAAAAATTTGGTGATCATTGATTGCATCATGGATCGATTCAAATATTTGGACATATTGTGCGCTAATCTGAAGCAATCTGCTAAAAAATTAGGCTTTGTTCATGATTTGATCTTCAAACAAGACAACGATTCCAAGCATACAGCCAACGTTGTCAAGGAGTGGTTGTTGTATAACACCCCAAAACAGCTTCATTCTCCGCCATAATCGCCCGGCCTAAATCCTATTGTGCATCTATGGGATGAGTTGTATAGACAGATCCAAAACCAAAAATTGTCTAGTGCTGGAGCCTTGAAAGCTGCCCTTCAAGAATCGTGAATAAAAATGCCAACGAAAACTACACGTAAATTCCTCGATTGTTACTCCATGCCACACCGCTTGAGGGCGTGTGTTGAATATCGAAAAGGTCCTACAAAATACTATTTTTTTTTGTTGCGAACTATTTTCGTAAAACTTATTTCACTGTATGAACACTTCTTTGGATTGGAAAATTGAATTTTGATTTTTTAATAAATGTCGAACAAAAAGAAACAATTATTTGTGTGCTGGATGATTGGATTGAGCCCAAACTATAGTTCAAAAGAAATATCTCCAAATTTGATGCTGTATGGCGACTTTTTTGAGTCGCTGTATTTCCTGGAAGCTTGGTGTCTTCAGCAAAGTATGTTTGATAAAAAAGACTGATAACTTTGATATAGATAAGCAAAAACTGACCTTAGGTCAACTCCATCTTTTGACAGAGAAATTCCAGTTGAAAAAAATTCTGCTGCGAAAGTGTTTATAAATATCACATGGTAAACGACTATTCCCGTGAAAGAACCCAATCTGTTTGAAGCGTATGCCCGTCTGAACAAACTGGGGTTTGAATAAGACACATCAACCTGAGTAAGCGACTTGGCATTTACAAGAACCAGGGTTATTGGTTTAGCGAAACAATGAAAAAGCACCTAAATAATATCTACACTGTCTGGTGCAAGTTCCGCCCTCGTTTCCTGAATAAACCACACACTCAAGGTCAAAAGCCTCAACAACTAGAAGGAATCACACGTAATCCCAGTCAAGTGAATTGATGAATTTTCCTACACTAAGGCAAAACTCATAGCGAAATTCATTAGATGCATCTTATGATGAATAGAAGCGTAACAAAACTATGTTTTCATAAGATTTATATGAAAAAGGTACGACTTTTATGATTACCTTAACATTTTAAAAGTTATTGCATATGCCAGTCGTACAAATTTCATACGAGCATCTTATGATTCTCAAAAACATAAGAGAAATATATAATATTGTCTTATGATACCTTATGGAACATGAAATCATAGCAAACCGATTTAAAAAAATAAATGTCGTTTCATAAGATAATCTTATGATTTACATACTTGTGGCTAAAAATTATACAATATTCCTAAGAAATTCGCTGTATTTTTTGCTTGAGTGTAGTTGATAAAATTTAAAACAATTTCATAATCAATTATACAAATAACTCACATGTTATGATACAACGTTTCATTAAACTGTTAAATGGATTTATAAGTTTTTCCTCTATTACATGTAGATTTTCAGATGAAGAAAACATCCTTAAAAATACTAAAATTCTCATTTATAAACTGTTGATTGGTTAGAAGCAAGCAATAACAAGTGATCGATGAATGGATACCCATTATTTGTGTCGATCGGTGAATGGCCCTCTAGAGTAGTTGTGCGTTTCAGCTATTTTCACATTCCGTGAATTCTTTTGTTAATTTGCGTATTTTTCCTCAGTAGTGGTTTAAATACTCTAGTTGAAAAAGAAGATCTATTAGTGTTATTTTTTAATCTTAATTTGTGAAAGCTAAATTGACTGTTTGTTGATCGGTAGCAGGGCCTTGCACGGTTCAAAACGTTTCAACGTTTTATTCATTCTCCAATTTGTTTGCCAACACTGGTCCGCAGCCGTGCGGGCTCCCCGCGATGGTGTGCGTGCGTATCTTTCGCAGTCCGGTCGAGTCTTGATGGAGTAAAGAGGCATCAAAGCGACAACCGTCCCACGTGTGTGCCTCGTTAGATGATAAAAATGGATTACCCCTGCACCTTTGCTTTTTTGCGGCTGCAAACATGGATGTGCACAGCTGGCGAAAGTGGTGGATAGGCAAAGTTGGTGGCAAAACAAGAACACATTGAGCTTGGAGTAATGAATAACCTTTGGGCTAGGATAAACATGCGATTTTCTGCACAATGTAGTTGCGTACAGCGCAGGAAATTGATAGAATTTTGTGATTCAACTGTTATGCAATCGTATTTGATGATTCAGTATAATAGCGCTTTCATTTTTACTATGGTGCTACATCGGAGTCGGGAGAGAAAGAGATGAACTTATTACACCCAAGTTTGAGAGAATAATAGGCTTTACACCGGTGTAGTACAACCGCAAAAACGAAAATGCCATTAAATTCGAGGGTTGAGTAGTTGTTTTTATTGTTGAGGTTATAACCCTTCGAATTGGATTATTCCAAGGGTTCTCTGTCCATATATTTGTCGACCGTGTGTGGTATAGTCATTAGTTTATTTTCTCTGCTTTTTTATAAGTACAGAAATTCCTATATAATAGAAGGTTCCTGTGGTGTATTGCATTAGTACGCCGTAATTGATATGAATCCTGTTCGGTAAATGATGGGTCGTTTCTTTTGAACAATAATTTTTGTCGTCATTCAACGTGTAAGACTCTTGGAGTTCCTATTTAAATCACTGTGATTCTGTTCAATAGTTTTAGCAGAATGGATTTGTCGAGGAAAACAAACATTTTTGTTACCCTGTTGGTAAACTCTATCTATGCCCAAACCACAGTTAATGCAACATATGTTTCATACTCATAATTTAATGCATCAACGCAGACCAAATATTATAGCGCATTTACAAGCTCTGTTGAATGCCGATCGTACTTCGTACACAATCGTTTAAAATACAGAATAGTATATACCCAGCAATTGAGATTGTTCCAATCTCATCTCTCGTCAATAGATACCAGCACCAACACGTCTTTTCATCGGAGAACCGTCAGTGTGACAGGCCACTTGCGTTTGTTGTTGTCTCTCCATATAGCCAGATCGAGAGGGAATGTTCACATGGAATAACCTGTAAGAAAAACTACATGTGAGTGTAATATCGCTGGTAGAAAGAATTTCTTCACCTCATGTAACCATCTGTGACTACAGTCTTGTATGACTCCATAGAAAATTTGACAGTTAATAAATTTGCCAGTCGATCAACTAAATTGGGTGCTTCGAGGTCGACTAAATTTGGTTTCGTCGGTGAACGATTTTCGTCAACATATTAATCGCCAGATTGAATCTGTGTCAATCTGGTTCCAGTGAAATAGACCGATTTTATTTAATCACTTGTGGCGTCGGCAGAAGCCCATGTTTTTTTTAGCTCATTTGAAAATCGTTCGATTTTGAGAGATTTTTATTTGATCTGCTTGCCTCTTCCAGACTAGATGCATGAGTGCATAAGTTTGGCCAGCCAGCCCGCTCTGCAGAACTAAGACATCTTTATATGCACTACGAGCTGACCTGAAATCCCTGGAGTCATCACGCTGACGCCAGTTCCAAATTCTACTCATATCCTTCTTCACTCTTTCAAGCCTAGCCCTCAATCGGGGGGTTCCTCTTGTTGATTTAACAGTACGAAGCGGACAAGCTTCTTTGTAGGATGCTACTATGAAAGCATTGGTCGTATCCACGACGTCATCCAATTGACTAATTGTTGGATAATGTCCATAAAATTTAGTCACCAAGTTTTCCATAAAGAGCCCTCAGTTTGTAGATTTAGGATTTGTCACCACATATTGTAAAGTGCCCATTTTCACCATACTAAGCAGGGTGCCTCACTAATTCATTAATTTCTCGGCCTACAATCAATGGAATGCGAAAAAATTGACATCAACAGTTTTGCTTCGTTGTTAAGAACCAATATAATAACACAAATGGGCTCAAAACAGTGAAATTCTCATGTTTGAGCGCAACGAAAACTCGAATCGAGTGCCCCTATTGTTGCGCTACCATTTGACTCAATGCGTTGAACAAAGATGGCGACACTGCTCTAACCAACGGCTTTAAATGGGTAGGGTGATAATAGAAACATGGCGAAAATGGGCTCAACACCCTATAAGGTGACATTAAGATGGTTGAAAAATATATATATACACTGAAGTTTTTTTTACGCGGTTTTTTTGCGCGGTATTTTTTACGCGGTTTTTTTACGCGGATTTTGAAATTTACGCGGTTTTAATTTACGCGGATTTTGAAATTTACGCGGTTTTCATTTACGCGGATTTTGAAATTTACGCGGTTTTCATTTACGCGGTTTTTGAAATTTACGCGGTTTTCATTTACGCGGATTTTGGAATTTACGCGGATTTTGAAATTTACGCGGTTTTCATTTACGCGGCCTGTATCCCCCGCGTAAAAAAACCTGAGTGTATTCATGATGGAATAGCGACGGGTCAGTTCCATTTCGTACCTGCCAATTTCCCAGCTCATGCTCAACTCTTTCAGAGCAAAGTGTAATGTCTAACACCTCCGCTCTTCCAGACCTCGCAAAAGTTGGTTGCTTTATTGATATATTCAGAATATGTAGGTATATGTTACTTATATTCTCCATCAGATCAGAGTCTCACAAATTGATCTCTGAGCTGCCCCAAATGATTTGCTGTCCATAATGAGTAGCAGCCCATTTCCGCTAAAATATGATATAACGCTTTTGACATCATCAGAAGAATGTGACTCGTTATACGGCAGATATGCCGAACGATATACACTACCTGTCATAAGTTTGGAATCGTTTTAATAAGTATTGCAACACCCATATTGAATATTGCAACACCTCCCGAAAAGTTTAGCATCACCTAGGAAAGGATGAATTCATGATGCTGTATCTCGGAATCCTGATTTTCTACATCTTTGCTCTCTTCAGCAAAGTTGTACTTTAGACCAAAACGGCTTGATAGGAAAACATTTTAGTTTGGTTGATGACTTTGACAGTATTGCAAACATCATCATCCATATTTGTGCACCAGTTTCAAAGAACCTCTGACAGACAATTGCTTTAAGATGGTTACTGCATTACGCCTCGATAGTGGTGTCTGCAAACATGGCTCCAAAGCTTAATATCGGTGTTGGTGGACACGGCTCACGGTGGAGATCATTGTGTGTCGATATATCGGTCGGCTTCGTCGTCGCGCACAAGCTAATTAAAGAAATGTAAAAGTAGAAACTTATTAGTGTTAGAGTAGTAATAATTGTAGTTTTAGCATTAGTGTACAATTGCTATGTGCTTGTCGTATGTTTATCTGAATATGTGTCCGTCTGAGTGTTTGTAACAGCTGGGTCGGGGAGCGGATGCAGAACTGACGTATATGATAGAATAGAGGGTAATTCTACTTAGGATTCGTTGGTCGCTTTTTTCCAGTGCTTAATTAGTACAATCGATTCGATTCATTCGGCAAGATCAGATTGGATCGGTAGCTCTAGTGATATATGGGAATTCTTTTGTAGTATCTGAACCGTGCACTGAAAATTATGCATCAGAGACATGGTTCGCGCGATCATCCAAGAATACGCACGAAAATGCGAATGGCCACACGGTTATAAAATCTAATTTATGAACGCGAAGTTACATACACGCTGTCCGACGCAACAAACACGTTGACATACACACGCTTGAGCTTCGTACACGCACAACTACGCCCGCGATCGTAAAGAAGAAAGCACCCCTGGGATTTAGTGAATGTTATACCACTTATAAACTCAAAAACACGGTCTCAAGCGCAAACGTACAAGCACATGCGCTCGCGCGATCATAAATCGGTTACGTCCGAAAGCTCCTTACCCTCGGCCCTAGTAGCATAGGTCCAAGACGACTTAACCGTGAACTTTGGTGATATGGGGAATCTCACGCTCTTTCACCATTCAGCACGTTAACATACAAACGCTAAGATCTTTGCGATCACCCCCGCACGCCTACGCCCGTGGTCTCGGTCATGAAAGCACCTCGGTGATTTAAGGGGGAGGGGGTCTCAAACGGGAAGCTACAAACGCCTTTGTTCGCGCAGTAATGCATTGGCTACGTCCAGAAATCTATTCTTTCGGTCTTGGCAGCCTGGGTCCGTGCCTTCAGTTGGACCAATAACAAAATGCCGCAAAACACAACACGTTCCATGGCGACATGGCCGGGAACTCTAATAATGTTGATGAACTCATTCTGTTCTAGCATCTGAACCGTACACCGAAAATTAAGTATTAGATTAACGGTCCGCGCGGGATCACCCAAGAACACATGCGAATGGAAACACGGTTATAAAAACATTTTTACACGCTAAGTTACGCACACGCTACATACAAACACCCACGTGATCGAACACGTTAACGCACAAACGCTAGAGCACTTCGCGATCATGAAGTCCCTGCGCCCGCACATATCTGAACTGTACAATGAATATCACATTCAGAACCAAGGCCCGCTGCAATTGGCCTTAAGCAGTGTTTTAGTGAGCGACATTTCCTGTTTTGTCTGCAATTGTAGTGAGTGATTCTCCGGTGGAATCTAGAAAAAATGGGGTGTAATCCATAACTCTTGCCCAATCTTTGTGAAATTTTGCACAGTTCTTCTTAACATTTTTCCAAGGTAACTATGAGGGCTTAAAAAGCACTATTTTCACAGAAATGAATTTGCCGATTTTGTTCAGCAAAAATCGGGTTTTTGTGTATCAGTGGTACGGAAAAATCAAATGAGACGGGAGCTATATGAAGTTATCTGAAAAAGTATTGAGCGAAATTTCAAAATGATTGGGTACAGTAGGGTTTGGGATGTGATGTACACTGCAAAACATTTTTTTTTCGGTGCGCCTCCGGAGATTCACTGTCGTTCGCTCAATTTTCGATATTTTGCAAGCAAAATTTAGTAAAATATTGTACAAATGTTGCATTAATTGAAGAAATACACAACACTGAAGTAAACTTGAAAAAATGTCTTTTAATCGTATTGTATTCATAATATGATTATTGATTGTTTTAATAACAGAACCTCCATGGCTTATGCGGAAAAAAACTATCAATTGCGTTTTGACTTCTTGAAAAAAAAAACCAACTGTAAAGATGGCATCGGTTGGGTATTGCATGCAGGAGACGCAACTATAAATACTCCCGCAAAAGCAGCTCACCGCGTTCCACCGTTGTGACGCAAACCGAGCTAAACAGATCAATAACCAGAACCAATGACATCTATCTTTTTCCATATGAGTATATGCCAGCCAGCCCAAATGCTTACCGACACACGGAGCAGTTGCTGCAAGAGTGGACATGAAACAGACTTGACGACAAGTTATTAAAAGAAGAAATTATTCTTCAACTAATTAATGTAAATTATTTGTCGATAAACTGCTCAGTTCTCAATTACGGTAAAGTACTCGCAATCAGCTTCGTTAAACTTTGAAGGTCGCCGTTGCTATCAGTTATTCAATATTATCAAGTAAAGCTTGGGTATTTCCAAGACTTACTGCACGTGGAAATCGTATACGGAGAACTTCCGTTTATGCTATATTTGGGCACTCTCATAAATCATATTTTTATCTGTTGATTTACAACACTTCGCTAATGAATACCGCAGTCTATTTTCTTAAGCTGCTCGTCAACAATACACCGAGAAAATTGAATTAATATGAATAATAAGTCACTCCTAAAAATGGGATGAATAGTTTTATTTTATTTTTTTTTATCCTATGTATGAACTTCACAAATTTAACCTGGCTCAAAAGATACTGTTCTCTACGTAGATGTGACACGTAGTATTTTCTATCGCTAAACCATTACGCATTTGGTCTCCCAATGAAAAAGGCCACAACACCATGGCAATGTACGAAAGTGTGAAAAACTAGTTTGTTTAATTTCTCCACGTAAACTTTTTGTTCACTCTCGGTTACTACCAGTAGGCTTCTCACCTATTGTTACTGTCAGATTCAGCTTTACCCTGAAGCATACTAGTCAAGGTCAGCGGTTTACTAACATGTCCCTTTTGCATACTTGCCCTGGTTTCTCCTTGCTACGATGATTTTTTTTATTATTACTAGCGTATAATAATTTGTTTATTCACTGTAGTTAATTATTGGGATTCATGGCGCGAAGTTATGTCAATGAAAAGACTAGAGTTAATTTTGGTTTAATGTTTGGTCAGGAGCGATTTCAGGGGAGTGTAAGAACTACGTTCACCACTCAAATACAAAGTTTATGACGGTTAAGTTCATCTTGGTAATGGAATACCTCTTAACCAGGTATGTTAGGATGTTGAATGAAGTTGAGTTAATATATTGTTTATTCGGTTGAACAAATAGCAATTACACTGTGTTAATTAAACTTCAATTAAAAGGTACAAATAATTTACATATTTTAAATAAATACATTTTATACCTTATATTCAAATGAATCGATTAAGCATAGGTGCTTCGAGGCTTGCGTTTATTGTAGCAGAATTTATTTCATACGAAAAGCCATCCGAACATGTAAAACATCCTACAAGCTTATCAGCAGTTTTCTGATTTGGAAAGTGAGTGAAAATCCACCCTAAACGGACTAAAGTGTATCTTCTCAGTTTAAGGTAACACACTTTGAACTTGAAATTGGTGTACAAATTTACTACCTTAAAATATGAGTTGTTTCGCTGCAGTCATCGCTATCCAAAACTGATGTCTTGGAGCACAACAAATAACACAGTGCTACAAAATAAAAGAAATTAAATGTACTTTTGAACTGATCTGTTAAAGGTTGTAGGTCTGGTTAAATACAACATAAAATAACGGTTGATCAATTTAATATACTCTCATAATCTTGATTCATAGCAAAAACAACTGTTTTTCGGGACTTTCGGTACCGTAAACCGGGGTGACTTTGATCATCGGGGTGACTTTGATCACTCGAAACTTTTTTCGTAGATCGCTTATTAAACCAGAATAGTCGACCAAATCATTTTAGTTTGAAACGATTTTTATTCTAAACTTATGAAATACTGGTTTGTTATACTTTTTGAGTATTTTGTTCGGTTTTGGGTACAAAAACTACAAAAAACCGAAATTTGACATTACCTTATTTTTACGAAGCTCCATAAAGTGTCTATTTTTTATAAAACAAATAAATCTCAGATTTGAGCAAGAGTAATAAATTACAAGCGAGATTTTATTTTCCTTTAGAGTGGGATGTACCAAATTTACTGTTAAGAGTTTGTTTATTTTAAATTCCTTTTTTTTGTGAAACTAGTTGGCAATTATTTCAATTTTTTTAAGCTAAAACTCGCAACTTTTTTTTATTGTTCAATATTCCAACGTGTTAAAATGGATGAAACATTTTGTACATTGATAAAGCACTGAAATAAAACAATTTTAGCAGTTTTAAAGGTTTTCAGAATCTTTTATTCTAGTTGGACACAAATTATACGAATTTTGGTTATTCGAATTTTACAGTACATTGAATACTTTGTATAATACCAATTAACATCTATTTAACAATGAGGGTCTTTCCAGAATTTGTTTAAACAAACATTTGAATGAAAAACATTGACATCAATAACTTAATGTGGGTGAACATGCATGTTATCAAAGTCACCCCGGAATACGAAAACGGACATCAACTTGAAATCATTTTTGGAAAAAAAAAGCTGTAAGCGGACAATTTTAGGTAAAACCATCCAATCTTGTTCTCCTTACATCAGTACATGGTTTAAAAATATTAAACTTCAAAAAAATGTGTTGCGTCTAAAAATATGCAATGATTACTTCGAAAAGTGATCAATGTCACCCGGTTTACGGTACTAGAAAATTTGTGTTTGTCAACCAATTTTTAATTTTTTGAGTGTTTTTGAAATAGCCCTTTCAACGGTATGCTTTGTTATCATTTTTTGTTAAAAATACTATGCGGTTTTGTAACAACAATACGAAAGTATGCATTATTTTGCATTTTTTTCACGAAAAATATTAAAATTGCTCAACTCTTTTATTAACAAGCGGCTTTGTTTTAAGGGGTTACACTACTGTAGAGCACAAAAAATGGGCATATTTCGGGATTTTTTCTTGTAGCAATAAAGATTCACAGATCTTCTTAAGTGCAATTTATTATATAAGTAATGAATCACACAATTTTTTTTTTCGAGAAATTTCATCACAAGATGGCGGCTGTGTAGCATTTTTCCCCAAGCGTGTTTTTATGGAAGGGGTCCACGGCCGGAAATCTATCTCCCGTAATTTTCAACCTGGTGCAAAAAACTTTTTCTGATTCCTTATTTCAATAGACGAATTTCGCGCTAAATCGTATTCAGAGTTGGCAGCACCCTCTCAGATGTTAATGAAACTTTCTGTAAATGAAGACTTTGTCACGAAAAGCCACTTTCCATGCGTTGTTTTTCCAAAAATAATCTAGACTGTCTTTTGAAAAGGGTCAAACTTGTTTTTACCATTTTTTTTTCAAAAGGCTATAGTCCAAAATTAGCTAAATTTTTGAATAAAAATATTGAAAAAATCTTCATCGAATCCTACACTGAAAAAATCGATTTTAAAAATTTTAAGTCGATTTACAAAAAAAAAATCCATCTTTGATTTGGATGAAATTTTGTTTCAAGATAGGTAATTGTGTTCCCTACCTACCGTCAAAAATTCAAGTTGGGCACTTTCATGAAAAAAAATTCATTTGAAATAAACTTGTCCTTGTCCAAGCTGAATTTTTTTTTCAGTGTATTTTTGTCGAAAACTAAACCAATGAAAGTCATAATCATCTCAGAATCCAATTTCCCAACTGCTAGTTGCCTGATACATACAAAAAGTATCAGTAATTCATAACAAACTTGAATGAGGGCAAAGATAAGCGATTTAACATCATCGATATATGCGAGATTTAACTAAATACCACTTGTACCACTTGCCGTGTACGAAGAACAATCTTGTCGATGTACCCGCCCGGGAAGTAGAGATTGATGGTGTAGTCTTAAACAGGGGCTTTAATTGCGAAGTATGGGGTTCGCTCCTTCAAGAACCTTTTGCTTCGGCCAGTGAAAATTCTGGTTCGCAAGCAATTACGTTCAGGAAAAATGAAGGAGAACAACTTATTTTTCATTAGCCTCATTTCGAATATTCCGGCGAATCTGCTCTTCCAAAATTTAATCTTTTGGCCGGGGCCAAATTTCCGAAAGAGGAAATGTGCCTATAAATTTCCGAAAGAGAAAAGTGTCCCTATATTTCAGTCCCAACATTTCCCCCTAGATTTTACACTATGCATTTGCACTACGATTAAAGGTCACACGAAACGAGTAACCGACGCGCGCGAATAACCGTGAATAGTCTCCTACTTCGTGGTGGGCAGAGGTTGTTTAGAATTGTACGCGAAAGGGACTTTTGAACGTCGGATCGCTCGAACTTTTCCCAATATACTTGATGAAAGCTGAAAAACGCGATTTTGGGCACAGGTCCGTCGACGAATTAATAGACGGATCATCAGAGAAACAATGTTTCGTCTCGTGGCTTGGACCTACGTTGTGTATTCGATTCATCCTGTGATTGGAATATACGGAATGTTCGTCATATGTTAACAGCTATGCATCGCTTTTATGCTAATTATTATGACAGTAGTGATGAGTGCAATCATAAAAGTGGCTGCGCTGCCAACATTTTCCCCACAAAACTGATGGCTTTATATCAACGACCATCACCGATCTATCAACGACCATGCCCACATCGTTACAGTTACAGGAGGCTCTCCGTTTGATGAAGCATGAAAAGCACTCTTTGTATTTCCTGGGGAAAACATGGGAGTTTTTGAGTACTTTATTTGAAAAATCATAACAGGTCGTCAAACGGTGGGATAACAAAATTCTCACAAGTTTCCTATCTCATGCCTCCACGCGAGTCTAAGTCTATTGATGACATTTGGTCCTTAGACCGGCGACGACTGGGTGCTATCAGCCTTCTGCGGATAGTAGCAGAATGAGAGGGTGCGAACAGATCTAATCGAGAAAACATTGCCGTAAAAATGAATAGTTGATCGGAAATTAGCCCCAATACGATTAATCTGACTAGTATCTATGATCACGGGTCAATACGTATTAAAAATTCGCCGCGTCTGTTTTTATGAACCTAATTTCAAGCTCCGTTATTGCTAACAAGCCCGTGCATCAGGTTAACAATCCTTTATATTTCCTTTCAGTGTTCGTTATTACGCTCGTATACTTGTATTCCACAAACAATCCGATATGGAAAATAAGAAATACTTTCCTTGATTTATAACATCTCGCGCTATTTTTGCCTCGGTAGTTTTCAAGCCAATAAATATATCGTAGAGAAGAAGTAGCGAATTCTGTCCAAATACTGTTGCAATAAATAGTGATCCGGCCCATTACGCAGATAAGATTAGCTTTTATAGACAATACTTCCACGGTCGGCTGTGTGGAGTTCAAATGGCTTTCGTTTAGGGAACATAGTATTCTCTCGGTAGCCGGCTGCCCAGAGTTTTAAAAAAACCAAAAACTAAACAAGATCTTCTCTTTTTCGAGTGATCGTGCACTCGAAGACTAACTAAACAACTACCTAATAAAATATGCTTTACAGGTCGCATCTCTTGCTTGGGGCGAATCCTAGACCTGATACCCTTCCAAACTACCAACTCCGCGACACCTATGGAAGAGTCTGATGAATCGTCGTCCTTCCGTTAAGTAGGTGGAGCATCAACACTTCCTGTCTACCTTATCCTTTATCCTTCCCCGTGAACGATGGAGATGGGGGCGGCCGGCAATGATGGCTATCATGCTGTTGAGGTTTTAATATGGGTCGGATTGGTTGAATTCCTACTTACCATTTCCTAAGCAACTCTTATTACATAATCAGCAGTCAAACATGATGAAGTCAGTGTGCAATCCGCCAAAATCATCGTCAAAACGCAACGCAACGCAACGTTAACATCCGTTTGTTGAAGAACTTCCTTTACTTCCAAACTCGAAGTATTATCTGTCCCGAAAACGCTGGTTTTTTTGCTACAGAAACAGATCCCTTGCCAAATCATGATTTTTGGTGATCCAATCGGCGAACAATTCGAGCAACTGAATTTGTTTGAAATCGGTTATCGCATAGGATTAATCAAAACATATCCATCGAGTTTCATCTGCACCTGATCGAGCAGCCTGGATTTAGGCCACTGTTTAATACTCGAGACTTTGGATGAGTTACTTAATTGCTCGATATTTGCAACCTTCTCGAAGACGGATTCTGCCAATAGCATCAGATGACGAAATAATAAATCTAGTATAATTTATAAACAATTTTATTATTTTAAATTAAACATCTGGTCTGAGTCCCTCTAACGACGGTTGCAGTAGGTTTTCAAAGGATAATCGCGTTTTGTTGTTCATCAGCGAAGAAACAGTTCTTTGTAGCACATCAACTTGAGTTACAACCTCTAAACCACTCATAGGTGGAAGTTGGTTAACGGGAGAATAAGGGTTTCAGCGTGAACACCAACTTAATTGAAAAATTACCTCAACAAATCAACATAGGGGTTAGGTATTTTTCACATAGAATGTAGATGCTAGGTTTGAAAGAAGTTGGTTAAGTAGTTTTTGTAATGGCAGCTAACACCGCAAATGGTGTTTTTTTCCAGAAACGTTCTACAAAAAGCTTCGTCAACGCTTGACGATATTTTTTGTAGAAAATTACAGAATGTTATTGAAATGATAAATTATAATGTACAAAAGTTTTGAGCAATTCGCTTTATCCAAATTTATTAAAAATAATGCAATAATTACTAGTAACTTTTGGGAACTCTGATCCAAGTTTTTTAATATTCCTTGGCCGTGACTGCGACCTACCTTCCAATATGTAGGACCCTTTTAAAATTCGTGAAAAAATGGAGGTTTTTTAACGTTAGTAACTTTTATTGTACTGAACGGAATCACATTATATTTGCACCAATCAGTTGGAAAAATAGTCACCAATTTTGTATTAACTTCTATGGGTAGCGCTAAAAATTCCGAAAGTGATGCGAAAAAACCGATATTTGTTAGTTCTGGCAGAGCCGTCAGGTGCATAATCCTAAGAGACCAAATCGAAAATTGGGAAGTTATATAAGTCTCATGCATACATTTTTGTGCCAATCGTTCATCGTTCGCAAGTCGATTAAGAAGCATGTGGATGCACGATCTGATGGTGCGATAAGAAGGCAATCAGAATATATTGTTGTGCATATTATCTTTGTTATTCAGCCTTATTATGCAGTATATCGCTTTTTGGGACGAATGTGATTTGCATTCTCAATAACGACATATCATAATCAAACGGGTGTCAATTTCGATCCAAATTACATTCGTTAATACAATAATTATAACATTGCGTCGAAAATATTTTGTATTGCAATATTTCAAAATAACTCTGAAAGCTAGGAATATTTTCAAGTACCAAGACACGATATGTGTAGATGAGAAGTTTCCTAGAATTTTCAAATAGAAACCATTGCAAGTTTTGAAGATCTATAAGAATACAGGTCAGACTCGATTATCCAGGGATTTCAAAAAAATCTCACCCCGGATAATCGAATCAAACTTTTTTTTGTGTTATTTTATGAATTTAAGCTTTGTTTGCGAAGAAATTGGAAATAAAAGGATCAGGGTAAATTTTTCAATTATGGAAAATGTAAATGTACCTATTTTTGCCCTACTCGATTTTGCAGAATTTCAAGGTGTGATTTGTATTTTTAGTTGGTTGTCATGTATTATTTATATTGGTAACGAGTTAACGGCATGTATTAGTTGTTTATAGATTTTTGTGCAAGAATTCCAAGACAAACTTTTTAACAAGGTGTATTCTGCAATACAGGTCAAACTCGGTTAAACGGGGCTTCGATTTCTCGGGGTAAATGATTCGATTACTCGTATACTAGAAAAAAAAAAAGTAAGTAAGTAAGCTGCGGGTCGTCTGGTTCTCGGCACCAGTTTAGTGTACGTAGTGGTGTCACATATCCCAGCTAACATTTCTTTCAACCCTCATTCTAATTAGAAGAGTGCACGTTGCCTCCACAAAGAGACCTTTGTCCTTGTCCTTGCAGCATCATTTACCAATGTACCGGATTGTTAAGTAATCACTATGCATGTAGTCTTCGGAAACTCTCCCATTCATGTTTGTGACCAACAAAGCACTACAGAAGATTACGTAGACGATGGGTGCTCGGCGGCTTCTGCAAGAAGTACTGCTGGCGCCCTCTTTACATAGCCTAACATCCATTTTTGCTTGAGCTACCCAAGAATTGAAATCGTCTCCAGAGATTGCCTGGTCTCCTATAAGAATCTTGTTAACCATTTCTTGATCAACTGTTTTCTACCGCATTATGGCTCCAAAACCAATTTTTCTTAGAACTGTTGTCATGAAATACGAAAAACCTGGTTTACTAAAGATAGGTGCTTCTTTCGCAGTGCTAGAAGCTGCTCAATATTTACCTTCCAATCAAGTCCAATTTCATGAAAAAGGTAGTTGAAGGTAGTCTAAATTAGAAAATTCTATTAGTTTCAAATAATATTTACATACATTGGGCTACGAAAATATTCCAAAATTTGACTTTCACCATTAACAGAAACTATCCCTGGCAGCACTGTTTTAGCGGAACCCATTAAGATTAATTGTAATAACTTCTGTTCTATTCATAATATTTATAACTGTTAGTGCTCGAATGAGAGATAATAGTCCCAGCTATTAGCTTACTTGTCGTTGTAAACATACGTTGTGTAAACCAAAAGTTATAGTCGTTTAAAAACGTGGATGTTTATCAACAACATTGGCATGAATGGGTTAAAGATGCCTTTGGAATTCTGAGCAGGAATCAATTGTTGAAGGGGATAATGGAATAAGAGCGATATTGTGTCAAAGTCCACTGGAACTAAGATCAGGATATTCATCAGAATTTTACATCGGATTTCATTGAAAATAGAAAAATGACTATCAGCATCTTGAAAAAATCATTATCTTCAGCAGAATGCTATTTTGAGCAGGATTCCACCAGACCTGTGAGAAGCTTTTCTCTAGAATCCTGCTTCAAAATTCAGAGAAAAACCATAGAAATACGGATAAGGATTCAATCGGAATTTTAAATAGATTCCATTGGAATGCTAAGAAAACTTCGATCAGAATCCTAGAAAGTATTCAAACAGAATCCTGAAAATCATGTCATCATTATCCCAAGAGAGTGCCAGAAACCGACGGAGTAAGTTGAAGTAACTATATTTGTGTAAAAAAGGCCTGCAGTAACCGATATGTGCAATACAAGAAAAATGTACTTTTAGTTTAAAACTAAAAAGTAGCACATTTGGCAACAATGCCGTAAAAACTAGCATTTTTTACAGATTCATTGAACAAATCCTTCAAAAATCTCTGATTGATTCTAGTGCAAACAGTATCAGAGATGTAATCCGAAGAACAATTATTTTTTTGAAACAATCAGTTTAAATTAGGAGTGTGGACCGAGCGGTGGTTAAAAATGACACAATAATTTAGGATATTATATATTGGTTGTAGATGAACAATTTCTCCGACCCCATTTTTAAATTTTGGCCACTTTGCGCGGAATCACCCATATATAAGCTATTTTTGATGCAGGCCAAAATTTGTGAGGCGGTTAACCCTAGACCTCCCGAAAAAAAGTTTTGTTGACTGCAATGGTCGAATTAGCACTATAATCAGACATTCTAGTTGAACTTTAAATTTTTTTTCGAAACACCCGGATAATCGAATCATTTTCCCCGGATAATTGAATCCCCGGATGATCGAGTCCGACCTGTATTTATTTGGTTTGAGAACCGCGCAAAACCTCGCGCGGATTTGGCACGTTTTTATTTTGTCGTCTTCCACTCTATCTTTGATTGATTTTGAGTATCACTGTCACTGTCATAACAGTAGTAAAAAATGAAAATCCTGATGTAAACAAACTCCATGTTCATTTAACGTATTATATGAATATTAGAAATAAATTTGAAGTTCAATAGCCTATTTTAATCGCAAAGATTTATTCGAATGAAAATATAAACGGAAAGTAGTTGTTTATGATATAAACCGGCTCTGACTAACCTTAGTCATTTTACTTTTGACTTACGACGAGAGATTTATTCCTACTAAATCGATCACCATCACCATTTCTCTCATACAACAATCGTAAATAATATTAACCTTCACCTAGTGTCCATAAGCATTATTGCCACACCTTAGATAAACTAAAATTAAGTGAAAGTATCAATTTTGAAACAACAACGCATTCTAAATTACGTCCGTTGAATCTTCTATTGGCCATTCTGAGTAGCGTCCATTGCCACAGTACATTTCAATTGCATATGTTGAAATAATTCCACGTTTTAGTATTTACCCATAGACTGATTAGATTGCCGCAGCGTCAAAATTTATGCCTTCGCTTGGGACGATGGTGAAATGACGCTTCATAAAACTGCATCGTAGACAAAATGTGGATTTGTTTTCAAGGGGGGTAGGGATAACTGTAGTACGACGAAGACGCAGAACGGTACTTTACTGAACTACAAAGTTATCGATTCACTGTCGGCCGGCCAGTCTTAGTAGTTCGCCAAGGTCTAAATTTCATTAGGTTTTCCAGTGCAATTTATTGCTTACGGGTTGATTGAATGCGACTAGGAGTGGCTGCGCTTGCTGAATCGTTTTTCTATATCTAATACATATGTATATAGCTTGACAGTCGCATATTTGTCCAATGTTTCAACCGTATTCATGGTGCGAAAATGATTAGCTATTTGTTTTATTCTTTGAATGCCAATGGTTGGAAAAAAACGGTATTGTTGATCGTCGCGCGCTGGTTCTGTTTTCGCTCTCCGTATACATTGGCTTTATAACGTAACATTCATCTTTCCCGTTGATAAAAAGTGTCGAGCTGCAAGAATTATTTCATGCGCAGTATATCCTGCGATTATTAACGAGCAAAACGAACGCAATTCTACAAAATTTTGCTAAACTGTTTTATTTGATTTATTTCAACTACCGAGGTGCCATTGTTCATCTAATCGAAGCGTCGCTATTGTTATTTTGCTGTACAGAATGGTTTGCGAAGTGTGTGATACGGCGATCGATTGCAAAGTCGATATTATTACCGTGTGCCAGGGAAGCTGCTGTAAACGATTTCATGCTCAATGTGTGGGATTGAACGAGGCTAATATTAATGCACTCACAAAAAATATTATTTGGTTTTGCGATACGTGTTTGGAAGCATTCATTGAAACTGTCGCTACCTCGCTGACTGAGTCGCCAGAGCCGAACCCTTCTTCAAACAACATCGAGTACGAGGTGGCTAATATGAAAGCAAAAATTGATGAAATTCAAAACACATTATCGCAACTATTGCCACAGAAGCGTTCATGCCCAATAAATTCTACCCCGGTTTCGTCTGTGGATTCACCGAACGAATCGAAGAATAGAAGTGGAATTAATTCACCAATTGGTAATGCACATCGAAGTGATATGGAGTTCTCTTTGTTCCTGTCAAATATAGAACCTCACGTTACCGAAAGCGAAGTGAGTGCCTTAGTTACACAGTGTCTCGGACTCAATTCAAATGACAGAACTGACATCAAAAAACTTGTTCCTGGGTGGAAGTCTGTCGATGATGTTGACTATGCGTCGTTCAGGATAGGGCTTGATGGAAAGTGGAAGCCACTAGCCCTGCAGGCGTCGACTTGGCCTCGAAACGTCCGCTATCGTGAATTTGGCAACCGAAACAACACGACGTGGAAACCTGGATTTTGAACAACACTTTGCTGACTACTGACGATTTTGATTTTCTTGCTGTTTACAATAATTAGTGTTTATTTCCAAATGCAAGAATGTTTTGTGATAAGTGTAATATTTTTGTCCCGTCTGAATTGTATTGTTGTATTTTGTCCTATATGAAATGTAAATGTAACTGTAATTGTATGTAATGTAATTGTAACTAGTATAAGGAACCACCATTGGGGCCAAGGGGTCTGTTGGTGTAAATAAATAAATATCAAATCGGTTGGTTTATAATTGTTCTTCTTTAGAATTTTATTTACCTAATATATGTCGCTAATTAATTATATTTTGTTTCTATTTCATTACAGGTAAGCCAACAACTATCAAACAATAGAACAAGACCTAGCGGAGCTGCTTCCGCTCGTTTGATATTGATTTTATTCAGGAAATGAAAGCGGTACACTGCGGGTGAGATGCAACCTCTTTTTCTAGGAAGCAATTATATACTGCGAAATTTAGTTTCACATGGGTACACAGTTTTATCTTCGATATAAGTTTTTACGGAACTGTTAGTACCTTTTAGTATTTAAGATCTTGTACATAATTTATTTAATAGGGAATTCTAAAGAAAAGTCTTCGTGTAATATGTGAATAACCCCTCGGCTAGTTTTTGAGCTCGACTTGAGTCAATTATAGCATAACGAACAGCAATCAAAATGATGCCAAGCATTCAACAGATACAACAATTGTTTCCTCGCAATTACGATTCCATCCGGTATCTATGAATTCAAATAGAGCGAAATGAAACTGTCGTCTTCTGATCATATTCGTTTGATTTCACAAACGCATCGTTCATTGCCTCAGCGGGATTGGGTATTTGTTTTCGATGACTGTTCAGTTGTCCATACAGTGCCTAACTGAACAATGTGCATAGAAAACGTGTCTTATTATCAGTTACACGCGTGACCACAGTGGTGGTAAAAATCACATGGAGATGTCATCTAAGCGCCGTCACTGGAAAAAGCCAGTCAGCAATGACTTTTGTCGCCTGGAATGTTGTGTTTGAGTTGATAATCAATTTTTAATTTGAGCACTGTCGAGATAAGTAAACCCAATCAATTCGGTTTTTGGACTTCTGCCGCTGGACCGATTAGGTATTCCTTGGTGTAAATTGATTGATATTTTTATAGGCGTGAATTGATTGGTCTTTTTATAGATGCATTTATAGTAACCGGAATCTGTGCCAAAATTAGGGGAATTGTAGGTAAAATTAATAGGGGATTTCAACTTTCACGGGGATTTTTACTATTACGTCAAAATGTGGGCGCGTTAGTATGTATGTTTTGTATGAATGTCCCCTGGGCTTGGACGATTTTTGATCAGAATGGGACTCGGGTTTGGAGGTGCAGATGTTGATTTTTCTGCCCGGCAGGTGTGCAGTTTAGGGAGTAGTGATTCCGGGGAAAAGCACGGACAACGCCTTTCCGAACATTCCTCGGAGATTTCCTAGGTTCCGATGCAGCTATTTTCAGGGGAACGATTCTCTTCGAAATGGCACCGGGTTTCAATGTTTAATGCATTGCTGATCCATTTCGCGTGAGGATGCGTATTAGATTTTTGGTGATTTCTCGTGGGTTCGAATTTTCAAACTGTACCCCTTAATTGAGTTCGATTGGGCTCGGGGTTGGCGGACTCAATATGCTTTAGTTTTTGCGATGAGTCCGTTTGGAAAATCCATAGGTCATCCTATATATCCTATATTTTTATAGGTGGCCCTATTGTATATCGCGCGATTTTGCCAACATAAAAACGTCCCGGAGATTAAGTAAACCTGTTAGAGCAACGAATTTATAAATGCTTCAACCTAGGAATATACAAACGCGATCTGAGCTGCGATTATATAAATGGCAACTCCCAAAAGACCGGAAGCCCCCCTTCAAACATTGGTATATACCTTCATTAGCACCACCTTAATATATATAAATAAAAAAATTCTATATTACAATATCGACTGCGCGAACATACAAACTTACGCGATCACGAGACAGTCACGCCCGAAAGTCCTTACCCTCGGTCCTAGTAGCCTAGATCCATTTCTTCTGTTCGACCTACAAAAAATGATGCTTATATCCACTAGACAACACATGACCGGGAACTCTAGTGATATGGGGAAACTTACTCGCTTCTAGCATCTGAATCGTACTCTGAAAATTATGTATCAGTCTCACAGCCCGCGCATTTATTCACGAGCGGTCGAAAAAAGGGAAAAGTTTGAATTTTTATAAAGGTTTGTAGCCATATTTTTATGAAATACTTGTTATACGTTTAGCGTAGTACAATGTCCAATTTTCAAAATCCACTTGAGAAAATAAATTTTTTTAATAATTGTCGAAGCTATAGCAATTTCCGCAAAACGCGTTTTTTCAAAGAGGTTTGCCGTGACTACGATTCCAGTCCAACAGCTCAACAGAAACCATCAAACTAAAAAAATCATTAGTACATGTACCTGTGGTGTCCTTGAACGATCGATTAAAAAAAATCTTTGGAAACGGGGACGATTTTTCCAAAAAAAATCACTATTTTCACCTGAAAAAAATATTAAAAAATTCATAACAATAATATGAAAATTTTGACGAAAAAATGGAATCGTCAAAGGACATGGCAGTTAAATTACAAACAAGTCAAAAAAAGTTTTAAGATCGGCTGAAAACTTTTCCGGCAATCGTAGTCACCGCAAAGACGCTTTTGGGAAACATGATTTCGAGATAATCGTCTTTAAAGTTTCAAGTATAAGCAACACCTCCATAAGGTAGCAAGATAAAAAACGCTATAACTTTGCATCCACTGCTCCGATCTCCATAAAAATTCGACGTAACATTCTTAAGAACCTGAGCTTTATGATAGAAGAATTAAAAAAATTTCCGTTTTTTGGCCGACCTCAACATATATAACCCCTTAACATACAAACGTTTGAGCTCTTCGCGATCATCCACACACACCTACGCCCACGATCTCTCAAACATGATAACACCTCAGTAATTAAACGGTGGTTTTAGCGTGTTCGTGCGATCATTTATCGGTCTCGTCCGGAAGTCCATACACTCGGTCATAGCAGCCTAGGTCCCTGCCTTCAGTTGATCCAATAAAAATGAAGCTCATATCCACTAGACAACACGTTCCATGCACTGATAAAAAACGTAATTAAAACGAAAATGATTATGCAATGCACCAAATCATTCGTCGTTTTCTGCAACAAAATATTTTCGTACATTGTAAATAATTAGTTTCAAACATTTCACGAACTAAAAAAGTGGCTTGATGAACGAAAATTTTCATAATTTTACATATTTAATGTTCATTGCACAAATTTATCGTCGATGACGAAACTATTTTTCGTAGATGATACGAAATATTACGTTATTTTACAAAATTAATGTTTATAGTGCAAATATTTTTGGAAATTTTTTATTTTGCATGCCCTTTCTAATAATAACGTTTTCTTAGAACTACAAATGATTCATCATATATAAAAATTCGCATATTTTACAAAAGCCCTCTCGACAAAACCTATTCGTAGCAGATTTACAGTGTGGCGACATGACCGGGAACTCCAGTGATATAGAAGAACTTACTCTCTTCTAGCATCTGAACCGTACACTTAGTGATGTCTGATTTTTGTAAATAATCGATTATCCATTAACCGAATAACTTTTGAGAGCTTGATTAATTCATTCGATTAATCAACCAAAATAATCGAATAAAATCAATAATCGATTACTTAGTAAATCTTAGTTTGTCAACCAAAAAAGGTCACTGGACACATCTTGAAAAATTTGGAGAAGTCTTGTCATATTTTTTGTTCTGCGACTTTCATTTTTAACGCACATCCCTCATTAATTTTGCTCTCGATTAATTGATAGCAGCTACTCGATTTGCTCGATTATACCGAAAGCTTGTAATCGATTATTGATTTTTCGATTATTTTAGAAATTTTTTCGATTTTTTGCGATAATCGAGTGAAAAAAGACATCATACAAAATTGAAATTGAAAATTAAATATCAGATTCACCGTCCGCGCGATCATTCAAGAACACGCGAATATGCGAATGGCCATACGGTTATACAATCGAATTTATGCACGTGAAGTAACATACACACTAGCACACGCGACATATGAACACCCACATAATCGAACTCGTTAATAGCTCAACGCTCGAACACCTCGCGACGATATACAAAGACGAACAACAATAGCGATTATCTACGCACAACTATGCCCAAAATTTCACAAACACAAAATCGCCCCGATGATTTAGTGAGCGCTATAGCACCTATTAGCACCAATTCCCACGCGATCGAGAAGTCCCTTCGCCCGCGCATCTGAATCGTACACTCAATATCACAATCGGGAGTAGAAATGGTTTTTCACAACCATGAATTGTGATTTGACGACATACGTTAACTGTACAATTTTATTTATAAGGACAAGAGATTTGACTATGATTACCCATTTATCTAGGTTCCATACGTTATTCGGTCGATCGAAATATGTCCTCTGGTGCGATGCTTCTTGTAGGAATTTTTTTTGACAATATATTTTCGTCCTAAAAGAGTGGTTTCCTAACCTCTGGATAGGCCTTCTGGCGCCCTGACTGTAGATTAGTGTAAAGCATTTTCGAATATGGACAAATATTGCAGCTTTCGATGAAGTATAGTTATTGAGGGGAGCCACAACCTTGTGGAGCCGAAGCATAACAAAATTGAAGTCACTAACTTACTACAATTTATATGTTTGATAATGAAATCAAAATGAATTATCTAAAGTAGCCTCTCGAGTCTAAACACGATCGACGACTATTTTATTTGTTTTGCATGTTAATTGCACCAATTGAATGCTCACAGTATCTGATCCAATAAACTTATATATTTTTCATGTCGTCGTTCTGGCACATTGCCAGCATTCATGAAAATAAAAACAAATCGATAAAAAGAGAAACATTGAGATGTAAAATCGCAACTACGTCGTTGTCAATTACGTGTCCCCCGAGAACATAAATTTCCTGTCGGACAGAAATATGCACAGTATGTAAAAAAAGTTTACCCACCCCCGACATAAAATCAGTATTTGTTCAATATTTACAACAAAATCGTTCAAGGATACACAAGCGAGTTGTTATCATTTTATTCAATGCATCCATTGTACATAACAGCTATATCATCACTTGACTTGTAAGCATAAAAATTTACTCAGATTTCTAGGTAAAAATCCATCAAAGCTTGAAAAATGGCAACGAAACTCCCGAGATGCTTCTATTTGGTAAAAAATCTAGTGCAAAAGTGACACACAAGTTCAATAAGTGTGGCTGACTTATACTAACAAAGCATGAGATAGGCTAAATAATAGAAATCCAGAGATTAGCACAGACTCTCGCAAAAAATGCAAGTATTTATGTATTGCATTTGATGATTTATGTAATGCATAAACAATAAAACATGGAAATAAAAACGTATCTTTAAACGATTTTGTCAAGAATACTGATTTTGTGATGGGGGTGGATAGACTTTTTTTACATACTGTAACTGGTATAAATACCAAATATTTAATTGCAATTCGCTTTTGCTGAATTATATTCGTGTTTAATTATTCGGAGGGCCGATCATCTGCATGATTAGTGTCCTGTCGACAGTATACACATTGGATTTTGCATGCGGAAAGCTGTTCACTTTTGTTCCCACTTTGCATATATGTCAGTAGCTGAGGCACATCATGTAAAGTTCTACGAAGGATGATTACGGAGATGTCGCTCTACAGCTGCCGATATGTTTTGGCATGAAACGCTGTTGCTTCATGCCAATCATTCCGCATCATCGAGCGATTTGCGAAATAAACGGAATATATGAAATTTTCCTTAATGCAATTGATATTGGTAGCAAATTATTGGGTTGTAGGAAGAAAACTAGAAAACGTGATTTTTGAGGGTTTTTTTGTCATAAGTCACTGTGACACTTTGTGCTAGTATGGAATACCTGAATTTAGAATTCTGGAGTCGTCACATGTGCCCAAATGAGCGCACCGCGAGGCACAGATGTAGACACCTTTTATGGAACGCTTTGGTTCAGATTTTCAATTTGTCAACCCTAATGATAGAGAATGATGGGCAACCGAACATGACAACTGTCAATTTTCACTGATGTGAGTGACATGTGAGAGACTATTAAACGGACTTTGAAGCGTGCACCTAGTTGCACAGCCTGAAATTAAACTCATATCTATTGCAGATATTTGAACTTAATTCTACGTTAAATTTAATGAAGCCAACTTAATAGGTAAATTGATTTCTTTATAAATAATTAATACCGAACATTTGAAAGGCTGGCGTCCAAAAGGGGTGAACCCATTTTTTTAAATTTTTAACAGGAAACGCGAAAAACTTCCGCATTTCCACATTAAAAATTTTTGAATGCAAAGATACATTTTAATTAGTAGTTTATCCCCTCTCGCAGGTTGATGGGATTGATGGTATTGTAAACATCATCGAGCCACAATAGATTCCATAAAGTTATCTAAATATAAGAGCCTTCGCTCTTTTTAGTTTTAGCACCAAGTTCTACTACTAGAGGTTAATTAGTTCTCATGCTAACAATCCTCCAACCATTATGACTACTTAGGATTTGATTTATATAAGAAGATCGCTTCTAGATGTTGATTAAAATACGCCTCGATAATGGTGTATCGCGAACTCTAGTGATAAGGGGTAACTCACTCCCTGTCAGAATGTGATCCGTACACCGAAAACTAAATATCAGAATGACGGTCCGCGTGGCCATCCAAAAACACACGCATATATATGAATGGCCATAGGGTTACAAAATCGAATTTATACACGCGAAGTCATATACACACGAGCACACGCGACAAGCACGTAAATATACAAAGGCTTACGCCCTTCGCGTTCATCTACGCACACCTACGGCCGCGATCGCGCAAAATTGATAACACTCTGGTAATAATGTGAACGATTTAGTACTTGTGATGTTATAAACGTGATCTCAAACGCGAACCCGCACACTCCCGCGATCATGAATCGGTCACGTCCGGAAATCTTTACCCTCCATTCTAGCAACTTCAAAAAATAAAGCTCATATCCACTAGATCACACGTTCTACGGCGACATGACTGGGAACTCTAGTGATATGAAAGAACCCACTTTCTTCTAGAATCTGAACCATACACGAAAAATTAAGTATCAGATTCACGATCCGCGCGCGACCATTCTAGAACACACGTGAATATGCGAAAGGCACACGGTTTTAATATAGAATTTATACACGCAAAGTTACATACACGTTAGCGCACGCTACATACAAATGCACAGTCGATCGAACACGTTAACGTACAAATGCTCGAGTCCTCCGCGATGATACACGCGATCGCGAAGTTCCTAAGCCCGCACATAACTGAACCGTACAATGAATATCACATTCAGAATCACGGCTTGCTGCAATTGGCATAAAACAGTGTATTAGTGGGCGCCATTTGCCTGTCTTGTCTGCAATTGTAGTGTGTGATTCTGACGGGGAGCCTTTCCGAGAACCTAGCTCTACAGCTCCAGTAGAACAACTCGCGAAAAAAAATCTTATTCCTTTGCAACGGCTCGGATAAATACGAATGAAGTGACAAACATCCTAATATCAAGTTTTGTATTAAAGTTCCCTAATTAGTTTATATGCTTCTGGTGAATAATGGCATCGTACAGAATTCTTAGTGATTGGAACTCAAACAAAAGACGGCGTATTTGTAAGATTTGTTTTTCCAGCTAATGTCAATTGATTGAACAAATTAAAAAAAAAACACATTCGATGAATGGCACCAGAATGGTTCGATCTCACAGTTAGATGTATTAAATCGGTTTTATGTCACTCAGTGAATCATTCTGAACAATTCTTTCGAATAAATCCAAGTCTTTGTGATGAACATGTTCTGAGATATTAAGAATTCAACTTTTGATGTTAGTACATTTGCAGTACAGAAGCAAGAAATTCCGCAATTATCTTCAATTCAATTCTATCCTTAACCCTCTATAAGGCGGTGCCATATGAAGTGAGAAGTGTTCCAATCTTATGAAATCTACTTGTTAGGAGTCCGTCTACTCTTCTTATTACTTTGTATTGAGATACAGTGAAAAGTGTCAGATTGGTGAAGAGTTCTTTGAAAAAAAAATGCAGCGATTTCCTTTTGGAAAATAAAATTAGCTTGATTTTGAAAAAAACTGTGGACCCTACAAGTTGTTGATGCAAATTTGTAAAAATAACTATTTTTAATCCAAAAATTTGGTTTATGAGTGGTGAAAATCGTAAAAAAAATAAAATGAATAAATTAACGTCTGTAATCTGTGATCCAGTGCCGTCTTTACGCATGGGTGCACTGGGTCAGGGCCAGCGGCCCCGGGCTTTAAGGGGCCTCCAACTTAGGATGAATATTGAATCATTTTGAAGGTTATGTTCCAAAAAAGTAACACTCAATTGTTTATAACTATTTATCGTGTAGATAAGAATGGATCAGTTGCTCGAATTCACACATTGCACCCATGTGACGTTTGAAGAGCATCGGATAATCAAGCGGTGTGATGGTAGTGGTAACGAGGCACTGCATGACCAGGATAGTATTAGACCAATGCAAACGTCAATCCAACATTTCGATTCAAGTTTCAATTCATTTTGAGCAAAAATAAAGAAATGTTTTCTACAACACGTATAGAAAGTTGGAAAGGCACCAAGCAGGAGCGGCAATCAAAAACAATTTGCACAAGAAAGTTGTACAGAAAGTGGAAGAAGATGTCGAAATTCGATACACAATCCTTGTTTGGCAAGCGGATCGTGGATGTGGTAAATTTTTATTTTTTCATCACATCAGGGATTCTGAATCGATACATTAGACCTCTCCACATTTTGAAAATTTTTGGAAATATACGTGGGTCAGCTCAGATTTTTTTTTCTAGGCGTGAATTAAAAAAATTTCGCCAAAAATGACTTAATTTGGACATGATTTAGAGGTGTCTCCAATCAAAAATCTATTTTTGCTACGTTTCCATAGAAAGATCACACTTACACTCTGATTTGATAGGCCCTACATACCCATATATCATCAAAGGTTGTTCATTAGACATATCTTGACATGTTTTAATAGGTGAACATAATTATAATCGCAATAGAAAATTTGTTAAATGGATTTTTTATATCGAAAAGTATATTAACTTAAATTTTTATTCATGTATGTTTGGGTATGTAAACCCATGGGTATGTATAATATTGCAGTTTAAGTGATATAGCATTTGCTTTTCGCCTTTAGTGAGTGTCGTTGGTAGATGGTTTCATTTCTGTTTGTTATGAATTAACTGCTAATAGTTGTGGTAGCGAATTATTGAAATGAATTGTGTTGCTCATATTAATAGGTTCGAGTGATTTCGTAGTAATATTACTATATATATTTGTTTACGTAGGTATTGATTTTGTACATCTGTGCTTTCGAAAATTGAAAAGGACAATTATTGTTATTATTTTTTTATCATTCGGTTTCTTTCTGCACTGTATGCCTATCAACGACACCGGAGTGGTGACTTCACCATCAAAACATTAGACTTGGCACTTAACTACTGGCGCCGTCATTGAGATCAAGGATGCAAAATGCCTACCTTTTCTGCGGCTGTAATTTTTCTGCCTACATTCTCATTTCTCTCGCGATGCTGCTGTCCTTCGCTAGTGCAGGACGCCCAGCGCTGTACGGCTGCCTGTGTCCAAAGCAGTAACATGACAAAAAACTACTGTCCCCAGTACAGCCACCAGACGCGAGCGGTACAGCTTCTCTTTCCTTATTTTACATTTTTTAATATTTTCAATCTTTTTAATATTTTTATTCAAAAATGACGACAATGAAGGCGGCTCATTTACGCCACGGCCGGCATCAACGCTTTCGTGTGCGGGCCTCTCCCTTTGACTATGCAGAGAAAAATGTACAAAGCGAGAGAACAAACTTTACTACGCCACACTCTCACCGAGTAGTCGGAGTACAGCAGAAAAACAAAAATGTATTCTACTGCTGTACGGGAAAATGTACTCGTTTTGGCTACCGTTCTGGCAAGAGCTGTAGTGATGCGTCGCTGTAGCGGGCTGTACGGCTTGTGCAAATGTAAATATACCGAAAAAAATGTAGTTTATCGGTACCGTTGGCATCCCTGATTGAGATACTAATTCATTGAATATGAACTTATTAATATTACTTGTAATGTACTTGTTTGCTATCTTCGCTTCTACGAACCGTTCACTATAAAAGTAAGCACAAAACTTCTGTCAGAATATGTAACAAAAATTTATCTCATCAACAATTTGTGCATGAAGAGAGTGAGACACTATGCCAAAGAATCGTTCTATTCCTGAAGCGAAAAATGCGAATATCTAAAATGAATTATTCGACATAATATCGGTTGATTTCAAAGGCTGAAATATTCAATATTGTCATCTGTAAATGTAGTTGAATTATGATAGAAAAAATGTGGCTTTTTGTAAAGCTGGCAATTGACTTTTTCCAGCTGCATCATATCAGGAACAGTAAGAAATTGTAAACAACATTGTACGAATCAATGCAACTTTTGTAAATCACGTAGTCGTCATCTTTTAACAAGTTGAATTTTATTGCCATACAGTGAAGATCCGATTTTACCAGCCTCCAATTTTATCTACCCCCGATTTTATTAGCTTTTTGACCCGATTTTATAAGCTTCGTATGAAAATTGATAGTTTGATGGGCTCTAGCAGACGAACCAACTTGAATTCGAGTAAATCTTTCCTGAGCATCTTTTTCTTATCTTAGAGATCCGAAATATGCAAAATATTTTTTTATGAATTTTGCGCTGTTAGACCCCCTTAAAGAAAATTTAAACAAAATAATCAGGAAAGTGTTATGAGGCTATATCTAGCGACTAAAGATGAATACTTCAAGAAGTTTTTCAAAAAGAAAGAAAAATATATGCCCCTGTTTTATCAATGTCCCTGTTTTATTACCCTAGAATTCACCAAGGGGCTGATAAAAACGGGTTTTCACTGTATTGCTAAATATTTTTCCAAAATTGTTATAGTGTAAGGACAATTATTGAATGAATCGTCGACATTGTAGTGTTGACGTTTAACCCGCCTTATTTCATCATTACTCATTATTGACGGAGGCACTCTTCAGACTCAAAACAGTATCTTACATCTATTAAGGTCAGATTATATTATATGGGGGAATAGTGCAGCTGGTAAGTCCATTACACTGTACGTAACTCACCTCGAACTCCCACAACCGCATATAGTTAGTGTGTTAGGCTCTTTGCCACTTTCGGTCAGATTTGTCAGAAATGCTAATATCTTTTTAAGATCTAACAAAATCATCTTCCGTTTTTCGACGGTACCTGGACATTTACAATGCCACCTATAGTGATCGAAATCTAATTTTTTTTTCCCGTATAATTTGATTTTTACAGTATTTTTAATACTTTCACATGGTTGAATGAATTGGCTCAAATTTGAAAAATAAATCTCAAGGTGGTATAGATGGCTCCCTGATGCTGGGGATCATTTTTTGATCATGCTACTCTACAGCAGTTTATACCTGTTCAATTATAGGGCTCCCCAGCTCAGTTGTGTCCAGCGGGCCTGAGTGGTCGTAATATGCTGTGGTCTCATTTTTCAACTTATCCTTAGAATCCAGGGGTTATTTACTGTTAATAAGGTAATAACCAGTAACCCACCTTAATTTCTTTCTGAATTTCTGATTCAGCTCGATTTGTCTTTATATTTGCACCGATCTCGTTGGAAATACATTAAACATTACGAAGACTGATGTTTTCTAACGGGCGGTATCAAGTATATTTTCAAACCAGTTTTTATTACGAAATAAATGTAAATATCTTCTAAACTAAGTGGAAGAACCGTGTTTCTATTAATACAACATTCATTAACAGCCCCAAACTCTGGGCCTTATAAAGGGTTAAATTGTGATAACACATTGACAAAAATTCTAGAAAGCTACTGTTTCTGATAAAGTTGTTCAACACATTCTGGACAACATTTTCATAGGATTGGTTTTCTAATATGCGCAAAATAGTTATATGAATGAGCGGAGATGCAACAAACTAGTTTTACTAATTCTCATACAAACTGTGCACACTTTGAAAGACCAGGGAGCAACCAGTTGCTCTTACAACGTGCACAATTATTTGGAATCACAGAAGGAACGTCAGAAATGCTGTGCTAGAAAAGAGTTATTCCAATGACCAGCCTTGAATCGCAGTTTGCTGATATAAATGTTTTATATCGTTAGGTAACAGGTGTTATTTCAATCCAAACATTAACACAGGTACCGCCTATCGAACGGACATACGACGCCAAGGAAACCTTTTATACGCACATTTCAGTTGACACTTTCATGTTTTATTAGATTAACTCAAGCATAATAAAATTGATATCAGAAAGCAATTATGTGACTGCTGGGTAAAACTTAGTGTAGAATATGAGCTAACAAGTGTATAAACTATAAATAAACGCTTCTTTGTACTCTTTGACGCATTTGCGGATTAAAAATCCTTTGAAATAATTTTGGTCATGTTTTCGCACTGCGTACTCCAATGTGCGAAGGTTGTTTTGTTCGAGGTTGTACTATCGGAATCTACCCTTTACATTGGTTGACTAGGAATTTTCAAAAAAATCATACTATAGACCGACTCACAATACTGTACAAACGCAGTATGCTGATTATTTGGCAATCTCTAATTATCCCAGAAGCTTGTATCCAACGGAGCCTGTTACTAGTGAAACCATGAGCATACACTCCTAAAGATTCATTTCGCTGTTGCTATAAAATATGACATTGAGTGCGCCTCTGTTCCAACTAGGCGAGTAGTACCTGATAATATAGAAACTGGCATGCGTGATTGCGCAATGCTGTATTTTCGGCCGCAGTAGCGCTGCTTCTACGTAACCATGAGTCTGCGAAATTGATTCGACGGAGCGGCGCTTTTATCAAGGTGCAAATACGCCAATGGCGCGCAGATATTTAACAGAAATTATCAACGTAAAATCAAGGTAAATATTGGCTACTTGTTTCCAACATATACTGTATTTGCTCATTACATATGTTTAAATTACCAAAATTTTCCCCGAAAAAAGATATAACTCGGTCATAATAGAATATTGAAGCAGTTACCCTATCTCAACGATTCATTTCATGACTCACCTCACCTCAGAAACCTTTCTTTTCGAAGAAGGTGTGTCTTGTATACGTGACAAATTCCTTTGTTGTCATGGGCCGCAATGAAATCAAAGTTCAGTCGACTGAATTTTATCTCTTCATTTCGTAATTTCCATTTTTATTAGCAGTGCTACGTGTTTTCCAATATACCGCAGTCAGTCATATGGCTGATGCGTAGCAGAATTTCGGAAAATCATAAAGTCACGATCAGTTTGCATATTTCCTCGACAGGAGCTCATCGTTGGTAGCAGCAAGTATTTTCGGATATAATGTGCTGGATTATGTTAGGTAGTGCTACCTGTGAATTTTGGGTGGGCTGTGTGCGTTGTGCTAAACTAGATAACGATGCAGCTAATCAAGTTGTTTGCAAGGCAGGGAAGATAAGTTAACATAATTACATAAAATCGCGATTCAGTAGGGTGTGAGAATTACGATATAGGAGTAGCCTGGAACCAAACAGCTGTAGAAAAATCTGTCCTAATCCATTCTCTTATCTATTGTGTTGTTTATATGGAATAACGACTACTTATCACTGACCAGATAACCTTGAGATGTATTGAAAGATCAGCAACCAATCTGATCTATATAATTAATTAAGAAAATATTAAATTAACTTAACAAACATGTTTCGCTTCCTAACCCGCTGGGATACCACATAACTCGTCTGTTGGTGGATACTGAACCTTATTGACCGCAATGATTTATTTGAGATTTTTCGTTGATCATGATTTAGTAGCAGACGTCGGAGACGCTCGATCGCCAACACGCCTTCGGTACATGATCGCACAAGCAACCTCCCTACCAGCAACCCACAAACAGAATGCTGTCACGTGCACGCGCAGTGATCCTTCCTTTGCCAAATTTATGAATAAGCGATTCCGGACAATCGCACGATCGAATGCCTTTGAATACAGACTGAAGCACTTCAAGAATGATGTCCAAGAAGTTTATCATTTTACATTTTCCGGTTGCTTCGGGAACCCTCGTTCTGCTCTACTGCTCTACTGAGTGAGTGGCACCAGGTGAAGCGCGGAAGAGTTTGTACCACCGATCGTGCGCGATGCTGTTTTTGCTCAGTAAAATGCATGTGTTTACGAGCTGAAAAATATCAATATCAGCATTCGTGTTAAATTTGCCAATTCATGCTCCCCGAATATACAGGGTGATGAGTGTACTTTGACCCCAATACTTATAAATTGTAATGAACATTTTTGCTTTGTTCCAAAAAAAATCAGTTCAAAACAAAGATAAAATGATGAAATACTCTTGTCTGAGGTCATTGAAAACTCAAATCGAATGCCCCTATTTTAACCCTACTATTTAAGCGTTGAACAGATGGAAGAAGCTGCTCTAACCAACGTTTTCAAATTGGTAGGGTGATAAAACGATTTGGGTGAAAATAAGCTCATTACCCTACTCAAGTGGCTAGCGTTTCTCACTTCGATTAATAACTCTTTTTGGAAACGAAATACACCACGCTGTGCAAAGCAGCACTAGAGAATATAATTCATGTTCTCCATTCACATCTGGAATATTCCGGTTTTGCCCCAACTAAGCCTGTTTAATTTTCTGTGGAATCTTTCACTTGATCAAATCAGTCCACTGAGGGGTATTTGGGTAAAAATAGACTAAAATGTGAAAATTAAAACTCATCATATTGTTCGCAACAATTTTTTCGCAATACTCAGGGTATTATGTAGCTGTCAAAATTTTGCTGTTGTTGCGATGCCAACATTTCTGTTTAAACTGGATTCTTCCACTTTTTATTTATAACCTACAGCTTAACAGACAATTGTTCAAATCGTCTCGTTTTTTATTTTGAGCCAGTTTTATCCAGTTCAGATGCATTTAATTTTTTAACATATTGTAACCTAATTCACATAATTTTCAAGCGAACGGCTGATAGCGAATAGCCCAGAGTTATCTTGTTATACCTACTTCTGAGTAAACGATTTGGGCATGTACATTTTGACTCGATGATCATTTGTTGAATTTCCAGTGAAAAAACCAAAGCTACTGTTTCAAAATCACCATTCCGCTCGGTAAATTGTTTTGCCAGCAACTATTTTGCATTACTTGAATCGTGATAATCCAATAAATTGACTGATATTCTTTTCTATAGCTTAGTAAATGTTTTATATGGTTAAATCCGGTAGTACAGCTGTACAGTATTGTTTCTACTCATAATATCAAGCGTTTCATTCGTACACAAGCTCAAAGAAAGTTTACTGAGCCTCAATTCTCTTCATCTTTATCTGCTTTTCTTGCGGGACATCACGCAGGCCTAGGTGTTTGTTCAAGAACAGTGTTTTCGTCCGTCAATCCGGCGCTAGCTTAGTCCGTTGAGTGATTGAGTTGTAGAGAGCCGGAAGTCGCCATCTTGGATTTCAAAATTGCGTCAAAAATCAATTTCGTCAAATCCATTCCGAAAATACCCATATTACATGGGTTATAGCGAATTTCGTTAAACCGGAAGTCGCCATCTTGGATTTAAAAATGGCGTCAACCATAAATTTCTGACACCTACTCATCAAGACCATTTCGTAAATACTCTTCGCATAAGTTATAACGAATTTCGTTAAACTAGAAGTCGCCATCGTGGATTTCAAAATGGTGCAAAAATCAATTTCCGGCACCTGCTCGTTAAGTCGCCATCATGGATTTCAAAATGGCGTCAAAAATCAATTTCTGGCACCTACGCGTCAAGACCATTCCGAAAATACCTCATATTGCATGGGTTATAACGAATTTCGCCAAAGCGGAAATCGCCATCTTGGATTTCCAAGATTAATTTTTGGCACCTACTCGTCAAGACCATTCTGAAAATACCCATATTGCATGGGTTATAGTGAATTTCGCTAAAGCGGAAGTCGCCATCTTGGATTTCAAAATGGCGTCAAAAATCAATTTCTGGCACCTACTTGTCAAGACCATTCCGAAAATACCCATATTGCATGGCTCATAGTGAATTTCGCTAAACCAGAAGTCGCCATCTTGGATTTCAAAATGCCGTCAAAATTATTGGCACCTACTCGTCAAGTCCATTCCGAAAATACTCATATTGTTAAGGTGCAAGCCATATTGAGTCTTCCAGGCCCGTCTCTTCCATCTTTCCGAAAATCTTCTAAGTCTTTTACATTCAATATTCTTTGCAAAAACCGTGTTAATTGCGAAATACGCGCAAAAAAACTGATAAAGTTCTTTGCATTTAAAAGGACTTGGATTTTTTTTCAGGAAAAGTCTGTCTTTTGCATTCAAAATGATTTTAAATATTTTAGCGAAATCAATGCCCAAAAAAACTTCCAAAAATAGTATTTTGCTGAGGGTTTTTATGCGGATTTTCGAATTAACGCGTTTTTTACGCGGATTTTCGAATTAACGCATTTTTTTACGTGGATTTTCCAATTTACGCGGTACGTATCCCCCGCGTAAAAAACCTAGGTGTGTAAAAATTGCTTGTTTGAAATAAATTTTGCGAAATAAAACAAAATATCGCACTCGCCATTTTTTGCTCAATTATACCTCAAATCATGACCTTACATGGTCGGTGTTAAGTCAGATCGGACGAAGTGACAATATATTGATTTCGAGAAAAACGAGCTTAAAGTTTGAATCCCAGCATCCTTTACGTTATAATTGGAAATTAATTTTTGCCATAATTCTTTTTTATTGATGCATATTTCAAATCTGATAAGAGTCTAATGTACCGTAAACCGGGGTGACTTTGATCATCGGGGTGACTTCGATCACTCTAAACTTTTTTCGTAGATCGCTTATTAAACCAGAATAGTCGACCGAATCATTTTAATTTAGAATGATTTTTACTCTAAACATTTAAAATACTGATTTGTTATACTTTTTGAGCATATTGTTCGGTTTTGGGGTACAAAAACTTCAAAAAACCGAAATTTGGCTTTACCTTATTTTTACGAAGCATCGTAAAGTGTTTATTTTTTATAAAACAAATAAATCTCAGATTTGAACAAAAGTAATACATTACAAGCGAGTTTTTATTTTCCTTTAGATTGGGATATGCCAAATTTAGTTTTAAGAGATTGTTTATTTTAAATACATTCTTTGGTAAAAATAGTTGGCAATTATTTTAAATTATTTTAATCTAAAATTCACAACATTTTTTATTGTTCAATATTCCAATGTGTTAAAATGGATGAAACTTTTTGTACATTGATAAAGCACTGAAATAAAATAATTTTAGCAGTTTTAAAGGTTTTCAGAATCTTTTATTCTAGTTGGACACAAATTATACGAATTTTGGTTACACGAATTTTAAGTACATTGAAATACTTTGTATAATACCAATTAACATCTATTTAACAATGAGTATCTTTCCAGAATTAGTTTAAGCAAACATTTGAATGAAAAACATTGACATCAATAATTTAATGTGGGTGAACATGCAGGTTATCAAAGTCACCCCGGAATACGAAAACGGACTTCAATTTGAAACAATTTTTGGAAAAATTGTTGGAAGCGGAGAATTTTAGGTAAAACCATTCAATCTTGTTCTCCATACATCAGTACATGGTTTATAAATATTAAACTTGAAAAAAAATGTGTTGCGTCTAAAAATATGTAATGATTACTTCGAAAAGTGATCAATGTCACCCCGGTTTATGGTAGCTGAAAAAATTCTTTATCCAGTGCTATCATTATCTCATTTTTTATGTTTTGCGACTTAATCCGGTCTGACTTAACATTGATCATATGTAGTTGAAAAAAAAATATCTTTTGAGTGCCCAAATGAGTGATATTGGTATTCTGAAGACTCGAAAAAGTGCTCATAACCTTCCAACGATGATAGCTAGACATGAAAAAAATTGTGTCCCTTAAAGCTGTTTGCTGTGAAACGAAAAAAAATGACATATAAAGCATACATGTTTTCAGCAAACTTTTCTAAAACTTGTTCTACAAATTCGTATGGCTCTATCTAGAATGAAAAAAGTTAAATTTTTGATCTCGGAAAAATAGAGCCACCCTAACTGTTGTTTTAACAAAAGGAAGGTGCCTGCAAATTACGAAAACTTTTCCAAAGACATACTAAGGCTAAGTGGTTGATTTGTTGAAAAATCTCAAAATTCCTGCTAAATTTGAATTCTGAACCACTGTGCAGTGATTTCAAACTTCAGGTACTTTTAGTTTTTTTCTTCACCTATTTTTTAAGCTTTGTTTCGTAATTAATGGTTTTTGTTGTATATGCACGTTTACAGAAAATGGCTGAGTTTGTCCGATTAATTTTGCAAAATAACGTATGCAGAGCGTTTAACTCAGTTCTAGTGTCATTTTACTCTCATATATCATCCATGTTCACCACATTGCTTCAAATGATAAAGTGAAGATTCGGGCACTTGATTCAAACTGTAGCTCCTCTTAAAAACGTGAATTTCAAAATATTCACCCCGCGTTTGTTGTTATATAGGCATATTGTTTCTTAGAAACAGAGCGAATTTGTTGATACTCGACGGATTCCATCGATTGTAGGCGGAATAATTAACGAAATAGCAAATCATGCCTAATAGGGTCAAAATAAGCAAATCATTCACACTACTACCTACTTCTTTTTATCATGCAATTGGACTTCAGGCTTTCCACTAGATTGCTAATTGGTCAGCTACTACGTAATATATTAGTTCAAACAGAGATTTTAATATCGCGAACGCTGTTATCAGAGTGTTCATAAATTAACCTTTTAAAACAGGCGGCATAATTACGCGAACATGTGCTTGTCGAAGTCGTTGCTTGTGTGCTTCGTTCAAATAATCAATCTATAACCATAATTGTCGCCGAGACTGGGCATTGATTGGGAATAAATTGTATCAATAAAGAACAGCTCGTTCAAGTTGAACGATGACGATGTTTATTTTTACAGTTCTTCCTACTGTGATATCGCTTTGATTGATTGTGAAACTATTTGGCGAGTTGCGACATTGCGATTGACCATTTTTTGGCAGTGATTTTTTCTAACAGCATTATAAATATACACAAATATATATCATGTGATCAACGCCTATTCGAGCTTAGCAACAGTTTGAAATGATTGCGTTCGCACGTGATTTTTAAAATATTTGAAAATAACAAAAGGTAAAATAGACAAAAGATCGAAAAGGGACGAAAGGTTTATTTTTTCATTACATCAGTTACACTATTTACAAACTGATCGAACTGTATTTGGTATCTGACAGGTTTAATTATATATATATATAACATTGTTTAACAAAATCTTTGTTTAACTATAATATGCTACTAAAAGATGATCCTAAATATTTCAAAAATGTTCGATGAAAGTCTACTACTATTTACGAGTATCTAGTAATATGAACGATTTTCGAAGAATCCATTGTATTGAATGCATGGTGAATAGGATGATGAGCCTATTTTCGTCCTGGGTCTATTGTCATTATTTAAAGTCGTTGGTTAAAGCAGCGCCTTTCATTTTTGTTCAACGCATTGGCTCAAATGGCAGTGTATACAGAAAAAAAATCAGTTTGGACAAGGAAAAGTTTTTTTAAAATAACTTTTTTCCTTGAAAGTGCCCAACTTGAGTTTTTGACGGTAGGTAGTGAACATAATTACCTATCTTGGAACAAAATTTCATCCAAATCAAAAATGTTTTTTTTTGAAAATCGACTTTAAAATTTTAAAATCGATTTTTTTCAGTGCAGGAGTCGATGAAGAATTTTTTCAATATTTTTATTCAAAAATTTGACTAATTTAGTGAAAATCCATTTGAAAAAAATTGGTAAAAAAAAGTTTGACCCTTTTCAAAAGACAGTCTAGAACATTTTTGGAAAAACAAAGTATGCAGAGTGGCTTTTTGTGACAAAGTTCTTATGTACAGAAAATCTCATTAAAATCTGAGAGGTTGCTGCCAACATTTGTTCGAGTTGGCGCAAAATTCGTCTATTAAAGATATTGTTCTGGAAAAATCGGTTTTTTTTTCAAAATGCACATCACTAAGAAAGATTAATTATTATTAACGAAATAGATTCGTGATCAACCCAAGAAATTTGTTTTGCGCTAGTCACATTTTTTGCCAAAAAATCCCTACAATATTTTTCACAAGAAAAGATAAAAAAATGCCGCAATAGTTCTGGTACATAATAGTGGTGAGCACCTTGAACTGAAAACCATTTCGTCAAATCGAACTTTTTAATCAAATATCGATCCCAAAAAATCGGATACAAAATAACATTGAAAATGCGAAAGCTTTTGTTAGTTGAACGAAAGTGAAATCGAGCGAAACGAAAAATAAATTCGCCGTCTCCAAAAATACTCGAACTATATAAAAACACACAGTAAAATAACGAAACATTTCATTTCAATCACGAAAAATAGTTTTGTGATCGACGAAAAATTTCGTGCAACGTGCCCAAATATATAAAATCGCGAAAATATTCGTTCAAGTCACAAAAATGTTTCGTTGCAGTGAACGATGAATGAATTCGTCAACTGCCTAATCATTTTCGTTCTATTTACGAGTTTATTTTATCAGTGTTTGTCCTTTCGACCATTTTGCTGTCGACCTTTCGTCATGGTTTCATTAAAAAGATATGTGTATCCAGGAATGTGGCAGAAGTCAATTAAAAAAGATTAAAAATGAATGCATAATACCCTCGCTCCCGCTGCACTACTTACATTGTTTTTCATATGAAATGAATTAGTCACGTGCAAACGGCATTGAATAAATACTTGAAACGTGTACCGCGTGAATAAGTGAGCAGAGTACCATCACAGGGCTAATTAGGGGGGAAAATATTTCCTTTGGACCCGGTGGGATCCATAGACCGGGAAGAGGTAGTCATCAGTTTAAATTGCCGTTCGTTGTGGTTCTTGATTTATTGTCATCGGAAGTGATGCACTATTAACCTAGATTCACAAATGATCAAATTGTTTCAGTGATGCAATTTTTACGTTGCTCTCCAGTGTACAATTTTATGTATTGAAAATGTTTCACTCGATATAATCGGGACTTGGTGGCATTGTGAAATGAGGACTTTAGAGTAACGAAATGGCGGGATAATTTCAACGAGTTTAGATTTGTCATGTACAAATTGATGAATTTTTATTATTCAAATTCCAATCAATTAATAAGCTAAATAATTGTTAGCAACTGTATTGTATATTGCAGCGTTATCAGTGTTATTCTGCTTTACAGTGCATTGATTTGACTAATACAGTAATGGAGAATAAAGACGAATTTACGGATTGATCGAAGAGAGTTCTTCTCAGCAACTTTTGCCACCCACAATAGTGCAACAGCGGCGGCAGTATGTTGTTTTGGAGCGTTTTTTTTTGATAAATGCGAAAGCCGAAAAGCAAGATTTTTGTTGGCAACAACAATTCATTAAGGGACCATCCATAAATGACGTAGCATTTTTGAGTGATTTTTAACACCCCTCTCCCCCATCGTAGCATTTCGTCACAAACCTCTAAATACCCCCTAGTAATTACGTAGCTTGACGGTAATTCTCCCCCCCCCCCCCTTGTCACCGCAAATAAAAAATAAATAAAAAAAACGATGTTAGTTATTCCTTTTTTAAAAAGCTACGTAGCATGATATGACCACCTACCCCCCTGTCGTCACACATCATCACAAAATACAAAACTCCCCCCTCCCCCATATAATACTACGTCATTTATGGATGGTCCCTAAATCAAGTACATTATTGTGATTCTGGATTTGCAGGATATCTTTTATTTAATATCTTGATTTGGGCGAGACTATCAATTCTTTTCGTTTAATCGGTGTGTGAATAATGGAATATGGGTTGGTCCAATTCGGATCCTCTGTCGTCCCGATAAGAAACACATAACAAAAAGATTTCAAAACTATATCTCGCGTTGTTACTTGTTATAATTTTCTGTTATTTTAACTACTAACGAGACCAAATTTATAACACAATCTATTACGAAAATTTTATTGTGTTATAATCTTGTTATTTAGTTTTACTCGGGGTATGTACGATCTGATACGCAATCGCGAAAAGCCGTCTGAAAGGAAAGTATGCTTTCAGGAAAGTAGCTTTCAGGAAGTTTTCGCAAATCGGTTGACAGATTTCGACGTTATAGTTCATAATATATTGTTGGGTAATTTGGCCCAGCTCTTACTTTTTATTGTATATTTACTAAAAAGTTTTATATATCAAATAGAACTTTTGATTTCACAATACAAAATATAATAAAAATCAAGTAGGAATAACTTAAGCCAAAATACAAATTTATTTCTATTGCAAAAAATCGTTAAGAAATGGGTGGTCTGAATTGGAACAGGGTTGGGGTAATTCGGACCTTTCATGTACTTTTGTGCAGAACGGTTTATACACAATGCGGTAAAAGATCGGAGAATGTCGCCTTAGAAAAAAAAAAATTTGTGAATCGGTTGGCACGTTCCAGTTCTATAGCTCATACCCCCTTACTAGGTCCGAATTGGCCCAGTTCCCCCTAAGTATTATACTCAAGGAGTATCCACTTCTTCGTATTTTGACTAATGTTGTTTGATAACGGCAGCATTGGTACGCAGTGCCAGGTCATGTAGCCTTACTTCAATAGTGTCATCGACTATACTACCCATGGTCGCATAGTTGTCCCGTTTTCTATGGGATTTCCTATCTTTATGGGACTGATATGCGATCATGGGCAGTATATGTGTTGGGAAGATGAATAAAATGTCATTACATTCGACGGATTGTTCTGCGAAGTGTATGATTCTGCATGGGTAATGGTTTAGAACATAATTAATGTCGCTTGATATTTTTTTAATTTTGATTATAGAGGTTTTAACATTAGGGTCATTCGCCTCTTTGTCGGGTTAGAGAAATTTCTTTAGAAAAATCTATGTGCGGGATTGGGCATTGAACACAGGTGAGATGCGTAGAAGGCAATCTGTTTACCAACTACGCTATCTCCACCCCCTTCACTTGATATTGATGGTGAAATTGAATTGCGTTAACGCTATGTTAAGCGTCAAATTTTCCTTAAATAATTATTTCACTTCACGAATGGTTCCCTGAGACGAAATATCAACAGCACTACAGTTCATCAGCATTGGGGCATATTGCAGCTTGGGTCACACATTTTTTATTTGCATTTCACACAGTAAGTAGAATGAATGATATTTGACTTTTCTTAGTAGACAAAACGAAACATGAGTAGATTTGTTGTTCGTCTTGCTATAGCAACGGAGCGAATTTTAGTTTGAGCTGAGCAAGTTGAGATTCCAGACTGTATATGCATCCTACATCTGGTTCAAATGACGATTCAAAGCATTCTTTCAATGATTTAACAGCAAATTACGTCGCTGTTTCTCTATTGAAGTTTTCAACATAAGCAGTAAAATCAAAAATAATTTGAGTAAGAAAGGTAGGTCAGGTAGTTTCCTAATTTTTGAATATGAATGTTAATTCGACTGCAGCAATATTTAGTATCTTCTGAAAGACTGTTCTCATTTATTCCAATAGTTTTGCATATAAACATCGAAATTCAAAAACGAAAACCGCAATGGAAAACATTAAAAAGCCCACGCGAATGTGCAAGTGGTTATACAACAAAATTATACACGCGACTCACACACCCCCACGCCATCAAATCTGTTAATATACAAACGCTCGAGTCCTACGCGGTAACGAGAAGGAGTGATAGGGAATGAATATTTCTGTACGAAACAAATATACACTGAACAAAATGTTGAGTCATTTTTCATAAAAACAAAAAATTGTGTTAAAAATTTAAATTACAAAAAAACCCATTTTTTTAATTTTTTATATTTTGTCAACAAAAACCTAAGGAAAAAAGAAAAATTTTGAATATAATTGGTATACAAAACTGTAATTTTATTACAGAATATAATTCTAAGTATAGTTTTAAATCAAAATGCATTTAACAGAAATTATCCAAAATGCGGTAGTTTTCGAGATATTTGGAATTTTGTTCCAACATTAACTGTTTATTCGTGTGATTAGGCCCTTTTTAAAAGTTATTTGTGTTACCCCATCATAAAATGTCAAAAATCTAATGTATATCGTTTTAAAGACGTAAAAGAAACTTTTTCATTGTATTTGGATCATGGAGAAGCTTTCAATAAAGTTTTTCTAGCAACAACTTTTTTCATATTTTTATAATTCATACTATTTGCTGTCAAAAATACAATTTTATTTTTGAGTATGATTCCAAACGCCATTTCAAATCAAAATGCTCATAACAAAAATGTTCTTAAATGTGGTATTTCTCGAGTTATTTTAAATTTTGTTTTAACAACACAATTATTTTGTTTTATTACGACCTTTTCAGAAGTTATTCGTATTTCTCCAACAACAGCAATAGGTTTTTCAAAAGGCCCATAACATTTCCTGTAACTTTCTCTTTGACATCAAGGCGATATTGTAAACCGTTTGAAAGCTATACGAAAACAATCAAAATACTATTCAACCATAGCGTCTGATGATTGAACTAAATAGTTCGATCATATTTGGTTGTTTTTATGTAGATTTCGAATGGGTTACAATATCGTCTTGATATCAAAAGAGAAGCTACAGAAAATGTTATGGACCTTTTGAAAAACTTGTTGTTGTTGATGGAGAAACGCGAATAACTTCTGAAAGGGTCGTAATAAAACAAAAGAATTGTGTTTTTAAAACAAAATTTAAAATATCTCGAGAAGCACTACATTTCAGAAAATTTTTGTTATTAGCATTTTGATTTAAAATATTCAAAAATAAAATTGTATTTTTGACAGCAAATAGTATGAATTATAAAAATATGTCAAAAGTTGTTGATAGGAAAACTTTTTTATTGAAAGCTTCTCCATGATCCAAATACGCTGAAAAAGTTTCTGTTTCGTCTGTAAAACGATAAACATGAGATTTTTGACATTTTGTGATGGAGTAACGCGGATAACTTTTAGAAAGGTCATAATTACACAAATTAACTATTTTTGCTGGAACAAAATTCCAAATATCTCGAATACTTAGAATTATATTCAGTTATAAAATTACAGTTTTGTATATCAACCAGTATGGAATTTATAAACATGTATAAAATTATTGTTAGAAATTATTGTTTACCGATAAGTTCTCTATCTTACAATCACATTCAAAATTCCTTTTTTTTTAAGTTTTTGTTGACAAAATATAAAAAATTAGAAAAAAATGGGTTTTTTGCAATTTGAATTTTTAACATAAATTTTGGTTTTTATGAAAAATGACACAAAATTTTTTCAGTGTATATTTTTTCGTACATAAATATTCATTCCCTGTCACTCGTTCTCAGAAAGTTTTGCTGTATAAAATACAGTAATCGAACAATTCAAAATAATCTTACTGATTGTGGAAAATGTTTAGTCTTCCATGCCGGTGAAATGTGTAAAGTTTCATTGGAATCTAAGATGGTCGGTCCGGATTTTAAAGATTTTCGGACGTATCTTCGTGGAACTCCTAATAAATGACTGATAACAGTATAATTTCTTGAAATCAATGTACTAAGTTAGTTTGACATTTTTAATATTCCGCAAAACAACAATATACGTAAAAGTTTCAAAACAGCAATTTCGTTGTAAGTTCGCACAATTTTTCTATAATCATTTCAGCTAATTGGGAAAAGTTGGATTTGGTAGAATTATTTCGAGCAACTTATTAGAATACATAAATTCATATCTAAGTTTTTGAAATGGTTTGAAAATATGTGTACGTGTAGAATTATTCATGCATTCACAACAGCTCATCACGCCCCACTAAGTTCTGGATGGTACTTTTGAGCCAATTATTAACATTAAATAATAGTAATACTGATTTTCTTTAGGTAAACCAAGGTTTCATACAATGTATGACCTTTTTTAAGCATGATAAAAGTTTCAATAATTCGATTAAGAAACTGCCTATAATCAGAAGTCAGTCCCATGTAGATAAGGAATCCTATAGAACGTGGGACTGACATGCGATTATGGTCAGTATAACCCTATTGTTGTAGGGCATACTCACCGATTACTGTGAGACATACTATCCTTTTGTTGTGGGGCATATTACACTGTAACTGGGGGCATTCCGCCCTGAGTGAGCAAAGAAACTAGAACTTGAGCATCTTTGAAAAATGTGTAATAATATTTTTGCTTCCCATGCCTTTAACAAAAAAAAAATTTCTGTTTAATATAGCAATAAATTAGACTAGTTCCTGCGGCGATCATAGTGCCCAACATTGAAATATAGCTATTTCTGCTTAAGAGGGCGTATTAGACTCGTTTACTCTACGTTTGTTCAACGAACACCCAACATTTCTTATCGGATTTTGCTGTCAGGCTGGCGTATATAGCTATGGTTTAAACAAGAACTGTTTAATTATTCTAAATCAAATAAAATTGACCTCCATTATAACTTATTATTATCAACTCTTTTAAGACTCTAGCACAGCATTGTTTTGTGGCTAAAAGAAAACTCATTAGATGTAAGATACATTCGAATAAACAGCCTAAAGTGTATACTATTTCACCACCGTTATGTTTTTGACACTTTACCTTATGTTAGATTAAAAACAATTCAAACGAATATAACAACGAGAAAATTAAAATTACCGCAAAAATAATAAACAGGACCTGGCGCCCAGGTAGAAATTTAAATTGATTTACATTCAGACTAATTCTGAAATACTCCAAGTTACACCAAACCTTGACGTCCCTCAACGGTTAACGATAACACGGTCTAACGTAGCACCATTTCATCATCCAGCCCCTCGTTCGATCGTGGCGCTGTATGCCCGGCGAGACAGCGCGAAAACAGTGAACAACACCAGCACTAGCTATAGGTACTGCGTGTTGGAGATAGACATGTGTGTACACACATACGCCAACGTGTTAGGTTTGCCGGCACGACTCTACCGCAATATATTGAAATTCTGCTCGACTTACCAATACAACGGCGTCAGGAAAATCTGAAATAAATTGCAAAATGCGGTGCTCGAAAAATTCAGTTGAATGAAGTTGACTGACCAAGTCGCGCGCGCAATACACGAGAGAGATAGTAACCAAACTTTTTTTTTGCCTCAGTTTGGATGAATTTCAAGTTGAAGTTTTGCACGAGGTAGTCACGCGAGTTCACAGTTGTTACCTAACTATACTATATTTTTCCCGAACGCCGGCAATTGTGATATTATCATCGATTTGTTTTAAAATTGTGGTCAACTGTGATAGATATTGGGTTTTATACCTGCTTTTTATTATTGCATTTTCCGAAGCAAAACATACAGTGTTTGAAACAAGCCACGAAAGACGCGTAAAAAGTGAAACATATATGCACTGTTTGCGATAATTCTTCAGTACGGAAGAGTTGTGTAATTGGTTGAATCGTCTATTTCTGGGATCTCCCAGTGCGAAGGAATGTAAGTGTAGTTTTTATATGCAATTTTTCATCGTCAACGTTTGAGGTGAAGATGTATGATAGCACTAATTAACAACCTATGTAAAGCATACTTCTAAATTTTCTGATCTAATTTGAAATAAAAATTGATTGTAGTGATAGATTAATCACTAAATTCCTGATCAATCAAGGATGTTCTCGGATAGGAGTATCCCTTGATTGCCTTGGGTTAATGGTAGGAAACTTTCAATAAAGGGGTCTGATGTGGATGATATAACTCGACCAGAATCTGCACTGCCACTAGGCTCGTCACTGCTCACCTTAGCAGGTGGTAGTACCGATGTCTTGGTCAGGCGGGAGGAGTCTTACAGAGAATTATCGGAAATGGAAGCTATTGGGTTCAATTCCCGATTCTATCAAGTATCTTCCCGGAATGGAAATTTTCTTGATGGACCCTGGTTGTTGGCAGAATATTCGAAATGTATCTGGTTACGTTCTTTTGAAGGAAAGCTATGTCTGCAAATTGAACCAGTCCCTCTTTTTGTTAACTGGTTTTGTTATGGATCAAAATATTAATTATCTTTTAGATAAATCGTTCAGCTCACACCTTTGTGGGGGTATGAGGTGGGACCATCATCATCATCATATAGATGAACTTTCGGACTAAGTGGTACCATTATTTATAAAACTGGTGATTGCGTCTGACAGTTTGACAAAACATCAAGCCATCAAGTGCCAAGCTTGCCTTTTTAGTTGATATGATTCACTCGTTTCTCGACAAAAAACAACCCGTTTTACTTATGAAGCTATGCAATTTGAGATGCTTACTTCTGCAATTTAGCTTTCCCGGACAGACACTTATTCAGCAATTTGTTGCATTCGCCGAGGGCTTTGAGCAACATTCTTAAAAATGTTCATTACGTTTCGTGTAAGGTGTATGTTAATAATGTTTTTGGTATGGAAACATTATAGGTACTTCCCTACTCTGGCTTCTTGTAAGTTCCAAAGGTGATCGACTCATGTGTGGAATGATTTCCTATTTCCTTGTGTTAATTTCCGGGATAATCTCCAGTCGTGTTTCTTTTCATGTCCAAATAATGAGAGTTTTTCTCAATTATTTTGCCATGGACTGGTGGCAATCTACTGGCATGAGGTCGTTATTTCGTGTAGAAGGACACCATGGCCTCATGGCGAGTCATTTCCCCACAGTATTTCACGTTATCCATTGGGAGTATTTACATCTTTGCACCCACATATGTAGTAACTTTGGATGAAAAGCGAGACCGTTGAACAAGGATGCTACACCAGCGGGAAACAACTTCTGCCCTGGCCGTGATTTTCTTTCTCGCCGATTGATGATTGTACATTCATAAGACGGCGGAGTGTGCTATTTTGCAATATTTGTTGGCTTGACACTCATACCCGGCATGTGTTGGATGGATACCTACCGGCTCTTTTTTAATGTGCGCGATTGCCATACACCTTGCGGATGTACCCGGGTTTAGTACTTATATTTAATTTGAAAGTGCGCTGTCTATAGCAATTAAAGCTATTATTAGTCACAAAGGTAAACGTAAAGATTTGTATCTGCGTTCGGAAGCTACATGATTTATGAGGTGGTTCTGATTATTTTTTGAACACTGCCATAGTTATTTTTGGTGTTACGCGAATTTACCATACACTATGTACGCTTAATACACAACAAAAAGCTGCTCAGTAAAAAAGTCCAAAAATGATTCAAGATTTCCAATATATACTGTGATGAGTTTTGTTGTATCCATTCCCATTAATCTAGTTTAACTAATCTATAGGGGAAGTGAGCCAATTCGGACCGCTGGCCAATTCGAACCCCCTAACTGATTCTCAGTTATGGTAATATTTTGAAAAGCGCATAAATCATTTTCGTGGTTGTCACGTAGTTCTGGTCTATGTGACAAAATTTTGTGGTTCTTAGTTTTCGTGTGCATGTAGGCCGAAATACAAGATTTTTGTTGGCAACATCAATTAATTAAATCAAGTGCATTATCGTGATTTTGGATCCGTCGGATAACACATTTTATTTAATATCTTGTTTTGGGCGAGGCTATCAACTGTTTTAGTTTTATCGGTCTGTGAATAATAGAATATGGGTTGGTCCAATTCTGACTTTTTGCCGTATATACGATCCGATACGCGATCGCGAAAGACCGTTTAAGAGGAAAGTTTGCGCAGTTGGTCGAGCTGTTAGGAAAACATAAGTTTTCGCAAATCGGTTGACAGATTTCGACGTTATATCTCATAACCTATTTTTAGGTAATTTGGCCCAGCTCTTACTTTTTATTGGATATTTACTACAATGTTTTGTATATCAAAGAGAACTTTTCATTTCACAATTCGAATCTAGGTGAAAAGGAACGAGGCCAAAATAGGAATTCATTTCTATTGCAAAGAATCGATAAGAAATGGACCACCCGTTGGAACAGGGGAAGAGTTAACTGATACAAAATATTCTCCTAATTCTGCCACGTCATACATATTTTGTCGTCATAAGTGTATGACACGTGTGAGGGCGATTTTGTTTATATTTTGAACAAAATCTCAATATAGTAAATCGATCTTCGGCATGAATCAGACATTTATTAGGAATAGATGATAGAAACATCGATTGTTTTCTCCGAAATATTTCTACTATTGATAATTTTCAAGATAGATCAAGATCCCAAAATTTAAAAATTCTTTGAAATTTTGTTTTTCTCAAAAAGTGCTTGTCATGAAATAGCACAACAGTGACTAGATGACATGGCACTACTATTCCTTTCAGAATTTTCGCCTTCTTGTGAATGCCATTGATATGTAGTTGTGCTAGTGTTATGAATCTCAATATATTCCACAACCAATCGGATGATTTTGACCCAAGAATATTTAAAATAAAGAGCCTATTTAAAAAAAAAAGTATTGTTTGTTAACCGCTAGTTGTACAGCAAAAATATCGGATCATGAATTTTTTGTGTGAAAATATCCACTTCAAAATATTTAAATCTAATATTTAACAATGAAATGGGTCGTTGTTCGATGTATCTCCAATTTCGTAATGTGGCCCTTAACCATGAAAGGTACCAAAAAGGCTATTAGCTTAAATTTTGTTTTTTAAATTTATTTTTTTTATTTAAAATTTATTGTATTGTTAAATTTCCAATTTTTTTAATTTTTTCCATAGGTGTAAGTGGGGCAATTCGGACCCCTAGCCGTTTCTCAGCTATGGTAATATTATGAAAAGCGTATATATCATTTTCATGGCTGTCATGTAGCTCTGTTCTGTCTCGCAAAATTTTGCGGTTCCCAGCTTTCGTGTGCGTATGCTAGGAGCGAATGTTGCTTCGGAGCGCTTTTTTGAAAAATGTGTAAGAAAAGCAAGATTTTTGTTTGCAACAACAATTAATTAAATGAAGTGCATTATCGTGATTTTGGATCTGCTGGATAATATCTTTTATTTATACCCTGTTTTGGGCGAGACTATCAACTGTTACTTAGGCCAAAATATGAATTCATTTATATTACAAGGAATCGAAAAGAAATGGGTGGTCCGAATTGGCACAGGGTTGGGGTAATTCGGACCTTTCATGTACTTTTTCGCAGAACCTTTTATACACAATACGGTAAAAGATCGGAAAAAGTCGCCTTAGGAAAAAAAATGTGCGCAATTGATCAGGCTTTTAGGAAAAAATATTTATTTGTGATTCGGTTGACACGTTTCAGTTCTATAGCTCATAAACCCTTACTAGATCCGAATTTGCCCAGTTCCCCCTATATTTTGTTTTGACCTTACATCAGGTTTCTACTTTTATAAATAAGTTTTTGATATATGAATGCGTGAGAAATATTTAATTGATTTTCTAAACTAATGACAATCGAGGCTTAATGTCTTTAGTAAATTTATAGCTACTCATAAAACAAATGAAAATTTCGAACACATTGGGTGTTATTTACATATTCATTGTGCCATGGACACATTGTGTTTAATATTTTTCAGAATATTTTAGAGGAATGTAGCAGCTATATATTCAATTTATGAGTGTATTTTTTTAAAGTGTGTATACACGGAATACCAATTCATCTCAATTTCAACCAAAAAAGTAGTTTAATTTTTTTATTTCGTCTAGTTAATATTTGGGCGAACTGAGTTTTTGTTAACCAGTGTTGTTTTTTTTATGCTGTCAGCCTCAGTCATGTTCAACGAACGATTGAGCCTTCGAACAACATTTAAAAGGCTTACTTGAGTTAATGTGTGAAACGCTTGTCTCCTTTTGTACCGTTTGTTTCATCCTGGATGCAACCGCATATGCCGTTACACTACCGTTTCAGCCTGTACACAAACAATTGGAATTAAGCTGTCGTTGACTTCAATTAGTTCATCGTTAAATACAATGTTGGATACTACAAAATTATGATTGATTTCGATTGACGTTTTGTTTAATCGACGGTTGAAGGTATTGAATTAAATTGTTATAATGCGCACCAATAGAATATTGAGTTATGTTTCTCATAATGTCATCTTTTTATGGACTGTAATCTCAAAAGAGACGAAATGGCAAAAGGTGATTGTAAATTAGTTTTGAAATTTGCGTTTCGGTTTCATCAGAATCCGACACTAACTTAATGCCAGAACTAAGTTAGCACCGGATTGACGCTAGTTCCAAAACAATGAACACTATTTCATCTTCAAGAAAAGGAGCTCTGATAAAGCTGATGAGAATGAATGAAATCGAAACTTGGTTTGGCTGTGTCTTCAGCAAAGTTGTTCAATAATACATGTCCGTGCAGATGACAATAATTTTAGTTCGGTACGCTGTTTCCACGTGGCGCTAGTGTATGTGTGTAATAATGAATTTGAACTTTTTCAATCAAGTTATTCTAACTATATAGAAAGTTCGTTACTCCGGAAAAATTTATAACATAGCAACTCTGCCACCACGGAGTGCTATTGTACAAGTTAAATGATGAATTTTGTAACACCCAGTGTTTCAAAAATCTCTCCTATCAGGGGCTACATAAATTATCTTGTGCTGCAGGGAATGTTGGTCAATATGATCTATCCACCTCTAAATCCCATCGAGCTTCTTTGGGATGCATTGGATTGTGAAGTGGGAAAAATTTGACTATATGCATTTCAGGCAGTTTCTAAAAGAATGCCTGACAAATATAAATGAAGAAAAAATTGACCGCTTATCAATCGTATGTCAAGGGTATGCAAGGCAGTGATCAATATTGTAGTACAGTGATTCTCAACCTGGGGTCCGCGGACCCCTAGAGGGCCGCGAAGTCATTGCTGGTGGTCCGCGAAGAAAAATATATTTTCCGAGTGCAGATTGGAATTTCAAGTCTTGTTTCCTAACAAACTGAAAATAGCATATTGATAGCATACAAAATCGATGTTTATCCGTGAGGGTCCGCAGCAACCCAGGGCAATTTCTAAGGGGTCCGTAGTACGAAAAAGGTTGAGAACCGTTGCTGTAATATATTCCGAGAAAACTAAATCATAAATACGCCGCGTGGAAAACAATTTATCAATTCGTTACAATAAATTTAGGGTTAACCTTCACATTCAACTTGAGAAATAAAAGTGATATCAGATCTATTCCACTACATTTTCCAGTTATTAATAGTAGTGATATTAATTTAATATACCTAAAGGGGACAGTACGCACATATGCGTACCTGCGACTAAACAGCTGATAGCGTTTTTATCGCGTGTCTTGCCTATTTTGAAAAATTAAATTGTTACAAATTAATGAAACTAACCAAAACACCTCAGAAAAGACCTATTTGGTCACTTGTGCTAGTACGCCTATATACAGTGATACAACTGCTAGGTAATAACTTTGCTTCACCACGAAATGATATAATGTCACATCAAAATAATTGCCATTTGCATGGTCATGACCCGATGGATAACTTAGCTGAAGACACGATTGTTGGACAGTCGAACTTCAACTAGTTAAAATGCTCTACTTAATATTGCGACATAAGGACAGTTTAGAATCAAATAGACCCTCGGCATCACAGCATTGAATTGACCAACTAAGAATTTTCGCTGGAGACGCGAATATTCTAAGTGGTTAGGTGGTCAGGGTCATGTTAATAAATTCATGAATTCCGATGTACACAAGAGCCACGCAATGGTAGAATTCCGAACCAATCAGGAATCAGAATGTATTAACTTAAATGGCACGTTCCACGTATGTAGTCGGGGATTTGTGCCTTGCCGTGTGTTTTCATCATTTCCTGAGCGGATGGAAAAGAGAAGGAGGGCTCAGAACCAACTAAGTTAATCGCTGAACCTGCCCTGGCCAATTCGTTAGCGCATTCATTTCCAGTAATACCAGAATGTCGGGGTACCCATACAAGGTAGATAGTGTTGACAATGCTTAGTTCTTCGATTTGGGTTCGGCACGCGATCACTAGCCTAGACCGTGATTTATCTGAGCTAAGCGCCTTGATTGCCTGACTATCGGAGCAGAAGTTTATATGTAACTTTGCCGGACAAACTCAGTTGAAGGGCCGATTGTACACGGCACATAATCGCAAAGATTTCTGCTTGGAATACAGTACAGTATCTACCTAGTGAGTGAGATTGTTCCAATCTCATTTCACGACAGTTGGCACCAGCACCAGCACGTCCGTCCATCAGAGAACCATCAGTGTAACAGATTACTTGCGTTTGTTGTTGTCTTTCCATATAGCCAGACAACCACTTCTCTCGAGAGGGAATCTTCACATGGAATGTCCTGTAAGGAAAAATACATGTGATTGTAATATCGCTGGGAGCAAGAATATCTTCACCCCCATGTAACCATTTGTGACCACAATCGCGTATGACTGGTAGCAAGATTGACATGGTTACTGTTCCAAAGCCCAGTAACCAGCAGTCTGTATGCACATGATAGTGCTTCTTGTTTGAGGTGTAATGGTTTGATATTTAGAAGTGCCTCAAGAGCAGCTGTCGGAGTTGTGGTTAAAGCACCAGTCCACGCCATGAACGCTATTCTTTGCAGATGGTTTAGCTTTGACTGGATTGTCATCACCTCTCCCCTCTGCCACCACACAAGGTATGACAGTATTGGACGTACAATTGTCGGGTAAATCGAATAGATGTATTTAGGTTTGAGACTCCAGGTCTTTCCAAAATCTCGACTGCACTGCCCGAAGGCCATGTACGCTTTCTTGACTCTGAACTCAATGTGATCAGACCAATTCAGTTTGAAATCCAATATAACTCCAACATATTTGACTTGATCTGCACACAGTAGCTCAGAATCAAAGAACTAAAAGGGACTAACCCCGGTTGTTATTCGCTTTTTCGTGAAAAGAACCATTGAAGTTTTGCTTGGGTTAACTGATAATTTAACTTGTCGACACCACTGTTCGACAGCCCTTAATGCTTGTTGCATTAAGTCAAAGATTGTTCCGATGCAAAGTCCAGTGATTAGTATTTGGTAATCGTCAGCAAACCCGTAGGTTGGAAATCCAAGCTCATTTAGTTTCTTCAACAAGCCATCAGCAACCAAGTTCCATAACAAAGGTGAGAGAACGCCACCCTGAAGACAACCGCAAATACAGATATCCCATGACCGCGCGTCGCTTCCAGAATAGACCGGAAGGACACATTGTCAAAAGCATTCCATATCAAAATAATTACCATTTGCATGGCCATGACCCGATGGATAACTTAGCTGAAGACACGATTGTTAAACAGTCGAACTTCAACTAGTTAAAAATGCACTACTTAATACTGCGACTTAATGACAGTTTAGAACTAAATAGATCCTCGTCTTCACATCATTGAATTGACCAACTAAGAATCTTCGCTGGAGACGCGAATATTCAAAGTGGTTAGGTGGTCAGGGTCATGTTAATAAATTCATGAATTCCGATGTACACAAGAGCCACGCAATGGTAGAATTCCGAACCAAACAGCTTGCTATCCACACGAACTAAATTTTATGGACAGTCAGAATCAATTGATAATCCAAATTCATTATTAGCGCCACGTAGTGAGAGAGTTCCGAATCAAACAGAAAATATCCGCAATGGTCTTTTTTCTTGAAAGGTTTCTAGGTAGCACACTATATACTTTAGGTTTTTATAAGTCTAACATTCAAAATCATATGCTGAATTATTGTGAAAAGATCTCTAGATAAATTACCAGATTCCATAATGAACATTGTACTTTATGCCGCACTAATTTACTTTACGACTTGGTGTGTTGCGTTCAAGAACAACTTAATCGTTTACTGTCTTCCAAAGAAGACGCTGCTTTGTTCTTTCTTGTGAATAAAGTTACAGTAAAATTTTTTAGACATATGCGCATGGTATCAGGACAGTCGCCAAATAGCTGAAATCTGTAAACAAATTTTTGTCAAAATTTTCAAGTACCGTTAAGAGCAGCGCTCTGCCAGGCTAAAGAAGCTTGCTGATTCTATATTGGCATAGTTTGAGACTGAGCGATCGGGAGTTTTGGCATAATAGCTCGAAAGTCAGTTCAAAAGCTATTGGCTATTAATATAAACATAAACTATTCCAATTTCGATTTGCAGCCCTGTTGGAAAATGCTAGACCTATCCTACTTTGCTTCGATACGATGCTCAACTTGATCGAAGAAAAACTGCTGCTTCAGCAGCAAAAGTAATCTTTTTTGCATTGCCAATCACTGGGTGGTATGATAATACTTAAAGCTGTTGTCGGTGAAAATTAGATACGGTACTGGATTCTAATTATTTATATTGCTGACTTACCATATCAACAGTTTTATGTTGCATTAGTCATAACAACAACATTTCGTTTTAATGGCCTTTAAACGTAGTTGCATGCATATACGATATCTGCAGAATATCGTTCATCACTGACGGGTATACCTATAAGTTAGCAACAAACATTATGAGCAGATAAGGCTAGTGTCATGACTTAAAGGAGTGATCCACTAAGCCAAATCGTGAGAGTGGATGAATGTCAATGCCGCATAAGCATATCTAGTTATTGTTAGGTATATTATAATAGTAACATAGTTCCATTTATACTAAATACTCCACCTGCTACGAAACATATTCATCTTTATTGTTGTTATTGTTACTCTTAAATTAGTAGTAATTAATTTCAATTATTGCCATTTATACATTTGCGAAAGACATCCCCTTTCGCCTGACCATGAAATCATTTGCGATTTGCTACTGAAAAACTTTCCCTTCGAATAACGGTGCGTCAATAATAGCGGTAATAGTGACGGTATGAGTTGTTTAATTTTTCGGAAATGTGTTTCATCAACATTACGTAATGTGGGCAACGACCTGTTCGCGACGACCGTACTAAGTGTGATTGAGCACGTGAGTTTGAACGTTGGAATGATCTCATCATTTATCAGAATGGTATATGTTCATTCTAGTGACAAAAGCTATTTGCGACATGCTTGTTGTGATCATTTGTTCGATTGTTTATTACTAAAGCAACCCATACAGTGTCAAACCTTTATAATAAAACTAACCAACCAATGGGAGTACCCCATTAGGCAGATATACGTTGCATATAATGGACGTTAGGATTAACTTATCATGTTGCTGTATCAGTCCAAGGAACTCTTTTTTCGGTGGTGATGGCTTCCGGGTCCGGGGGTAAGAGAGTGAATGCTTGCACTTTTTTGATATTTTAGATTCACACTGGAAACTGGCCAAACTCGATCAACATTTTATTCTGCTATATAAACTTGATGAAATCTTTGCTTCAATGAATGAAGTTGTCATGGGTAAACCTAACTTGCGTCCGAGTCACCACGGTTTCGTAGTACTTGGTATAGGCTTTTTAATCTGATTGTTTTTATTCTATAGCTGTCCACGCACATCCGCGTCCAAACTGATATCAAATACGTAAACATTTGTGTATCGTGTAGCGAAAATCGATACCTGGCCTCCTCCATCTTCTATTCGTTTTGCATGTTATGCCCAACGCATATTGTACTTACCATATACTGAAAGACAAATATTGTACAGTTTTACATCAATGCGGTAGAGAGAGGTTTTTAATGTGTTAGCTATTACCATTACTAGATTTAGTCTTATTAGTAGTAACCGTTCGATGTATGTAGATATTTTCCTATCTCAAACGCCAGCATAGTGGCATGTTTGTCGAGATATTCATCTTTCATACCGCATCTCCAATCGATATAGTGATACACGAGTAAATGAGTCCGGATAATTTACCACTCCGACAATAAAAACTCACATTTTCACACGAAAAGTTATTGACACTCACACAACTTCTCCGGATAAATACAACGCATTATTTCTCCGGATAAGTAAAACCGCCGGAGAATGAGCGAATGAGTTTATCCCTTTTGCACTCGCTGCCTTGCTGGTGTTATTTCAAAACACGACAAAACAAGTCTAATGTACTTCTCCGTCGGTTTTCTTTGCAATGAAGTGTATATTTTGCACTTTTATTAATTTCCACCTTCTCCGGTGAGAAGGAAAAAATCTGGAAAATTGCATCGGAAAAAATATTCCCACGCTATTTATGGAGATGGAGAATTTCGCGACTTATCTTATCCCGGAAAATTTGGACATCGGATAAACTGCTTATCGCGTGAGTGAGAGAGAATTGCAATGCCTGGTAGAGTTCCTAGAAGCGTATATAATTGCAGTTGATACTGCTTTTATTAGTATACTTTTGCACAAATAACTACAGTATTCCAATTTCTGAAACCACCGAATCATCATAAAGAGTTTAATATTGAGCGACTGGTGGGCTAAAATATTTCATCAGGGATTCCTTCGATCGTAACCAACGTTATAGGGGAATCCTCTCGAGACGGTTAGTAGTAGTAGCAATTTTTGCCATGGAAAAAGTAAAAAAACATGATAAAGTAAGCTTACCCTATTCATAGGGTTCTAGAGTGCCACGCACCAAACCTTTATTATACATAGTTTAGACAGTGAAAAAAGTGCCTGTTTGTGCATTTTAGATTGCACCTTTCTGTCTTGTACGTAGTTGAAGTTGGTGTAAAAAAAAGGTAAAAATCTTCAAAAACTTTGAAACGAATGAGTAATTTTACATACAGTCTTGGACAATATTATGTAGTTTAGATATCCACACATTTGTCTAGTTTGCACAAAAAGTCACAATGAAAAAAGTTATATTAAAGAAACTAGATTTAAGGGGGTTGCCATAGAAAACGCCTTATAAATCGATAATCTTTAGTCCTATGAGCTCAAGTTCTTCAACAAAATTCTTCACTATGAGCATTTCTAAAACTTTGTCGAAGACACCAACTTTCTACCTCGTCAGTATAAAAAGTTATTTTTTTTAGTTCGATCATAGTAAGCCATGCCTAATTTCAATTTTCATCAGATTGTGGGGAATATTCATACGAACAATTGCTCCAAAGACACCCTGTGAATATACGCGCTGGTTTGGCCTCTAGTGAATTAGGTTCACGTTTTTGGCATTTCCGAATACTGTGCACTGGTGTAGCACCAGTCAAAACGAAAATGCAATTAAATTATGCAGACATCTCTTCTCATCTCCCATACAAAATATTTGCGAACTGTTACTTTTCAACCAATAATAATCTAATTTATTCCCACATCGCTTTCATAAACCTATCGTTTTATAAGGACGATCGTTACACAGTGGGAAAGAATGCTACTTTCGACGCTCAAAACCTCTAGCGCCCTGGGTATGTATCTCGAAGGATCAGTGTGTTCAGCACGGAATCTTGGTGATAGGTGTTCAGCACGGAATCTTGGATGGAAATAAGCATTAGTTTGACAACTGGTTTTGATCTAGATAAGTAGAAACTGATCTATATCAGTTCTATCTTTTGACAGGGGCGTCCTATCAAAAAGTTTTCTTCGGTAAAGTTGCTTGTTTTGATATGTTCAACCTATGTACCAAAGACACTTATACTCTATAACCTATGTAAATAGCGCAACATGATATTTTAAAAAAATGCTCGAAAAAATGAATTTTTACATTTCTTTATTTCTAAATCTGCATTTTTTTATTTCTAAAATTTCGAAAATATACAATTATAAAAAAGTTGCAAAGGGTGATAAATGTTATCAAAACATTTAAAGGGTGTTTTCATCAGAAATATTGAAAAAATATGGCCCACAAAATTTTAATAACCCACGAAGCGGCAAGGGATACCAGCTGAAATTTTGTTTATGACTTCATAACCACGAAGAGAAAAAAAGTAGGGCACAGTGAGGATTTTTATCTACAGACCTTGAGGTTATGTGAAATTGATGTATTTCTGTGATAAATAGCCAGTTTTCGAATTCCGCAATCATTGTGCGGAATCACATTGTAATTAATGTGCGGCGGAAGCTAAAATTATGTGTGTGGCTGGTTCAAACCCTAATTTTTGTAGGAGTTAAGAGCTAGTGTAAAGCTATGTCAATTAAACTATCAGATAAATAACAATGATAAAAACAAGTTTTTATATTCTAAAAAGATTGCTGATTTATTAGCATTAGAAGGAATGCGTGCATGCATTTGTGTAAATAAAATTCATTTAATAAGCCTTTCGAACAAGCGCGTACGGAGCTAGTTCTGTCAGTTTGTCATATTTTGTCTGTTGCACTAATTTGGTTTATCGTTTATGTCGAAGGTGATGCCTTTTCTTGAAATGTGCAAAATGGCACTTGTCATAAGATAACATAAGAGCGACGGGAAGGAATTATTGGTGGCCAGAATTGGGTTACTTTAGTGACGCCGTTCTTTGCGCAGTAAAGTATTTCTATGAGTTATGCAAAACTTTTCATGACTTTTTCTGAACGAGTTTTAGCATTGAAAATGCTTTACTCGACTATATAGGGCTGGAGCTAGGTGTAAAACTAAAATTTGAGATTCGATTCGTGTCACGAAAATGTATAATTTTAAACGACTATATCGCTGAAAATTGTTGGTGGATTTGCATCATTTCAATACCAATCTATTCAGCAAATTATTTTCTCTAATCAATGGGTTTAAATGCCCTTAAAAAAATTAAACTTAATGATACGTCGCACAACTTCTGACTCTACCCTCCCCCACGTCACACTTCGTCACAAATTCAGTATACACCCCCCCCCCCTTCCCTACCCCCTAAAATACTAGGTCATTTATGCATGGCCCATAACATATCGGGACAACTGCAGTCAAATTTTACTATAAGCATATTTTTTCGGATCTGATACTCCTTAACTGACTTGGTTGAGACTTTAACTATATACTTTAAAAAATAAAGCAAAGCCACATATACTACTTTCTCGAAAGGTTCACAGATGCTGCTGCTTATATGAGCATTGCATAAAACCTGTCATGCATCGATTGGCGATAAAGTCATCTTATTATCCATTCTGACCAGAATGGAGTGTCAGTAAGATCGTTTCACTATATCTGTAATTATTCTATTCGATGCTATTTTGTGGTGAAGCCCGCTGAAACACAAGGTGAAAAGTCCTCAAAGCTCTTATGCAAATAATATGCAATAAATTGACATTAAAAGTCATATGAGCGGACGTGTTTCTCCCCACTGAACCGCTATCGATTGTTTCGATTCCAAACATCGGCATGTAAGCAATACTATTCAATTTTACAATGCGTATCAACATTGTACGTTCCGAACCCATCTATCGTTGTCCATTTCAGTCGAGTTGTGGCTAGTTGGCACGCAACTTGTCATAGCAATTCGAACTATGAGTCATTTTTTCAAGCTGCCCTGTTATATACCTCAATTGAATCGCTAGCTAGCTTCCTGCAAAATTCTAATCCAGAATACTACACCCACGTCGAATGGTGGCGGCTTCTGTACTGCAATGTATCATAACCCGCGATAACGTATGGAAAGTGGTAGTTTTTTTCACATAACCTGTTTCACGTGACAATTTACACACCCTCTCAGTTGCTTTTTTTCATTTAAGCTGTTCAGTAAACATGGTTACCCGAGGGCAAACAATTTATCAATACCGCATTGCCCTCTTCGGAATTTTGCAGTTTAACCTGCTGCCTAGTGCCACCTCGCAGGCGACAAGTCAATCATTTTATCTCCACAAATAACTAACGTATCGGTTGGTGCGAAAAGAGAACCACTGTCGCTAGTAATTAATTATGTACTCAAAAGGAAGTTGAAATTAAAACAGGTTCAATAACAATTGCGCCAGGAATCTGGTCGCGATTTGCATTATATCCAGAGCCGCGGGATTTTACTTTACATTTGAGCCGCCGTTTATCTGTTAACATTCAATCAACATATTAGCGAGGCGATGAAAATGAAAGTGATCTACTGTTAAGGCCTGACTAAGTATTGTTTAACTTGTGCAGCTTGTTGCATTGTTTATACTGCGCATTTTACAGATTAATGCATTCTCAACACGGTCAAATTTTCAATGGTCACAGTCACACCTATGAATTCTTATAGGTACTGTGAAATAAACTTTCTTTTTCATATAAAGTTCTAGTTGAAAATTAAAAAAATCAATTCTCCAAAATAATACTTCTAATTTTTTCCCACATTAACCGCCCAGAAGCCGCTTGGTGCAGAGTCTACGTTGTTAGCCAATTCTAGAGAAATCGTCTTAGAGCTCCAGGCGGTAGTAGATGTATCTAACAACGCGACTGCTGGAGTGTTGAAGAGCGTCTTCCTCGGGCGCCGTTTTTACACGGGGCATGGAACTAGATCATATGGACTCTTCCTACAATAGGCATATTTTTCAGCATACCTAATGCAAGCATAATCCTCATGATTCTCTGCGCAAGTCTCATACTGAGCTTTATTACAAGAATGAACTATTTGCTTGTATTTGTGCAATCCTGCAATGCATGACGTGCGGTAGAAACATTCGAACAGACGGACAATTCTTTTCGAAGAAGACATAGTTAAAAGCCAATGGTTACCCGATTTAAGTTTGAAGGGATACAGCCAACAGCCAACTCCATACTTCAGGAGATCCATCAATGACAAACACGAATCGGTAATCCCGCCGTCGATCTCAATTTTGTGAGCGGGCACGTAGACGCAGTATTGTATCATACGAGCCTTGTCACCACTAACGTCATTTGCTTGATATAGACAAATTCACAATTCTGAGCTTATCTGGGCGTAGTTTCGTGATATTTGTCACTGTTGAAATTGTTTGTTCTATCGAAATCTTTGGAATACTTAGCGTATTATCTTTGATCCGAAAAAAGCTCAGATATGATTTAAATTAGAAGTCGGAAGCTGGGTCTTCATACGACGGCAGAGATAGAAATTACAGGAGTTATAATAAACTGAAAGACGAGTCAGGGTAAGTAATGCAAAAATATGGTCATCTGACTTTAATCAATAGATCATAAAAACATCTTTGTTTCATTCGCATGTGCAAAATGTGTAGGTCTAGGACATAACCGGAATGCTGTGACGGCACTTGGACTGGGAATTCACATCCTGATTCCACGAATATACAGTTCACGATTCAGGGCTGGAATGTTCGTGAAATAAGCGACAATCAAACACGAACGAACTTCGGTCGAATCTTTTGGCAAAACCTACAAATATCATACATATTTTTAAATAAAATTTGCTTACTTTTCTTCAAAAAAAATGGGGAAGTTTTTGTTTAGTTTTTCCGTGGTTCATCGACTAGCTACACATATATTGTATTCTCATGAAAAAATCAAGTCAATTCGTTGAATAGTTTTTGAGTTATCGTGTTCGCCAATTTTATGCCGTTTCGAGAAAAAACGCCATTAAAGTTTCCAATAGTTTGAAATCATTGAAACCCATAGCTGTTTAAAACAAAAGAAGATCAGCGGGGCTACCGAGATTGTGCGAGACTTTTCTTGAAGTACAATACTAACATTTTTTTACCCACATTTAAAACATTTACAAAAGAAGCTTATTCGAAAGTGCTCTTTACTCTGTAAATTACATACCTTTGGTATGACAAAGTTATTTTTTCGAATTCGAGCTAGAACTATTGGCTACCAAAAAATGGAGATTGATTTACCGCGCTAAATTTTATTAGCACATTTATACTGTCGATAGTCTGCCAATAATTTAATCATGTGTTTGATCAAAGTGCAGAAATCAAGCTCCTATAAGGTGTTCTGTGATTCCTGTTTATCGCGCATATCGATGTGAATTTTTGATTATACTTGCTTGGATTGATAAGTAATAATTGTGAGTGCTACACGTGACTCATGTGGCTTTAAGGTCGTTTATCATTGCTGTGCGATTTCTACGCACAGCACTTAGGAAATGAGGAATTTTGGACTAGGAAAAAATATCTGTTCACAATACACTTCGTTAAAAAACGCAACTATTATTGTGTCATAATGGAATTACAACGAACCGGAACCGAATATTCATCAGCTTCTCGTTTTATCTGCACTCAGCGATATTTGAACGTGTGCTGTGTAAAGAAAATAGTGGACAGATTTATCTAGTGGACGTCATTAGCACATTTTCCCTTTTTCGAATGAATAAGCAATCCCATAGAGAAACCGGGGTAAGACAAACCGTAGCCATTTTGGATGATATTATTTGCAAATATTTGTTTACTTTATCGATTTCGTTCAAATTTGGTCTTATATTGTTGATCAAAAATTGTTAGTGAATTTATTTGTTGGTTCAATTTACGTAGCTTTCTAGGCTGTTAATTCAATCTGTACAATGCTCTTCGTTTGTTTCAAGTGATTGGTGTAATTAAAATAATTTTCTTGAGTCTTTTTTTATATTTTTCTGAATTGTATTACAATTTAATATACTTGTTTACTGCTAAGAATCATTCACTTCAAAAGTTCTAACTCCACTCCGGGAGTTATATTTTTTCTATTCTTAACTCCTACACAAACAAGTACAGTGCTTTTTCTTATGATTTTGTTTGGTTTCAATTACAACCAAAACTGATTGCATAAAATTTCCTGATATAACCCACTAACGGATTTGCGGAGATTTGGAATAGTATATATTTGGAATAGTTCGTCGAAAAATATATTGCGTATGCTACAATATCTGAGACGAAAAAAAAAATGAATATCCCATCACAATCGAATATTCTATTCGAATAATCAATCTAGGCTGTTTACTAATTTTTGAGTAAAACGGTTATGAATTATCTATCAAAAACACTTAATCCAACCTTCATTGACCCCCTTCAACACCAGCCTTACCAAACCAGAAAGCGGGTGGCGTCGTGAAAACTGTAAAATAGAAGTTGACAACCGCTAAAAGTAACATTTGATGCAAGACTGGATCCGCCATTTACCTGTTTGGGTGAAACCGTAACTATATGCTAAAGTCATGAAAATACAGTGAAGATCCGATTTTATCAGCCCTCGATTTTCTCTACCCCTGATTTTATCAGCGTGTTAAACCGATTTTATCAGCCTCATATGAAAATTGATAGGTGGTAGTTTGATGGGCTCTAGCAGACGAATCAAGTTGAATTCGAGTAAATCATTTCTTGAGCATATTTTTTTTTATCTTAGAGATGCAAAAATAAAAATTTTAATTTATTATTAAATTTTGCAATATCAGACCCCCTTAAGGGAAATTTAAATTAAATAATCAGAAAGGGTTATGAGGCTATATCTAGGGACTAATGAAGAATATTTTGAGAGCTTCGGTTTCTTAAAAAGAAAGAAAAATATATGTCCCGATTTGGTCAATGTCCCTGTTTTATCAGCCCATAATTCACCAAGGGGCTGATAAAAACGGGTTTTCACTGTATACTGAATTTTACTCAGTGGCCCCTTAAGGGGCTATTACCGTGCAAACTATTTCGATAATCCATTGGGAACCGTACGTTCGATTTTAGAATTTTATTTCAACATTATCGGATCGTTGTTTCCCGCAGCTGGGTTTTCAGTTCCGATGTGATTATGTTCAGTTTGGTTTGCGGGTAACACATCGAGAGAACTTCCCCAAGTACTCCTTAATATATCGACTCAAAGGAGGTTAGTGTTTTTCTTAGGTGTAGCAAAGTTCGAATTACTAGCTAATTGGAATTTAATAGATTAAAATCCAAAAAGCTTAAAAAACACACTGTCGGACGCTTATTGGTTAAATAAATACCGAATGTGTGATTCGAAAGTAATCAGTGTATTTCTACTCTTCATGATCCTTCGGTGGGATTGTAGCATTCTAGCCATGAAACTGTTTTGTACACTAAGAATCGACTGCGAATTTTATCGAATGCCGAATTGGGATGTAGGGGAATTGTGGGAAAAACCGACACTGTGGGTAAAACCGACACCCCACAACTTTTCCTAGACATCAAATTTTATTTCATTTCATAATGATACTTTATTATTAGTACGTTTATGTAGAGCATTTGAAGAATAATTGGATTCAAGTTAGTACGACGAATGTCATAAAAATAAACAAAACATACGAGAGTAGCGTTCATACTCGTCTGGATGTTAAATTTTGTTGGTAGATTTTAAGGTTTTAACCGAACAAAAGCTTTTCAAATCACCACATTTTTCAGTACCTACTATTATCGGCCTTTCCTATGATCAACTAGGTGTATTGAAGACGAGTTTGAGAAATTCAATATTTTTAATTGCTTTTTTTAAAAAAAATGTGCACTGTTGGGGTTAAACCGACACCCTATGGTTAGGGTAAAACCGACACGCTGTTAAGATGGTTGTGTTTACTTGCGATTCATTACAAAATGCTGGGGATCTTTGTGACACTTCAATTACACTATCAGCACACTATAGTAATAGCAGAAATACACGGAAATAATTTTATTGTATTTATTTCTTGTAAGTCTCTTTAAAAATAAAAAAATGGAATTTTTGCTTATCTGATTCTATTGAAGCTTTTGCTATTTCTGCGAAAAGCTCATCAAACCGAATTTCTAGTGTTCTCTTGGTTTGTCATAGACGAATTTTATCACAATGAGACAATGATCGTTGATGATCAGAATCCGAAAAATCAAATCTGAAAAAGAAGTGTTTATGTCACTTATAAGTGAATGAATCCGATTAGTAGAACGTAGAACCTTCTCTTACGAAATAAAATGACACTGAAGCTTGCAATGATGTGCGTAAGGATTATTTGGAAATACCCATATCAAGAAATAATTCTATAGCATGAAATACTCTTATTTATAGTACTACGCTTTCGAACTTTCTTCCCCTCACTACATGATGAAGCTATAAGAAGCACATATTTGCATCACACATACTCACACTTTATTAATCACGCATATATCTCATTTTTAATAAAAATGAAGATTTTAATAAAGTGGAGAGAAAATAAATTAAAGGGGGGTCGGTTTTACCCGCAGTGCCTACAAAAAGTTTCTTTGTTTTCCAAGTTTTACAACCAATAATTTTTAATGAAATGGATTTGTTGAAGCGCTCACAAAATTAGGCCTTGTTAAGAGTTTTCTGAAGAAGAATTCTGCATAGAAATTATAATTTTATTGGTTTTGTGGCAACCCAGAAAAAGTGTTAAGCTTAAGGTGTCGGTTTTAACCATAATTCCCCTAGTACCAAATTTCTGCTTGATATGTACTGTGTAATTGTTTCGTGTCAGTTTCGCGTAGTCAGTCCCCTAATTTTACCCTATATACCCCAATATATATTAGCGAATATTTTAGGCCGGTCGGAATAGACCAAAAGCAGAATCGATGGAGAAGTAAACATCAACAACACATCAATTTCACTGCTGGCAGTCTGAGTCTATAAGCAAAATCACCAGCTGTTTTCTTTTCCGCTTTTTTTTTGTTTCATAATGGATAACCTCTTGGCAAAATCTATTTTCGTCTTGGCGGAAAATTTCGATGATGGTAAGTGTACAATTGCACAGTACAGACATCATCTTCCTCGGAAAGAAAACGTGACACAAAACGTCCGGGACGCTGCTGATGGTTTTGTTGGTTGTGCGGAAACGTTGACAGATTTTTTTGGTTAAAACATGGATATGTGCTGGTATGGTGGTGTATCAGGAAAGTTGTTATTAGGGTATTGATACTAAATTCCAAAACTTCTGTGAATTAAAGACCTGGAACGAAGCGCAAAACTATTGCATTGTTTTATGCAATATGTCAAATTCGCATACATTCCTTCTTATAAAAAATAATTCAATTTCATCAAAATGTGTTATTTCGTATCTTTTCATTTACGTATAAATTTCCTTTTTTATCGGTATTTTGTGATAATAACGGTTTCATTCAACTTGCAACTTGAGAATTGGAAAAAAAAAAGAATTTTGAAACATTGTTTCAACAAACCAAAAAATAATCTCTTTTCGAGGTTATAAGCGCTTTTATCAACATCAAGACATTTTCAAATATCTGCAATAAGGGAAGTCAGCACGATTTTTGCACCATGAAATATTTTTCAGTATATTTATGTTGTCCAAACAAGGCGAAGAAGATATTTTTTAAAAACTTGCAATTTACATTAAAACAGTCTTGTTATGTAAAGGTCAACCCATTTCTATAAGAAGGTTAACTTAAAAATTTAGAAACTTTAGCCTCTATGTATCATATTACCACTAAGAATGAAAAATAAAATGGAGATTGCCTTGAAATCCGATCAGAATGGAACAACAAGCGTATAACAGAATAAAATATTCGTAACATACTATGTAATGAATTTGGTCTCGTTAGTAGTTAAAATAACAGAAAATTGTAAGAAGCTACAAAGCGAGATATATTTTTGAAATCTTTTTGTTATGTGTTTCTGGTCGGAAAGGGTTGTTTTTTTTTCTATTGGGTTTTTGCTCCCTCAGTCAGAGCAGAAGCATTTTGTCAACAAGTTTTGATTTTCTACACGAACGTTCGACGATAAACCATAAAGTCGTTGGCGAGGTCGGTGAATAATAGTACATATTGCGATCACACTGCTCGCCTTTCTTGTATTTTGTTTACTGCGCGTATTTGGCAAAATATAAATCTGATTTATGTCACTTTCATTTTATTACCTTTTTGATTTTTAGCTGAGCTGAGGTTTCACTTTAAGTGGCTTTCAATGCTGTGTGGGTTTTGACGCTGCTTGTCGCAATTGAAATAAGAATGTTTAATTGCAAAAATATGGCCCTAATTCTTTTCAGCTGTTTATCACAGCTGTCGTAAAACAAATGAGAAGATGATCTTTTGCCTCCCAAAGCAAAATCTCAGTTATAATTAATAACAATCCTAGAAACAAATAATTTGAGAGTACTGGGTGCGGGCAACAATTTGGTTCGCTTAAAGCGAAAAGATTTTGTGGGTGTATTGTTAACAAAACGTTGATGGTATGGTCAAAAATAATTATTCATTCGAAACGTCCCAGAATGTAAGTTCCTCTGCCACCTTTCATAAATTTTCACACATATTTGTTTGCAATGATTGGAAGAGGTGCTCTAAAAATGTTATTTCAAAAATTCTATGTTTTGCATCTTTCTACTCTAAACATGTTACAAAAACACTTAAAAGGTTTTGACAAAATACGCATTAGTTTAGTTTTCCGGGAGCTTTGAACATGGCTGGGCGCTGTCCCATATAACCCGCGTCCGCAGGTTTCCCGTGCTTTTGCAACTGGTCGGTAAGATATCCATAGTCATCTATAGGAGTTGATCAGACTGAAGGTGGGTGTTTTTATCTCTTAACTCGCTCGAACTGTCACTCTGGCTCGTGAAGATGGTGAGTAACACTCGTCTATAACGAATCGGATTCGCTGTTTACAGAAACAGGGACAACAATCTCTTATGGATGGAACATCTTCCTTAAACATATTGTTCGGCCACTAGACTAGCCCAACATAATAAATTGAAACACGTAGTTTTTGAAGAAATCCAATCCACGCATTACCAAACCACATTAGTTTAGATGCATGTAATATCTATTCTATCTGCAGCTAATATATTCTCATTTACTCAATAGTGTAGAAATCCTCTATATTCTTCCACTTTTTAGATGTACTCTGCCCTAACGCCGTGTAAACTAAAAATAATCTATATTTGTGTTTTACCTCCATCTATATTTTCTTGACTTATTTTCTTTTATTACTATATCTTAAATCAGATTCATACTAACACACTAAATTCTCTCATATACACTCACAATCTCTCCCATTCTAGAAGTACAAACGCTCGTAACCTTCGCGATAACACAAACCTAATCACAAACGCAAACATGCAATTGCAATCGTCCACACATCCTTGCGCCCGCGATCTTACCAACATTAAAACACTCCTGTAATTAAGTTAATGTTTTAGCACTTATAAATTTACAAACGCGATCTCAAGCATTAACCCAATGTTCGCGCGATCATGAATCAGTCCCGTCCTCGATCCTAGCATCCTAGTCCCATGCCTTCAGTTTGACCAATCAAAAAATGTCGCTCATATTAACTGGACAACACGTTCATGACCGGAAACACTAGTTGAATGGGAGCACCCACTCTCTTCTAGCATCTGAACCCGCATACTGAAAATTAAGTATCAGATTCACGGACCGCGCAATCATCTCAAAGCACGTGAATATGCGAATGGGCATACGGTTATAAAATCGAATTTATACACACGACAAACACGTGAACATACAAATGCTTGAGCCCTTCGCGATCATCCACGCAACCGACACCCGCGATCTCGCAAACGTGATAAGGTGAACGTCAGTTATACTATTCAGCGTTGATAGTAGCTTGATTGCCAAAAAAGCATTTTGCAGCAAATTCCAACATTTTCTTGTTTTCAAACGATCGTCCACTTATAACGTCTTTCCATTTCTGACGTTGAACTCCTGTCCAGATTTGTTGAAATTTTTGCGTGTGTTACATCATAGATGACCCTGCATTTGTATCTGGTCCACATATTCGTGTAGAGCTAGTGCAGGTCAGTGCGCTGACGTTTATCGCGATTTGGAAAATTTTCAACCTTGTATGTAATTGAAGACTTTTTTTCATTGGGTCCAATCTGCAAATGATAGCCCTCTTTTTTCGCTTTCTCTTCTGATTATTACTGCAAAACTGTAAAACAGCTATGTTTCGAAAGACCAAGGTTTGCTCTAGCTTATTGCGCAAACAGTTGAAGGGAAATCAAAAACGTGACCGAGTAATTCGCCGAAGAGAAAATAAACAATGAGAGGCTCTCTTTTGTAGATTGGACCTATTGAAAAAAAGTATCCAACTCTTCTCTTGCCTTGACCATCCGGGTGTAACATGTAAACCATACTTTTCAAAGAGAAACTGCAAAATTTGTAAATTCATGTCCAGTAAGAAAAAAGTTAGTCAGTTGTAAGTAATCTCAGTAATTTCGTGTTCACCCTATACTACATCTTCCAAAATGTAATCAAATTATAAGCTCCAAGTTATATTTTGGCCCGATATTTCAAACAGTCGTTCTTGTAAATCAGTACTAGACTAGTATACAGCTAGTGTTATTGATTTAATCTCATAAGAATTCAATTTTTTAAATTTCCAGGAATTCTGACTTATTTGCAAGGTAATGGGCTATCGAATAAGTATACGAATACGATGTTACCAACAACTTAGCAGGTTATGATGACAATAATCAAACGTAAAGCAAGCCAGATCTTCCGAAAGGGTATATTTAGAACCATTCATACTATACCTAGAACGTGTATACAGTAGTGATCTGGATATAATCTGTGCCTATCATCAAACAAATATTTTATCGGTTCTCGCATACGTCTGGGGCAGAATCTAATTTGGTAAAATCAAAGGCTTTAGAAATTATAGATAATAACACAGAAAATAATCCAAATTTGCTCAATGTAACAATTGCTGTAAAATTAGTGCTATTGCTTCGATCTGTATGAAATTTCGCACAGATATTTTCGAAAGTAGGGCAACAGTTCCCTAATTCATCTTAGTACCTCTATTCATCCCACCCATTTGAGCACATGAGTTAGAGCAGTGTCTGCTATATCTGTTTGACGTATTAGCTTGAATGGCAGGGTGAGAATCAGTGCGTTGTACTCGACTTTTCACTTTACCTTTTTTACATTTTTCAGGCAAATTTTTTCTTTGTTTCACTTCTTAGGAGCGAAGCAAAGATGTTGATAGCTATTTATGAATGTAAAATAATGTTTTGTTCGCTTTCATGAACCTCAACTTTCTATATAACCCCTTAATAGGTTCTATATACACACTACGTGACTCGTACCATAGCTGTTTGGAAATGTTTATATTTTGTTATGTGTTAACTGCAGCGCCTTTTCTTATATTTTGGTAACAGTGCGCCTGGCAACAAGTTTAACCTCACCGGAAAGGTTTTTTTTTTGTCAATTTGACGCAAACCCTCTTGCCGTTGACGTCAATATTTTTGCGAGAACACATGTTCCATCATCGATCAGTAGCAATAGCAAAAATAATGATCAATGTTGAAATAAAATTAGGGCACTTTTGGAAGGAGGAATTATAAAAATATCTATTACCGTTACATTGTTCCTGAAATTGATAAGGATGACCGTAAAAATAAATCTTGGATGTATGCAAATCATTTTCTTTTTTGAACCGAAAGTTCACAACAATTTTGAAGGGTGGACATAACATCAATTTAGTATGTGATACAAGAGCTTCTAAAGGAAAGTATGTACTGCTCTAAAGTATGCTCTGAAAACATTCTATTGTCTATACTTATAAACGTCCGCGCACCAGTTTATGTTATTCATCTGATATCAAATTCTATATTAACAGGCATCATTGTTGATGCCAAGCGCAATCACCCAAGTCTACGCTTTTGTCACCTATATTTACCAGAGCTACGGAGATATCGTACATTTCCGACGCCAGCTTTGATACGATGTTATGGGGGCTTCGGCCATACCTGGCTACCGGCTAGTGAATGCTTGTGCATGCGTTTTAAGTGTGATAGAGGATAATTTTTCGTTTTCGTTCGTCGGTTCGAGCGCTCGTGCTAGGGATTTTTGACCGATGGCCACAATCAGCTGAGATGAATTTATGAACACCGTCGGTGCTTATATGAACGTCAGTTGGTGTGACGAACGAAGAAACGTGACGTGCTGCGAATGTTTGAGTTGTATATACGCAACTCATATGTCTTCTTTGGTGAATATGACCCTGGTGTGGGTGGTTTTCTTGAATGATTTAACTGACTTTCTAGACGATGTGGTGCTAACTGAAAATGGTAAAAGCGTCATGTACTATTTTTTGTTTCGTTTCATTCAAATCTAATTTATTATTAAATTACAATTTCTTCTACATAATTCTGGGAATTCCAGTGCAACAATACCGCTACAACACTAAACTGGTTTAATAAAAAAGCAGTCTTGGTTCTAAGTTCTCTTCGGAACATCACTTTTTTCGACAGACTTCGTAGTCGATTCTTAGTGTACAGGACTATTGAAGGGCTAGTGCTGCAATCCTACTGGGCACTAAGAAACATTCTTGACTGGGTATCGAATTCACACCGTAAAATTTTACTGGGGTTTCGAGCCAGCGTACCAGGTTTCAGCATTGAGTATAATGTGGACGAGCACAGAAGAGGAACAGCGATTGCAGCACGAAATTTTTTCTCATTCACTCACATTGATAGAAGCATAGATTTAAGAATAATCAGCGCACGGATAAATGATGTTACTTTCATTAACGTTTATGCCCCGTCGGGAACGCAAAATAGAAACGCTCGGGAGAATTTCTACAACAACGTGCTACCATACTACTTCTACAATGCAACGAACACTGCAATCATCGGGGGTGATTTCAACTCTGTAGTGAATCAAAAAGACGCCACCGGTTCAAATACACACAGTCCAATGCTTAAAAGATTCATGGTTGCCTCAGGAGTTGACGACAGCTGGAAGCTTATACATCGTCAAAATGTCGAATTTTCTTTCATCAGATCTGACTGCCTCCAGGATAGACCGGATTCTTCTCACTCCCAACATACGCGAGTGGATAAGAACAGCACATTTTCCTGCAACCGCCTTCTCGGATCATAAAGCATACATTATCCGCACAGTGCTTCTTATTGGACAAGAAACCGAAGGAATTTCCGCACCTGGATCGATTGGTGGATCAAATACGTTAAACCAAAACTTATTTCCTTCCTCAAATGGAAAGCATCGATAAAAAGACGTTCCTTCTGCGACACAATGGAATTGTATTATGCTCTGCTTCGTTCATCCTATGACCGCTATTATGGCGATTCCAGCCAGCTAAGTGCTATCAACCACATTAAAGGGAAAATGCTGTCGCTTCAACGAAACTATGCACAACAAACAAGGAGTTGGAACGAAGCATACATCGGAGGCGAAAGTACATCAATATTCCACGTAGCAAATCAAAAGACTCGACGAGCTGAAACTTCGATCAAAACGCTGCAGATTGACGCTGATACTATAAGGGAGCCTAATGAAATACGCCAAAGCGTACAGGAATATTTCGCGAATCTGTACTCCTCCACGCATACTACAGTAAACGAAAATTTCAACCCAACACAACGCATCGCAAACGACAATGAGGACAACCAGCGTATAGTGAGTGAAATTTCATCCAACGAGATTTTACAAGCAATTAAAGCAAGCAGCTCACGCAAATCTCCTGGCATTGACGGTCTACCAAAGGAATTTTATTTAAAATCGTGGCAAGTAATTCAGCGAGAGTTCACCTTTATAATAAATGAAGCCTTGTCCTCTCAAGCCCCTAAGGAGTTTTTTGACGGTGTCATTGTGCTAGTCAAAAAGAAGAAAAGCGACGACAGCATAAAATCGTACAGGCCGATTTCACTTCTGAACGCTGACTACAAAATCTTCACTAGGATACTGAAGAACAGAATAAGTCCCCTCCTTCCACTGGTGTTATCAAAAAATCAAAAATGCTGCAACGGAAAGCGAAACATTTTGAGGCTACCGCCCGCATACTGGACCGCATTTGTGAGCTAAAACAACAGCATGGAAACTCGATGTTGGTAGCATTTGACCTTGATCATGCCTTCGATAGAGTGGAGTACAACTTTCTTGCAAGAACCATGGAACAAATGAATTTCAATCCGGAACTGATAAACCTCCTCATGTTCTGTATGAATAATAGTTTCTCGAGAGTTCTGGTCAACGGTAAATTGGGAAGTGAGATCAAAATTCAAAGGTCAGTGCGCCAAGGTGATCCACTCTCAATGATTCTGTTTGTCATCTACCTACAACCATTGCTTGATAAGCTGCGGAGACAATTCCCTCGCGCAGTATTAAATGCATATGCGGATGATATCTCTATGTTCATCGAAAGTGAATCTCAGTTACTCGCAATCATAAACATCTTTGCTGACTTCACAGCTGTTTCAGGAGCAAAACTCAACACCCAGAAAACAAAAGCCTTGAGGATTGGTTTATTGGATATGACACCACAAAGTGAGTGGTTGCAAACGCAGACATCAGTGAAAATTCTCGGAATACACTTCGCGGAAGACTTCTCGAGCACGGTTGAACAAAATTGGATTGCGGTACTACGGGGAGTACAACTCCAGAAATCTAAATCTCATACAGAAAATATTTTTGTTGAACACGTTCATAACGTCGAAAATCTGGTTCACGGCATCAGTGATCCCCCTACCGAATAAATACGCAGGAAAATTCATTTCGCGGATCGGCTCCTTCCTGTAGTACGGGAAGAATTGGACCAGAATTGCCTTCGAAACACTAATACTCCCAAAATGCCAAGGTGGTTTAAATTTACATTCACCATCCATCAAAGCAAAGGCCCTGCTAACCAACCGCATGATACAAATCGGATCGGATCTACCCTTTTTGTGGAGTTTTCAGGAGCACAACGCAAATCTTCCAAATTTGTCGTGCATTCCACGAAAATACGAGCACATCCGAACAGTAGTCAAAGAGACAGCATTCCTGACCGAAGAAATAGCTAGAGCACCGGATTCAAGTACAATATACCACCACTTTTTAAAACAGCTAAAGGAGCCAAAAATAGTACGGGAAAATCCTCAACGTGATTGGAAGACAATCTTTAAAAACATTCACTCCAAATTTTTAAACTCACACCAACGATCAATGTGGTTGTCTGTGGTACATCGCAAAATTGTAACCAACGAGTTTTTGTATAGGGTGAACAGAAGAGCTGATCCTAACTGCAACATTTGTCCTGGTCAGACGGATAGCATCGAGCACCACCTATTTAAATGCAGCGAAAACAAACTCATTTGGACTTACCAACGAAGCGTTTTTCTGGGCATGGATCGACGGCTTTTACAGCTGCAACATGAGGACTGGATATACCCGGTTTTCCAACAACAAAATAGACGCACCCGCCAGCAAATCCTCAAAGAAATTTCGTCAATGATATGCTACATGACAAGCGTACCAGCAAATGAGAAGAATGTAAATAGCTATAAGTTTTATTTGACATGTAATTAAAAATTAGAAACCAGGACAATAAAAGTTTTACAAAAAAAAGCAGCAAACATTCAGTAAGTAACTCAGTAAAATGTATTTTTTCTTTAAATGTCAGCACTACTAGTCAGTCAGGAAAATTTTTAGATCGTTGCTGATATATTTTAGCTGAGGATTGCTCACTTGTTACCACGTGTTAAGCCAAATAGAACCAAGAGCCTTTTTGAATAGGTACATGCTGTATCGTATCCAATGTAGCTTTGAAACATCCACATCTATTCATCTTTTGAGATAGCAAACGAAAGTAAATAAGTTTTCCTCAACTTTCTATGCTAATGGTAAGTTATCGAAAAATGCATAAAAAATAGCCGAACTATATTATGACGCTCAGTTCGGTTTGGTTTAGCGCAGGCCATTTGATAATTGAATTTAACGAATTACCAGTGAAAGCCCCTTTTTATCAGCTTCTCCAAATTATACAATACTGAAAATCGGATAACCACAGGTCGGTTTGGTGTCCGAGGTGCACTTATTCTTTAAACCACTGTAGAGCTTGAGCTTGTGCGACCATCCCTGGCTGCTACTCCGTTGTCGATCTGGACTAGCTGAAGTTGCACAGAGAATAAGTAGATAATTATGCCTGGGAGTAGCGAAACATCTTTCAATGTGCAACTCCTGGTAATCCTAAAGTGTTTATTGATCAATACCGGCGCCGGCCAGGCCCGAATGTAGATTTTGCTAGAGGCCGTATATACTACTGCGCACTCCACAAGTATCACAGAACGAGGATATTTTTGTTAGTAAGAGTATAGAATTTGGATCTACTTCTTCTTTACCGACGTCAGAAAGGTGACTTCACTATCTGGACTAGATATCAATCCATCAAACTCATAGACCGGGGACCAATGGCTTTACTTCCCTTCAGAAGGAAGACGTGACCACAGATTTTTTCACCTCAGAAAAATCTCAACGGCCTCGGCTGGAATTGAACCTAGGCCAACTGAAGTGAGTGGCGGTCACGATTAGCACTCAACCACCGGCGCCGTCTTATTCTTTAAACCACTGTAGAGCACGAAAAGAGGAATATTTCGAAAAAAATTCTCGACGCAATAAAGAGGTGAAACGAGATCTTGTTAAATGGGATTTAATATATTTGATATATTCTCATTTTCAAAAAATCCGCTGTTGGCAAAAAACGACGATGCCAAACCAAAACCGGTATGTCAAGGATTGCTATCAATAGTTCCAGGTTTCCTCTTGGAAACGCTGAATTCTTTCCATTTCCTACTGAATATATCTGAGTGGAGACAGCCAGTGAGGTTTTTCGCGGTTGAATCTACACTTCGTGGAGCGTTGCACCATCCAGCTTCCACTCCCTCAGGAACAAAAACCAATGGAGTTCGACCATTGCGGGTAATTCTTGCCCAAACCGTCACGGAAGCAGATATTTGTCGACGAGTCACCATTTAATCAGCCGAACTGTTCAATGATTTTCTGTCGTTTGCTTTATTTATGTTCAACCCTCAAATTATCTCAAAAAGTCCACGTAGGGTTAGGCATTTTTTACATAGAATGTGTGTATGCAAAGTTTGAAAAAATCGGTTTATGACAGGTAACACCGCAACTCATGTTTTTTTCAGAGACGTTCTACAAAAAGCTTCGTCACCGAGTTGTTTGAAGATATTTTTGCATGAAAAAAATCACAGAATGTTATTGAAATGATAAATTATAATGTACAAAAGTTCTGTCCATTTCGCTTCACGTTCAAGTTCTATAAAAAAATTGCAAAAAAAAATGTTTTTTTTTCATGGTGAAACCCTTATTCCCCCTTAATAAAACATTTTCCAGCATTCAATTCACGTTAAAAACCCCTGCTTGCTTTGCTTTGCTGTCAGTTCCTGTACTTTTTGGATCTTTTGTATGGCGGACTAGTCGTGAAAATGAATCATACGGTATCCGTACGGTATACGGTGCGCAGTAGTATATACGGCCTCTAGCAAAATCGTGGTATTGGTATAGTATTGCTGATTAATTTTCATGAAGATATTTCCAACGGTGTGAGAAAAAACTGCTTTTTGCGTTATCAAGATGGTTGCTTTTCCAAGCTTTCTCAGTTGAACCTTTATCATCGGATTTCGGTGGGTGATAGAGCAAATCGAGAGTGTCGATTTCTGGTGCCAGCACCCTCCCCTGCAATTGCTCTGATACACTAAGAACCAACTACTCGACTGTTCCGCAAGTTGCTAGTTTCAAAATTTTGTCATTTATACGAATAAAAGATAAACAAAAAATCACCAATATACAATTCACAGTTTTTTTTAACCATCAAAGACATCGATTACGATACTCAGTGTGCTGCTTCAGTTACTTGTGTACATTGTCTGAAGAACAAAGGATACCGTTATTTTATTCTTGCGTGATCTAACAAAATGACTGAGTCTCATCAACAAAACGTGATTATTCGGCCTAACACAGTGGTCATTGACTTCAGGTCTTTTCGCATAAGACCAAGTATTCGTGAGGTCAAACATCAGTTGAAGGTGAAAATGCTGCTTCGGTTTTCGGAAGTCACCTTCATACAGCTTGAGCACGTCAGGCATGCGGTGCTGATAACCTTCAACAAATTCGCCCAGGCGAAAAGATTCATTTCGCAGAACAACTTAAAACACGTGCTTGTTTGTGACAACGCTGAAATCAAGATCCCTATAAGCATGGATAATGGAAATATTGAAGTTAAATTATCTCCACTTATTTACAAAGTGGCAATTAAAAGATTCGGAGCAGTGGAATCTATTACGGAGGACACATGGAGAAACTACTTCCCAGGTATTTCAAATGGTGTTTTTGTTGTGAGAATTCGGTTAGACCAACCCATTCCCTCCTACCTTACCCTGCAGTACAAAACAGAAAGGGGGGATACCCTTACACAGCGAACTCTTTGTACATATCAATGATAAACTAATACGTGCCAATTCTGCGAACAAACGGCACACTACGGACAACCCTGCCCAGAAACTGCTGAGGAAAGATCAGCTGCAGAAAGAAATGCCTAAACCCAAACTCCAATATCTATACCTGAACCACAAACGATTGCCAAATTTGTGGCTGCAGTTAAGACAATAATGACAACTGCAAGAGCTGCCTCAAGTACATCAAACTTAACAACTAATGCCAGTGAAGAAGCTACCATCAATGATGGAGGGTTCTCATTCGTGACCTGCAAGGGCAAGAAGCCAGGAAGAGCATCTGATCGCGAGTATAAAGGCAGTAATCAAAATGATTATACGGATGTAAATGACAACGAGAGAGACATGGATAACTCCGAAGTTGGCAAGAGAAGAAACATCTTACCGACGCGAAAAAAGATCTCCCTTCGCAATAGTAAGTAGCGCGCACGGGATCTTACAGGCTCAAAATAAAATCTATTGAAATTTTTATTTTTTACATCTTGTAAATATATAAAAGACCCATGACTCTTCTAAGCTAACGCATTGAGCCGTGTCCAATGAACGAATTAAAAAAAAGTGTTTCGGCAATATTGTAAAATTACTTGCAGCACCCTTTTCTGAACATTCCTCCATTAAACCACAAAGATGCATTCTTGTAAATATGGTTGTAGGGTGGATGTACCAATAGTCGCATACTTAAGGAAAACTTTTGTTAAAAATAGATGAATATACCTATAGGCAATGTTAATACATTAAACGAAAGCTTTCAATCCCTACTTCATAGGAAAAATATAAAGATGGTTTAATAACCAATTTATGTATTCAAAACCGCTTGTACCACTATAGAAACACATGCACCAATAGTGGTTCAATCGCTAATTTCGGTTCACATTGTTGCAAATCCCATTGATTTCTTACGGGACTTGCAACTATAGGTACATTAGATCAACTATAGGTGCAAGAGAGCTCAAAATTCGAAAAAAAAATCAATTTTTTCAATAGTTAGTTGAGCAAATTTCAAGGATAACAGTTTTATTGTCGCATAATTTCAGTGCGATGAATCGATAAAAAAAAAATTTGTTGATGGTTGGTACTTTAGTTAGGCGTATAACCCACTACTGCAACTCTTGGTACACTTCAACTATAGGAGCACCCACCCTAATAGTTTAGCCATATCCTGAAAAATATACAAGTTGATAAAAATTGTCTATTTTCTAAGTGGTGTAAAATGAGAAATCGGCAACATTCGGTAGATATTATTTCATTGTTATAACAAGGAACTTTCATACGGTATCTTTCATTCAACCAGAAACTTCCGGAAAACCATTTTTTTCAATTTTAAGTGAATTTGAAATTTTTCATTTCTTTATTTATTACGCATGTGCCTTTGCTGCACGGTAAATATTAAGATAAGTTTTTTTTAATTAAAAATACATAATATGATTCTACAAGCTTTCTTTTACAACTTCAATGATTGTTTTGAATTAAAATCGCTTCAGACCACCCTGCATTTTTGAATTAAACTGACGATATTTGAGGATGAGATGCAACTGAAAAACAAGCTAAAACTTCATTTGAGATTTGTGACTTTTAATCTGGTTTTGAATTAATTTACTCCTCTGTGTGTCGAGCTGTTCGTGCAGTATCCGAGTTGGTTTTACAGTTTCCCTAAACTTTCGCTAGATCATTGATATTCTTGTGGACGAAACCCACCTGATTATTACAATATCACTCCAGGCAGTAGTGACAGCTTGTCAATGCTGGTCCCAACGTCTATTCACCTTAGTGAGCCTTAGCGAAAGGTAGTTTTCAGTTTTCCATGCACTCTTGCTTATACAGTTTCGGGTCTATCGTTTTATTTGCAATGAAAGATTAGTTTTGAGACCGAAGCTGTAAATTGCTTGCCAGATTATCATTGTCCGGGCGAATTTGTCAGTGAAACAAACTTGCATGTTCTAGGAAAATAACTCGGTGCTGGGACTAAAACTTTTATTCGAGATCCTGCAAAAACGACAACTTTCAACTTTTTCGCGATATTTGGAATTTATTGCAGAATCAATCCATCTACCCGAGAAAACAAAAGGCTTGTAATTCCGCCATACTCATGGTCCAAATTCACCCCCACCCCCATGGTGTTTTGATAGTGTTTTATGGGTATAATCAATGAAAACACCATCACCTCAAGATCCCATATAAAAACCATATTCTGGTCTATTTATGGGTTTTTGAGACCATTTTATGGTGTTTTGTGAGTTGTGAAATTTGGGGCGGATCATACTGATGGTCTTTTTATGGGGTTATATGGTGTATGAACCCATGAGAATACTGGGGTAGTACACCTTTTTTAGTATTGCACCTATCGAGACGAAACTGTCACCACTAAAACATGAATTTTTCCAACAAATCGCTGTAAAATATTCTGAATCGCGACTAGTAGAATAATTAAATTGCACGGATTCTAAACGAAGTAGACTTCATTACTAGCCGGTTGAATCGCTTCTGCTTGTTATTTTGCACAAAACCGCACTCGAAGGAACGGAGACTTGTTTAAAATCAAAGCTCAATTTCACATAAGGTTGTGTGCAACGCCGTGTTTTGAATCTGTTTTAAAAGGGTGAGGAGTCGTATATTTTAGAACCATCGAAAGTTGATTCAAAACCGGTATTGCCAATGCAAAAGTTTAATTTTCTGCTTTCAGTCGTCATACGCATAAAAATATGGATTTGAAAAAAACAGATCTGTCGATCTTGATTTGTTTCAAAATAGTGTTATCCAAATAAATCTACATCTATAATTTATCCGCATTAGTTTAGAACAAAACAGTCTGTCAAATAAAGCTCACGTGAATACATCGATATGACGGCTTGACATATTATTTTGATAGTAGTAAATTGCATTGCTACCGAATTTCGTTCAACAAAAACTCTACCGCAGGAGTAAAATCGAGACTCAGTTGTCCCACGTAAGTCCCGTAGCATGCTAACGTGAATCTCTTTTCTGTACAACTGGCGTGGTGGTTGTTGTTCACTGCACTCGGTTGGCACGTGGACTCAGCGGGGGTATAGGTTCCTACTACAGGGTAAACAAAAATAATCTGTGTTTTTTACAGATGCATGCCACATGACTTGTCCAAAAAAATTCTACAAGGTGGCGTTTTCAGAATTGTGAAATTCTGCTAGGTTACTGAGATATAGCGAGAAACGTGATGAGAAATTGTGGGTTGATTGGTATAAATCACTATATCTTGCGATTGGCTCAAGTTGTATTAAAGCTTTAGATGTTTCTCTGTGTAAAAATTTCTGAGAAACACAATAGCATAATAATTAAAAAAATAAGAATACATGTTGAGCGTGAAAAATGCAGTTTTAGTTTTACACTGAAAATGTTGAATATTTGGCAGCACTTTAACCAAAATCAGTCCAAAGATTCTTGCTGAGGGTGTTTTACCAGTCGGAGTCGTATCTTTCACTTCCGCTTCTATTTTCAACGAACGGAATGTTGCAGTTTTTAAAAATTTTCAAGTATTGGGGCATCTTGTGGTTCGAATGCCCATCAGTTTGTTGCAAAAGAGGACGAGGCTAGATGCTACTAAAGAGGTATGTATGGCATGTTCAGTGCTGCAAAAATCAGTTACCTATTTCTGCTTGTATTTACCGAAACCAACATTCAGCTTCACCACCTTCCTCATTCATTAACTTTCCAACTGTCTGAAATTTCATACAGAATCGAATGCCTGAGTGCAGAGGAAACATAAATTCCTTCATCAACCAAAATATTTATTTGTTGTTATGTGGACAGTTGAAGACAGAAGTTGGCATCTTCTACATTTTCGAGCATAAGTGAACTGCGTATTCTATATCTGGTGCACTTTTGCTCAATAATCCCTCTCAGAGCTAGCACAGAAATAAAATTCAGTTTGCTTCTGAAACCGAACATATCCGACCCTGAATGCGCTGTGACGGGATATCGATTGACGAGGGAAACGAACCAAACATTTCATTCATCGCCCCGCGCATGAATTGAATTTCGTTTTCTTTCAAGTTCACGCAGGGATGTCAATTTTTTTGAGCTCTGGGTATGTCGTTAACATCAAAATGACATTCTTGACACTGCTGCGGCCTCATAAGATAGTCAGTATGGCCTCAGAATAGAGAGTTCTAAACCGGTCGTTTTGAAATTTTCCCCATTTCATTTGTTATTACAATGGCTTCTTCGTGAACGAAGGAATTTTTGTTTTGATTATATTTCTATTTTTCGTTAAAAAAAACTAACATTCATCAAAATTCAAAAATTTCAGAAAAATTAGTACCATTTTGTAACAAAAGAGAATTTTGTAAAATTCCTCGTTCACGAACGGTATCCAGGCATGTACTATCGAAAACATATTAGTTTTTCCATTGATGCTGTTCTTGATTTTTTATGGTCACCGCGCATAAGGTTTAAAATAAGGTGATCCATGGCAACAGCTACATCACTGTCAGTTTGCAAGCTTTTGAAACATAAAAATTATTACAAATGACTTTAACCACGTGCTACAATATAGGTAAAATAGATCAACAAAAAACTATAACTAGGATTAAAAGACCGCGAATATACTCTATTTTTTGAAACACAAGTAGAAATCACTTAAATCCGAAGGACTGCTCCGTCTGGTTCATTTTTGAGTCCAGAGTCCGTACTAAGCCATCACCTCGCTAGATCATCTGAATGTCAGTTTGACAAAAGCCTGAGATACGATATCTGTTCATGAACTGGTCCATCAGTTGACATTTTTCTTAAGCGATTGAAGGCCTGTATCACAATCAATGAAGACATTAATTCAAATGTTCAATAGTTCATTAGTCCACCTGCATTCCTACATTGTTATTCCAAACACAAGCGATTAAGTTATGACATAAACATTAATCGCGGATAATTTTTCATCACCCTGTATAAAGCGGCCAAGTTTTGGCATCGACACTAATAGAGTTTCTTTCCTGGGGTTTTTACCTTTTGTCGCTACCTTCGTGGTCATGTGCAATTTATGCATCGCGTGCATTATTAGCTTTCCGATCAAATTTCTGAATGTCCAGGATCAGTAAATGGTGAAAGAATGTGAAAAACAATGTGTAAAACGGTGGTAAAGCTTTATGAGGTGCTGGGTTTTATTCCTAGGTGAAGATACGATACAAACAAGTGCCCAAACATCTTTTCATCTCTTATTGTTTCAAAAAATGATTGTATGCATTGTCAATAATGTACAACAGTCAGGGGTAGCCAGGTTTTCAAATTTGACAGAACAAATAAAAGCTGTGCATAGGTGTATAGAATGTCTAGGTTCAGAAATTTACCACGTATTTGAAAATAGTCGACTAGGATAAGATCAAATGTTTTCTCTAGTTTCCCATAACAAAATGAGAGAAAGAATGTGGGAGAAAAAACGGGATAGAAAAGAAAAATAGAATAGATATTTCAAGGACCGCGAAGTTCACTTGTTGATTTCTCGATTATTTCAAAGACGATGTGACAAAATGCCGTGCAATCAGTTGGTGACAATGCAGTCTATTTGATTTTTCATATATACAATAAAAATATTTAAATTGTAGTGCAAAATCGCTCGGACTTGATAGAACAATCGAAATTGTACTGCTGATATTTTGACCCTTTTCTCAATGAAAAACGGAAGGTGCTCAACAATTTTCGCACCTCACTGTACTTTCAAGCCGCTTTTCTTCCTTTGGCGGCAGTTCTTATTTTCATGCGATTATTTTGCCGCTTGCGAGTAGAATAAAACTATATATCGTGTATTAGGGGTTCCCTTTTCAGCAGCCGGTGAGCTGATCAACCCCCCGGGCTTTGGCTGGCTGTATTTACGTTGCTATGTTATGCTGCAAATATCGAAGGTCAGGTTCACGAGGAAATTCCCACCCTTTCTGATGTATCCATTGAAATCGGACGGTCTCATTTGCAGTGCCCCGGACAGGCGTAGTCAGTTATAAAATGGCTTGACTGGCTTTGTGTTTTTCAGTAGAGCGAACCGTAATGTGGCATTGATTTTTGCCCTGCGGCTGCCTAGAATAGATCTTGTGGATGCTGATGGAGTGCTCACTGTCATTTGCGTCAGTGCCCCTGTTCCTGTCAATCAATCGTGAATATAGGGTAAAACTATCATCAGTGAGAGAATTATTTATTTTGCCTTCAAAAAATCAAATTTTTGATTGCTGAAAATTAAACTTTGGTTGATAATTTTTGCTAGTATCAGGAGACTTACGGTAAACTTGTTAAAAGGAACAGTTGAAAGAACCCTTCTCTTTTACAGAAAACGATAAAGAGAGTTACCCCGTAAAGTGCATTAGATGTTACTTTTCCACTATTCTCGATATATAAATATTAAATATAAAGCATCTCCCACTGTATCAGAGTATCACCGTGTTCACCTAATTAGAAATGATAGATGGAAAACTAGAGCACTAATTTTTCCTGTCTGCAAAAGAGGAACGAAAGAAAATGCAAACACGTGCTGCATTGCTTAAGTGTGCAATTTGCTTCTAAATCAAAACAACGTGAGGGAACAGGTGTGCGATGAGCGAATTGATAGTTTTAATATAAAAAATGGCGTCACTTCTCTGCATTTTCAATCGTTGCGACGGTCGTTCTCTAGAATATGCAGTAACAAGAAGTCGTTTCCAGCCTCCAAGGCACCGAGTCCTCCCAGAATGCTATATTCTTGTACTAATAAATCTGCCAGATCTGTTTCAGTAGTTATTTTACGAGTTTAAGGAGCTTTAAAGAGCTGTTACAATTCTTGGTTCATATGCCATCTGCATATGCCATTAATGTTTGCAGCATCTTCCATTCGAAAAAAATGGATTGATTTATTCCCTCAGTCCTACTGCATTAGAAAGTACACAAAAATAAGATTTACAAGCAATTCGATTATTTATGTAAGGCCTGGTTCACTTAGAATTTATGTACTCTTTTGACTAAACCTATTGCAAGAAGGATCTTGGACAGGTTTCCGGACGAAAGTTGCATCCGGCAACAGCACTGGACGATATCTCTAGGAAATTCTAGTGTTCTCGCTGATAAATTCGACTGAAAACAGATGATCTGGCAAGGAATTTGCAACTGCGGATTCAAAACCACGCTTTTCATCATATATAAAACAATGGTATGGCCTGGCCTGGATAAATTTCGTCAAGGCTCACAAAAGTCATGTGAAGTTCTGGCCAGATTGAACAAGCTATCTGTAAACTTGGGGTGTCTCATGCCTGGGTTCCCTAAAATCATAATAGACTAGATAATCTTTGGCAGCCTAAGGGCCCGTGCTTTGAGCTGGTGGACCAGAGCTAAGGGAGATGAGTACTAGTGCTAAACGTGCTGCGCATGGCTCAGTCTGATGTTTGGTATTTGTTTGTTGCTGTTAATGATGATCTTTATTATCTGTTTGGTAGTGAGACTGACACTATAAGGGCTTTTTATATTAGTTCACTTGGGTATTCAGTCTTGCTGGTTCGACCGACAAGGGGTCCTCGGATTGGTAATGCGACGGCATGTAGTGGAAGTTCAGTATCTATAACAAAATCAATCAAAATCAAAAAGGCCCATTTGATTGTTACTCTTGGTCATTGCTTGAACAAAACTTCTATGGACGGATTTTTTATTCCAATTCGTCACAACTAATAGTGGTATTTAGTAAACCACTCCAATAATGCACTAAAATCAATAAACTTTTCAAGAATTTCTTAATTCATGTGGCCAGATCGTCAACAAAAAAGTGACCTTCACAAATTTTTCTTATTTTATTTACGTATGTCATGTTTTTTCAAGGTATCTAGCGGCATGCAGACAGAGAAAGAATGACCGGAACGGTCAGAGCGAAGATACTGTGAAAACTCACCTCTTTGTTGGATGCACTAAAAACGTCCTCAAACAGGAAGCAAACCTGCGATCTCCAAGTCTGTAATTGGGTGCGGTAACAACTCTGCCACCAAGGAACTGTGACGACGTCATTACAGATTCCCAACAGTATCGTGCTATAGCCCCAATACCTAGCATGGCCGTAAAGTGTTTCAATGTTGATGGGTTTTCCCCGGGGGGTGGAGGGTCGTTCGGGGTTGAAGCCGTATTTTTGATGCCGGATGTCTTTAGTGTGCGTGGGACATTGGGATCCGGTGTCGTTCGAAGGGAATCTCCTTTTTGGGTCGACTTTTTGGTGCTTGGACGGCTTTTGTGTCTGAATGGGACTTGGATTCGAGAGCGCAAATGTAGATTTTTTCGCCTCAGCTGGTGTGCTATTTTGGCAGTAGTGATACCGGGTTGGATACCGTATTTTCGAGTTTTCCTCACAGATTTGCTGGGTTTCGGACGAGCTAGTTTCGATGAAAGTATTCTCTTCGAGATGGCACCGGGTTTCGACGTTTCATGCATTTCTGATCCATTAGGCGTGAGGATATTTTCTGATTTTGATCGCTTTGCTGTGCCTCTTGATCGTGTCCCATTAGCATGGTGCTCTAGCTTTTGCGGTTAGTCCGTTTTGAAAATTCAGGATGACCATTCGACTGTGCAACGCCCCTGTGATTAAGTCAACCTACGAATTTATAATCGCGACCTCAACTGCGATTACAGAACGCCAATTCTTACACGATTGCGGATCACGCGCTCCTGGAAGCATCAACCCTCGGTACATATCTTCATTTGCACGACCCTAGAAATAATGAATAAAAATGTATATTAAATCGCGCTGTTAAGCGTGAACCTACCTGTTTACGCTACAATGTGTCGATCACTTCCGGAACTTCGTACCCTTGGTTCTAACAGCCTAGATCCATGCCTTCAGTTCGACCTAACAAACAAAAATGATGCTCATATCCACTAGACATCACGTTCCACGGCGATATGACCGGGAGCTCTAGGTATATGGGGGAACTCTCCCTCTTCTAGCATCTGAACCGTACACTGAAAATTGAGTATCAGGCTTAATGTCCCACGCAATCATTCAAATATTTTTGAATGATTGCGTGGGACATTAAGCCTGATACTCATTTTTCGAATATGTGAATGGTCTCGAAATTATTAAATCGAATTTATACATGCTCAGTTACGTCCACTCTAGCTCACGCGACAAACACTTTAACATACAAACGCTTGAGCCCTTCGCGATCATCCACGCACCCCCGCGTCCGCGATCTCGCAAACATGATAACATTCCGGTGACTAAGAGAACATTTTAGCACTTATAGATTTACAAATGCGGTCTCAAGCGTGAACCTACAAACACCTTGTTCGCGCGGTCATAACTCGGTAACTCCCGGAAGTTTCCGAACGATTCGATGAGAAACCGGCTGACTACACAATATGACCATCGCCGATTCAAACAAAACTTTGCAATTGTGTTAGGTTTATGAATCTCCATGATTTTCTCTGGCAGCATTTTAATTCAAGAGAGATTTTTTAAAAGGGCCTAGAAGTTTTTCGTGCAGTACTTTCAAAATAATTTGTTCGATTACTGATTCGATATACAGCAAAATGAGAACGAGTAACAGGGAATGTAAACTTCTGCGTCAAAAATATACACTGGCTGCATTGACAAATACAATTTTCTTATTGAGTATGATTCTAACTGCCATTTCAAATCAAAATGCTCATGGCAAGCAAATCTAAATTGTAGTAGTTCTCTTGATATTTCAAATTTTGATTTAAAATGTTCTCATTGACTGTGCAAATGTTGTAGTCTTCCATGCCGGTGAAATGTGTAAAGTTTCATCGGAATCGAAGATGACCGGTCACGATTTTAAAGATTTTCGGATTCGTCAGATTCTTCCCCTGCCTTCGGTCCTAGCAGCCCGTGTCCATTAGAGTGACAGGAAAAAATGACCCCTATCAGCCGACGCCTGAGTCGATTCCTAGTCCCACCAGGAGTATTTGCTCCAAATTTGAAACAAATAGGACAAGTCTAGCTACCGGACCAACGTCCTGAAGTTTGTATGGGATTTTTCGACAATTTACATGGAGAAAACCCTCTAATTCGCATTTTCGCCGCTAGGTGGCACGGTATGCATCGTATTATCGCTGTAAGTGAAAATAAGAAATATAATTTAATTGCCTACAACTTTGTCGAAGACTGCTAGTAAATCCGGCTTTGTTAAAAGATGTTATTAAACTTTTAACGAAGTGATGTTTGAGTCAGTTTTGCATGGGGCCTAGCAGTGCCTGGTTGTGTATCAGTACTCGATTTACACGAGCTAAACATTTTTGTGAAATAATCGTTAGGTCAATAGTGTGTTCAGAAGAATTATAGTAAGTAATACGAGTCATGTTTTGGTTAGAAAATTTTAGTTCCACGTTTTACCGCGCAGAGGGCGCCAACACTAACTTTTCAACGGAAAGAGATAGAGATTTGGTGTCTTCCACAAAGTTGTAGAACAGGCATTTTGCAATAATTCTTCTGAACATCTCGATATTCTATCTCACTCCAATGAAAAGATAGTGTTGGCGCCCTCTATGCGGTAACAAGTGGAACTAATATTTTCTAATCAAAACATGACTCGTTTTCCTTACTACAATTCTTCTGAACATACTATAAAGTGGGTTTTTCTCCACGTAAATTGTCAAAAAATCCCATACAAACTTCAGGCGCGTTAGTCCGGTAGCTAAACATGTTCGATTTGCTTCAAATTCGGAGCAGCTACTCCTGGTATGCTAGGAATCAACTCACGGGTGATCCGATTGAGTTTCAGAAAATTCATTATTTTTCTGGGCACTCTAGTGTCCATGCCTTCAGTTGGTCAATAAAAAAAGACGATCATATCCACTTGACAACACGTTCCAGGGCGACATATCCGGAAGCTCTAGCAATATGGGGAAACTCCCTCTCTTCTACCATCTGAACCGTACACTGATCATTAAGTACAAGATTCACGGTCTGCGCGATCATTCAAGAACATACGCGAATATGCGAACAGCTGCACGGTTATAAAATCGATTTTATACACACGAAGTTACTTACACCGACGACTACATATTAAGAAGACTGATATCTCTTTCCTTCCCACAAACAAACGAAAAGCGACAGAGGTTACAGTGCCTCTTTTGCAGGAAGGTAGGAAGCTTAATGTAAAATGTATATGTGTGTGAATCAGTATGGGAAGTACTATCTTCACCCGCAAGTGGCGTTGCTGTAACTGTCTCCAGATTCTGGACAGATTTACCAGTCTTCTTGATATGCAGTCTTCGCTTACACTCTAGCACATGCGACATACAAACGCCCACACGATCGAACACATTAACATACAAACGCTCGAGCCCTTCGCGATGCTACACAATCCACGCACAACTACGCCCAAAATTGCATAAATTCTATAGTTTATATAAACGGGTCGAAACTGTACTATGGAAAAAAAATTTTGCTTTTCATTTATTGTTGAATTAATCACTAGACCTGTATATCCGTAGAAGCGCAATAATAAAGGTAGGAACTTCTCCGAACCAACTATAGGTACTTGAAACGATATTAACAATTGGTTAGACGATATTAATTTTGTGCACGATTTTTTCAAAAATCAATTTTTCAAAATACGATGGAGAAAATGGTTATTTTGCACCCCAGATTTTGTAATCTATTTGTACTCAAATTAATAAACCTCCCATATCGTCAAAATTTTAAACCGACATGTCTACAATATTATTGTGTTTGTTTAATAGGTTCATGCACTGTCAGAATGTCACAGAATAGTCAAATTTTAAGGGGGGGGGGTGGTGGTAAGGGTTTCAGCGTGAAAAAAAAACACTTTTTTTTGCGATTTTTTTTCAGAACTTCGATCAAAACTGTATTTTTTCTCAGCAAAAATATCGACAAACGACCAGGTGACGAAGGAAAAAACGTGATTTGTGATGTTACCTGCCATTTAAAAACTACTTAACCGATTTCTTTCAAACTTTGCATACACATTCTACGTAAAAAATACCTAACCCCTACGTTGAGTTTTTGTGATAATTTATTAATTAGGGGGTTTTTACTCTTGAAAAGGTGGAATTTTTCGTGAAAAATTAAAAATTTTATTTAAAATGAGTAAAAAAACCCCTTTATTGAAATAGAATGTCAACGAATTTATGCTTAAGTTCTTAAATTATAAACTAGACTTTGCTATGGATATTTTCTCTATCTCTAGTTGTATTGATCGGAACAATTTCGTTTTTTTCATAGCTGTTTTTACCAAATATTGATAGTTAAGTCTTTATTACTGTCTTTTACCCAGCTTAAAAATTAAATTTATCTTTTCGTTTCGTCAATTAAAAATATTATTTCATTTTTCATTATCTTATCTATATGTACAATAATGAATTAATTAAAATGTGTTTCGCATTGGCTTGCAAGCCAAAACTAGACATCGAATTCGCTATCATCATCACAATTATAACTTTTGTGCTTGCGGGACTTCCCATACTAATTTCAAAAAATGTTGTGCTCACCAATTAGGATTTTTTCAGTACAATCACGAGCTGTCAGTCTACTGCGCAATATTTTAGTGGTATCAGTAGATACATCCATACTTTTCTATTTGTTGCAAGTGTTCTAAGAGTTTGCACTTAAATAATTTACGTATTTTTGTTTTTCTTTCAGACATGAACGAATCCTCGACCGACACGCGTTGTCTGATTTCACCCAGGATACGATATAGAGAGCATCCGCTTTGACCGGTTTGAGTCCACTAATCAACGCTACGTTTGTAAAGACATCCAGCATCCCTAAGGCACCAACATACAACACACCCTACAATACACTTGAACACGAGTTTGGTTTCGTTTGGAGATTAGAAATTACGGATCAGTTTTGATTCGATTTCACCGACTCACGTTAGAGATTGGAGTCAACAGTACAAATTTCGAGACGAATTAGCTTTTCCTTTCCTATCCTTATTACGTGGAGTTTTATCGGCTAACCAGGCTCGCATATCAAACATTAAAAAGTTTGTTTGTTTAGTTTCACACTAGAAATATCGTGCAGTCCTGAAGTTCTTCTTCGGGAAGACGATTTTTTAGCCCTTGCTCTTAGATCCTCTCATTTCTGTACATTCGCGTTGAATTGACCCGAGCAGGAAAGCGTCAGCTTGCGAACATCTCTTCTTCAAACAACCTAAACCCCCAAAAATGATGGCTGTTTTTACAAAACTATGCTTACCCGATATTGTTAAATTAAAACGCTAGTTAGTAAAAACTTTGTCCATCCCCGAGTTGGAGGAGTTCACATATAGAATTTACTAATTTTAACGTTTTTAAGTACAATATCCGTTACAGTTTTTGCATAATCGTTGTCTTTTCACCAAATCCACTTTTTTATTTAATTAACGTATAAAGTACACTCGTAAGAATATAAATAATTAATAATTTTAATTTTAAAAATTTGCCGAGTACTATCCACTATTGTAGTGCGTAATCTAAGTACTTGAGTTTGCTGATATCTTTATCATATACTTTGCGCAAACGTACTTGTTTGTACCGCGTATAAACGCTCTCGACTCCTCATACGTTACTTAATTGAAAGCTACTTAAATTATATCTCAAATATTTTCTATTTTTTTATGAATTAACCGTTTTGAATTCTATATTGGTGGTACATCTCGTTAAGGCTCCACAGATCCCATAGAATCCAAAATCCCGAATAGAGAACCAATCTCTCTCTTAGTCCTTTAAATTTTACAAAGCAAATAAAAAAGTACACGCAAAACATCAAAAATGGAACCATTCTCACCGGAAATTTTATGGCTCGTCATACTTGGATTTATTATCGCCTTTATTTTGGCATTTGGTATTGGAGCGAACGATGTTGCCAACTCCTTCGGTACCAGCGTTGGATCTGGTGTGCTGTCAATGCGTCAGGCTTGCTGGTTGGCGACTTTGTGCGAAGTCTCTGGAGCCGTGCTGATTGGTGAGTACGTTAGTTAAGAGTATTATTGAATGTGGTTGTTGTATTATTATGGTGTAACAAATAGCGACCCCCGTGAAACTATTTCGAATATTTACTGTACCGTCCAATGGAGTAGGAATTACAGGTTGTAAGTATAGCACGGATGTGAAGCTTTGTTTATGCTGCCATACGAACTGTGAAAAATTGCAGCCAAACGAATATGCGGATTTAGTGAAGAAGAAGCCCATGTAAAGTGTAAGCGACATTTGTCAGCTTACTTCATACTATGACATCACGGTTGTAATTGCAGATTGCTAAGTTGGGTCAGAGGGTCACCTACAATTGCAGCAAGTGCAACCTGCCGGATGATGACGAAAATCAGATGGTGTTTTGCAACCACTTCCGGCAATGGTTCCGCTTTAGCTGACATTAGAGGTATAAGCCGATCAGGATTGGGTATGTACCGCTAGCGCTGATAAACATGATGATAATAATATCAATGCCGAGTTAAGAGAGATGCTAGCAACATGAACAAAAGCGTTTGTCAGCCCTGAAAGAGCGGAAGAAGTGGATGGCAAATATAAAGTTAGAGTTAGAAAAGAAAAAGCGAATTTATCTGCGGCACACTGTGGAAAATAAAAAAGCAGGAGTTAGAATCACGGACTACAGCTGACGAACAGTTCAGTAAAGCGAAGGAAGCAGAGCAAGAAATACTGCAATCGAAGTCTACATATTAAAGACTGATATCTCTTTCCTTCCCCCATACAAACGAGAAGCGACAGAGGTTACAGCGCCTCTATTGGAGGAAGGTAGGAAGCTTAATGTAAAATGTATATGTGTGTGCATCAGAATGGGAAGTACTACCTTCACCCGCAAGTGGCGTTGCTGTTACCCAGTTAAGCTCAGCCGGAAATGAACTGGAATTCTGGCTGGTTCCAGTTCGTATTCCGGCTCCAGTGGCACAACCGATTCTAGTTAGAATCGGTTGTGTCACTGGAGCCCGGGTACTGTCTCCAGATTCTGGACAGAGTTGCCAGTCTTCTTGAAATGTAGTCTTCGCTACAATGCAGGTTAAACAGAGCTCTGTTAAATCGTGTCGAGTTTAGAAAAGATTGTAACCATTTGGTTTTAACCATTTGGTCATTCGCCCATAGTTAGAAAAGGAACAAAACTACGATAGGTACAAAGACATCCACTCCAAAGGAGGTAGGCTCAGGAAAGGTGCCCGAAATGGTTCCTATTATGTGGAAAACTCGTTAAAAGTCAAGGCAAACTCAACTCGCGTGGCAGATAATGAGCGTAATAAGTCGATTCCGGAAAGCGGTAGTGAAAGCGATGGTAACTCCAGCTTGATTGTTGGGAGTGAAAGTGTAGAAACAACGCCATCGAAAGCTAGCTGTCTGCGCGACAGTTCTCGGAACGACGATTACCAACGTTCACTGGAAAGGCAGAAAAGTGATCGATCTTTATCACTAGCTACGAGACGACAACGGATACGTGTGGCTTCTTCAACCTAGGGAATTTCGTTCGGTCGCAAGAGTGCTTGAAGGGACTGGAAGCGGTAGGATTGCGACTGCTACTGTCGCAGTTCGTTCCGAAAGTGATTCAAGAGCACCGAGAACAGTTTTGGCAATCTAAGCGTTATTGGTGAAGATTAGCTGAGAGACCCAAGGCTGAGAAACCTGCCTCGTTCATCACATTCGGTTGGTTTGTTCACCAGCTTTGCGATCATATGGTACGATATGGTCATACATTTGGAGGAACACCTGATAAATCCATTGTTGATCGGTGAGTTGGCAAAGAAGCTTTACCGATAACAAAAATTGAATGGATTCGGTACCAACGAGCAAAGCCGTGGTAGGGAAGTCACATTGCATATCATGGCGAATTTTCTAGCAAATATAGTATCGATAGCGACGGAGGCGGTAAACTTAGTGGATGGTCAGGGTAGTAGCAGTCGTGCAACCAATACGGATCGATAAAGAGAGCGTAACAAACCGAAGCAGCAAGAAGCTTTTGTGGATATTCATAACGACGAGGAGTAGTCCTATCGGGAAGTTGAGCTGCAGAAGCGAGTCCGGTGTGAAAAAAAATTGTGATGAGTTCTTGAAGCTCGACCCAGCGCAACAATTGAGGGCGGCAGATAGGTGAGAACATTGCAGAAGCTGCCTTCACGTACACGGAGATGCGAAAGCTAAAATAAACATCCGGGGATTGCCAAGGATTATAAAACACGCTGCTACATCAACTACACGTATAATTGGCGTGTAACACACACGTTAGCCTACTCCCGTCACCTGTAATCTTCCGTCTGATTCCAGTGGCGGTGTACAACGGTTCTTAGGCAGTGGAAATTCTAGCGTTTCTTGACAAAGACTTATCCTACAGGCTACTCAAAGCCCCTGTGGCGGAGAAAATGGGCAGATCGAAGTGAAAAACGAACATGCAGTGAGAGAGCTAAAACTCCCAAGACAAACGTTGTGGTTTAATGAATTTACGAAAACCTACCAGCACTTACAGGCCATTAGGTGACAGATTACTCAATGGAAACATTACGTATTTTAATTCGATTGAAGCATTTGCACTTGTTTGCTAATTAGAGTCCCGAATTGGGAACCCAGGTGAGCCAATAGCGATATGAACAACGTTGGGATGGACTATATAGGGTCCACATGGGAAAGCGCAGGCTCAGTCCAACTTAATCGTTTACCATACATGTGCCACCCTGTCCAACAAAGATCTCTAGATACCTTTTAAAATCACATTGTGTGCTGGATGATTCGGCCGTGGCCGTAGACATGATTTCAGAATCGAAAGATGATCACCGAGCCAGAGAGATATTGGAGAAGACACGCATCGACGAATGCTTTCAGTTGGGTTTTTTGTAGAGAGAAGAATATATTCGGTTTCCGGACAGTTTTTGTATGGCAAAGAAGCGCATGAAGAGTCTCGAAAAAACGAGTTGCTAGGAACTCAGTGCTACAGCAGAACGTGCAGAAGCAAATGATGGAATGCAAAAGGGTGACTGCCACAAAACGACGCAGCAGGAGTTACAATCTACTGTGCAGAATTTGACGCGGTTTTTACCGCTGACTGTCGTGCTGAATCCGAAGAAACTTGATATTCAGTAGCCACCTTTGAAAACGTTTCAAAGGTATATTAATCATTATTGAAGGGTCCAGATCTGCTTGTCTCCTCGCTGTCGGTGAAAAACCAATTCAAAGAGCGAAGATCAGGATTAGGTGGCGACACCCTGCCAAACTCGTTTGTCATGTACAAGAAAGTAAAGGAGGTTGAAAAGAAATACCGAGAAGCACCTAAAGCTGCTGAAAAAACATTATGTCGATACCACGAGGGAACGCGACGCGGTACACTCCGCGACGTTTTTTACGAAATTGAAAATTCAACGGTTGGAATATTCTTCGTCTTCGTTGGTATTGTTTTAGTTACGCATATGATGTTGCTCTCGTTTCGCGCCGACGAAGTGGCTACCATCGATCTCTTCATTTTCATTTCCAATGTCGCGTATTTTATGAAGGCGTTCTAGCCTCCTGTAAGTGTTTATACGCCGAAGTGACCTCCGCGTTCAAGTCTATTCACTCTGTCGCACCACGGGATAGAAGATGGGGACGGTACGCGTTTTATCGAGAAGCAAGCCAGCCAAAATTATGTGCTACTCCGGAGAAAGATTTGTTGTTTCTGTTTCGTGTAAAGCTATATAAAAAACAATGATTGTTTAAGGGGATGATCGCTACCGTAGATGCCAGCGATTATCTTCTACATACAATCTAACCGCAGCGATATTGTGTATATGTACATTTATAATATGTTCAGCTCCCTTCCCGTAGACTTTTTCACAAACCGATTGAACATTTGGCTCAATTGTTAAAAATACTTGCGATGTTGGTACCCCTGGTAGCGCTGGGAACCCCTTGTTTGGTCTCAAATTTCCAAGATCAAGAGTTATTTGCTTTGGCTTTGGGCAACGCTTCCTCGATTTTTTATAGTTTCTGAACCCTTAAAGGGAAGTTTTTGGCCAGTATATGGAATGGTAGGCGAAGAAATATTCTTCCTCTTCCTTTATCTTTTGAGCACTGGAAAATATGTTTCCTTTTAGGGTTTTGCAGGCCCATGCGCGGAAAATTCTCGCGGGTGGGGTTTTGAATATTTTAGTTCCTTATATAAGGAAGGTATAGAAACCCTGAAACGTTGAAGTTTTTTCCGAGTTCCGGAGGGCTGAGTCTTTTGTCGACTTGGTTCAACCAACCGGAACAATATCTGTTCTCGAGAAGGAACTTGATCAGACACCACCGCCTGCTGGTTCATAGTGTTAGATTCTTACTGTGGTGGTTTGTAGGAAGCCTACAGACTAAACCTAAACTTCTTGTTTATCTCAATCTTCATCCTTCGTTTGTGTTTTGTTTCTTGCTTGCTGTCCAACCTTCGTGGTATATCTGACCTGCTCAGATAAGTTGCAAAGATCGTCACCTGCCGAGAAGTGAACCGATCCAGAGATGCCGAACATAAGGACTTACATCTTTTTACAACCATCTTCCTTCTTTGCGATACTCGTTCCTAATGATCTACTAACTTGTACTGAGAGTTTCCCGGTGGCGAAATTTCTCCCGATACCGATGCTCGTTTATGTCAGAAATTTGGTTCTCAACCACTCTTGCGCAGAAATCACCTACGGTAAAATTTCTCTGGACAAGGATATCCCAATTTTTTTCGAGTTCGTGTTATTCGTTCATTATTTTTCCTTCTTGGTTGCTGTTGCTAGCTCGCTGATCGACCTTTGCAGTGTAACTGATCTACTCACAATTATTGTTAATATCGGAACTTGTCGAGACGTGAGCCGATCCAGCGATGCCGACCAACTTGTCCTACATCCTTGTACAGACACCCTCGCAGGGCTTCTACTAGGGGCGGATCCAGAAAAACATTTCTGAAGGGGTTCGAAATTTCTATTCTAAAATGAACATTGTATAATATGTAATACATAAAAACCTCATTTAATGAAAATCAGTATTTAGGTCAAATTTGGCTTGAAAAGATTTTGAGTTTGAAACTAACATAAAATTCAAACTAATTTAAAATTTCACAACAAGATGGAAATTTTCAAGAAGGGTCCGGACCTCCAGGACCCTCCCCCTGGATCGGACACAGGTTTCTTCAAATAACTGTTTCTAGAATTACCGAACCCAAGTGACATTGTGTGTCAAAACGGCACGCGGTATAAATTTTTTATTCTTGATATCAGGAAGTTAATAAATTTTCAAAAGTAATTCAAATCTCATGGGAGGGGTTTGAACTCCCACCACCCTCTCTTTGCGCACAGTCCTGGGGTTCTGATCTGATCCAAGAAAGCATACGAAATTGTCTTAGTCGGTGGCGTAGCTCTCTTTAGGGGCCGTACACAAATGACGTAGCTTTTTTCGGCGATTTTGACCCCTCTCTCCCCCCTCGTAGCATTTGGTTACAAAATTCTAACCTCCCCATCGTAAATAACATAGGATTTACCTACCCCTCCCCCTCGTCCCATGCAAAGCACCCGGGGATGAAAAAAATTACATATGTTTTTCAATTATTTTAAATACATGTCCTTTCAAAATGTTTGACGGCTTTTATCAACATTTTCATTATAACAGCATATTGCGTGCAAAATAAGCCCATTTCACGACAAATGTAGTGTTGATAGATTAGTTTTGAATTTTTCTTTTTTCCTTTTTTATTTCGACTATGTTAGTCACATTTTCTTTTTTTACATTTCAACGACATTCAATTAGCTAGAGATTACTGGGTAGGGAAAGTTATGAAAATTAGAGCCATAGTACACAAGTGAGAGCAAGGATGTGAAGTAAACAGATCGGAAAACTAGAAGTGGCAGGGTCTTTACGGGCTTAACTTTTGTCTTCTGCTAATGAAGATCGAGCTTAGGCAGCATAACTACGAATCACCCGAGTTCACTCGCATGTGTCTTGGTATGGACAGACATGTCCATCTTTATCGTGACAACCGACAAAAATTAAGCCACACAAGATCACCACTGAAAACCTGTCGATGATTAGCATCAATCAATGATGATTGCTGCAGTTCATCTCTGTTTGCCTTTCGAATGCCGGGATAGATTTTTATTAGACTAAAGGGCGAACACGAAATTATTGCGACACCGAAAATGTCATGCCAATTTTCTTATAATGTTTAAAATCAAACCAAAATTTTAGGCTAGTTTTATACATATATTTACTTCAAAAATCAAAAGAAAAGCTAATCGATGGAGCCTTGAGCGTAAAATTGAACGCATTTTCGCTTGATGCCCTCCATCAAAGTCTTTACAGTGTCATCCGGTACCAGTTTCTCAGTTTTTTTCCATTTTCTTAACATGTCCTTCTCGTCTTTGACTGTCTTCTTGCTCTTCCGAAGTTCCCGCTTCATCATTGCCCAGTACTGCTCCACCGGGCGCAGCTCCGGACAGTTTGGCGGATTCATGTCCTTTGGAACAAAATTGACAGAATTGGACTCATACCACTCCAGGACACTTTTAAAATAGTGGCATTATGCCAAATCTGGCCAAAATAGCGGAGCTTCATCGTGCTGCTGCAAGAACGGCAAAAGGCGCTTCTCGAGGCACTCAGATTTGTAGATCTCGCCATTTACTGTGCCCTTTGTCACGAAAGGCTCACTCCTCAGTCCGCAAGAGCAGATGGCCTGCCAAATGAGATATTTGGAGGCGAACTTCGACATTTTCTTCTTCTTAAATTTGTCGTCCACATAGAACTTGTTCTTGCCGGTGAAAAACTCCAACACCGGAATTTGCTTAAAATCGGCTTTTATATACGTTTCGTCGTCCATCACACAGCAGCCATATTTTGTCAGCATCTTCTCGTAGAGCTTCCGTGGCCAAGTTTTAGCCGTCGATTGTTGCCGCTCATCGCGGTTTGGGAAGTTCTGTACCTTGTATGTATGTAGTCCAGCTCTCTTCTTTGCATTCTGGACGTAGCTCTGCAACATGCCGATCTTTTTAGTCAAATCACGGCTTGAGACTTAGTGATTTGCTTTAATCATCCGCTTCACCTTTCCCTCCGTCTTTTTGTTCTCCGGTTCTGGTTTTCTTCCAGCTCCTTTGCGTGGTCCAACGTCAACCGCTTCTGGAACCGCTTCAACACTCTAGAGACGGTTGAATGGTGAATGTTCAACATTTTTCTACACTGCCGGTGCGACAGGTTAGGAAATTCCAGGTGTTTGGAAAGAATTTGTTCTCTCGACTCGCGTTGGTTTACCTTCATTTTCGTTGAATCGAAAAACACGATTTTGAGTTTGACAGCATGTAAACAATACACATCAATGAGAAATTGTCACTGTGCTTACAGTCGTAGCGGGTTTGCTACATTGTGTAAGGCAATGGCTGTGTCTACAGCGGTTACCCACCGCTAACTAAGCCTACCAGGTAGCAACAGTAGCTGACTAATGTAGCAAGTTAAATCCGCATACATCATCTTTTTGTATTTTTGCGAACTTGCAATTCCGCGAATCGTAAAATTCACCTCATGAGAAAAACGCATCAAAAGTAACTTGTTTGAATTTAAATTTATTTCTCTTGGGAATAGAGGATTATTAAAATGTTTTCTCTAAACAATGGGTTTTAAACTTAATGCTACGTCGCACAACTTCTGATCCTACCCTCCCCCTCGTCACATTTCGTCACAAATTTGGTATACCCTCCCTATCCTCCAAAATGCTACGTCATTTATGCAAGGCCCCTTAGCGTTTCTGCATAAGAGTGCTTGGAACGTTCCGTAAAATAACGCTTCAATTTATTATCACGTTGTTTGTGAGTGGGTTACATCGAGAGCTTATGTAAATTGTTCGAACAGGCAGACGAAACTTGTCGAAATTTTGATAAAAGAATCGGTAACTACACCATTTATCTCAACTTTACGAGTGGGTACGTAAACACGACTGTTCTTTATAAAAATCTTGGCTCCATCATTGTCATTTGCTTGTTGTAGATTTGAAAACACAACCCTGAGCATATCTGAGCGAGTTTTGAAATTTAAGACGTGACCGAATATCGTTTCGCTAGGTCTATTGAAATGTTTAGAATACTTAGCGCGGTGGACACTTATCGTTAATCATTCTACTGGTGTACGTTGTTGATATCAATTGACTCGCCGGCAGCGGAGCATCAAAACAGCAACGGATCACTTAGCAAAAGTGTCTTTATTTCGCACACCCAAAGAATGTGCAAGGAACATTGAGTAGCAAAAATCACCAAAAGGTTAGGTTTCACTCTCACAAAAATGTGGAAAATCTTGAAGAGGCAAATGCACAAACGTGTCTTTATTGTATCACACGGGTATACAACACTTCTTTGGATACACGTGGGAATGATCCAACAAGATTGTGTACGTTAAAATTTAATTTGATCTGCATTTTCACAAAACTTGATTTAGATACAAGACTATTTCAGAAAGTTTTACAATAAATTAAAAAGTTCGAAAAGGTGTAATTTCTAACCTTATATGAACTCTTATTTTCTCGTTCTACCCAGGTTACAAGGTATCGGATACGATGCGGAAAGGCATTCTGGACGTCGAAATGTACAAAGGCACCGAGGTTGAGCTGATGTTGGGTTGCCTATCAGCGCTGGCAAGCTCCGCCCTGTGGCTGCTGGTGGCAACCTTCTTCAAGCTGCCAATTTCCGGAACGCATAGCATCGTTGGTTCGACTATCGGCTTCAGTCTGGTCGCCCGTGGAATGCAGGGACTCAAGTGGAGCACACTCGGAACGATCGTCGGATCGTGGTTCATTTCACCCGTGCTCAGCGGTATGATGAGCGTGATGTTGTTCTGGTTCATTCGTAGGTTCATTTTGAACGCCAGAAACCCACTCAAGGCTGGGTTGTTATCATTGCCGCTGTTTTACGGAGCCACACTGGCAGTTAACGTATTCAGTATTGTGCACGATGGACCAAAGCGTAAGTCACTCCAAACGACGTGATAAGAAAATATTTAAACTCACATCTTTTTTCAGTGCTCTACATGGATAACATCCCAACCTGGATGGCGGCAGTTATTAGCGTTTCCATAGGACTGTTGGTTGCTGTACTCGTGCAGCTTTTTGTCGTTCCTTGGCAGAAGAACAAGATTCTGAATCAGGACAAAGTCACACGCACTGAGTTCACTGTCGGTGATTCCGACTGTGATTCATCGTCAAACGGAAGTCCGCGGCGAACAAAACGTCCACTTTCCTTGGTAGGCGATGGAAAAACTCTACCAGCTATTACCGAAACGACTGAACTGGTAGCTTTGTCCTCTCCGCACCAGCACAACGGATTGATTAAGAAGCTTTCGATTGACCTGTCTCCGCATGCGATTAAAAATAAACCAAACCCGTACAAGATTGATCCGAAAATTGTGAAGAAAGCAGAAAACCTACTTTCGGCCAACAAAATCAGCCTGGATAACACCGATCTGACGATAACCAGCCTAAATTACATCGATGAGTATCAGACAACGATTAATGGGAATGGACGCGTCGCTCTGAACTCGTACTTTGATCGTCGGAATAGTAGTAACATGTCACCAAAGTCACCGGATTCAACTACGCAAAACAACGGAGTAAAGTAAGTTAATGTCTTTTCTCGAATGATACGTCATGCTAACCAGTTACAAAACAATTTTTTTTTCAACAGAGACCAATCGAATACCATCCAGAATGGAAAGTCTCCTACTAGCCCCAAAAGTGATAGTACTCTTCCGATAGCCGATTACACGCTGGCGACGCCAAATATTGTTCTGAACAGTACCGGCAAAGATCTCAGGAAAGATATGGGAAGAATTGAAAATGCAGCTGGACTGGATCATACACTAATCAGTACGACCCTGTCTCCGAATTCGAGTAAAGTTCCTTTAATTAGTGGTAAGGAAGGTTCGGAAGAGAGCAGACACAATCCACTGGAAGAGGAAAATGAAGAAGTGTCAGCCCTGTTTTCGTTCCTGCAAATACTGACAGCGACGTTCGGAAGTTTTGCTCACGGTGGTAACGATGTGAGGTAAATGACGCGCGGTTTAGGTTGTGGTTCTTTTTAAAAGTAATCGATTTAATTTCAGTAACGCGATTGGACCACTCATTGCTCTCTTTATGATTTACCGGGAAGGCTCAGTATTGCAAAAGTCTGAAACTCCCCTTGCATTATTACTGTACGGTGGCATCGGTATCTCACTAGGTCTGTGGCTGTGGGGCCGTCGTGTCATAGAGACGATTGGCAATGATCTCACCAAAATTACCCCATCAACGTAAGTACTAAATTGTCAAATATAGAAGGCTTTATTGTGGTTCTCGTCAGTGTGTTTCGTGCAGGGGTGTGTCATCCCTGTCATCCGCTATGGAAATATACAGACTGATAGTAGTCAACATATGATGGGTCTAGCCGGTTTTATGCCCATGCCGCCCATGCTATTGCATTGGGTTGTTTTGATTTTAACAAAGGCAGATGCCGGAAAAAATGGTCACCTAGCAGGGGCCTGATTTCGTTGTCAATAGTATCTCGTTTCTTCATGCAAGATGCTACTTTACTTACAACATAAACTCTACTCTTTAATCTCAAGAAAATGGTTGAAAATTGTTGTCACATTTTTACCAAGAAATGAAATAACTGATGGTTGTACTATTGAAGTAATTCAAACCCAATAAATTTTATCAAATAGTCTATTCGCCGAAGAAGAAGGAGAAAATTTCTTATAATACAAAAATACTAGAACAAGGTTGCAAACGCTAATCAATTTATGAGGTTAAAGTAATTTTCGATGGACCATACTTAGATAATAAGTCACAAGCTAAATAGGTCATCCAATACAAACGAACACAAATTGAGGAAAAGAAACAATCTGATTCTGATATCAATAACTTCAAGAATCTAGGTAGAAATGGCATATGAAGACAGAATTTATGGAATTTCAGGAATTTATGAATTTTGGGTCTTTGGAACACATAACATAGGTGGTGTCATATTTTGATACTAGGTATCTGCATTATGGCTAGACTTCAGGCACTGACTGTAGTCTTTTTAAATTCTCTGTTTCAATTCTATTCTTCTGCTTCCAGAGGCTTTACCATCGAAATAGGTGCCGCCTTCACGGTTCTGCTGGCATCGAAAATTGGTCTACCGATCTCCACCACTCACTGTAAAGTCGGCTCTGTCGTGTTCGTGGGTCAAGCTAGCGCACCGAAGAAACTCTCGCCGGACGAGGAAAGGGCAATGAAACAGCGCAATCCGCATGAACATCATCACTATGCAACGGCACAGCAGAAAGCCGTCGATTGGGGTCTATTCCGGAACATTGTGTACGCCTGGGTTGTCACGGTACCGGTGGCTGGCCTACTGAGTGCCGGTTTCATGTACGCCCTGAGTGCACTGGTACTATAAACACCATCGACGAGCGGAAGGACCGAATAAGCAACTACAACAGCAACAACAAACCAATAGCAGAAGGATATCTCTTCGTAGTTTTAAACGTTTAATCCTTTAAGATATTTTCATTTTGAGGAATTTAAAATCTTTTTGTAGTGAAGAATACTTTTTGTCCTAAATAGAGCTATATTCAGCACTTGTTTAATCAAGCGAAAGAAAGTATAGGCACTTGATTGATTGGAAAATAACGAACGAAAGTATTTCATAGTTTTTAGATTCGTTTCTTTTTATAAATCTCCAATGGAATAAAGGAGCGGATTTAATTTTTTGTTGCAGGTCTTCAAGAATGAATAACTTAGAAGATATTCTTAACAATGTTGAACATGTTTACGGATCGATTAAATAATAATTAATTTTTAAGTGTGTCTCTCAATAACAGAAGTGATAACAATAGTTTAAAAACAAAATAAACAATGATGTTTAAGAGAAACCAGAAACAAACAACCGAAGTACTGCACTTGTTTTGAATAATCTCCACTAAACCACTGTCAACGAAAACGCCCATTTTCAGTAAAGATATCCTCCTGAGAACTTGTCTATCTAATAGATGGACTAATGTTCAAGTTTATCAACCCACAATTTTTCATTTCGATGTGCTTTATTTTCGTTATGTCGTTTACTAGAGAAGTGAAAGACAAAAACAGTCCTTTTCGTTAGTGTGACACAAACTGTCTCACGTAACTTGTTAGAGGTGCTCGTTTCGGATCCTACCAGTCGCTAGTATAGGCGCACAAACACATGCTATTTTAGGCGGTATTGTGAGCACAAATAAAGTTTATCCGTGGATGTGTTACTGGTGGGATTCCTTTAAATCATAAGAAATTGTTGTTACATTAAATGTTGACTAAACGCTGTGTAGTTCCGTGGGCAAAGAAACGCAAAAGCGTACAAAAATAATCCTTATAGGACTAAATGTATAATAGAAGCTGATTGCAGATCCGTTTCAGCAAATGACGTTAGATGTTAGCCTACATCGTTCCTTCTGCTTGGAGCCAATTCCACCAGAAAAGCAAAACATTTTTCTAACGGGCTTCACGCTAAATTTCTCATTTCAATTTTTTTTTTCGTAGTAATGGAGTGATTTGATAGGTTTAGGTTCAACTTAACATTCGGCATTAAATATTGATTTTAGTATCCATCAAACCCGTGAATAAATTAACAGGGGTAATGAGCAAATGACACTTTCCTACTTTTCGAGCGATGGAATGGTAGTTCTAATTTTGAATTCCTGTATGGTTAAGCTCATAATTTTACAAGACAGAAACAATCGAAAACCATACCTATTTTGAATACAGAAGCTACCAATCAAATTTTCTCTTCATTTTACACTGCATATTTCGTCCCACAGACAGCAGAAAAACACGTGATAAAGCAGCCTCACCTAAACTACCAATCAGATCAAAATTCTGCACATTACAGAAACATCGTGAAATTTAAACTATATTAGAATTATTAATTACTTATATTATTGCTAGGGTGATACTTCAAATTAAATAAAAAAGAGGAAATGACAACAGGGCAAACAAACCTACAAATAGTACAGCGAGAACAATTAAGATACGAAGACATTTTTACCTAGTGTTTAAGTATCACTCCGGAACTCCCAAAATGGGGCACTATGGAAAAACTTCTACAATACGAGGTGTTCCAGGTTATGCCACAATTTTCAACCGTCGAGTCAATTAAAATGAAAATAGAGCATACGGTAAAAATGTCTTCTCAAGTTCGTCAAAAACATCTTTCGGTTTCGAACTTTAAGCGTTTAAAAAAGATTTAGGCATAAATGATCAAAGTCAACGAGATGCTTAACACTTGTACTTATAGTAACCGTAGATGGTGAGGTTAGAATCAGATGTAGATTGATCAGCACGACTGGGAAAACGCTATAGAATATATTTCAGCGATTGATAATCTGCACGATTCCCTTCCATTTAGTTGTGAACATTTTGAGAGCGATCATTGCTGCTGCGGACGTGAACTAATTATAGTAACGAAACATTGAAAGTTGTACCAAAAAAAAAGTTGTAACGTGATTAGCTGTGTAAGGAAACCAGACAAAAATAAATCTCAACCCGATTCGAAAAGTTTATCATTTTGATTTCCGAAATATATCATAAAGAGTCCCATTAAAATAAATTAATGTGATGGATCTTTTCTATTAAACCTTCCTCGATTATGGTGTAAAAATGATTGTATACCATTCCCTAGAAAGATAGTCCCCAGAATTCCATCCGCTAGAATGTACTATTTCCTAGAAGGTACCATACCCTAGAAAGCTATTCTGCAGAATGTTTTTATGGTGGAGCCCAGTTCCTTGAATTAGGTAATGCGCGACCTAATTCAAGGAACTAATGCGGTGTAAAACGGCTGAGGATGTGCCGTCGGAAGCGGCAGTCCCTCGAGAGTAAATCTGTTATCCAGTCGTATAAAAGGTTTACTCGAACATAGGCGACCTTATTCTGCGCGGCGTGTGACGTGAGACGACTAATCTCACCTCACTCTACGTGACTTTTCTCACCCAATTCTGAAGAGTCACTTCGGGTGACGTGAGACGCCCATTTAACCGCAATGGGGAATCTCACCTCATTTGAGTCGACTCTCAGAATCGGGTGAGAACAGTCACGTAAAGTGAGGTGAGCTTATGGCGTTTTCGTTTTTTCTTGGTGCTACACCGGAGTAGTGCAAAGAAAGAGATAGACTGATTACACCCAAGTTTGAATGAGTGTAGCACCGACTACACCGGTGTAGTGCACTGTCAAAAACGAATATGCCATTAGTCGTCTTACGTCACACGCCGCGCAGAATAGGGCCGAGGGATTGGTTCCTTCTTTCAAACATGAGCAGTTCTTTGAATTTGCATGTCATATAACTCTTGCACGCAAACTTGTGATCTTTTCGTCCATCCGGTTTATTCAAACATAGGTGTTGATTTCTTCTTTGGTTGGTTTGGTGAATTTTTAGAACATCAATCCTTCTTTTGCGTTGCGTACGCAAATGTACGATCCACCCGATTGCTCGATTTACTCAAACAGCGTTTGCGATTATGGCGCCACTGACTGTACTGACACGTTCTCGTTGTTGTCCGACTATCAACTGCCCGTTATAGCACCGATCACTCAGCAAGGGGCAGTCGGGACAGGAAAGACAAAGGTGTAGGGGCTTAACGAACCCCCCGGCCATACTGCGAGTTGAGGAGTTTTGCTAGGATATGGTGGGGTTTAGATTGGGCTCTGCTAAACCTCTAAAAAGACATAACTTCGAAAGCAGTTCCGACGAAGCGAGTCTGCGCCGCTTCTGCTAAGATTCCAATAATTTAAGATCTTAGCAATAAAAGCACTCTTTTTTTACGATGGAGAAGACCTTTACGTCCTAGCCCAGTACACGTGCTATTGGTAGGGTCCAATCTACCACACGGGGTGCACTGGGGGCGTGTCGGGCTCGAATGCCATTAATACCGACTAAACTCCATTGGGCTCCGCCATCATTCCTCCCAGGAGCTACCTCTCGGTATTACTTCTGGGGGAGGGGGATGGCTGTACTAAATGTACTCATTCACTCTCACTCACGCGTTCATACGTCCTGTATGAGGCTTACTTGGGTGCTCTCTCAATCGCACTTTGATTCACTCTCAAACACTCCCACATGAGGCTGACTTTTGTGCTCACCTTTTTCGTTCCTTGCGAGGCTGACTTGTGTGCTCACCTTACTCATTCCTTGCTAGGCTTACTTTTGTGCTCGCCCCACCCATACCATGTGAGGCTGACTTGGGTGCTCACCCTATCACCTGATTCACTCTCGATCGTGCCACTCTATTGTACCTCTGTCACTCCCCCTGGCATCCCATGTGGGACATTTTTCTTAGGCCCCACTTCTGACATACAATGCGAGGCTGACTTGTGTGCTCACCTTTTTCATTCCTTGCTAGGCTGACTTTTGTGCTAGCCTCTACCATACCATGTGAGGCTGACTTTTGTGCTCACCTTTAACATGCCGTGTGAGACTGACTTGGATGCTCACCCTTTCACTCTGTCACGCCATGAGGCATCGATAGCTAAGTCCCAACATACTACGCTACGACCCTCCCGTCTTGGCATGAGGCAGTCCACTTATACGCCTATACACTCACTCTTCTGTCTTGCTTCGGGGTGGCTGGGTTTACCCCTTACGCGGTTGCCAGTCGCTGCGCCAAACCTGCCTCGGCATGAACAGACCATTCACTCCCTTTTTTGCGCTTGGACTTTTTCGCTCCAGCTAACCAATCACTAGTTAGCCGTGCCCGTCTTCTGTTGCTCGGTTCGCCAGATTACCTGTAGCCTACTGGCAATCTGGATGGTAGCAGCCGAGACTGCGTTCCACTTCTTTACCGATTGACACATCCGCTGAATAAGGGTATCAGAGGTTGTGTTCCAGCCACAGACGTCAAGCATTGCTCTTCTTTCGACGTCGAACCGATGACATACGAACAGTATGTGTTCGGCAGTTTCGTCTACACCTGAGCAGTCCAGGGACCGCCGCGTGCCCGAACCTGTGGAGGTACTGTCGGAAACAGCCATGGCCTGACAGGAATTGTGTCAGGTGGAAGTGAACTTCCCCATGGGGTCTTCCCACCCAGATCGATATGCTAGGTATCAGCCGGTGGGTCCACCTACCTTTCGAGGAGTTGTCCCACTCACGCTGCCATCTGGCGACCGAGGTCACCCTGGTGCGCTCGCGGGCTCCCCTATTTCCACGTAGCTCGAAGCACTCCTCATCTTCCCGAATGACCAGCCCGACTGGCATCATGCTCGCTATCACGCAGGATGCATCGTGTGATACCGTGCGGTAGGCAGCTATCACTCTGAGGCACATCACGCGGTAGGTGCTCTCCAGTTTCTGTAGGTAACTGGTTACCCTCAGTGCTCTTGACCATGACGGGCCGCCGTACCTGAGGATAGATACGGCAACGCCTGCCAGTAACCTACGTCTACTGACGCACACCTTTGAGCTGTTGGACATCATTCTCGATAGAGCCGCAACAGCAGTCGACGCTCTCTTGCATGTATAGTAGACATGGCTGCCGAAGGTCAGCTTGTCGTCTATAATGACTCCGAGAGACTTCAGACTTCGCTGTGAAGAGATCGCGACTTCTCCCACATGGATAACTGCATGTTGTGCCGACTTGCGGTTGTTGACGATAACTACCTCCGTCTTATGATGAGCGAGCTCCAGGCCGCTCGCGCTCATCCATTCCTCCACCGTGCTGATCGCGTGTTCTGCGGTTAGTTCTACCTCAGGAATTGACTCCCCGTAAACCTCCAAGGTTACGTCGTCAGCAAAGCCGACGATCTTGACCCCAGGAGGGAACTTCAGTCTCAGAACCCCGTCATACATGAGGTTCCATAGCACCGGGCCTAGGATCGAGCCCTGCGGGACTCCGGCGGTAATCGGAACCCTTTTCTGACCGGCATCGGTCTCGTATAGCAGTACGCGGTTTTGGAAGTAACTTTCCAGGATCCGGTACAGACCCACCGGTAGGCTAAGCCGGTGTAACGAGAGCGCGATGGCATCCCAGCTTGCGCTGTTGAATGCGTTCTTCACGTCAAGTGTCACTAATGCACAGCATCGAATACCTAGCCTTTTCCGTTGGATCGCTATCTCGGCAGTATTTATCACTGAGTTGAGAGCGTCCACTGTGGACTTACCCTTCCGAAAGCCAAACTTGACAGACCGTCCGTACCTTCCACGTACGGGGTTAGCCTGTTGAGGATGATCCTCTCAAGCAGTTTGCCAGTCGTGTCGATCAGACAGATTGGTCTGTATGCCGATGGGTCGTCTGGCGGCTTCCCGGGCTTCGGCAATAGCACCAATTTCTGCCTTTTCCATCTATCGGGGAAACGGCACTCGTCAAGGCATCTCTGCATAGCTAGCCTGAACATATTCGGGTTCGCTATGATCGCTGCCTTGAGAGCGTTGTTTGGAACTCCATCCGGCCCTGGAGCTTTGTTCATTGCTAGGGATTTAGCCACTGCGGGTAGTTCTTCATTCGTTACTGGAGCCACCATTTCGGCCGTGCCCGCACTGTCTCGTAGTGCAGGTGGCCAGGGGCTTGCGGCTCGAGACGGGAAGAGTACTTCGATAATCGTTGCCAATCGGTCCGGAGACCGTTCTGGGGTTGAGGAGCCCCCTTTGGTCTTGGCCATCACAATCATGTAGGCGTCACCCCACGGATTCGCGTTGGCACTCTCGCACAGGTTGTCGAAACACGCTCTCTTGCTGCTTTTAATGGCCTTGTTAAGGGCCAATTTCGCAGCTCGAAGCACTTCACGGCGGTTCTCTCTTGCATCCTCGGTCTGAGCTCTTTGCATCCTACGTCTAGCTCTGAGGCAGACTGACCGTAGAGCTGCAATCTCGACACTCCACCAGTATACCGGGCATCTACCGTTTCTTGGCAGTGTTTTTCTCGGCATAGTGGCGTCGCACGCGCGTGATAGAACAGCTACCAGCGCATCCCCGCTTAGACTGTCGGTGTTGGCCTCCAGTCCCAGGGCCGCGGTGAAAGCTTCGCTGTCGAAGTGATTGGACTTCCACCCGCGTACCTGACAGGGATCTCCCGCCCTCGGATGCTGCACACCATAGTTGATCTTAAAGCGGATTGCTAAATGATCGCTATGGGTGTAGCCTTCGTCTACCCTCCATTCCATGCCTGGAGCCAGACTCGGGCTGGCAAATGTTACGTCAATCCACGCCTCCACTCCGTTTCTACGGAATGTACTAGCGGAGCCATTATTAGCTAGCACAGTATCGAGTTTCGCAAGCGCCTCCATTAGCGCTTGACCCCTGCTATTTGTACAGCGGCTGCCCCACTCTACTGCCCAAGCGTTAAAGTCTCCCGCTATGACTACCGGTTTCCGGCACACTAGGTCCGACGAGAGCCTGTCGATCATCTGGTTGAACTGTTCTATTGGCCACCTTGGTGGGGCGTAGCAGCTGCAATAGAACACACCACTGATCTTGGCAATCGCCACAAGGCCTCGCCTCTGTCCTTGGCCTTCTTCGCGGGCCGCGGTACCTCCGGTGTCGGTGCCGGCTTCTTCTTGGTGACCAGCGTCCAGGGGTTTGGGCCCCCCTGCCCCGGTCGCGCCGGGTTGCTGGTACCAACGCTCTGCTCAGCGAGGTCACTCTCGCCCTCGCTTACCTCGGCCAGACGGCGTTTGGCCTTAACGGTTGCACGCCGTGTGGTGTCGGTTTTTGCACCCTCGCCTGGCGACTTCCTAGGGCGCTTCGCGTTCGACGTCTTGCGATTGCCCTTGCCTTTTCCCTTCGAGGGGAACTCGGCCGCCGCTTCGAGCGACGTGGCTGCTCCATAGAAGGTTAAGGCCACTGTCTGAGTGCCCGTATCGACCTTCTCTTTTCCCTCCCTCTTGGAGGCCACTGTCTGGGTTTCTCTGTCGGACTTCTCCCGACATTCCACCCTCTTGGCATAAGCCTGCTGTTTCTGTTTTGCGACACGAACAGTTTTTCGGAGTTCCAGGAGACTCTGTTTTAACTCCTTGCTTATGTTTTGCTTTGCGCTAGTGTACTCGATTATTGAATCGAGCTGCTCCACCACTTTGCGCATCGCAGATAGGAGCCCGTCCGGTGCGTTGGTAGGGCTATTTCCTACCGCTGCTGGGGGTCACTGGTGCTTTCAGATGCAGCACTCATCGCTCCACTACTCTCCCCACGGGGGGGAGACCTCGCCAAACCATCTCTAGCAAAAGGGTTTGGCACCTCCGATTGTTTGTTGTTTTTGTTTTTGTTCTCCATGTTTGTACCCACGAGTAGTGCGAGAATAAATGTCCACCACGCCAGAGCTCCGCATTAACGTGGTAAGGGACGCTTACTGTGGGGGTTGCCCAGGTACCCCACAGTCTCCGTTAACGACCGAGCATCTTTTTCACCCCCTCGATTACTCATCCCTCGGCACGGGTCACTTCACTGCCCGTTATAGCACCGATCACTCAGCAAGGGGCAGCCGGGACAGGAAAGACAAAGGTGTAGGGGCTTAACGAACCCCCCGGCCATACTGCGAGTTGGGGAGTTTTGCTAGGATATGGTGGGGTTTAGATTGGGCTCTGCTAAACCTCTAAAAAGACATAACTTCGAAAGCAGCTCCGACGAAGCGAGTCTGCGCCGCTTCTGCTAAGATCCTAAGATTCCAATAATTTAAGATCTTAGCAATAAAAGCACTCTAGCCCAACCGGAGTACCAACCGGCACATCAGGATCGACGCCAGTAACATCCTGATTATGGCATACTGGCCATGGTGAACGACAACGGGCAGGACACGGATGACGAATTGGACATCGACTTTGGGCTCACAGGCGTGCTGTTCTACTCCCTGAGTAAGGAAGGAAGCCTCCGCCAAAAAAGGTCTCTGGTTACGTTCAAAACTCGTCACCATTTAGTTGGTGGTACTAGGTTCGGTTGGAGCATTCCCGATTCACGCCGATCCGGCTCTGAACACTACTTCCCATGAAGCATAGTGCCTAGCCTTGCATGACCTCCCTGCTTCATAGATAATCATAGGATCACGAGAGGCGACTATGTACAACGAGTGGAGATAGCGGCCCGGAGTTGGGACCCAATAAAATACAAAAAAAATAAACTAACATATACGGAGCAGGCACGGCGAATTAGTTCGCCAGAGATGGGTTGGTGAGGTCACCACCACCAGCAGCTGAACTCATTCAGCAAGAGCAGGAGGAGCAGAAGCAGCAGCAGCAACGGCCAGAGCAGAGCGGGATGAATTACAATGTCCATAAGGACATTAAAGAGATGGTAATCAGAATCCGAAAGGCACTACTATCTGCCGGCAATATGAGTATGACACGGAAACGCGAAGGGCTGTTGTAGCTGTGCGAGCATTGAGGTCGGCTAAGGCTACTATCTTCCTAGCCCCTCCGAAGCAGGGTAAGGAGAAGCAGATTAGTGTGGAGACCGCGCCAGACCAGGCGGGCCCAAAAAGCAGACGCTCGAGGACACTGTTGCTGTTGTCAAAGAAAAAGACGACACCTAACAGGGAGAAAACCGTTGTAGATCGGAAGGAGAAGAAGGAAGAGCAAAAAATGGAGCAGAAGAAGGAACACCTGCGATTCATCAGAAGGCGCCAAAGGGAGTTGCACTGATCGTCGAAGCGAACGATGTGACGTCATACGCCGCGCTTCTCAAGAAAGTGAGAGCTAAAGGAGTTGGGAAAGAACGTTGTTAGAACGAGGCGCACTCAGAAGGTCGAGATCTTCCCGCTGAAAAAGGATCCTTCCGTTAAGAGCTCGACCTACCGCGAGCTCATTGCTAAATCCTTGGGGTGCGAAGTAAACGTGAGACCCCTGTCGCAGAAAGCCGTAGTCGAGTGCAAGGGTCTAGACGAGATAACGATCGTTGAAGAACTAAAAGCTTCACTGATCGAGCAGTGCAAACTGCTGGCGGCGATTCGACTACCGATGGCCGCTATCAACAAGACCGGTAAGATAAAAGGCGGATGGCGGCTCGCTGAGAGTCATTCCATGAGTTTCAAAGAAGATGCAGCAATGCTTCAGATACTTTGACCTCGGACACTTGGCGAGGAACTGCAAGGGACCGGACAGGTCTCCACTGTGCAATGATCCAAGGAGGGGAGGCTTCAAATGCCCTGCGTACGTAAAGGCGAACGCGGGCCAATGACGATGGAGATAACCCAGCTTAATCACAATCATTGCGACATTGCACAGCAACTGTTGTGGCAGTCGACAACAGAAACGAGGGGCGACGTTGCATTTATTGCAGAGCCGTATCGTGTTCCTCCCGGCAACGGTCACTGGGTGGTGGATAGTGCAGGGATGGCTGCAATACAAGTAATGGGCGGTTTCCCTGTCCAAAAGGTGGTGGATAACACACATGTAGACTTCGTGATCGCCAGGATCAACAGCGTATTTTTCTGTAGCTGCTATTCTCGCACGAGATGGACATCAGAGCAGTACAATCGGATGCTGGACGCACTAACCGCGTCCGTCTGACAGTCGGACGAACGCCGGTTGTTATAGAACTTTAACGGTTGAGCCGTGGGATGACCAACGTAAGAGGTTACAGCTTGTTGGAAGCCTTGGCGAAGCTGGATGTGAGACTATGCAACGAAGGTTCCGCTACCACATTCCGAAAAGACGGTCAAGAATCCATCATCGACATAACATTCTGCGGTCCTTCGCTGATGGATAACATGAATTAGCGAGTAGTGAGCAGTACACACATAGTGACCACCAATCGATCCACTACACCATTGGTCGGCGAAATTGTATGGTAACGCCGACAGTGAGGACTGGCGAGCGGAAATGGAAAATAAAGGACTTCGACAAGGATCTTTTGGTGGAAGTACTTCATGCTGACAGTGTCATTCCAATTCCGAGTGCCGGTGAGTGAGTGATGTGATGTGACGATGCCTTCTTATATAGTAACTGTACATTGGGATAGATTTTCGATAAATGTGTCAAAAAACTGCGTAGTACCCAAAAATGAACTTCACCAACCCCTTTTTTTGATATTATGAATCCCAAAAACTGAAACGCTCTTAAAACTGACATTCTTGTTTATTTTTAGGTTGTAAGTTTTGAGTCGTTCTATGACTAATGCCAAAATACTATCATGTTCTTCCACGGAATCAGCAAAGATCAGTATATTGTCTATACTGATAAAAATGTACTCGTTATGCCTATTGATTTTATATATAGATTTTTGCAATTAGTGGTGGTATATAGATACTATTTTCTGGCACATAAACGTAATGTGTGTATGTACAAGAAATATTAATCTTACATTCACATTTCATAACTATAAAGCACATAAAGCCCGATTCTATAACAATACGCACATATAACTTATGTGAAACAGTTCGACTCGAGGACTCCTGTTTTCAGTTTCCTCTTACGATCTTACGATTACGATCTTAGGATATGGAACTCAGTAGATCAATTCTTGGCTGAAATACTTTAACCCGCCGGAGACCTGGGCTGGTTTTGTCAGAAGAAAAATAATACTTTTATCAACCTCCTAGTGGACCACAGCCACCTGTGCATAAACCAGGCAGACGAAAAGGATCACAGGTGTTTGTGCAAGAGTTTTTTAGCACAAAGATTTAAAGAACTGCTCATGTTTGAAAGAAGGAATCAAATCGCATGTTCGAGTAAACTGGGTATGCGAATTGATAACAGCAGCTTTACACCACATCACTTCCTTAACTTAGTTAATGCAGAAAGTTTTGGTTTAACCACATAGCCTTGCTTACTTCACCATCCGGAAGTAGCGCTAAAACGATTTCGCTAGATTTTCAAAGCAGCATACACTAGTGCGACTTCCGGAAGGTTAACACTGATTCATTCTTTTCGATCCAAGAAAAGGGGGCTATCGCTTCCTATGGTGCTACATGAATGTTTATATTGTTGAAATGTAAAAATATTGCTATTGTCTAATGTGCACTCTTCGAGGGGAGCAAAATGGCCAACATTCAGAATGAGATTTTTGATTTTCATCAAGATTTTTCCCAATTCAGAGTAGTATGAGTGCTTTCCCCATCTCACCAAATATATCTGGTGAATGAACTTCTTAGCATTGGTTCATTCTCGATGTTCTCGATAGATTTTCTGAGAAAGGGTATATGCTGGAATATTGTTTTCCAGGAATTGTTGCTTTCGAGGGAATGGTTTTGTGGAGAACAGTTCTTTCTGGGAAAAACACTTCTGTATTTTAGTTTCTGTGTTTTTGGGGGGAAAGTCGTAGAACTTAATTTGATGACATGACGCTGCGTTCATAATTCGCTTTCTTGACGTCTTTAGCTAGTATGCTCCCTCGCAGGAAAAAAATATATACGCTTTGTGGAGTTCGAACGTAAGCTTCCTTCCTTTTTTCGATTGGATCAATTTCTTTCAAATTTTTGGGAACTTTGTCGGAACGTACGTTGAACTGATATATTTGCTCGGTAGAAGGAACGTTTGTTATGGCAAATCATAGTTTGTATTGACTATTGTTAAAAGAAAGAATTGGTGCTACGAGTAGATATCGTAAACTGCAATAAAAACGCCTGCACAAATCAAATCTTTGAGTAATTAAGCGCATAACTTTTTTATTCATTTGATAGGTCTTTGTCATACTCTTTCAGCTATTGTTGTAATATATCTTATTGTGATCAATTTTATAAGCTAACAGACTAACATTGATTCTTTCCATAAATTCCTTGTCGTTTCCCTTGAACATAGGGAATGTTGACAAGCGTCTCTCCAGAAGAAATGCTTACTCTTTGCACCGAGGACTTATTTCTGTGAGAATGCACTGACTCTCTAACCAATAATTAATCCACAGCCTAGCCGGAACTGATTCTTTGTATGATTTAAAATTCCGCTTAGTGCAAACGTGAACGGCAGTGGTTGTAATTTCTTTTCCAGAACAGCTGCCACTGACCAGTTGCTATCGACCATGCCACGAAAGACAAGCTCAGATTTGGGCAAGTCGACTTGATAGCCTAGTGTCGCCACGGCTTCCTGCATTCGAAAATTGGTCTCTAGCTCAATGCCTAGTTGAAGTTGTTCGCTGGCTCTCTGGTAGTAACATAGGTGAATCCCGGCAAGACCAACCGTACCGGACCAGGTTGACAGTTCAGTTGCGTAGCGGGCGGCAGCAGATACCACGGCGATTTGACCACCGGGGACAGCCATACCGTACTGGTACGCGAGTTCTCCACCAAGTGATAAACGGTTAGTTACCTAAAATTGGCACATAAGAGAAAACGATATTAAACGATGGTTTGTCTACCTTGTTTGTTTACATGAGCGTATGTATGAGCGATAGCCGCAACTTCCGTGAGTTTTATCTTATTTATTAATCATATTTTCCACGTATTTTGGAGAAAGTAAAGGAGCGTTTATACGTTTGTTCTCATGACTTTTTTTTAAAAAAACAAGCGTATCAGTATTAAAAGAATAAAATATATTCAAATAAGATTCTAGAAAACACGTCGAACGTACACATTCTACTTGTTATGAAACAATACGTGAAAGTGTGTCTCGCAGAACATTTTAAATAACCAGTTATCGTGATTATATTCATGCAATAACGAGTTGTTGGTTGGACTAATTCAATGACTAATTTTATACAACACAAAGCTTCCGATACTCACCGATTGCAAATAGTGTGCCACCAGCACGCCTGAATTGTTGATAATGTTTGGATTTCCCACGGTAAGGGTAGCGGTGAAATCCTGGCCCTTGTAATCCGTGGTAAGCTGCGCGGCAGTGACTTTGCTGTTCTGAATTTGCGATGCAAACTTGCAGCGCACGTTCGGTGCCAGCTGGTGGATGATATTGGCATTGAGGTTCCCGGTCGGGTCTATATCGCCCAATATAACCGGGAAAGCTTCCGTCGGCGAGGTTTGCTTGGTACCTACATACGTTGCGCCGAAACGATACCCGCTCGTGTTGGCCGATGTGAGGTTAATCGTATGCGACACCTGGAAGTGATTGCTCAGACCCTTGTTGATCATTAGTTTCGCTCCTTCGAAGTTGGCCGGCATTACATCTTTACACTTTTTATGTAACTCTTCCAGTGAGCCAGGATTTTCCAGAGGTTTCTCTTCATTAGACCCTGAACTGGCAATGATCGGTTCCGTTGGTAACGGAGGCGGAAGACCACCGGCAGCGATAGGTTTTGAAGCGGCCAACACGTTTCCCATGTCGTTTCCGGTTCTTGTAAGCACAGTTCACAGCGGTAATCTAAAAATGTAATACGGTTGCTTCGGCTGGAATTGACTAATGAAATCAATGCATTGATTACGCAAATGATAACGCACTTCTTGTTCTATACGAAAAACACGGTGACAAGAAATCAAATCGCGAAATGCATGGACTCCGCTTGAGAAAATATACGCTCTGACATTTACTGTGACAGATGTTACGTAATTATATACAGTGTTGCCGGATTGCCGTATTAATGTAAAAAAGTTGAAAAATAGAGCTGGGTGCTATTGACCCTACACTGAAAAGAAAGACACGGTATACCACATACATGAGAACAATAAATACATGCCCGAATAGAAATGTACAGTAAGAAAACCATGATTTTCACTGTGACAGTACAGTAATTTTACAATAATTTACAGTAAATTCTAGTGTTTGGCTATAATACAAAAACAATAAACTTTAACGTTTCTACAGTAAATTTCAATGTAAAATCGACTTTTACAGTAAAAAACGGGGGTGGTTATGTATCTTAACATTAAAAAAATCGATTTTTTTCCATATATTTTTTTCTCGAAAACAGTAAAATTTAATGTGAATTTATTGTATCAATTTTTTGCTGAACAGTAAAGTTGATTGTTACATTACATTTTATTGTAAATCTACTGCGAGAACACCGCGTCCAACAATGTTAAAACAGTAATAACTATAATATTTATTGTTTTATGATTGTTTGTAGGGTAAATGCTATTGTAAAATTCTATCCGGGTGAATTTGTATTATTGTTTTTTCCACAATTTGTCATATTGTGATTCGACAATAAACACGCCATACCACAAATTGTTTCCGTCATTTGGGGTAATGTTTTCAGTCCGATAACCATTTGGGAAATATGGTGTTATGTTACAATTGAGTTCTTGTCGGACGGTCTCACGAACACTAATGCAGTTTGTTGATTGTAAACAATCCCATTTGCTTTTGCCGTCTTTGTTTATTATATTTCCACCAGGTAGTGTGTAGTCAAAGTTGGTGTAGTATTTGTGTCATGTGACGTGTACGTATATGAGCCGTAGAAAAGTCTATACAAAAACGACGATATTTCTGAACTTATTTTCGTGAAATATACGTATATACATTACCACAAATAGTCACATTGTTCTGAGTTTCTACTGGTATGAAATGAGCGAGCAGAAATAAAAATTATATCAATATTGAACTTTTGACTTATCGAGGAATCATAATCGATATTTTTTCTACTATGGTTGTTGATTTTTATGTTAATCCCCTTAGCCCATATCCTTTTTTGTCGTGATGAAAAATCGAATGAAATGAACCGTCTTAAAGCCAAATTTACACCTTACCGATCCGATTTAGTGATGGTTTAGTACCGTGCTCAGTCACCAATAACCTTCCCTAAATTTTATATGCGAGCGTTCACACTTGTCCGTCCGGTTCCAGTGCCGGACAAGTGTGAATGATCGCAATGAATTGTAGGAAAGAATATTGATGTCCGAGCACAGTACTGAACCATGACTGAAACGGATCGGATAGGTGTAAATAGTGCTTAAATCTGCATGCGCTGGTTATTGTGACAGAGAATCCAGCTTCTGTTTTTGGAAGGTTAGAGATGAAAACCGAGGGTCTACCTTAAAGGGAAGAAGAGCATATACGCATAAGAATACGAATAGTCGCAGATTTGACAAACACAAAACAGATTCAAGATAATCTGCAAAAGGTGTATGCATGTGTGTATGAACATATTATTGGTACCAAACACCTTGAGAACCTCAAATAGGCTGAAAACTCTAATTTCTATATTCAAAACTTTGTTGGAATTAATTTCCTTTTTAATAATCTCTTTTTTGGGAAGTGAAGCAGTATTTACGCAATGTCGAGCTTGCCAAACGCAAAACCAAAACTCTCGCTTTACGTATGTCTATACCTTATCTGGTATCATCTTGGGTTTTTACGTCATTTGCAGTTTGCCAAGACCATAATTTGATGTTGGAACGGTCTATCCCTAAGAATGATCATAAGAAGGGCAATCCCTCGATGAAAACGCCCGCGAAAGCTCTAGTCTCAGCTGAAGCAATGAATGGGAGTTCGATGGATCAAAATATACAGACACGGTGTACGAAACTGGCGAAAAAATGAACTCTTCGTATTAAAATAGTGTTTGTTTCGGTTCTGACACCGTTTCACTTTAACACGTGGTCATGTTTTTGAAACGAGAAAATTGCAAGACAATTACGAAAGCATCTGATCATACACTGATAAAAATTCACACTATAAAACCAAATGAAATTTAACATTATTTGCAAGTGAACTCGCATATTGAAAAGCAAATCAAATGATTTCCTTTCGAATTTCACATGAAAATCTATTACAACGCAACAACAAAATGTCGAACAAAGTGGATCAGCGTAGGACGTTTGTTTAATAGACTTTTCTGCGAGGGAGTACAAAGTTGATGAAAAAATGGAAATGAAATGCATTTTTGCTAATTTGATACAAATTTGATATACATTCGTAGAGTGATCTGCTCCTAGACTGCGCCACGTTTCGCTTTTGTGGAGAAAAACTTTTTTTCTGCATCGAGGAGAAAGTTGTTTAAAATCATTTTTGGGCGATAAGAGAATAAAACCAATAACTAAATTGGTTATGGAATTTGCGTTTCGACTTCGTCTCATCAGAAACCGACACTAACATAGTGACAGGACTAAGCTAGCGTCGGATTGACGCTAGCTTCAAAAGCGAAACAGTTAGTTTCGATGGCTTTAAGCAATCGGTATACGGACCTGGGATTCAATGACGATTCACGTATGCCAAATTGAGTGCGATGCTGATTTGAAATGTATTTTTATTTGAATGTTTCCACAGGTTTTTCGGAAAAAAACTGTTCTAATATATAATCAGTAAAATACAATAGCTAAATGCTTATGGTTACGTATGGCACTGAGGTACCCAGATAGATATTATACGTTGAAAAATTCAGCATGTCAGGGCTGTGATAATTGCTCCATATTACTCAGTTCGAGGTATTAACAAAAAGTAGATCAGTTTTTATAATAATTTTTATTTTTTAGACTGTATTAACATTATTCATATATTTTGTTGAAAGTGGTACAATAGGCGTTCGTTTGCCGTCCATTTACTTCCTGTCTCGCGGTTTGCTGATGCTATCCGATGTTACAAAGAATAGATAAACATTCTGACCTAATATTTGGGATGATCTGTTTGTGTTAGTTGACTCTCAATAGTTCGTAGTTATGCTTTATGGCAATGGATTATTTAATGATATTCTGGGTTGCTTGTAAGAATTGTATTACTTGTTTGTGAAGTTTTGTAAATCCATTTATTCTCAATTCGTTTTATCTATTTTTATTGTATTTGTACAGAACGCGATTTGTATAGCCTGGTGAAATTTTTCTTTTCAATTTAAAAATAAAACAAAATGCCAATAATAAAAACCTCACGTGAAAGATCTGACTGAAGGTTTTTAATGGTTGATCTTTCGATGTTTGCATATAAAACTTAGCATTTGTTTATCTAGGTATATTGTGTGTGTGTCTACCTCACAAAACGAAAATGATTGCGCAACGTGGTTCGTTCATTGTTTTTAACGACAAACACACGGGGAAATACTGTTGGTTTGATCTAGCTGCATCTGACAGTTATTAGTGTGTTCACATTTTGTGCTATGCATCTGGAGAAAAGTCATATCTTCAATTCTGCCCGGGGGCAGGTTCGCCTGTTTAAGGAACATACGAGTTAGAAAGGTTGCATCGTTGTTTTTTATCTGTTTCGCAAAATCACCGACAACATGCTGGGAGAAAACGTTTTACTCGCCTTTTGAAACATTAATCATGCAAAATGTACTGCAATGAACCTTTGCACGGCGTGGAACATTTAAAGGTGAAGTTACGTCAGGCTGACGCGCTAATTGTCAGTTTAACCTGATTGCTTTTCACAGTTTGTTTTTATCACTCAAAAGATCATAGGTGGCATGGAATTTGCACATTTAAACAGTTTGACACCTCGAAAATATTTCTAAAATCACATTTATTTCAAAGATTGTTAAACCTAGCATTTGAATGTAACTGATTTCGATTATTTTCTGATATGAATGTTTGTTTGTTTGTTTATTTTTACTTAATTGTTCTAGCAGTGATCACTATGTTGTTTGATGTTGTCATTGTCTATGTTTTCTTCTTTTAATTTATCTGTGTGCATTTGTTTCAACTGATTTGTATGTTTCTTGTTGTTTTGTAGTTCGTTTTGCTGTTGTTACTTATGATTAAGTTAGTTGATTATTTTAAGTTGAGAGAGTAGTATGGTCGAAAAAATAGCGGGAGATGAAGAGAGCGTATTCGGCGAACATAAGTTAGAATCTTATCTATAAAAGTGTAGTTTGTTGTGTATGGTTTGTTTTTTGATTTACCCTTAAAGGGCAGGCGAAAAGATTATGTTTCTTACAAATATTGAACAAATGCAACAAAAATCATTTTCGATTGACCACAATAGCAATATCCAGTTTAATTAATAAAATCAAACGACTGCGAAGATGAAAATCCGGACCTTTTTAGTAACATCCACCATGGGAATATTGTTTGCATAATATAAGTTTTCGTCAATACCTCTAACGCTAGTTTGAATACTGAAAAAGAAATTAACGCTATGAAATGAGCTGAGATCTTTGACATGCTGGCGCGGAAAAGGAAGCGTCTGTGAACATGACTGAGCACTTCATATGGTACTTGCTGTGTTCGGCGACACTTGGTTCTGCTTTTATTATGACAGGACTATACATTCTACACGCACGCTTTTTAGACAGTTATGACGCGTACGATTCGCTCATCGCAACTGCACTGCTTTCCGCATAAACATGTCATCGGTCCCTTAGAGTTGAAAATAATTTAGTCACCAAATTACATCAACACAAACGCAGAATTTTTGTATTATTGATCGGATATCTCAAACTCTTTGTATATTTGTTAATTGGCAATCAATTTTCGGTCAAATTTGTCATCCTTTATGATAGACCACTATCAGTTCCTAAATGTCCGCTCCCACAGCGCACACTTATACAGTCGATACTTGACCGTAAATAAATTGAAAAACATGCCAGTGAGCGGAAGTATTTCTATTGGGGGTTCGTAATAGAAAGAAAAACTGTGCACAAATGTCATATTAGCAACACTGCAAAAGACTAAGTAATTTGGTTTTATAAAATACGTTGAGAGCCTTTGCGGTTCACTAAGTCCATTAAGGTGGATTTTGCCTTCAAAAGTAATGAGAAGCCAGGTGCCAGGATTAAAGTCTAAAATCAATCCTAGTAACAGGAACAACTTCTCCATGGTATTTTGAAGGTGCGAACTGACGTGCTAATTGTAGCATGTGTATAATGCTATAGTGCCTTAACTAAACAAATGTATAAATATATGAAACTTTTGATTAGAAGTAGATTAAAAGAAAGTACAACTTCTGTTAGGAACCATGAGGCAGCAAAAGAACATTAAATATTTGCATAGAGAGTTATGGCATAATGTTTAAATATTACTTTATATCACTTTGTTCAGTATGTGTGTTTGTATGTATGCTTTGAAAAATGTCCTGTCTCAATATCAACAATAAGTTTTGCTATCGCCGTTTCACGTGTGTCCTTAGAAATAGTTTGGACACACATGCTTCATAGTCTCTAATAAGTATAAATGATAGAATTACCCGATTCAATCCTAATAATGTATAATTCGTCGTGCTCTCGTGTTCGTTTCGTTTTCGACCAAATGAAATATAATTGGATTTTGTTCTGTTGTTTTTGTGAATTATAATAAACTTACTTCTCGTTTTTTATTCACCTATAGCTATTTACCTTTTATTGTAATATATGAATCACAGAGACATAAATAATACAGTTTAGAGCCTTTTTCTCGCTTAGTCGTAATTATTTTGTTCTAGTTTATTAATGTTTACATTAATTGTTCAAATTGGTTGCTAACTTCTTTTGAGTTTATGTCACAGATCAGAAGACTTGTACATTTCTGGGGTTCTAACTTAGCATTGGACACGTCAAAGTAGATCAACTCGATGTAAATTTATTCGAATAATGTAAAGCTAATTTTTGCACGACTTTCCCATTCAAAGTTGGCCATCAATTTTTACAGAATGTATTGGGGTAATTACACTGCATTTTGCGGGTATCGTTCACATTTAGGGGTCCATGTTTAACCATCATAATCTGCTCCACCATTACCACAACAAAAGATCAGAGTTAAGCACCCATCATCAACGATACATTAAGTGAACGATCAAAATCAACAACTTTTCGATGTTGTTTGAAAAAAAAAAACATCATTGTAAAAACCTAGGGGCAGATCACTCTAGGGATGTATAATAAATTTGCATTCAATTTAAAAAAAAGCATTTCATTTCCATTTTTGCAACAACATTGCACTGCCTCGCCGGAAAATTTGTGCAACCAGCGTTGTTCTTCTTCTAGATCTAGTTTTCCGTCGGCCTATTTCCGCTACGAGGCCAAGCACGCCAGAGAGATGAACTCCCACTATCTGGACTACCAGTAGATACAGAACACTAGATTAGAATTGTCGCTGGTGTTCCCATTATTTTCGCCTCGGAACATGTTTGTTTTGCTTCCGGTATATATCTGTCAAAGTATCGAAAGTTTCTCTAGTAAAAGTCTTTGGTCCGCGCTTTTGGTACACGCAGAAAAATATGGCCTGCTTTTAACCACAAACCGTTTAGTGAACTTCAAATTGAGTTTGCCTATTTTTCATTTCAGTCTCGTTTATTCTGCTGCGATTTTTATGCATTCAAGACCGAAAACGTCCAATGCATAAAGTTTGCAACAGAATAAACGAGAGGCAAACAGAAAAATGATGTGATATCTGATATGTAACAAATTTCTATGTGGCATACTATTATAATTTCATTAATTTTCCAATGATATCTATGCGTGATAGGTAATTTTTATCTGCTACTACAAATTGCAAAAAATTATGTGTGAAATCAATATATTCAATATAACGAATTTTCGCGGTGTAAATTTTCGACTGTTATTGTTATGAAATGAAAGAGTTTGTATATACCGCACAAGGAAATAAAAATTTATCAAAATTCAGTACATGTTTAGACAATTTGTGAATTCTAATTAGTGAAAACACATTAGACAAGAATGGCCATTGTTTTGCTGGCTAAAAGAAACAAAAATGATTAGTCGCTATGAAACGACGATAGAGGATTATTTTTTTGCTTCTTTTTATTTGGCCCATTTGACAGGTATATCCCGGAATCAAAACAATGATGTTCCTACCACTGATGCCAGCGACAATCCTAATCTAGTGTTCTGTATCTACTGGACTACCCATCAACTCATGTACCGGGGACCAATGGCTTTACTTCCCTTCCGAAGGAAGGCGTGACCTTACACACTTACATTTTGATTGCCGAATATCAGCAAAATTTTGCCTTGCTGAAATATTAGCAATACTTCCAGCAAAAAATATTTCGCTGAAATTACAGCAATTCAAAACTGTCAAAATTCGCTGAACAAAAAATCTCACCGACCTCCGCTGGGATTGTACCCCGACTAACTAGGTGAGCGGCGATCACGCTCACCACTCAACCACTGGCGCCGTCAACAAACGTTGTTGGATGTAGAGCTACACTAAAAAAATTCACATGATAAAACCATAAGAAATTAAACATCACTTTCATGATCGTTTCACGTTAAACAGCAAAACAAATGATTTTCCGCCGAATTTCACATGGAATACAATTAAAACGCATTTCATGTGGTCTTTCAAATTATATTCAAACAAATTCCACGTGAATTTGACATATTTTTTTCATTGAATGTTGATTACCATGTTGTTGAGTCGTAAAGTATGAACTTTCCACATGACTTTCGCACGATAAGCATGTAAATCAATTGATTTCACCGATTCTACTGCCAGTTAAATCTATAAGTAAAACGAAGTGATATTCACGTTAACATTAATTTATTTGGAAATTTTAGTCAATGGTATATTTCTTCAGATGTTGATGTGCTTTTCACACAATGTTTGCATGAATTCCATTTGAAAACCATATTTCCACTCTCGAATGGATATTGAAATGGTAATCGTGTGCACTTCATGTGTTTGAGGATTGAAATAATTCAATATCTGACGTTTAAAATACGCACACTGAGATCTGATATTTGTATACTACCGCTCTCCCCTTAAACCCAGAAGCGGTTTGTTTTCCTCCCAATTCGCCGTGCGTACGATTTGTTTTCCTCCCAATTCAAACGTCAAAACAGCACAATACCAACACAGCTGGATAAACCTTTACATTTCCACATGATGTAAACGTGTTTAGTTTTTTCAGTGTAGTTTCTTGCAGGAATTTGACGTTTTACAGGCAGCGCAAAATGCAGTTTTCATTTCTATTTTGATGTGAAGTAAATGCATTTAATTTTGTTGATTTTTTAAATTACATCACAGGTGATCTGCCGCTAGATAGAAGCTGTAAAAATATACTTTAACGACATTCAATTAGCTAGCCAAAGCCATAGCACTCAAGTCAGAGCCTAAGCTCGTCCCACATCAGCAGAAGACAAAAGTTAAGCCCGTAAGATATTAAGCCTGTTCTAATGACCAGAAAGGCGCAAGTTCAATATCTCGATTTTCAACTGCAACCAGAATACTTCACATCCTTGCTCTCACTTGAGTACTATGGCTCTAAATTTTCATAACTTTCCCTACTCAGTAAACTCTAGCTAATTGAATGCCCTTAAAATGTAAAAAAAAGAAAATGTAACTACATAATCAAAATAAAAAATGAAAAAAAAAATGGAAAAATATATCCGGTTCTTACAAAGTACTTTTCTGCATCCAACTTTTCACCTTGATAGTGTCGTTATACGAAGTTACCTGCGTATGAATTATTTATTTCGAATCGCTTTTTATACTGGAGGTCCATCCTTGAATTTTTTTTTGATCGAGACTTTTGTAAGCGATACTTATACTTATCTCTTTCCAATTTTTTCGCCCAATGCATCCGATTTTTACATTCTAATAAATTTGAAGAGGACATATCTGTTTGGTAACCCTAGTGACAGTATTAAGAGTGAGGCATATCTAAAATCTCTTTGGTTTTTCAATGCAGTTTCCGTGGTGGTGGTTGTTTACGAACGAACAATTGTTTTTTTGCTAAAGTTACCAAAAATAAGATGTTCTGGCAGTAAATTAGTAGACGTGCCTGTAAAATTCCACTTCATGTCCTACTGCGTTCAAGGTGATGTTTCGGTTGTTCGCTTCATCATTCATTATTTCGATGCAGCGCAGTCATTCAATAGGGATCTTTAGGGGTGTGCGGGTTAAGGCATATTCTGATGCAGATTAGTACCGTGAGTTAATATCTCAGCCCTTTTTCAATTTTTTGGCCCGAAACTATTGAAAAAAACATTTTTTAGTTTGTTTCCTTTTAGGACAATAACACATCCAAACCCATGCGACTTGCACGACCCTATAGGTTGCCTTATCAGATCTACCATAGTTTGCAGATGAAACTTGAGATGGCAGGTTGCTAGCGGATTGACAAAGTACCAGATCATGCTGTGTGGGGTGCTGTCCCGGTTAACAATGAGGCGAACGAGATATTTGCAGATGCGTCATTTAGTAGGGCAACTGTCAGTTTGCTGGTTGAGTTTAATTTGGTTTTTTTAAATTTAAAAATCATAAAAGAATAATTAAGGTTTAAGAATGATATGAGTGTACTCGTAAGGACACCCGCTACCAATAAATATGAAAAACTGGCACAATTTTTCCAAATTAAAGATCCCTATTATTTCCGGATCAAAAACAAACTAGAATTGCATAATGCACCATTTTCCGTGCTGGTCTTTGTTTGTATATTGGATTTATCCGACTTTCATTTTTGGGAGAAATTAAGCATAGTGCTTTGCGTTAGCTCACTAACAAAAAACGGATTTTGCTTATCACTTGCGCTTCTGCTCTTCCTGTAATGTCAGTTGTGCACAGTGATGCCACAAGTACAGATTTATCTAGAAAGGTACACTGAAAAAAATCCAAACGTTAAATCTATTTGCCTCAAACCGCTTAAAATTCATATGAAAAAGGAATGCTATTGTTATCACGCGCACACATACCTTCTATGTGTCAACTGTATAAACTATGTATGCACACACATAAGTTATATGTGCATATTGTTATAGAATGGGGTTTTATGTGCCTAATAGTTATGAAATGTGAATGTAAGATTAATATTTCTTGTAAATACACACATTAGGTTTATGTGCCAGCAAATAGTGTCTATATGCCTCCGTTAATTGCAAAAATCTATGTGTAAAATCAATAGGCATAACGTTTACTTTTTTTTGAGTGTACAGATTTTTGAAGCGTTTTTGGTACAGATTCTGTACGGTACAGATTACAGATTTTTGTAAAAAAGTACAGATTGGTACAGATTTTTTTAGATGACAGAAGAGTAAAATAATTTAACCTTGAGATGCATCGCATAATGTGCACAAAGAGCGAAACACAAAAGAAGAGCGGCACAAGAACACTGCGATGTGGAGATCACCCGCCCAAAGAGAAACTTGAAAACGAAAAAGAGAAAGAGCTGTGCACCAAGAGATGCAAAATTTCGCACATTGAGTCACCTTGAAGAGCCACTTTTTTGTGCCTCCCCTCACTGGCAAACAGGGAGGAAGGGGAATCAAACTATTCAGATTCAGATAAAGATTGATCGGAAGAACGTTTTAATGTTTTTTGGTTGTCTTCTCTGCTTCCGTGCGCATGGGACCATGATGCACACTAAAGAGCCTCTTTATTTCTACTCTTTGAGGTGTGCGGCCATGGAGTAGAATGCACACATGGGAGCAAAACACATAGGAGTGAAGAGGTTTATTGTGAAAGAGAAGAGTCAAAATTTCTGGTTTGATTTCCCCAAATGAAAAATATGTATAAGAAAAATGATTTTTTCTAAACAACCTTGTTATTGTTTCGGTACAGAATCCGGTACAGATTTTTCTATAGCAGAGTACAGATAGGAAAGATTTTTCAACTCCCGGTACAGATTTAATTGTGGCAACACTGGTTGTGCAGGTGTTTACACAAGGCGTGTCGTTTGTTTTTGTATTTGGTGTAAACCTAATGCCTAAGACGCTGCTGATGAGATTAGGTCCAATCACTAAATCCGCGTTTAGGGGAAATTAAGCATTGCAGTTTCGAGACTAAATGTAAAAAAAAGTTTCTGAATTTTAAAAATAACAAATCTTCCATTTTCCTGGGGATCTCCCGCGTTCAACAAGGTACATCGCAAAAGCCAAACTTCTCATATTTGTCGAGAAACAACATAATTCCAGTCAAATTTTGTTTCCTAAGGTTGTTTCCTTTAAAAAAAGTATTACCGATAATTTTCCGGGGGTTATTTCAAAAGTTATAACATTTAATGTATTTCTTTTCTTTTTATCCCAACTTGAAACAAAGGCGGGGATTAAAAATTCTTCGAATGATGCGAAATTTGGCATTTGAGCTTACTTTGACATTCAGCACAATGTGGGAGGAGAGGGGGCTTTCAGAATAGTATATGTTTTTCGATCATCTTGATGTCACCCTTAATGTTGTAACATATTGTAATCCTAAATCTACAAACTGGGAAACTAAAGACATAGTAGAGTTCCTTATCCAATGTAGTAAAGAGCTTTAGGCTTACTCGCAGGCAATTTGAACTACTTGCGAGTTTAACTTGCGTTCTGTTCGTTTTTGTGGTGTTATTTTTCTCACCATTCCAAATCGACTTCCTCCCTTCCTTCCGATCAAGAAATGATGAGAAGACACGGCAAGGTACAAATCCCCTACTACATATGAGGAACGTGCCATTTAAGCCAATATATCATTTTTCATTTGGCGGTAGATAAAGCTCATCACCGCAGAATACCCTAATCTAATTCTCGGCAGGACATGGTGGGGCAACAGGACGGGGAGCATGAATAGGGTCGTTCTTATTGAGGACTACAACGTAAGACAAAGAAACATCCTTGCTCCTGAGTGTGCAACGAGAGGTCCAGATTGGCATGGTTTCCGGGATAATTTGACTATCCAGTTATGTGTTTCGTGAATTTTTGACAATCGCAGCAATAATTTTCAGGAAAAAAAATAACTCCTCATTCAGAACCATTCTATTTTCAACCACGAATAATATCAGTGTGCTTCCTGCTACTGCCCGAGCCAGCGCAAAGCGAATGATAAAACAGTTGCTTTTATCTTGTGTGCATTGTCTATAGAACAAAGGAGAACTCTTAGTCAATCTTCTACTTCTTTCAAGTGGGAGCTACAAACGAGCAAAGTAAAAAATAATTAGTAGATATTGTGTTAGGAACAAAAAAACATAATATTTATTCTTGTCGTCCTTAGTGAAGTTGAAAAATGCGCGGCTTCGACCCAATTCCGCGATGGTTGACTTCAAATTTTGTTCCATACGTCCGAGTCTTTACGAAATGAAATATTTTAGTGCTATTACTATTCAATGCAGTAGGTTGAAAGTGGCAATGTTGAAATTAAAATTCTCGTTTTATGGAAAATGACAATATCGAGGTAAGGCTCAGTGGCGGATTCAGGGGGAGGGTCCTGGGGGTCCGGATCTCCTCCGAATTTTTTGTACTTGTTGAAAATTTTTAAATTAGTTTCAAGTTTATATTAGTTTCAAGCTTAAAATCATCCCAAAACCAAATTTGACTGACAAAACTTATATTCATTAAATAAGTTTATTATGTATTACGAACAGGGTTGTCACTATTTTGCAAAGAAAATCTGGCGGTCCAACTAAAAATGTCTGGCAAAATCTGGCACTTGACAGCGACCTCAAAGTCATCGAAATTTGGAATACATTTTAGTTTTCATAGAACCTGTATCAATAGATTTTTGTAAAATTTTCACCCAATTTTCCAAAATGTGTGTGTTGCAGCTTCTAAAGTTTAAAAATCTGGCAGAATGAGAGGTTTGTCTTTTTGTCTGGAAGCTTCCAAAAACTCTGGCTGTGCCAGAAAAAAAATGGCATAATGGCATCTCTGATTACGAATTGTACAATGTTCATTTTAAAACCGAAATTTCAGACTCCTCTCGAATTCTTTTTCTGGATCCGCCACTGGTAAGGTTACATGAACAGCTAACGCCTACCCCCGTGAAACAATTGCAAAGAAGTAAAAGTAGATGGTCGATAGGCATATCTGCTCCTACTTGACAATACATACGTGCATTTTTGGTAGACGCAGCAGTGATTTTCAGAAAAAAAGTTTTGTCAAATTTCTTCTTATTTAAAATCATTTTGGTCGCTAGTAACGGCCTTTAAGAAAAAACTCAAACCTTGTTGAAGGATGTTTGCGATTCCGATGGAACCAATACCTCCTACGGTCATCAAACTGATTATCTCCCAAAGAAAATTATTTTGAACAAATGGGCTCTTCAACAATGTTTAGCGGGATCTTAACTGTGGTGTTTCCTGTCAATAGTAATTTTTAAACTATTTTAATGGGTTTTACGTGGTCAATCAAATATCAGTAATGAAGTTAAACACTTTTCTTCCCAACACTGAAAACTAGCAATCATTTGACGAAGGAGAAAGTTGTTGTTATTCAATGCGTCAAACGATTTGCGAACATTTTAACAGATACCCAGTAAAGAAAAACAAGACGATAAATAGTTTCGGATGATAACAATAACTGAGGATGTGAGAGTCTGATAACATAATCCCAAGTCATGGAATGGTGAAGCAAATAATAGATCTGGTTTGTACATCGGACACCCTGAATCTATCGGAAATGTTACCAGTTAAAAAAATTGGCCGAAGAGTTTCCGTTAATAAGTTGCAAGAAGTAGCAATTTAAATGGTCCAGACTTGTACCTTTTCCGCTACTACACACCACGAAGCCCGTTCGTAGTAGGACGAAACAATGTGCAAACTGGTCACGTGATGGTTGATCAGTGCATCCAGCTCACCCTCGCGGAACACGTGGTAATAGCGATGATGGGTTGCCGAACCTCCCACCGAGGGACTGTCCAGCGAGGCTGAACTATTCGAGTGCGCCCACGAGTCGACACTGGTATGAGATTCGATCGATGACTTGTTAGTACTAGGCATTTTCTTATTACTGCTAGTATCCTTGGCCCCTCCCACTAAAGTAGTTCCGTGAGTCGCGCTTCGCTGGCTTGATGTACATTGACTGCCGTTGTTGATCTTGCTCGAGTGGCCTTCAGTTTCAGTTTGTTTTCTTGAGTTCTCATTATGTACACCTAGCTGAGTAGAGCTCAGATTGATCGTTTTGAGGGGTAAACTATGTCTACTGGTAGATAAATGACTATCATTCGTATTATTATTGTTACTGTTGCTAGTGTTTAGATGTTCTATATCAATGTTTTGAAGATGCTCCTCCGAGCTATCCTCTTCCTGTATCAATAAAGCTGTGTCATTAGTCATTTCTGTATCGTCCTCGTCCAGCTCAGGAATAATAACGAACTCGTCGCTCTTGGTATGGTTTGTTTTGGTTCCTCGTGATCCATAGCAGCTGTCAAAGTCATCATGCTCCAACTCAATCAACTCTTCGTCATCATCGGATTCTTCCTGAATAATGGGAGTCATCGACGATCCGTAGCTGTGGCCAAGTGAATCGTTGCTTCCACCTAAACCACTCGATCCAAGGTGGCTGAGATTTGCTAGCATGAGTCTTCGCTCTCTGAGCTCCGCTCGCAGCTGATTGAGATCTCGCAGGTCTCCGTTTAGCTTTTTCAAGTACGGCTGTGCGTCAGCAAGTGATAGTGTTTGTTTATTCTTGAACTTGGTGTCATTGAACACATCGTCGTCGTAATCGAAGCTGTCTTCGTCGCGGTTCTTTTCACTATCTAGTTCTTTGAGCAGTTGAGCGCTCAGTTTTTCAGCAAAATCTACCAAATGCTGCCGACAAGATGTATCGTCGGGATCTGGATCGTGGATACGGCTGTGAGAATCCGACAGCCCATTGATTAGTTTAGGTTTGATTTCGCTCTCTCGTATCACTAACTCAACGGCATCTTCCAGTTTGTGAGCTACGACAGCAGCTGCTTCAACCAGTGGAGGAATAGTGGTTCCCACTATCTGGTTGGTCGGCTGTACGGTGGCCGGTTGAGGCGATATTGATGGTCGCAAGGCGCTTATCACACTATCGATTGAATCCGGAGATGATGGTTCACTGGAGTCACTGTCGAGGTCATCCGTTTCTGGGTTGAACAGCTCTAGTGATAATAATTTTGGCACTACAGGAGCCGACGTGCTAGTGGAGGACTGCCTCCGAAGTATGGGATAGTTGCCACTTTTCCTGAACTTCGGTATAGGTGGCATATCCTTGATTTGTTGGCGTGTAATTTTCGGAACAAGCGGCTTAGCTGTCGTCGTCGAAGTGCTGCCGTTGCCGTGGTTACTGTTGCTAGTCGAGACTAAGCTGGTACTACTGCTGCTGGAGGCGAATGGAGTCGTTGAATTTGTACAAGCAAAAGCATTTGAAGGCGGGGATTTAAGTAATTTGTTATTAGTACTAGATGTGCTTTGTACAGATGATGATGGTGATGATGCTGAAGCTTCGCCCATTTTGTGCAACAGTGAAGCATCTTCGAATGTAAATTTGCTGAGCTCGCCAACACAGCTTTTTCCGTTGACGGAGTTTAGCATGGTGCGTGGTGGCGCTGGAGAATGGGCCGGTGTCGGGCAGGGCATTACCAGTGGGGATGTTGGCCCTGAAGGTATGCGCGATGCACCGGGACAGAAACCGTCAACAGTGCCGTTGTTCTGCTGCTGCGCGTCCGCTTTTGGAATGTAGATTACAGATGCGAAACTATCTTCGGACTCGATGCTAGTGTCACTTTGTAAACTGCTATCCTTGGAGGAGTCTGTGATGGCGCACCGCCGAGGCGAAATAAAGAAAAGAAAAATCGATATTAGTGGTACGCTGGAGTAAGCGAAAAGCTATCAGTGGTTCTCAAAAAAAGCTAATCTACTAACATCTAATCACGTATGCTTGAAATATACACTGTAGCTGAAGCGCAACGAACAATGGTATTCAAAGCGGTTGAGCGACATACAAAAGCTGCACATACTACACGTGTTTTGTTCAGCATTCTACTCAATAGGACAAGATTCAAAATTTCATATATTCTTGGAACAGACTGTCGAACGCTTTATAATTTTCGTGTTGCTAAGTGAAATAATTCGTGTTATAGATAAATTTCAAATGAGATAACAGCAGAGCCATTAAATAGTAGTACTTAAACACGTAAAACTACTTCTTAATTCGACCTCCAAACCTGCGCTGAAAATGTACTCTTTATCTTATACTTAACAATCTAAAAAGGGGCCTTGCAGTAAACGAAGAGTATCGGAAACGATAGATACTATTTTGAATGTTTACACGATAGACAAAACAGGTTTTAGCAGTTGGTCGCCGGTCTATGAGTTTTGGTGGATCGATATCTAGTCCAGATAGTGATGTGACCTCTCTGGCGTCGGTAAAGAAGAAGTGATCCAACTTCTATACTCTTACTAACAAAAGTATCCTCCTCCTGTGATACTTGTGGAGTGCGCAGTAGTATATACGGCCTCTAGCAAAAGCAAGTATCGGACTAACCATTCCTTCCCTTTCCTTCCGCGATCTACATTCGGGCCTGGCCGGCGCCGGTATTGATCAATACTTTAGGATTACCAGGAGTTGCACGTTGAAAAGATGTTTCGCTACTCCCAAGCATAATTATCTACTGTTTCTCTGTGCAACTTCAGCTAGTCCAGATCGATAACGGAGTAGCAGCCAGAGGTGGTCGCACAAGATCAAGCTCAAGTTGTTAGGAGCCATTTTATATTTTAGCTTGTCAAAAGCTTGTATTAATCTGTACTTTTTCGCAATAATTTGTACCGTACAGATTGTGTACCTATAAAAATCTAAAAATCTGAGGTGGTGTCGCACATCAAATTGGTGCAAAAAACGCTGTAGAAAATATCCTATTGGGTATTTTCTCTTGAAAATTTATGTAGAAGTAGTTTAGAGTGTATCGATTACACTCTATTTTTATCGCTGTCAGTTTTTCGAAAATTGGAAAAAATGGCGTCATTCGAAAATCAACGTCGCGAATTGATTATTCTCAACTCTCTCATCGGGACATCGGAAAACATCGGAATCGTGCAGTCTACTGTGAGTCATGTGATAAACGTTACTACCAAACTCTGAGCATCGAACGGAAGAAGAAATGCGGTCAGAATGGATATCCTATTAGTGATCATCAGAATCACAAGCGTGTAGTGAAAGCGTTTAAGCGGAATCCCAATGCTTCGGTCAGGGATGTGGCCAAAAAGTTGAATCTGACCAAGTCTTTCGTTCAGAGAACCAAGGACCGGGAGGGACCGCATACGTACAATGTGCCGAAGGTTCCAAATCGTGCGGCAAAATATGATGGGAAAGTCACGGGCTTGGAAACTGTGCAGTGTACACCCAGATGCTGACAAAGTTTCATTGTCTCATCATGAATGATGAGACCTGAATCAAGGCAAACTTCCAGCAGCTTCCAGGGCCACTGTTATTAACCGCCCAGAACAAGTTTGATGTTCCGGAGAAAGTGAGGAAGATGAAACTTTCAAAGTTTGCCAATTAGTACATGATTTTGCAAGCAATCTGTTCATGTGGCAAAAGGAGTGCGCCCTTCGTGACTACCGGGACTGAAATGGGGGTATCTACCTCAAGGAATGTCTACAGAAGCGTCTGCTTTCGCTGTTGAAGTAACACGTAGGCTCTACGGATTTAGCATCATGCCACTATTCAAATGTTGTCCTGGATTGGTACGAAGTGAACGGGGTCACTTTCGTACCCAAGGACATAAAACTCGTCAACACACCGGAACTAAGGCCCATCGAAATATACTGGGCAATTATGAAACAGATACTACGGAAGCATCCCAAGGAGGTCAAATCTGAGGAAGACATGAAGAACAAGAGGGTTTCCGCACAGAAGAAGCTGCAACCAGATGTTGTACAGAAACTAATGATTGGAGTTAAGCGAAAGAGGTAAGCGTACGGTTATGGTATTATAGTTGATTGAAATAAATATGCCAAAAGCTTACAGATGGGTTATATTTTATTGTCTGAAAGTTTGAAAAGGATCGGTCTACTATGCAATTTTCTACAGCGTTCCCTTCGTGATGCAATTTTATGTGGGACACTATTTATCTTCTTCACAGAATTTTGTCGAACGGTACAGTACGCATTGAACAATTTGTCAGAATAACGCTCGAAAATATCAGAATGGTTATAGACTGTCTTAATGATTTAATGGGATAGTTTTGTGGAAACGTTTAAGCATGAATTTCGAAATTTGAGAACTTTTCATCCCTACAACGTTGGTTTTTCAACGTGAGAGGGCAGATTTTTTCACTTCTCTTGCGTTCTAACGTTCACAACTTTTGAACGTGCTAATGAATCTGGATGAAAGATTAACCGATGAATAAACCATCCATTTAATTCTAAATTGAACAGGCCTTAGTAATCAACACAGTTCCTAAAATATGACATGGTCCCTTGTATCATCATAAGCACCACTTTAGTCCAGAGTGTAAATGTTGAACAGTGAGCCTATTGACATGTTGCTTAACCCATTCATGCCCATGTTGTTTGTGGACAACAACGTTTTTTAACAGCTATAACTTTTGATTGAGACAAGGTTTTCTCACCAAAACAATTAAGACTTATAACTGTAACTATTGCCTTTCATTTGAGTATTAACAGTTACAAAGATCGGCTCTAGAACTGAAGTTATTGCAATTAGTCTGTGTGGATTCCAATGGAGCAGTGCTGCCAGGGACAGTTTACGTTGACGACTGAAAATTAATTTTTCATATATCTTCTTTATGTTGCAATATTATTGAAAACTGATAAAACTTATCAATTTAGACTGTCTTTGGCTACATTTTCTACGCAATTGGACTATTGCAAATATTCTAGGAGAATTGTATTGAGTATAGGAAGGTAAAAAATGAGCAGCTCCTAGCACTGCGAGGAAATCACCTATCTTTATGCAAAAAGGCTTTTCGTGTTTCTTGACCCCACCGTTTCAAGGAAAAATAGTTCTGGAACCCTACATGAAAGTTGGGCATGAAAGGGTTAATTGTCATTTGAGATTTTGGGTGCAAAGAAAAATGTAGGATGCGTTTAGTCTAGATCTAGAAACATTTCGTCGCAAGAGATGAACGGCGTTTGCCCGGGTATTGTTAGGCTGCAGTTCATTCATAATTTAGTCTCCGTTGATCTCTTTCTATGAGTTTTTCTTGTCTTATGTTATCCTGAATCAGAATGAAGATGTGAAATATACGGCGAACGTTAATATTTTGTTCGAAACTCTTATAAAATCAAAAAACCTTATCATCGAACCAAAGTTAATAATATCCGATAGATGTTTTTCTTTTTATCGGGTTAAAAAAATGATGTTTATCTGAACTATTAAATGTTCATGCCTATTAAGCGGGTTCAATATAAGCAAATAATATCTGTCTACAGTTCATGCTATCAGATGGTTGAAGGGCTTTCTACTATGTAATACAGAATTGATACTGCTATATAAGGGACCTTCAGAACAGATAAAATCAAATCATTATCGATCCACTTAGAAAGTTAAGGAATACTGTTCACGACAATTGCTAAACATTTTTTTGAGAACCAAGCGTTTAACCAGCTATTAGATATTTGAAAACAATATACGGTATATGTACCCGCGAAACGTTGACGTTTAATGAAAGTGGAACGAAAACTCTCTGTCGAAATGAAACAGATGAACATTACCAATGGCAGAAGGATGGATGGTGTGGCGGTGGAAACAATTCGTAAAGAGAAGAAGGAAGTTTTTTTTCGGTTTTTGATATACCAGAGAGAGAAAATACAAGAAAAATTTGTTTTGAAAATAGTGTATGAAAATAAACGGATAACGGACCGTCGACTGGTCAACTTACCCGAACCACTTTCCCGCGAATGACGACGGGGTTTCGAGTCATCTTGGCTGGTGCCCATTCCGCAGAGTTTGTCAGCGTTGTTGCCACTGCTGCTGCCGTGGTTATTCATGGAGTTGTTCCTAGACAGGTGATGCCCTCCAGGACGACCGTCGTGACCATGAGGCGAATAGCCAGGAACGTACGAGTCGTACGATCGATTGTGCGCGTGATTGTTACTGTGGTGGGCTTGAGCGGTTGCTTTGATGTTCTGCATTATCTTGACAAATCCATTCTTAGTCACTCGCTCCAAACTACCGGTTGAAGTCTTCAGCTTCGTCGTGAATCCTTCCTTGATCACCTGTAGTCGTTTGGTGAACAATGACCGACAAAGAAACGATTCATTCAAAGACATCTGTTTCTGTATTCGTTTTCGGATTCGCTCTTTATCGCGCAACCGACTCTCCGTCATGAGCTCTTCGTTCAATGAGCTTTGCTTTCTTAGCAGCTGAATTCGCGACTCGTTACGTAATATGTGCTCCTGGTAGGCTTCCGCCGATTCGCTCAGCTTGTAATCAATATCATCACATAATGATTGTTTTTGTTTAACTAGTTTTGGTCTTCGGGATGCTGATGGCTCAGCAGGCGTTGCTTTCGATTCAGGTATTTGAGCACCTAAACTTGGTACACTTGAACGTGATCTAACTATGGTTTTTGGTGGTGGATTTAATATACTACCTAAGCTCCGGCTTTTAAGACCGGCAGACAGCGGTGGCTCCGGTAGATCGTCGAAGTCCTCCAGTCGTCTCAGCTCGATTGGAAGATCCTTGGCATCCTCGTAGTCCAGACTGCTGTCTTGTTTCGTCTCCCGCGAACTCCACGATTCCAGGAACCATGGGCTCTTCTTACTGCCAGCCAGTTTCTGTGATTGATAATGATACAGCATAAGATAGGTTTGATTAGAATTTCACAATTCTAGGAGCTATGGGTTTATATACGAAAAATACGAACAGTAGGAAATTTACATTCGATCAGAAAAGATACTACTATTTTCATGAAAGTCCCTACAGTTATTTTTGGCTAGTGCTACAGTTTACATTAGCCCAATGCGTAAAAAATCTCTTTAGTTTCTTTAAAACCGTAGATAATTTACAAAGAATTAATTAGTCAGATCTCTTTTTTAAACTTTCAATTTTTATATTGCATTGATGTGTTAGGTACGCTTCTATAGGCTACTTCCTTCCTACTAACGCACCTGTATAGCTCGCCTAACGAAGCTATAGCACGTTTCACCCGGTGATGACGAGGATAAACTAGAACTGTCTCCATCGCCAGCCGAGCGACTCGAGTTGGTCGAATCTTCCGTATACGCGTGGTACGGTGGTAAAAAGTCATCGTCGTCTTCTTCGTCCGAAATGGCTGCATTTTTCGAGCGCGGTGGCTGCCAGGGAACCAGTACGTCTTGTGATTCGAATCGTCGGTGTCGCTGTTCCAGGGCCCAAACTGTGATGATGACTCGGCCTCCGATACGCAAAATCCTAGCAAGTTCGCGTATAGCCCCGACACGTCGTTCGGTTGTCGCGAAGTGATGTACCACTGCCAGCGAGAGAACGGCGTCGAACGATTCTTCACGGAATGGCAGTTCCAGGTTATCACATATTGCCACCTGTTGAAAAAAAGAGCATTAAACTTTTTGTTAAACAAACAAACAATATATTATTTACTAATTTTAAGATTGAACCGAAAAAATTGAAAACGAAACATGCAGTGTTTCCCACACCGTTTGTAATTTCTTCATAAAAATTTATCAGCGGTACGCAAATAACATTTTATTTTCGATTCTGTTCAGATAACTGCTGCGGCTGCTCGGTCAGTGAGCCATTTGCGTGACTTTCAGAATGTTGACACAGGCCATATGTGGGATGGACTAAAATCAGCTTCTTTCTTTAACGGGAAGTGGGGGTAAAGTGGGCATTGAGGATAGTTTCACAGAAATAGGTTAAAATTTCGAAATCTCTCTAACTCTGGTCTGACTTGATGAAATTCAATTCTGTTTCATTTCCTGAAAGGGCTTTGGAAGGAATAGATTTTTTTCCATTTCGTTTATTTGACACGGATCGTTGCATGAACTGAAAGGAGCCGTGGGTCGAAAATAAATAATAAAAATCGTTTTCTAATATGTTTCCATTAAATCCTTCGCATGCAATTTACCTTCGCGAGTGGAATTTTTTTTTCCTAGGCGGTGGAGCAGCATTGAATTGTAATCGATATAATGTAGAATATTCATATTTTACCTCGCAAAAAATGATGATTTTTGAAACGTTTTGGCTCCTTGCAGAAACCTAATTAAGGGTAGGTTTGTATGGGTATGGGAAAAATCTAGAGCTACAGATTGAGGTATTGACTTATTGAAATCTCTTGTAATTCGCGAAACAATACGCGTTTTTTTAAACTTTATATTTCAAAAGATATTTTTACGCGTGGTTCCTTCCAAAATTCTATCATTTTTGCGTGGTTCAGGAAATTTTACCCCAATCTGCTGTATCTTAGGCACGTGTGATTAAATTTGTCAGGACAGGTGATTAGCTGAACATTCGTGTCTATTAGTGTGCCTTGTTCCTTTAGCCCTAGTAGGCAGGGGATCAAGTTACCACACGTTGACTACAAAATGGAGAATTTTGCTATTTAAATTTTTATTTCATTGAAAAGTTATGAGAAAAAAACAAAAGTGGGATCAAGTGTACCCACTCTCCTCTATATTTGTTATTGTTAAATGTCTTAAAGCACTATAAGAAGATTTTCAATTAGCACTTAAAGTTTTCTATGAAAGCTTCATAGCATTTATCTTCAAAAGCTTTTTAGCAGGATGAACGTTATGTAGGGTGATAAGCCTATTTTCGTCATGTTTCTATTATCACCCTAACCATTTGAAGCCGTTGGTAAGAACAGCGTCTGTCATCTTTGTTCAACGCATTGAGTGAAATGGTAGTTCAATAATAGGGCCAATCGATTCGAGTTTTCGTTGCGCTCAAACACGATAATTCCACTTGTTTCAGATCCTTTGTATTGTTATCTTAGTTTTTAATAACGAAGCAAAGCTGTTGATGCCAATTTGTACGCATTCCATCGATTGTAGGCCGAGTATTCAATGAATTAAAGAGGCACCCTCCTTAGTACGGTGAAATTGGCGCTTTACCCTATGTCGATATAGTGCTACACTCAATACTTTACATTTTAGGTGCATTGAAGCATTAAACGTACTTGTATACGGCTAGTTAGCAATGGAAATGCGAACTTATAGCTTATCTAGAGTTTTAAATTAGTGCTTATGGTTACTTGGGTAACGATACAGAACAATTAAAATAGAGCATTCTGTACCTCAGGAAGGATACAGGTGCTACAACAGCAGAAATAATACCTCCAATCCCCGGGGGTATTTAGAATTTTTATTTTAACAGTGAGCGGATATATTTCGTTTCGCGACACAAACGCTTCTGCTTGATTGATGATCTGGAACATAATCAGCACGCTATGTCTAACATGGTGAAATTGTAGGGTGTAAACATTGGCTATCTTTAGCTCTATTTGTACTTTTAAAAATAGATCTTAAGGATCGTTTCGAAAAGTAAACAGAAATATACTTTGACCTGGGGGTGGGCGTAGCGTAGTTGGTAAATCGATTGCCTTGTACGCAGCGCACCTGGGTTCGAGTCCCGATCCCGCAAATAGGGTTAGAAATTTTTCATAAGAGATTTTTCTAACCCGAAGGGGCGAATGACCTTAAGGTTAAAACCTTTATAATCGAAATAAAAAAAACGGTTTAACCACAATTGGCCACATTCTGATTGTAATATTCACTCATGTTTTTCAACATAGTTGGTTGGAACTTAGGGGCAGATCCCTCTAGGAATGTATAACAAATTTGCATCAAATTAGAAAAAATGCATTTAATTTCCATTTTTTCATCAACTTTACACTCCCTCGCACAAAAGTTTGTTTAACAATCGTCCTACGCTGATCCGCTTTGTTCGACGTTGTGTTGAATATAGGGCTAGTTTTTTGTAGGGTTTTGACATCTTACACGCAACGCAAAATACATTGCACGCAACGCAAAATACATTTTAAATTTCTATTTTGATGGAAAGAAATGCATTTAATTTCGCTGATTTTTCAAAATGCATCATAAGTGATCTGCCCCTAGGTTGGAACACAATATTTTGCTTCTACTGCACAGACAAAGCGACAAATGGATTGATTTATTTGCAGGCAGCGGTTTTTAGGTTTTTTTATAAGCACAATGAGAAGGCAGTATATGCAGCTCGAAAATCTCGTTTAAAATTATTAAATCAAAAAGATAAGTTTATCTCATATTGAATCCATGAAAACTGTTTCTAATCGTAGATTTTATGCAGGTTTTATTAATAACCAATGTGATATTTCTAACGTAGGATCCGGTTTTGATATGCTGTGAGAATATAAAGGACAATATAGACACACATATAAATGGATGGAGTTCCAAACAACGCTCTCAAGGCAGCGATCATAGCGAACCCGAACATGTTCAGGCTAGCTATGCAGAGATGCCTTGACGAGTGCCGTTTCCCCGATAGATGGAAAAGGCAGAAATTGGTGCTGTTGCCGAAGCCCGGGAAACCGCCAGGCGACCCATCGGCGTACAGACCAATCTGTCTGATCGACACGACTGGCAAATTGTTTGAGAGGATTATCCTCAACAGGCTAACCCCGTACGCAGAAGGTACGGACGGTCTGTCAAGCAACCAGTTTGGCTTTCGGAAGGGTAAGTCCACAGTGGACGCTCTCAACTCAGTGATAAATACTGCCGAGATAGCGATCCAACGAAAAAGACGAGGTATTCAATACTGTGCGTTAGTGGCACTTGACGTGAAGAACGCATTCAACAGCGCAAGCTGGGATGCCATCGCGCTCTCGTTACACCGGCTTAGCCTACCGGTGGGTCTGTGCCGGATCCTGGAAAGTTACTTCCAGAACCGCGTACTGCTATACGAGACCGATGCCGGTCAGAAAAGGGTTCCGATTACCGCCGGAGTCCCGCAGGGTTCGATGCTAGGCCCGGTGCTATGGAACCTCATGTATGAACGGGTTCTGAGACTGAAGTTCCCTCCTGGGGTCAAGATCGTCGGCTTTGCCGACGACGTAACCTTGGAGGTCTACGGGGAGTCAATCCCTGAGGTAGAACTAACTGCAGAACACGCGATCAACACGGTGGAGGAATGGATGAGCGCGAGAGGCCTGTAGCTCGCTCATCATAAGACGGAGGTAGTTATCGTCAACAACCGCAAGTCAGCACAACATGCAGTTATCCATGTGGGAGAAGTCGCGATCACTTCACAGCGAAGTCTGAAGTCTCTCGGAGTCAGTATAGACAAGCTGACCTTCGGCAGCCACGTCGACTATACATGCAAGAGAGCGTCGGTGTGCGCCAGTAGACGTAGGTTACTGGAAGGCGTTGCCGTATCTATCCTCAGGTACGGCGGCCCGTCATGGTCAAGAGCACTGAGGGTAACCAGTTACCTACAGAAACTGGAGAGCACCTACCGCGTGATGTACCTCAGAGTGATATCTGCCTACCGCATGGTATCACACGATGCATCCTGCGTGATAGCGAGCATGATGCCAGTCGGGCTGGTCATTCGGGAAGATGAGGAGTGTTTCGAGCTACGTGGAAATAGAGGAGCCCGCGAGCGCACCGAGGTCACCGGTCGCCAGATGGCAGCGTGAGTGGGACAACTCCTCGAAAGGTAGGTGGACCCACCGGCTGATACCTAGCATATCGATCTGGGTGGGAAGACCCCATGGGGAAGTTCACTTCCACCTGACACAATTCCTGTCAGGCCATGGCTGTTTCAGACAGTACCTCCACAGGTTTGGGCACGCGGAGGTCCCAGCCTGCCCGGACTGCCCAGGTGTAGACGAAACTGCCGAACACATACTGTTCGTATGTCCTCGGTTCTGCGTCGAAAGAAGAGCAATGCTTGACGTCTGTGGCTGGGACACAACCCCTGATACCTTTATTCAGCGGATGTGTCAATCGGTGGAGAAGTGGAACGCAGTCTCGGCTGCTACCACCCAGATTGCCTGTAGGCTACAGGTAATCTGGCGAACCGAGCAACAGACGACGGGCACGGCTAACTAGTGATTGGTTAGCTGGAGCGAAAAAGGTCAAGCGCAAAAAAGGGAGTGAATGGTCTGTTCATGCCGAGGCAGGTTTGGCGCAGCGACTGGCAACCGCGTAAGGGGTAAACCCAGCCACCCCGAAGCAAGACAGAAGAGTGAGTGTATAGGCGTATAAGTGGACTGCCTCATGCCAAGACGGGAGGGTCGTAGCGTAGTATGTTGGGACTTAGCTATCGATGCCTCATGGCGTGGCAGAGGAGTGAAAGGGTGAGCATCCAAGTCAGTCACACGGCATGTTAAGGGTGAGCACAAAAGTCAGCCTCACATGGTATGGTAGAGGCTAGCACAAAAGTAAGCCTAGCAAGGAATGAAAAAGGTGAGCACACAAGTCAGCCTCATGTGGAGTGTTAGAGAGTGAATCAAGGTGCGATAGAGAGAGCACCCAAGTAAGCCTCATACAGGACGTATGAACGCGTGAGTGAGAGTGAATGAGTACATTAAGTACAGCCATCCCCCAGAAGCAATACCGAGAGGTAGTTCCTTGGGGGACGATGGCGGAGCCCAATGGAGTTTAGTCGGTATTAATGGCAGCGTCACCATTCGAGCCCGACGCGCCCCCAGTACACCCCGTGCGGTAGCTTGGACACCTACCAATAGCACGTGTACTGGGCTAGGACGCAAAGGTCTTCTTCATTGTAAAAAAAGACATATATATATATATATATATATATATATATATATATATATATATATATATATATATATATATATATATATATATATATATATATATATATATATATATATATATATATATATATATATATATATATATATATATATATATATATATATATATATATATATATATATATATATATATATATATATATATATATATATATATATATATATATATATATATATATATATATATATATATATATATATATATATATATATATATATATATATATATATATATATATATATATATATATATATATATATATATATACACACACAGGGTGTTTGGTTCATGGTTAAGAATCTCTCGGGGGGTGATAGACAGCCATATTTGGAGAGAAAAATTGTTCTACACATACCATCAAATCTCAACCGTTACAGAGTTATTGAACTTTTTGTGTAAAAAACTTATTTGCCTTAAAATACCCCTAACTCAAAAAGTATACTTTGTATTTTAAATGTTTTAGTTCCATTCGAAAGGTGAGAAAATTTCGCATTGAGTGATGCCCTCACATGTTTCAGCTAATGAGTTTAAGTAGCCTTTTCAAAGTAATTTATTGAAAATTAAACAATTTTAAACGATTTTTCGTTCATTTCTTGAAAATCCTAATAGTTAACCTCATCATTTTAATAATTCAGATTGTTAGTCTTGATGAGCTGCTTAGTTCGTTCTTTGACATGATACACTTACCTTTTCTTATTTTCATGATTTTGGGTTATTCAACTTGGATATTTTTATCTCATTTTCACTAGTACCAGCTCTAATTGAAAAATTATGGCACTTATTGTACTTTTTTTTCTTTTTATTCGAAAGCCAGGAAAATTTAACAGCGAAAAACGTATTAATACCTTTCAGTTAAGTGAATTTAGTATTCTTTTAAAAGTAAATTAGTTTAAAGTTAGTGCTATTATTAGCATTTTCGTTAATTTTCTTAAAATAGTAAATAATAAACATCACCATTATTATCATGGAAATAATGCATCTCAGCAAGTTCTACAGTTCTTTCTTTGACTCCATTCAATTATCTCTTTTGGTTTCGACACAAAATCGTTTTTATCACATCGTTTCATATGCAAAAATAACGATTTCGAACCCACTACATTTGTGGCGAGCTCATGCTGTGTTAACTATTAAATAGCAGCAAAATGAAAAGAGATATAGACAAAGTGTCTAATAAAAAGTTATAGAGAACATTAAGGGGCATCAAATGAACAATAGTAACGATAAATTTTGTTGATTAATAATTAGAATAACTAAAAAACTCTCCAAAGAACACAAATTTTGAGTTATTTCGTTAGTAAAAAATCATTTAGTACACTTAACTAAAAGATATTTGTACATACACTGATAGTACATTTTCTCAGCTTTCCAATGAAATCTTGTAAATTACGATATAAAGCATATTTTTTAGATTAGAGTCTTTTAAGCACTTGCAAGTCAGTTACAGGAAAAGCATAGTAATGAAATTACAGAGAAATGAGAAGAGATAGAAATATGACGTCCAAGAACAAATTATGAACCGTCTTAAACCCCAACTTTTGGATAATGGATATTGCTATAATCATACTTCATTATTTCGAGAAAATTAGCAAAAACCTCCCCAAAAACACTAACTTGTAACTACTTTACAGCTAAAAGGTAATTAAAAGTAATTAACTAAAAGATACGAAAACACCATTCAATAGAAAATTTTCTCACCTTTCGAATGGAACTGAAACATTTAAAATACAAAGTATACTTTTAAAGTATTTTAAGACAAATAAGTTTTATATATATATATATATATATATATATATATATATATATATATATATATATATATATATATATATATATATATATATATATATATATATATATATATATATATATATATATATATATATATATATATATATATATATATATATATATATATATATATATATATATATATATATATATATATATATATATATATATATATATATATATAATATATATATATATATATATATATATATATATATATATATATATATATATATATATATATATATATATATATATATATATATATATATATATATATATATATATATATATATATATATATATATATATATATATATATATATATATATATATATATATATATATATATATATATATATATATATATATATATATATATATATATATATATATATATATATATATATATATATATATATATATATATATATATATATATATATATATATATATATATATATATATATATACAGAACGCAGTAATCAGATGCAAAACAACTGCGAGCACAGTAGGCAACCGACTACTGCTGCTGTTGAATGCATTGAACTGAATTGATTTCTTTATTTCGCATATTATAATTGGGTACTTATAGACATCACACGCATCTTTGACGAGGCCCAAAATCACCGTTCTATCTCAACACAATGCATTTTTAGGGGAAAAATTCCATGAACGTGCTATAAAAACACAAAAATTATCCATTTTAATCACCGGTTAATTAAAGTCAGTCTACCTTCTCATCTCGCCCAGAGTAGAAACTTAAAATCGTTCTGCTATAGATGCACGGCCAAAACGACTGCAGACGAATTGTGTTGGTATTGATTTTTGGAAATGTCCTGTTAGACCAGCTACTCAGGAAGTGAAACAATTACTAAACGTGCAGATTGTGCACAATCCGGGAGACGTTAACGCCCAAATGCACCATATCAAACATTAAGAAGCACAGTCGTTCGCGGAACAACGTGCAGCACACCAACGAAAGCTGCCACGTTAACAATATCATCCCTGTATATTAGTCAAGGGGTCTGGAGAGATGCGCTTACATGAATTATCTTCACACATTTATTTCAAGATACGGCTTTCATAACAGCTGTAACTTCGCATTTTCTTGGGTGTCCCTAACGTTGTTCTTGTGGTGAGAATGCTTCCGTACAAACCAACTCTATCTTACGCAACCACTTTATGTGGATCAATCGAAAATGTGACATTTCATCAGACAACAATGGTTATGCACTAGACTGCCCAGCAAATTAATGAATTTTTGAAAAAAATAATCGGCCCACCCCTGAGTCGAATCCTAATCCCACCAGGAGTACTTGCATCAAATTTGAAGCAAATCGAACAAGTCTAGCTACCGGACCAACGTGCCTGAAGTTTGTATGGGATTTTTCGACAATTTACATGGAGAAAACCCACTAGCTCGCATTTTCGCTGCTAGGTCGCACTGCATGCATCGTATTATCACTGTAAGTGAAATAAGAAAGATAATTTAATTGTCTACAACTTTGTCGAAGACTGCTAGTCAATCCGGCTTTGTTAAAAGAAGTTCTTAAACTTTTAACGAAGTGATGTCTGAGTCAGTTTTGCATGGGGCCTAGCAGTAGATGGTTGTATACCAGTACTCGATTTCCATGAATTATACATTTTCTGTGAAATAATCGTTAGGTTTAGCTAAATAGTATGTTCAGAAGAATTATTGTACATAATAAGAGTAATGTTTTGGTTAGAAAATTTTAGTTCCACCTGTGACCGCATAGAGGGCGCCAACACTATCTTTTCATAGAAGAGAGATAGAATATCGAGATGTTCGGAAGAATTATTGCAGAATGCCTGTTCTACAACTTTGTGGAAGATACCTAATTTCTATCTCTTTCCGTTTCAAAGTTAGTGTTGGCGCCCTCTATGCGGTCACAGTTTAAACCAAAATTTTCTAACCATAACATAACTCGTGTTATTTACTATAATACTTCTGAACATACTATTGAGCCAAACCTAACGATTATTTCACTAACTTCTTTTAACAAAGCCGGATTGACTAGCAGTCTTCGACAAAGTTGTAGACAATTAAATTATCTTTCTTATTATCACTTACAGTGACAATACGATGCATACAGTGCCAACTAGCGTCGAAAATGCGAGCAAGTGGGTTTTCTTCATGTAAATTGTCGAAAAATCTCATACAAATTTCAGGAACGTTGGTCCGGTAGCTAAACTTGTCCGATTTGCTTCAAATTTGGTGCAAGTACTCCTGATGGGGCTAGGAATCGACTCAGGGATGAGCCGATAGGGGTCATTTTTTCCTGTCACTCTATTTTGCACCCATGGTAAATTATAATGCGCGAGTTCTGCAAAAAGACGCTACACCACGGAAAACTTTGTACAAAAGCAGCTAGAAAAGCCCACCTACTCCAACCCTAAACAGCACACCGTTATCTTATGCCAAACCGCGAACGGCTACAAAACCAATATCTACGGATCTGACAGAAACAAATATTCACTCAACAACAATCACGCCCAGTGTCTCCAAGCCAACAACCGGCACCACCAGCAAAGAAGCGAACGTAGAGGAGGACGGATGCGTTTGTCTGTGCGTTCGCATTTCTGTTTGACGCTCTATTGCTTTCTTCGAAAATACTTTGAATTGGCTTCTCAATACTTTGTAGTGTATTCCGTCGATTCAAGCAATAAAACTCGTTTTTTTGTTAACTTGTACACAAAGTAGATAACTCTCTTAACTATCAAATAATGTTTTCATTTTTTACGTGGTCATCATATAACAATTTAGTAAGGCGAATGATTACAAAGAAATTACTCCGAGTACCGGACGTGTTCGCCCATTTTTCGGGTATAAACGCGGGCCCCCAAATACGACCCGGCACCCCCTCCCATCGGGCCTGCCGATTGTAACGGTTTATGCGGAACGTTTCAGTGAGACCTTACCAACCCAACCTGTAACTCTGAAACCAAAAGTCAGAACCGATTGAAAGTCAATTGCAGTTGATCATATTTTTCATTTGAAATCAAGTTTATAAAAATCGGTAAAGAACTCGCTAAGAAATAGATGAGGCATTAACTTAGGAATGTTACAATCTCCATGGGGGCTTCAAGAACCGTCATATGTGGTGGTACTTCGATTGGTCATTAAAGATCTATACCCGCGAATCCAAGTAATGTTGCATACATTTCAATATGTATTGCATCATTTGGCCATCATGTTGGTACCAGTTCATATGGGAAATTGCTGTGTAACCGCAGTCTTCAGCTAGTAACTCTGGACCCGGGAGTCGGATCAACTAAAAATTCAATAGCAGCTTTCACCTTGCATTTGTAACTAAGTTTGCGTAAATCGGTTCAGCCATCTCTGAGAAACTTGTGTGAGTTTGTATAACACACATACATACACACAGACATTTTCCGATCTCAACGAACTGAATCGAATGGTATGTGAATATCAGTCATTCGGGCCTCGGTTAGCAGTTCGATTTTTGGAGTGATTGCATAGCCTTCTATTATACGAGAAAGGCAAAAAGGGTCAGGAAATATCATAACTCTGGAGCCGTAAGCCTGGAGCCCCGATCGGAATGAAATTCGACAACAGTTACCCTAGTAACAATTTAGGTTTTAAGATAGTTTTTGAGCCACTCATAAAACTTAGATTGCACTTGTAGCGTGCTATAAAACTTCAATTGTTACTTGGGTAGTAAGAATACTTAAGGTTTCGTGTGAGACTTTGCAAGAGATGTGTATTTAATTCAGCGACTTTGTCAAGGTATTACCAGTTTATATGGAAATTTGATGTGTGACCACATTCGTCTACACTCCGGAGACAGAACCCCGATTGAAATAAAATTCAATTGGCTCAGTTGTCTCTGAGAAAAGTACAGTGACATTATTTGGCACATACCTCCTATCTCGACGAACTGAAACGAATGGTATATGGAACTTGATCCTGCTGCTCTCGGTTATGAAACCGCTTTTCAGAGTGATTGCATAGTCTTTGTTTATACACTCAGGTTTTTTAACGCGGGGGATACATGCCGCGTAAATGAAAACCGCGTAAATTTCAAAATCCGCGTAAATGAAAACCGCGTAAATTTCAAAATCCGCGTAAAAAAACCGCGTAAAAAACTTGAGTGTATGAGAATAGCAAAGAAGCTCAGAAATTTTAATGTCTGTTCGCACTCTTCAACTTATAACTCTGGAACCATAACTCCGATCCAAATGAATTTCGACAGCAGTTAGTAAGGATACGGCTGAAAATTGAAAGTGAAAAATTGTAACACTTATTTTTAGACTGTTGTGCAAGGGCGGTTTAGTTTTGTTTAGTACACCGAATGAACCGAAAGCGAGTTATGAATGTTTAAAATCCTCCTGGATTCTACTTAAAAATCACCAAAATCATTTTTATGGAGTTTGCAGTAATTAAAATGAATGGTTAATTTTGGCGCGGAGATGGTTGCTTCTAAAATAAAAAAAATTGCTCTGACTTTGATGTTTGTTTTGTATGTGATAGGTTAAATTTGACAAGAGAATCCTATATCAGACTGAACGGGCGCAATAGGAAGAGCGAGACACATTTTCATTTCCGCCGCTCGCACTCGTATCTTTTAAAACTGCAGTGCGCTATTATTGTTTGCATAATTCATGAAACTTTCGTTCAGCTGTGGAATTCGCTCTCATGTACTGGCGGCTGTCGGATTGGTTGCTTATTAATTTTTTTTGCTAGGGTAGAACATTCGATTTCAATCCGAATTTGAATTGATGGCATCTTTTGAAGTGATTATGACTATAAAGAAATGTCTCATATATCTTTTTCTGTATATTTTGCACGAAAGCTAAATCTTTGATATATGTACTGTTATCGCTTAGAAGTTATAAACTTACTAGATATCTTACCAGTTTTTAGGAAATAATATTCAGTTCAAAAAGAATTGAAGTTGGGCTATGGCGGATTGGTAGATAGTGTATTATGGATATGAATAGCACCTACCTCCGAACCCTTCCCGTGAGCGACCTTCGTAAGACGGTAGCAGCGGTCCACTCCGATGGTACAGATCGTGGGATTAAACCCGGATAAATATCGCCCGTTTCCACAGCCGACATCGCACACTACCGATCCGGGCTCGAGTCCCGCTAGGAATTGTGCCACCTTGGGTCGCACTTGGCCAACCGGTTCCTCACAGTGCTCGTACACATCGTGCACGTAGGCTCGCTCGAGTGCTGCTGACCGGCCGCTGGCGTCAGCTCGGCTGTTCCGCTCCATTGTAGACGTCGCCGACGCGGTCGTCGTCGCCGCTGCTGACGCTGTTGGAGGGCGGGTTTCTGACGTTTCCTCTGCAAGACGATAAAAAAAAGATAAACGTAATTATTTTAGGCTTTCGTAGGACTTATGTGGGTGTATAAGAGGCTTCCAGCAATATCCGATCAGTTCAATAGTTCTGCCAGTCCGAAAATCAAACTGTTAATATTGCTAGTGTAATTATTTGCGACGTTGATTAGATTGGAATAGAATGATTCTTATAGCTGCTATGATGCAATGAAGGATGTGACAACAAATATTCTGCGATTCGATGGGGGGTTATCAAGAGCTTTTATTTCATGATGGCACTCTGTAGGAGCAATTAATAAGTGACTGCATTTGGAGGCAAAAGTATTAATTCTGCTGGCGACTGTAGAAAACCCATCAACTAAAATGAAACCATTTATATCCTAGTGTGGTTTGTTTATCTCATTAAATTGTCTATATGTATTGTTAAGATATATTTATGCTTGACCATGAAAACAAGTTGGGAATAGCTTTAGTGATTTTATTGGTGTACCATATGATGAGCTGATAGCTGGATTGCTGATTACTTATTTTTATTATTTCACTCAGGCGCTGGCGTGACAAGTACAACGATCAAAAACTGATCGATTTTAACCCTCTAGTGCCCAATTTTTTTTTGGCTTGAAAAAACTTTTAGAGGTAGGCTTCATGAGGAGAAAAACGAAAATAATGTTGAAAATTCTTGAAAGTAATGCATTTTTCATTTAAGCCTTAAAATAAGTAGGCCGCTTAGAACCGGTGTCGGGCACCGCCGGGCGAATAAAAAACAAAAAAAAATTTTCTTCTAGTTACTTCAACATAAGCGAATACAGATGGTTGCTTATATTTTGGACTCCATCAGAACGCAAATTACCTAAACTGTAAGGAGTATTTATCTAGTGCTTTGGTTGTTTAATTATTGACTTCTAATTTATAGTAGGGGAGTCCAGGGTTGGCGATGGTTTCACTTATCATGTTTTATCTTTTTACTTTAAGAAGGTCGTGTAAAAGAGAATGCGTTGCGAGCAGACTGTTGACTGCATCACATAATTTTAAATATGTGACGCAGAAATCTCGCCAACTTACGACTATACGCACAATGATGCCTCCTGGCCCTCTTTTGATGATAAAGTATGGATCACGTGAGATGTTTTTTGAATAAAACTGTAAATCAATCGATACTTGTTATTATTTTTCAGCCTCAATGCTCTGACATTTTAAATTCGGCGCACACTTTGTATTCAACAGTGAATTTTCGAAATTCTTCAGGGGAAATTCCGAAGTAAATAAACAAAAAAACTAATTTTAACTAATTAATGAAATATCGCTTACAACGTGTATGAAACAGAATGTAATGCAACATAAACACATTGGAGAATAGATTACACAGTACTTGAAGTGCAGAACTAAAGCTAGCGCCATATGTCCAATCCAAAAGGAGAAAAAATGATTCCGCCAACTAGCTCCAGACTCTCCTAAATATGATTAAATGATAAGAACAGCCATATTCTAACAGCAGCATTCACCTAAAGTTTTTAAAACATACTTCTTTTCATCTAAAATTGCACATAATGGTAGTTTCGGTACGATATGTAATCACTAAAGATTGAAATCTTTTTCGCTCAGGTGCCCAACACCGCCTCTAGCCGGGCAAAGTGTTTTACCAAAAAACCTAAACTTCCGAATTATTCCACTAAGCCAATTCACATCTACAGTGAAATGCTAGTAACAGGCTACCCAAAAATATTTTTTAGTTATTGAAATTTCCAAAAATAGTTAAAATTTGTTTAATGAAGATTACCACTAAACCCAAACTAGTTTTTTCCACGTTTCCTCGAATTTTCAACTTTGAGCTTCAGATGCCTTTGACAGAAAGCTACGAATATTCAAATAATGTGTGTGTATGAAAGATGTGAGCATTGGGAAGAAAGGCTAGTGTGGATGACAACATACAATCATGTTTTAGTAGTTTTATTTAGATTTTTGTAGAGACCACCTAGAAGCGGTGGTGGAAACTAGAGAGTTAAATATACGTACTCTTTTGCATCGCTCATTTAAAAAAGCTTGAACATCCCTCGGAGTAATTTAAGAATGTAATACACATTTCCACAATTATATCAACTGCAACAAGCTATTGAATTATTGTTTGGATAAATGAGAAAGGCACAATCGCACCAATAGGTGGGTTAAAACAGGTTTTTTAGTGTCCATTTCTCAAATGTACGGAATCTGGTATTTAAACAAGATGTATGTATGAAACCGTATGTATGCTATGAAACAACATGGCATATTTAAGATTTAAACTGAATGGTAAAAAATCCGCCAAATGATTCACAGTCTAAATTAAATATGATAACGGTAAGATATATATGAATATGGAAAATACATTCCCTGGCCATATCACAGAGAACAGACATCCATGATCGAACAAAAATATTTAAAAAAACGTGTGTAAACATTTGAATTATTATACGATAAACACTAGCGCCGCCACAACAACCTATCCCAACTATTCGTCAAATCCATTCCGGAACCGGTTCGAAATCATGAATGGATTCAGTATGGAATCTTGCTCAAAGAAAACAACCGATTCCGACTCTATCGGTTGATGCATTTGAGCTGGAATTCATGCTGGAAGTCCGAACCGTTTCCAGACTAGTTTGACTGGGTAGAGGAATAACCGCTGTCAATTCTGTCGAACTCTGCCACAAAAATCATGACGACAGTAGCGCACCTGGTTTGGATATCCCAACCACCTTCGAAACCGTTAGAGATTTTACACAAGTTGAATGCTGAAGATGAACCTCTGTTCTCTGTGATATTATTATACTAACTAACTGGTTCCGTTACCATCATTTTATATTTGTTGTTTAATTATGCTATTTCTCAAAAAAATATTTTTCTACTCATGTAATTATTTTCTGCAATTTTTTGAAGATCTGCCACATAGACAAACATAGATGTCAGCAGTGTAGCACACGAAAAAATAAAATAATGTTATAAGTGTTCTTATTTCATGTTTTTATATTTCTTGATTAAATTGTGTTTTGCCTTTCTTCGACTTTGTAAACGAGGCCCGCAGGGCCGAATCTCTTATACCATTCGACTCAGTTCGTCGAGATCGGAAAAATATCTGCACGCGTTTTTTTTATCGAGGGGGAATCTTCAAAAGAGACCACTACCGACTTGGCCGTAGTACTGTCGGATTCTTGCTGCAGCCCTTTCTCTAGCAAGACTACCGACTAAACCCTAACCTCCTGTATCTCCGTATCCTTTTCCTCCCGGGACCACCGTTGAGTATTACTTCGGGAGGGGATTGTGCTCTTGCACCTTCTTTCTTAGAGCCACTTGGCTCCTCGACAGCGCCTGTTCGCTGTGTGGGTGTTTTTTATTTTACATTTCTTTATTTTATTTTTTTTTCTTTATTTTTTTTAATTTTCATTTTTTATATTCTTTTTTATTTTTATTTTATTTTTTTTTATGTTTTTTAAATTGTTTATTTATTTATTTTTTTTTCTATTTTTTTTCACCCGCTTACAGCTTGCAACGTTACCGGTTCACCGGCGTTTGTCGTCGCCGACATCGGAACCCGTCGTGACGTGAACCGATTCAGGGATACCGAAAACGTAACTCGCATCCCGTCACCCCCACCCTTGGAGGATTTTTTTCCCTTTTCTAACAGTCGTTAAACTGCTTGTTGGAGTTGCCAACTTAAAGCTCGTATCTCCGCTGCGCTAGATCTCCGACAGAATTAATGTTACTATCATTAGCTCTTAGCTGTCCTTGAACTCGTTGGCCCCTCTGCATTACGCGGAGCCCGTTGGCTCCCCTGCGTACGTTGAGTCAGCATGCTATCCAACCCTCGCTGCGTAACCGATCACCAATGTTGGAACCCGTCGAGACGTGAACCGATCCGGAGATGCCGAAACGGGACTCGCATCCCTTCACAGCCACCCTCGCAGGATTTTTAACCAACGTGAAGCTGCTTGTTGGTGTCGCTAATTTAGTGCTCGTTTCTCCGCTGCGCTTGAGCTCCTGCAGAATTAGTGTTGCAGACTTTAGCTTAGAGCTGTCCTTTGGCCCGTTGGCCCCTCTAGGTACGCTGGGCCCTTCCCGATCAGAAGGGCATAACTGATTTATTACACCTGGAGTTATTAATTTCAAAAATATTTTGAAACAGAGCCTGTTATAAATCCGGCTGGTTCGTTGTTAAAATAACAAAAACCTGGCTAATGATAACAAAATTGTAACAAAATTTGATATGATTTTATCAAAGTTAAAACTAAATGAGATATAATTGTTTTCCAAAAGTTTATACGTCCTCTGTAAGAGAACTGTATTAGATATAATCATCTAATGACTGTGACCTAGTAACAAACGATCAATTCATAAATTGATGGTCTCATAATAGATTATGTTATAATATTGATAGTATAGAAAACAGTCCGCAATCCACTTTCAATTCAGTTATCTGAATATAACTCCAGTTGTTATAAATATCAACCATAGTTATAATAGTGTTATTGTTTTGTTATGCTCTTCTGATCGGGTTTGGCTCCCATATGTACGGTGAGTCAGCACATTATTCAACCATCAATGCGTAACCGGTCGACCCCAGGACCCTCGCCACCGTCGGAACCCGTCGAGATGTGAACCGATCCGGAGATGCCGAAACTTGACTCGCATCCCTTCACAGCCACCCTCGCCGGATTTTTAACCGACGTGAAACTTCTTGTTGATGTTGCTAACTTAGTGCTCATTCCTCACATACGAACGTCACCGCGCTGGAACCCGTTGGGGCCTAAACCGATCTGGAGGAACCATAAGACCTGGCTCGCGTCCTTTTACGACCACGCTCATAGAGTTTGTAACAGACTTGTACCACTCGCCCATATCTTACTAGTTGGCGTTGCCAGCTTGCTGTTCTATTCGCCACTTTCTCTGAAGTTCCGACAGTATTAGTGTCACTACGCTGCTGACGGCATTCCATGTGTCCTCATCTCGACACATCTCTGCTACAATATTCTCTACATTAAGCGACGGTATCTCTCTTCGCGCTGCTTCAAATCTAGGACAAACGAGGATCACATGCTCCGGTGTTTCCTCGACGTTTATGCACTCCGGACAAAAGGGTGACACAGCGTGTCCGAACCGATGTAGGTACTGTTTAAAACAACCATGACCAGACAGGAAATGCGTCAGATAGAAGGTCACTTCGCCAAGCCTCCTATTTACCCAGGTCGAGAGAACCGGTATGAATCTGTGAGTCCACCTTCCTTTTTCCGACGAGTCCCAATCATGCTGCCATTAGGCCATCGAGTCAGCTCTCATTGTTTTCCGTATTCCCCTGGCCCCCTTCCGCTTATAGCATTCGTTATCTTCCACAAGGATAAGGCCGATAGGGATCATTCCAGCGATAACGCAGACTGCCTCTGAAGAGATAGTCCTGTACGCGCTCGCGACCCGCATGACCATGAGCCTGAACGTACTACTCAGCTTTGCTCGATTCCGCTGTGTCTCGTACGTTTTGCAGGAGGCTAACATGGTCCCACAAAACTCGGTGCAGGCAGGCGTCACACTTCTCTAGGTCTACATGAACACTATCTTCCCCCTATCGCGAAGGGAATATTCATGTTCGTTTACGCCAAAAATATAATGCGGGAAGACTGGTCGCACAAGACTGAAGCCCTGACCTTCGACTGGAAGATAACCTTCCTTCCGTAATTCAACAGCTTGCGTCATCCATGGTGCAATAGGCGAACCGCACTAAACGTCATCCAGGTCCTAATCTATAGTCGCCCGTTCTGAGGCCTTCAGATAACACCTGGGAGGGTATGTATGGTTTTTTTTTTATCGAGGGGGAATCTTCAACAGAGACCACTGCCGACTTGGCCGTAGTACTGTCGGATTCTTGCTGCAGCTCTTACTCCAGCAAGCCTACCGACTAAACCTTAACCTCCTGTATCTCCGTATCCTTTTCCTCTCGGGACCACCGTTGAGTGTTACTTCAGGAGAGTATTACTTCGGGAGGTATTACTTCGGGAGGTATTACTTCGGGAGCGGGTGTGTATGGGTGTGTGTATGTGTGTGTATGTATGTATGTACGTATGTGTCAAATAATCTCATTGATTTTTCTCAGAGATGGCTGAACCGATTTGCATAAACTTAGTTTCAAATGAAAGGTACAACCTTCCTATCGGTCGCTACTGAATTTTTTATTGATCCGACTTCTGGTTCCGGAGTTACTTCCCATCGGTCGCTATTGATTTTTTTATTGATCCGCCTTCCGGTTCCGGAGCGACGGGTTGAAGAGCACAATCACACAGCAAATTCCCATATAAACTGGTACCACCATGATATCGAAATGATGCAATACATACTGAAATGTGTGCAACATTACTTGGATTTGCGTATTTAGATCATTAATGACCCATCGAAGTCGCTTTGACCATATTTGCCACCTATGACGGTTCTTGATGCTCCCAGGGAACTTGCTAAGTCCCTAAGTTAATGTCATACCTATTTCTCAGCGAATAATTCACCGATTTTTACAAACTTGGTCTCAAAGGCAAGGTACAGCGTTCCCACTGGCTGCTATTGATTTTTTTAATTGATCCGAACTTCGGTTCCGGAATTACAGGGTGATGAGTTCGAACGCGCAGCAAATCTCGATTCCAACGTATATGGCGAGGAATGTAAAAAGGTGAAAGTTTTACCTTTCTCATATTGAAAGGTTATGCAATTGCTCCGAAAATCGACTGTCATGTGCTATTCTACTCAGTTCGTCGAGATCGGAATATGTCTGTGTGTAGTTATGTGCAGACATGTGAACAAAATGTCCACATCGGTATCTCGGAGATGGCTAAACCAATTTTCACAAACTCAGTCGCAAATGAAACGTATAACGTTCCAATCGGCTGCTATTGAATTTCATTTTGATCCGACATCTGTTAAATTTTGTGTGGGTTTGACTTCTAGTTACTGAATTACAGTATGATGAGTACGATCACGCAGAAAATCCCGATTCCAACGGATACTGCGGTGAATGTATAAATGTGAATTTTTTTCAAAAATGCTACCGCAACTGCTTAGATTTATAGTTATAGGTCACTAACAGTCATTCAAAGTTTCTTTAGCCACATTGGCCAGCATCGCCGCATCCGGCTCCAGGCGGAAGTATCCAAACTTAGAGTAACGATTGCATTACATTACAACTTAGAATAACGATTATATCGGTTTCTCGGAGATGGCTAGACCTTTTGGACCAAACTTAAATGAAAGCTTCTACTGAACAGCTAATAAATTTCATTCTGATCCGACTTACAGTTCCGGTGTTACTTACGAGTTGTGGCAAGCGGTCACATAGAAAATTCCGATTCAAACTGATACGGCGATGAATGGAAAAATCGCTAAATTGTATATAAGTTGTTTATATTTCCAGTTCTAGGTCACTGACGGCCAATCGAAATCTCGTCGACCACATTGACCATCATAGACAGTTCCGGAAGTGCCCCTGAAAAGCCAAAATAAACAAATTCACATCAGTTTATCGGGGATGGTAGGGACGATTTTCACAAACTTAGTCCCGAATGAAAGGTATTTAATCGCCATAGGTGTCTAAAATATCGTACGGATCGGCTATATGGTTCAAGAAATATAGACTCAACCGTTCGGTCACATATGAAATTCCCACATAAGCCGGAACAATTTTTTTTCTTAGAGGTACCACATGAAATTTCAGAATTCCAATTCGAACTTTCGATACCAAATATCTTCAAAATGTATGAAACGGCTAGATTTTATGCAACGCCGAAAAAATTTTGTTTTTCGTTCAACGAGTAACTACAAGTCTAAGCTTTACAAATCTTATTGAATTTCTTGTGTCAGACAATTTTATCAAGAGTTATCGTGTTGCCCGCGGTGCTCATCGACGTGGAAATGGTTGGATGTCTACTCTTGGAACGCTCGTATTTTTTCGTACATAATGAATGTATAAATAAATCTTACCATTACACAAAAATTCCATTGTTGATTTGCTTTCAAAATCATAAAACAAAATACCTTTCGGTTTGAACACTTCACACCAAACGCCCACTTAACGCCAGCGTTATACCCAGCCCGGGGACAACTTGACAGATAGTGCTTGTTTCATATATGTACCACCGATTTGATGGTGGCGCTAGTATGTCTTTTCTGTACGACTACCACGAACAACGACACGAAAAAGTTTCAAGAGAAAAGCGTGTTTCGTTACGTGTGTTATGAACGCCGTCAATGCGGCTAGAACAACATTTAGAAAAAGCGTATTCCAAAATGTGGATAAAGAAAAATATTATTAGAGAATAAATTTATCCCTGATTGGAAACCGTCAGCAAAGTTACATAAATCTTATTATAGATTTAGCTGGAAGGTGTTGTTTTTTCCTTCCTAAAAATGTTTTGGTTTTCTTGTTGTGTGAAGTTTGTAATCGGTAAATCATTGGTGTTATAAATGAAATATAAATAAAAAACTTTTTGGCCAATGAAAGTAAATCACCAAGCTTAACAATTCGTGAACCTGCGACATCTTGTTTCAAGTTCATTAAAAACGTCAAGAATTCTAGCAATTTGATTGGGAGAATAAACAATATATGTAGGATTTTCTACACATTTAGCAAAATTGGTTTTGAATAAAATTTGTGTGCTTTTATCAGAATTCTGGCATCAAACCAGTAGTGCTCGGTTTCAGCAAGAATGCTGCCAGGAATGCACAATTTTGTTCGACGTCGGCCAGAGTTTTGTTCGACTTTTTCACTAATTCTGTGCGGAAGATTTTGCGATGGTTTTGGTATGGATCCCTTCAGAATTATTCTGGCATTTTACTCGGCTCTACCGGAGGATTTCATGCCTTAGGAGATGTTGATTAGTTTCGGAAGATTTTCGGAAATTCCAATATAAGTGGTAGTGGCTTGATTTTGAAAGTCATCTTCTTGTATTTCCGAAAATCGATTTATTTTCTTTCGGATTTTTTTAAATTCCAAATGGAATCTATGTTTCTGTTTAAGTATGGGGGAATGAGGACAGTTTCTAATGTGAAAAGCAAAATAAATTTGATGAAAGAAATGCTTAAATTATTTTTTAGATATGGAAAATAGTAAATAGGATGCGCCTTTTTCAAATTTTGCTCCATTCGGGCCGCCATGACATCACCAAATCACCACAAAATTTGCTTATGAGTTCAATATATGGGAGCTGTCATGTTGTCCCCGGGCTGGTTATACCTAAAACAACTAAACACAAAAATAAGTCGAACTGACCAACAAACTAAACATAAACACCATTGGGCACAAAAATAACAATTCGCCTTAATCGCCAATAGACCACACTATGGTTATGAATTCGCTGTCCCGATGTTTTCAATGAAAAATTACTTCGACAAAATTTTATATTCAGAACATAATTTTATTCTGAAATTTCTAAGCAAGCTTTTATCATAAATCACAGGGCTTGAATTATAATGCCTACTAATTGACCCAGACGACTGGATATATGGATGCAGATCCCATATTTTCACCTGTGTCATAAGATTATCCAATATACAATCTTGGCTGGAAAAGGTTAAGAACAAGAACTACCCCCTTGATGCACCACTGCTTAAGTAAATATTAATAATACATCATTGCCTGTAACAAGTTGAACCGTTGCTTGCTAGCACCCTTCGTCGGAAATGTACTGCCAAGAAAAACGGCATAAATGGTGCATAATGCACCAAAATAACGTGAAACGATGAATATGATTAACGATATCATGCTCTTGAACCTATACACCAGGTCATGGTACAAACAAAAGCTACGGATATACCGCTGTTTAGCCGTTTGAAAACGAGGACGAACGAAACGAAAACCTCGAATGAAGAATGCCCGAAAGGAACAACAGGGAATATAATGTTAATAGCTCTATTGCATGCACCGATTTACTATGTCCTACGATACTGAAATGTACTGTAAGCACGTTGTTGAAATTCACTTTCTAACTTTATAGCTACACATACGTATGTATATGTTCAGGATGTTTGGTAACATTGGTACTGCCTGGAAGCAAAAGCTTTTGCCCAAGGGAAGCTGGTCGAAACAGTTTTTCTGCATCAGATAAGCTTCAGAACTTTGCAGAAGAATGCACTAGGTAATATAGCAACAGCAAGGAAAATTGATCGATGTTCTGTGCACGCGAGAAACACTGTCCAACACGCGATGAACGAAATACACTACAAGGACATCCAAATTGGTTGTAATTTTCAGCTGATTTGTGATGCCTTTGCTTCATCTCAACCTGCATTTTATCCATTTATTACAGCGGTTGAATTGAGTGATCGTTTCTGATATTCCCGAGCCACGACTGCACCATTTTGGCTCTGCAGTGAACCATGTGACCAATAACGAAAACTTCCGCTGCAGTCACAATTAGACAGTTCCAAAAATATAATAATAATGGGGTTGTTGGCTGGGAAAATAGCTACAGAAAGGAGGTATGTGGCTTTCAGCAGCCAGTTGATGGCTGTCGGTAAGTGGAAATTTAGTTTGATTGATTTAGCGGTAAAGCACGCTGTGGCACGATGTGTGACACAACTTGACATCGGAGTTATTATTTTAGTTTATAAATCTAGAGAAAATTTAGAATAGGACGTAAGTAACATTGAGAGTCTCTCTGTATTTACTTTCTCTTTCGATTATTACAATATCACTGTAACACCTTGCATTAATTTACCAGTACATATCAATAGCCGATGGTTATTACTAGAATATTATGCACAGAATTGAGTACTAAATGTCGAAACGACCGAGTAATCAGCAGAAGAGAAAGACCCCAAAGAGAATCTCTAATTGTTACTTATTCTAAAATTTCTCTAGGAATATTTTTTTCTGATGTTGGACTACGTCAACTTTGCTTCACTTTGCAAATTTAACGAAATGATATATAACGAAAAGTGGTTAGGTTTCAAACGCTTATATTTCAGCTATTTCACGAACATTTTTGAGATGTTTGCACATATGTGCCATAGATACCACATTCAGAGCAAAGTAAAGCATCCTCTTGGAAGCCGAAAAGTATGGTTGAGCTTTCTCCGAACATCACTCTATAGCAGTACCATCATTACACATATGCTCATTGGGCCACGGCAGGGCCAGGAGCCCCAAGATTGATATAAATCCATAGGGAGGGATTCCATTTGGCATAAAATCATTTGCCATAACGTCGTTTTGCATAAAGCTACTTGGCATAACCATAGCGAGATTCAAGTGGTTCTTTTGCATAAAGCCATTTGGCATAAGGGTCATTTAGCATAAAGCATGGCACAATAGACGACATTAAAACTAATTCCTCAGGTCTATTTGATTAACCAGACCTATAGGTCAAGGCCCGAAATAATAGGTTACAAAATCGGTAATTTTCTGGGATACCGTTTCCCGAAATACCATTGCCCGATATAGACTATACAAATTGCAAACAATTGTATTAAACAAGTAAAATTTCATATTGTATAAATAATAGTTTGGTTAAAAACTCATAGCAATCCAGATATTCGAAAATGGAATAGTTACTATAAACAGAACACAGATTCCCTCCAATTTTCTTAACCTGTCCTGTAGCAGGCTTCTCTTTAGTATCTTATAATTACAGATTATTTGTTGCATGACATTTAACAAATGTGTTAGCTTTCATACAAGATGACCTACAAATGCAAATGTTCTGAATGCATAGATTCCATACTTACTTTAGTTTTCTGTGTAATCAATCTGACAGAAATATTATTCCTCTCACTGAAGTTGATTCTTTCTTTCAAACATGAGCAGTTTTTGGAATCGTACTTGTATCAGAGTGAACCAAAACGCCATAAAAATATGAACGAGTATACTTTGTGCCAAATGGCGCTTATGCCAAACGACCTTAATAGTATTGAATATCCTGTGCATTTCATGCCAAATGACAATTATGCCAAATGGTTTTTATGCCAAATGACCTACTATTAAATTATGCCTTTTGCCAAACGGGCATTATGCCAAACCATCCTCTGAAGATGGTTTAACTTTGATTGAATTGTCACGATTTCTCCCTTTTGTCACCAAACAAGGCACCCGTATGCCAGTATTGGTCTAACAATTGTTGTGTAGATCCACTGAATGTTCTTGGATTTAAGTCCCCGAGATTTGCCGAAAGCACGTCTACATTGGCCGAAGGTCTTGAAAGCTTTCTTGATCCTGAAATCGATGTGAGCTGTCCAATCAAGTTTCGATTCAAGAATTACCCCAACGAACTTAACTTGATCTGCGATAATAATTTCAGAGTCAAAGAACTGTAATGGGCGAGCTCCAGTTATAGATACCATTGCTCAACAACACATTAGGCTTGTTGCATCAAAAAGTGTATTAATGCAAATACCGGTGATCATAATATGATAATCATCGGCGAAACCATACGTCGGAAACCTAAGCTCATTAAGTTTCCTCAACAAGCCATCGGCGATAAAGTTTCATAGAAGTAGTGACAGCACACCTTGAGGACATCTGCAGACATTCAGTTTCCTTATCTCTACTTGTCTTAATATTGTGCACAGATGTCACTTGCTTAGCATTGCGTGTATTCAGTTCGTGATATATGAACGTATTCCATGACCTCGTGCTGCTTCCAAAATGGATTCGAAAGACACCTTGTCAAAAGCATCTTCAATATCGAGAAAAGGGGTCAAGTAGGTCAGTTTTTTTTGGTAAGCTCATGCGATGGTATTTTTGCACTGATTTTGACAAACAAGCATATGGCAACGTTTTGGTAATAATGATTTTATGCCTGGCTAAATATTTTTCAAGCTAAATCCTATAAGGCGAAGGTACTTTTTTCGAACTTTTCCAAAATCTGGGGGTACGATAGGTGAGGTTTGATAAAATAATGTACCCGCCTAGAAAATCAGAGGTTCAACTTTTATTTAAAGAGTCTGAATACAGCAGAATGTTTTAAAATTAATAACACAAATAATACATGCAACCCATTGGCGTCATTCAGGTAATAACATGAGAATGTGGCAAATGATGTGAAAAATCATGAAACCGCGGAAGGAAATGTTGAAAAAAAAAACAATGTTTTTCAGCAGCTACGCCTGGCTTTGTTCTTGCGAATGACTTCTTCGGTGTCCTCGTCGTTGCCAGAGTGTGGAATTGAAGTTGTGCATTTCGGCTCATGTGGTTGCTTGGCAGTGCGATGATCATGTCTGCGCTTCGGAACATTTTTTTTCCTTTTCGTTCTCTTTTCCGATCATTTTTTTCGATTATCTATTTCAACTACACCCTAAATTATTATATTGTTAACTCCCGCGAAATATATGACGCGCTTTCATTCATGACGAGAGCTGTCCTTTCACACGAGCACGCCATGTTTTGAACGGAACCTTGGATTGTTTAGAGGCTGATCGAATGTTGGCAGCATCTTGAACAGATGCAATTGTGTTCTTTAGGTCTTCTTCACTTCGTTTTGACGTTTTTCGCATTGTGCGTAATTACAATATTCTGTCAAAATAATTCTACTCTACATTATAGTAGTGACATATAGTGTCCCCAAACGGCTGAGCTATCGTGCCCCCAAGCGTATGTGTCATGTTGATGTTCGTATTTATTCAAAATCAACAATATTGAAAACACAACACAAAACTTGTGTTTAGTATTAATTGTTACATATGAAAAAACCTGTTTTAATCCACCTAGCGGTGCAATTGTGCCTTTCTCATTTCTCTAAACTATGGCACGGAGGCTTTTTATGTTCAACATAATTGTGGAAATGTCCATTACATTCTTAGTACACTTTGCACTTATACACAATGGCATGCCAGCCACGAACTTGATGAGCTACGTGTCGACGGTGAAACACTTGAAACAAAAAAATATCATACTCCATTAGCCTAATCAGCATTAGATCAATGTTATCTGCTTGCTAACTCATTTTGTCATGCGGGGATGGGTATGTGAGGAGGGCGAAAGTCCCATGAACGAACGACTCCCCAGCTTAAATTGGTATGCTTTGTAATATAGTGGTGGTTTAAAGATGATGGGGTTGCAAGGGAGGGGTATGAGGTGGTGGTCTGAGGGGTGATTTAAGGAGATTTTTAAAGGAGGGGAGTGAACAGTAGAGGGGGGGTGTAACCCCTCTCCGTAAACCATCAACTACGCCCCTGTTAAAATCCAGAAACCTTACGCGAGTCGAAAAAAAAATTAGGGGGGATTAGGTTGACGTTTTTCAGAGTGATTGCATAACCTTTCTATATGAGAAAGGTAAAAATGTGCAAAATCCAAAAAAGTGAATCTTTGTCAATTTTTTTTTCGTGTTTGCATCAAATCTCGACGTTTTATGCACCTTGAATACATTTAGCATCAAAAATAAAAATTCTATTTTTAATTTTTCCTATAGTTTTTATGAGAAATTTCTGTGTGGCCGCACTCTGAAACCCGTAATTCCGGAACCAGAATTCCGATCGATCCAAAATTCAATAGCAGCTGATGGGAAGGTTGCACCTTTCATTTGAGACTAAGTTTGGGCAAATCGGTCCACCCATCTCTGAGAAAAATGAGTGACATTATTTGACACATACGCACATACATACACACACACATACACACACACATACACACACATACATACACACACATACAGACTTTTTCCGATCTCAACGAACTGAGTCGAATGGGATATGACACTCGGCCCTCCGGGCCGGGATTAGGTTGACGTTTTTCAGAGTGATTGCATAACCTTTCTATATGAGAAAGGCAAAACACATTTGACATTTGTTTACATTGAACAAATGTACTGTACTGAGAACAATAGATAATGCGTTTGTGCAGAACAACACACGAAAACATAAACGACGCCGTAACTAATTCAGCTGATCCACAGTAACAGCCAAAATGACAGTCGTCAACGATGTTCTCTACCGTGTATCTAATTTACGCAATATGAGCGACCCCTTCAATAACATAGCAAAGATAATGCCCTATACCTATTGTACCCCCATACCTATTTGACCCCATTCTACTCTATTGGAGAAAAGGTACACTCAATTATTTGTAACTTTTTAGTGCGTTGCTAATGATTTGTATTTGTTTATTAACAACTTTGCGATAACCTGTCGACATATGCCTTAACACCGATCACGGAAGCAGATGACAAATTTGAATTGAAAGCCGTTTACATATATTAGGGGAAACCGAGGAAAGTTGGAACAGAGGAGAGTTCAAACAAGGCCCATTGCTAGCGAAACCATGCCGTTAGAAATCTGGCCAAAGTTCTTTTGTTATACATTTTCCTATATGTTTAATAAACGATTTTTTTTTTTTGCAAAATTCCTAACGGTATAATTTTGCTAGCAATGGGCTTTGTTTGAACTCTCCTCTGTTTCAACTTTCCTAGGTTTCCCCTGGATATATTGTTTTATAAAGGAATAGTTTCATTAATAGTCTAATGCGCATTTTTTAGAAGAACTAGTTTTTTGTGCGAGAGAGCACAATACCTAACTTAAAGCACTTAAAGTTTGTGTTTAGCGTTTAGGATTCTTCTTAGTTTCCGAGACCCATCTTCAATTTATCATGAAATATGAAGATATTTTTTCTAGTCTAGACAACGTTCAAATAATAAACGGTGAACCTGCCCTATCTTTATCATTCCTCCTTGGTCAAGACGCTCTTCATTATCAAACAACGCTATGCAGCTCTGAAATTCAGATTACCATATGAGGAATTCTGCGAAGGTCCATCCGAAAATCATTAAAATCGTGACCGACCATCTTTGATTCCGATGAACCTTTACACGTTTCTCCGACATGAAAGGCTAAACATTTTCCACAGTCAATGACATAATTTTGACTCAAGAACAATTTAAAAAAAAATGTTTTTGCATGCAAAAAAAAAAGTTTGTTTGCCGTATTTTATTCAACAAAATAATCTGGCAACAAGTTATAGCGAATAAAAACTTCTGCACAACAAATATTCACTGAAAAAAATGTTGTGACATTTTTCACAAAAACAAATTTTATTGAATATTAATTAATCATTACAGAACCATTTTTAAAATTTTTATCTTCCGTCAATGAAACCCTAAAGAAAAGGAATTTATTTTAAATGTAATTGTGGAATGGAGAAACTATCAATAAATTTTTTTTCTGACGATAACTGGTCGGTGTTGACTCAGACCGGTTTAAGTCGCAAAACCTTACAAAGTAAGATAATGATAGTACTGGATGAAGAATTTCTTCAGCTACTTTGACTTTTGCCAGTATTGCAATATGTTTCAATTAACGAATTATGGGAAAAAATTAATTGCGAGTAATAATGTGAAGGATGCTGAGATTGTAACTTTAAATACGTTTTTCTCGAAATCAATACGACGCACAGTGGGACAAAATAAAAAAAAACCGGACATTGATATTTAAGACGAAACTGTTAGTTATGGCACTTTAATATCTTCAGAAAGGTTTCTTTATTTTTTAAGCACTTTGATATAATGGTAGCAAATTTTAATTTAAGGGGGTATATACTCGAATGAAAAAAAATATCTTTATCATTTATTATTTAATTGGTAAGGTGTCTATGGAAAGATTGTAAAGGAACATTTTTTTGAGAAAATTTGTTGAAGATCCTAAATGTCTGTCTCTTAAGCGATAAAAGTTATAAAGTGAAACAGATGTACATGTCGACCCTTAAAACAGTTTTTGACTATAACTTTTTTATTTGATTTTTGTCAGTTTTCCAATATTCAGAAAAGTTGTAGATGCTTTAAAAATACATTTTTCCACGGAATATTGCAACTCGCTATCCCTTCGTTTTAAGGAATTATGATCATTTTTTTTGATTTTTAACTCTATCTTTAAGGGGCTACAATTTGCAGAGTAGCAGATAGTAGCAGCTAAACGTAATATAATTTTATTCAGCAATATATGCCCTTTCGATATATATATATATATATATATATATATATATATATATATATATATATATATATATATATATATATATATATATATATATATATATATATATATATATATATATATATATATATATATATATATATATATATATATATATATATATATATATATATATATATATATATATATATATATATATATATATAACATAGGGTGATTTAAATGGATACTTAAAAAAACGTCGAACGACGTAGCTTAACTTTTTGCATTATTGTGTGTCCCACATTTATACTTTAACTCATTTTTTCAGAAAAACTTTTTTCTATTCAAACAATCTGAACAAAATTTACAGGGTTTGTTTTAAAGCTTAATCAACGATGTTTCTTGAAAGTTAGAAAACCTGGTACGTTTCGTTTGTTTGTTATGGAAGGTTAAGTGAAAAAAGTGGTGTCCCACATCAGAGGGGCAGACATAGCGTAGTTGGTAAATCAATTGCCTTGTGAACAGCTCATCTGGGTTGGATCCCAACCCCGAACAACGTTTATAACGCTTTGCTCAGACAGGTTGTCACATTAGCTGGTCAGTTATGAAAGTGAAATGGATTAGGAATATCTCAAAACAAACCGTGAATACTATAGATCAAGAAGCAAAAATGGATCCATGAATAATATTCTCAGTTTCGTGAAATCGTTCATGTAAAAATTTTAGGTTCACGTTCAAAATGCTATATGAATTATATAATAAAAGAGACCAGTGGCGTAGCCAGAAATTTGGTTTGGAGGGGGTTTTGATGAAAATCGTAAATTTTTCGAAAATTGCTGAAATTTAGTATGAGCTTGATAAATTATTTAAAATTCAGAAACATAAGTATCTAACAGATGTCATTGCAGTCTAAAAACAAGAGGAACCAGCATGAAACAGTTTCCAAATCTCTATAGATTCTTTTCTTGTATAATATGTCAATGAAGTAAAGATCTTTTAATGTGGGATAAATGTTTTCGGCGTTCAAGACCACCTAATTTAATAATACTTGTCTTTGAAGGTTTGACAGCTTCTAGAAGTTTTCCAATATAAAACAGCGCATAGTCTGATATAATAATTTTAGTGATTAGTCCTCATAGAGGTAATTATGAAAAATTAACTCTTCAAAAATAGTAAGAGACTTGCTGCCTTCGGTAAAGTTGTTGATAATGTCACTTTAAACAATTTTGTTCAAAATATGAAGGCTTAATGAATGCGGCATATCGAGATATAAATGAACATGCTATATTATGTTCAAAACAATCATTGCGAGTTGAGAACACAAAACCTATAACTAAATTAGTTATGGAATTTGCGTTTCGACTTCATCTCATCAGAATCTGACACTAACATAGTGATAGGACTAAGCCAGCGCCGAATTGATGCTTGCTCCAAAAAACGGAAACACTCTCTGTGTGTCTTGGCAAACCCCTTGTCCGTTTAATATTTGGGAATTATTTTAAAGCTAGATTTTTAAATATATAAAACCCCCACAACCACCCTGGCTACGCCACTGAAAAGAGAACTATTTTATGATTTTGTGAAATATTTAACGTGCATGAATGGTGAATCGTGACCAATATACAGTATATACAGTAATATACAGTCAGTAACCAGTATACATGGCAGGAAACTTACGAATTATACTCTAAAATTTGTGGAATAGTTCACGAGCAAATGTCAATACTATTTTGCTTTCGTGAACGGATTCACAACCAGGTCAAGATGTAATGTAGTCAGTTCTCGTCGTATAGTTGAACCTCAAACAAAATTCCGAAATTTATGAACAAAATCACAAGTCAACATATGGTTTATGAATTCATAAAAATTTGAATTTGTTCTAGGAAACCAAGTGGTATTAACATGAATGAAAATAAATATCTCACTAAATAGAATGCGCTAATTGGTTTAATCCAATTTACTCTTTTGGGAATTAATATTGCATAATGCCAGGCATATGGCTCCCTAGCCGTAAGATAATAGTTCGTTTTCGCTTTCTCGTTAGCAAACCAGAACTTCTATTTTTGTTGCCCGGGACATCTCCCAGGATAAGTCAGTTGCTTAGATGTTCCCATATGTCATGTGAGCTGTTTGGAATTTTTTGTGTGCTAGTGCTAACTTGGGTACTTGTTTAGATACATCGTCTAAGTAGACGCCCAGTTGGTGCTAGTTACTGAATTCGAAACACAAAAAATCGAACTTATCATTAAATTGAATAATGTGGGCGTTACAAAGGAGAAATTGAGAACAGTCTTACAGATAGTTGAACTTTGTGGGCGGCTCAACGATTTGATCTAAGATGGGATTCATTCTATTCTTTTATAGTTCCAGTTCCAAATGCCAATGTCTTTTTGAAACATTTGCACTCGAGACAAACTAATGAGTCCCTCGCCCTAATTCATCTTAGCTACTATATTCATCCCACCCATTTGAACACATTAGTTAGAGCAGTGTCTGCTATCTCTATTCAACGATTTAGCTCAAATGGTAGGTGAATAAGGGTACGTTGTACTTGACCTTCCGATTCGCTCAAACGCGAGCGTTTTACATTTTCCAGGCCAAAATTTTAACTGTACTGGTACTTAGGAACTAAACAAAGATGATGATATCTATTTAAGCGCAATCCAGTCACTCTAAGTCGAGTTATCAACGAAACAGTGTGACATTCTGACTAATGAGATGCACAAGGGCTCGTCTAACCTATAATGAATAAACTGCTTTTTAAATTTGTTTTTGTTGACATTCTAATGTAGCAGGGTTAGGAGAATTACACTATGAGAAAATATCGACAATATCAATATTAGGGTGGCACAAGAAACTGAAAATGTAGCAATCTTGTATCTTATTAAACTTTATAAAACACTTGGCTCAGCTGTTTATTTAATTACATTTTCGTAAAATCCATAACAAATCATAAGTGATAACGAGTAAAAAAGTCGCAGAAATACGCTTGCGATATATTATACCGTTGTTCACACCATTCATTGTCGATTTTATTGACAGCCATGTGTACAAAAGCGGAAGAGGATTCACATTCGACGATGGAGAGAAAAAATAAAACTGGGTCATGGATGGGATATATGTTGGACTGTACTTTATTGCGAATTCTTACCTTCATGGCCTGTGCCGCAGACTTTCGATTTCGGGGCGGGGAAGGTGGTTGTCGTCGAGGACGACGTAAGCGTGCCCATTGAAATGAATCGAAATTAGTTGAGTTTATCAGCGTCCCAGTCCCTCCGGAAATACGTCAACGCCTAGCAGCATAAGTTTTTCTCTCCTACGAAGTTGTCGCAAAGCGCGGAATGCCTGCGGTCTAACTAGGCCGTTTCATTATTCTCTGGAATAACAGGGTCACCATCCCTCTTCCGGTGATTTTTTACGGGTTTTCACTGTAGGTGGGAGGTAAACCGATTCACTATTGGGAAATCTTCCTTGCATTCGGGAAAACTATGGTTAGCTTAATGCACACTCGATTTAGTCATTTTGCTATTTAGTTACTGTCGATGAACAACCTGATTCTGAAGAATATTTATGATATTCGATGTTTTATTTCATACACAGCCATCCCAGAATTACTGAGGCAGTGAAAATAGGTCCATGCATGGGGTAACAAAAATTTTCACTTTTCAACTTGCAAGCACTACACTTTTTACTTGAAACTTTTCCCATAAACCTAATGCCATTGCTGCGAAAGGAATTTTCACTACCGCATTATTGTTAATCCTTTCCCGTCTCCTTTGTGATTTCTCTTGCTATGCGTTGACTCTTCCCTACCTCCGCGCTTTTCTTCTCCGACGTTCACGTGGAGGCAGAAGAAGCTTTTTCTTTCTTCACTTCTTGCTTATAGTGATAGCACCAGCAGCAAACATTAACGATGATGGAAAAATCGAAGGAAAAATATCTGATTTCGCCCCCGATAGTCGGGTGGTTTTCTTCTGCGCGTTCTGCTCCTTGTTCTCTTTCCCTATCCGGTCATCTCTCATTCCGTTTCACTCTTCTCCCAGGAGGACGAAGGAAAATATGGTGTCGTTCTTTTTCTTGCACTTACGAAAATCACTTTTCTTCTAATCTATGTCTTTCTGCAGTCAAAACCTTTCTCCTGTTTCACGAAATTATGCTTCCATTTGGGATGGTTTAACGTCACTACAAGAAATACACTGATTTTCCTACGCTCGGGAATTTTCCTTCTGCACTAAAGCTTTTTAGAAAATAAGGCTGTATCACCATGTAGGATGTTATTTTGTTACTATTTACAGTTGTTAAACTATCTTATATTCACAGTTATTGAAGAAAACTTAGCTAAGAAGAACCTAATATCCACTTTTCTCGTTTTTTCAGCTTCTTTTTGGGCTAGTTGAGGAATCGAAAAAGAGCTGATGGAACTTTTCTCTACCATTCAGTAACACGGACTCGATTCGACTCGGTTCGGGCTTTTGGCTTTTCCCTCAGACAGAGTTGTATCGGGCTCCTGTAGCATTTTATGGCTGTGTGTTTTTTCTATGATGAGGTAAAAGCACACATTGGTAGTTTTCTCAATGAATGAAAATTTCGATTCGGGTTTTCCCCGCTGCTGGGGTGAGGCAGTATGGACTGTACACGATGCGTAGATAGCACTCATACGTCTATCGCGTACACCCACACATGCATGGTTGTATTACGTAGGCCAGGATTGATGGGCATTGGTACTCGAAATTGGACAATGACGCATACGTTAATGACATTGTTGTTTTTAACATAGAAAAAACGGTGAAGCACTAGCTACAAACTGTTGAGAAACACCGTTAGAATCGTTACTAAAAACAGTCTTCAGTTTTACTGCAGAATTGGGTCGTTCATGTTACGCTGCGCAACAAAATGACATTGATTCACCTATATTTATACTCAAGTGGACGCAATCAAAAGCGACACCCTAGCTACCTTTCCAATTGAGACCATCGGACTACTACAAAAGTACTCGGAATTCGGTAGGGCTATACTATTCTTCCTGCGCAAAAAATTACCCCGTTTAGTCCAATGTATTATCCCATCAGACACGTAGTTAGATGGAGGAGGGGATGGTGCTAAAGCCCCACCCCGAAATGATTTAAAAATACTATTATTTGCTCAATTTTGAAATATTTTTGAAACAATAAATGGAATTAATAAAAATATGTTTAAGGAACCTGGCCTTAAATGTTTCTGAGTGGCTGAATCTATAAGTAGGGATTAACGTTTCGATTTCTCTTCAGTATATGACAGTCTCTCGCTCTGTTTTTGTTCGTTATGCAATTCCTACCAGAGATGTGTGTGTGTGTGTGTGTTAACCTTCCTATCTCCCACTAGCTGGTAGTGATTTACAGAAAAAAGATGTTTGCATGTATTTAAACATTCATGCAAATAACTTGGTTCACGGATTTAAGAAGGTGTTAGCTCAATTGACTTTCCGATGACCCATTTCGTGTACAGTGCCAGACATGTTCCGAGGTCATCGTTCCATCAACTAGCCCCGCCTTACTGTAATGTTTGTATCAATTGGATTGTAACATTACAGTAAGACTTTCGATTCCATTTAAGCAGGAAATCGACGCGTATTTAGTATATTGGTTCAATTTGTATATATAACATAACACATGCGTACTAGAAAAATTACCATTTTTGCAGTTTTCTACCTTCATTTCTATCTCCCATTTATGTCTCCTTTGACTCTCATCCACATTTCTTGAATTCCTGTTTATTTAAGAAAGAAAAGGGGAAATAATAAAAAAGAACCGATAGACTCCGTGTTTTCCTCAGCGCTTCCGTTTCTCCTAGTCTGGTGTCACTGCCTGTTGGACTTGTGTAAGTTGTTCCATTGGAGATCTCCAAGGAGCTGTAATTGGAAGAAGATCTGACTTCTATCCAGAAGTATCAGTTTTTCACATTAATAGATTATATGTGTACACTACAAAACAATCCCGTGTATAATGCAACCGTTTTTTGAACATTTATATGTACATATACACACATAAACACATACACATATATACACACATGTATACATAAAACCGATTTAATCCACCCATCAGTGGGATGAGACACCTCTCATTCATATAACTGTTGTATTATTCATTAAATTGCCAAACGCACGCAAAGCTGGCAAGCAACTATATGTGAGACAAGCACAGCCTCGAGTCCTGCACGTATAACACGTATAATAAACTGAAGAAATTAAAAAACAATAACAAAGCAAACCAAAAATCAAAACATTTATGAAGCAAAAAAAAGTTATTCAAAAAATGGATAGAATGATTCATATTAATCAAATTAATAAAACAAATCAAATTAGCTCAAATGAAAATCAGACAATATTAAAAAAGTTATGAAATTAAGAGAGTAAACTAAATTGTTTCAAGCTAACTGTCATCCAATAAATAAAAGAACTGACTAAACCGAATTAATAAAATGAAGAAACTGAACAATATATGAACTGGGAAAAACTTACAATTTAATAAAATGATTAAAACAAATGAAACAAACAACATAAATAAAACAATAAAAAAATATTGAATTAATAAGATAAATAATATGAATAATGTGGATAACACTAACCGCCATGCTTGAAAAATGCAAAAACAACCAAGTCCATTGCAGCCGCCAGAAAATTTGTCGTCTAAGTATTGAAATTACCTTTAAATCGCATTCGCAAATAGCATTTGTTCCTAGGGGCAATTAGCACAGGCGAGTTGATTCAAACGTCAAACTATTTAAATGGCCTGACGATCTTCGTCCGCATTTTTTTGACCGGGTACTGACTCCATTCAGATATCCGAACCGGTTCCGGAATGAGTTTAACTGGGAATCAGTGAAATCGTTGCATCAACTAGTCAAGTTCAGATGGCGCTGTCGATGCTAAGTGGGAACATTTTTTTGGTAGCTCGCTCGAGTCGCGCACATACATAGTAAAATAATTGTGATGTGACGATAAAATCACTACGTCAAATTACACTATTCCAACGATATTTTTGCCTACCAACACATAACACAACAGGAGAAACGACCTACCGAGCGATTAACTTCGATTTCCTATTAAATATACTATATTTCACTGCAAAATTTTGTAAACTATGGGAGGAACGCAAAATCACTTCCGAGAGATTCGGCAGTGCTGCCACTTTTTTCCTATGCAATTCCTGCCAGAGATGATCAGAAATCACGAAATGATATGCAACGTTTGAATGGGAAATTTTTAAATGATTCTTTATGATAATTATGGTTAGAAAATTAAAATTCTTTCGATAATTATTTTCCTTTTTTCAAATCTGCAGCATTCTTTGAAAATATTGTAGAAATGCGTTTGGTAACACTTGCCTCTAAATGGATGGTGCGGGAAGACGTTTTGATTATGCTAGCATTAGTAGCAGAAAGGAACGAAAAGGCACAAATTTTCGAAAATTTCAGATTCTAGATAAAATATGTATGTGTGGGTGGGGGAAAGGGTCTTCCAAGCCGCCTTTCTCGGCAAGTATTATAAAAATTGTAACGATACAACAACGGTTGAACCGATTCACGCTTCTAGCTCATCGTACGACTCTCGCCGCAAGCTGCTACCACCCCGTTCGTGGGATTGACGAAAGGATCTTCCTAGACGGCAACATGGCTTCGCTCTCTGCTGTACCTGATCCGTCCTCCAACAACATCGAGGTTTACTACCAGAATGTTGGTGGCTTAAATTCATCAACGGACAGCTATTTGCTCGCGACCACGGGTTGCTGTTACGACGTTATCGCCTTGACCGAGACGTGGCTCGACAACCGTACTCTGTCTCGCCAGGTCTTTGGTTCAACATTCGATGTCTACCGCTGTGACCGCAATGCCCTCAACAGCTACAAGACATCAGGCGGTGGTGTGCTTATCGCCGTTCGCCGTGGTGTAAAAGCCCGAGTGATCAACGATGACCGGTGGGCGAGCTCCGAGCAAGTGTGGATATCAGTGAAACTTGCCGATCGCAATCTGTTCCTGTGTGTTGTGTATTTTCCACCTGACAGAATTCGTGATTCCAGCCTGATAGATGTACATCTTTCCTCCGTTTCTTTTATCACCTCGATCGCCGCCCCGTCTGATGATATCGTTATACTGGGCGACTTCAACTTACCTGGCTTGACGTGGTGCCAAGCAAGTAATGGTTTTCTATGATCGGATATCGAAAAATCTGCGCTTATTAACAATGCCAGTTGTATTTTGGACAACTACAGCAGCGCAACTCTTCGGCAAATTAATAATGTCACCAACGAGAATGGACGTACATTGGACCTCTGCTTTGTAAGTGCCCGGGACTGCGCTCCGTACTGCTGCACTGCACCGACTCCTTTAGTCAAGCAGGTGCGTCATCATCCCCCACTACATCTTGTATTCGCTGGTAACCTAGGAGTGAATTTTGAAGACGTCTCAAGCTTTATCGTCTACGATTTTAAAAACGCTGACTACGACAGCATCGGTAGCACGCTGTTGGATATAAACTGGGACGAAAATATTAACAATGACGACGCGAACGAAGCAGCGATGACATTTTCTAGTATTCTTAACCACCTTATCGACCGCCATGTACCAAAACGAACAATTAGTACTGATGAACACCCTCCCTGGCAATCAACCGCCCTTAGACGTTTAAAATCTGCCAAACGAGCTGCATTTAAAAAATTCTCGAAGCATAAGACACTTGCATTACGAAATCACTACTTTCAACTCAACCACGAATACAAAACAACAAAGCAGACGTGCCTTTTTTAGACACCAGCGAAACGTCGAGCGTCAACTGAACTCCAAGCCCAAGTCGTTCTGGAAGTATGTTAACGAGCAAAGAAAAGAATCCGGTTTGCCATCTTGTATGTCGTTTAATGAAGTTTTAGGCACCGACACTAAGGAAATTTGTCAACTGTTCTCCAACAAATTTTCAAGCGTTTTTTCCATTGAGCGCCTGCCATCACAACAAGTCGCTGCCGCCGCTAATTTAACTCCTTCTCTAGGACGAACCATCAACCGAATTTGTGTCGATAATGCTGCCATTCTTGCAGCAAATGCCAAACTGGAAGCATCTTGTTCCCCGGGTCCAGATGGTGTTCCCTCGATTTTTGTCAAAAAGTGCATCAGCGGCTTCTTGAGCCACTTCGGCGAGTCTTCGAGCTATCTTTCACTACTGGTACATTCCCTTCCTGCTGGAAAGCAGCGCACATGTTTCCAGTTCATAAAAAGGAAACAAATCGAACATTGACAATTATCGAGGAATCTCGTGTTTAAGTGCTGTATCAAAACTTTTCGAGCTGGTTGTGTTAGATCCTATTTTCTTTCACTGTAAACACTACATTGCAGATGACCAACACGGTTTCATGCCTAAACGATCGACAACGACAAACCTGCTCTCGTTCACAACATATGTAATGGATGGATTCGCTGACGGATTGCAAACCGCTGCTATTTATATGGATCTATCTGCGGCCTTCGACAAAATCAACCATGATATCGCAATAGTGAAGCTGGACAAACTCGGCATTCATGGACAACTTCTGCGCTGGTTTCGTTCCTACTTCGATGGAAGGCAACTCCAAATCAGCATTAAGGACTGTCTATCTGCACCATTCTTCGCTACATCCGGCATACCACAAGGAAGCCATCTCGGTCCAGTAATATTCCTCCTCTACTTTAATGACGTCAAAATCACATTATAAGGACCCCGCCTTTCTTTCGCCGACGACATGAAACTTTTTCAACAAATACGGGATAAAACCGATGCCGAGCTTCTTCAGAGGGAACTGGACAGCTTTAGTACGTGGTGTGATCGAAACAGAGTGGTTTTAAACCCGAGCAAATGCTCAATCGTTACGTTCACGCGGAAACGTCAACCGACTCAGTTTAACTACTATTTCTTCGACTCAAGCTTTCCAAGACACTCTCACATCAAAGATCTCGGAGTCATCATGGATTCGGTATTAACATTCAAACCACATACGTCATACATCGTGGACATCACGACAGCTTGGGTTCATCTTCCGAATAGCGAAAAACTTCAGGGACGTATATTGTCTTAAATCGCTTTACTGCGCGTTGGTCCGCCCAACGTTAGAATATTGTTCAGCTGTTTGGAATCCGTACTACCAGAACGGGATTGGCAGAATCGAGGCTGTCCAACGCAGGTTCATACGCTTCGCCCTTCGTCATCTCCCATGGCGAAACAGATTTCAGCTGCCGAGCTATGAAAACCGTTGCCAGCTAATACACCTCGATACACTCAGCATTCGGAGAGACTGCTCTCGAGCCCTGTTCGTCTCGGACTTACTCTCTGCCAGAGTGGATTGCCCTACAATCCTCGGACGTCTGGATCTTCAAGCCCGCGTTCGAGCTCTACGTAATAACTCCCTTCTGCGAATTCCGTTCAGGAGAACCAACTATGGTTGCCAGAGCGCTGTTACCGGACACCAACGAATTTTTAACAGTGTGGCGACGGCCTTTGACTTCAACCGGACGCGGAATGCGATAAAAGCGAAAATGTTGTCAATTTTAAAATGTAATTAGTTTAAGCAACCACCATTGGGGCCAAGGGGCCTGTTGGTGAAGGTTATAAACATAAACATAAACATATGGCTGGATATTGTCTGGGACATAATCGAAATGACGTGATTACTTTTCAGAATGTGAAATCAAATCTAGTATCCCGTATAAATGGGAAATTTTTTAAATAATTCGTTAGAATAAAATATGGTTTAAAATTGAAAATTTGAAAATCTTTTTTCCTTTGCCAACTACTTTCCTTCTGTTTCAATCTGTGACAATCTTTGAAAATATCGATGGAATGTTATTGATTGAAAGCTGAAAATGCCTATGGCAACACTGTCCACTGGATGAATTGTGGGGGAAAGATACATATTTGTTTTGGTTATGCTAGCTTTAGTAGCAAAAATGAATGAAGGCACATGGCAAGAAAACGATCGAGAGTGATAGTAGTACCTATTCCTACGAATCGGTTTTTCTCACCATTCAGCCAGCATCGTCCGTAGACTAAACAATTTAATTATTGATGCGAAAAAATAGTCGCCCTGAAAAGGGCGGTTTCCTCGTTGTTTCAGTAAAGGAGTTAGCTTTTTAAGTTGCGCAAGCTTTCTTTTGATCTATTGGTTACACAGTTGCGTTTCGGCTTCGCTTCATTAGAAACCGACACTAACTTTTTGTCGGAATAGATTAGCGCCGGCTTGACGCAAATCCCTTAAAACTAAAACACACTTTGTGTTTCAATCGAACGACTGATCAAACGTGATGTCCCGTCCGAGCAGAAGTTCTGTTTATGCCGATGAGACACGGTGAAGACGAAACTTGTCTTGGCTTAGCAGGCTTATGCGAATGCACTATGCTATGCTAACGGTGTTTACCAAATTTTCCTCCTTAGGGTGAAATATAGCATAGATCTATTTGTTATCACGGGCAGCATTTCTTCCAGCTCCAATACGATGGCAAGATATTCACTGCTGACAGGCAGCCGAGTGCTCCGGCACCGACAAGCTCGGAGTAGTGAACCTTTCGTAGCAAACGATGGGCAAGAAACTGAAATTCGGCACAAATCAAGCGAGATTTTTGTTTTTCCTTTACTTTCCTCCTATACCGCGTCCAGACGAGCGCATGTTGCCAGTACGGGTATAACACACGAATGATACGGCACTCGCTTACGACTCTCGGTTTTGTACTCGGTTTAGTTTACGTTAAAACCCAAAGGGGCTGGTTATCGAAAGGAAAGAAAATCAAAGCTCGCGTCCCTCGCACACTACCCCTAACCAATAGTGTGTTTGTGATCGGTTCAATTTGTGTTCGAAGTCAAATGGGCAGGCCATCGAATGAAATCAGATCAGTTGCATCGAGAAAGAGGAGGAACTTCGAACAAAACTGTTCAAGATTTGCGGTTGGTGAAGGAAATGATGTTCAAATTTTATTCTTGGTTTTCTGTTTGATAGCGCCGTTAAGGGCTTATTAATTTTCCAAAGAAAAAATTCTTTAAATGCGAGATTTTTGTTCAAATTGGCTCTCATTACTAGCACAAACTAATTGTTGCAGTCAGTTCACGAAGCCAGCTGAATCTTAATAATCACCTTCTTTCCCGATGTGGAAATATAATCCATCCAACAAGGATAACTAATAGAAACTGACAATTCCAATCAATACTTCCTGAAGATTAGCGATTCGGTACATGAAATTAGCGGGAACCGATCAGGAACGAGTTTCGGTCGAATGTTTTATAATCGGGGTTTTCCATATGTATGCATTTTAACACCCATAGAAAAAAATAGTTTGCGAAGGAAAAGATTGTCAAATATAATTCTTTTGAGTGGTTTGATAGCGCTAATAAGGGCTAATTTGTTCGCCAAAAAAATTTTTCGGGTGGGAGATTTTTGTTCCAATTGATCCTGGTTACACGGAGCTGCACAAATTAATCCACGAAGATGAATCCTAATAATCACCTTCTCTCCTGGTGTTGGCATATAGTCTTCACACATCTGAAAAGACTCGCTCAAACCGACTGAAATTCGGCCATCGAATGAAATCAGTTCACTTCCATCGAGAAAGAAGAGTTTCGAGCAAAACTATTCAAGATTTTCTCGGTGCATGAAATTAGCGGGAACCAATCGCGAACGAGCTTCGGTCAGATGATTTAAAATCGTTTTTTTCGTGTGTGTTTGTGTGTGTATGTGTACGCTATCGTCCCCCCATAGGAAATAATAATGATAACCTCTGCAAGTAGCACATAACGGACCAAACTGACACATCTACCAGCCAAAGCTCACATATATTTCTTTCTCGGTATTGAACAGCCCTCTGTTCGCACCAAGCAGCCAAATACGAATGATAATAGAAAGAAATCTGTAGCGTAAAAATTTTCATCATTTAAATGTTCGGTTGGTGCACCATATTAACGGCTCTGTCCGAGATGCACTGAAAATTTTCGCCATTTCCAAGTAGTTTTCGAAAGATTTTTCAAAACACATTTTTTTCGTTATTACTGCCGAGGGGCGAATCACTCTAGTATTTTCGATTCAGGTTAACGTATTGAGAGACGTATTTGTGTATTGTTCACGAAATGCAATGTATTATGCGTATTGGTGAATTATTTCAAAATTCTTATGGATTAGTGTACTAAAACGTACAATTGTATGCTAGCATTGTATTTTTGTTGAATAATCAATTGAAACCGAATGTTACTGAATTTAGACGTTTATATGTTATTTTAGAATACAAGTAGAATAATTTCATAAACGCAAATAATAAAAAAAAATTAGTACAAATGGAGTTACTAGTGATTTGTCAAGATTAACTAACAATTAAGCATTATGCCAAATGTTATTATTTAGAGAATTAGTGACTTCTTCAGTTTGCTTCTACTGGTGATTCCCATTAGATGCATGTTAAAGAAATCACCAATTTGGACATGACATGAGAAGCAGGAAGTGGGGAGATTTACCAGATATTCTGCTATTGTTGAACCAAGGAAGATGAACATGTAATTGAAGCAACCTTTATCTTTAGTTTGGTGAAAACTAATTAGGCTTGCTGAATTCTAATTAGGCTTACCCAATGGCGATTTTTGAGCAATGCGGTATTATATTTAATTACTACAGTATTATCTAAATTTATTTCAAAAATTGAGATGCTTCTCAGTAAAATTGGGATGCTCCTCAGTAAAATCAGTCGAAATTCTTACTGGTTGTACTAGACTCGCCCGGTCAAACTATTCGGAATCCTGAATGGAGTCAGTATGGATTCCAAATCAAATGCAAAAACCGGAATCGGTTGTTGCATTTGATTTGGAATCCATAATGACTCCATTTAGAAGTCTGAACCGGTTCCGGAATGAGTTTAACTGGGCGGCTGTGTCACTAGAGCCTGAATTCTGGCAGAATCCAGCCGGAATTCCAACTGGACTTAGAGTTATGGCTGAACTCATTCCCGCAAGTTGATCGGAAGCGATTCGTAATTCGGATTCTTGTGCTTTGTATTATTTTTTTTTATTATTTTGATTATAGAGGTCATTCGCCTCTTTTCTGGTTGGAGTAATTTCTTGTGGAAAATCTCTAACCCTATGTGCGGGGTTGGGAATCGAACCCAGGTGAGCTGCGTACAATCTTATGTTTTGCATTCTCAATCCATCGAGTGATGATTCTATTCCCCCAACGAGTGTTTATTTATATTGCAACCTATATATCTAAACATCTAAACAAAATGATCCATCGCAATGTAAATTTCGAACTTGCAAGATTTCAGAGCTTCACTATTTAGGGTAAACATTAAACCATTGTTTATGTCGTTAAAACGAGCGAATTCTTGATCAAAAATTTCCTACTGATGCTGGTAGGAAGTTTCGGATTTACCTGTGTTCACGTCCCCTGGGAGTATTTTCAAATGTACGGGATGTTTATTTTCTTTAAAGATTATGGGATTGTTCCTCTGAATCAAACTAACAAGAATTCTGATTGATTTCTGCCTACTTGTAATTCTAATGATTCACCGATTCTTAGTCCGCTTGCTGGTAGTCCCAATGCCGAGAAAAGTAAACAATCTAGCTTGAAAAAAACATACGCATGTCATAATAAGAAATATACTGAATTAGTTTCATTTGGCATGAAATTCATGTAATATTTGTATGGCTTCTATCAACAGTGTATTACTTGACGAATTGGATTGTTATCGACGCATTGAAAAATATTTGCGGTACTAACGTATTTTTGTGTATTAGCGTATTTTCGACGTATTGAAAAATTCTTCCAGAAGTAACGTATTTTTAGTGCATTAGTGTATTTTCGGCGTATTAATTGTATTAAGGTGTATTGAAGCATTTTTCGTGTATTTTTTCAATTGGGTATTTTCAATTCGCTTTGAATGGGGAGTAAACTGCCCCTCGATTACTGCATGCTATACATACTCCAAATTTACAACATTGCTGAACATACTTTCGACAAAATGGTCCAAACATCAAATAGTTATGTTAACTATAATGAAAGCTTTTAACGTTCAAAATCTGAAACGGCTGCCACAGTTGATATTTTGAAATGGTGACTCTATATTGAAAGCTTAAATGTATTCTACATTAAAAAGAATCAACTAATCAATCAAAGCTGCCTCAAGAGCATCTTTTCTATCTTTACTATACACTCAGAACAAGTGCTTTCGGAATTGCGCCATATATACTACCGCTGTGAAAATATTTGCAAAAGTTTCACAGGGATAGGAGAAATTACAGTAATAGAAAAAAAAAGAAATTTCAAAGAAAGTCTCTTCGGCGAAGTAGAAGTAAGTGCGATGTATTCTCTTTGATTCGTCGGAAGCAAGTGATGCTAAAATTATTTAGCTCGCCCATATTTATAGTTTTGTTTGGTGGTGTCATTAATGTTGCATTTAATAATTTGTGCGTAAATTAAAAGATATTAGTAATCGGTGCTAAATGATTTCCTTTCGTTTTTTGAACAATTTCTGGGTAGTTTCCTGCAATAGATTGAATTCCGGGTAGTTTTTATTAGTATATTAATTCATTTAAATATATATTTGTATTACTCAAATATTCATGAATTCCGAAATAAAACCTATAAGCTTCGTGTGATGATCAAGAAAATAGGAGTTGAACCGTTTCTCCTCATTTACAAATCGCTTGTCTGATCAGAAGATTTATAGCAAATTTATATATTCTATTCGTTCGAATATTCTCTGCAACGGTAAACTTGGATTTCATGCAGATATATTCCTCCCATGGAGATAACCTTGACGTGGATTACGTCCTCCATCATGTTGGAACACTATTCGATTAGCAAATGCGTGTAAAGTTTAGTGAGACGGGTACTACCCATTCAAATTTAGCATCGTCTACACATTGTAAACAAGTAGTCCAGAATACCTTGCATTTTCTAGCACCATCAGGGATTGTATAATCGTTTAGTCCTTACATATTTTGAATTCTTGACTATTCATTTTTGTACCTAGAGAAAATTGTAACTTGTAAATTAGCTAAATCAGATTCAAAATCAATAATTCGTCGACTTACTATAGCTTTTCTTGTAACAGATAACATTTTTTTAGTATTTTTAGTGTCTACTGTCTTAGTTTTAGAACTGATTTTTCCAAAATTACATTCAGTTTCCATCTCAAGTCATCAGGATTAACACATTTATGCAATAATCTTTAAGCCCTTCCCGAAAATCCTGGCTACGGCCCTGTATTCCATTGCTTAAGAATCAATTGCTCTAGAACTACTTCAAAGCATCAAACACGAAGGAACACTGGAAAAGTATGACCAATACCTGAATGGAATGTCCAGTCTAATCCGCCTGTACGCGGCGATCATTATTTCAAACCCTCAACCAGGAGAAAATAACTCTACCCGCACAAAGTGTGTTACTTTGAACCTATAACACCCACCAGCTATTTTTGGCGCGTTGCTTATCGGGTTTCTGTAAGTAATGTTTGCTAGCTTATTACAGATTATGCAAGATAGAATTAACCGCCGTCCGCCGGTGTACTATATCTGCATGCTTAGACGCACTGATTGTGAGACAACCTAAACAGGACAGATTGAGCGAACATAAGAATTTTTTTTTGGATGTTGGGTCGTTGTCCACCGTTCAAATTGTAAATTAACTCGTTAGAATAACAACCAAACATACATTTTGAATGTTTTGTTGCCATATATATTCCATGAACCGATACAAGATGAAGAGAAGAAAGTGCAAACTGAATAGACCAAGCCTGTATCTAAAGAGTACATACCTAATGTATAGTAAGTTGCATTTATTATATACGACTTTCTTCTTATCAGTAGCTAACAGTTGAATCAACGACGTTGAATCATGTTTTATTTTAGGATTGAGTTTAAATTACGGAGTCTTTACGGATTGGGCTAGGAAGAGCCTTATTTAAATCTTATCCCACATGACCAGACGTTCTGAAAAGTTTATCGCATTATCAGGCGAAGTTTTATTCCAAAATTCATGTTGTGCTCAAAAATCTGAATTATTATAAATAAAAACCTCCAGATGGCTAAAAGCGCTACTGTCTCAATGTGTGTACTGGTCGAATCATATTGTCTCCCTCCAGTATAAGTTGCGACACTTTCAAACTTGCGTAACTTTTCTCATACTTGACCAAAATTAACCAAATTTTGTCAAGTTTATTTTTAAAGTGTATCGTTTACATCGGCTCTGTTGAGCAGTTGTCAGTGAGATTCCGGTCGATATAGAAAAAAAAATATTCGCGAATCGATTTTATTCACCTACATGCTTGTCGCGTTGCACCTTGGAAAAACTGGTGAATATATATCACTCGACCGTTTCAAAAGTCCTCCAAAGGTTCCAAGAATTAATGACATTGGTCTACAAGCCAACGAAAACCAACAACAACGCGCAAAAAACCGAAAGATTGCTTATTACAAGAAAAATCCGAACATTATGACGTGTAACTTGCCCAAAAAACTTGATGTATCGTAATGTCTCGTCCTGAGGGCCTAGAAACGAACCGGATTGGGAATATCCTTGTATTAGAACTTCCAAAATCGGAACGAACGCCAGCAGAGTGTTGATGAAACACGCGCTGTTAAACTCTGCACGACGCTGCTAACGATATACGGTTGCTAAGTCATTGATGATGAAACCTACATCAAAGTGAAATTTAAGCAGTTGCGGGGACGGATGTTTCACGGGTAAGGACAGGATTGCTGTGGATCACCGTTTCAAACGGAAGAAGCTGCTTCGAAGTACTGGAATCGGCAGCCCATACACACAGAATTTCTCACGGAATTTTACGCGGAATGTCGCACGGAATTTCGCACGAAATTTCACACGGAATTTCGCACTTTCGCGTAGAGTTTCGCACAGAATGTCGCGTGGAATGTTGCACGGAATTTCGCACGAAAGTCACACGGAATTTCGCATGGATACACACGGAATTTCGCACTGAATTTCGCAAGAAGTTTCGGACGGAATTTCGCACGGAAGGTCACGCGAAATTTCGCAGGGAAATTCGCACGGGATTTCGCACGGAATTTCGCGTGGAATTTCGCAAGAAATTTTGCACAGAATTTCGGACGGAATTTCGCAGGGAAATTCGCACGGAATTTCGCACGGAGTTTTCCACGGAATTTCACACGGAACTTTGCACGGAATTTTGCACGAAATTTCGCACGGAATTTCGCGCGGAATTTCACGTGGCTTGTGACGTGGAATGTCGCGCGAAATGTCGCACCCTCGTGGAAATGTTGCCATTCGAGTTCGGCTGAAACCGATTTAGGTTTCTAAACATTCTCCGTGACTTTCTGGAAGCCATAGTTTAGTTTTTAATCCTTTTTCGCCAGAAATCCCAGAGATTGAACATCGATACTGCAAACAATATTTTCGCTGTGCTCGACTTGGTTCTCAGAATGGCCCAGCAAACCTCCTGCGTACAGGGATTAGGGAAATCTAGCCTCATCAAAACATTAGATCTCTTCAAAGATTCCTTGAATTTCCACGAAATCTAATGGAATATTTCATTCTGTTAAGGTTGCACAGAGAATGCGTAAAATTCGCAAACGAAAAAAGCAGTTTTTTTCCACACCGTTTGTCAGATCTTCATAAAAATCAATCAGCAGTACAGTAACAACATTCTACATACGCTGATTGATTTTTATGAAGATCTGACAAACGGTGTGGAAAAAAACTGCTTTTTTCGTTTGCGAATTTTACGCATTCTCTGTGCAACCTTAAAGGCTATATGGTTTGATAATAATCTTCTTCGATTCCTGTTTCAGCCAGGTACAGCTTGTTTGTTATGCGGAGAGGGGGCTAAACAATGCCATACCTTAACCCAAACCTACTGACTGGGAAAGGTACACCCGTGAATATGTCTTAACAGATTATCCTTCAAGCTAAACAAGTATTGTCACACGAATCCGAAGCATTCTTTGAAAGAGTACCTCTAGAATTGTGCTTTTTTCTTTGAGTTTTATCGAAATGTTCACCCATTTAAAAATAATTAGAAGGAACACGCTTCTCGCAACTGTCAGTATTCACACCTGGTATTGTGACTCAATTTTCGATTCACCGAAAAAACTGAAAATGAGTAGAAATTATCTGCACGTAGCAACGGTTTGATAAAAAAGAGTGAAAACTTACATTCTACCAAAGTCCACACAATTAAATCCAATTTTGTGCTAGCACTTATTCGAAATTGAATTATTACACAGTAGAACCTCAAGAGGTTGCTATATCTAGCCTTTTATATGATCACGGACGATGCACTTATGATCAAATAATGACGGTTCGAGCTAATTGGGTACGAACAAGCTTGCCAACTCATGCGTAATACCGTCAGAGCCGAGAGCTACATCTAACACCTCTTCTCTGCCAGATCTTGCAAACGTTTGGCGGTGTTCTACCGTAACTATGTGCCGATTTCTGCTACTTATGTATTCCATCAATTCGGTGCCGCTCACATTAATATCTGAGCTGCACCAAAATTATGTGGTGAATATATGTAATAATTTCTCTTTTCGATATTTTTAGCCCAGAACAACATATAAAGCTTTTTAAGGAAAAAAAAACAGTTTTCCCCTACATAATGCATTGATTGATGAATTTGGGTATTATTATTAATAAAGTATTAGTAATAATTCGTTTGTCCGTCTATGTTATAGGCCATTTTTTCGTTTTACTATTGATTTTCTCTGAGTCCTGTCGCTGACCCATATAGTATGTGTTATAAAAAAAACATCTAGACACATCGTGTTGAAAATGTTCTCAATCCGAAAAGAGCGATATGAGTTATAAGAAATGTTACATCACACTGTTAGCTGGATTAAAATCGTTTTTTTATTTTAAATACCAATCTGTACGAGCGTAGATCCAAAAAGTAATAATTTTCATACGAATTCCCATACAAATTTTAAATGTGTTGTGCAAAATCTGAGAGCAACCAATCGCCTTCAAATTTGCATAATCATTGGAGACCTTGAAAGGAATTAAAGTGTGTTGTGCTCAATAATCAGAATCACTAGATAGTTATGCTTGGGAGTAGCAAACCATCTTTCAATGTGCAACTCCTGGCATATCCTAAAGTGTTTATTGATCAATTCCGGCGCCGGCCAGGCCCGAACGTAGATCGTGGAAGGAAAGGGTAGGAATGTTAGTCCGATACTTGCTTTTGCTAGAGGCCGTATATACTACACACCAAAAAATAATGAAATTTAAACGACATGTAAATCAATACGAATGTAAACATACAACGATTGAATCAAAAATTTGATTGAAAATTACGTTAAAATCAATTGGAGCATCAAACAGCATACAATTTTACACTTTCGTTCGTGTGATATTACATGTCATTCATTTTACAGCAGTATTCGAGTAAAAATACATAAGAAGCGCATTGGTTTTCCGTTTAAAGAAACTGTAATTTTCAATCCACGTGTAAAATTATAATAAAATTCGTTGAAGAAAGCACGACAAGTCGTGTGTGTTTGTGGTGGAACTTAATTTTACATTTATATTCATGCTCCAAATATGTGCATGAAAATAAACTTAAAATTACAAAATATTTTTTTCTGTGTAATGCGCACTCCACAAGTATCACGGGAGGGGGATATTTGTTAGTGAGTATAGAATCTGGATCCTACTTCTTCATGATCGACGCCAGAGATGGGACTCACTCCACTATCTGGGCTAGATATCGATCCATCAACTCATGGATCGGGGATCAACGTCCCTCACCTCAGAAAAATATCAACGACCTCGGCTGGGTTTGAACCCATACCAACTGGAATGAGTGGCGGTCACGCTTACCACTCAACCATCGGCGCCGTCGCTATACGATAATTTTACTAGCTCAAACCAAACATTGAATGTTGTATGTATGTAATAGTAATAGAAAACGTTCATTAGTTTGATGGGAGCCTGCATGTTTGTCTTTCTTAAATTGCAAATCTGCAGTCTTCAAACAATTTAGAGTGTCGTATTTTTATGTAAATTTTCAAGTCGGCGTGTTTTATTACACAGTAAAAAATCGACTTAAGGATTTGAGTGCCTTCGTCTGGTGTATGTACCGGATATAACAATAATTTATGTTTGGTGCATTGGGCTCGTTAAATAAATACAGTTGTTCAGAATAACGTTTGAAACCGTCTGCCACGTGTCCGTTCCGCCATCATAATTCACAACATATTTCATGCACAAGTCGGCTACCAGCATCGAGCTCTTCGCTGAATCCGCAAGGCTTGACACGTTATCTGACAGTTTCGTTATGCAAAGAAAGGTAACATAATTCGCGCACTCCTACGCTGCTGGTACGGAACACAGGAATACACACGAGCTCTGTTTATCTGCTGCCGTTGATAAGGCGGTCTTATCGCTGTGTACGTGTATGCTTGTCGAACGAATATGTAACGCAGGCGCGCTTAGCCGAAAACATGCCATCTTCGACGATTTTCCCTATCTTTATGCTCCGTTTTCGAAAGCAAAACACAAACTCCCACTTGGTCGAACAAAGTCCCGAAAACTCGAACGGCGAAATGTGCGGGAAAACCGTTACACTGTTGACAGGATAACAAATAATCTCACTTCAATTAGCACGCTATTTGTCGATGACACTGCACTTTTCCGTTGTGCAAAATTGTGCAATTTTCAACCCACGTCGGGACCGGCCGCTAAAGTGCGTCTTGTTTAGTCTTTGGAGCCACATTCACTGTCTGAGACTGCAGTCGCGCACTGGCCCAAGGGGAAGGAAAATGGATCGTAGAATGAATAACAAAAATATTGCGTGGGAGGAAAACTACGTCCGATTTACGTCATAGCAAGAGGACGCTTTTTGTTTTCGTCTCCGGTTAGTGATTCGCTGTGTCGTTGGATCAGCCCCTAGAAAGCTTGAACTACAAGGAAGACGGCAAGCTTTCGCGAGGAAAGCTTTCACTGGTTACTGTGGTGAAATTCGAAACTCGGGGCCTGCTTGATATAAAAAGTTGAATTACAAACCTGTGCTTTTAGAACGATTAGTATTGGTGGGTTAAGTATAGGATCGATTATTCAAACTAGTAAACAAGTTCATCAACAACGAATTCCAGTAAACAAGGTATTTTGCAGGTAATTTATTGGTTTTAATATAATTTAGTTATAGGTTCTTTGGTTTCTGCTTTTTTCAAATTATGTGTTTGAATTTATTTGATTATTCATGATTAAACTATTGCTTACAATGACTAGGTGTTTTGCTGTTTGCTTGAACAGTTAAGTGATTTTTGCAGCAACAAATATTTATTTGCTATAGAACGATTCATATGACTGACCTTCAAAGTCAAACTATTATATGGACATTTTACTAGCTAGAAACTGGATAATCCCGAGAATATTTCATGGGAATTTTGGGAAAATCAAGTGAAAACAATGTTATAGTAGTCTGAAAATCTTTATATGGAAATGGAAAAATGAATATAGTAAGTTTAAACAGTATGTAAACAAAGTTTATCCACCCCCCTCACAAAAACAGTATTTGATCACAAAGCTTGACAAAATCTTTGAAAGGTACGTTTTTATTTGCAGTTTTTATTATTTGTGTACTATATAAGCGATTCTCAACCTTCTTCGTACCACGGACCCTTTTGAAAACAACCTGGGTTGCTGCGGACCCCACGGTTTAACATCGACTTTGCGTGCCATCAATATATTATTTCTACCCTGTTCCGTAAAAATATTTGAAATTGCTGTATTCATCCGGACAAGCTATTCTTCGTGGACCCCCAGCAATTATTTCACGGCCCGCTAGTGGTCCGCGGACCACAGGTTGAGAATCGCTGTACTAGATCATCAAATCCGTTACAAAAATACTTACATTTTTTTCTTGTGGGACTCTACTATTGGATGTAGTAGTATGTAATAACAAGGCACAAATAAGTGTATCTTCTCGAATGTACCTAGCTACATTTCAGCGTATTTAAACAAGTTACTGTCATTTTATTCAATGACAATTTATTCATTGTAAACATTGTTCATTCAATGTAAACATTGTTCATAAGAGCTGTATCATCACTGGAATTGTATATGGACTAACATTTACTCAGATTGGTGGGCAAAATTCCAAATATTTATTTTTTTAGTATTCGAAAATACATGAGAGAGCATCATCAAAATCGAAAAGATGACAACGAAATTCCCTAGGTGCTTCTATATCGTAAGAATTATATTGCAAATGTTATGCAAAAGCTCAGAAAGAGTAGTTGATTTATACCGACAAAACATAAGGGTCATCCAAATATTAGAAATGTAAGGATTTTGAAAGCAATTAAGCAAAATCAAATCTGTCGGCTTCTATAATCGCAAAACAGTTAAATAATGAACTTAAATGTATTTTACATTGCAAACAATTTGGAATTGAATGGTTCAGTATGGTTTGAGCATCAGAGCTGTATTTAACCTACTTTAGGTGTTGAGGTCAAAATGACCCAAAAGGAATCTTAAGTTGTTGTGCAATATGTGTTGCAAATGAAATGTAGCAAATTGTAGCAGAAATGAGCTTCCGCTCGTTATCGGCAGTGATGCAAGTGCTCTTTACATCATTTGCGGCAGCGTAAGCATCAATCTGAGAGGTTCTGAAGTGATGGAGTAAATAAGTAGTACAAATCTATATGTTGAATGTAGGACCAACCTTTTTGCGAGATCTGGGTGAGAGGAGGTGTTAGACATAATGTTTTGCTCTGAGTTTCGCATGAACTGGAAAATTGGCAGATTCTAAATGAAACTGAACTGTCTCTATTCAATAATAATTACATTGAATAATTGATACATATTGGATGACGTCGTGGATACGACAAATTCGTTCATAGTAGCATGTTACGAAGAAGCTTCTCCGCTTCGTAGGGGAGCCCGGGGCTAGTTGGCGGTTGGGGTATGTTGGCGGAATCCCCTTTTCTCCGTCTCTATTAGACATAAAGCGCTGCCTCTCGTTGTGTACCTCAAGTAATGTGAAATACATTATAGAATGTGTTTTGTTGTAAAACATTTTGTTTAGTAAAAGTTGTGGGCGATATTGTGTTTTCGAGCATACTTTGTAAATTTTCTTAATTTTAAATATTTTGTGTTATTTAAGGTGGTTTTTAATCTATTCCCCAAATGATTATATTTTTCGATAGAGCGTGAAAAGAGCTTTCAGTAGATCCGTATAGATATTATACCCATCCGCAAACAAGAGTAGTTTTTTGAATCCGTTTTTATAAAATATGCAGTTGGGGTAAGTTGGCAGTAACGCACGCGGGTTAAGTTGGCGGTACTATTTCCAGTGCCAAAATAGTCATCAAATATTTTCATTTCTGGAACTCACTCCAAAGTATGGAGTATTTCTAAAATTTGCTTTTGAACATGGAGTACGCGTCGAGGTCAAAATGCTGGGGTATTGAGACTGAAATATAACAGAACGTGTCGATTAATATACAGTTCTGTTCAAAAAACAATCGGCACTTTTCATAAGGACCACTTATGTAATTGAATTTCCATTTGATTGCTTATTTTCTGGTATACCGCCAACTTACCCCGAGGCTGGCCCGCTTTACATATTTTCCTTTCTAGAAATGGAGACAATGTATCAAACATTTTAATAAAATTCAGAGGTGTTGCCAACAGTCTACCCTTTCATACAAAGTGTTCTATTTCTACTACAGTCAAAGCGGTAAAAAATGAAAACTGAAAACATCGCCAACTAGCCCCGGTGTCCCCTACTGTTAAATCGACTAGGGGAACTCTTTGATGGAGGGCTTAGCTTGAAAGAATAAAGAAGGATATGACAAGAGCTAGGAACCGGAGTCAGCTTGATGAATCCAGGGCTTTCGCGTCAGCTCGCAGTGCATATAGGAAATGTCTGCAGAGCGGGCTGGTTGGCAAAATCTATGCACCAATGTCTCTAGTCTGAAGGAGGCTAGCAGGTTAAATAAAATTCTCTCAAAATCGAAAGAAATAAAATTCTCTCAAAATCGAGATTCCTTAAAATCCAAAGATGGTGTTTATGTGACTGATGAAAAAAAATGTTCTCAATTGTTTCTTCGACACACTTTCCAGGTTGTATCGATCCGGAGCTGGACACTGTTCACAGATCTCATTTTGGTGATTCGGACTCATGAGCGTAAGCACGCACATTGGTTACCACTGAATCGGTAAACTTTGCTTCATACAATCGCGTGGAACAAATGGAGTCTTTCCCATGCTGCTGTAAAAGGGTTTCAATATTCTCAACCATATCTTGAAAAAGATTATACTTTCCTGCTACCGGGTATATCCCGAATGCATGGCGAGAAATAACGGTTAGATTTATTCCCAAAGGGCGGCGCTCAAATTATGAAGAAGCTAAGAGTTTTAGGCCTATCAGCTTAAGTTATTTTCTTATGAAAGCTTTGGAACGGAATGAAAAATGTTACATGCGTATTAGTGTGGGAAATCCAAGATCACTCTGTTTCACGATGTTGTTTACAACATTGAGAAGGCCTTCTCGCTAGAGCAATCTAGCTTGGGTGACAGTTTCAGTTGACGGTGTGAAATGAAATATTAATATAATTTCGTAGCCTCTGAATATTATTCAAAACTGATGAAACCAATCTATTGAGACTGTCTTCGACTATGTTTCCCAAGCAGTTGGATTATTGTAAATGTTCTAGAAAAAATGTTGTGAGCATCTGAACATGGCGTTGACTGGTGCTTTAAACACAATTCCGACTACTGCCCTTGAGACCCTTCTAACTATTAATCCATTACACATACACCTCAAACAAGAAGCACTATCATTTTCCTACAGACTGCAGGTTACTGGGCTTTGGGCTAGAAACACTCACATGTACATTTCCTTACAGGACATGTGAATGTGAAGATTTTCACTCGAGAGAAGTGGTTGTCTGGCTATATGGAGAGACAACAACAAGCGCAAATGGTCTGTTACACTGATGGTTCTCTGGTGGATGGAAGTGCTGGTTCTGGTGTCTACTGTCGTGAAATTAGATTGGAACACGCTAGGTAGATACTGTACTGCATTCCAAGTAGAAATCTCCGCGATTATATACGAGGTACAATCGGGCCTTCAACAGAGATTGTCCGACAAAGTTATGAACTTCTGCTCCGATAGTCAGGCTCAGTCTTCCCATATGCATATCGCACACAATTTCCGCTCTGGTTCTGTGCTCATATTAAACCCACACTTCGTGTACGAACTCAAACACGCTATTTCGTACCTAAATATGTGCACATGTTCGCCTCCACAACTGAACCTCATGTACGTACACGGTGTGCATACACATCGGTTCGTGGCACCAGTTTTCTCTTTCTCACTCTCATCGTCAATAGCGCTGACTCTTTTTGCCATGTGCGAATCGTTCTCGTATGCGCACCCGGTGTACGTACACGGATGTTTGAACTAGAGTTTGCACATCGTTCGCTTGAGTTAGATGTTCGAGGCGAACTTGTACATCCAGACGAAGTATGTTTGAAGTTGAACGCGTGCATGAAATTTTGTGCACAGGTACAACATTGTCCATGTTCAATCAAGGCCCTTAGCTCAGACAAATCACGATCCAAACTAGACTATCTACCTTATCTGGGTTCCGGACACTACAGTATTACTGGTAATTAATGGGCTGACGAATTGGACAGGGCAGGTGCAGCGATTGACTTCGTTGGTCCTGAGACCACCATACCAATTTCGAAAAGTTGGATAAGAGAAAATTTACAGTCCTGGGTTTCATCCGAGCACCGCTATTATTGGAGAAATCTACAAACGTGTCGCTAAACCAAAGGCGTTTCTAGAACAACCGTGTCTAGTGATTTCGAAAAATCTCTTACATTCTTTGAAACTCCACTGCGACATGCTGACCAGGGCTTTAACCGACCACTGCAAAGCGATTCTGATTCCAGTTTACAACCAAAATTTTAATTCCTTTATTTTTTTCTTGTCTTCTTTAGCTAAATATAATTGACACGTATTTTTTGTTTTGGCTGAATATGATATATTGTTTCAAGTTATAAGTTTTTGAGCATTTGAATTTTATACAATTTAATATTTTTCAGTGACTGATAACACGGTGCTACAAAATAAAAAAAATAATGTACTTTTAAAGTGGTCTGATAAAGGTTGTAGATCTCGTCAAACATAACACAAAACCACGTTTAATCAAAATCTTGATTTATAGCAAAAAAGGTCATTTCTTCTTCTTTCCAAAAAGCACCAAAGAGAATTTAAAATGTGTTGAAAAATGATCGCGCAGAAATTTTTTTAATGCCGAAAGTCCCGAAAAATAGTTTTTTGCGCTAGTTCAAGATTTTGAGGGTATACAACATTTTTCAAACATTGTCTTGTGTTGCATTTGGTAAGATCTATAACCTATACTAGGTCACTTGAACAGTACAAAATCACTGTAGCACCGTGTAATTCGGAAACTATCCGATGCATGAAAAAAAAATTAAATAATAAAAGTTGAGTTTTCGCATAAGCCATCGAAAAATAATTTGAGATTCCATTCCCACTCGTAACTGTTCTGTGCACATTGTTTGTGCTAGTCTGATGCCGCACTGAACTTGCTTCGATGGAGAAAGTAATCTGATGAAAATTCGACGGCATCTCACTGCACCGCTTGGTGCCAGCGATTCCATTCTCGGAGCCCTGCGTCTACTCCAGCGCATTCGTTCTTGCAGCACGATGTCCGCTATTTTCCTTGCTGTATTCTTATCTGCGGAACAACAGGCAGGATGCCGAGGCCGCTTTGACGATTCCGGGTGGGACTTGGCTTCCGGTATGTTGGCTTCTCGACGATCCGAAACCAGTACTTCGTCTGACACACTCATCTAGTCTTCAGCGGTGAACTCAGATTTCATCTACGGAGCGTTCCCCGACGGGTCTGCTAGGACTAGTTTTCTTGCATTTCGTGTATTCTTCAGCATGTAGCCTTCCACATCCTCCGACAGAGTGATGAAGGGATCGTCCCGATAACGAAGTATAACGTCTCCGACGGCATCGTTATATACGTACTCATGAAACGAACGGTCATTAGGCGAAACGTGTTTGTCAACTTCGTCCGGTGCCGCAGCAGTCCGAGCCAGAATGTCAGTATTGAGGATCCTTACCACTGTGTTAATTGTTCTTGCTGCTTTCCAAATAGTCGACGTGTTTATTGAAATTTAACCGATCGTCGATCATTACGCTTTAGCGTACGCATTGATGGAGTTGAGAGTCCGCTAGCACTAGTCACGGCACGTTGAATTTTTTACGGTTGTAGACCAACACTACCTCCGTCTTGTGGCGAACCAGCTGCAACTGTGCAGTACTACGACGATAGCCACTCAGCTGGCGCTGTTGGACGCAATCTTCAGCTCGATCTACTGTTGAAATCCCTTTCGGATTCGATACAGCCTCTGCGATAGCCTGTACTCACTTTCAGCTCAATTCATCATCCTGTTGAGGATGACACTTTCCTGAAGTTTACCAAGAGTTACCAGCAGGCATAAATATAGGCCGACACGCTAGTAGATCACAACCAGCGTTGCGTTGGTCAGCCTGTCACCACACTCCACGGCCAAAGCGTTAAAATCTTTTCCTATAATAACCAGCATTCGTCCGACTAACGAACATCCATTAGTGCTTCCAGCATCCGATTGTACTGTTCTGGTGTCCACCGTGGGAGGGGGCATATCAGCTACGTATGAATATACCGTTGATCTAGGCGATCACGAAGTCTACGTGGGTGCTATCCACCACCTTTTGGATAGAGGAACCATCCATCACTTGGCTTGTCACCCTCCATGTACTATCCATCACACAGTTACCGTTATTTGAAGGTTAACGATGTGGTTCTACAATAATTGCAACGTCGCATTTCGTTGCTGTTTTCGACTATCATAACAGTTGCTATGATATGTTGTAATGATTGTGATAGGCCTATTTATGTATGTGTGTGTGTGTTTTTTATAGTACGGTTTAAAGAGCTTTAAAGGACTGATCTTTAGTGTTTTGACACTGACACACTCACTTACCCCAAGTAGCAATTGCAACTTGTTGAAAGTAATAATAATAGTAATGTTGCACAACTGCTACACAATATTTTTACATTTCTTATAAAAGAAATGTATAGAATTCGCTCAAACTTTCAAGATTTTTTCCGAGGCCCGGAGGGCCGAGTCTTATATACCAATCGACTCAGCTCGACGATTTGGGACAATGTCTGTGTGTGTGTGTGTGTGTCTGTGTGTGTGTGTATGTAACGGACAAATTCTCATTCGTGTTTCTCAGCAATGGCTGAACCGATCTTATCCAAACCAATTTTAAATGAAAGAACTAAAAAACAGTATGAACGCTATTAATTTGTTTTTGATTCTGATGTTTAGTTTTTAAGATATAAATGTTTGAATGCGTTAAAAAGGGCGTTTTTTGCAGTTTTTTAAATTATCTGCAGAAATTGACAATATAGATTACCAATTTATATGTTTTTAGACAGCTTTAACGAATACCTTTCGAACAAGCTATAGATTGTTGAAATCGGACTATTATCAAAAGAGATATTTAACATTAAATGCGGACGAAAGATTTTTATCATTTCCCATTGCCAGAAATATGACCAAAAACATGTAATCTATTATTAACGCCAAAACGGCTTATTTTAGGTCAATTGTATCTTCGGAGAATTTAATGGAGGTAATATGCCCTTTCTTTTGGTATTGTGCTTTTGCTGATTAATCCCCCTATGAGTGAGATATTTTCTCAAATTTTCTTGGAAGTGATTATAACGAAATGATGCCTTCAGCAAATTTGTAGCTCTTACTTTTGCGAATAACTTTACTGAAGACTTCAAATATCTATTTTGAATACTTTAAAAGTTATGGCTTGTTGTTTGTGGATTACTCTTCGTCGCTCATTTATTGTTCAATATAGTAATAATCCATTGAAATAAGCCAAACATTATTTCGATAAATCGAATTTTGTATTTCATTTTTCTATCTACAACCACTAGAAATAATCACCGAACACTTCCAAGTTGTCTGGAAGGAACTTGATAACTTATCAGTGCAAAAATGTACATTTATGCGAACCTTCTGACTGCAATTTTTCTAACTTATGACCATCGGATAGATCTGAAACCTTTCGGAAAATGAAAAGCGAAATAAATAACTCCAAGCAACGGCGTAGCCAAAAGAAGGTTTTGGGGTTTAACACCATACAGCCCCCCCCCCACACCAAAAAAAGTATTGGATTGGAGTTGAAAATTTATTGATGCAGACTGATTCAATTCAATATTACAATAACATTATCTGATCCGTAGATTGATATTCTGTTGTTGTAAACATCATGAGGACTTTTGATAAATTGTCGGAATGGGGTCCTGATATGAAACTGATCTATTGATCTTGATTTCACAGTTGTCTAATAGCATCAATATCTAATTCCTGCCTGAAAACATTCCAATAGAAAATTCCAGAGTTCTGTAATCAATCATAATCCTCAGATTTATTTTCAAATTTTCAGCTTTTTTCCTACACAATATTACGAAAGCTTATTAAACAATTTTTCCTAATAAGTTTGTGAAAATTATAAACTATTTGAAATTTTTTAATAGTTTTATTTTTTATTCAACCGTGATTTTTTAATAAATAGTGACCATCGCTTCACAACGTAGTCTATTTTTCATGGCTTGCGGTGAGCACGATCTCTCGAATTGCTGAACTGAAAAGTATGGAATAGAAATTAATATTTAGTATTCTTTACAGACCCGCTGGTGCCCTAAGACGATTTCGCTAGATTTTTAAAGCACTGTGCACTAGGCTGCCCAGAAAAATGATGAATTTTTGAAAACTCAATCGGCCCACCCCTGAGTCGATTCCTAGTCCCACCAGGAGTACTTGTACCAAATTTGAAGCAAATCGGACAAGTCTAACTACCGGACCAACGTGCCTGAAGTTTATATTGTATTTTTCAACAATTTACATGAAGAAAACTCACTAGATCGTATTTTCGCCGCTAGGGGGCACTGTATACATTGTATTATCACTGTAAGTGAAAATAAGAAAGATATTTTAATTATCTACAACTTAGTCGAAGACTGCTAGTAAATCCGGCTATGTTAAAAGAAGTTATTAAACTTTTAACGAAGTGATGTCTGAGTCAGTTTTGCATGGGGCCTAGCAGTGGGCGCCACTACTAACTTTTCATAGAAGAGAGATAGAGTATCAAGATGTTCAGAAGAAATACTGAAAAATGCCTGTTCTATAACTTTGTAGAAGACACCAAATTTCTATCTCTCTCCGTTGAAAAGTTAGTGTTGGCGCCCTCTATGCGGTAACAGGTGGAACTAAAATTTTCTAATCAAAGCATGACTCGTATTATTTACTATAATTCTTCTGAACATACCATTGAGCTAAACCCAACGATTATTTCACAAAAATGTTTAGTTCGTGTGAATCGAGTACTGATACACAACCACGCACTATCAGGCCCCATGCAAAACTGACTCAGACATCACTTCATTAAAAGTTTAATAACTTCTTTTAACAAAGTCGGATTTACTTGCAGTCTTCGACTAAGTTGTAGACAATTCAATTATCCTTCTTATTTTCACTTACAGTGATAATACGATGCATACAGTGCCACCTAGCGGCGAAAATGTGTGCTGGTGGGTTTTCTCTATGTAAATTATTGAAAATTCCCATACAAACTCAGGCCCGTTGGTGCGGTAGTTGGACTTGTCCGATTTGCTACAAATTTGGTGCAAGTACTCCTGGTGGGACTAGGAATCGACGCAGAGGTGGGCCGATAGGGGTCATTTTTTCCTGTCACCCTACTGTGCACCCAGTGCATTAACGCAAGTGACGGAAGGTTATCGAAAAGTTTCGTGAAAATGTAAATTCCACTAATGATGATGATTTTCCCAAACGGTTCGTTTTCGTGTGGTTTTTATTTGTTCTTTTGCATTAGGATTAGCGATAATAATTCAAATCAAGAATACTACTGGGAAGTCACCTTTAGAAAAAGTCGATGTCGAAGTAAAATTTGAAACTATGCACGCATGTACTTCAGAGATAGCGTGATATCAGGAGCTGCGATTTCATTTCAACGCTTTTTTTGTGAAAAGGGCGATACTTACAAATGTAAACATAGATACATGCGAATGAGGGCTTTGAAACGCAACAAATTAACCTAAAAGTTTGGATTCTACGATACTGCTTTCTTAAACTACAGCAAAAAGTACAACAGGCGAAACTGTATTTTTGTTTGTTTATTTAAAGTTTCGCAAACAAACAGGGCGATACTTTTTTTGCTAGCAGTTTAGAGGCGAAACTGTTATTTTCGTATTTTTTAGGATTATCAAACTGATACCAGCTGTAAATAGTAACAATGATCTCTATTGAAAAAACCCGGACGAAATCGGTGGTGTAAAACGGTAGTTATTGTAAAAAAACGTAAGGGCGATACTTCAATGCTGATAGATGGGACCGAAAAAGTAAACAATCGCCAAAGGGGCGATACTATCATTTTGTCAATTTCAATAGCAAAAACAAATTTTAATTTAATAATTTCAAATACTTTATGAAGTTTTGGGTTTCGATCACTGAATCATGCAATCTAGAATGTAAAAAAATACAATAGTTCTTAAATAGGAAATAAAACGAAGTCTGGAAATATACACTGTTGATTTTCTTTGAATGGTATCACTGCTAGTATCGCCCTTTTCAAGAAAAAGCGTTGATTTCTTAGTTCTCAGTCGCGTTGGAAATTTGAGTAAAATATAAACTTCAAATCGATTCAAAAAAATTCGTTTTTTTTGTTTCAGTACAATATATAACCCCTTTAGGAAAATTCAGTTTTCCCACCACAATATAGATATTTTATTAACAGAGCATTAACAATAATTCGTTGGTATGTCTATTTTATGGGCCATTTTTTCGCTTTCCCATTGATTTGGTTTGAGATTCCTAGCACTGATGTTGTCCTGTGCTGATTTGAGCGATTCTCTGAGTCCTGCCACTATCCCATGTAGTATGTGTTATCAAAAACATCGCGAAGCATCAAGTTCTAAATGCTCTCAAACGATATAATATCCGAAGAGTGGTAAGAGTTATAAGAAATGTCTCATCACACTGTTAGGTGGATTAAACACGTTTTTATTGTTGGATATACTTGAAAATAATTTCCACGGGTTTTTAAACTGATTGTGCAACTATGTAATTAAAGAGCTGGCCAATAGTGTTAAGTATACAAACATCAATAACAGTTGTGAAACTAATCAGAAACTTTGCTAACTTGCACAAACAGTCTAACAAGTTGCAAATGCCTCTTTGTTTGTCATTCCACCCTAAAACAAAACTCTCCAACTACCGAGTGCTCGACAAATGGCACAGCTATTGTTTTCATTATTTTGGAACATGTTGCACAACATACAAACAAAGTGCGCTTTTTCCATAACATAGTTGTTACCAAGAGAGTTACAAATACTATACAGTAACAAAGCGTGCTACTTGGGACGTGTCTAACCATCAAAAACACTCATTACTCTTCTTCTGTCTCCTATGGAATTACATCAAAGTATAACTTCGAAGGGGGGGGGGGGGATCAGCTTCCGAATTTCCTCTTGAATTTCGTCATTTTCTCCATCTATTACGTCGTTTCAATTCTCTGCGTACTTGAGCCATTTAGCCATCGCTTGGATATTCTCCAGCGGCAAATTACCGCAAGCCATTTGATTCCTGATTCCATAAGCCATTTAGCTCCGATTTTCGCGAGCTAATTATATCCTAGCTTTGTAGCGATCTATTCGGATAGTCCTCGGAGGTGTAGCCACTTTACTCCGACTGAGAGTTTCTCGGCGGCAGAATTTCTCCGGAGCCGATACCCGTTTCCTTGAGCGGTGGTGAGATTTCTCTCGGCACCAATGTCAGTTTAGTGAGTCAATTAGCTTCGGCGATTGATCTAGCCTACTCAACGGCATACCGGTAGGTGCCGAGGTCTGTCACCAATTTCCACTATAAGAAACTTAGAAGACTTTTTCAAAATGAATTCTAGTTAAAACATTAGGTACATTTTTGACGAACGTATTAAACTTTTCAATACATGAAATATTTCCGGGGGTGTTTTGTCTTTAAAACATACCTGCTCTCCAAAACACCCCGGTTATACCAAAACTCGAAGAGTTTAAGTTTAAAGAATTCGAATCCGACTCGAAACCCTTCGGGTTCGGGTCAGGTCCGGGTTTCAATACTAAAACCCAATATCGACGATCTCTACTGAACACCAAGATATTGAACTATAATGTAATGTGAACTGAACATATAATCAAATTTAATGATCAAATTCAATAATAGGGCATTGGAGAGCACTTTAAGTATTGAACAATTTTTACGCATTTTTACGATACGCATCTTGGGGAGAAGATATACCAGCTCATGCGCATTTCATTGATTGATTAACTAACAAAATAGTGCTGCACTTTCCCTAATAGGGCCAACATAGATAAATCTCCCTAGTATCACTAGAATGACCAATTCCTGAAAGCAAAACCTCACATAAATAGTTTTATCTGTCTCTAAACATTAGGGGATTAAGTTCTTCCAGATATTCAATAAAGAAGCTGACTTAAAAATCGCCACTGACGTGACGCAGCTGCCCCATTGGGAAAGTCAGTGACGAAGCGGGGATCATTACGGCTTCGAAGAACGAGCGCACTCGATAGTTTCCAGTCATCGGACGCACTCGAGCGCTAGGCTGTTGGTGTTCGGTGAAGCTTATCGAACTTCTAGTGAACTCCGATCCATATATGTAATGTATCAGCGTAACAAACATTCATCCAGTCTGCTGGGATTCTTGTGCACGAGTTGCTGCCAGCATATTTTCCAAATGAGCATATTATGCTGTCAGTGTATCCATGCCAATGGGGTGCGTGATATGTAAACACTTTCAAACCGATGCAAAACGTAGTGCGGGTGTGGGTGGAAGGCAAAGCACGGCAAGTAAGTATATGTAATTATTATGAATGAAGGAGAAAGGAGCAGACCAATCGCACAACCGCGCTAAGGCTTCGGTGCTTATTGTTTTTTTCTACCACTTCTTCGACCCACGCTGATGGGTTCTTATGCCGTGCAATATATTGGTTTCAGTTGTAACCGCGCTCTTTCCCTGGACACGTCGTAACAATTCGCGATCGTGGCGTCGGGCGTTGTTTTAATTGGGAATGATTGTTCCTAATCGCGTTTTGATTCTACTTGGTGAGCAGAAGAATTGATAGTGTTGTGTGCGCAAAAGATATTGTATGATTTAGTGCAGATCGTGATCGTTTTGAAATATTGTTCATGCAAATGTGTTAAATTAGAGAAATCGTTATGCAAATCATCGAAGACCAAATATTGGATGTCGTACTTAAACACTGATGACCGCAAGTTTTTTTTATAGCAGACCACATTAGGAATCGGTGATATTTGTCCAAAATGTGATACTTCGAGTGACTGAATCGTATCTCGCCTCACAGTCGGTCTCCTATCTGTTGCTTTTATGGATGCTAAACGAATCTAGCTAGTAACACACGTGAAAATTTTCTAATAATTCGGGGTATTCTACAGATCGACTATAACACACGTTACTGTATTGTTAAGTTTATCAATTGTTATATTTTCCAAGATTTTTGATAGTCTATTTAAAAGTTCCGTTTAAGGAAAAATAATTCATTGTACAAACCACCAATTAAGGGCCGAGTCAAATAAGTAGACTGAAAAAGCTGTGCAAAAAAAAAACTAACGAGAATATCATGATCATGAATATTTTTATTCTCAAAGAAATATTTGAAAAAAATGACTAATTGTTTATCGAAATCTTCGTGATTGTCATAATCAGCAATATTTTATTAATGTTAATAGTGTTTGTACGAACAATTGCACTCTCCCCTGTCGTTTATTTCATTCTTTAACGTTTTCGCCTGTTCTGCATGATTTGTTTGGTCCACCTTAGACTTTGGTGCCCATAGTTACCGAAGCGATTATTATTAGGCCTTTATTTTATTATTCGCAACAAACACGTTCAGTGAGTCACGAGAAGCTACAGTATGGGTAAGAATGGAAATGAACTTCGAACGGGACTGTTTTTAGCTAACGAAAGGACAGAATCTACGTGATTCCTTAGGTGATTAACATGTAGGTACTCGTGGCGACATTGAGCAGGTGTTATTTGTTACATAAAGGGTCAATAATGGGTTTCCTTCCATAATTTTAATTGGTAATCGACATAGATGGAGCTGTTACTCATTGCCATACTCTTTTAGTTCTACTTATTTTAAACATTTTCACGAAGAAAGCTATCGCAGTAATTTGGTTTGTGTGATAAATTTGGAAACACGTCTATAAGCTTCGTACATGAAGATTTTGATTGAAGCAAAAGCAAATCTTTCTACATTTCTTACAAAAGAATTTTATAGGATTCGCTCAAACTTTGAAAACTGTTTCCGAGTGACTACAGATCCTTTTTCTTTTCTATTTATTATTTCGACTGATATGTGGTCACATATTAATCGAAATAGAAAATGACGTTAAAAATAAAAAAGAAAATGTGACGACGTATTAGTCGAAATAAAAAAGGAAAAAAAGAAAAGGAACTGATGAGAATCCATCGGCAGCGGTGGGTAGTCGCTGTAGACACAGGATGTGGTTGTGTACCAAACTCGCTACGGCTGTAAGCGAAATGACAATAATCTAATAAAAATCTATCACGGCATTCGAACGGAAAACAGAGATGAACAGCAGCAATTTCATTGATGCTAAGCATCGACAAGTTTTCAGTGGTGTAAGATCATCGTGGCTTTTCTTTTGTCGGTTCTCATGGTAAAGAGGAACAAGTCTGTCTTTACCAGAAGGCATGTTGGTGGACTTGAGTGATTCGTGGTTATGCTACCTAAGCTCGACTCCCACCAACAGAAGACAAATGACTAGCCTATAGGATATTAAGCCTGTTTCTAATGACCCTGTCACTTCTAGTTTTCCGATCTGTATAGTTCACATCCTTGCTCTCACTTTAGTACCATGACTCTGAATTTTCATAACTTTTCCTACCCTGTAGTCTCTAGCTAATTGAATGTCGCTAAAAAGTAAAAAAAATGGAATTATGTTTACATAAGAAAACTTTATTAGAGAAACTTCTTAAGAAGCAAAAAAATGTGTTAAATTGTTTTTGTTTTTGGAAATATTGTTTACTTTTTGAGATGCGTGTGATTTTGTCAATACACAACATGTTTTATGCATATAACTCTCCACTAAAGCAATTTTGTCATGCTGTGCGCATATGAATACCAATAAAAATACTTATCTAACAAGCTACAGGTTGTCTAAATGGAACGGCGGTGAAATCAAACATTTCATATTTTTATTCCTCAATTATAAATTTTCAATAGCGAAAAATGAGACCGTTACGAAAGAGTATCGAATTTATTGGTAATTTAGAGGCTAAACTAAACCGATTTTGAATATCGGGATATGAAAACCCGTGATTTAAAGAATTCGATTCCGAAAACCTCAATAATGAAAGAACTTTTTTTCGTAAAAATAAATATGTTACAACAAAAATAAAGGTGTTAGACCCTTGCACTAGGCATTTCGATTAACCGTGAGTTTGATGTTTGTTGGTATATGAATACACAAATCATTATATAATCCTTCTAGTAGTGAGGCAATACCTTTTTCATATAGTTCATATTCATAGTATACTTGCGGCATCACCGAGAGCAACTGTGTTTTCGAATTCAAAACTTCTAGTGAAAAATTAGAACACACATGATCTTACCTAATGTAATATACCCATTTTCCGCCCTGTTTCTATTATCACTCTAATAACTTGAAGCCGTTGGTTACATCAGCATCTACCATCTTTTTTAATGCAATGGCTCAAATGGTAATGGATAATAATTGAGGCATTCAATTGGAGTTTTCGCTACGAATTTCACAATTCGCAGGACGTTTTTTATTTCCTACAAATGATATTTCATGATCAATTTCACTAAAAGCATATTTATTTGCAAAAAATTACAACTTGTATTACATGAATGCGTCAAAAGCAGTTTATCTATCCAGGGACGCTTTTTTTACTTACTTTATTTTTTTATTTTGGATTAGAAAGGTTGTAACCTTAGGGTCATTCGCTACCTTTTTCTGGTTAGAGAAATCTCATTTCGAAAAATCTCTAAACCCTATGTGCGGTGTTGGGAATCGAACCCAAGGCAATCGATTTACCAACTGCGCTATGCCCGCTTCTTAGCCAATCGCTTCTCCAAGAATTTAAATATTTATTCCGATAGTTCGAACCATTTTCTTCAGGGTGTTGTTTTGTATAGGATCAATCCATATCTGCGGATTGAGATTTCCGAACGAAACAATTCGCAAGCTATAAGGATGAACGGAAAGAGACTGCACTGTAATCGAATGAATGCACGGCCTTTGTGCATTCATTTTTGAAATCTCAAAGGAAAAGTTGGTGTTTTGGGGTATTTTATCCAAAAAAATCCACGTTCTTAATAATCATTCTGCTCTATGCTGTAAAACATACATTTTTGCAGTTTGCCTAATGTGAAAAAATCTCAGAAATCGAACGGTACCTTTGCGATCTTTGTCAGAATACGAGAAGTTGGGGTTCTAGTGCATTTTGTCATTCATATCAAATTTTATCATTTTTCACGCGAATATGTCTCTATTATTCTTTAATCAATGTTTATTAAATGGTCGTAAAAGATCCGCTCGATTTTTGCGTTTTTTTGCATTGGAAAAAAATGTATGATTTGCAGCCTAGAGGAGAATAGCTATAAAGAATAGAAGATGTCCCAAAAGCCCAAATTTCCGTATTTTTCTTGAAACGAAAATATTACCATTGAAATGCTATAATCTTTTTTCTTTTAAAAATGTATAAACTGTGATTTTTCTAGTAGTTGTACTAGTAAAGTATATTTAATAAATTTTTCCTCATATTTTTCCATAGCAACAATGTCAAAAACTTCAAGCGAAGTGTTCGGGGTCTAAAATTGTCCAAATGATGTGAAATTTGGCATCTAGGTTTTCTTTGACATTTGTCACAATATGAAATGGTGGTCATTTCCGTAGTGCCTGCATAGCGATTATCATCTTCATTTTTTTCTTCATGAACTTCAGACCCGGTTTCCTCTAAATCATTACCAAGTCGTTTTTGGCCAGGAAATTGTTTATTTTATGAATTATTCTCAAACCAACCGTCGAATTGTGATTTTATTCACAGATTTAGGAACATTGTTTGAGGTCCAACAGTACGGCGTGAACTGAACATCGTGTCTCTGGTAGAACAATATTTATACAAAAAAAATCAGTATCGTTGAAACACTCACTAATTGAAAGCTTAGATACTCCTCTTTCATCTAAGACTAAATTTGAAATGTTCTATCGGGGGGTCTAGTAGAATTTTTTTTTTCAACACTTTGATGGTTATTTTTGAAGACTGCGTTTCAAGGAATAGCTCTCAGAAGATATCTCACTTTTGGAAGGATGAGTCTTTGGACATTCAGTATCAGAAAGAGGGACTTGTTACGTTAATAAATACCTCCGAAGACACCAATGACCGACATTTTACCAATTTCGCATTAATTCGCATTTTAAATTTGAATAATATTTTTACTCGGTATATTTTTTGTGTATGGTAGAACAATATTACCACATACAAATCAATATCACTGGTGTACTTACTATTCGGAAATTTGCTTCTCTTTTAAATGAGACACGTTTTGAATTGTTCTTCCTAAGGGTTTTTATTTTAGAAAAATAAATATCTATTTTTGCCTTTCTCATATAGAAAGGTTTTATATAACATGGACTACTACTCATTTGTACGTCGATCTAGGAAACTATATTTTCTCAACCTTTATGAATAATATCAGAAAATAAATTTTTAGTTTATGATGTATTTGTATTGTGTTCGTTGAATTCAATTACATAGTTATGTGTATGCTCCTATTGTTTAGTATTTAAATTTAGAGAACTTTTTTTTACAAACGAGCTTCTCTGTGTTCGAGAAGTCATTTTAATGTAGATCGACTTCAATGATTACAGTGTTTGTTACTACATATGTTATATAAACATTGGCATAATATCTGCTTCCTAATTACTAATATCTGCTTCCTATTTCAATGGTGAGTGAGATAAAACTATTTTTGTGAAGTAACATTGCGAAATTGGTTGAAATGTTGAATACTTTCTCTTTGGATTTGCGGTCAATACACTAAAATATTATTATATTTTACCAGACTTCCCAACAACATCGATAAGTTTGTACCTGTGTACAAAATTTCGTGTATGCATTCAATCTCAAACCGCTTCGATGTACAGGTTCGCCTTGAACATCGAACCTAAGCGAACGCGCACGGCAAAAAGAGTCAACGCTAGTGATGGTGAGAGTGAGAAAGAGATACATTCTTTCGTGGCGTTTACAACGATTTGACGAATCTTCATTCAACAAATATGTTATAACTTTATCAAATGAACGCCCACGTCAAAACTTATTACAGATTCGGAAAGTAGACAAAATTTCACAAAAGATTGACACATTCTTTCGTCGTTGTAACGTCACGAAAGAATGTGTCAAGAGAAAACTAATACCACGAACCTATGTGTACGCACATCGTGTACGTACATGGGGTTTCGGTTGTGCAGGCGAACATGTGCATGTGTTTTGGTACGAAAGAGCGAACATTGTGTACGATGTTCATTTGGGAAGACAGTATTTTATCTTGGAAATACTACTATATAAAAAACGTTACAATTTTTCGCATCTATCGAGTTGTGAAAAGATTTCAACAGATGAGCTTTTGGGCTTGTCAAACGGTGATATAACATTCTCAAAAGTCTCTTATCTCCTGCCTCCCCGCGAGGCTAAGTCTATTGATGACATTTGGTCCTCAGACTGGCGTCGGGTGGATGCTATCAGCCTTTGGTCGATTGTAGCAAAACGCGAAACGGATCTAGTCGTGAAAACAATATCGTAAAAATGAATAGTCGATCGGAGATATAAGACTTTAATTTAACTATTATCGAAAATCACGAATTAACACGTACTGAAAATTCGCCACGTCTGTATTTATGATGTATTTGTGTTTTTTATTTATTTTTTATCAGGTTAGTTTACAGAATTTCTGAACTCAATATGCTGATGGCCATTTTTAATGTAAAGTCGTGTGCTAAATCCGAAAATGATTACAGTTTTCGAGTTAGAGTGAAAAAATTAATTTCGTCTTTCAAAAAAAAGTACGTTTAGTAAAATCCTAATATATAGCGTTATAGCGCATCGAAATATTATTATGTTAAATTAAAATATTATTATGTTAAATTAAAGGTAAATGAATATACTTTTGGTGGTCAGAGCATTATGCTTTAGTGTGTCTAATAGTTTTGACGTTTTTTTTCGAGTTTGTTGAACTTTTTCTTATATTTTTCTTTGTATTTTAAAGAACAATTAGCGCTTGGTCAAAATTTTAGGCAAGATGAAGCAATTTAAAAAATTATTTTTCCGGATGCAATTCCGGATGCTGGTGGTCAACTGCTTCGTATCCTTGGCCCGCCAATTATTTTCCTTTTTAGTTCCTTTCTTTCGGCACGTACGGTATCATTTTCTGCTCAAGATATTCCAGCGTCTTCTTGGCGTATTGGGAAGACACTGGTGCACTTATTGATGGATGGCCAGACCACTCGGCTGAACCACGGATTTGAAATCCCTCTGTCCGATTTGGCGATGTACAGCACAACTTTTTTTTAAACTTATATCTTACTTTGGGGGTGTGGCCGACTTGTCGCTGGAACAGTAACTGTCATTTCCTGGAATGTGGGTCTTCGAGAGCGGAAAGTAACTCTCGTCGTCCAGCACGAAACGACGTCCCGCGGTATTTCTTCGTCATCTACCGGCACTGCGATTTCACGATCGCTCGATTTCATGCTCGACCGTGCACTCGGTTCTTCCGACAGATGATGTCCTCCATGTTGAAAGTTCGGTGAATCAAAGTATGGGAGCAGTGATATTTTCGGCCGGTGTCACGCTAACTCGTTCCGTCCTTGTCGGAAAACTTTTTTAACGCTTTCTTTTTCTTCGTCATTTTCTTCGCCGGACGGCCGCTATCGGCCTTTTGCTCCACACTCAGGAATGCCAGGATCCGGTAAACTTTAATCACGGGCACGTTTTCATAGTGGTCTACCTTTTTCCACGATGACCATGCGTTTAGTAAAACCGTACAACACGCTCGCGGAGTGCTTGCTATTTCGACGCCATCTTCGATTGAACTGACAGCACCCGAGCGAAAAGAAACATGCCACCCATTTCTAGGGAGTCCAGAGAGCAATTCTCTTGGAGAGAAAAAAATACGCTCTTTACTCTAATTACAGAAAGGTATTGAAGCCATTCTAATTTTTTTATTGAACACCCGCTATAATTTCAAATTACAAACTTCTAGATGTTTTATTAACGTAAAATATATTGTTAGTAGAACAATACATGACAAAATAGGGACATATACGAATGTGTATGACACATGTAAATATAATGGTAATTATTTAGCACCAATTTTTTAATAACATCATTTTACTGAGTACGAAAATTTTGTTATCCAAAGTCTTGAATCATTTGGATAAATGAGGGCAAATATTTCACCCCGGATCAAATTCTCTCAAAATTGTTCATTTTATTTGTTCAACAGAGCTCACCTTTTATGAAACAAATCCTAGAAAAATTTGGGGTTGAAACGATTCAATAAGTTGACCCCGAAAAAAACAAAAAAAATCCCATTTTACAAAAAAATTATAACTTTCACAATGTACATCGGGTTCAAACAAACAAGTGATTATTTTCATTGGTTAGTAGTTGGCTTTAAGTTTCCCTAAAATATATTTTTTGAATTGCTTTATCTTGTTGAAAGTCTTGACTTTCACTTTTCTTTAAAAAAAGGGAATCGTTAAGAAAAAGTTCTGCAAGCTTGTAAATAACGTCAGAACCATCAGTCGCACTAAAGCCATATGTTCAGAAGGCCAGAAGTACATTCATTTACGTTTTATCGTAATAATATTTCATATCAGTGCGCTAGAAGATATTTGGATTTTACTGAACGTAACGTACATAACTATTTGTCTGCCTAACGTGTTATCACTCGGTAGTTTTCAACCCAATGAATCTATCGTAGAGCAGAAATAGCGAAATAAGTCTAAATACTGTTGCAATAAATAGTAACCCGTTTCATTGCGCAGATAAGATTAGCTTTTCTAGACAATACTCTCACGCCCGCTCTGTTGAGTTCAAATTGCCTTTGTTTAGGAAACCTAGGATACTTTCGGTAGCCGACTACTCAGAGGTTAAAAAAACAAACAAAATATCTTTTCTTTTTCGAGTGATCGTGTACTCGAAGACTAACCAAAACAACTACATAATCAGCAATCAAACTCGGTTTGTTTGTTGTATTTGGTCGTTGTATTCCATGCTAAATGTTACGTTAGTAGTAAATGTACAATGCGTGCGGCCACCACCAGGTTACTTGATAAAACATTAATTTTGACTAGTTTGCATTTGTAAGTGTTGCTAGCATCTGCAATACTAATCGAAAACTCCCTTTTCAAGATCGCATCACGATCTACGCTAGAAAGAGACCACCAAAATTCCATAAATAACCAGACAGTTATCTACAACGTATGGTCACCATGCATCATTTTCAGTGCTCTGTTGGAGTGCACCTAGAGTCCACCGAGAACGAACGGCGCAGTAAACTATTCAAATTTAGCTATGCTATAATGCTCGAACCGCGCGTGGCACAACAGTTCGTTGGCGGTAGGCAATTAGATCGGTCACTATAATAGCGCTAGATAAAATATAAATTACCTATTTATACCCAGGTGCGACGACGATTTGTTTCCGTTCTGTTTTACGGTCTGCCCATTTTCTCGTTCGGTCTGGACGTCTGAAGGTAGAGTGAATCGCGTGTGTTCCGATCATGCGCGTATTGCGCACATGTCGACGCCGACGGTTGCATTATAATTATTGATGGAAGGTGCAGCCGGTAAACGCATCGCGTCGGAGTTGTGCTTATCGGACTGTGACATTTTTTTTATGTTTGGTTTACTCGGAGACCGCTTTCGTTCGATTGTTCATAACGCTGATCGATTTTGGGCCACTGCTTTTTGAAAAAAGAACGTTTAATGTGACTGTACTCATAAGTATGATGGGGAACATGACATGATCAGAGAGAGAAAGAGTTTTAATAGTATTGTAGGTAATACGTTTTCGATTTTTGCTTTGTAGTCTGAAGAAATGCACATTTTTCTATGGAAATTGTGGATAAACGAGCAATAAAATGCCTTAATCCTATAGTTTCCCCATTCATCAGTCAAATACCTTAACTACGATCTAATATAGCTAAAATGAAGTGATCGAAAATTGCAGCTAAAATATGAACAATTACTGGCACACGAGAGTCACTGGTATGGTAATATTGTAGTATTTTTCGACGATTTACATGGAGAAACCCCACTATCTTGCAGGTCGCATGCAAAACTGACTCAGACATCACTTCTTTAAAAGTCTAATAACTTCTCCTAAGGATGTTGCATTGATGTACAGTGTTCGACAAACTTGTACACAAACAATTATCTGTCTTATTTTCACTTGCAATGATAAATTGATTTATTCAATGCCACTTAGTGCTGAAAATGCAAGTCAGTGCGCTTTCTCCTTGTAAATTGTCCTAAAATCCCAGTTATTTGTAGTAGAAAGATGGTATAATTAAACACTTTTTCTTTCCTATCTCACAAATAATCCGCATACAAACGCTCCACAATCCCATATCTACAAACCGGAAACCCGGGATGAATCCGTGATCAGGTTTTATAGGATAACGAGTGTTTGAGCTCGTTACGCGTGAGATTGTTAGCTAACTGATGCGTAATACTGTCAGAGCAAAGAGTTAGATCTAGCATATCTCTCCTTCCAGATCGTGCAAATGATAAGTGCTACTTTAGTTTTTTACCAATTCAAAGCCTCCCAAATCGATATCTGAGGAGTCCCGAGTGATGGGATAGATATTCGTATTACTGGCAATAATGAGTATAAACCCATTTTTACCACAGTGTTACACAGCCTTTTTTAAGTGTAACAGATTGTGATAGTTCATATGCAACAAATATGCCGAATAATATACGTATTTTTTGTCTGTGCTATCAATAGTCAGATTAATTCGTATAGCACAAATACCCCAAAGTGATAGCTCGAATATAAGACATGGTTAAATATCATTATAAATAAGTATAGATGCAAGAGGAATTTTCCGTGGAAAAGTATTGCTATTTTTGTTATAAGCCACTAAAGTAACCCCATTTTCGAACAATAAAAGATTCCGTTTTAAAAATACTTGAACAAATCCTATTTTTTCATTGGAAAGTGAAATAGATACCAAAATGTTGTACGTTCATACTGGAGAACTACAAGCATAATAAGTAACAGCTGAACAGGCCCGTGCGCAAGGGGGGTTTGGGGGTTCAAACCCTCCCCATAGGGGTTTTGAATTACTTTTAAAAATTTAATAACTTCCTGTCCAGGAAAAAAATATACTGCAAACCGTTTTGACACATAACATGTCATTTGAGTTCGGTCACTTTAGAAACAAATCAATGAAGAAACCAGGGATGAAACATTGCGAGGGTGGCTGGAAAGGGATGTCAAGTTGGACAACTTCTCTGAAGGATCAGCTCACGTTTCGACCAGCTTAGATATTAACAACAGTAGTGAGTAGACAGCAGATGTCGGTCAGCGGGTTAGCAACGGCAGCTAAGGAGGAAAAACACGAAGTTGGAGAAAATCGGGATATCATTGTCTAGAGAAATTTTACCGCCGATGATTATTCCGTTGGAGTGGCAGCGAAATAGATCGCGAAAATGGGCAACGGTATAGGGTGAAATACCGCCGACAAAAAGTTCTCAGCACCAGCTACCAGATAAATAGGAATGACTAGCACTAAGAAGGATAAGAAGCCCGGCGAAGGTGGTTGTAAACAGATGTAAATCCTTATGGTCCAATCCTCCGGATCGGTTCATGTCTCAACAGGTGACGATATTTGCAGCAGACCTGAGCAGGTCAGATATATCGCGAAGGTTGGACAGCAAGTAAGGAAAAGTAGCCATGGATAAAACCATGACAATTAACACAAAACAATATAAGCAAGAACACAATGTCTACTAAAGTAGTACTTAACGGTTGCCCCGAATGGATGAGGATTGCGAGATACAAGAGTTTTAGGTTTAGTCGGTTGGCTTAACAAATACAAATCAATCCGAATCCACCAAGGATCAGCAGGTAGCGCACAGTGCATATGGTCCCAAAGCTGTATTTAAGATGACAAAATTGTTTGCGTCCAGAGCCTTGGGACCATAGTGCAGTGGTCGGAAATGCCAAAAACGTGAAATCGGCCAAAAAGAAAGTGAAGTTAGCATTTAGATATTCCTGCAATGGAGTGGACAAGTTGGTGATGAAAACCGATGTTTGGCGTTATTTTGATGGCCAAGATGGCGACTTCCCGTTGAGCAATATTCTCAATAACGCTAACAATATGGGTATTTTTGAAACGGCTGGACAAGTAGCTGATGGAAATGGTAGATTGACGCTAGTTTGATCTCTAAGACGACAATTTCCGGTTGAATGAAATTCTTCATAATTCTATCCATAAGGGTAGGCTTGACGAGTAGATAACGAAAATCCGTGAGTGACGCCATTTTGAAGACCAAGATAGCTATTCCCGATTGAGCACACAACCACAACTATATCCCTATAATACATATATAATTATCTCGTTCCGAAAAGACCCACATTGTTGAGACTAAGGAGAATTTAGTTTAGCTGGAGGTCGGTATTTTGGATCGTAATATGACTTCAGACGTAGATTCCCGTCATCTGCTCGGTAAGCCCTCTCGGAAAATACACATATTGTTAATTCGTTTATCTACACCCCAAGTAGCACGCTTGGCGTTCGAAAGCGATTTCCTTCATCTCCTCGTCAACCCCGTTCCGAAAATACTTGTTGATGTTATAGATCAGCGGTTCTCAACCTTTTTCGTTCCACGGACCCCTTAGAAATCATCCTGCATTGTTGCGGAAAACATCGATTTCTTATGCTATCAATATATTATTTTCAGTTTATCAGGATACTAGACTTGAAATTTCAATACCCACTCGAAAAATATATTTTTCTTCGTGGACCCCCAGCAGCGACTTCGCGGCCCCCTAGGGGTCCGCGTACCCTAGGCTACGAATCACTGTTATAGGTAATTTATCTCAACCGGAAGTCACCATCGTGTTTCGCGAAATGTCTTCCGACATCGATTCTCGTCATCTGCTCGTCAATCCCATTATCGAAACATCCACATTATTCAGGTTAAAGAGAATTTATCTTAATCGGATGTCGTCATCTTTTTTTAATGACTTTAGACATCTACTCGTCAATCCCATTCTGAAAACACACGCATTTTTGAGATCATAAAGAATTTATGTAAACCGAAGTCGCCATATAGAATTGTGAAATGGCTTTCGACATCGATTCTTGCCAACTGCTCGTCAACTCCATTTCGAAAATATCCACATTGTTTACGTTAAAAAGCAGTGATTCACAACCTGGGATCCGTGAAGTAGTTGCTGGAGGTCCTTGGAGGAGAATATGTTTGTTGAAATAGCGTTTCGAAATACCCAAAATCGAGTTGATAGTATTTTTGCATTTTACGACTCATACAGCACAAGTTCAACACTTGGCGACACACATACCAAATCAATTTTGGGCTTAACCCGCTGAAGACATATCATTCCAATTCTTTACAGAACTATGGTATGCTTTATTATTTGGTGCTGGGCCCATATACCTATCCTCATATGTTCTAACCACGATTCACAGCTAAAGTAGGATTGTTGTGAAAGTCCTATAGTTGGATCGTAAATTTAGCAATTGGCCCAATTAACTGACGTAGCCGATTATTCGATCCATAAAATTAATTTCACGTTTACGTCGAATTCTAAAACCTTGAAAATCACTGGAGTTTTTTAATAAAAATAATTCGTAGATAGTTTAATAAGGCTCCATTTCCATGCATGAAATATCCAAACTCGAGAAATGGGAATCAATTAATTCAATTTTGTTCTTTGGGCTATTCAACAGGATGTAATATGAATGTCTGACTGAAAAACACGAATCCCGTTGAAACAGGACGATTTTTTTCTGCACCAATGCTTCCAGCTATGTGTATATTCGATTAATATCCCCATAGGGTGCGTATTTTGCTTTATATTTCAAAACAGGCTTATTTTTCCGAACCTGCCACGCCGTCCCCTTCCTGCGAGTGCATAACTCCGCCAGTTGCTTATTATCGGTATCGTTGCATCCCTCCGCTCGCCACGATACACACTACATGCAATCCATTTTCTGTGTTATTTGTTTACCTACTATCATCCGAACCGGTAACATTGCCAGAACACTAAACATTGAACCCTTCGGACAGCACATCGCAGTCGGTGGTGAACGATATCGATTTTCCACGATTTGGGCTGCACGTGTTTGATCGAATTTTGAGTGAGATGGAGGTACATTGGCATCATTCGTTGCAGTGCCATCGGTTGGACGTTCGGAGTGTTATGCAAGTGCGACAGTTGGACTGATGCATTTCTCTAATTTGTGCATGCATAGGTCAAGGTTAATCAGATGGAAACAGACCAGCACAGTTTAATGTTCGCGAGCGAGCGAAGCAGCTGGCATTGGAAATAAATAGTGTAAAAATGCAATTACAATTTGCAAGTATTTGAAAGTGTATGAATAGTTTACGATTTAATATATTGTGGCAGCAGAGCATAAATTTATATGTGAAACTAAATAGATAAACTTGAAGAGAGCAAAAGTGAAACATGCGCCATTATCGGATGAGCCGTTGAATGCAGATGAACAGCTGATTGCCGATAGCACGCGCGTGAATTAACAGACGACGTGTAGACGGTAGACACATCACAAAACTATTTGCGGCAATAACGGAAGAGAAAGCTGCATGCGGTGGCGGCAAATGCATCGGTGATCATGAAGCGTGAGAAAGGATGGTGCGAACAGCTTTGCTTCGAAGGTTTGTATAATTGTCAATAAAATGAACAAATGTTCCATAATGTTTTGAACAAGTCTCAGCATCCAGTCTAGTCCTGCTTAATAAAGGTTTGTACTAAATTAGTACGCGGAAAATGTGTGCAGGGTGTTTAGCTTTTTCTAACTCTATTAGGTAACAGTCCGCATTATTTTTTGAACAACTTCTAATGACTTTGTTCTTTCGCAGAATAAAGAAACTCTGTACTATTTCGTAATACATAATTAAAAGCCAGTTTTCAAATTTCAACCCCTTTGTTGGAGAGGTCATATTGGTGTGCTTTGATTTTGATTAAACTTTCATCGTTTGTTTATGCATATGTGGGCTGGACTTTGGCCAAATATCAGGGGGGTAAAACAGGCAACGAAAATTTGTCCGGAGAAATAGGTCAAACTTTAAAATCTCTGTTACTCTGGTCTAACTCGACGGAATTCTATGCTAGTTGCTCTTCTTAAAATATCTCGATTCACGATTACTGTGATTTTAGCGTAATATATGCAAAACTAAAAAAACCGTGATCAAAAATAAATCTACGTGTTTCTATCAACAACAAGTGAGAACATTGAAAATTAGTTAACAAGTATAAAAAGATGCGGTCAGCCAATCAGTAAAATTGTTTGTAATATTAGCATGCAAACAGAAATTATTCACGTGCAACTTCTCTTAGGACCGCTGCAGTGTAAGATAGTTCCACATTATTTCTGGTCAAACGATTGCATTAGCTCTGTGATCGATGCAGAATTGCGGAAGGAACAGGACGATGCATCATTCTTGGTGTCGTTTAATAATTAACTGCAAAAATGTGTGATGCTGTTACTAAGCAAGCGAAATATTAGATGTGCTTTGTCAATCAGTATAGGTTTTAAGCATACACAATATCAGTGATAAAATAATAATTTCGAGCACCAAATTTCACTCTGGAATATTTCTCATCTCCTTTACTGCAAAATATTCGAATAACTTCATATTACCGATACTAAGAGACCGCGGTGCCGGTCCTCCGCAAATAGGGTTGCACTTAAGATTCTTACGTTTGACTTTTTCCATCCTTTGTATCGCACCGCTCATTTCACTAAACCCGAAATGTATCCAAGCTTTAGCGTAGGGTAAACATCTAAACTGTTCTTGATCACACTATGCGAAACCGGCTATAAAATTTACCGACAAAGATTCAGATTGATAAACAGAACATGGGAGAGAACCTTTTACGCGGTAGTCTTTTTAAATCCAGAATATCCCGAACACGTGGTGGGTTGCTTCGTACAGCCGGTTATTACCAAGCTTAAGAACCTTGATTACGTTCTCAAAGTACAATTCATTGTTTTTTAGAACTTTCGTGTGTTGTTCCAGGCAAAGCTTTCCTCGGCTTCATCGAGCACCTTTTGGTCGTACCATCGATTTTTACACCGATGAAGTTCGTTTTTTACCTCATTACCTGTTTTAATATGTAGCCTTTGCAAGGCGCCTAGTCTAGCTTTTCTCGTCTGATGCTCTGAGGAACACAAGCCGATATCGAACACTTGTGTGTATTGATCCCATCTGCTTTTGCGACACTCTCTCCTCTTCCCAATCAAACGAAATGCCCATAATAGATCACTGCATGATAACGCAATTAAAGGAAAAAATCAGTTCAGCGAGTTTCTTTGCAAGGTGCAAGCAGTGTATAAGCGACTCGGTCCTAGTCTGGGTATCAGAGACAGGGGAGAGAGGGTGTACAAAGGTGACAGAAACATGTCAGCTTCAGTGTTAAGGCATCTGGAGATCAACAGCATGGGTTACATACTCGCACGACCTTCATCAGAAAGCATCATGTACTGCGACGCCGGGTGGTCCTGTAATTGCTCCTGCACACGATTCCGAAGTACGACTCAGATACGGATCAGCAACACACCGAGTTGCGCATGTGTTGATTGTTGACTCATTCGACAGAGATGTTTCGTGTCACCTTGAAGGTCCATCAAACCGTCGTTGAGGTACGGTACAGGCGGAAAAGGGCACTTCTGAGAATGACAAGAATATAAATGGGGCAGTTAATTCTATATATGGCTGTTTTTAAGATGGTGTATAAGAGGGACATAAAGAGGATGTCGCGGCTTCCCAGAAAATCTGGAATAGGAATATTGTGTGATGTTCCTTGGGCCCGAAAGGAATCGAATAATGCGATCTTGCAGAACAATACTCGGCCCTTGCCTCGTTAATATGATCAATATCGTGATAACCGTCGCCACAAGTGCAAATATCGCTATTCGTGAACCCAACACGTTAGAGATAAACGTCTAACACACCATCACACGAATGAAATCCCGACCCACATTCATTCCTCTGAACCAAGGTTTCCTTTAAAAGTTCGGGATAATAGAATGTAGCCACCGTTCTAGCTCTCAATTGCTCCAAGATGTCTGTCTTCGTTTTACGAGAGATATTTTTTTATTCATTTCGTTTATTTGATAGGCACAAATGGGTTAGCTTGGCGGTGCCAAATTCTTTTGTTTTTACATTTTGGATATGTTAAAACTAGGAGGTTACAATGTTGAAATATTTTTTTTAAAGGAGAAAAATTTTACAGCTATCTTAAGACTAGTAATACGATTCTATATACAAGAGAGGGGGCAAAAGATTTTTTTTATGAAAAATTTTAAAACAAGGAATTCAATAGTAATAGTTTTTAGGAAATATTTACAGTTATCTTAAAACTAACAATATAGTTTGGTACACAAAAGGGGGAACAAATATTTATGAAAAATTTCACAGGTGTTTTAAAACTAGGGATACAATTCTATTTACCAGATGGGGGACAATAATTTTAACAAAGAGGTAAAATTACAATTATCTTAAAACTAGGAATACGGAATACAAATTTAAACTTTTTTACCGGAGACTTATGCTTGGTGTATCAAGGACAGGGGAGAGATGGCGTAGATGGTGACCGGGAGAGAAGAGCAAAACTTGCAACTTTCGGGCAAACGGGAGATCAGCGAAACAAATTAGCGCCTCAGTCTAGTAGGTCGGATTGGCGGATGGTATTTTTCGGACCCGCGGGGAATCCTTCAAAAGTCATCGGACCTCGAGTCGCTCTCGCTTCAGTTTCCGTAGTGGTAAGGGCGACGGCGGTTACATAGTGGCAGTCTGGAGCTGATCGGTTCCACAAGGCAGGAGAAAACTTCTAAAAACGAGAAATAAAAAGAGAGGGGCTAAATTGAGATATTTATCGTTTTTATGAAAGTATGAATAAGGGACATATAGGGAAATTCACGATTTACCAGCATATCTCGGACTGGGACATTGGATGGTCTACCTCGGACCCGAAGGGAATCCTTTAACTGAGACCTGGCGTCCAAATACCCGGCGCATACCCAGACAATGTGTTCGATGTCGTGATAGCCCTCGTCATAAGCGCACAGACTACTCTCCGCAAGCCCCATCCAAGGTGTAGTGGTTGGACATAAGTCGAGACATTACACGAATAAAACCCCGACCTACATCCATCCCCCTGAACCAAGGCTTCGTTGATACCTTTGGGATAATCGAATGTAGCCATCGTCCAAGCTCCCCATTGCTCCACGAGGTTTGCCAACTGTTGAGTGTCCTCTGACGACAAATACTAAAAAAATTCATTGAAGCAGATTGGTCTTTCGTATATGTCACCATTTAATGCGCCCACCTTTGCTTTGTCGGCCTTTTTATTGCCCGGGATAGAGCAATGAGAGGGGACCCAAACAAAGGTAATCTGATAAGATTTTTCAGATAACATACACAAGGACTCCCGTATCTTCCCCAGGAAATATGGGAATTGCTTTTTGGGCTTCATCGCACGAAGAGCCTCGATAGAGCTGAGGCTGTCCGAAATGATGAAGTAGTGATCTGTAGGCAGAGTGTCGATGATCCCAAGGGTGTACTGAATTGCAGCTAACTCTGCGACGTAAACTGCAGCGGGATCATTGAGCATGAATGAAGCGGTGTTGGAATTGTTGAAGATACCGAAGCCAGTGGACCCATCGAGATTTGATCCGTCAGTGTAGAACATTTTGTCACAGTCGACTTCTCGGAATTTATTATAAAATATATTGGGGATCACTTGCGGGCGTATATGGTCCGGGATTCCACGAATCTCTTCCTTCATGGATGTGTCGAAGAATACAGTAGAATCAGAAGTATCTAGGAAACGAACACGGTTGGGAGTATATGAAGAAGGATTAATGCTCTGTGCCATGTAGTCGAAGTACAAGGCTCTAAATCGGGTTTGAGAATTAAGCTCGACGAGCCTATCGAAGTTTTCAATCACCAACGGGTTCAGAATGTCGCATCGGATGAGCAATCGATATGAGAGTTCCCAAAATCGATTGTTTGGCGGAATAACGCCCGCCAGCACTTCGAGACTCATCGTATGGGTCGAGTGCATGCAACCCAACGCAATACGCAAGCAACGATACTGGATTCGCTCCAGTTTGATGAAGTGTATGTTCGTAGTGGAGCGGAGACAGAAACACCCGTACTCCATCACTGACAATATCGTTGTTTGGTATAACCTGATCAGGTATCCTGAGCGTCCGGAGAAAATTGATCCTTTGTTGGCATTTCTGTTTCAGATACCTAATGTGACATCCACAGGTATCTTTAGAGTCGAACCAGATCCCGAGATATTTAAATGTGAAGACCTGATTGATCGTTACACCCATTAATAGAAGCTGGAGTTGCGCCGGCTCACGCTTCACAGAACAAAACAACCAACTCAGCTTTCTCCGTGGAGAACTCGATATCCAGCTGAAGAACCTAAGCAGACAAATTGGAGTATCTTGTAATGGTCCTCGCAAGTCGGCAGCTTTGGGCCCTGTAACAGAGACTACCCCGTCGTCTGCAAGTTGCCTTAGCGTGCATGAATTGGCAAGACAATCGTCAATGTCATTCACGTAAAAATTGTAGAGCAGGGGACTTAGACATGATCCCTGGGAAAGACCCATGTAGCTAAATCGCGATGTTGTTAAATCGCCATGCGAAAAGTGCATGTGCTTTTCAGACAACAAGTTTAGCAAAAAGTTATTTAAAATTGGTGAAAGACCATGCTGGTGCACCTTCTCTGACAGAATGTTGATAGAAACTGAGTCAAAAGCCCCCTTAATATCCAAGAAGACTGATGCCATCTGGTCTTTTTTAGGCCATTTGGATTTCTGTAGAAAGCAACGCAAGGCAATCGTTCGTCCCTTTGCCTTTGCGGAAGCCAAATTGTGTATCTGACAGTAAGCCATTTGCTTCAACCTAATTGTCGAGGCGATACAATATCATTTTCTCGAGCAACTTCCGAATACAGGACAGCATTGCAATCGGCCAATACGAGTTGTGGTCGGAGGCTGGTTTTCCTGGTTTTTGGATGGCGATGACCTTCACTTGCCTCCAGTCATGAGGGACAATGTTACCCTCAAGAAACTTGTTAAATAAAGTCAACAAGCGCCTTTTTGCAATGTCAGTCAGATTCTTCAGCAAGTTAAATTTGATTGTGTCTAACCCTGTGGCGTTATTGTTGCATGATAAGAGAGCATGTGAGAACTCCACCATCAAAAACGGTGTTTCGTTCGCGGTATCGTGAGGGGACGCGGCGCGGCACGTTTGCTGTACCGGGACAGAGTCCGGACAGATCTTCTTGGCGAAAGCGAATATCCAACGGTTTGAATATTCCACGTTCTCGTTGGTACTATTACGGTTACGCATACGTCGAGTCGTACCCCAAAGAGTGCTCATCGCTGTTTCTCTCGTTAACCCGTCGACGAACCGGCGCCAATAACTGCGTTTTTTAGCTTTCATTAGACTCTTCATTCTCTTTTCTAACGACGCGTACTGTTGATAGCTAGCGGGTAACCCGTCTTCCCGGAAGACCTTATATGCAGTGGACTTTTCCGCGTACAGCTCTAAGCACTCTCTATCCCACCACAGGGTGGGAGTCGAGAGATATTGAAAAATTCATTAAAACAGATTGGGCTTTCGTAGATGTTACCTTCTCAAGCACTCGCCTTAGCTAAAAAGTCCGCTTCTGCGGACCTGGGATGCGAGGGGACCCAAACTAAGGTAATCTTGTACGATCTTACAGATAAATAAATAAATAAATAAATAATTCCAATACGAGATAAAGCACGCAGGAGCCCTCATATTTTTCCCAGAAAATATGGAGAGGGTGGTTTCTAAGTTTCATCGAACGGAGAACCTTTATTGAGCTGAGACTGTCCGAAACAATAAAGTAATGATCGGTGGATAAAGTATCAATAATCCCAACGCTATACTGAATCTAGTGGAGCCCGCGAGACTTGACCGGTCGATGTAAAACAACTAGTTGCAGTCGACTTCTCGAAATTTACCATAAAAATGTTTGAGATCATTTGCCACCGTATTTGATCCGAGATTACACAAATCTCATCTTTCATTGATGCATTGAAGAATATAGTTGAATCAAAGGCATGAGAGAGATTGACACGGTTGGGATAATACGAAGAAGAATTGATATTTTGTGCCATGCAATCGAAGTACAAGGACATAAATCGGGTATGGGAATTGAGTTCTACAAGCCTCTCGAAATTTGTATTTACTAACACATCATAAGAGCAATCGATATGAGAGAGCCAAAAATCGATTTTTCAGGGAAAGGACTTCCGCCAGCAAATTGACCAAGTTATCTTGCCTTGGTCTTTGAAAATCGACAGCTAATGGAGACCATACCACCATCTGCAAGCTGCTGCCTATCTAGGCTATTTGCATTTCTGCTGAGAGCAACGCAAGACAATCGTTCGAACCTTTGCCTTTGTGAAAACCAAACTGTGTATCTGTCAGTAAGCCATTTGCTTCGATCCAACTGTCGAATAGGATCATTTTCTCGAACAACTTCCGAAAACAGGATAGCATTACAATCGGCCGATACGAATTGTGGTTGTAGGTTGGCTTACCATGTTTCTGGGTGACAATGACCTTCACTTGTCTCCAGTCATTAGGGACAATATTACCCTCAAGAAACTTATTAAATAAATTCAACAAGCCATCTCTTGGCATATTCTTCATCAAATTGAATTTGATTCTGCTTGGTCCTGGGGTTTTATTGTTACATGATAAGAGAGCAAGTGAGAACTCCACCATCGGAAAAGGTGTTTCGTTCGCGTGATCGTGAGGGGGCGCGACGCTGTAGACTGTGCGGAATCCAGAAAATCTTCTTGGAAAAATTCAATATCCACCGGTTTGAATATTCCACTCTCTCGTTAGTACTGTTTCGATTTCATAAGCGCAGGGCCGTGCTCCAAAAAGTGCTCATCGATGTTTCTCTCGTTAGTCAGTCAATGAACCGGCGCCAGTAGCTACGTTTCTTGGCTTTCATTGAACTCATCATTCGCGTTTCTAACGTCGCGTACTGTTGACAGCTAGGCTCGTCTAGGTACGTCTTATATGCTGCGGCCTTCTCCTCGTATACTTCTGAGCACTGTTTGTACCAGTATGCGTTTAGTCTGTGTTGGATTCGAGGTATCGAAATCAAGTCAGTCAAGAGCCCGTACTCTTCCTCGGGAGGAAGCTCTTGTGTGGACTCGATTTCCCGGATGTCGCAGATGCGTAGCTCTTCCAATAAATATTTTGTGTGAGGTAATACGAAACATTGATTGAATTCGGTGGCCCTGAACCGTTTGCTATAGTAATTACGTTTGACTGATGGTCGCTGCCATGGGGATCAGGGACTACTTTCCAATTGCAAGGTCTCGGACGCGACTGGGGAAGTCAGAATCCGTATCATTTCACTCGTGTGTTGAATTGAATGGTGTAATAAACGTTGTATATGAGAACTCGTTCTGTAGTTGTGAGCTTTAATATGTGAAGAAAAGTAAAATTAATGCCCAAAAACATTTTTTATGATCACGATCACATTATTTCAAAACTGTCAACTTTGGATTGAATCATTGAGTATCATTGAACTATACAACTTAAAGCAGCACCTCACCTAATAAAATATTTTTGGCGTCAATCCTTCTAGAACTAATTATAAAAAAATTACTCTCAAACAAATTTAGTTCGAGAATGTCTTCAGCATTTTTTTTTTCAAAAATTCCATTTTAAACAAATTTATTGAATGTAGTTGGTCAGTCGATTGGCTTGTACGCAGTTCATCTCGGTTCGAGTTCCAACCCTCGTACGTCAGTTTAGAAATTTTTCTAACCTAAAAAAGAGACGAAAGACCCTAAGGTAACCTCTATAATCAAAATGAAAAGTAAATATTTGTTGAATTCATTCCAGAACTAATTTTATTGAAGACATGAAAACGCCATGTATTTAGAATATCGAAATATATTAGACTAAATGTGAAATGAAACCTTTAGAACAAGTTATTCTGACATTAATGTAATTGAAAAATTTCATCTGCTGTGTATAAACAACTAGCAAACACCCATCGCGCGTTGCTGCGACTTTCAACGAAATAGGAGGAAAACACAATTTGTTGCGAAACGCCATCTAGCGGGCAGATAATCCCCAACCAATAGCACACAAACACGCCCCGTAACAGGTGCCTACTATGTAGAAATTTTGATGGCAATCGGTTAAGCCATTTGGGAGTCCATAAATCATATACATACAAACATTGACTTTTATATATATATATATATATATATATATATATATATATATATATATATATATATATATATATATATATATATATATATATATATATATATATATATATATATATATATATATATATATATATATATATATATATATATATATATATATATATATATATATATATATATATATATATATATATATATATATATATATATATATATATATATATATATATATATATATATATATATATATATATATATATATATATATATATATATATAATATATATATATATATATATATATATATATATATATATATACATATATATATATATATATATATGTATATATTAGACTGCCCAGAAAAATAATGAATTTTTGAAAACTCAATCAGACCCCTGAGTCGATTCCTAGTCCCACCAGGAGTACTTGCTCCAAATTTGAGCCAAATCGAACAAGTCTAGCTACCGGACCAACGTGCTTGAAGTTTGTATGGGATTTTTCGACAATTTATATGGAGAAAACCCACTTGTTCACATTTTCGCCGCTAGGTGGCACTGTATACATCAGATTATCACCAAAAGTGAAACTTAGGAAGATAATTTTATTATCTACAACTTTGTTGAAGATTGCAAAGCGATCCGACTCCAATAGGAAAAGTTATTAAACTTTTAACGAAGTGATGTCTGAGTCAGTTTTGCATGGGGCCTAGCAGTGCATGGTAGTGTATCAGTACCTAAGTTTCACTTTTGGTGATAATCTGATGTATACAGTGCCACCTAGCGGCGAAAATGTGAGCAAGTGGGTTTTCTCCATGTAAATTGTCGAAAAATCCCATATAAACTTCAAGCACGTTGGTCCGGTAGCTAGACTTGTTCGATTTGGCTCAAATTCGGAGCAGACTTTCCTGGTGGGACTAGGAATCGACTCAGGGGTGGGCCGATGGGGGTCATTTTTTTTCTGCCACTCTAATATATATATATATATATATATATATATATATATATATATATATATATATATATATATATATATATATATATATATATATATATATATATATATATATATATATATATATATATATATATATATATATATATATATATATATATATATATATATATATATATATATATATATATATATATATATATATATATATATATATATATATATATATAATTCACATTCTATTCAAGGTTGCCTCTAAAGCTTACAATAGATTTAATCGCCAAAATTATTACATCAAAAGATGCTCTTTTTATGCTAGAAAGCTTCTTCGAGGTTGTAAAACTCCAAAGTTGATGCTTTCGAAATTTTGTGATCTTGACCGTTAGAAATAATTTCGAACATTTATGTGATAAGCATTTAAATCGTTTTAAACGCTATTTGAAGGCTTTTGGCAAAATATATGGCTACATCACAGCTGTGACAGAAAAATGTTTCTTTACTGCAGTTGTGCATTCAGAATGCTGCTCACCGGCAAGAAGTTTTAAACAGTTTTTTGAATGCCGATTAACAACAATTATGCATAATGAATGCTAATCTACTGCATGAAGCATCTGAAATGCAAATTATATGCTTCCTTTCTGCATACACTAATGCTTACTGGTTACGTTATTGTCATATTATAAAAGAAATTATAAAAAGCCTCTGTTAGACTAATTTTTTTTCTGGAAATTCAATAATTTATCAAACTTACATGAATTTTAAGCATTTTCGAAAAATCAAGATTTTTATCAAACTTTACCGATGTTTATTCGCTGCGTTCACTACACTACAGGCTAATAATTAACCGGCTGCTACTGGCGACGAGCGGGGTCTTTCAACTGGCCAGGTCAACAACGGCCGTGTTCTTCTTTGGTCGTATCTTCGTTGTTTGCTCCGGCAGCGGTCCTTGTCTTTAATTTAGGGAGGTAAGCTTGGCTCCTTTGTTGGAACCTCCCAGCGACGGTGGTGATAAATCGCCGGTCTACTCACTGTAAACGATTCCGTAAGTTACCGCAGTGAGCTTCACAGGGGGAACCTTTGTCCGCCCTGCTTACTCCTTGACTATTAGCTATAGAGGAGAATTAAGTTCGTTTGATTTATCCTCTATAGCGAGAACGGTCGATGTTCGGTTCTTTGGGTTTTAGTCGGGGGCACGAGAAGGCTCCTTTGCGGTTAGCTGTCGCACTTCGGCTAACCAACACCACTTACACGAGTACCCGAACCACGGGCCGGTACTTTCCGGCGGGGATTTTCACCGTCGCACACGCATACTGCACCGTACTGGTTATGGTGGCGGGAAAGTGTCCCGAAAAAAAACTGATCGGGTGTCTGTTCGATGCCGTGGTCCGTCACTATCTGTCTCAACTACGATGGCCGCCTTTCGCCTGACACCCACCGTTTTGCGAATTTAGCAAACGTTTCGACAGTAAGGGAGAATTATGGCCTAACTAACCCTATGTTACTTATTCACAAACATAAAAAAATATCTAACCTATCTGCACGAACAAAACTTTGGTTGGAAATATTGTGCTGCCACCTGGCTGAAGATAGTGATAGATCTACATAGGAATTATGTATATCATCAGAAACATCTATTAATTTGATATAAGGTTGTTGCACTTTATAGAATTGTTGTCTGGTTTTTCGTTGTCACAAGATAGTACAACTTGTTTACCCAAGAAATTGAGATCTTTGTCATAAGATAGCACAACAGCTACGAATTGCTGATCAAATGGATCTGGTTGCAAGCAAAGTTCCATTTGCGGGCCAACTTTTTGGTGCAATTGACGTAGACACAGAGATGATTATCAGAGAGGCGTGGGCGCATCGTAGTTGATAAATCGAGTGCCTTGTACTCAGCGCACCTGGGTTCGAGTCCCGACCCCGCACATAGGGTTAGAAATTTTTCATAAGAGATTGTTATAACCCGAAGAGGCGAATGACCTTAAGGTTAAAACCTCTATAATCGAAAAAAAATGAATATCAGAGCTTCTTCTCAGTTTAATCGTCTTTTAAGCCGGGATCTGACGGATCCCTTTCAGTGCCTCTGAAAAGGCACTTTGATGTTTTGATGAATCCGCTTGTTTGCATCTTTCGAGGATCAATTACCGGTGGCATTTTTTCATCTTGCTGGACATCCACAAACATGTTTCCAATCTGTATCAAATACAAATAAATTCATTCGTTATAGAGAGTATTGAAAATCGCACTTGTCTGCCGCTTTCGATAAGCTGAATCACGCTATTACGAAAATGAATAGATTTGGATTCAAATATAGTGTCTTCAATAGTTTCGATCCTACCTTACAAACCACGATAAAGTGATTTTAGCTGGAGACTGTCAGGCACCAACATTCACTTCTACGTCAAGAATATCTCAAGGAAACCGTTTGGGTCCGTTGATCTTTCTGCTGTTCAATGGTGTGCATCGTATGCTGAAGATTTCGCGTCTGTTGTTCGCGGATGATCTTTAAATGTTTCAATTAAAAATTGTAGATTTCTCCAATATCAACTTCGGGATTTTGTTGATTGGTCTAGTGCGAACCGCATTTGTGTAGTTTTCTTCGAGTACCGTCTACTGGAAGTAGTACTAGAACGAGTCGGTCATATAAGGATCTAGGCAGTCTTCCAATGAACATCGACAATTTTGTACCTGTGTACAAAATTTCGTGCACGCGTTCAACCTCAAACATGCTTCGTCCCGATGTACAGGTTCGCCTCGAACATCGAACCCAAGCGAACGGTGTACAAACTCTAGTTCAAACATCCGAGTACGCACGCTGCGTGCGTACACGAGACCTATTTGCACAAGGCAAAAAGAGTCAACAGATTGAGAAAGAGAAGTCGGTTCCGACAGCATGATGTAACAAGTTACTTTACGCTTGTCCGGACATGCCGTAGACTCAGGTGATTCGCATTTCTAATGCCAAAAGACCCTGACTCCTACGGTAGCAGACAAAAAGTAAGTCGCCGGTGAGCTCTAAGCTTGCATATAAGATCCTTCCACGCTTTTCTAAACATTCTCCCTTCAACTCCTTGCTCTCCCTTGAGTACTATGGCTCTAAATATTGAAAAATATACTTCACCTTCCAGTCCCTTGCTAATTCAATGCCGTAACAACTGTTGACAAATTGACTCAATAGGTCGTTAACAAAAATGGTTAACAAAAAAAATGGTAAAAATGAGAAAGATAAAATTAGTGCATCGATCCTACGTGTATGCACACCGTGTACGTACATGGGGCTCGGTTGTACATGCGACATGTGCACGTGCTTAGGTACGAAATAACGTGTTTGAGTTCGTACACGAAGTGTGGGTATAATATGAGCACAAAACTAGAGCGAAAATTGTGTGAGATGTGCCTATGGGAAGACTGGATCTAGGAGTGACTACAATGACGGGATTCAGAGAATAAATTCTATACAACGTCGCATTTCATGTTTCGCGATTCTTGGAGTGCTATTGAGAGATCCTGTCAGACTCCCTAGTTAAAGAAACCGGTATCAACTGATTCAACAGGAACCCTTGTATGTTCGAAGGAACACAGCAAGGGCATTGCTCATTACTGATATTCTGCAAGGTCCTCTTGATTTGTTCAGCTATTTTGGAACAAATCAACATAAACCTCACACCTCGACTATTGTGCAACAAAAGTATGCTCTGATTACCATTTCGATACACGAGCTATAATAGTCTTCACTAGCCTACAAAGGGTCGTTTCGTCTATGTTTTCGATTTCAACGTGTGTCGCTAGAATCTGCGTTGACGGTTCTTTAGAATTTACTATTATCTACTATCAACGGGAATTGATTATAAATTTAATGTTTGTTGAACTGTGTGTGTTTTTTATAGTAAGGTTAAAAAAGCTTCAAAAACCTGGCCTGTGGTGTATTTGGCACTGTGTGGGACTCACGTTCGTGCCTAACCACTAAAAACATTTCTTACTTTTTATTCCCTTCTTCCCCACGGAACTACGTTATCGTATTACTTCGTGGGGGGGGGGGGGGGGGTGTCGTTGTGCTTTCGTCGCACCTCTTTCTTCTGCTCTATCTCAGAGCCTCGCTTGGTTCATGGAGTGGCTCGACCAGGAGCGGATCCAGAAAAAAATTTCGGAGGGGGCCGAAATTTCGATTTTGAAATGTTCATTGTAAAATAAGTAATATGTAATACCCTCATTTAATTAAAATCAGCTTTGGTGAACGAATCTGATTTGGAATGTTTTAGAATTTAGAATGAATTTAAAATAAAAACTACTTTAAAAATTTCTCATGAAGTTAAAAAATTTCGGGGGGGGGGTCCGGACCCCCAAGAGCCCCTCCCCTTTGGATCCGCCACTGGGCTCGACCCATGAGCTTTGATTTAACTCTCGACTCTTCTCTTTCTTGTTGTCTCCATCTATCTACGTCGCCGTTTAGCTCTCGTCCCCGGTTTAGGTGCTGATTCTTTGAGCCATTTAGTTCGTGTTTCCGTGAGTCATTCAGCTCCCGGCCTTATCACGATCTACTTGGATAGTCCCCAACGATGAACTCACACTCCTCCGACCGATAGTTCCCCGACGGAGGAATTCCCCCCGACACCGATACCCGCTTCCTTGAGCCATTTAGCTCTCAGCTTTATCGAGATGAACTAGGATATTATCCTACTCCGACTGAGAGTTCCCCGGCAATGGAATTTCTCTCTGTGCCGGTGTTTGTCTCGTAAGCCAATTAGCTCCCCTTTTCGTCACGATTCTGTCGGGTAGTCTACGGCGAATCTACCCTACCGTGAATTCCCCGGCGGTAGATTGCTTCCGACCCGATGTACCTTTCTGTGAGTCATTTAGCTCCCCGTTTCGTCGACTCGGTCTAGTCCCCGGCGGTGGAGCTAGCCTACTCAACGGGCCAGCCAGTAGGTGCTGTTAACCATCCTAATCCCACTGGCCGGTAGGGGTATTATGAAAATATTTCTGCATATGGTCTCGTTTCCTTATGCAAACAACTTGATTTCGGGATGTAGGAGGTGTTAGCTCTGCCGATTTTCCAATGACCCATTTCAGAATGACAGAGATCTAGTGGTACATTCCGAGGCAAGCCCCGCTCAACTATAATACGTGTATCAAATTTATACCAGTATTATTATTAAACTGTCGATTTCTTGCCACGAATAAGTGCGCATGGAATTGACGCGTATTTAGTGTATCATTCATTTGAATAGAAAAACTAGACAAACAGGATGGATCTCACCAACATGTTAGGACACGCCTGTTTCACTGACTTGGGCACCATGTCGCACCCTCCGGCCGTCTCTTCTGGATAATCCGCTGGAGGAACGAAAGCATGCAACCACATTTGAATCATGGCAATCTCTTCATTCTTCATCTCCGCCTCTGAGCCAGACCGGAGGAAAACGCAGCTGCGATTCAGTGTGGCTCCGGAACAGCTCGAGGAGCCAACACTTTTGACTGCTAGACCAACCTACTGTGCTTTAAAATGCCTGTTACTATAACTATAACTGTTACTATAAACCATCTCGGAAATAAATAGAATCCAAGCTCATGTTAAAAGTACAGTACAGCAACTCTAAAAATAATTCCAATTTCGAAAACTCGTCGAAGTTGTATTTTTTTTATTAATCGTTATGAGCTAAAAAAATCTTCAAGAAATTCGATCGACGAACAAATATTTCAACACTTGTGAAATTTTTTTTCCTATGTATTCCGATATAAAAATCTGTAGTATTTAAAACAGAAGTTTGGACGTTCAAGGTAAGGGAACTTACTGTATCAGCGTAATTAGTGGTGGTAATATTTATGTTTTCATAAGTCTTTCATTTGCGAGAACTGTGAGCACTAGAATTAAATACAAGTGACTTGACCTCGGCTGGGACTCGTCATGACAAATCCAATAATAAGATGCCTCCAACTCAAGGTGTCGAGCACTTTTTTACGATCTCTGTGAGTCCGATTATCTGAGTATGTACGCGAGCATCGCACAATTAATTTCATTATTCTTCTTAGTAGAACCCGAGATATTTGTGCTAACTTGAATGTTTCAGCAGTTGGGAATCACATACATAATCAAGCAAATGGTTTTGTTACTAGCAATTGGTTTCATGAATCAAAAACACCATCAAACAGACGAGAAGTCTGATGGACGAAAATGAAAGCGGATGGTATACAGTCGTGATTCGCTGGTTGGGCCACACCTCTGTACAACTAACGAATTTGATTCGTTAGTTGGACCGACTGACGGATGTCAAAAACTCTCCAAAGGAGACGTTAGTAGTGTAATTGCATCTATTCACATCTCTAATAATTGTCAGATTGACTGTCAAAGCGAATTTGACATAAGATTTTGACATTCAGATGCTTTTCAGTTGGACAATGGTCCAACTAGCGGAGGTCCAACTAAAAAGCGGTCCAGTTAAAAAATGTCCAACCAGCGGATCACGACTGTACAATCTTGATATCTCATCGAAAAGTGGGGTAATTCGCACTATACTATACGAATACATTGTTAGGAAGCAAGCCGATCGCCCTTGACTCAAAAACGATTCATTCTAACTATAGATTACATCTTTCTACTTCCAGGCGGATTCCTGTTGCTTTGCTGTGTCCTCTGTGTCAACTGTGACGAAGCCATACCGTTTCCAAGCTCGACACCAATAGATGTAGAGGTTACAGCGGAACTAGCACCCACCACGGAAAGTATCCACACAACGAAAGTGATAGAGGAAATAACTGATAATAGTATTACAACAATTAGCCCTACACGGGGTCAGCATAGGAAGGATTTTGATCTACTCGCGACTACGGTCGATGACATTGACGAGTTGTTCGAATCCAAAACGGCTACACAGACTCAGATCGAAAATGGCAGTGGAGGTCTTACGGAACTGGTTACAGTTAAAAAAGATACGTTGCTAAATTGTTCCAGCAATTCTTTCAATAGAACCATCATTGACTTGTCTGTCGGGGGAGACTACCGGCACATAAGTCCTCGAGCTCACACGCGTCGTAATCATGAAGAGCCAATTTCAGAGGACGATCGCGTTGCAGGAGAAACGGAACGCGATAACGACACCTCCCTAACGGCTGGCCTCGACAATTTAATTTATTCTCTCGAGGGAGACTACACAGTTTCATTGATTACCGACCAAGACGATTTCGGCGCCAATCTTTTTATTGTGGATCGCATCAACGAGCTTCAATTGATAAATGATAATGGCACTTTGGGTGACTGCAAATCACGTCTGAAGCCAAAATGTGAGCGTCGTTATAATATTTATTGTTGTATTTTAGGAATGCGTATTGTGATTGTACAAAACAGATCCAACGTTCAGCGTCGGCTGGAGGAGGAGGTTCGATATTTGGGGGAGTGTGTGCCTCAATCCATTGGTAAGCCAAATTGGAACTTCTACAACAGATATTGAAGGGTTCGCAAAATTTTCGCTTCTGATTAATTCTTTTTAGTTATAATTCATCTCATTTCTAGTTTGTGCTTTCGAAAGAGACACTGTATCGCTATACTTATTCCACTGGTTGCGATAGGTTGACGCTTCTACCAGGAAGGTTTATTAGTGTCAGTAGGATAATTTTGCTCGTTTTTTGTTTTCTCATATATGAAATTTATAGATTTGGGTGTTCAGCTCAAATGGTGACTTTACAGGATGAAATACCTATTATTAATATTTAAACTTTGTTAAAGTCTATTATAAATGGTAGAAAATCTCTTTCTACTCTTGGCAAATATGCTTGTATTGTTGCAGAAAAGTGAGGTTTTATAGCTTATTCGGAGCGACATATATCAGATTTACAATCCTGGTAGCTTGCGTAGCTTGTGTACTATCGAATTAATAATTCTGAGTGATCAAAATTTCTTGAATATGTGTAAATTGGTAAATTGAAATTACACAATTTTTTTATTTGTCCTTTGTGTTTAACAATGTCGCATGTTTTTATGTATAGATTATCAATGCAGAGGGAAATCAAGAATCAGGAAACAGTAGCGACTGGCTCAAATGACACGTTCCTTATGTTGATCGGATATTTGTGCCTTGCTTTGATATGTCCTTTCATCATTTTCTTGATGGGATAAGGAAAACAACGACACAGAGAACATACACAATACCGAATATTCTTCACTTCCAAGCGAACAAAAAACATTTCTCGATGAGCAGAATAATAACAATTTGCCCCACCGGGCAAAATGCCCCTCTTCTATTCATAGGACTCCTGAATTATCTGTACAGTAAAAATGACTGATAACAGTATCATTTAATGAAATCGACGTACTAAGTTAGTTTAGTATTTTTAATATGCTGTAAAATAATAAAATACCAAGTAAAATACACAAAAGTTTCAAAAGAGCTATTTTGATGTAATTTCCCAATATTTTCCTATAAGTATTTCAGCTTACTTGAAAGAGATGAATCTGACAGAACTATTTCGAGTAGCTTATTCGAATATTAAAGTTCCTATCTTAGTTTTTCGCATGGCTTAAAACTATGTGTGCATGTAAAATTATGCATGTCTTCACAATAGCTCAAAATGCCCCACTAAGTTCTGGGTATACTGATAATATAAATTCTTAAATATAATGAAATCGATCATAAAATGCACGAATTCATTCGTCGTTTTCTGTAACGAAGTATTTTCGTGCATTCTAAATAGTAGGTTTCGTTCATTTCATGAAGAAGAATGGCCGCTTGCCGAACGAAATCTTTCGTAAATTTTACACGTTTAATGTACACTGCACGAATGTTATCGTTGATAACGACATTATTTTTCGTGAATGAAACGAAATGTTTTGTTTATTTTAATAAACGTTTGTGTATATTACGAACGATTTCGTTGGTCGCACGAATTCATTTCGTTTATCTTAGAAAAGTGTTCGTATTTATTATCCTCTTATTGTTTTCAGTTGATCTTTTGGGAGCGATTTTTCAACTAACTAAAAGGATCGATCTGGCAAAATCGATTTTAATTCAAGCTGCTCCCTTCTATTGATGACTAAAAAGATTGTGGTGTGAAGTAATGGCCGCTTGATGAACGGAAGTTTTCGTAAATATTACATATTCAGTGTACATTACATGAATGTTATTGTTGAAAACGGCATTATTATTCGGGAATAAAACGAAATGTTTCGTTTATTTTAATAATCGGTTGTATATATTACAAACGATTTCGTTGGTCGCACGAATTCATTTTGTGCATCTTAGAAAAGTTTTCGTACTATTAGCCTCTTATTGTTTTCAGTCGATCATTTGGGATCGATGTTTGACTACATCGATTTTTTTTATTTAAATAAATCGATATGGCCAAATCGATTTTACTGTGGTACGAAGAAATGGCCGCTTGATGAACGAAAATTTTGGTGAATTTTACTTATTTAGTTTACATTGCACGAATGTAATCGTTGATAACGACATTATTTTTCGTGAACGAAACGAAATGTTTCGTGTATTTTAATAATCGTTTTTGTATATTACAAACGGTTTCGTTTGTCGCATTCGATCTTTTAGGATCAATGTTTGACAGCACCGATTTTTTATTAATTAAAAAGATCGATCTGGCAAATTCGATTCTATTTTAACTTGCTCATCATTATTAAGGACTAGAAAGATTGTGGTGTGAAGAAATGGACGCTTGATGAACAAAAATTTTAGTAACTTTTACTTATCTAGTGTACATGGCACGAATGTTATCGTTGATAACGACATTATTTTTCGTGAATGAAATGAAATCATTCGTTTATTTCAATAAATGTTTGTGTATATTATGAACGACTTCGTTGGTCGCACGAATTCATTTTGTTCATCTTAGAAACATTTTATTATTTATTTATTATCTCCTAATTTTTCATTCGATCTTTTGGGATCGATGTTTGACAACACCGATTTTTTTTAGTTAAAAAACAGATCTGGCAAAACCGATTTTATTGTGATATGAAGAAATGGTCGCTTGATGAACGACAGTTTTCGTGAATTTTACTTATTTAGTGTACATTGCACGAATGTTGTCGTTGAAAACGGCATTAATTTTCGTGAGTGAAACGAAATGTTTTGTTAATTTTAATAAACGTCTATGTATATTACGAACAATCTCGTTGGTCGCACGAATTCATTTCGTTCATCTAAGAGAAGTTTTCGTATTTAATAGCATATTCTTTTACATTGCTCCGACAGAGAAAAACTCAAAATTGTTCATGCAAAACCATCGAGCGATGGCTCAACTGAATCCGTACTGCTCCGGATTCTGGATCAACTAGAAGTGGAAGAGGTTTAGAAAATCTTCCTGAAACCGGCGGATACGGATACGGCTACTAAATAGTCAGACCGAGACCGTCGTGAACATCAACAATTATCTGCCGTATAGCAACAATGACTCCATATTGAAGCTCTGTTGACGTTGACGGTTCGACGAATGGTGCTCGTAAATATTATAAAGATATTCGTATATAGCAGCGAACAATACGTTTGCCGAACGAAGCTGTTTCGTAATAAGCCAACGAAAGTCGTTTCGTGGTTTTCACGAAAAACTCGTAATAAAAAATAAATGTGTTTCAATAGAACTACGAACGATTCATAATATGTACGAAAAATTCGTATATTTTATGAAAATTATATGTACGAAACTAATGCATAGCGATTTACGAATATATTCTATCAGTGTAGTATGTCCCATTATTAGCACAACTACAATGTAACTGTTTTGTATTTTGTATATCAGTAACACTGACTTTTATAAAGTAAATCAAGGTTTCATACATTGTGTGACCTTTTTCAGCATGATAAAAAAATCAATAATTCGATTGGGGCATATAACCCCTATTGTTGCGAGGTATACTCACTGATCGCTGTGGGGCATATCGTCTTCTTGTCGTGGGGCATATTACACTGAAACCGGGTGTATTTTACTCTGGATTACTGAAAAAAACTAGAATTTATGCATCTTTGAAAAATGTCAAATAATACTAGTATAAGGATGTTTTTAATAAAAATTGAAACGGGAACTAATATCTACGAATGTAGCAGTAAATTAGAGTAGTTGGTATCGAGATCATAGAGTCGACCGTTGAAATATAGCTAGTTTTGAACAAGGGGTGCATATTAGACCTGTTTATCCTATATCAACATCCTGAGGGGATATTGAGATAATAGAACGATAACACCCTCGAATAGATATTACCATTCTAAACCATTTCGGGTTATAAACTTTTGTCGTGACTTTCCGGAAGCCATGGTTCGCCAGAAATTCCAGTGATTGGTCGTCGATACTGCAAAAAATGCTGCTTTATTGTCTCTGTAATCGACTTGGTTCGACTGTCAGCGAACAAGGGTTATGGAAATCTAGCTTCATCAAAACATCAGAACTTTTAATACATTCCTGGGGATTCTAGGGAATATAAAGGGAAGGCTATTGATTCGACAATACAACGGAAGTTCCTTGTTCTTCAATTTAGTTCCTTCAATTTCTGTTTCAATCGCATACAGCTTTGTTCGTTATCCCGAGAGACCCAAACACTACCATACCTTAAATGAACTTACTGAAACTGAGGATGAAAGAGCTAGGAGGGATAAGATCTTTTAACAGGTCATCCTTCAGCGCAATTGAAAAGTAACCTCGCTCCAGCACCTTTTTTTATTCATTTCGTTAATTTGATAGGCACAAATGCGTTAACTTGGCGGTGCCAAATTCTTTTGTTTTTACATTTTGGATATCTTAAAACTTACAAGGAGGTTACAATGTTTAAATATTTCTTTTTTATAAAAGCGAAGAATTTTACAGCTATCTTAAGATTAGATATAAGATTCTATATACAAGAGAGAGGCAAAAGATTTATTTTATGAAAAATTTTAAAACAAGGGATTCAGTTTGATTTACAATAGGGGGAGTAATAGTTTTTTACGAAATCTTTTACAGTTATCTTAAAACTAACAATATAGTTTGGTACACAAAAGGGAGAACAAATATTTACGAGAAATTTCACAGATATCTTAAAACTAGGGATATAATTCTATTTACAAGATGGAGGACAATAGTTTCAATTAAGAGTAAAAATTACAGCTATCTTCAAACTACGAATACAGAATACAAATTCGACTTTTTTAACGAAGATTTATGCTTGGACAAGATATTCAGGGGGGGCTTATTTCCACATCAGTGTAGCTGCAGTTGTATCAAGGACAGGGGGAAAGGCGAAGATGGTATTCTTCGGACACGCGGAGAATCCTTTAAAACTCATCGGACCTCGAGTCGCTCTCGCTTCAGTTTCCTTCTATGCAGGCGTAGTGGTAAGGGCGACGGCGGTAACATAGTGGCAATCTAGAGCTGATCGGTTCCACAAGGCAAGAGGAAATTTCTAAAAACGAGAAATAAAAGAGAGGGGCTAAATTGGGATATTTGTCGTTTTTATGAAAGTATTAGCTAGTACCAATCGCGCGTTGCTGCGACTTTCACCGAAATAGGAGGAAAACACAATTTGTTCCGAAGCGCCATCTGGCGGGCAGATAACCCCCAACCAATAGCACACAAATACACTCCATAACAAATGCCTACTATGTATATTTTTTAACGGTAATCGGTCAAGCCGTTTGGGAGTCCATAAATCATACATACAAACAGTGACTTTTATATATATATATATATATATATATATATATATATATATATATATATATATATATATATATATATACATATATATATATATATATATATATATATATATATATATATATATATATATATATATATATATATATATATATATATATATATATATATATATATATATATATATACATATATATATATATATATATATATATATATATATATATATATATATATATATATATATATATATATATATATATATATATATATATATATATATATATATATATATATATATATATATATATATATATATATATATATATATATATATATATATATATATATATATATATATATATATATATATATATATATATATATATATATATATATATATATATATATATTAGGGTGGGACAAAAAATAGATTCCAGCTCCGAGCAACTTTTTAAGTACCATTTGGGTCCTAGAACATCTGTGCAAATTCTTAGCTTGATCCCTGAAACTATATTTTCGCGCCCACTGTTTAAAGTTTACATGGGATTTTATATGGGAAAATTAACTTTCACAAAATAATTCCTCCAGGAGTCGCCCATTGCTTCCTAAAAATAAACCGTTATGTGGCTTTTGTAGGAAATTTAACAAAGAAACAAAGTCTCGAACACTACGAAACGATCTGACGCTTGAGAAAAAAGTTATTAAGCTGAAACCAATTGATGCTCTGACGATTGATAAAATATTCATTTTTTCTAGCACCACTGTTGTTGGTTGTCCAATTATATGCAATTTTGTGTTGATCTTCTCTTAATGTGTCTAAATCATTTATCTATATTGTTTGGCCACTTCGCAAGAGTTTTGAGGGATAAATTGAGGCTTCTTTTGTACATAATAAGAGAAAGTTAAAGATTTTGTATATAATTCGACCGTCAGCAGCAGTGATGCTATGAAAAGTGAAATTTTCATCAATCTTCACGGCATCAATCGGTTTTTGCTTAATAACTTTTTCCACAAGCATCAGATCGTTTCGTGGTCTTCTAGACTTTGTTTCCTTGACAAATTTCCTATAAAAATCAGACATCTATTTATTTTTAGAAGGTAACGGGCGACTCATGGAAGAATTAATTTGCAAAAGACGTTTTCCCCATACGAAATCCCATGTAAACTTTAAACCGTGGGCGTAAAAATATAGTTTCACCGATCGAACTAAAAATTTGCAGAGTTGTTCTGGGAGCTAAATGGGACCCAAAAAGTTACTCGGAGCGAAATTTTATTTTTTTCATATAACCATGTCCCACTCTAATATATATATATATATAGATTAGACCCGCAACAATTTTGACTTTTTTTCGGAACACTCTTAAATCGAACGGTAATTGACATCACATATCATTTATCAAATATGAGCTTTTTCCGAAATCTCTAATTCACTCACAAGAGTTTTGAAGTTTGTATGTAAAAATATATGATAATAGGCAATAGAAACAAGAAAAATCAGAAGAACAAAATGCCAGTGTCATCTTGTGTATCCCAAAATCTGCAGATATATAAAAAGATATTACCATATAAAGTTATGTGTTGCCTCTCTTTCTCGCACATGCTCAAAATAGGAATTTACAAAAAAATTGGTTAGTCTTCAAAGTTAAATAACTTTGTCGGAGAATCTCTTATCAGTATGCAATCTTCAACAAAGCTGTTCGTTATAAAATAAGCTACGCGGTCATAAGTTTTGAGGTATGTAGAGTTACTGTGGATTTTTTTATTGGATTTTTAGTATTTATTTCCGAGTTTCCATATATATTACTATAGAAACTTGAAATCTCTTGTGGGTGAGCTAGAGCTATCGGAAAAAACTCATATTTAGAATATGTACACCCAATTACCGTTTGAATTAGCATTGTTCCGAAAAAAAAATGTTGCCGGTCTAATATAGATGAATAAGGGACATATGGGAAAGATCGCGATTTGCCAGCATATCTCGAACTGGGACATTGCGTGGTCTACCTCGGGCCCGAAGGGAGTCCTTTAACTGAGACCTGGCGTCTAAATATCCGGCGCATACCCAGACACCGTGCTCGATGTCGTAATAGCCCTCGTCACAAGCGCACAGACTACTCTCCGCAAGCCCCATCCAAGGTGTAGTGGTTGGACATAAGTCGAGACATTACACGAATAAAATCCCGACCCACATCCATCCCCCTGAACCAAGGCTTCGTTGATACCTTTGGGGTAATGGAATGTAGCCATCGTCCAAGTTCACCATTGCTCCATAAGGTTTGCCAACTGTTGAGTGTCCTCTGATGACAAATACTGAAAAAATCCTTGAAGCAAATTGGTCTTTCGTAGATGTCACCTTTGCTAAAGAGTCGGCCTTTTCATTGCCCGGGATAGAGCAATGAGGTAATCTGGTAAGATTTTCAGATAACTTGTGCAGAGACTCCCGTATCTTCCCCAGAAAATACGGGAATTGCTTTTTCGGCTTCACCGCACGAAGAGCCTCGATAGAGCTGAGGCTGTCCGAAATGATGAAGTAGTGATCTGTGGGCAAAGTGTCGATGATTCCAAGGGCATAATGAATAGCGGCTAATTCGGCAACGTAAACTGAAGTAGGATCATTGAGCTTGAATGAAGCGGTGACATTATCATTGAAGATGCCGAAGCCAGTGGACCCATCGAGGTTTGATCCGTCAGTGTAGAACATTTTGTCGCAGTCGACTTCTCGGAATTTATTATAAAATATATTAGGGATCACTTGTGGGCGTATATGGTTCGGGATTCCACGAATCTCTTCCTTCATGGTTGTGTCAAAGAATACAGTAGAATCAGAAGTATCTAGGAAACGAACACGGATGGGACTATACGAAGAAGGATTAATGCTCTGTGCCATGTAGTCGAAGTACAAGGACATAAAGTTTGAGAATTAAGCTCGGCGAGCCTCTCGAAGTTTTCAATCACCAACGGGTTCAGAATGTCGCATCGGATGAGCAATCGATATGAGAGTTCCCAAAATCCCATTAATAGAAGCTGGAGTTGCGCCGGCTCACGCCTCCTAGAAAAAACAACCAACTCACTTTTCTCCGTGGAGAACTCGATACCCAGCTCTAGAGCCTAAGCAGACAAATTGGAATATCTTGTAATGGTCCTCGCAAGTCGGCAGCTTTGGGCCCTGTAACAGAGACTACCCCAAGTTGCCTAAGCGTGAATGAATTGGCAAGACAATCGTCAATGTCATTCACGTAAAAATTGTAGAGCAGGGGACTTAGACATGAGCCCTGGGGAAGACCCATGTAGCTAAATCGCGATGTTGTTAAAACGCCATGCGAAAAGTGCATGTGCTTTTCAGACAACAGGTTTAGCAAAAAGTTATTTAAAACTGGTGAAAGACCATGCTGGTGCACCTTCTATGGCAGAATGTTGATAGAAACTGAGTCAAAAGTCCCCTTAATATCCAAGAAGACTGATGCCATCTGCTCTTTGTTAGCATTAAATAACAAATGTACCTGGAGGAAACCGATCAGAACACTAATTCATGAACTCACATATAATTTAAGTGATGGAGCACTTACATTCAATCCAGAAAATATTTCTATTACAGAGGTTTCAACATTAACATCTTTTTTCGGGGTAGAAAAATCTCTTTTGAAATAACTCTAACGTGTTCGGGGTTGGGAATCGAACCAATCGATTTACCAACTACGCTATGCAAACCCCTAAAATCATTGTTAAAAATCCCATTGCCTGTGGTAAAATATTATAAACAAGAGAAATATTAAACAGTTTAAGAAATCAACTTTTGTGTTTTAAATTTTGAGATGAAATGTGTACGGATTTCTATTGTGGCTCTACCTATTTGAGCCTGATGCTTTGGATTAATTGGCAGCACGAAAGAAGAGGGGAGGAAGGGGGGGGGGGGGGGCGTTTGAAGTTTCGCTTCGCTTTTATACACGAGATCACAGTTTTACACGCTTGGTAAGTGTATTGTTTCTAGAATCAAATCAATGCTATTATCTGCATGTCGAGTAACTAGCGCAAGCTGACATGCCGTACCAAGCGGTCGGTATGCTTTTTTGAGCAACGACTTCATCAAGTTTATACAGCAAAATAAAATGTTGACCGGGTTTGGCAAGCTTCCAGCCTAATTCTACAAAAAAGTGCAAACATTCAGGCTCTCACCACCCGACGCCATCATCGCCAAAAAACAAGTTTCTTTAAGTGATTCATACACTTGATAATTTAAGATCTGTTATGTCAACCGTCCATTATGCCTAACGTTTATTGTGCCTAACCTGTTAGGTCTAATGTCTTTATGCTTACTCTCTATCATGATTAACGAATTTATGTCTAATCGGGTACACCCGTTACACCCAAAATAATATCTAAATATATTTCATCACTGGTGTATGCTTAATTTTGGGATTCAATGTACAAATAATCGAAAAGAGTTAGTCCAAACAAAACGGAACAGATAATCTGCTGAAATTAATTTGAATGGAAAAACATTTATTCTTCCTGAATGAACCATAAATCTATCAAAAGAGTCGATACAGTACATAACATTACGTTACATTACTTGCAACATTACCAATTTGTGCTCCATAACTATACTCAACTCTCTCCAACCTTTTAACATGTTACAACTTTTCGATTATTATTGTCTTCTTCTAGGAGTCTTCGTTTCGCTATCTTTATGGCCAGTAATCCAAGCACTGGTAGATACGTTGGATTTAAATATCTACCCATTCCCCTGTTCAAATGATCTTCTCTACGCCAAGGCAGCCCATCTGCTTTATGAACTGCCCTGGTCGAATCCGAACTCTTCGGTAACGGTGCGATCAGACCAGGCCGAATACACCGAAAAGTTTATTGCGATGTGTCGGCATCACCATCTCTGTCTGGACAGTTCTCCAAGCAATCATTCGATTTCCATCATCCTGGGCTCTACTGGAGTCGCCAACTTCGCCACAACCGACACGCTGATTGTGGTTTTATCCGGCCAAGACAAGCTATTTGTTTCAGGTTAGTATAATGGATTATTTGGTTGGTTGAAATGTTAATATTACTTTCTTTCAGATCTTCCGGATGGATCCTATGTGATTGCAGAAAATGAAATCAGTCTTTCTTCGTTTGAAAATCAGTTGGATATAATAACGAATCAGCGGTATGGCACAAAGTTTCTATCAAGCGATATATTCTCCTCTGCATCGGTGTTTTTAGAGATAGTCGATTTGCTAAATCTATCTGCTAGTCAGAACTGCCAAACTAATAGCAGTGATCACTGTGGAAGTTTGAATGAAACCTTGAGGAATTGGAAGTACTACGCTAAACTATCCTCGCAGAAAACTGTGTCGGAATTAAAATTGGATAACCTCACGCAACTCATGACATTTGAACTGAGACAAAAGTTTAGCTACGTGCTGAATTCATCAGAAGTAGTGCTTGATTTGAAGCCGATTGCCAGTTCCAACATCGTGACCAATGTGACAACGGTTTATCAATTGAATGAGCTAAGTGATATTTCCAACGGTGCATTGAAGCTAGGAAACATTTTCTATTGTACCAAAGAATTTGAAAGTCGTCATCCTGACTTTGGAAATCATCGCCGGCCAGTTTACTATGGAAACGAGTACGTGGAGATGTATTGGCAGATAAAGCAAGAGCCCTGGGTGGCTGGAGGACTCACGATCTCCTCGTTGGGAATCTTATTCTGCATGGCGATATTGATTTTTTTGGTTGTTCGTGTTTGCATGGACGATGTCCTCGAAGGAAATCCGCTGAGCAGCATACTGTTACTAGTTGGTCTGATATTTCAATTCTCCGCTTTTCTTCCATTCAGTCTCGAATATACGGGTTACCTGCCACAATTTTTGCACAAGGCGGACACAATACACAAGTGGAATACCTTATGTACGGTTAAGATTTTCCTGGTTTCTGTGTGCTATTGCATCACTTTTTCTTTGCTGCTTTGCCGAGCTATTATGCTCGCATCTATAGGAAGTGAAGGAGGATTCCTATCTCACGTCAATGGATATCTACAGAGTGTCATTTGCGGGTTCAGCACACTGGTTCAACTTGGACTATCATCGCAACTGGTCATTGTACTACAAGCGAATGCTCGCAATATCTCGTGCCACGAGCTTTACTTCGGGAACTGGTTTTGGGCCATCATAGCGTACGATGGGCTGCTCTTGGGGGCACTAGTATCTTTGTCACCATTCATCTTCAGATCACAGAGAAATTACCGAGAAGGTATACTACTGGTAACTGGTTCGATTTTATGTCTGGTTATTTGGATAACGTGGATTCCGCTCAGTATGTTCGGCTACGAATGGCGAGAAGCATCTGTATCGCTCGGAATGGTAGCAACTGCGACGGCCATTCTAGTTGGTGTAATGGTTCCACGGTGCTTCCTCATGGTTCGCAGCATTGCAAGATCAGATCTAGTGCAAGCTCTTCCATCGTTGACTTCACTGGCGTTTGCTCAAACAAATCAATACATTTCCGATCAGGTTAGTTTATCGTTTAGTTTACAAAATGTTTAGCTAATTCAGTAAATTTCCGTTTCAGAGTGTGTACGAGTGCGTCAACCCTGCCATGCGCCAGCAGCGTTCTACCACTGCGGAAACCTTTCTGGAGCATGACGTGGACGATCCTTACTTGGCGACCAGTGAAATCCCGACGTTACCTTTACGTGGAAATCGCCGGAGTCAGCATCAGGGAGCGAATGGGAATGGTTCGGTTAATTTTTACGGTATTAGCAATCCCTACGGTTGCCCGGATTCTCTTACTTCTGAACTATCGCCGAACAAGATAACCCGGTTTTAGGGGCCTACCGGTTAAGGATCAATTTTCCATGATTCGACGTAGACAGCATCATTCCAAAGATATTCGGTATAAGCTATGTGTTTCATGCGACTCGCGCTACGACCTATCAATCTAGTCAGCAACATTTTGTACATTTCTTGATTAAGGATCAACTTCTTATTTTGTACTATTTATTTCGAACTCTCACCACGTTAGACCTAAGTGATAAAATAAAATGAGTGAGCTTGATTTTAAACAAACTTATCTGTGTTCATGTGATTCATTCTATTGAATATCGTAAAATTTCACTAAATTTCTAAGAAATCGTTTCCAATCGTTATGAAAAGAGCGATGTATTTTTACTTGCACCATTGCAGTATATTTCCTTTTTTTAATTGAAAATTGAAATTATGCCTTTTCAGAAAGAAAATCTCTTTGAGAACATATTCCAAAATTTTCATAGAGATCCGAGCGAATTACAACATTTCAAAGCGTGCATCGTGTACCAAGCAAGCATGGAGAAAATCGCATCACGAACGGTTCGTTCGCCGTTCATAAGATAGTTTACTTCAGTTGTGCTGCATTCTGTTTGCTTAGAAAATGATGCGTATCAACCTGGGGTCGTGAACGCACTAGGACCAAAGCTATAACAACCAATGAATAAGAGCATCGCAGTTGCTATTTTATTCTCTTTCCCAACGCGGATGGCTTCGCTCGCGAAACTCTTCTTGAGCGACTCGCGTTTTGCATTTTATTTAAACAATTTTTGCATTTTGATTAAACAATTTTAATTCGTTTTCATATTAGTACAATATAATCGCGAGGATGGCTCTGATCTGAGCAACCTTCTTGTTGGCGGTCGAAATCTACTTGATAATAGCAACATTTATTTATTTATTTATAATTCATATCAACAGACACAGTGTGGTCCTAATGATAATTTCTTAATCTGTTTAAAAAGTCAAATTGTAATCTGCTACGTGGAATGTGAAGATCGAACTCGGATGATACTCTGTTGAAGGTCCGCTGCAAACCAATGATGGTACCGTTTACTCCATAGTTAGTCCGGCGAAGAGGTAATCGGAGGAATAAATTATTGCGAAGGGCGCGAGGGCGAACGTTCATATTTATCGCACTGAGAAGCTCGGGGCAGTCATTTCGATCTTGCAAAATATCCGAAATCGTCATAGCACGGAATAAATCCCGCCGCACTTGCAATGTATCGAGTCCAATAAGTAAACCCCGCCTTTCGTAACTTGGCAGCTGGTGAGGGTTGCTCCAAGGCAATCGACGAAGGGCAAACCGAACAAATCTGCGCTGTACTGTTTCAATTCGATGGACACCGTTGAGATAATGAGGGTTCCAAACAACTGAACAATATTCCAGAGTTGATCGAACGAGTGAGTAGTATAGAGATTTCAAACAGTAAATATCTGAAAAGTGCTTAGATATTCTCATTATGAACCCCAAACAACGTGTTACTTTTGCGACAATACAGCTGATATGCTGTTTAAACGTCAGTTGTTCATCGAGAAAAACTCCGAGATCTTTGACTTAATTCGCTCTGTCAATCGTGGATTCAGCTAGACAGTAATCGAATCGAATCGGCGTTTTTTTTCCTCGAGAACGTAATGACCGTACATTTCTTGGGGTTTAGGGTCATTCGGTTGATCTCGCACCATTACGCAAAGGTTACCAGTTGGCGTTGAAGGAAAGCTGCATCATCAGTATTCCGGATTCTATGGTATAACTTGAGGTCATCGGCAAAAGACAACCGTGGTCCTTCTAAACAAAAGTTGACGTCGTTGAAATACAGAAGAAAAATCAATGGATCGAGATGACTGCCTTGCGGAATACCAGATGAAGCGAACAACTCTTCGGATACACAATCACCTATCTTGACTGCTAGACGACGATCACTGAGATACGATTGCATTCAACGGAGAATATTAGTACCAAAGCCAAGTCTATCCAACTTTGCCACTGCAATCGCGTGATTAATCTTGTCAAAAGCAGCTGAAAGGTCTGTGTAGATAACGTTAGTTTGAAGGCCGTCCGACATGGCATCTGTCACATATGTTGTGAACGACAGAAGATTCGTAGAATTTGAACGTTTCGGCATAAATCCATGGTGAGTCTCGGAGATATACTGTCTGCAGTGGCTGGAGATGGGTTCCAACACAGCCATTTCCAACAGCTTAGGAACTGCGCTTAGCGTTGTAATACCACGGTAGTTGTCAACTACCTTTTTATCACTTTTTTGTGAACTGGAAACATGAAGGAGAATTTCCTGCATTTAAAAAATTCTCGAAACATAAGACACTTTCATTACGAAACCACCACAACTTAACTACGAATACATACAGCAACTCAGATGCGCCTTTTCAAGACACTACCGAAACGTTGAGCGTCAACTGAAATCTAAGACCAAGTTGTTCTGAAAGTATGTGAACGAGCAGCGAAAAGAACCCGGATTATGTAGGGTGATGAGCCTATTTTGGCACCATTAGGGAGAGGATCGCACTATTTTTTGAACAACTTTAAAAGAAGCCATATTATCTATAACCTTTCTCAGCATAAAGTATCAGTGTACTGTTTCTTAAACATCTATATAATGCTTATTTAGCAGAATTGCCTCAATTTTCAGCATAAATGAAAATAAATGTTCCATTCTGTGCATCTATTCCCACCTCAACGATCCAATTATCGCCTCATGGGTGTGCCAATTTCCACCTCATCGAAAAACAATCTAGTTGAACCGCAATGCCTCATATTCCATTTGCGTCGATTCTAACTAGGTATCCAGATCATGGACGCCAACGTGTGATTTGTAAAATGAATCATTCTGCTTTTTTCAGCCGATCGAAACAAACGTAAACATCACGCACATCAATGAAACTCATCAGCTGTTAGCAGAAGAGCGCCCAGAATTGCGCACGCAGAAAAAACCATTCGAAGGTTAGCAACTGGAATGACAAGTTTCACATCACACATTGCTTTCTCCCGATCCGAATTGTATGTGCAGATGAAAATAAAATATCTGCAATCAACAATTAGTTGAATAACTTGAAGTAATTGATTACTTATACCTGTAATTGCATTACATTATATTTACAAGTTCATGTTTTGGTTTGGCCGCACTGGTGATTTGTTTCTGTATGATGGATACAAAAAGTTGGTTTCGATTGTGGTAGTGTATCAGCAAAACATGCCAATAATAGGAACCCCCGTATTAAGTTTTATCCTATTATAACACTAGGCCTATTCTAGTGTTTGACGAGTGATTTTAAAGTGAAATTATTGTAAAAAGATTCTCCAGCTAAAATAAAGGTATGTATCAGTGCAATGTTTAGTATATTTGTGCTGGAATAACGAGATATGAGGCGGTAAATGCTGGCTCGTAAGTGTTTATTTTGCTAAGCGCCGTTGCATCCAGTTTCGGTTCACTACGTGAGTGAGGCGTATTAGTAGATATTTCAATAAGGTGATTTTGTTTTAATTAAAAGTTGGATTTAGAGGATAGTTCTAAATACATATGTGCACAACAAATAAAGAATATAACTTGAGCTTATTTTTTCTCACCTGCTTTAGCCAAATCGATAGTGTCATTATCTCATATGTTTGGTTCGAAACTAAGGGGTACGAAATAGGGTTACAATAGGCTCTACTGCCATAATAGGCACATCACCCTATGTCATTTAATGCAATTTTGGGAACCGACACTAAGGAAATTTGCCAACTGATCTCCGACAAATTTTCAAGCGATATTTCGAACGAGCGTCTTTCACCACAACAAGTCGCTGCCGTTGAAAATTTAATTCCTTCTCTACGACGAACCACTTACCGAATTTGCTTCGATAATGACGCCATTCTTGCAGAAAATTCCAAAATAAAGGCATCTAGTGTCCCGAGCCCAAATTGCGTTCCCTCGATTGTTGCCAAAAAGTGCATCACCGGGCTTCTTTAACCACTTCGGCGAGTCTTCGAGCTATCACTCACTATTGGAACATTCCCTTCCTGCTGAAAATCAGCGAAAATGTTTCCAATTCATAAAAAAGGAAACAAATCGAACACTGATAACTATCGGGGAATCTTGTGTTTATGTACTGTATCAAAACTATTCGAGCTGGTTGTTTTAGATACTATTTTCGTTCACTGCAAACACTACATCGTAGACAACCAACACGGATTAATGCCTAAACGATCGACAACAAATATCCTGCTTTGGTTCACAACATATGTTCTCGATGGATTCGCAAACGGATTGCAAACCGATGCAATTTACATGGATCTAGCTGTGGCCTTCGACAAAATCAATAGCGAAGCTGGACAAACCTGGTATTCATGGATAACTTCTGCGCTGGTTTCGTTTACTACCTCGATGGGAGACAACTCTAAATCAGCATTAAGGACTGTCTATCTGCACCATTTTTCGCTACATCCGGCATCCCACAAGGAGGCCATCTTGGCCCAGTTATATTCCTTCTCTACTTTAATGATGTCAATATCACATTACAAGAACCTCGTCTTTCTTTCACCGACATGCAAATTTTTCAACAAATACGGGATAAAACCGATACCGAGCTTCTTCAGAGGGTAAGTCCCCTACGTGGTGTGATCTAAACAGAATGGTTTTAAGCCCGAGTAAATGATCAATCGATACGTTCCACAAAATCGCCAACTGACTCAGTTTAATTACCATTTCTTCGAGCCGAGCATTCCAAGATACTCTCACATCAAGGATCTCGGAGTCATTATGGATTCGGCACTAACGTGCAAACCACATACTTCATACATCGTAGATAAGGCATCAAGACAGCTTGGGTTCATCTTCCGAATATCGAAAGCTTCAGGGACGTATGCTGTCTTAAATCGCTTTATTGCAATGTTCTGCTGTTTGGAATCCGTATTACCAGAACGGGATTAACAGAATCGAGGCTGTCCAACGCCGGTTCATTCGCTTCGCCCTTCGACATCTCCCATGGCGAAACGAATTCCAACTGCCGAGCTATGAGACCCGTTGTTAGTTAATACACCTCGATACACTCAGCATTCGGAAGGATTGCTCTCGAGCTCTGTTCGTCTCGGACTTACTCTATGCCAGAGTGGATTGTACTACATTTTAAGAACGCCTGAATCTTCAAGCCCGCATTCGAACATTGCATACTAACTCTCCTCTGCGACTACCTTTTACGAGAACCAACTGCGGGCGCCACAACGCTGTGACCGGACTTCGGCGTGTTTTCAATAGACTTGCCACCGGATTCGACTTCCACTAGACTAGAACTACGATTAAAAATAAGTTTTTTCTAAGAAGGCTAAGAACCAAAATTAGAGTCAAGGGATTTGTTGATGTTGGTACAACAAATGGCCTGCGTTAAGCCAAACCGAACTGAGCGCCTTAATTTTTTTCTGGTATTTTTTATGTTAAAATGCATTTTTAGATAAGGGACCGTTCATAAACCACGTAGACCGAAATTTGAGAATTTTTAAGCCCCCCTCCCCCCCTCGTAGACTTTAGTAGACTTTTACCAACCCCCCCCCCCCCCATGCCAAAAGTCTACGTGCACTTTTATTTTTTTTATTCGCGGGAAATGTGAAATTTGCAAGGAGCACATTATAATGTTCAAATAAAAATTAGCGTTCAGATTTATTTCAAGCTTTTTAAATATTAAAGAAAGGTTTTTTAAATTGATTTTTGGTTTAATACTAATTCAAGGTGCTTTACAACGTTTGTGTAGCGGAATACTTCTTTTCCAGGTTAGTCACACACACACACACACACAGAAAAAAAATATTTTGATTTTTTAAGTTTATTTTCATGCACATATTTGGAGCATGAATACAAATGTAAAATTAAGTTCCACCAATAATACACACGACTTGTCGTGCTTTCTTCAACGAATTTTATTATAATTTTACACGTGGATTGGAAATTACAGTTACTTTTTTTCCTTTTTTATTAACGACTTATAGTTAGTCAATCTTTTCCCTTTTTTATATTGTAACGACATATAATTAGCAAGGGACTGGAAGGTGAAGTATTTTTTTCAAATACACTGAAGTCTTTTTTATGCGGATTTTCAAAGTTATGCGGTTTTTTTATGCGGATTTTCGAAGTTATGCGGTTTTTTATGCGGATTTTCAAAGTTATGCGGTTTTTTATGCGGATTTTCAAAGTTATGCGGGTTTTTTTTAATGCGGTTATAAATTACTATTCTTTGGGTTAAGGATATGAGAAGCATTCTTGATGCAGTGAAAATAAAAACAGAAAATAACTGAATACCTTTTTACCTTTCTCATAATAAAACTTATGCAATCGGTCGGAATTTCGACTTTTTAACCGACGCCCGCAAAACCGAATCTCTTATACCATTCGACTCAGTTCGGCGAGATCGGGAAAAAGTCTCTGAGCGCATATTTTTTTTACTTGGTGATAAAGCTTTTACGCCGACCCGGCACACGTTCAGTAGTTAGACCGTACTACCGATTTCGTCCATGGTGTGCCAGAGTGAGGGACTCTGAACAGAGAAGATAACTCTGAACCCTATTCCTCTAAACTCCACCAAGAAATCCGACATTTGCCTGATCCCCCGGATTCCATTTGACATAACTACTTCGGGGGGAGGCGTGCTAATGCACTTCACTTGATTCCAGATCTAGCTGGTCGTGCTAGATTTCGCTTGTCTCATAACCGCCATATCAGTCCTGCACGGCATTATATCCTACATGCCCTCCTTTCTACGTTGACCAGTTGGATGCCGTGGCCGATCCGGCGATTCCAGTTGGGGGTGGCTTCCGGTTCACTGGTGCCCCGACGACCCTGGTGGTTTATCGCGTTCGGTGCTACTCGGCGTAGTCCTTGACGGTGGAGCTAGCCTACCTCGACGGAGAGTTCCTCGACGAAAGAATGTCTCACGCTACCGTTGACGGACGAATTATTCTTCCTTAGATGCAGTCCGGCAGAATGCCGAGGTCACTCCAGCGATTCCCGGTGGAGGATTGCGTCCGGTTCACTGGTGCCCCGATGATTCAAGCCGGCGATTCGCTACGAACTACTCGGAATATTCCCCGACGGTGGATCTTTCCTACTCCGACGAAGAGTTCCCCGGCAGTGGAAGATCTTCCGAAACCGATACTACCCGGGCAGATGCGGTCCTGCGATTCTGGGTGGAGCGTGACTTCCAGGTGACAGGCGCCCCGACGAGCATCTGCCGGAGCTACTTCCGGATCTATTCGAACTAGTCCCCGGCGGTGGGCCTAGTCTACTCTGACGGAGAAATTCCCCGACGTTGAAATTTCTCTCGCAATCGTTATCTCGATGCTGGTCGGTTAGGTGCCGAGGTCAGTCCTGCGATTCCGGGGAGTCACGGTTCCGACAGCATAAGTCATTAAGTGACTTTACGCTTGTCTGGACATGCCGCAGGTGATTCGCATTTAATACCAAAAGATCCTGACTCCTGCGTTGCAGAAGAAAAAGAGTTAAGTAGCCATGAAACTTTAACCTTGCTCATATGACCCTAGGCCACGCTTTTCTCTAAACTTTCTTACTTCAAATCCTTGCTCTTCCTTGAGTACTATGGCTCTTAATATTGAAAAATATTTTACACCTTATGTGTTTTTTATGCGGATTTTCAAAGTTATGCGGTTTTATTTTATGCGGATTTTTTTTATGCGGTACGTATCCCCCGCATAAAAAAACTTCAGTGTATTAAGAGCCATAGTACTCAAGAAAGAGCAAGGATTTGAAATAAGAAAGTTTAGAAAAGCGTGGAGTAGGGTCAATGAACAAGCTTAGAGTTTCCCGGCTACTTAACTCTTTGTCTTCTGCAACGCAGGAGTCAGGATCTTTTGGCATTAAATGCGAATCACCTGAGTCTGCGGCATGTCCGGATAAGCGTAAAGTCAATTTAATGACTTATGCTGTCTGTTCCGATAGCATAAGTCATTAAATTGACTTGATGTGTGTATGTGTATCTAGACTCAAATAATAAACCAAACATGCGCACAAATTTCACTTTTCGTGAAAAAATTTCAATATTTCTAAGATAATAAGATAATCTAAATTGCCTTATTTGATTAAGGGAACGAAGCTATTCAAATATTTCCAAAAATATTTATTTTTCTTATGTAATTAATATCCATATCACCTGAGAGTATCATCGCAAAGTATCAAAGCTCCGAATATTTTCGAAGATAAATATAGTGGAACCGGTTTACACGGAGTTGCGTAAGGTCAAGACGTAAAATTTGACGGGTGTTTAAAGATTTTAAAATCAATTTGTCCGGACATGCCGCAGACTGAGGTGATTCGCATTTAATGCCAAAAGATCCTGACTACTGCGCTGCAGAAGACAAAAAGCTAAGTAACCGGGAAACTCTACGCTTGTTCATTGACCCTACTCCACGCTTTTCTAAACTTTCTTACTTCAAATCCTTGCTCTCCCTTGAGTACTATGGCTCTTAATATTTGAAAAATACTTCACCTTCCAGTCCCTTGCTAATTATATGTCGTTACAATATAAAAAAGGAAAAAGATTGACTCACTATAAGTCGTTAATAAAAAAGGTTTAAAATCAGTGTAAATGATTGCAAGAGAAACTGATTAACTGGAGTAAACACTTTGTTGTAGAAGTTTAACTACACTACTGCATTAACCACTGAAATCAATAAATAAAAAAAATTAATCCACTTATTGTGTTTTGTTGTTACAATGGTGGTTTTAATGTTTAACTTTGACCATTTTTTAACTTTTTATGGTTCATGCATTTAATCGTCCATGTATGTCTGCTAGCTAGTGGTGTCTCAGACGATTTCACAGTCAAAATCTTCCATCGAGAGGAATTTTGGGCAATCGTCTTTAGAACTGTCATTTTGTGTTTTTCCTAGATCAAAACTATATCAAAATATACGCAAGAAACAACAACGTGTGAGGTTGTCCAAAAAAGAATCGTGGTTGAGTGGTCGCTTAACGAGTAGTTACCTCAATAGTGTACTAGCTTTGAAGTGTCTGCATAAATACACCTAGCTGAATAGACCGATATTTTGAATACAACTCTCTTTAAATCTCATTTATAATTAGTAATACGAGAATAACAAAAAATAAAAGTCTACGTAGACTTTTTCAAAGACTCCCCCCTTGTAGACAAACGTAGACTTTTGCTAGACCCCCCCGTCCCCCCTATGAGTCTACGTGGTTTATGAACGGCCCCTAACTTACCATTAACATAGCAAATTAAGGAACACTTATTTGTTTTCGTTTACTATTTGTGTTCCCAAAAATAAATATATGTGGGTGTTGCTAGCGCTATGTTGCAAGCGATAGCGTTTTTAGAGCATGTATCTTAAAATCGCGCTTGGTCCTCTTTGGCTTAACACAGGCCAAATATACAAAGAAGCAAAAAAAATATTTGGTAAATATTCTACCGTTTATTGAAGAGCTAGTCAATGATTCTTGAAGTATCGTAGCCAGTCGTAGTGAAAAGTTGAGTCGCAAAGAACTTCAGAAGATTAAAGTCCTTGTAGGGTATCACAAAACTTCCAGCAATGCGCTCTGATGTGTGGTATCCGACGGCTGAAATTTCTCGCAGTATTTCAGCAAACATTTGACTCGCTGGGTTTCTGATCCTATGAAATCGTAAGTGGTGACTAACAACAGCTGTGGCTGTGATCCACTAGGAGGTTGATAACAGTCTATTATCTTTCTCCGGACAAAACCAGCCTAGCCGTGTGGTATACGGCGGCTTGGAGTATCTCAACCAAGAATTGATCTACTGGGTTCCAGCTCCTATGTGGTAAATAGCGACTGAAAAGAGGAGTCCTCAAGCCAAAGTGTTTCTCCGTGACTGGACTGAATGGCTGGCAGGATCAAAATATGCCATTCGCGCACGAAGTGTCGTGTGTTTCGCCTTTGCACTATGGGTCACAAGGGCGGTTTTTCGGTACAAAAATCAATAACTCCCAAACCGTTCATTTTAGAGAAATTTTGTCTGAGAGAATATTTTTGTAAATTAAATTGGCTTTCTTTTAAAGTAAAATGTAACTAGGGTGGTCCTCTCGAACATTCTTTTCGAAAAAATATTTTTCGAACTAAATGGTGTAGCAAGGTACTTACTTCAGCAAAGTTGTAGAAAAATGTTTTTCAAGTAACATTTTCAAATGCATCAAAGTTATAGCATTATTGGTTTTCATGCTATAATTATTTTTCTTCTTTAACCTAGGGTGTTTCTGAAAAGTCAGTTTTTTAGCTATAACTTTTTAAGTAGTTAGTCTATCTTAATACTCTCTATGAAGCAATTTTAGTACTTTTCATTGCACATATTTTTTTGCTGAAGAATGTGAATCGATATCATTTTTCGTTATCGAGTTACGATCATTTTTTTAAATAAAAATGATAGTTTTCAATGACCTCTAACTCAGAAGGTTGCAAAAAGTAGTAGCTAAATTTGTACTTTTTCGAAAGTGCATCAAAAATACTATACAGTATCTCAAAATCAACTTTTGCTTTTTTATCCTTCAGCGAAAAATGTTGACATAAACATTATGATCAAATGACATCAGCTTACGGCTGCTTTTAACCCTTTCATGCCCAACTTTTTTCTAGTGCATGTAGGGTTTCAAAACTATTTTTCCTTGAAAACGGTTGGGTCAAGAAACACGAAAAGCCTATTTTCATAAAGATAGGTGCTTCCATGGCAGTGCTAGAAGCTGGTCAATTTTTACCTTGTAATGCTCAATGCAATTCTCCTAGAATAATTACAATAGTCCAATTACGTAGAAAACGTAGCCAACGACAGTCTAAATTGATAAGTTTTATCAGTTTTCAATAATATTGCACCATAACGAAGATATATGAAAAAATCATTTTCCGTCGTCAACGTAAACTATCCCTGGCAGCACTGCTCCATCGGAATCCAATCAGACTAATTACAATAACTTCAGTTCTAGAGCTGATCCTTGTAACTGTAATTACTCAAATTAAAGGCAATAATCACATTAATGAGCCATACTTGTTTTTGTGAGTAAATCACGCCTCAATCAAAAGTTATAGCTGTTTAAAAACGCTGTTGTCCACAAACAACATGGGCATGAATGGGTTAAGGGCCTGGTCATCGCCATTTAGCACCTGCTTTACTAGATCAAAAAGTCGAGTTTCAAATGATTTTTTGAGCTTGTCAAATATATGTACACAAATATTGAAAACGTTAGGCTCGGGCAGATATTTATTTTGCTATTCTACATAACTATTTTATTATAATCGACATCATCATAATTATTATAATCACAATCATCAACATCATCAGCATCGTCGTCGCTATAGTTATCCGAATCGTGTTTCTTTTCCCAAAGATTAAGTTTCCTTTTCAAGCACAATTCATTCACTCGGTTTTTTGGACGGCCTATAATTTTGAACATTACACAAACAGTATAAAATGTAGAGCATGTTACTTTAAAAAGCGAATGAATTAAGGATTACCCTTCATTCTATTCTGAGTAAGCGATGAATTTCTGTGAATGCTGGTTTGGGAGGAAGTGCATTTTTTTGGAACTGTTAACAGCTTCTCAAAATATTTCGAATTTTTATCGAGCACTTTCGTCTCAATTTGATGACTGTCTTTCCAAAATCGATCAAACCTTTTACATGTTTTAATTGCTACAGCTTTTGCATTCCGAGCGAAATTCTTTTTTTCATTTTCTCCCACATCAAATGATCTCATAATTTTCTCAAACCCAGCCTTTATTTTCCTTCTATTTTCGCCTTTGGTCACTTTCCAGAGATCGAATGATTTTCTTTTATCCATTTTAACGGATAATAATACAAAGCACTACACGCGTTCATCAAAGCAGTCGTCGGCTACTGCGATTCGATACATGAATGGGATTGATACCAATTAAACTGTCACGGCTCGTAATGTTGTTGTTTATATATGACAACGAAGGACAAAAAAGCAAAAGTTGATTTCGAGATATTTGATAGTATTTTTTATGCATTTTCGAAAGAGTAGAAATTTAGCTGCTACTTTTTGCAACCTTCTGAGTTAGAGGTCATTGAAGGCTATCATTTTTATTTAAAAAAATGATCGTAACTCGATAACGAAAAATGATATCGATTCACATTCTTAAGCAAAAATATGCGCAATGAAAAGTACTAAAATTGCTTCATAGAGAGTATTAAGATAGACTAACTACTTAAAAAGTTATAGTTAAAAAACTGACTTTTTCAGAAACACCCTAGGTTAAAGAATAAAAATAATTATAACATGAAAACCGATAGTGCTATAACTTTGATGCATTTGAAAATGTTTCTTGAAAAACATTTTTCTACAACTTTGCTGAAGTAAGTACCTTGCTATACCATTTCGTTCGAAAAATATTTTTTCGAAAAGAATGTTCGAGACGACCACCCTAGTTACATTTTACTTTAAAAGAAAGCCAATTTTATTCCCACAAATATTCTCTCAGACATAATTTCTCTAAAATGAACGGTTTGGAAGATATTGATTTTTGTACCAAAAAACCGCCCATGTGACCCATAGTGCTTTGCTGTGTTAAGTGAATCTCTGACACAGTGGACACTTGTTTCTTCGCAAATCGCAGGATTCAAATGATTTTCATGTCCCTAATACCCATTTCGGGGTTCGCTATAGGCGATTACAAGCTAACATGTTTAATATCTTCTAGTTGCTGTACAATAAGCGCTGATGATGACAGAGCAGTAGTAATTCTGTATTGCGAGGGGTGTGGGGGGAGGGATTGGCCAAACCGGCAGTATTCATTTAAGTTGAACTGTGAATTTCAGATCATAACGTACGCAACTGCACAAATTGCTGGTACGGTAAAGTACTAGGAATATGTGCAGAATTTGGAAGATCTGCAGCTAGTAGTATTCTGTGCTACAGTGGCAATCGTTAGATATTTAGGATGCCCACTTACACCTAGAGGGAACCCGCTTTAACATCACCGGAAAAAGCGAGTAATTCCATGGCAGCGGAGATTGGAGACGCGGATCTCGAATAAACGTGCCGCTATTGGAAGACTGACCGCGTACAAAGACGACGAATGTCTACCGGATATCGGTTGTGTCACTAGCTTGTGAACCAGTATTTGGGAGGCCCCCGTACAACATCGCGAAGGGTAACCGTGGCTAACGTACGAGGAGGAATGGGCAGGCGAAGAAATTAACGAGATGGCAGCTGTCTCTATCGCAGCCAATGATGTGCACGAGGCTAGGCGGTCCCTTAGGAATTATGCGGCACCTGGACCAGAGAGTGTCTAAATGTTTTAGTACAAGTAGTTGACCGTTGTACATTCCACGATGGCTGTATGTTTCAACAGGACGTTACGCGAACCACGCTTGATGCCGGATTTCATAACCAGTGGTACCATAGTTTTTCTCCCCAAGGACAGTAACACGTCCAACCGGTCAAAGTACAGACCAATTACCTGTCTAGGCCTATATCGATTACAGGAAAGTAACGACTCCATACCCCATTCGTTCCTCATCAAGGTATTGGAGATATATTAAGTTCCTACAGTCGTGCGATTCCCGCGGCTGGTGATGGAGAGGTAGTTGACAACACTGCAGCTCACGTGATGCGGTCTAGAACGCTCCGCATCTTGACGGGGCATTCTGATGCGGTTCCTTTAACCCGTTTTGGTTTTGTTTGGCGATGAATCCCCTCAATAGGACACTCCATTGAAACGGGTATGGTTATCAGATAAGGTATGGAGAAAGCTGATGACCCATACCTACTACATGAACGATCTTAAGATCTATGATGACACGACGGAACGGCTGGGTTGGCTACAAGATCGACGAAGGCAAGATAATTCGGGACATTATTCGTGTCGAATTGAATAAGTATCTCGGATTCCGGCAGCCCCTCGGGACTCACATCATCGACATCAAGCTTAAGCTCCGAGATAAGTTTTTGAGTCGAGTGAATTAAGTCTTGAATTCTTTCCTGAACGCGGAGAATAAGTTCACAGCTATGAATGTTTGCTGTCCCCGTGTTGGCCTACAGTTTCGGCGTCATCAAATAAAGTCAGACTGACCTGGAAGATCATGGGAGACGATTGAAGAAGGCGTTAGACAAGCAGGAATGTGCCATGCTCAGTTGGCGCTGGAGAGATTCGTATTGTCACAGGATGAAGGGGGACAAGGAATAGTCGACATCAAGGCACCATGAGTAGCGCAGGTGCCACGACTGCAATAATATTTTGTGGAAAATGCCATCCAACATGGAGTATCAAGCAGCTAGTGTTGCAGACTGCAGTTATAGCGCACTTCACCTAGCGCCAGCGAACTACAACCTTGACTGCAATCTGCAGACTGCGGAGTGGAAGATTGCCGAGTGGAAGCAGAAAGCTGTGCACGGCGCCCACTCTCACCAGTTGGAGCAGCTGTACGTCGACAAGGCTGCAGGTTGTGGCTAAAGCGAGGTTAACTGTCTTCAGTGTTCGAAGTGGACATGATAGCCATAGCGAGGATAATGCTGGCGAGGAATGGTAGTAGGTGTGTTTGGCACCAAGACGTCGAGAATATATGCCGGATGAGTCATTCGTCGCACGAGATCATCGACCACGTTATGGTGGGCTTCCGCAGCCTCTACCGAGCGTCATTACAGCATTACTAAGATGTGGCACCGGCCTTATCTGCTTATGCCTGTTCTGGTAATTCATGTTGTACTGGGATCACACTGTTCTATCGGACCAATTTCTACACCACAACAACCTTGATATGACAAGGGACGACGCCAAGTCACCATAATCGACGTCGCCGTTCCATTAAAAAGCAATCTGTGAGACACTCACGGTGAAAAAATTGCGAGATCACTGGCCTACTGGAATGTAGAGGTTTAATGAGTTTTTGAGAATTGTTCCTGTTGTGCTTTCGACGAGTGGAGTCGTTCCGAGAGAGCTACTGCAGGTGCTGAAGGAGCTGTAGTTGGAGAGGGAGCTGACTGCTATCCAGAAGTCGGTGATATTCCACACCGGCACATTGCGCGCATGAACGTCACTCACAGATAGCGTTTTCGAGTGAACCTCAGATCACTGTGAGAGCGCTTTTAGATTCATTTCCGAGCAGGTTTCAGTAGTCAGTAACACTACGAATTTTACCGCCGCAAATTGTAACAACAAAACGCGGTGCGTTTATATGTTGGCGCTAACATATACTTGCAGCGTGCTGCGTTATGTTGTGGCAATTTTCAGAGGTGAAATTTCGGGCCGATACTAATGAATACAATATGAACTAAAACAAATAGATCTCTTAATTGTTTTATATTTGATGATCCCTTAATTTCTTATCTTCCTCTATATCATTTTCATATATGAGAAAAATGCGTGGTGTGGAGGAAACCGCGCGGTGGGGCAGTGCCCCCTCAAATATGGTTCAACCGAGTTCGACCAATGTTTTTAAACGGGAAGTCGGCATCTAGGTCTTTTCAGGTGAGTTTATTTATGACCGGGCCTAAAGCCCGGCGCAAAGTGCAAACTTAAATAATACGAAGGCAGAGACAGAAATTACGGGAGATAAAATAAATTGAAAGACAAGCCAAAGGATATTAATGCAAACATGTAGGAAGTCTGGGGGTCCGTCATTCCCAACGGTTTTTAACCAAAACTGTTTTGTCTAGTTAGCAAATCTTTTTATGTGAATCCGACTGCATTGTAACATTACTTTGTTCCTCCTAATTCACGAAAGAACTGTTATCTAACTAAAACACCTGCTCATCAAGTTTGTGTCAGTGGAATGTTATACATCGTATCTTGTATTCACATGTCTATGTGAAATTCTTTAAACCTTTACATTTGATGTCTTTCTTCGGGGGGATTCGTGTCACCGCGGTATATTCGCTGACAATTCTGCAAATGCCGTTGTGGTCACCGCCTTAGGAGAGTGGAACCATTTTCATGTCGAACTAAAAAGAATGACAAAGTTAACACCAAAGGGGCGCAAAACTGAGACCCGCCAAGGGCGTCAGAAGACCACGCTACGGCTCTCATTATAATACACACAAGTTTTGGTCAATTTGCTTCACCCAAAGTTTAAAAAAAAATACAAAAAAGTGTTTTTTTTCTTGCTGAAAAATTTACCTCCCACTTAAAAACTTTTCAAAACTGTACTTAGTTTTAGTGACTATCTGAATTCTGAAGAATAAAAAGATTTATACAATTGTTTTTTAAAGCCACTCGCGAAACAAAATCTTGGCTACGGGTCTGATCACAGGTATTCCTCTGGCAACCAGAGGAAGTACATCTCACACGCAGAACTTGGTTCTTCGTTGACTGTGCTCAAGGCACCATAGCTTTGTTCAGGTTAAGGATGTATAAAACCCACCAACCTCGGTCTTAGCTGCCTATAAAGGAGAAAACATTCAAATCAACCCCGAGAAACACCTAGTTTTGTGTGTCCGGAATCCAAGTATATCTAGCTTAAGGAAAGACCGATGCATAAAAAACTACAAATAGTGACAAGTAGATCATAATGTAAGATTTGTTTCTATTTCAAATACAAGGTTCGCAACCATACCTGGTCGGAAACTGGCCGAATAGAATTTAGAAACATACAGTATATTTCAAAATTTGTGTTTTCTTTCAAATAGCTAGTTGCAAACGAAGAGTTTGGATAATTTTATTAGGTTTTGAAAAAGTCAGTGCATTTTGGGAAGAATTCATTCTTTACAGTAATCAACCTATAGCCTTTAGGTCCAACCAAATTCCACCAACCGCATAAAGCATGAACAATTTTGGTTCGTATTGGAACGGAACTTTCGTTCTGGGGTTCACCGTAATTTCAAATTTGTCTATAATCTCTACGATACCCCGTTTTGCTTGTGTCAGTCCGAAGCGCATTCCAAGACACATCCTTGGCCCTTCTCCGAATGGGAAAAACACTCCTTTTTCCCTGTACGGCTTGATGCCTCCTGTTTCCGGCGAGAATCGCTCCGGTTTGAATTTTTCCGGTTCCTCGTAGTGCTGCGAATCCAGATGAACAAAATACGGAATAGTAACAGTTGTTCCTGCTGTTACAGGAATTTTCTTATCCTTTGGTCCCACTAGCACGATATCTTTCGTACATTGCTTAGCTAGAATTGGTATAATTGGGTGCAGCCGAAGCGATTCGTTCAGTACCTGATCGAGATAGGTCATCTCTCCAAGATTGTCGTATGTCACACCTCCCTTACATGATTGGACGTGACGAATTTCTTCCCTCAACTGTTTCTGAACCTCCGGGTGTGATGCTATGTCGAACAGACAGTACGTCATAATCAAGCTGGACGTCTCAAATCCATCAGCGAAGAATGAAACACCGTGACCGGCTATGTCAAGCTCGGAAATTTGTTTCTTCTCCTCCAGCGTCAACAGATGATCTAGATAGTCATTGCGAACAATTCCACTTTGTTTACGATATCGAATGGCGTCACTCATTATGCGAATGAAAAATGCCTCAACATCTTTGGGAACAAAGGAAAATTTGTAGAATTTTTTGATTGAAGGGAAAAATGTGATAGCGGCCGTTGCGATTTGTGCGACGATATTGAAATCCATAATGCGGCGTCCCATTTCCCGGATTTCAGGTTTATCCTTTGTGAATGATTGTGCATCAATTGCAAATATGCAATTGGATACGACGTCAGTCGTATATTTGGCCATTAGCTATAAGTAAATTTAATTTATTTTATTAAGCAATTCAACTGTACTATAAAACTATGTACTTGCCTCTTTAACATCGAATGCTGATCCATCTTGTTTTATTTGTTTATTAACATATTCAGTCATTCGAACGCTCACTTCGTCCATTAATGTATAAAGTGCTTTTATCTGAAATATATGTGATTGTAAGATAAGTTGAAGTAGGTTGTGCAGCAAATTCTACTCGATTATTTGTGAAAGCTGGAGTAATTTCTGCTCGACGATTTTTCCATTTCTCTCCTGATAAACTGAATGGGTTACGAGCGAAGAGTGGATCCGACTTTTCATCCACCAGGTCGGAAAACTGATTGGAAGCAAAATGATGGAAGTTTTTCGAGAAGACCTCCTTGATCAGTTCTGGATCGCGGACCATCAGCTGTGGAGTACGTATGCTGTAGAAACCAACTACCGGCTCAGTCTTGAAGTCGCTGAAAACGAAATTGGTTTAGGTAACAATACGTTATGAGTTAGGCAAAACCGACAATACAATGCATGTAATGGAATATAAGAATATAGTAACCCTTGAAAAAATTGTTTTCTGCGAAGGACGTGACGAATAAAGAAAATTTAATGCGTAAAAATAAATAAATAAAAAATGTTTTTGACATAGGATTACGTCTACGTTTTGGTTATGGGAGTAAACTTGGCAAACTCAACATAAATGTATGTTTAACGAAAACGTGTTAGGTTTTGAATGCTTGTAACATTTCACTATAGGGTCCGGTTTCAAAATTTCTGATGAATCTTGAGATATATTAAGCTCCCGTTGTATAACGAGTCAGGTTTTCAAAAGTGTGTTACTGCTCTTATCGATGCTTCGATATTAATTAAACACTTTCAGTGTTTGTTTGCTTGGGTTAAATATCAGCTTCCTAATATAAAGGAAAGTTGCGTAAAACGGGCATGAAAAATTAGTCTAGAGAAATAGGTCGAAATTTTAATGTCTTTTTAACCTAACACAATTTAAATATATTTGATTTTTTTTCAAAATTGCGTGCTAAAAATAAAATAAAATTTTAATTTAATATTAAAATGGTTTTGGTTTGTATTCGAAACTTCAAAAATCTGTTTTAATCAACCTTGTATAACAATTGTGTCTTTCTCATTTCTCCAAACTATGATTTAATGACTCTTTATGTTCACTATAATTGTGAAAATGTTTGTTGCACCTTGCACTATACAATGGTTCGTCAAGCACGAACTTGATTAGCTACTTGCGAAGCTAAAACACTTGGAACAAAAATATATATTTAATCAGCTTTATACGTATTGGTACGCGGAATTGGAGGTGTCAGTGATGAGGGGGAGGGGGGTGAATAACCCACTGTGTTTGTTAGGACCCTTTTAAACTTTTTTCAGGTCCTGCTTATATGGAAACAAGAACCATCGTAGGTGGTCAATCTGGTCAAATTGAGTTTGGTTAGTCATTAGTGATCTAGACCGGCAAAACAAGTAATTTTGCACCCATTTTCGTAGCAGCCCAGTTCAACCCATAACTCAGGAATCGCAGGTTGGATCAGAAAAAATAGCAGCCGATGGGAAGGTTCCTTTCATTTGACACTTAGTTTGTGCTAATCGGTCCAGCACTCTCTGAGAAACAGATATCACATTTGTTACATACATACAAACACACATACATACTCCTAATAAAACTTTGCTAGATCGGCAAGTACGTTCGAAACTTGATACTTTAGGGAGGGGAAGTAGGCTCAGTTGAACGTTCCTGACTAGCGCCGAGGTGGCTTTAAACGCGTTACCACGTGAAGGACCGCGCCAGTCCTCGCATCCTCACTTCAAAGGTAATCAGGGAATCATGTAGATGTGACTACTTACTATGGGCGTAGATAGCGGCTTGGAGTTAAGACCCAAAAAGCATCGAAGAAAACAATAAAAATTAAAAAAAAACCTGTTTTAATCCACCTAGCGGTGCAATTGTGCCTTTCTCATTTCTCTAAACTATGGCACGGAGGCTTTTTATGTTAAACATAATTGTGGAAATGTCCATTACATTCTTAGTACACTTTGCACTTATACACAATGGCTTGCCAGCCACGAACTTGATGAGCTACGTGTCGACAGTGAAACACTTGAAACAAAAAAATATCGTACTTCATTAGCCTAATCAGCATTAGATCAATGTTATCTGCTTGTTAACTCATTTTGTCATGCGGGGGTGGGTATGTGAGGAGGGCGAAAGTCCCATGAACGAACGACTCCCCAGCTTAAATTGGTATGCTTTGTGATATATTTACTTATTTATTTATTTATTAGTACTGGTCTTCGAAGTATTCGTACAGACAGTTCCTTAATTATTACTAATTCTAAGTTTAAAAGTAGTCTTGGTTATGTTAAAATCATACAGATTAGCTACATCATTAAAATTACGACAGCACACATTGAACGGATTGTTCTGAGCAAAAAGTGTACGATACATAGGAGTCCGAAAGAAATCAGTTCGTCTGGTCGTCTGGTAGGTCTAGGTGGTACGTTGATGCGAACCTGGCTCAGCAACTCTAAGCTATCAACATTGTTTCCGAGAAGATCAAACACAAAGAGCCGTTGCAGCATTATCCTCCGAACTGCAAGCGTCGGTAAACGTAGAAGGTTGCATCGTTGTTCATACGGCGGTAGTCGAACAGGATCATTCCATGGCAGTAGTCGCAGAGCGTATCGAACAAAGTGACGCTGAATTCGTTCGACGTGATTGGTGGTGGTTTAAAGATGATGGAGTTGAAGGGGAGTGGTATGAGGGCTGAATGGGGTGGTGGTCTGAGGGGCGTTTTAAGAAGATTTTTAAGGGAGGGGAGTGAACAGTAGAGGGGGCGTGTAACCCCTCTCCTTAAACCATCAACTACGCCTCTGTTAAAATCCAGAAACCTTATGCAAGTAAAAAAAAATGGGATATGACACTCGGTCCTCCGAGCCGGGATTAGGTTGACGTTTTTCAGAGTGATTGCATAACCTTTCTATATGAGAAAGGCAAAAATGTGCCAAAATCCAAAAAAGTGAATCGTCGTCAAATATTTTTTTCGAGTTTGCATCAAATCTCGACGTTTTATGCACCTTGAAGACATTTAGCATCGAAAATAAAAATTCTATTTGTAATTTTTCCTATAGTTTATATGAAAAATTTCTGTGTGGCCGCACTCTTAAACCCGTAATTCCGGAACCAGAATTCCGATCGATCCAAAATTCAATAGCAGCCGATGGGATGGGTTGCACCTTTCATTTGAGACTAAGTTTGGGCAAATCGGTCCAGCCATCTCTGAGAAAAACGAGTGACATTATTTGACACACACATACACACATATATATATATACACATACAGACTTTTTCCGATTTCGACGAACTGAGTCGAATGCGATATGACACTCGGCCCTCCGGGCCGGGATTAGGTTGACGTTTTTCAGAGTGATTGCACAACCTTTCTATACGAGAAAGGCAAAATCTAACAGGGCAAGTGCGCGGTGAATCTGTTCGGGTTGGCCAGCTCACCGACCCAGAAAAACGAACAAGGGCATCAGCAAGTGCAATAGCAGCAGTAGCGACAGCAGTCCAGGAAGATCATATCTAGTGCGAGCGGCGACGAACCAATTGGACGGCAAGTTTACCTAAAGTGATGAAGTTTAGGCCAAAAATCGTCCAGCTTTATAAATTGGTCAAAAGCAAGGGCAACGTTCACGGGGTGATCAGAGATCTGGTGATTAGCATCAAATCCGCTGAAGCAGTCGAACTGATGGCGTTACTAGAGAGAGAGCTGAAAACGCCGAACAAACACTGAAGACCACAGGGATAGCGAAAGCAGCAGCTTATGAGACACCGAAGGGTGACCGATATTTCCATTCTGTGAAAAGAGTAAGGGAAATACTAGGAGAGGAGGAACACCGAAGAAGTCCAAGAAGGCCGGAGAAAGAAAGCGAAACAAACGACAAATCGGCAACCATAGAAACCGTAGAAAAGAGGAGGAAAAACAGAAAGCAAAGGACGAAAAAGAATAAAGAAGAACTTCGACTGCGCCAAGAGCGGTATAAGGGAGATGCTCTAGTCGTCAAAGCAAACGACGGCCTAAAGTACGCTGCTATTCTCAAAAGGGTGAGAGAGGATCTTAAACTGGAGGAGCTGGGGTAGAAACGTAGTTAGAGCCAGACGCACGCAGAAAGGCGAGATGCTGTTCGAGCTGAAGAAGGATCCATTGAGCAAGTGTTCGACCTATCGGAAACTCGTAGCAGAGGAGAAGCAAACGTGAGAGCTTTAGTTCAGGAAGCAGTGGTTGAGTGCAGGAATCTGGACGATCACAACCGAAGACGAAGGGAGAAATGCGCTAACAGAGCAATGAAGCCTGGAGAATGTGCAGATATCAATGAGGTTGCCAGCCACAGCCAACCGAGCGGCTAGATCAAAGTCGGATCCTCTACACAATTGGGTCAGCGCAATTGCATTGCAATGCGGAGAGTGAGGACTGGTGAGCGGAAGTGGAAAATAGAACGCAATGACCTTTTTGTGAAAGCACTGCATGCTGACAGTTTCGCTCCAATTTCCAAAGCCGATGAGCTATCGGAAACATTAGCGAGGGCGTGTGACGTAACAATACCGAGGAAAATGGTGCCGAAAAACTACCGGCGTCTATTGCTAAAACGAAAGGCTGCTTGCCTACCAGCCAGAAGAAGCGTTCAGAGAGCAAAATCTAAGGCAGTCAGAGAAGAGTGTAAAGTGACATTGCGGGCGGCAGGGGCACGCATCACCCGCATGGTCGCCTATACAGTACGTTTATGCAGACGGTGGAAACACTGGTGACAATCTAGTCTCCAGCGATATGCGTCTTATAGTGGAAAATGGGTGAAAGCAAAGAAAGCGCTCCGGACGGTATTCCCAACGTAGTATTGAAGATCACAATCCTGGCGTTTCCGGACATGTTTGGTATAGTTCTATAGAAATGCCGGGATAGATAAAAAAATCCAAAAGCTGGTGTTGCTGCCAAAATCAGAGAAGGCACCAGGAGATCCAGAATCGTATCGGCCTATATGCCTGCTGGATACTCTTGGTAAACTTTGGGAAAGAATCATCCTCAATTGGCTGATGAACTACGCTGAAAGTGAGGTCCTCTCATGGTGGACGTCATCCGCACAGTAATGTTATCGCTACTGCACCGTGATAATGATCGACATGAGGACCGCGTTCAACAGTGCCAGCTGGGTGGCTATCGCCGTAACGCTGCACAGAATGCGGGTCCGGGAATATTTGTGTAAGGTTCTGAAAAGTTACTACTGGGCGGCAGTGACAATAGGCGTAGTGGCAACCTGGATGATTGATGTCAAGTTGCATCAACTATTCAAACGACGAATGTAGTGGCGATCAGCAACCGGAAAAAATCCAGCATGTCGTGGTCAGCCTCGGCGAACACTCAATACCATCGATCGGGTGTGATGGTCGACGATCGATTAAATTATAACAGCCATGTCGACTATGTATGTGGGAAAGCTGCGAGAACAACTAACGCATCGGCAAGGATCACGCTGAACATCGAAGGAGTAATATGCAGCAAGCGACGTCTCCTGACAAGTGGCTTATCCTCAATAATAAGATACGGCGTTTCGGCCTGGGCTGTTACACTGAACTCAAAGCTGAACCGGACGAAGCTCGCGTTGGAGGCACTATTCCTCATGGCTGGGATGACCCCATTCTGCATAATTCTGGTCAGACCGGACTTTTTGGTTAAGTGGCAGAAACAGTGGGGCAACGCGGTGAAAGGAAGGTGGACACAATGACTCATCCCAAATGTGTCGGCATGTGTGCATAGGAAACATGGAGAGATGAACTTCCAGCAGACTCACATTTTGTCCGGGCATAACGGCTTCGGAAGTACCTGAATCGGCTTGCATATGCTTCGTCAACCGTTTGCGCGGAATGTATGAAGTGCAAGAGCTCTCCAAAACACGAGAATTCCGAGTGCCCTTGTTTCGAAGAGGTTTGCTCAGCGTGAAAGTCGACAATATCTTCAAAGAAATGCGCCAGGACGAACATACCTGCTATGCTGCCAAGACAGTATTGATGCAGATTCTCTACGAAACGCAGAGGAAGTGGCGAGGGCATCAACAAAATGGCACCGCCGAGTAGAGAGTCGCTAAGAAATTGGATCCGCGAAAAATATCAACATGTTCGTGTTGTCAAGGCGCTATCGAGCCGGGCGCCAGGCTTCACTGGCATCACCGGACCGTCCTCGGCACCCTACTGGTTGGCCGTGGAGGAGATTGGATAGCAGCAGAAAAATCGGTTTCTGATTATCTTCTACCGACAGGGAACGCTCCGTCGGTGTAACCGAAGTCCTTCGCCTGGAACTAGATGAATGGTGTGAGACGAAGTACTGATTTCGGATAGTCGGAGCACCAGCAAACCGGGAATCACGCTCTACGCGAAATGGCCAGACCGATATTGACATCGTACCGGCTTGCCCATGGAAAAGGTGATAGGCAGGATGGCATCGTGCTGCATGGATGAATGCGCTCGAATATTAGCAGGCCCCTAGCGAATAGAGTTGCCGGCCCTACGCGGCAAAGTGAGATGCCGTCGAATTGCTGTTAGGATACTGTCTCCATCAAATCGTGTATAAAAACGAGCGGCATCCGCTAGAGAAACGCACTAACGATGAGCACGAGCTCAGGCACCAGCGAGAAGGGAATCAGTGAACTAGCTGTGACAACTTGAAACACTGGAGGACGTGGTCTTGAACTGCTCCAGATTCGTAGAAGTGCGAAGCTGCTGGATCTAAGTTCAGAGGATGTCGTACAAGAGCGATGTAGAGAAGAGAGGACGTAGGCTATATCCACCACTTGGGGCTAACTTGAGTACTTCGTCGTCGAGGTGGCGGAGTACCGGACGCCACGCTCCTTCTGGAATCGCCGGACCGATCTCAATACCTTACTGGTAGCTCGTGAGTAGGCTAGAGCATGCCCCACTCAACCTGGAATTGCTGGACAGAACTCGCATTTACCGGCTGGCCCATCGACTAGACTAGGTCGACCGGTGGGGAGTAGATTGAGTATTTTACGACGAAGCGGGGAGCTAAATGACCCACGAAAATGAACATCGGTATCGGGAGAAATCACCTCACAGTCGCAATAGTTTAGATTCACAATGGGGATTATCCGAGTATATAGGAAGCTAATTTGGAAAGGACATCAGCATCGAGATAAACTTCGCAACCAGAGATATCTGAACCGTAGTTGGGTAGTTTCACCGCCGGAAAATATTCGAGTAGAGCTCGATAAAGCTGCAAACTAAATTGACACTTTTTAAACCTCACAATAAAACAAATGCAATGTTCTAAAAAGGTTGATTTTTTAAATTCTTCGAAAAGGCGGGCATAGTGTAGTTGGTAAATCGATTTCTGATACGCAGCTCTCATCGGGTCAGACACCATACAGCTTCTTAAAAAGACCATAAATATGATTCGTGCTAAGTTTCACAACCGTCAAAACACCATAAAATGCTCTCAACAACTCATAAATATACTATCATATCTAGCGAACCATGGTGAAGGTGTTTTGATTCCAATTAGAACACCATCAACACCATGGAGCGGGGGTGAAATTGAAACATGGCCATGGGAACTATAATGGGTTTTTCGTTTGCTCGAACTGATTTCCAATCCCGCATATGAAGTTAGAGATTTATCTAACGACAATTTTCTTACCCGAAAAAGTGGCGAATGACTATATTAAAACTTCTATAATCGAAAAAAGAAAAAAAAAGGCTTCAAAGATTGGTTGAATCAACTCTGTCATTCAGGAAAAAATTGTCCAACTAATGAAATTATGATCGACTTTTACACGACGTTCATGGAGTTTTGAATTAGTAGGTGCCAACACCACCGGAAAGTGTTGCGGAATGGTTCCGTTTCGAATAAAGTATGTAATATATAAATATGTCTTGCACTTTAAATTACATAAATTAAATATGAAAATAGGTAGCTTCATGAACTAGTATGAATCTTCACACACTCACTTATAAATTTTCTCCAAATCGTAATAAACGTGTTTCTTTTGTGTTATCATGCTGGGAACATTTCCGTAAAGAACCTTCGGTTTGGGTCCATTTATGCCGACTTTTCTCCATCGCTTAAATTCCCAAACTAGAAACAGATACACCACTCCTAGCAAACCAGCTAGACAGCCAGCCAAAGCACACCACATATTTTATTTTTTAATTCAGTTCGTTTCCTATATAGTATCACTTGCTTGCCGGTCGACTAACGAAACCGTACTGGTGATAGCCAGGAACAAAAATTAAATCAAAACCAATTGCACCGCTCGATCAGGGTCAATGTGAAGAGGCTGTCTGATAAACATACATTTATTCTATTTTCAAGTGCTCACAATCTTTCTTCACACTTGAGCAGTATTATTCTTGAATTGGGTTGGTTTCGGTGTTGTCCTTTTAGGCACATACGAAGTTTCCTGGGACGAAGCTCTTGGTCGAGAACAATCTTCGTCAAGCCCTCCATTTTGTTTCAATGGCAATAACCGTATGTTCTAATAAAATGATACTAATAGTAATAATCAACTGCGACGCCGGTTCCACCTTCTTTAAATAATGCTCGATCGCGTTAAGTAATCCTGTGTCTCCCAGTAGTAGGGTTTGCCAGGGGTTAGTTGGCGCTACTTTCAATTTTAATTTTACCGCTTTGATTTGGGTAGATCGTGCAAAATAGAACATATTACATACAAGGGCAAACTTTTTGGCAACGTATCTGAATTTCAACAAAGTGTTTTATGCATTATCTTCATTTTTATATACAGAAGTATGCGACACAGAAATCGGTATGTATTGGGTAAGTTGGTGGTACACTAGAAAATAAGCAATGAAATCTTTCAATGAAACTGTGTGTTCTTTCAGTCTAAATACCTCGGCATCTTGATTTCGACGCGTACTTTATATTTAAAAGCAAATTTTCCAAATTCTTCAAGCGCTTGCTCGAAGCAAGTATTCCCTGCATTTACGAAACACACAATAAAAAGATTTTTTTGTTTTGAAGTGAATTCCAAATATAAAAATAATTGATGACTATTGAATACTACCGTCGACTTGTCCTGCGTACATCACCGTCAACTTACCCTAACCGGAAATTTAAAGGAAAAGTATTGAAAAGAACTTTTGTTTGTGGTTGTATAATATCGATACGGATACTGAAGGCACTTTCAGGGTACCATCGATCAATTCATTCGTAGAATCGTTGAAAACTCGCCATAAATAAAATTAATTAAATTTTCTTTTACTTGAAAACACAGTATTGCCCACAACTTCTACAACACAAAATGTTATGCGACGTCAACATATAGGAGAATGTATTTCACATTATCTGAGGTACACAACGACAAACAGAGTAATATGTCTAGAAGAAACGAAGAAAAAGAAACTTGACCAACTTACCCCAACGGGCACCGGGCTCCCCTGCATGACTTGCGAGAAGTTATCAAGTGCATGTTTGTTGCCATTTTTCAATTGTAAATACGTATGCACATTACGTGCAATATAAATTGAAATATGTTCGAGTATTACCATGTGTTATTGACATCTGAGTTGAGAAATCTGTCTAAGACAGTCAAGTCAGCCATCATGGTTCCAAAACAATCCGAAAAGTTCTAGTAATCATTGTAGTTATTTTCGCCTAATTTAGTAGAAGGTACGACTGGCGTATATCATGAGCCGTACGATCGTTACGCCATTTTCTTGTTGATTTTTGCCTTTTTATAAATATAGTTATGTATGTTATAATGGACAGGTGTAGAGTTGGAGGTAGTCAACTCTACAGTTACTGTCAATCACACATTATTACAAGAGTAAGCGTGCTGCGATTTGTCGTATACTTGCCACCCATATATTTATATCGAAACTTTATTGTGAATTATCGAGACCCGGAATTATTTTTCTATTTTTGAGGTTAGGTTGGTTGTTTTGATACGGAAAATGTTCACCTAGAATTTAGATTCATCAGTAGATAACCTCGACTATCCAAACCTCCACTCTTTAATCGACCACTGATTTTTGCCCACTATCGTGTCTTCTATCCAGATTTAAATTTAATTTTAGTAACTGAAACCGGAAGAACGAATTCGTAGTGATGTAACAATAAATTTGCCATCTGTATATTTTTCGGAGGTAGGAAATAAATTTTCGTTTTTCAAAATTACTTTTCATTAGAAGAAATAACGTTTAATTATAACATTGATGGAGTTTATAAAAACCTAAATTTACTTTTCGATGCGTTTTGACAGATGATAATAAAAAAAGCATCATTGCACTCTTGCGCCGTCTGGCGGTGGACATCTAGCGTTAGATTGCGAATAGTCGAAAATGATCGTCCAAGCACAGTGAATAGTCGATAGTTGCCTAACCAGGGGTTTGAAATGATTACGTCTATTTATCCTTTCAGTTTATGGCATCGTTTCTAAGTTTCGACAACAAGTTTACCAAGCGCGATTCCGCGCGAAAACAGCAGACTATACAACTCAACCGTCCTCGACTTGAACGATTCTTTGCAGTTGTATTTGCTTTATGTATCACTACATTTTCCACTAGGTATTAGACAATTTTGGCGTTTTTGCATGCACTACTTTTAAAAAATTGTCCGAAAGTTGCAAGAAATAAATCTAAAAAAAGTATCAAGATTTAAAATAATTGAAGTCGGCAGAAGAGAAGGGCAGTTGGGGTGTTTTTTAATGTATTGTAAAATGGAAATTTCAGTTAAATGTTCATACTACAACATAACTGATTGGTCCTGAAAAGAATCATTGGTTTGTTTTATTAAGGGAGACACAATAAGTCCGCTAACGGCAGATCCGGCGAGCCAGTTTGATATCTTTCGGCATGATGGTTACTAGCTTGGTGTTGATGGCGCACTATATTGTATCCTCGAACAAACCGACTAGCTAGGCGTTGCGAACTCTGGAAGCATAAATCGACTTTGAAGTTCTGCACAATCTCACGAACTAGACGCTGCAAGGGAAGCCTGTGGATAAGTTACTCTGTTTTTAATAACGGCGAATTTCTCTTAGAGTGACATTTCTTGGTCGGTAGCGATGGGGCTTCTTACACCACAGTGGATGGGCCACTGTCACTACTTGCGAGGAGCATTCCCTCCGGTGGACTTGCGGGCGGAGTGCTTGCTACGGGTCATGGTGCGAAAAATACTGCTCCGCTACTGCTGATGCTGTTAGTACAACGATGGTCAAACGAATGATGAGAAATACCGACCAACGGATAAATATGTATTGTGTAAAGTGGTGACGTCACAAATCAACTGAGTGTTCATTTTTGACAGTTCGCTTGTACTGTTTACATGGACTTAGAAAAATTCTTTACGATTTGCTTCGAGCGAATCTAATCGTTCATAAATTTATTCTAAGTCCATGTAAACAGTTCCATTTGGCTATTAAATTTCATTCCGATCCGACTTCCGGTTCCGGAGTTACGGGCTGTGGCGTGCGTTTATAAAGAAAATTTCAATTCAAACCGATACTCCGATGAAAGCAAAAAAGGTAAAAATTTCGCTAAAATGTCTCTCAAACAACTTAAATTTGCAGTTCTAGGTCACTAAACTTTCGTTGACTACATTGACCACTATAGACGGTTCTGGAAGTGCCCGGGAAAAGCGGCCATCTTCCAAAATTAACATACTCACGTCAGTATCTCGGAAATGGTTTGGCCGATTTTCACAAGCTTAGTCCCTATAGCTATAATACCCCCCACAGATGTCTATAAAATTTCGTACGGATCGCTTGTATGGTTCCGGAAATATAGACTAAACCGTCCGGTTACATATGAAATTCCCATATTAGCCAGATCTCAATTTTTTTCAAAGGGGGGACTCCATGAAATTTCGGAAATCGAATTCGTATTTTTGATGCCAAACATCTTTAAAATGCATGAAACGTCGAGATTTTATGTTATCTCAAAAATCGACTTTTTGGGACTACCGATTTCGCACCCCTTTTTTCAATTTCGTATTACCGTGGCTATTTTTTTCTTTTGCAAAATTTCAGAACTCGAATAATGATTTCTTTTCTTGTGTATAGTTGTCATGTCATGTATAATAAAAATGTAATATATACATTTGAAAGCTTTTAATGAAAATAAACAACGCAAAAATTGTCGTGTTCTTGATTCACAAAGGGACAATAGCACCGCTAGGTGGATTAAAAAGGATTTTTAAACACCATTTTACAATTCGGGCGAAACGCTAGCGGCTGCCAATCCCTAACAATTGCTTTCAAGTTTTGGGGGTGTTTTAACACATGTATAACTCCGTGGGTCACGTAGGAGTTTTTCGATATGTTGGCAGCTTTTTTAACAGCAAAGTCATGTGAAATTTATGCGTATCAAAATGAAAGTTTCGATCGAATGTTTATCATTTCTCACACATACGTGATCCACTAGATAATACATGTATAAAGGATTTTTAGCCGCTCTCGGTCCGCTCGATTTGAACATCGCAAAAAACTCGCTGTGGACACCGTACTAGATCCTGATATTTTTCCAAAATTTTAAATTTAAGGGGTCCTGTTATATAATTGTGTAAAAAGTACCTAATGTTTGACTATTTTTTTGAAATTGTGAAATGAATTAGACATGTCGTCGCTGTTGTGCTATCTTATGACAAGCGCCATTTAGCACATTTCGAGAAAAACGTTTTTTAAAGTTTGAGATTGAATATCTTGAAACTTATAAATGGTAAAAACAATTCAAAGAAGACAATTAATGCTTCTATCTATTCTGTATTAAACTCTCAAATACCACGAAGTTCGGTTGACTATGTTGCGAGTTTTCACTATAAATGTAAACAAAAGTCGCACTCACACGTGTCGTAGGCGTGTATTGATGACAAAATTTGTATGACGTGTCATAATTGTGCATGGAAAATTTTCCGTAGAAAAAAAGCATCAATTATTAACTTTTATTAATATCTTCGGCTTTATTCAGATGCATTTTGAAGGAAATCGAGCAAGCAATCTAGAAAAAATAGTAATTTTTAACTACAGTGTTGCCAAACATGAAATATTGCCATTTTAAAAGTAAAACTGCATATTTCTCGCAACACATGTATTTTTATTTTGAAAATTATTATGCCATTGTGTTCCTCAGATATTTTTGCATATAAAAACATCTAAAACTTCTACATTACTTAAGCGAATCCCAAGATACAGTGAATTAAAGCAAAAAACTGGCAATTTCTCAACACTTTTTTCGCTATACCTCAGTAACCAAGCAAAATTTCAAAATTCTGAAAACGCCATTTTGTAGAGAATTATCAGATTAGTAATGTTAGATATGCAACATTACTAATCTGATAATACTCAGTTTACCCCAAAATGGCGTTTGTCATAAGATAGCACAACAGCGACGATGTGTGCTTTTCTGTAAAATTTTTATTGAGGTTTCATCTCTAAAATCAAAATTTTCGAGTGTAAGGTGTCAAAAATGGCGGCTCCAACAAAAAGTGTTTTGAAAACCGACCTCATCTGCAGGCACGGTACAGGTCACAATTCGTCGTCTACAAGCAGAAAACCAAAAAGATCTTAAAGATTACATTCCATAGAGGCGCCCTAACAAAAAATATGAAAAAAATCGTTGATCGGCGGCCACTTGAAAATAAAGCATCATTATTTCGCAAGATTTTTCCACTTTGGCTGGCTGTAAAAATATTGCGATTTTGTAAGTTACAGCGCCGGAGAATGTTGTCTTCTTTTAGGCGGGCAAAAGTTAATTAGTTGAATGGCTCAAAAATGAGAATGCTCGCAGATTTGAAAAACACCTTTTGCCTTTTCAATATTGTTTCAGGGTATATTGAAAAACGCTGATTTCGACTAGAATATTATGCTAAGAGTTAATGAACAAACGTATAAACGGACGAGTTATTAGCGAAAGAGAAAGTAAACAAAGAGAAACTGTCATTTTCACTTAGGACCATTTGACATGTTTGGCTAGTCTTAACTTCTCTTATTACACCCTAAAAATCTCAAATCAGCAGATCTGTACAGTCAACTTGGAGTGAATACCCTATCACTTTCAACTACCCGTGCTGGTACGTAGACACGATATTCCTGCGCAATATACTTGCAGCAAGCTATCTTATTTGTCTGCTCAACGTTACTCACAGATACTCTCAGCTTGTCCAGTCGAACCCTGTTTGCATTGGATACCGGGAATAATGTTATGAAACTCCGCAATATTATGATGATAATGAATGGTTTATCTAGAAGAAGACCACAAAAGAACTGGTCAATAAGTGAGTATATTGCATTTACGGGATGGCATTGGGTTTATCAGTCAGTTAATTTTGACAACAGACTGATCCCTTGGAGAAGTTCCAATCTAGGGTTTAAACCCAAAGGAGAATTTGTGGGAGCCACAGGTAGATCCACAATTCTTACCTCTGCTGGATAATATTGAATGTATACGATTGAAAGATTACGAAATGATTCGATTAAAATTAACCAAAATAGTTTGAACTTTTCTTTTATTTTGAGTGAATTTTGAATAGTGGAAAAGTTGTATTTGCTGTATCGATCTTTGTTTGTTCTTTTTGACAAATGATGCCTGATTTTCCAAATGTGTATTTTATTTCGATTCTGTTTGCATAATAGTGCATTAATATAATGGACAATATGTTTTAGGTTATTTCTCAATTTATGGCTTTCAGGTCCAGCCATATTCCGCCAACCACATAAAGCAGGAACTTTTTAGCCTCATATTCTATCGGGAGCTTTGTTCTAGGATTAACAGTGACTTCAAACTTATCAATGATCTCTACGATACCCCTTTTCGCTTGTGCTAGAGCGAAGCGCATTCCAAGGCACATTCTGGGTCCTTCACCGAATGGAATAAATACTCCCTTTTCTCTGTACGGTTTGGTACCTCCAGTTTCCGGCGCAAAACGTTCCGGTTTAAATTTTTCCGGTTCATCGTAATGCTGTGAATCCAAATGAACGAAGAACGGAATGGTAACCGTTGTGCCTTCTGTAATAGGAATTTTCCTATCTTTTGGTCCCACCAGTACAATATCTTTCGTACAGTTTTTTCCTAAAATCGGACCAATCGGATGAAGTCTAAGCGACTCGTTCAGTACCTGATCAAGGTAGACCATTTCTCCCAGGTTTTCGTACGTCAAACCTCCCTTGCTTTTCTGAACGTGACGAATTTCTTCCCTCAACTGCTTCTGGGCTTCGGGATGCGATGCTAAGTCGAAAAGACAGTTGGTCATAACAATACTGGATGTTTCAAATCCATCAGCAAAGAATGATACACCGTGACCGGCTATGTCCAGCTCCGAGATATTTTTCTTTTCTTCCAGTGACAAAAGATGATCCAGATAGTCGTTTCGAACAATTTTGTTTTGTTTGCGGTGCCGAATGGCGTCAGTCATAATTCGAATGAAAAATGCCTCAACATCTTTGGGAATGAAGGAAAATTTGTAAAAGTTTTTGATTGAAGGGAAAAATGTTAGAGCGGCCAATGCAAATTGCACGATAAAGTTGAAATCCATAATCCGACGACCCATTTCACGAATTTCAGGTATATCCTTGGTGAACGATTGTGCGTCAATTGCAAAAATACAGTTGGATACGACATCGGTCGTAAATTTGGCCATCAATTCTTTGATATCGAATGCCGAGCCATTCAGTTTGATTTGTTTGTGTACGTATTCAGTCATTCGAATGCTTACTTCATCCATCAAGGTAAAAAGTGCTTTTATCTGAAATATACCGTATTTTATGCCAATTCTGAATATGGCACATCAATACCTAATCTTACCCGATTGTTTGTGAAAGCTGGAGTTATTTCCGCTCGTCGAGTTCTCCATTTTTCTCCTGACAAATTGAATGGATTACGAGCAAATAGTGGATCAGATTTCTCATCCACCAGGTCGGAGAATTGGTTCGAAGCAAAATGATTAAAATTCTTCGTTAGAACCTCTTTAATCAGTTCGGGATCGCGTATCATCAACTGTGGGGTACGTAAGCTGAAATAACCAATCACAGGCTCGTGCTTGAAGTCACTAAAAAGAGAGTGGCTTATTAGAAGATATAGAAGCCATACAATTGATCGGGAATTTATTTTCAGTTACAAGCACTACTTTGAAGCATTCGCATATTGTTGCGTCAATATTCAAATTGACCATAAATTGACGTGATTGTTTTATCAACGGATTAAACTCACTTATAAATTTTCTCGTAGTCATAATACACGTTCCTCTTCTGTGTTAATAAACTGGGAACATTACCAAATAGGACATGTGGTTCAGGCCCATTTACGCCAATCTTTTTCCATCTTTTAAATTCCCAAATTAGAAACAGATACACCGCACCTAGGAAACCTGCTAAACAACCGAGCAGAGTACACCACATTGTTTTCCTTTCAATATCACTTGCTTCCCGGTCGAACACCAAATTCGTACTGATGATAGCAGATTTTAAGCCGGGGCATTCATTCAATCACAGTCAGCTACGTAATTTGATCAAGGTCAACGGTAAAGAACTTGACTGATAACCATATCGCACCTAACCCAGACAAACGTTATAATAGTTGATATGCGATGTGAACGAACTACTGACTGTAGATGAAGCTGCACATTAACAATTATCGGTGATAGAGACAATGAATGTTGATGTCATCATCGCGTATATCGAACGTTGTGTGAATAAGCGGCTCCAGGGGGAGGCACTCTATCAACTAGAAAGTATTTTAGTAGAAATGCATGTATATGCAAATCTTTCGTGAATACTTCTATTGTGAGTCATTATAATGTATTGAGGTCGTGTACATCGTAGCTTATTGAATCAATACCATTGATGAATAAAATGGACACTAGTAGTCCTTAGATGTATTGTCTCTTCGTTGCACATACCGCAGACGTTACTGGTTTCCCGAGCAAAGTCGAACATCAAAATTACAACAAGTAGAAATCACATTTTGATAATAGCATCAAATTGAAATCTAATTTTGCTATCAGTTTTCGATTTTTTAAATATGACATCAAATTTTGATCTCATTTTGCTATCCTTGTTTCTTAGAATTTTCTATGTTTATATTTCTTTGGTGAAACATCAAAGTGAATACATATTTTGATATCACAAAAAATTTCAACATCTCAATGAGCTTTCAATTTACTCTCACTGATAGCAGAATTAGTTTTCTGTTTGATATCATAGGACAATTTTTCTGTTCTCCATCTTGATCTTTTAACCGTTAAAACGACCAAACCGACAACAACCTGAGTAATCATTTGCCGAACATCACAACATCAAGTTTAGTTTTCAATTTGTTGTCAGACTCTGCTCGGGTTCCAGTTTGCAGGAGAAGTACACGTACCTGGGTGGACCACCACTCGAATACCTGCTTGGGGTGGACGATTTTCTGCAATTGTACCAGAAATGGAAACGCCAACGGACACGGTGTAGGAAGATGTGAGTGTAGGCTGAAGGATGGTAATGTTCATCACAAAGAGATGAAATCTTACTTCACGCTGGATAGCATGGGAGTCATCAAACCAAACAAGCTGCTTCTCTTTCAGGACGATCAACGGGTTAAGTCATTGTTAGAATCTCTAACCCGTCCACTGCTTAACCACTTCGAATCCGGCATGCTCTGAAGACACGATCACCTTCACAGTCTATTTTCAACCATCAAAAACAGCGGTCACGATACTCAGTGTGCTCCTGCTTCTGTCCGAGCCAGTGCAAAGCGATCGAAAAAAAAACAGTTACTTGTGTGAATTGTTTGGAGAACAAAGGATACCGTTATTTGTATTCTTAGGTGATTTTTCAAGATGACTGAGTCTCATCAACAAAACGTGATTATTCGGCCTAACACAGTGGCGATTGACTTCGCATAAGACCAAGTATTCGTGATGTGGAACATCTGCTGAAGGTGAAAATGCTGCTTCGGTTTTCGGAAGTCACCTCCATACAGCTTGAACACGTCAGGCATGTGGTGCTGATAACCTTCAACAAATTCGCCCAGGCGAAAAGATTTATTTCGCAGAACAACTTGAAACACATGATTTATCTCCACTTACTTACTTGCAAAGTGGCAGTTAAAATTCATATCGAATTTCGGAGCAGTGGAATCTATTACGGAGGACACATGGAGAAACTACTTCCCAGGTATTTCAAATTATGTGGTGAGAATGCGGGTAGACCAACTCATTCCCTCCTACCTTACCCTGCAGTACAAAACAGAAGGTGGTGATACCATTACACAACGAACTCTTTGTACATATCAAGGACAAACGAATACGTGCCAGTTCTGTGAACAAACGGCACACTACGGACAACCCTGCCCAGAAACCGCTGAGGAAAGCTCACCTGCAGAAAAAATGCCAACACCCAAGCTCCAATATCTGCACCTGAACCGCAAACGGTTGCCAAATTTGTGGCTGCTGTTCAGGCAATAATGACAACTGTAAAAGCTGCGTCAAGTACTTCAAACTTAACAACTAATACCACCAGTGAAGAAACTACCACCAAGGATGGAGTGTTCACATTCGTGACCCGCAAGGGAATGAAGCCAGGAAGAACATCTGATCGCGAGTATCAAGGCAGTAATCAAGATGTTGATACGGGCGTAAACGACAACAAGAGAGACATGGATAACCCCGAAATTGGCGAGAGAAGGAACATCTTCCCGACGCTAAAAAAGATCTCCGCTCGCAATAGCAAGTTGCGCGCACGGGATCTTACAGGTTCAAAATAAAATGTATTGTAATTTTTATTTTTTACATCTTGTAAGTATATAAGACCCATGGCTCCTCTAAGCTAACGCATTGAGCCGTGTCAAATAAACGAATTAAAAAAAACGATCACCTTCGACTTCCGATGGCTTTCAACCGATGTAAATGTCTCGAAAACCGTTGGAACAAGAATCCAGTACTAGCCGAGGCTCTTGAGCAGAAGATCCAAGAACATGCCAAGAATATACGACAATAGTAAGGCCTAGAATAACTTATGCTTCATTAACATGGTGGCCTAAAACTAAAGAGGTGACCGCTCAGAAAAAAAATGAATAAACTGCAAAGACTGGCATGTATTGCAACAACTGGGGTGATTCGGAGCACACCTTCCGTGGCTCTAAATGCTCTTCTAAATCTCCTACCGCTTCATCAGTTCGTGGAATTGCAGACAGAAAAAAGTGCCTTGCAATTAACTCGATCTACAAAAATTTTAGGAGATATGACAGGACATCTAACGATCCTCAAAAAATTCAATATAAATCCTATTTCGTCGCTGTTGTGCTATCTTATGACAAGCGCCATTTAGCACATTTCGAGAAAAACGATTTTTAAAGTTTGAGATTGAATATCTTGAAACTTATAAATGGTATAAACAATCCAAAGAAGACAATTGATGCTTCTATCTGTTCAGCATTAATCTCTCAAATATTACGAAGATCGGTTGACTATGTTGCGAGTTTTTACTACGAATGTAAACAAAAGTCGCACTCACACGTGTCATAAGCGTGTATTGATGACAAAATTTGTATGACGTGTCATATTCGTGCATGGAAAATTTTCCATAGAAAAAAATCATCACTTTTTAACTTTTATTCATATTTTTGGGTTCATATGGTCTATAAACATTCGGTGAAATGCACTTTAAAGGAAATGAGTCAGGGAATCTAGAAAAATTGGTTATTCTCGATTACAGTGTTGCCAAATATATTTTATTTCCAGTTCAAAAGTAAAACTTTGTTTTTCTCACAACTCGTATAATTTTCTTTCGAAAATGTTTATGCCATTGTGTTCCTTAGACATTTTCACACATAAAACCGTCTAAAACTTCAATATAACTTGAGCCAATCCCTAGATATAGTGATTTGAAGCAAAAAACTCACAATTTCTTATCATGTTTCTAGCTATATCTAAATAACCAAGCAGAATTTCAAAATTCTGAAAACGCCACTTTGTAGAGATTTTTTAAACAAGTAATGTGGCATATCTAACTCAGTTTACCCCAAAATGGCGTTTGTCATAAGATAGCACAACAGCGACGATTTCACATTCAATAATAGACTGGATGCAGACGAAGGCAAACCATGAAATTCCCTATAATGTGACTGTAGCAAGCAGACTTGTGTGGGAAACAGGTGGGCCAAATCTCCGTTCAGACTCTATTGTTTTCTTTACGGATGATTCAAAAATGAGTAGCAGTACAGGAGCCGGGGTGTTTGGACCCGGGATAAGAACAACTATCCCGATGGGACACTACCCAACTGTATTTCAGGCGGAGATTCAAGCAATTCGTGAGTGTGTGCATATCTGTCTTAAGAGGAAATATAGATTTGCAACGATCTGTATCTTTTCAGACAGCTTAGTAGCTCTTAATGCTTTAAAAGCCTCAACTTGTCAGTCGAAGTTAGTATGGGAATGCATTACTTTACTTAAGCAACTGGCAAGGAATAATGAAGTAAGCTTGCTTTGGGTGCCGGGTCACAGTGGTATTCAAGGAAACGAATCAGCTGATAGTTTGGCAAGACAAGGTTCCGAGACCGAGTTTATAGGCCCAGAACCTTTCTGCGGAGTCTCAACCTGTACTTTAAATATGGAACTTAGGAAATGGGAAATGTCTATGGTAGAATAGAACTGGAACGCCACAGATACTGCAAAGCATACAAGGAAATTTATAAAGCCGAGTGCCAAAGCCGCTCGAACTTTACTTAATCTAAGTAAGAGGAACCTTAGAATAATAACTGGTTTGTTTACCGGTCTCTGCTCTAGTAGATATCATCTACATAAAATGGGAAAAATTCAAAGTCCGATTTGTCGTTTCTGTCAATTTAAGAATGAGACAGCGGAGCATCTACTTTGTGATTGCAGCGCTCTTGTTAGTTATAGATATTCAATTCTTGGAAAAGGGCTCCTACAGCCCTCTGAGATTTGGCAATCAAATCCTAGTAAGGTAATCAGATTCATAAAACGAGTTGATTCTAACTGGGATAATATGCGAATTCAGGCCCTTCGTATCTCAATTATGAAGGGAAAGCTGAGGTGCATAACATCAAATTGAGTCATACCACAATATTCCTTTAAATGGTCGCAGTGGAATCAAGGCTCTACAACTTAAAAAAAATGCCAAGAAGGGTTACGTCAGAAGCTGACTTCGGAAGAACTTCAAGAAAAGCGTGTGCGTATTTTGTACCTTTTGTAGTGAACCCAAATAAGCCGGGCAAGTTTCGCCTAGTGTGGGACGCAGTTGCCAACGTCTATGGTGTTTCTTTAAACTCAGTCCTCCTGAAAGGTCCAAATCAGCTAACATCGCTGTTGTTGGCATTGATCCGTTTCCGCGAGCTCCGAGTGGCAGTATGCGAGGACATCAGGGAGATGTTTCACTAAGTGCGGATGAGAGACGAAGACCAACATTCAAATGCATTGCCAGCGCTTCTTCTTAAAATGTACAGTAGCGCTCAAAAGTCTTTTGTAGGTGATATTTTTTCGGCAATATTGGCATCTCTGTTAACGACAAAGGATTGTAGAAAAATCTTGCGACGAGATTTTCTCTTTATTGCATCTAGAAAAAATCCCGAAATATGTCTATTTTTTCGTGTACTACAGTGGTGTAACCCCTTAACAGCGCCACCCTAGCGGCTGAATTCCGAACTAATATGAAATGATCAAATCAAGCGCTAGATGCCATGTAATAACTTTGCCAAAGAGGACGGGCATAGCGTAGTTGGTAAATTGATTGCCTTGTACGCAGCTCACCTGGGTTCGAATCCCAACCCCGCACAAAGGGTTAGAGATTTTTCCAAAGGAGATTGCACTAACCCGAAAAGAGGCAAATGACCCTAAGGTTAAAACCTCTATAATCAAAATAAAAAAAAACTTTGCCAAAGACACCATGGCTCTAAAACGTAAGATAAGGAAAGGAAGTTATTTTTCTGAAAATGCAGGAAATGAAGTACCTACAAAGTACTTTTGAGCGCTACTGTACTAACGAGTCGAAGTCGAAGCTCAATATTTACGTCGTTCAGGTGATGACCTTCGGTGCATGCTTTTCAGCGAGCACTGCACCACACGTCCAAAGAATCTGAACGCAGAACGATTCGAGCAGGACCATAAAGGGGCGGTCGATGCAATTATGAAGCAACATTACGTTGATGATATGCTCGATAGCACTGATACGGAGGAAAATGCATGGAAGCTCGCTCAGGAAAGCAAAAAGATTCACGAGCAAGCTGGGTTTGAAATTCGAAACTGGATATCAAACTCCGTTACGGTCATGGCAAACTTGAAACAGACAACGCTTGAAGAACAGAAAAAATACCCTCCCGTAACGGTGAAAATCTGCTCTCCGGCGGTGGTGGCCATCCACAAGCGAAATTCTACGCACGTGGGTTTGATTACGCACCATTTGATGTTTTTGGAGATTCTTATACAAGCAATATGGAGAGCATCAGTGGGCTGGAATGCTCCTATAGAAGACACGCTGTTTGAGAAATGGTTGACGTGGCTGGCCGTTTTTCGGAAGGTACGATCTGTATAAGTAACGAACGTCAACGACCGGTAAGGCGGAAATGCACACATTTGTGGATACGAATGAGAACGGTATCACGGCGGTCGTCTATCGTTTTCGCGAGGGGCTCACGATTGAGAGCTAGTTGGTATGTGTCTGAATGGCGAATACGATAATGGCATCACTGTCCATCATGTTTCATTGAGTGGCTTTGTATTCCGACTAAGCAGAATGTTACCAATGAACGGACGCGGTAGACACGTGTTCCCAATCTATTGCCGGACAGAGCTTCGAGAAACCGACAATAAACCGACAAGTCCACGTTATTCATTCTAGAATTATGGATCCTGCTATAGGGCGCAAGAATACTATAGATTGATCACTCTCCTTGGTAGCACGGCTTTCATCGACAACTTACAGCACTCTACGAGACAATAACATCGAGTCTTTGGACTGCTGGTGCAACAAAAGCTAGCTAAAGCGGAGGACTACTTGTTCCGCCAAGCGCAGCCGGTAGTCTATATCACCGTGCTAGCGGCAAATAACTATGCGAGAGATGAGTGGACAAAGATGATTAAGAACAATCCACTGTGCCTTCCTAGACGAGAATGGAGTTGCTCGTGTTCGTGTTCGAACAAAAGTTTGTACGTTTGCCGAACGCGATTTTGTTGTACCCGTCATTCTCCCTCGTGACTCACGAACGTTTCACCCACCCAAACCATTCCACAATCATCAACGAAGTTCTACAACGCTACCGTATTCCTCGTTTGAAAGCCACGATCGAGCAAAACTGCAACTCTCAGCGATGGCTGATTTTTCACATTCTTGTCTGGCCGCTTTCAGTCGTCCGTTCACCTACATGGGGCGGATTTTTACGACCCGATTCTGCTTTTGCTTGGACGACACTCGGAGAAAAGGTGACTACCGACACTTGCGTAATGGCAATTTTAAACAGAATAGCTAGGATGGGAGTACTAGCTATCATCTATAGCGATCGCGGAATTAGTTTTCAAGCTAAAAGCAAGGTGATCAATCAGACGATCGAGCAGCTCGATGTCGGAAAACTTACATCGTGGATAAGGCATGTGACCAGCCTCAAGTGAATTCAACAGTGTGGCGATGGCTTCATTTCAACCGGACGAGGAAAAAACGATAAAAACGAAAGTATCAACTATTTTAAAATGTAATTAATTTTAGCAACCACCGTTGAGGCCAAGGGGTCTGTTCGTGAAAGTCATTAACATAAACATTACAGTCATGTTGCTTTTCCGAAGGTATGTAAGCAGCTCCAATGAAACAGTTTCTAGATGTTCTGCTAAGATTCACCCAGACACTCTCAATGGAAGAGAATCTTTTCTCCGCAATCCGACAAGAGGCAATAGTGTTCGAAACAGCCACAAGAACCCCGCCACCATGCGAGCGGGTACTGTTAGTGGCATTGCGATCAACACGGTATACAGTGTCTGAATTACCAAATGCCTGCACAGAGTTTATCATTCAACCAGATTTCAGTTAGAACCTAAACATTATGATTTCCATCCATGACAGCCAAATATACATCGTCGAACTTTGTTCCTAGTCCGCTTGTATTATGATAATACACTCGTATCGTGTTGTTTGCATCAGCCGCGCCTGGTGCACATTGTCTGGGCACGGTGGAAGTAACGAGGCAAGGAACAGCTAATCCGGCTGAGGGAGTCAGTTTCTAGGCAGCATAACGAATTCGCGGAACTGCATTACAGTTGGCCATGACGCAGGTCATTCAAACCGGGATTAAGTCCAACTTTGTAGGACATAAATGCCAAGCTGGTGGCATATTTTCCTTTGGGGACCAAGAGAACAACGATAGCAGGGTACATATTTTTCAAATTTGTTGAGCTCAGTTGATTCGGCCCTCCAGGCGTCAGAATAAATGTTCAAAGTTTGAGGGTTTCTATACCATTACAAGAAATGTAAAAAAAGAATTCGAAATGATTCGATCAAAATTAACCGAAATAGTTTGAACTTTTGTTTTGAGTGGATTTTGAATAGTGGAACAGTTGTATTTGCTGTATCTCTGTAATTTTTTACAAATGATGCAAAAGAGTAGCGAAATATAGGGTAGTGAGTCTATTTTCGCCATTTTTCTATTATAAACCTACTCATTTGAAGCTGTTGGTTAAAGCAGCGTCTGACATCCTTGTTCAACGCATTGAGTCAAATGGTATGGCAACAATCGCTCAAACACGAGAATTTCACTTTTTTCAGAGCACTCTATTGGTTCTTAACAATGAAGCAAAGCTGTTGATGCCGCTTTGTACGCGTATCATCGACTGTAGGCCGAGTAATTAATGAATTGGTGAGGTTCCCTTCCTTATAGTGAATGAAATGAAATAAAAATTGGCACTTTACTCTATAAAAATAAAAAAAAAACGGACAGATTTTCCAAATTTGTATTTTATTTCGATTCTGTTTGCATAATAGTGCATTAATATAATGGACAATATGTTTTAGGCTAATTTTTAATTTATGGCTTTCAGGTCCAGCCATATTCCACCAACCACATAAAGCAAGAACTTTTTAGCCTCATATTCTATCGGGAGCTTTGTCCGAGGATTAACAGTGACTTCAAACTTGTCAATGATCTCTACGATACCCCTTTTCGCTTGTGCTAGAGCGAACCGCATTCCAAGGCACATTCTGGGTCCTTCACTGAATGGAAAAAACACTCCCTTCTCCCTGTACGGTTTGGTACCTCCAGTTTCCGGCGCAAAACGTTCCGGTTTGAATTTTTCCGGTTCCTCGTAATGCTGTGAATCCAAATGAACGAAGAATGGAATGGTAACCGTCGTGCCTTCTGTTATAGGAATTTTCCTATCCTTTGGTCCCACCAGCACAATATCTTTCGTACAGTTTTTTCCTAAAATCGGAATGATCGGATGAAGTCTAAGTGACTCGTTCAGTACCTGATCAAGGTAGACCATTTCTCCCAGGTTTTCGTAAGTCAAACCTCCCTTGGCTTTCTGAACGTGACGAATTTCGTCCCTCAACTGCTTCTGGGCTTCGGGATGCGATGCTAAGTCTAAAAGACAGTTGGTCATAACAATACTGGATGTTTCAAATCCATCAGCAAAGAATGATACACCGTGACCGGCCATGTCGACCTCGGAGATATTTTTCTTTTCTTCCAGTGACAGAAGATGATCCAGATAGTCGTTTCGAACAATTTTGTTTTGTTTGCGGTGCCGAATGGCGTCAGTCATAATTCGAATGAAAAATGCCTCAACATCCTTGGGAATGAAAGTGAATTTGTAAAAGTTTTTGATTGAAGGGAAAAATGTGAGAGCGGCCGTTGCCAATTGCACGAGAAAGTTGAATTCCAAAATCCGTCGACCCATTTCACGAATTTCAGGTTTCTCCTTGGTGAACGATTGTGCGTCAATTGCAAAAATACAGTTAGATACGACATCGGTCGTAAATTTGGCCATCAACTCTTTGATATCGAATGCCGAGCCTTTCAGTTTGATTTGTTTGTGTATGTATTCAGTCATTCGAATGCTTACTTCATCCATCAAGGTAAAAAGTGCTTTTATCTGAAATATACCGTATTTATGCCAATTATAAATTTTTCACATAAATACCTAGTCCTACCCGATTGTTTGTGAAAGCTGGAGTTATTTCCGCTCGTCGAGTTCTCCATTTTTCTCCTGACAAATTGAATGGATTACGAGCAAATAGTGGATCTGATTTCTCATCCACCAGGTCGGAGAACTGGTTCGAAGCAAAATGATTGAAGTTCTTCGTTAGGACCTCTTTAATCAGTTCCGGATCGCGTATCATTAACTGTGGGGTACGTAAGCTGAAATAACCAATCACAGGCTCGTGCTTGAAGTCGCTAAAACGAGAGTGACTTTTTAGAAGATTGCTGTCATACTTTTGATCATTTATTTTCAGTTACAAGCATTTCTATGAAACATCCTAAACCATAGTTTAATCAAAATTCTATTTGACCATAAATTAATGTAATTGTTTTATCAACGGATTGAAACTCACTTATAAATTTCCTCTAAGTCATAATACACGTTCCTCTTCTGTGTTAGTAAACTGGGAACATTACCAAATAGTACTTGTGGTTTAGGCCCCTTTACACCAATCTTTTTCCATCTTTTAAATTCCCAAACTAGAAACAGATACACCACACCTAGGAACCCTACTAAACAACCGAGCAGAGTATACCACATTGTTTCCTTTCAATATCACTTGCTTGTCGGTCGAACGCCGAAATCGTACTAATGATAGCAGATTTTAAGTCGGGGCATTCATTCAATCGCAGCCGGCTACGTAATTTGATCAAGGTCAACGTAAAAAAGTTGACTGATAACCATTTTGCACCACTGCACCAAGACAAATATTATGATATTTGATATGCAATGTGAACGCACTACTGACGGAAGCTGCACATTAACAACTATCGGTGATAGAGAAAATGAATGTTGATGTCATCATCGCATATATCGAACATTGTGTGATTATCGACTAAGGAATTATTCAAATTATTATTCGTAGATAAATTGATTCCTTTGCGTATCATTTTTGCTAAATTCCCCTCCGCCGCTCGCATTCAGCCTTCCGATTCACTTCCCATCCTCATCGACGGTGTGTTCGGCTGGATTGTCGCTAGTGGAACTGATATAGCAACGTCATCTGCAAACTCCCCAAGTTGTAAAACATTGGTCTACTTTGAAGAAAGCATGGAGAGATTCTTGGAGAATCAAAGAAATATCCATATAGCCAGCTTAGTCAGTTGAGGAAAAGTTTTGGGAAGACTATTACCAGTCGACTCTTTCCCGAACTAAAGAAGTTTGTGGTACGCTATCCTAAAAGAGAGAATTTTGAATCTTGGCTTGGAGAATCTAAGCTCGCAGCATTGCGTCGGTTGATCCTACTATAATGAAGATTTGCCAACTGAATTCTGTACTGAGGAAGAGCTACGAGGAATTTAGAAGGAATATGGTTCATTAGACCACACGCAACATGCTCAAAAAGGAACTTGGAAAGAATCACTGTCCTTTTACCTCCCACAGCATCCAGTTATTAAGGAGGCACCACCACTAAAACCCGCGTTGAGTCAACGGTTCAAGCTATACGAGATTTGGATATTCGTTGAATGTTATGGTTTGTGCAGGATCCGTTATTCAGGACGATTTGTTGATATTGGGGACCTGTTTCCGCAAGTATATTGTTGCCGTTGTTACTGACGTCGCGCAAAAGGAATCGCCAGATACTAATCCATTTTGAAGATCGTCACCTACGGTTTGGATTTCTCATTCAATTTGGCTGAACGCACCACTCAACAATTTGCAAACGGCGAAAGTGGTACTTATCCTCTCGGTAAACTGGTGAGCATGAGCATGATGACCGTACTATTCGTAGTTGCTACTCCGTGATTGACCAGAAAAAGCGAAATTGCACGAAGAATCAACGAATGGGGCCTGGGAGTAGGTATCCATTCGCAATGTGCACGTTCCGAGAGTTCTATACTTTGCATTGTCAATAACGGCGCCGGCCACGTCCTTGCAGTCATCGGAAAGGAATGTTAGTGCAGCAAACGTTGTTATGGAGACCGTGTATACTTCTGCATCTCCACGTTTGCCATGGAAAGGACTTTTTGTTACTAGGATGGGATAGGGTCACACAAATCTGGATTCACCTTGATAAGTGATACAATCTGTGCAACTCTCAGAAGTATTATCGTGTCTTTATTGCTCTGGGCAGCCGGCTGCCGAGAATTGATGATAGATTTATCGTTTGTTTGAATTAATTTGGAAATGATCGGTTTGTAAACAAGAAGCAACTTCTGCTCTGGACAGCCGACAGTCAGGAGTGTTGCTCATGTTTAATTAAATCTTACGGTATGTTCACGATTTCATTATTCCTTGTTTCTTTATTCGGGCGAACCACGACTTTTTTAAAAGCAATACAATACCAAGCGATTACCTTTAGTGTTTCGAGACATTGGTCGATATAGATATGGCAATACAATATGTAATTGAAGATTTGTAATACAAGTACTATTTATCGTGTATAAACTTTGATATTTATATAGCAAATAATATGACAATTATATATAGTTTTTTTTCCGCGAACAATTGAATTAGGTGCCTATTTTATGTTATCATTATTCGCGCGCCTTGTTATGCTAACTGAGGCGCATTTTAAACGTTATAAAATAAGCACTACCGAAATAACTGAAACGACTAGCTTTATATATCGAATATGCAATCGATGATGCTAATTTTTACACTAATTACTAGAACAAGATTGGAGACAATAAGAACGAAGAGAAAGTAACCTGACACTTTTTACATGAACAATCAAGCTAGAATATTTTTATACTCATGAAGAAATATAGTTAACATGATAAGTTGAAAGCATTCGATACAATGAGAACTATTAATTAATTTGATTTCATTAAATTAATTAATGAGACTAAAAATAAGTAAATGAATATGACAATAAAACATATGGTCTGTGTTAAGCCAGACCGGACTAAGTGACATTATATTGATTTCGAGAAAAACGGGGTTAAAGCTTCAATCGCAGCATCCTTTGCATTATAATTTGAAATTAATTTTTGCTATAATTCTTGCTTATTGAAACGTATTTCAAATCAGCTAAAAATCGAATGTAGCTGAAGAAATTCTTTATCCAATGCTATGAATATCTCATTTTGTAAGATTTTGCGACTTAGTTCGGTCTGACCCAACACCGACCATACATTCTTCGTGCTGATATAACTGCTGCAAATTGGTAAATAGCTTCTAATTCTTCTCACGAACTGCCAATTCTCAACCCCTAATGTATGAATCCACAGTCATCATTTCACTCAGACAAGACCACGCACATTAATTGCCCCGTGGATTAGTTTCCTAGTTGGTCAAATAAACACTAAACAAACAAATTAGTTTGATCAGTCCAAAGAAATGTCAGCTCGATTAGCATCAACCGGCGGATATGTGTGCCCTTACAATGCCATCAAATCAAAGAACATTTAAAATTACATACGACAATATATGTGCAATTGTGAATATAATAAAATGAAACCTACTTAATTATTTGCCATAAAATAAGATCAGGGAATTAGTTGCATAACCAAGATAGTTCATTTTCAAAGATAACACTGTATATGAATCACCTAATAAAATAGGTGATAAAGTACGCGGACGAAAATAGCTGACCTACGCCTTATACTTTCGGTAAACTGGTATTGAAAAAATCGTTCTGTGTTGTTGACTTCATTGGTATTGCTGACTCCATTCCTGAGGCTTTTCAGATGCGTAATGAATTGACAGAATTGCTTGCGAAGGGATGTTTTCCTATACGTAAGTGGACTTCCAACCAATTAAGAGTTCTTGAAGTGCAAGATACTGATTAAATTGGAACTCAATCCAGTTTACGATTTGACCGAGATGAAACTGTGAAAACCCTTAGCATTGTCTGGGAGCCTGAGCTTAACTAGTTTTGCTTTGATTTCCACGTAAACCTTAATATTCTCCAAGTAACAAAGCAATCAAATTTATCGGTTATTTCCCAACTCTTTGACCTACTAGGATTATTTGCACCAATAGTAGTTGTAAGAGGAAAAATGCCAATGCAGGGAGTTGTGGTTGTCATTGTGTTCCTGGGACGTAAACGTTCCGGATTCTTTGAAGCATAAATGGGAGCAGTTTTACAGTCAGTTGCCTCGGCTTGCCGATTTTCATATTAATCGGTATGCTTTCCAGCCTATCTGCGAGATCCACCATCACACCTTTGCCGGTGCTTCTGAGTCGACTTATGGCGCATGAACGTGTGCCCGATCCTTTGATATGGGCGGGAATATTTCTATTCAGATGCTGAATGTGAAAACATGTTTTGATCCGCTTAACCCCTTCATGCCCATGTTGTTTGTTGACAACAACGTCTTGCCTTTCTCATATAGAAAGGTTATACAATCACTCTGAAAAAAGTCAACCTAATCCCGGCCCGGAGGGCCGAGTGTCATATCCCATTCGATTCAGTTCGCCGAGATCGAAAAAAGTCTGTATGTGTGTGTATGTATGTATGTATGTGTGTGTGTATGTGTGTGTGTATGTATGTGCGTATGTGTCAAATAATGTCACTCATTTTTCTCAGAGATGGCTGGACCGATTTGCCCAAACTTAGTCTCAAATGAAAGGTGCAACCTTCCCATCGGCTGCTATTGAATTTTGGATCGATCCGAATTCTGGTTCCGGAATTACGGGTTTCAGAGTGCGGCCACACAGAAATTTCTTATATAAACTATAGGGAAAATTAAAAATAGATTTTTTACTTTTGATGCTAAATGTGTTCAAGGTGCATGAAACGTCGAGATTTGATGCAAACTCGAAAAAACTTTGACGACGATTCACTTTTTTGGATTTTGGCACATTTTTGCCTTTCTCATATAGAAAGGTTATGCAATCACTCTGAAACACGTCAATCTAATCCCGGCCAAATTTTTTTTTCGGCTCGCATAAGGTTTCTGGATTTTAACAGGGGCGTAGTTCATGGTTTACGGAGAGGGGTTACACCCCCCCCCTCTACTGTTCACTCCCCTCCTTTAAAAATCTCCTTAAATCACCCCTCAGACCACCACCCCATCCAGCCCTCATACCCCCACCTTTCAACCCCATCATCTTTAAACCACCACTATATCACAAAGCATACCAATTTAAGCTGGGGAGTCGTTCGTTCATGGGACTTTTGTCCTCCTCACATACTTACCCCCACATGACAAAATGAGTTAGCAAGCAGATAACATTGATCTAATGCTGATTAGGCTAATGAAGTATGATATTTTTTTGTTTCAAGTGTTTCACCGTCGACACGTAGCTCATCAAGTTCATGGCTGACATGCCATTGTGTATAAGTGCAAAGTGTACTAAGAATGTAATGCACATTTCCACAATTATGTTGAACATAAAAAGCCTCCGTGCCATAGTTTAGAGAAATGAGAAAGGCACAATTGCACCGCTAGGTGGATTAAAACAGGCTTTCTTAAACAGCTATAACTGTTGATTGAGGTAAAATTTGCTCACAAAAACAAGTAAGGCTGATAAATGTGACTATTGCCTTTCATTTGAGTATTAATAGTTATAAGAATCAGATCAGAAAATGAAGTTATTGCAATTAGTCTGATTGGATTCCGATTGAGAAGTGCTGCCAGGAACAGTTTACGTTCACGACGGAAAATGAATTTTTCATATATCTTCGTTATGTCGCAGTATTATTGAAAACTGATAAAACTTATCAATTTAGATTGTCTTTGGCTACGTCTTCCACGTAATTGGACTATTGTGAATATTCTAAGCGAATTGTGTTGAGCATTGGAAGGTAAAAATTGAGCAGCTTCTATCACTGCGAGGAAAGCACCTAACAGCTCAAATACTTTCAGTTCATCAAGCTTTCATTTTACGTTAGGTTTTTGGCAGAGGTTCCGATACCAGAATAATTAGTTTACTTATTTTTTTCTTATTTTTCTTTTCATCGGCCTCTGTACGCACTGAGTGCCTATCACTGACAGCAGAGAGGTGACTTCATCGTTTGGACTCTAGATATCGGTACATCAATACATGAACCATAACCAACGGGTCTACTTCTTTTCCGAAAGAAGGCGTGAACACAGATTTTTTTTCACTTCTTAAAAATCTGAATAGCCTCGGCTGGGATTGAATCCAGACCGACTGGGGTGAGAACCTGCCACGCTTACTACTGAACTATCGGCGTCGTCGAAATTCGAAAGATGGACAAAGTTTCAGCTGTTGTTTTCAAGCTCCGCGTAGGCAAATAGGACTGAGCGCGCAAATCGAACCGTCGAACCTAAAGTGGAGGTCCAATTAGTAATTTTAAAGTGGGGTGGAACAGTTGTTGGAGCTTAATACATACAGCTCCACCACCTCCGCAATAGTAACGTTGAGATGTTTAGCTCTGACAGAAAACTTCATTGCGAAGAATTCATGTTGGAATACGCAGAAGTGGCACTCGTCACGAGCGATACTTGGAGAAACCTTTTCAGTGGCGTTCACAACGGCGTTTGTGTGATTGGTATGTGGTTGACCTAAACTATCTTTTCCTATCTGTCTCTTTAAGATAACATTAACCCATGAATGCCCAACCTACTATATATAGTAGGTATTAAGAATAACTCCTGTTACTCAAGTAATAACGCAACATAGACATTGATAACTAGTTAATATTATGCATATACACTTACTGAATACGTTTAAATAGGTTAGAGTGGTTAAACAGGTGTTTATGTTCTGTTTAGATTAAATTTCCCCTTAAGGGGTTACAACTTTTTGTCAGGGCGAATAAAACCGATTTTTTTTTAAATTAGATATTCTGAAAATACATACGATGAGGAAAATTTTCTTTTTCTTGTGTATCTCGTCAATGCAGGAGATATTTACTTCGGCCAATCGCACCAGGATTTTCGAAAATATGCTTTCAAATATGGAATACGCGTCAAAGTCAAAATGCCGTGGTATTGAGACTGAAATATGATTGAAAATGTCGGTTAATATACAGTTTTCTTAAAAAGACATTTTGCGCGTTTCAAAAGGATCTCTGAAGTATTTGATTCCCCATTTGATTGCTTATTTGGCGTATCCATACATATCGCCAATGACAATGAATCAAACATTTTAATAAAATTCAGAGATTTTGCCAACAGTCTGCCTTTTTATGCCGCGTGTTCTATTTTGCAAGATTTACCTACATCAAAGGGGTAAAAAATGAAAACTGAAAACACCGCCAACTAGCCCCGCTCTCCCCTACTGCAGTGAACACCAACAAACTGACTTTAACATGCACTGCCAAAACACAATCAAAAGGCAACCCGATAACTGATATATCCTGTATCTCGAAACCTACTGCCAGTACCAACTGAACAGAAACAAATATTGCACCCAGTGCCTCCAAAGCTACAACCAGCAACCCCAATAAAGAAGCAAACTTCGATGACACAACGACAGACCCCCCCCCCCCTTGCTCATTGCGAATTTTATTTTTGGGGAACTTTCCTCTAATGAAAAATTCAATTTTGTCAAAATATTCTCGCCAATTGTATGCATATATGAATTTCTATCATAAAAACTTAACATGTAGATTTAGTATTCCAATTACTAATTAATTGGAAATGATATAAGTGTGAGGCAAGTGCATTCTACCCGCCAGTTACACTGAAACTATTGGTCACAATAATGATAAGCATAGTTTTGCCTTTTTGGATCTATCCGTTATCGGATTGAACTTGTTTATCAGCTGTGTAGACCCCTCGGTGATGGTTCATCTTATCATTCATGAGGTAGAGTTTCAAAATTATGACCACAAATGTATTAGAGGCTCAATGAGATCAAAAAGTATGCGCTTTGTAAAATTTGAACTATTTTCCAATTATTATACTCAGTACAGAATAAAATTCATTACCCTTTTCCGCATTTAAAAAAATATATTGACTAAACCAAATATTTTCAACGTTGTCGACATTATAGTAATGTTAAGGAAAATGGTGAATTTCATGGACTTGTTTTATAAAAAATGAATAATTTTGTAATATATAACGGTCAAAACACGGATATCTTTGTACAAGATACTTTACAGAAAATTTGCGAATAACATTGTGAAATTCATTTGCAAATTCGATTATCTTAATCATTTTGAAGTGGTTTTAGTGCTGGGCTGCAAATGAACCCAAGGAAATCGTTTACGTACAGAAAAAGTCATGAGATCATCTCACAGTGGCACTTCTGCATACAAAGTAGTGACAAAATTATAAAAATTGTTTTATGTTACTAAAAATTGGGCTTTCAACTAACTTTGGGTCGCTGAATCCATTTCCGCTATCAGCTTTTGAAATTTCGACGCAAAAATGCGCAAGATGAAGCCTGTGTATCTTGAAATCACACTAAATTTTAAGGCAGATTCATAATAAGTAACCCATGGGAGACCATCTCAAACTGGTATGACATTTAACTTCTCAATTAATTTTTCTTGATGCATAACAAACGTAAGTAACTTCTGCACAAAAAGCTCGAATTTATAGTTTAACACATTCATTCTTCGTTCCAAAGAACTCTAAACTACTCCAAGCGGTCGTGTAGTTCTTGAGATATCACCATTTGAAGTTCGAACGTACGAACAATTCTTATGAAATGGATTGAACAGAAATCTTTGACATAATTTGCTTCAACTACAAGTTAAAAATTAATTTTTAATTATCTTAAAAAAATTTGTAGAAAATTTTATTCAAACTGAATGAAAACATATTAAATATACGCAAAAGAAATGCACGAGATTCATTTTTGGGGTTTTGTCACTCTTCGTGCCACTGTGCGTCTTAGGGTTAATCCTAAGCCTTCATTTGTAATGGGTGTCCAAGATATCATTCGGTGATATTGAGACATGAAACAACTTGGATTTGTAGGGTATCTATAATTACTAACGTAACTACGATTCCAGCAGACTAATGACACTTATCTTTTTTCCTAATATGGAAGCTAAACTTGTTATTTAAAAACACTGTTATCTATTGTGTCTACAGATAGCCGTATTTGTAAGCAGACCCAGAGAGGGTGAAGTTGAAAATATTCTATTATTCTCCAATCGTTTTGAAACTGTTGTTATACAAGCAGTAGGGTGCAGATTACAAAAATAACCAGACTTTCTCGTTTTTTTCTGTCTTAGATTTAGTGATGCAATCGAATATTTGAAGTTATGCAATATTTCACAATGAACTTACGTCATTGCGGTGCGGAAATATAATTTGCCATTTATGCAATATCAATTTAATCTTAGCTCCTGTATTCATCCCATCCATATGAATACATTAGTTAGAGCAGTGTCCAGGGGCGGATGCTGAAAGAAATTTCGGGAGGGGTCCGATTTTTCTATTTTAAAATGAAAATTGTACAATTTGTAATACGTTATAATCTTATTTAATGAATATCAGTTTTGCAGGTCAATCTTGTTTGAAATTATTTTGAGTGTGAAACTAATATAAAATTTAAACTCTTTTAAAATTTCTCAACAAATAAAACAATTTCGGAGGGGGTCTGGACCCCCTGGACCCTCCCCCTGCATCCGCCACTGGCAGTGTCTGCTATATCTATTTAGCGCATTGGCAGGATGAATAAGGCTGCGGTGTACTCGACTTTTTGTTTCGCTCAAACGAGATTATTTAACATTTTCCAAACCAGCTTTGGAAGTATGGTAGACGAGCCCTTACTCGTCTCATTAGTCAGTTTGTCACACTATTTCGTTGACACCGTAAAATGGGGGAACATTGATCAATTTTTCTACATTTTTTCGAATAACTTTCTTCAAATCAGGTAAATGTAACTGTTTGCATTTTTAAAGCAAGTTCTGGTACCCATTGATTGAAAACGTCCAAATTGTTTGGTAATTTATTTTAATTTACTATAAAAATAAAATAAATTTGTTGTAAATTTTCATTCGTTGATTTCGGGATTTTATGGCCCGGTATTCTCGTAAGAAAACAAAATTGCCTGGAAGGATATGGCAGACTTTTAGCGAACTTTTTCGGGAAAATAGTCGAAATAAAATAGTTAGCAATAAAAATCTCGGATTTTTAAAATAAATGATTGGGCAAAAATATTTACGGTTTCAAAAAAAGTAATCAGTTTAGTTGAAGTTGCTTGATTTCATTAATATGTAAGGAATTGTGTGAACAGATTGAAACGATGCATAAAAGTTGTATCATATTCAAGTTGAATTTGTGTTCATAAAAAGTACATTAAATGACATAAACCTGTTTTAATCCACTTAGCGGTGCAATTGTGCCTTTCTCATTTCTCTAAACTATGGCACGGAGGCTTTTTATGTTCAACATAATTGTGGAAATGTCCATTACATTCATAGTACACTTTGCAACTTATATACAATGGCATGCCAGCCACGAACTTGATGAGCTACGTTACGACGGTGAAACACTTGAAACAAAAAAATATCATACTCCATTAGCCTAATCAGCATTAGATCAATGTTATCTGCTAGCTAACTCATTTTGTCATGCGGGGGAGGGTATGTGAGGAGGGCGAAAGTCCCATCAACGAACGACTCCCCAGCTTAAATTGGTATGCTTTGTGATACAGTGGTGGTTTAAAGATGATGGGGTTGAAAGGGAGGGGTATGAGGGCTGGATGTGGTGGTGGTCTGAGGGGTGATTTAAAGAGATTTTTAAAGGAGGGGAGTGAACAGTAGAGGGGGGTGTAACCCCTCTCCGTAAACCATCAACTACGCCCCTGTTAAAATCCAGAAACCTTATGCGAGTCGAAAAAAAATTAGGTTGACGTTTTTCAGAGTGATTGCATAACCTTTCTATATGAGAAAGGCAAAAATGTGCCAAAATCCAAAAAAGTGAACCGTCGTCAAATTTTTTTTCCAGTTTGCATCAAATCTCGACGTTTCATGCACCTTGAACACATTTAGCATCAAAAATAAAAATTCTATTTTTAATTTTTCCTATAGTTTATATGAGAAATTTCTCTGTGGCCGCACTCTGAAACCCGTAATTCCGGAACCGGAATTCCGGACGATCCAAAATTCAATAGCAGCCGATGGGAAGGTTGCACCTTTCATTTGAGACTAAATTTGGGCAAATCGGTCCAGCCATCTCTGAGAAAAATGAGTGACATTATTTGACACATACGCACATACATACACACACACATACACCCACATACACATACATACACACATACATACACACATACACACACATACAGACTTTTTCCGATCTCGACGAACTGAGTCGAATGGGATATGACACTCGGCCCTCCGGGCCGGGATTAGGTTGCCGTTTTTCAGAGTGATTGCATAACCTTTCTATATGAGAAAGACAAAAATGTGCCAAAATCTAAAAAAGTGAACCGTCGTCAAATTTTTTTCCAGTTTGCATCAAATCTCGACGTTTCATGCACCTTGAACACATTTAGCTTCAAAAATAAAAATTCTATTTTTAATTTTTCCTATAGTTTATATGAGAAATTTCTCTGTGGCCGCACTCTGAAACCCGTAATTCCGGAACCGGAATTCCGGACGATCCAAAATTCAATAGCAGCCGATGGGAAGGTTGCACCTTTCATTTGAGACTAAATTTGGGCAAATCGGTCCAGCCATCTCTGAGAAAAACGAGTGACATTATTTGACACATACGCACATACATACACACACATACACACACACATACACACACATACACACACATACATACACACATACATACACACATACACACACATACAGACTTTTTCCGATCTCGACGAACTGAGTCGAATGGGATATGACACTCGGCCCTCCGGGCCGGGATTAGGTTGCCATTTTTCAGAGTGATTGCATAACCTTTCTATATGAGAAAGGCAAAAAATCGTTGCCGGTAGATGCTGAACATGTTTAGAATATGGTTTGTATATTGTTTCGATGATTTTGTTAGAGGAAATCATCTTATCGCACGTTACTGAAAAAAGTCTCATATGATCAAACTTACGCCGGTGATCAAAGATACCCCGTTTTACGGTAACTCTACTTAGAGTGACTGGATTGCGCTTAAAAAGGTATCATCATCTCTGTTACGTTTCTAAGAAGCAGTGCAGTTAAAAATGTGGACTGGAAAATGCGAAATGCTCGCGTTTGAGCGAAGCGAGAAGTCGAGTAGAACGTACTCTTATTCATCCTACCATTTGAGCTAATGCGTTGAATAGAGATAGAAGATACTGCTCTAACTATTGTGTTCAAATGGATGAAATGAATAGAGTAGCTAAGATGAATAAGGGAGCAGTTACTCTAGTAAACTGAGATAAGGTCACATTTGCTTTCAAGCACCTTAATAAGAAAGCGACAGAGAGAATGCGATTTGTGAATGAGACAGGTAGATATTTCAAAGTATTCATTTGCATTGAAGTAAATAGAAGGGAGTGTGGGTTAAAACCCCATCCACATGGCATTGATTGGCTTGAAGAAGAAAATTATTGCTGCTGACCAGATTAGTTGAAAGTCACAATAAAAATCTGATCAATTTTCAAAGTATTGGTCGTTTAAAGCATCGTGGGGATTTTAGTACAATTAAGGAAATGGGCTCTTTTACATGATCTCGGGATCCCATAGTTGTCAAATCATACCAATATCATTTAAAACACCACCCGGAGTTCGGACACTAATAATAATAACCCTAAGATTTTCAAGAGGGGTAGGTAATAATCGGAAAATGGATCAGAGACAATTTTCGAATGGGAAGCAAATTTGGAATAGGTTGAAAGCCTATGAAACACAGAACTGCTCACCGAAAAATTTATGTAGTTCAACATTTGCTGAAAATGTTTTGTTGTTGTTGAGGTCAGACGAAGAATTAGTATGATTGATAACAAAATAACATTCTCGTAAAGTAGGAATATGACAAACAGCGTTTTCCGTTTACCTGAAGTTGGCGTAAAAATAGAAATCTTCAATAACTTGAGTGAGTATTTTTACATATATTCTACAACAATTTTATATGGTTTTTATGTCTCCACATTTATCTTGAATATCGTATGCACGAAAACTCTCAATGGAAAAAGTTAAATTAAAAAAACTAAATTCAAGGAGATTGCCATAGAAAACGGTCTATAGACAGATAACCTACAAGTTCCAGTTCTCAAGCAAAATCATCTCTAAAACTGTCTAAAACTGTAATTCCAACCAACTTACGAGGTAAAGATCGTGAGTATAAAAAGTTAGTTATATTAGTGTGATCATAGTAAGCCATGCCTAGTTTTAATTTTTATCAGTTTGAGGAGGATATTCATATGACAAATCCTTCAAAGACACCCTGCGCATATATTCGATGGTTTCGCCTCTAGCGTATGAAGTTCGCGTTTATGGCGTTTCCGACCATTTTGATGCGATGTCGCGAGAATGTAAACTATTAACGCCCTCAACTCGTTGTAGATTGAATCTTTCGTGAAATTTTGTCTACTTTCCGAATCTGTAATAAGATTTTATGTGGGCGTTCATTTGATAAAGTTATAACATATTTGTCGAATAAAGATTCGTCAAATCGTTGTGAACGTCACGAAAGAATGTGTCATATGTTAAAATTATGTCTTCGGCAAAGCTGTAGAGCACGCTTTTGCCTACATCTTTGATGAAGACACAAAGTCTATATCTTTGTGGATGATCCCTTTAAAGCCAATTCATTAATATAACTTTTGAAATATCATTCTTACAAATTCGAGATGTTCCGTAAAAAGCTTTGAATTGTCAAACAGAAAAACTTTCTAAATTACAACAATGGCTTATCTCGTGTATTTTCAAAGTAATTTAGCAATTTTTGAAAAATAAAGTGTATCAAATGGTGATTGGTTGTCAACGGGGCAACGGCTGAGTTTACGTCAATAGTGTTTTCGGGCTACTCATCAAAAATAGCAACACACCTATAAAAATCGTGTAAATTTACGTCTCCTGACCCTGACATATACGAGCGTCAAAAATGACTTAGTTTTACGTTTGGTTTTAATTTTACATGACGTTGATTTTCGTAAATCGTGTAATTTTACTCCACATATTGCGTTTGTTTTCAGTGGCAGTAAGTGTAATTTTATGTCATTGTGCATGTAAAGTATATGTTTCATGTAAAATTAAATGGAACACGGTAATGTTTCGTCATTTCGAGAATTACGGGTTGCTAAATTGTGTCATGTTTGCAATTACGTCAATAATAAAATTCATAATTTTTTGATGTGAAGGTTTATTATTGGCTGCTATAATTTTCTTGATTAACCTCCAATAAGTGAGATTTTTCAACTAATTTTTTTGGCAATCAAAAAGTGATCGTTATGCAGATTGCTTTCACGAATACTTTTGCTGAATACACTAAGGGCCGATTTCTTCACCCTTGCTAAACTTTTAAACCAGGTTCACCAGTACGTTTAAACCTGGCTTAAACGCTAAACGACGGTGAAGAAATCGGCCCTAAGTCTCTTCTTTGAACGCTTAAGAAGTAATGCTCGTTTCGTTATATTTGGAAGACCCCCAAAATATTTTTTGTAAATATCTATTCAATTATCATACGGGTTTCAAATATTCTACGAAGTTATTTCACTCGTCAAAATACCCAATTTTGCTTAACGCGTAATTTTTCTTATCTCGAGGATTTTCGAAGATATTTGATATTTTTTGAAAAACAACAGTTTTTTTTCAAACCTATATAGGGGAACCCGGGGCTATTAAGACAGTGGGGGTAATTCAGACCCCCTCGATTTTTCAGAAAATAGCAAGACTTTCTGACTATCGTACATATTCGTGGAACCGCTATTCTGAAACATTAATTTTGAGAGCTGAAGTTGATTCTTTGTTCTTTGTAGAAAGGAGATACAACGTGTTTCGTTGTTTTGCAATTCTCAAAACAAAAATCATTATAATGGTAAAACCGTGATTCAAGCAACAAATAAAAGTGAAAAAAATAAAAGGTAAGTCTTTTGGAAAGTTTGAGGCTCCTATTTTATGGAATTATTTTTGTTTGGGTGAAAACAGAGATATTTTCGAGACGCTCACCACTTTTGTGCGATATGAGCGTACGGGGCTATTCGGGCCCCCTATTCCGTCAACCACAGTTCAGCGGCTTGTGGCTGCGCACACCATTGCACATTGCACATTGCATTGTTTTTGTAAAGCAATTTTTTTTTTGCTTCTTAAGTAGTGTGTTTTGTAACTAATTCATAAGTAAACATAATTACATTGTAAAAAAATTAATGAAAAATGACGGTCTGAATTGCCCCGTAAGGAGGTCCGAATAACCCTTACATTGTAAAAGAATGGAAAAACGTAGAGGTTTGCAAATCGTCACCTAGCGCTGCCATTAAGTGGTGTAAATGAACCTTTTATGGCACCAAAATGTAGCTGAGGTTTGAAACTAACAATTAGGACCCTTGACCGGTAACTTTTTTCATATCTATCTACCTAAAAGGGCGATTTGCTTAAGTAGGTCCGAATAGCCCCGGGTTCCCCTATATAAAAGTCAACCCAAACGGCTTAACCGATTGCCGTAAAAATTTATACATAGCCGGCATTCATTATGGAGCGCGTTTGTGTGCTGTTGGTAGCGGGCAGATGCTAGATGGCGCTTCGGAACAAATTGTGTTTACCTCCTATTTCGTTGGAAGTCGCAGCAACGCGCGGTGGGTATTGGCTAGTTTTCCATAACTCGACTGAGACAACGCGAGACAAGTGAACTTCATTGAGTTTTATAGTATTGATGTAGCATTTCTAATTGGAATTAGAGCTGGCTGCCCGTTTTTTCCCGTTCAAAAGTTATTGTTTTTCAAACTTTTTCTAATTTTACAAAAAATACCCAATAATTTCTAAGTCGCAAGAGATTGACCAATGGTTCCATCGCTATACTAGAAGTTGCGAAGGAATATTCTATCATGTGGCGTTGCGGAGTACTGCAGCAGGTGGCTATTTAGGGGATCATCAGAAACATGGGCGACTTCCTGTCCAATCGAACTCTGCGCGTAGGAATCGGGGGTGCCCAATCCGACGGTGAACCGAAGGGCGGTCTTAACACGTCACCCGGTAAACGCGTGATTTCACACTGCGACAGCCCAAACCATATTGCAACAGGGAGGCCGATCTTGATAAATAGGGTTGGAAAACAGAGGCAAACCGGTATTTTCCGGTATAGTTAATGAAAAAAACTAGTAAAACCAGTAAACACCGGAATTTAGAAAATAAAGAAAAATAACAAGAGATATTTTCAATGCAGTCCTATTCAACTTGGTTTAGTGCCGATTTATACTTGATTAATAAAGTAATTGTTCAACACATGTTACTCGTCACCCTAATGTGAAACGGGAGCGTGTTGCTGTATCGTAGCTTGTAAATTGTGCATGTTCTCATGTTGTCTAGCTTGCTTATTGGACCCAAAAACATACAGGTTAGCTAGATGCAGTCGACTGTCCGAGACTTCACAAATAAACTCCCAATACAAATGCTTCATATACTGAAGATGATGTTCAACAGATGTTATCGGACTCTTTGGTTCATCTCCACCAGTGGCATAGCCAAGGGGGGGTTTTGGGGGTTAAAACCCTCTCCAAACCAAAATATTTGAATTTAAGACAAAAAGTTTGATGCTGACTAGTTTATTAAATATTCAAATAATAATTTTGGAAGTTTATTATCTGTTCATTACATTGATATAACCTAATGTTTTAAACGTTATGGGGACTTTTTGTAAATTGTGATAATGGGATCTCGTAACTAATATTTTAGTGAGGATCCTATAGTTGATAAATCATGTAATTATCAAGCAAAATAGCTCAATGAAAACGCCTACATAGAAACTGATGAAAAACGGCGTTGTACGCTTGTCTTTAACAGGTCAGGATCGGTTTTTAATGTGCATTTGATTTTTTTGGGTTATCACTTATATAAAGTGTCACTAGCTAAGATTGGCGATGAAAAAAAAATATGAAAATTTTGGGTATCGAATTGAATGGCGCCATGATACCATAATTTGGAAACCATCAGCTTTTGGAGGTTTAGTATTTAGCAGCATAATTTTGTTGATTAATTTTTCCAGTTGGATGCATTACTAATTCCAATCAAATTTAGTTCGAGACTTAGTGTCTTTAGCAAAGTTTTCAAGAATGTTATTGCAAATAGCTTGGTTGAAGATATGAATGCAACCCGTATTTGTGCATTATAGGCCACATTGCTATACGAATTCCCTTACTAACGGTTATAGGTGGCAACAAATAATTTGGGAGAACACCTTGTAGATGACGTTTACTATCCTAGTATCCAATGCGACTTCAACGGCACTTTGATCAAATTTAACTTTTTCGTATTTTTAAGTTCACTACGAAAATTCGCATCTTTCAGTGCAAACGACTTCAAATACAAATAAAGAATAACCTGTTTAAATGCGAAAAGCAAAGTGGCGAAAGCATGCTTTTACTCGCACCATGCAAGGTTTGAAAATTGATTTCCTGAAAAATATACTCAATGGCATTTACATCACCTTTGCATACAAGGGCAGTTCAGTAATGTGATTAATCGGTAATTAGTTGCAAAAATCCCGCTTAACACCATTTTTATAGATGGGACATACTACTCCCTACATCCTATACTTCGGTAAAATCTCCTTCCAGATTTTCAAAAGCACCCAGTGGAGTGCTCTAGCCAATCCCTCTACTCTGTGTTTGAGTAGCTCACATGACAGTTGATCATTGCCAGCGGTTTAACTGTCCTATTTTTTCATAAATCTTAGGTAGACTGCGCGCGTCTCCAAGCCGATTCTTGCAATACTCTTCGCTATTTAGGCGTTCGTCATAATATACTTATCAATCGTGAGAATTTCTGCATATTATTTATAAGGTGTATCCTATGCGATAACCGGTTTACACAATGCCCCCGGCCTATCAGGATGTTTATGTGACCGATGACGAATTTAACATTCCGCCGTAGGCAGCTGTCATAGATATGCTCCAGCTGCGCATAAAATGCTTCTTTTTCGGCTTCGTGAGGTCAGTGTACATTGATAATGCTCTAGTCGAAGGAATGGTCTTTGATCCACACTAAATATAGGGTAAGGTGGGGCAAATCCGACCGTTGGGTAAACCCGACCCCCCTCTGTTACCGAAAATCAGAAGCACTACGCGAACTAATATCAATGTTGTCGTGTAGAGCATCGAAAATAATCATAATGGTGGTAGGACAGCATTTTATTAGTCTACATTGAGATGCTCATACGACAAAAAGTGTGTTTTTACAACTTTTGATTTGACTTTTGTGCATCATTGACTACAGGATATTTCTGATTGTTAAAGTGAGTGCATAATAAATGTAAGTGGATTTAAATTCTTTTATTTAAGTCCTACAAAGTGCATAGATGAATTTAGTTCAACCTTTTTCATATATTTTTTAATTGCATCGTAATGAAAAATGACGCGGTGGGGCAAATCTGACCTCTAAATATTGGGGTAAATCCGACCGCTTTTTTGCTAAGAAAAATTTTATTTATCAAATTGAAATATATTTTTATTGTTATTATTTATTATTTTTATGCAAAATGGTTCATAATTACAAACGAAAGACACAAAAACGTGATGATTATAGTATTCGTCAAGCTATTTCTACGACGCAAATGGGAATATCATTACGTGCTACTGCTCGTGATTTTAGCATTCTAAGATTGATATTGAACTCCATTTTCTTCATGTTACAACTCAATAACACAACATTCATTGATTTATCATTGTAAAACCATAAAATTTACGTAATATCTGCACTAAATCAACCAAAAACATAGGGGGTCGGGTTTACCCCACCATTTTTGAAAACAGCAAAAATGAACATTTTTGTAAAACGCTTGTTTCTTAAGATGTTCCGAAGATCCAAATAAAATGCTATATACAGAAAGTTGCCCAGGAGTCTAACCTTTAATTTGGTATATAAAACGACTTGATCCGATGTAAAGTGAGAATTTTACAGCCAAAACCATTTACTAGGTCGGATTTGCCCCACCTTACCCTATCCTTTCGCTGATCGCCTGCCACTTGACCACGCGTTGGCGCATTTCACCCAGCTCTTGTGCCGTCGCTCGATCCCCGCATTTCCACACCTTCTGCCCCGTCTAGCAAAGCTCCTCCAATGCTACGGTTTCGAAGTTGTGAGTTTTCAGCTCATCCTTTTCTCTTTGATTGTTAGTAAAGTGGTGTTTTTGGGCCACTCGTTGAACTTGACCTAACCTGTACCGTAGTCCGCCACTAAACATAACTGACACCTGCGACTGGTATTTAGTTCTGCCTACGGTAGGGTTATAGCGCCCATGCCCGCTCACACCATCCCATTTCGCTATTACTGCAGAACATGGTAGTACCCAGTCGATCGCGGCCTGCAGATTAAATGTCATCAATAGACCCGCCAACATTTTTGATAAATCTAAGATTTCAAAACTCCCTCCAAACCAAATTTCTGGCTACGCTACCATTGACTCGGGGATATCCAGTAACCCCTTCAGGCTATCGAGACCGACTATGACCTATGACTATAACAATCTACCGGATCCCCAGTCATACCAGCATCGACGGCAATGAAAGAGCTGACCGGACGGCCAGAGGGAGACAAACCCGCCGATGCTTCACCAGACTTGTCCCAGCCGCAAGTTGAGGTCGAGAATAACCAAAGTTGAGCATCCAAAGGTCTCCTGTGTACCCACCGTATCGCGTGTCTCCCCATCAACATTTGTTACATGCGGTACCCGAACCACGGTGGAACACATGCTAGTCAACAGTCTGGGGTTCAACGACCTCCTGCCAGCACGATGAATTACCGCACCCCATTCGAGAGATCCTCGCCAACGATCCCATCCGAGAGGAAATGCTACTGTCCTTTCTCAACTCAACAACGTTTCTCTAGGTAAACCGCAACAGTAATCACAACCGTATAACAAAACAATCCTTCTTTCTCGTAAGGCGAATGACCTATCAGGTTAAATTCTAACTCATGCTTTATTCTTTTTATTGAATACATTATTAAACGGGTTCTAAGAAATATAATGATCAATTCAATGCCTTAAGATCCAACCATATTCCACCAATCGGATAGAGAAAGAACATTTTAGGCTCATATTGGAGCGGGACAATTGTTTTGCTATTTACCGAGACTTCAAAGTTGTCTATGATCTCTACGATGCCTCTTTTCATTTGCGCTAAACCAAAACGCATTCCTAAACACATTCTGGCTCCATCCCCGAATGGAAAAAACACTCCCTTTTCTCTGTATGGTTTTGTACCTCCCGTCTCCGGCGCAAACCTTTCCGGTTTGAATTTTTCCGGTTCCTCATAATACTGTGAATCCAAGTGAACGAAAAACGGAATAGTAACGGTTGTGCCTGCTGTAACAGGAATTTTCTTATCTTTCGATACCTCCAACACAATATCCTTCGTACATCGCTTCCCTAGAATGGGACCAACGAGATGAAGTCTAAGTGTTTCATTTAGAACCTGATCAAGATAAGTCATTTCTCCTAGATTGTCGTACGTTACACCTCCTTTGCTTTTCTGGACGAGGTGAATTTCTTCTCTCAACTGCCTTTGTACTTCGGGGTGTGAAGCTATATCGTACAAACAGTTGGTCATAATCATACTGGACAATTCAAATGCATCGGCAAAGAATGATACACCGTGACCGGCTATGTCCAGTTCGGAGATATTTTTCTTTTCCTCCAGCGACAGAAGATGGTCCAGGTAGTCGTTGCGAACAATTTTGTTTTGCTTGCGGTACCGAATGGCGTCCTTCATAATGCGAATGAAAAATGCTTCAACATCCTTGGGAATAAAGGAAAATTTGTAAAAGTTTTTGATTGAAGGAAACAGTGTAACAGCGGCCATTGCAATTTTCACGATGATGTTGAAGTCCATGATTCGACGAGCCATTTCTCGGATTTCAGGTTTTTCTTTCGTGAACGATTGTGCATCGATTGCGAAGATACAGTTGGACACGACATCGGTCGTATATTTGGACATCAGCTGCAAGAGGAGAAAAACTAATTTCTTTAGGTAGTTTCGTTGAGATATGTTCACCTATTCCATATTCAGATCAAAAAGGTAATCATATCGCTTTCTACATACATATATTAAACATGTAACACTAAGTATCACATTTTCGAAGACAAAACGAACGAAGAAGACAATCACGTCTATTGGAATTGACAGAAACGAGCACAAGTTTTTGAATTCCCTTGGTGCTGCATAAAACTACTTGCCTCTTTGATGTCGAATGTCGAGCCATTTAGTTTGCTTTCTTTTTTGACATATTCAGTCATTCGAATGCTTACTTCGTCCATCAACGTAAAAAGTGCTTTTATCTGAAATATAGCTTTTTTATTTTGGTTATAGAGGTTTTATCCTTAGGGCCATTCGCCTCTTTCCGAGTTAGAGAAATCTCTTTTGGAAAAATCTTTAACCCTATGTGCGAAGTTGGGAATCAAACCCAGGTGAGCACCGTACAAGGCAATCGATTTACCAACTACGCTATGCCCGTCCCCATCGATACAGTTATTTTTTTTATCAATTTCGAATATGTCTTATCCCGTAACCTACCCGATTATTTGTGAAAGCTGGAGTAATTTCCGCTCGTCGACTTCTCCATTTCTCTCCAGACAAATTGAATGGATTGCGAGCCAGCAGTGGATCCGACTTTTCATCCAGAAAGTCGGAAAACTGATTGGAATCAAAGTGTTGGAAGTTCTTCGAAAGAACCTCCTTGATCAGTGCTGGGTCACGAATCATCAGTTGTGGGGTACGTAAGCTGAAGTAACCAACCACGGGCTCATTTTTGAAATCGCTGAAAAGAAAGAGAACTGTTAGAACAATGAGAATAAAAAATACGGGTAGGGGAAAGTGGTCGGTTGTCAGCACTGGTCGGTTGTCGGCACCCCTACGTAACTTTTCACAGAAAGCAGACATGGACATTCTGATAAATATCATTTGTGTGCTATATTAGCACGATCATTTTGTGCTGATTACTGAAGCAAACAGACTCGAATGTTCTGTTCTATAACCAATATATTTTTTGAACAAGTGAAACTCTACTTAAAAGTTTTTTTCGATGATTTGCTTAGTGTTATAGAAAGAAGTAAATCGATCGAAAAAGTATGCGCATTAAATATTTATGATTTGAATTTATTCTATTTTGTGATTCAACATTGAATGACACCGAATTGTTCGCCAGAATTTTTTTTGGATCAGTTTTCAAAAAGGTTACTAAAATCGGTTGTCGGTACCCAAACATGGTCGGTTATCGGCATCTCATTTTTAGTGGCAAATGCTGAATTCTCACTTACCTAATCAATATGGGTATATTTTGAACGGGCTTTGCGAATAAATACCAGAGATCGATCTTTGACACCATTCTGAAAACCAAGGCGACTTCCGGTTTAGTTTAGCACTGTATATACCAGATTGCCACGACCAGAAAATTTGGTGGGGTGGCGGGGTTACCCTGTAGCATCCCTCCCCTTTTGGCTACGTGCCAGCGTGGACTTCTATCTGATTTGTGCGAAGCTTTGGTAAAAAATGGACTGCCTAAAACTCACTCAATTGCAGTGAATGCGATCCGTCAGTGCATTAGCAGTGCATAATATTCGCACCAGCTTTTCACATACACATATTGTGGTTCTAATGAAGAATGATGTCCATAATGCCTTTGATGGTAATTGAAATGTATAAATTTTCTTTTCTCTTTGAATCTTGATGATTTTCATTTATATTTTTCCATTCTTAGTAAATTTTCTTAGGGCGCCGACAACCGACCACATTTTTCAAAATGGTAAAAAGTTATCATTTTACTGAATTGTTAATAAATTTTTACAAGTCGACAGAATAAATTAAATTCTTTCATAAGTTATTAGCTACGGCCGCTAGCTTTCCATTGCTAGGATTATTCCCATATATTGTTCAATTGGAGTAATGTTGCGAGCCAAACACAAAAGTGTGCTGACAACCGATTCCCCTACTCTTATTCAAATGACATATATAGTAAAGGTGCAGTGTGTGATACACAGACAATCAAAGAGATGAATTCTGGGACAATCGTCTCTTCAGTTATATACGTTGATACCCGAGCAGAAGAAATTAACAAACTGTCCTTAATAAGGTTGTGAATATTAAAAAGTATTTGAAATTTTTAATTGCATTATTTTTAATTAACGGTATTGTGACCTGCACAACGCAGTGAATTTTTACGGCTTACAGTGAACATGATGTCTCGCGAATCGCTAAAATATAGAATAAGCGTTAGTTTTTAGTATTCTACACTGATTTAACCTTTCGGAAGTCACGCCAATGGCTCTGAACGAGAACCGCTGGTGCCCTAAGATGCTTTCGCTAGATTCGCAGAGCAGCGCACACCCAGTGCACTACCGCGAGTGACGAAAGGTTGTCGAAGAGTTTCAGTTTTTAAATACTCTGAACGTAATAATAGCGTTATCCTGAAATTGTAATTTTCGTTCCCATAAACGGAAGAATAGTGCCGGTATGAACTTATGAATACTTACTTATAAATTTTCTCCAAATCATAATACACGTGTCGTTTCTGTGTTAACATACTTGGAATATTCCCAAAAAATATTTGTGGCTTTGGTCCTTTTACGCCAATTTGTTTCCATTTCTTGAATTCCCAAACTAGAAACAGATATACTGCACATAGAAAACCAGCTAGGCAGCCTAGCAAAGTACACCACATTTTTCTAGTTCAGATCGCTTCCTAAAGTATAACTGGCTTATTGATTGGCTGCCGATGTCGGACTGATAATGACAGATCACTGCTTCAGCCGGTCGCAAGCATTCAATCTCAGCGGGTTACAGTATATCCCAGAAAAAATTGTGAAAGTATTAGAACCCTGTTATTTTATTGTTTTATTCCATCTGATCAATTGGTTCATTGAACTAGTTTGCCGGAACCGAATAATAATAATAACCGAAAAGCATATTTACACGAGGAGTTTGTATTGTCATTACTGAGCAAACAAATTTTTCAAATTTTTGCATGTTTTTTATAGGACATACTGTACACCACCCAGTCAGCTTGAAGAAGCTGACTAATAAACAACAAAGTAGGTACACCTCACCAAGGCAACAATCACTAAAATGTTTGGTCTAGACTCTAGAATGAGTTTACATGAATTCTCCTGAAAATTCTTGATTTGCAGAATTAAGGGTGACCGGCCATCTAAGATGCTGAAAATGGAGGTTTTATAAATTGCGCTTTGGTATTTAAAATTATGTAATTTAGCAATTTACTTAGATTATTTCATCACTCATGCAAACTACTTGCAGTATTCTTCTAGCTCCAAAATATTTCGTCCAATTTTCGTGGTAATCCTCAAGGATGGCAAAAAGTTTATGTGTACTTAGGTTCGGATCGTTATCAGCTATAAATAGGCTTATTGTTTGATTGATCTACACAGTGATTCGTATCTAGAAATTCTGGTGTCGATGAGTTTCATAAGCATCACACACATATGAATTGGCCCTATCAGCTCTTAGAAAAAATACGCTGGCACGAAATTACCATGCGAAGGTATTAACCCGTAATGATTAGTTTCACATCAACTTTTGCATTGTCACGTCAATGTTGTGGCAGATGAAAATTAAATCCTTGCAATCAACAAGTGCGACGAACGTCGCTAGTGTGATAATCATGTTCTTTCTAGGACGTTTTCTTATTCCAGGGAAAGCATAATGGTTAGTGCATTGGGCCGGAGTCTCGAAGGTTTTGGGTTCGAATTTCGCCTCTAGGGGAATTTTTTTCACATAAATTTATTTTGCTTCACTCACCATTTCGATCAGTTTTCCCCATTGGATACCACCAAAAAACTCTTACGACGAACGATCACTGAGGTAACTTTTATCATATGAGTATTGTTCTAGCAACTATACGATAAGATGATTTTCTCTAACAAAATCATCGAAACAAAAAAAAAACAAATCGCATCTAAGGGACCATTCATAAATTACGTAACGCTTTAGAGGGGGGAGGGGGTACGACAAGTTGTGACATGTTGTGACATAGGGGGAGGGGGAGTAAGCTAGTTCGTTACGTAGCATGATTTTACTGAGCAATAATTTTTTTTTGAGGAATTTGTTAACAGGGGAGGGGGGATTACAGAAATTTGAGACAATTTGTTACATGGGGGGAGTCAATTTTGCGCGACTTTTGCGTTACGTAATTTATGAATGGTCTCTAAACATTTTCAGCATCTGGTGGCAACGATCATTTTTCCATTTAATGGTAATTTTTTGCTCACGAATTCAAATTGAAAATGACGTAACTTTCTAGCATCTTTTCGATGAGTTCAAACAGTTCCTTGCAAATTGATGAAGCCAAGCCACTATAGTTGAACTGATCAGTTTTTTTAAAAACAGTAAATATTTTTATCAAATAATCCACAAAAGTTAACAATTTAATTTCGACTAATTTTCTGATAAAGTTCGGTAAAAGTATTGTATTCTTACAGGCATTTTTTGGGATCTAGCAATATTGCCAAAAAATTTCCTGAAGGTACGCAATTTATACAACTTTTCGAACGTTATTTTTTGTCTTTTCCATCCAATGATTCTGCCGATCAACATAACTTTGATACCAAAGATTCAAAATTAAAAATAAAATAATTCAATTTTTATTAAAGGGTGTTGTTTAACTTTTTTTTTAAGAGGGATTTCTGACAACTGAGTTGACGTACGATCCTAATTCTTTTTTAATTACTTTAGTTTCATTTGAATTTCGTCGTGCAAAAATATACGCATGAACAATGTTTCCAAATCTTGGAATTTAGAATGAAATATTAAATAGGTATTAACGACGCTGAATTCCTCTGGACAAAGTATCTTAATCGCTATCTTTTGTTTACCATTTATCTGTCAGTGTCGTTCCAATCGAGCACGAGTATGTATATATGTTTTGAGCGAGCAGCAAAAATGTTCAAAAACAACCTGAGCAGGAAAAAAATGTACAAAACCCAAGAACTCAGAGAACGGGTTTCGGTAGTAGCCCGACCCGCTAATACAACTACTCTTGCACAAAACATGAATCCTCCTCGGAATTACCTTACGGCATTACTTCGGGAAGAGTTTTTTATGTGCCCAGCACACACTTCTATCCAACTACTTAGTAGTTAGTTCTTTCAGTAGGGTTACAGCACCCATCCTCGACACACTACCAGTCTTCGACCATCCATCTAACGTGGCAATTTATGTATAGTACCGTAAACCGGGGTGACTTTGATCAACGGGGTGACTTTGATCACTCGAAACTTTTTTCCTAGATCACTTATTAAACCAGAATATTCTACCGAATCATTTTAATTTGAACTGATTTTTACTTCAAACTTATAGAATACTGACTTGTTATACTTTTTGAGTATATTGTTCGGTTTTTGGGTACAAAAACTACAAAAAACCGAATTTTGACTTTACCTTATTTTTACGAAGCTTCGTAAAGTGTCTATTTTTTATAAAACAAATAGATCTCAGATTTGAGCAAAAGTAATAAATTACAAGCGAGTTTTTATTTTCCTTTAGATTGGGATGTACCAACTTTAGTTTTAAGAGTTTGTTTCTTTTAAATACTTTTTTTTTGTAAAACTAGTTGGCAATTATTTCAAATTATTTTAAGCTAAAATTCGCAACATTTTTTTTTGTTCAATATTCCAACGTGTTAGAATGGATGAAACTTTTTGTACATAGATAAAGACCTGAAATAAAGCAATTTTAGCAGTTTAAAAGGTTTTCAGAATCTTTTATTCTAGTTGGACACGGATTATACGAATTTTGGTTACTTGAATTTTACAGTACCTTGAAATACTTTGTATAATACCAATTAAGATCTATTTAACAATGAATATCTTTCCAGAATCAGTTTAAACAAACATTTCAATGAAAAACATTGACAACGATAACTTAATGTGGGTGAACATGCAGGTTATCAAAGTGACCCCGGAATATGAAAACGGACTTCAACTTGAAATCATTTTTGGAAAAATAGCTGTAAGCGGACAATTTTAGGGAAAACTATCCAATCTTGTTCTCCATACATCAGTACATGGTTTAAAAATATTAAACTTGAAAAAAAATGTGTTGCGTCCAGAAAAATGTAATGATTACTTCGAAAAGTGATCAATGTCACCCCGGTTTACGGTAGTAGGAAAGCTAGCTGTGGCTCTAGAATTAGTGCACTTCCCCTACGAGGACAATCTGGGTGGCAAACTTCAGACTGTCTAATTCGGTTCCCTTGTGCCATTTAGTACCACTTCCTCGTTGATCTAGCCTACTACTACGAAGAGTTCCCCGGCGAGGAAAGTTCTCCCGATAAAAATTAGCTAGGTGCCGAGGTCAGTTAGGTGAAACAGGTCGTTAGGTTCTCTGGTGCCCTGATAACCCGCGACTGGTGATGTCTCGTCGCGGTCTACTCAGTCCAGTCCCAAGCGGTGAATCTAGCTTACGCTGGTGGAGAGTTCCCTGGCGAAAGAAGTTCTCCCCATTTAGATACTGTGTTTGTTCCTTCGGGAAGAGACCCTCAAAGATTATCCTTAGCTTACCCGGGCATATTTCAGCTGGTGTCGACGGGCTCTCATCTTTGTCATGACGACTCAGTACGCGCCCCCCCCAGGGATTGGCGTCTACTTCTCAGCACAGATACTTACACTTATAAAATGAAGTACCTATTAATGCGTAGAAAACTACTCATTTTCAATAAAGGTGAAATAACCCATTAAATGGGTAAAGCGTTTGTACCCATTAATGAGTACAGACCTTGTACGTCAACCTGGGTATGTTTCACCCATTATTTTTCGCAGAACTGTTACAATAAAATACGTAAAAAATACCTGTTCACGAAAATCGCGCCAGGATGAAAAATACTGTCAATAGAACTATTTCTGAATTAAAAAAAAAACAAAATAACATTCATTTCACATTATTGTCTCTTTATAAAAGCATAGGAATCTAGATAGAGATCCTATTCCAAAACTCCTTAACTCCGCAACGGACTCCGATGCAGGCCGATAATTTGCAGGTTCCGCTACAATCTTTAGTTTGCAGGTTAACTCGCTTGAAATAGTTCTTAAGGATTTTTCACCCATTGTTAAGATCAATATACTCATTGACATTACCTGATCGAGTAGTTATGAAATGGATAAAAAGTACTCTTTGTTAGAAACAAAAAAATACCCATTTTCTTGACAGCTCGAATAACTTCCGAAAATGGGCAATTTAAATTCATAAAATGGGTAAAGTTTTTTTACCGTGTATGGCAAACTGGCTTGCTAAGCTTGAGCTCTCATTTTAAAGCGTCCCTACCTAGGATAGGATCCGCCAGCTGGCTTCTTCTTATATTTTACTAATCCCTGTTGAAAACGACATACCCCCACTCGACCAATGTTGCCAAAATATTTGTTTTGTTTCGGTCGTATATTTGTTCTGATTAAAATATTCTATATTATGTACCAATTTCATGGAAAAATCAAAGATTTAGTCTTTATATCCGCATTTAAACGATCATAACGTTTTTTCCATCGGAATACAGCAAAACAAAATAATATATATTCGTTGTTGGACATTACGAAAAATATCTTCACGCCTCTTCATTTTTGTAAGTTGCTTTCTGAGTCAAGCAACCTCTGTCACAAGAATAATTTTCTCTGTTCGGATTTATTTTAAATATTCTAAAACTATTTTTCTGCAAGGTTTAATTTTTGTTTTGGAGGAATGTATAGGTTTTTACATGTGATTGTTTCGGAGAAAACAGCAGTAGAAAATACACTCTCCTATTTACACCGATGATCGATTCAGTTGAAAACTGTACAATTCAACTGTATCGATAATACCAAAGGAAGAACAAGAAGCGACTTCCGGGATAACTTTCTCCCTGTTTGCTCAGTACTTCCAATTTACTCGGTACTGGAACAAAGACAATTTTTACATGATGTTCAAAATATTTTCATACTTACGCTACACAGCCTGTTGATTTCGAAAAGAGGCATTTCCGCATTACTCCGCACACAGAACAGAATCCACGATAACCGCGCTACCGGATCTCTCGGGAATTTCAGTTCTGGATAATATGTTTGATTTCGTCTGCCAAATAATGCCTGCACTTCATAATTACAGACGGATGTTATAGAAAGAAAGCGGTATCTCGAGAAAACAAAAAAATCAACACGGTTAACAATCGTCGTTTTATGTTTGATATCACAATATGACAACACTTCCAAGCAGCCCTTTGGTACTTTTAGTTTCCAAGCCGAAGGTTTGCCTATGTCACTTTCGTCCAATCACGAGCTGGTTCAGAATTGGTTCAAAAACAGAAGACAGAGCTGGCGGATCCTATCCTAGGTCCCTACCTTCTCGAAATGTCACTTGCGTTTCTCTCTCACTCTCCGATTTTGCTTTCTGAGTCCGCCTTCTGGCTTTAAGCGAAGACTGCATATCAAGAAGACTGGCAATTCTGTCCAGAACCTGGAGACAGTAACAGCAACGCCACTTGCGGGTAAAGGTAGTACTTCACATAGTGATGCACACACATATACACTTTTACATTAAGCTTCCTACCTTCGTTAATGTTAACGTTAATGAAAACCTTCGACGATACCATTTTGTCGCTGTTGTGCTACCTTATGATAAACGCCATTTAGGGGTTAAAATGAGTTAGATATGCCACATTACTTGTCGAAAAAATATCTACAAAGTGGCGTTTTCAGAATTTTGACATGCTGCTGGGTTACTGAGATACAGCGAGAAACGCGCTGAGAAATTTTCAATCTTTTGCTTCAAAGACCTGTGTCTGGGAATTGGCTCAAATTATCGTAATGCATAAGGTGTTTTTATGTGTAAAACTATCTGAGAAACACAATGGCATAATCATTTTCAAAACAAAAATACACGAAGTGTGAGAAATATGCAGTTTTAGTTTTACACTGGAAATTTATCATATTTGGCAACACTGTTGGCGTATCCAAATTTTACAACTATGGTACAGTACTTCCTATCGTGTCAAAAGTCGTACACAGAATGAGTTTCGGAATCTCTCACTTCCTGTTCGAGCAAGCGATCACCTTGCGTTCTTCTTCCTGCTAAAACGCATCGATTTTTGCGTATCGTAATTGCGCGTTTGAATGCATGGTTGCCAATTATATTTAGTAACAACACGTAACACAATAATTTCTCAAATGATGGAAATAGAACGAATTTGCCATTTGACCTTCTAATGCCTGAAACTGAAATAATTTTCTACCCCTGCCATCTTTGTCCACCCTCCCTGCCCTGACTCTTATACACAGAAGTAACACCCGTGACCACCCCCCCCCCCCAAGTATCTTTCTGAAGCATTTAGCTCTTCCTGTCTCTTTTAGTTTTAACTATTATATTATATAATCTCGTTGCCCAACACTATTACCATACGAAAATAACTCTAATTAATGTTCCCGAATCTTTACAAAATTCAATCGCGCCCTCTAGTTATTTCTACTTTTAAGATAATAAAATAAAAATTGTCTCCCTTAGTTAAACATTATTTGCTCCAATAATCTCACTGATAAAAATGTCAAACCATATTGCCATAAAAACTAAATGACCTCCCTAATTTTACGAAAATATGTAATCTCCTAGTTTTAAGTAATTTAAAATGTAAAACGAACCTTTAAGCTAACGTAAACGTGCCTTATCAAATAAACGAATTAAAAAAAAAGCAAAAAATTGCAAAACTAATTGAATTAAACGAAAACAAATACATCATAAACAAAAAAAATATTTTCTGATACCAATTGTTCATAAATGTTCAAAAAAAGTTAGTTTCCTAGACTGCCCATAAAAGCATAAGAGTCCTATATTGAAAAACAGTTGAGTCTTACGGATGGGACCAACATGTTTTAGTATTTTTTTTGATATTTTCTAAACAAACTTGGTAATCTTATTTCTGCATTGTGATTCAGTGGTGATACAGAATACAATGCAACAGATAACTCATTTTCGACAAAAAATTATATAGGACTCATATGCTTTTGTAGGTAGTAGATCGACGAACAAATGAATAGTAGTATCCATACTACGTAAACTTTCGTTTTTTTTTCAAAATAAAAAAGTTCTAGACCCTTAGAAAAAACAATTTAAAACTTGTCTCGTAAGCAAGCATCAGTGATATTGATTTGTTTGTGGTAATATCGTTCTACCAGAGACAAAAAATATACCGAGTAAAAATATTATTCAAATTTAAAATTGGAATTAACGCGAATTTGTAATGTAATGAGCAATATTGTATAATGTGTTTATATCAAAAGCATTTGTGTATATTTGATAGGTCTAATCTTCAAATTGATTTTTCCTCATTCGTAGTTTCATGTAGACCATGAAGGTCAGATAAAAAAATAAATATCTCGTGTGTATTAAAAAATTTAACCGCGTTTTTCTCGAAACCACTTTTTTTGAGCTGGTTGGAAATGTAACTCGAACCAATGATTTTTGATCGCTTTGAAATTTTTACAGTTTATTTAAAATTGATCTTTCCAGCGACGTACGTAGAATTTTATTCTTTTATTGGTTAAATATTTTTAATTAGTAATTTTGTGTCAATTTTTATGACATTTTCGCGTCAAATCAAGATATCGAAAAAGTACTATTTACATAGCTTGCTATTGACATAAGCAATCAGAAAACCTGTAGGTCTTGGCTAAATGTAAAAAATCACGGGAGATAGGTTTCCGGCCGTGGATCCCTTCTAAAAACTTTCATGGGGAAAATGCTGCACAGCCGGCATCTTGTGAAGAAATTGCTCGAAAAAATATTTTGTATGATTCAATACTTGTATCATAAATACCATTAAACAATATCTCGATTCACCTCTTTATTGCGCCAAGAATTTTTTTCGAAATATTGCTAATTTTTCGTCCTCTGCAGTTATGTAACCCCTTAATCAATAAGCTGCATGCCGTCTACTGCATAGCTCCAGTTTTCATGGCATTGTAACGTCACAATCCCTGTTCGCCGAAGTGACTCAACAAAGACGTTTTTGTTAAAAACTTCCGTCTTTCACTTGTAACCAAAAGTTTACAGATGGAATACTTGTTGGCTCCACCACAAGTCCACTACACCCACATGTACCCTAACATACTTGAGTGCGAGTGTCTCTCTCTGTCGCGCTCTCTCATGATACATTAACTGAGCGAACTGACAGCATCTAGTGAGTGCAGGGTGTATTGGATACACTCAGAGTCGTATCCACAGATAGCTAGATCAGTGCGTCCACACTCTAAATATTATGCTCGATTATAGCAGTTTGACAATTGAGTTGCTGCCATCGCTTCATCGATGGAGCCACTAGCATCAGTGTTGCCAAACCTTATGGACATGTCAAATCTATGTTATTTTCGTAGATTATCGGATGTTTTCGTCCTTTCTCGTGAAATCTTAGACGTATAAATAGCTTGGCTCGGGAATAATTGTCCTCTTTCTGTCCGTGACTAGTAACCAGCTTAGTAGTGCGCGACGGGTTCAATATCGGTAAAGTTAGGTTAGAAAAAATAGTAACATGTGGTGTAAATTGTGATTTAATTCCTTGTTTAATTCCAGTGAAAAGTTTATTTAAAACCCTATGAAAAGGGAACTTAAAAGTATTTGACCTACTATTTAGTAGTACGGTTAGTTAACAGTAAAATATTATAGTGCTAAATAAGATTGGTTAAAATGTTAAAATTTATAAATCTACAGATACAAGACACGTTAAAAATAATAGTACAATTTATTAGAAAGGACGCGCATTAAGTGTAAAAGAAAGCTAGCAAGAAAAAGGTAAAAATATATTAATTACAATAATGGGATAGTTAGGGTAGGGTGACGTTACATGTATATGTACTGATATCCTTTGGGATAGGTCCATCTAGGGCCTTTTTCTTTTTGTTCTTAGGAACACTTAGGAACACGGTTCCAAATTATCTCCCACAGAAGACTACACGGAACCAAAACCACCGATCGTTATCCGTCACTGGGTCGAGTGGACACGGACAGGAAGCCCAGCCGCGTGCCGGAAGAATCGTCGCCATCGCTAGTTCGACATTCACACCGGCCATTGTTAATTGCCGAGCGGGACAGGATTGTCGCCATTGTTATTTCGACATACTCGCCGGCCATTGTTAACGGCCTAGCAAGGCAGGATCGCCGCCAACACTGATTCCCTATTGTCGTCCTCCTTTGTATCCATCCGGGCAACGCACCGTGTTGGACAGTTGCAAGTTCCGGACAGGAATAGGAAGCAGCGATCGTCATCTCGGTCTTCATATGCTGCCGCTAAAATTACCGTTCGGGAGTGGGCAATTGTGAATGATCAGTCCACACCAATTGAACGACCACGTCATCGTCGAGTTATCATCGTTACGAAGTCAAAACCACCAGGACATATCGAACGTCAACGGGGACAATTCACCTGGTCGACCGGGTTCAACACATCATCATCAGGAAGCATCGCCGGATACCTCAGGTACATGTGTGACGTCACAGTTAGGAAGTAGGAAGAAATAGTATAGTTTAGGTATAAGTGATGATGTTTTAGGATTAAGGTATAGGAGAATAAGGATAGGGATTAAATTAATTTACATCAGATTTGCTTTGTTTTCTATATTTCCGTTTGCGGGCTTTAAAGTGCTTCCATCCCTCGGTTGTTTAATAGTCCACTGCAAAGAAGACGATTAATTGAGCTTTTGAGCACCCCTCATTTACGAGAAACTGTTTTCAGCCTGAGTAGTGAAACATTGTCGGAGTTGGTGAGCATCTTCTCTACCGGTCATGCTCATTGATTGAGAACCTTTTAGGTGTGTGCGTTAACTCGGTCTACGTAGCGGTAAACGACCCTGTAAATCATTGCTAGGGGGTGGTTTCCACCCACCACATAGTGAGAGACGAAGTGTATCACACTTTAGCTTGCCGGTCGTCCTTCTCCGTGCTGCAGCAGGGTTCCATTGACCGATGCGGTCGCGAATCGCCTGGTGGTCGCTATGGGGATACTTCTCGCACACTCTCCACCGGTAGGTGTCGCGGTTTGCCGCCAATTTTCACTACAAGGAAATAATCTCACAAGATACCTTTTGCGAATGAAACTTTCATAATTCCATTTAAAATATTGGGCATATTGTTGAACATATTAATTTTTTTCAAAATATTTCGCGGGGCTACTACGCTACTGAATAGCGTCAAACGTTTATTGACACTTTTAAAAATAAGTTTTTTTTCGTTAAACATTATGAATATTTTTCATTTTGGATGTTATACCACAGTATTTAAATTAAATGATATTTCGCACATTCAGAACAAAAGACAAAAAGCTATACGATAATTTTAGTATATATATATATATATATATATATATATATATATATATATATATATATATATATATATATATATATATATATATATATATATATATATATATATATATATATATATATATATATATATATATATATATATATATATATATATATATATATATATATATATATATATATATATATATATATATATATATATATATATATATATATATATATATATATATATATATATATATATATATATATATATATATATATATATATATATATTCTTGTTTTTTATATGTGCAGGAAGAATGGTTCACACTCCGACTTCACTCGTTATCTGGACGAAGGAAATTATGTTTTGTATGCAATTGGCGAAACATTCAACACTGGCAATACTCTAACATTAGACTTGTAACCGCTTCCTTTTACTGTAAATCCAATTATTAATTTACTTGATTTGAAATATGCGAATATTCCGTTTCAGTAAGTGTGAAAATGTAGAAAGGGGGATACACAGGCCGCCTACGATAGCTTGCCGGTCCGTCAGCAAAAATAAATTATGGTTTCATACGCGAGAAAAAAATGACCACCAAATGTTTTCTTAACACATGCAAACCTACAGGAGGAATCGTTTCGAGATTATCAAATTTTATATAGTAGAAGTTCGGTGGCAAGCTTCATATACACTCAACGGTCATACAATCGTGCGCGTATCGAACATATTCCTATTAACACGCTTCCAGTCATTTTCTGGCCATCAATGCTGCGTGTCGTGCCAAAATTAGTATACTATCAACATGTATCTAATAATAACCTTGATAGTGTCAGCGTTCACGGCTCTTTACGTTTATTTGGTGTGGAATTTTAGTTACTGGAAAAAACGAAATGTTCCTGGTCCTGATCCACTACCCATTCTTGGGAACATGAGTTCCTTCCTACTTCGGAATCAACCAATCTTGGAAGAATTGGATAAGATATACAAGTGAGTTTTTTGAAATTTCTGTAAGACGAAAAAAAAAATTTCTGTTGCAGGAAGTATAAAACCAAGTTCAATTTCGTGGGAATTTTCAATGTTCGAACTCCTCGAATTTTAATCACGTCACCAGCTCTCGCCAAGAATATTTTAACAATGGACTTCAAAAGCTTTCACGATAATGAATTTGGCCAAATGACGGACAAGGAGCTCGATCCGCTTCTCGCACGAAATCCATTCATGCTGAATGGTGAAGAGTGGAAAACGAAACGGGCAGAGATAACGCCTGCCTTCACCACATCAAGGGTAACACATTATATCAATTTACATCTAAGAAATCTAACCTATTTAGTTTATTATATCCAATAGATGAAAGCAATGTTTCCCTTGGTGGAAGATGTGGCTTCTAGAATGACCAAATACATCAAAAGCCACGAGGATTCTCCTTTGGAAGCTAAAGAACTAGCTGCAAAGTTCACCACCGACGTCGTTTCGAGCTGTATTTTCGACACTGATGCGCAATCCTTCACGACCGAAAAACCCGAGATCCGGGAAATGGGCCGAAAATTACTCGACTTTGGGTTCACGTTCGTGTTGGTAATGATATGTAGAACTATGCTCCCGAAGCTTTCAAAAATCCTTCAGCTCGGAATCGTACCAAAATCAGCGGAAAATTTCTTCATCAATTTGATGAAAGAAGCCGTCCGCTATCGTGATGGAAACTCGGTTAGTCGTGTCGATTATTTGGAGCATCTCATCAGTTTACGGAATAAAAAAGAAATAACCGAACTAGAAATTGCTGCACACGGAGTTACATTTTTCCTGGATGGGTTTGAAACTTCCAGTGTGGCGATATCATTCACGTTGTACGAGCTAGCTAAAAATCCCGATGTACAAGAGCGACTCCGGGTTGAACTTGTAGAAGCCGCGAACAAAAATGGTTCGATTTCTTATGACGTCCTTCTGGAACTGCCGTACCTGGACCAAGTAATCAACGAAGCTCTTCGACTTTGGCCTCCTGTGGGATTGATATCAAAACTATGCACCGAGCCGATCGATTTAAATTTGTCCCCATCCCAAAACATTCACATTGACTCCGGTGTTTATGCTATGATTAATTCATGGTCATTTCATCGTGATCCAGAATACTACGAAGATCCTTTGACCTTCGACCCGAATCGATTCAGCCCCGAGACGGGTGGGATCAATCCGTATCGTGAGAAGGGATGCTACTTGCCATTCGGTGATGGTCCACGCCAGTGTCTGGGGATGCGATTCGCTCGGATGCAAGTCAAACGAGCTATCTGCGAAGTTGTTAGCAACTTTGTAATAACGGTTGACTCCAAGACAAAAGAGCCCATGCGCTTGGACCCCGCACAGTTTTTGATAACCGCACTCGGGGGAATTTGGTTAAGATTCGAACCTACAGAAAAGTGAACGTGCTCCATACAATTTCAATAAACCCTAGCAGCCAAGGGAGATTTTCGATACTCATGCTCTACCAAAGGTTATACAGGGAACATTTTCAAACCATTGGCTTAAAAAGTTATATATGTATGGAATGTTTAATTTTAGGCATATGATGATTATATTTAAACGAATTATGAAGTTCTTGACAATAAACGATTTTATGTATTTATAAAAATGTCTTCATGATCTGTTCTCTCATTAATTTGAAACAGATATCACTTACGCCGTTTACTTGGCCCGAGGGCCTAGTGTTTCGAGAATTTATCGACATGTCAATAAAACCCAATCGTGAACCCGAACATAAACTCCAGGTGGACGTAATCATACTGAGAATTTGGAGAGCCCAATGGTTATAAAGTAGCTGATGGGAAATAGTACAGGTTACATTGCTGATTTTCGAATTTCTTTCTTGCACAACATGCCACCGCTACAAAGAAGCATTATTACGCAGCCATCACCGAGACGCCTCTAATGCCGTGCTACGAAAACCCCCTACCGGTTCCACGCAGTCGTGCTACCAACGAGCGACCAGCTCAGTCGTCCCGGACCTGCGTTCGGAAGTCGTGAGGGAGTTTTCTAAACTCCCTTCTCAGGCGAGTATTTTGCTTTAAAAAACGAACCGCTTCGTGAAATGCTGTTGCATTCCATTGAGTACAACTTGTTGGAACCATCTGCCGTTGTTTGAACGAAGTACAATTTCGCCGTTATTGCTGAGACTGCACAAACAAATTCACGCTTCGCTGCCACCACCGGAACGCCTGTTACACCGCACTACGGATGTCTCCGACCCGGCGATCAGTCCAGTCATCCCGGCCCTGTGTTCGGAGGTCGTGAAGGAGTCTTCCGAACTCCCTTCTCGGAGGAGAATTTTGCTTTTAATGACGATCCGCTCCCTGAAAGCCTTCCGGTTTCTAGCATGCCATCGGGTAAGTCACGTCGTTGCAATATGTCGGGACGCTTGATATCCGGCGCTGACGGTTTGCGGTTGTATTGCCAAAATGTCAGAGGGTTAAGGACGGAAATCGGGGCCTTGTACTTGGCTGCTCTTCGGGGATTCTTACGCAGTTTATCGTACTGATCGAGGCGCTCGTAACAGCATCCATGGGATGTTTTGGTCGCCGTTTCTTCCGCACTTGCCTCTTGATAGTTCATCAAGTATTGAATGTTTGGACGAAGATTACTACGAATAACAATTTTATTGGAGCTGTTTACATTCCTCCAGAAAAGCTACTTGACTGCACTATTACACAGCTCCATCTAGACTCTACAGAATGCGCTTCTTCTCAGGCAGGTGCAAATGATGTGGTGATAGTCCTTGGTGATTTCAACCAACCAGGACTCTTGTGGGTTTCGTCTGGGCGTTTACCCTAATCTGTTACCTTCGACACGAAATCCTGCCAGCCGCTTAGGGAAACTGTGTATAAGACGGACATCTTAAGGTTAAAGGCTCAAAAGCGAGCCTTTTGCATTTTCCAGGCAAAACTTTTAACTGTAATGCTTCTTAGGAACAAAGCAAAGATGATGATACCTATTTAGGCGCAATCCAGTCACTCTAAATCGAGTTATCAACGAAATACTGTGACATCCTGATTAATGAGATGAATAAGGGCTCGTCTACCCTGCATCGCAATGTTGCGATAATAAAAAATAGACCGAAGATATAAAATTTAACGGCATTCTGCTTTGTATTCACGTAAGAAATATGTCATCTTTACCCTACTGTACCCGTCATACCCAACATGATAGGGGAATTATGGTTAAAAGTGACACATTAAGAAATTCCACACAGTTACATTGTTTATACAATTTTCCAACCTGCAAATGACACAGACTCTTACTTTGACTCTTGATGCACCATTCCACAAAATTTTTCCATTGACAACGTTAATCATCGAACGAGTATCCATTATCCGCAACTACGGTCCCAGCCAAGGTGCTTAGAGTTCTAAGGTGATTCGTCTTTGGTAGTAACTAGGTGAGGAGTGAGCTAAGCAAGCTGCGGGGAAAAATGACAGCAAACAACTTTGTTTTCATACTGAAATCCAACCAAACATGCATGGGGATGTAGTAAACACTGTTGTTAGCTGTCGTTTCTAGAACCAACATGGCTGATCGGCGATTTCGAGGATCGTATCACCTGAGAATAAAAGCTCCTTGGTCTTAGCATCAGCACAACGATTAAAGCCCATGCCCGGGAGAAGAAAAAGGTGCGAACCAAAGCAACCACAGAAGGCCATGTTGTCGTCGCTGTGCAATGTGTGTTCGCAGTAGATTTCTACCGACTCTGATTCGGTTCATTGTTTTGGTGGATGGAATCTCAATCGGCCCACCCCTGAGTCGATTCCTAGTACCACCAGGAGTACTTGCTCCAAAGTTGAAGCAAATCGGACATGTCTAGCTACCGGACCAACGTGCCTGAAGTTTGTATGGGATTTTTCGACAATTTACATGGAGAAAACCCACTAATTCGCATTTTCAGCGCTAGGTGGCACTGTATGCATCGTATTATCACTGTAAGTGAAAATAAGAAAGATAATTTGATTGTCTACAACTTTGTCGAAAACTGCTAGTCAATCCGGCTGTGTTAGAAGAAGTTATTAAACTTTTAGCAAAGTGATGTCTGAGTCAGTTTTGCATGGGGCCTAGCAGTGCATGGTTTTGTATCAGTACTTGATTCCAACGAACTATACAGTTTTGTGAAATTATGGTTAGATTTAACTGAATAGTATGTTTGGAAGAATTGTAGTACATAATGCGAGTTATGATTTGGTTAGAAAATTTTAGTTCCACCTGTGACCGCATAGAGGGCGCCAACACTAACTTTTCATAGAAGATAGATGAAACTTCAATGTGTCAACATTGGCTGGGACCGCTGCCGGATCTTCGAAGGCGTCGATGTTTTTCGAATATGGCCACGAAGCACAGGCTTGCTCCAAGCCAGTATGTTGCCCAAAATGTGCGGAAGGCTACAAAGCCAAAGACTGCGACCCCGCCAACGCGAAGTGTGTGCACTGTGTTGGTATGAATGCAATAGAACAGTCTGCCACCCAGAAAACGAACGTAAGTCACACTGCGTGGAGGATTTTTTAAATCTTAACCACTGCTTATCTTACTGTTTTTAATGATGTAGCAGTAGTGTTAGGTTCCGGGTGCAAGCTGATATTTGCCGACAACCTTAAGCTGTACTTAGTCATCCAGTCAACCGAGGACTGCCACCAACTACAAGCACTATTGGATCGCTTTGTGAAGTGGTGTCGAATGAATTAGCTTACTGTAAATATTGCCAAATGCTCCGTGATGACGTTCCACAGGAAAACGATCCGTTGGTCTTCGATTACCGTATCGATGGGGTTGCGCTACAGAGAGTTAATGAAGACTGTGACCTGGGTGTAAACTGTCCTTCACTTCTCATATGACCAACATAACATAACCAGCAAATCGGCAGTTGAGATTAATTTCGAAGATTTCACGGGATTTTACGGATCCATACTGTCTAATATCCCTATACTGCGCATTGGTCAGACCAATCCTCGAGTTCGTCTTGCCGGTTTGGAATTCACATCATCTAACTTGGTGTTTAAAATTGGAAAGAGTACAGAAAAGGTTCATATGCTTAGCTCGTAGGAACTTGACGTGACCTGCAAAATTTACCACCGTATCGTGACCGTTGCCAGCTGTTCAATTTGGAGACATTAGAATGTCGTCGTAGTATCCAGCAAGCTACTATCTTGGTGAAAATTTTAATTCTTCTTCAATTTGTTCAACGTACTGATTTGATTCAAAAATCGTATAGCTCACTTTTGACATGAATTAAACTATCATACTGTGTAGAACAATAAAATTTTACAGGCATCCGTTCATTTTACTTATTTATTATTTGGTTTTGTGAATAATATGACCAAAATATTTCTGTAAGACGCTTTGGATGTAGTTAGGATACTAGGACTACGTAGTTAATGAAAATTGTCAAGATGGATCCGGTTCGCGGTGACATTTACTTTTTCCGCATCGCATGGCTGGCAAAAGAAATGAAAATTATTATGTAAACGGCACCGATGAACCGAGCAAAAGTACGAAGGTGCATTCAGAAGAGTAAGAACTTCAGGACATTGTCCCGTTGGTGTGTGCTTTATGTATGGTGATTTCGCAGTTTTAGAAACGAGAGAGAAATTGAGCGATTAAAATATAGAGTGATAGGAGTGCAACGGTTTGGGTTGCAGTTGAAGAAAAGCTTGATATATTTACCAGAGCCTAAGCGAGCTGTCGCACACCTAAATTCCGGAGTCGTTACTCGCTGAAAACGGATCACAACAGAAAACGAACAAGAAAATATCAGACTGGGCCATACATTCAGTAAATTCTTAAAGTTATGTAGGTCTGTTTATTGAAGATTTCCGTCATAATATGGGATAAAAGCAAAGACCACATATCAAGAAGACAGAATTGCCAGTTCAGTTCAGAATCTGTAGACAGTAACAGCAGCACGTCTTTCGGGTAAAGGTGATATTTTCTATATCTACTTTTATATTGAGATCGCTATCTTCCTACAATAGACAAAACCTTTATTTCTCATTTACTATTGCGATTTCAGTTCAGTGTATAGCGATTCCAGAATTTCTTCTCAAAGATAATAATGATAGTAGGCTTTGACACCTTTTTTCTAACTTATGTGAAATTTGTTCCTTTTGAAACAACGTGTGATTTGAGTACAAGAAACACCTTGCAGAAGTATCGTTCGATGCACAGAAGGCCTCGAATTTATCCCAAAAGTCAACAAACTTGAGCTGAAATCTCATCGAACTATTTTTATATCCTTCATGAAACTGTCTATCAGGATTCTCAATCGAAATTAAATCAAATGACTGTATATCCAATCAAGTTTAATCAAATATAAAGTTTAAATTTAAGCCCCACAATATACTGACGAGAAAGGAAATTTATTTAAGATTATATCAAGCATATATAAAACTATTTATATTTGCTGTATTACACAGCATCTCTGAAAAAAGTTCTAATTTTGTTATAAATTTATCTGCTCTTCCTTATATCTCCTTGTTTGTATAATAACATTGGTGCGCATAAACCGGTCGAATCTAAAATTATGTTTTTCCGCTTAAAGGTGGGACTTTATTATCACTTAAGTTCTTCTGCACACACTGTTAAAATACGACGAGTCATTTTTTGCAGTTTTTGGAAATCGAGTTCTTAACCAGAAGGCGCCGTGCGAATCTGGAAACTTTGAAAAATATTGAATTGCTTTCTCTGGCGATTTCGAATCGAGTTGTAGTTTTGTACAAAGTTGTAGACAATAAAATTGTCCGTCAGTTTCTCACTTTTGGTAATATTTGAATGTTTATAGTACTACCTAGGGTCAAAAATGTAAACCAGTTTATTTGAAAAACTGCAAGGGGCAGCCCTATGGGGTTGCACGAACTGTAGACGTAGGACTATACTACTTAATGTAAAATATTTATTTTCTTAGTACTTAGTGTGTGGGAAAAAACACCCGGACCGGTGAAGAAAAATCAAATTTTAAACAATATTATCACATCTCATGTATAGACCAAGCTTTTTAGTTGCTCTCAAACAGATCCTAAAAGTTCAAAAAGTAAGTTTGTAGATGTGTCGATGCCACAGGATTGTAAAATGTTTAATATTACGTCATGAAAATTCAATTCTTCCGTGACATTTTTTTTGCCTGCGAAATGCCCTGTGTGTATGCAAAGCTTATGATTTGTTGGGATATTAGCATTGATCGGAAAAATGCTTTCCAACGCTGCGCATTGCATACATACAAGACATTTTGCAAGTCAGGAGCTGTTCATTTTACCACCGCCACATGTTCAATTTACCCACTCACTATAAACATCTCATTTTTGGACATGGTTAGAAATCAAGAATCATGTTTGAAAAAATGTGTTTATGACGAAGTATTTTTACCAGATATGTACAAAACATGTCTAACAAGAAACATATAAGGTGATTGTAATATCTCATTCACTTATTAGTTAGAAAATAATGACTTTGCTTAACGTGTTCATTTTACCACCAGTTCCCCTACCTACCAACACATTCACCCTAAACATTGAACCCAAGCGTACAATGCAAAATGAGTCAACGCTGATGATGATGGGTAGAGCGAAAGAGACAACTAGTACTACCACGACACTATTAGCGCGTTTCACCAAAATTCCACGCGGCCTTTCCCGATTGAAAGGAACGGCCGCGCTTAGCCCATCTGTCATAATATGTATCGTGATTTTGCATAGCGAAGGGCTGAATGATTTTGTTCCAAAAAACAGCCCTGCGTTATGCAACACTTTGTGCAGGTTGATTATACCAGTTGCAAGTGGGGCCAAATTCACCAAGTTCCGTAAAATTCCTTTTAAATTACAGAATTGATAAAATTTCTTAGATAAGCTTAACTAATTAATCAAATCCTGTTTTAAAAACTGTCCTTGCGTTTAATTCAAATGGAAAGCTTATTACTACCACTACATTACTTAATTTCAAGCGCAAATAGCAAATACATGGGCTAGTTAATCCAAAAAATTACTGGCAACATTACAGCGGCATTTAGGAAGCAATTGGAGTGGTCGCCTGTTGGACGACACAGGGTAGCATCCCTCCACAGTTAGTTAATCCAAAAAATTACTGGCAACATTACAGCGGCATTTAGGAAGCAATTGGAGTGGTCGCCTGTTGGACGACACAGGGTAGCATCCCTCCACAGCCAGTGTAACGCACTCCTAGCTCAGCTACACTGGCTGTAAAAAACACAGCGCAGTGATCTGCTTCGCCAGCCGTTCAACAGGGAACTGAGCGTGTCTGGCCAAGTCCGTTTTTTAAATAGTCAATGATGACGTCATTCATAGAAGCGTTGCGCGCTAGGTACACCAATCCGTCGTACAGGGCTTGGGAAGCGCTATCTTCTGTGTGTTAATGCGCGATATTTTGACAAGGTTGTATATTATTTAATTTTTTAATGCTATGATATCGAAAATCTTTGGGTTTATCTATTGGAATCTATTCTTAGAAGTATTTCGGGGCGATTTGTGCAAAAAAATTGAAAATTTATCGTGAGATGGCTGAATTATATGCGTTTAAAATTGGACCACTTTTCGTTACATACCATTTTTGTAGAATTTGCAGAGTGCACCCCCATATCGAAAACAAAGACGTAGTCCTACGTCAAAACCTAAGTTTTGAAACAAAACAACTTTAAAATAAAAAGTTGTTCTGGAGCCCCCGACAGAATATTTTATTTTCAAATGAAATATTTTATTTCTTTCACATGCTGAAGTTTTAGTGATTATTTTTCGGAAAAAATTGTTCTACCAAACACACCGTGAATAGCTTTATGTAACGCAGCCTAAGGCTGGTTTTTTCCGCTTTGTAAATGTATTTACACTCTATTTGTTAGCTTCGATCGGGAACCTTGTTGATTTAACCCTTTCATGCACAACTTTTTTCTAGTGCATGTAGGGTTTCAAAACTATTTTTTCTTGAAACGGTGGGGTCAAGAAACTCGAAAAAACTTTTTTTATAAAGGTAGGTGCTTCTCTTGCAGTGCAAGAAGCTGCTCAATTTTTACCTTCCAATGCTCACTACAATTCTCCTAGAATATTCACAATAGTCCAATTGCTTGGAAAACGTAGCCAAAAATAGTCTAAATTGATAAGTTTTATCAGTTTTCACTAATATTGCATCATAACGAAGTTATATGAAAAATTCATTTTCCGTCGTCAACGTAAACTGTCCCTAGCAGCACTGCTCCATCGGAATTCAATCAGACAAATTGCAATAACTTCAGTTCTAGAGCTGATTCTTGTAACTGTTAATTCTCAAATGAAAGCCAATAGTCACAATTATTATCCTTACGTGTTTTTGTGAGCAAATCTTGTTTCAATTAAAAGTTATAGCTGTTTAAAAACGTTGTTGTCCACAAACAACATGGGCATGAATGGGTTAAACCATTTGATACTTATTGTGTCATAATCGATACCATGCGTTCCATAAATGGGTATTTACCTTATATAGCAGAGAAAGTAAACCACAACAAAGATAACGAAAAAGATATAGCTCTGATAAGATAAAAACATATGGAAAAATCAAAACAACGTTCAGTTGCATATTGGAAATATGCACTACGAAAAAGATGATTCAGTTACTTATCTCTAAAGAATTGTTCACTATAAGCGCAGTGACGCACTCAATAAACCTAATGACGATGTACGTTTCTTAAATATTTGATCAACTTGTGTAAGACTGCGAAATTTTTCGTAAGGATTCATGACCGGGCACCGAGAGCGTCAGCATAAATTGGCTCAATTTGCACATTCCACACGTAGTTCGAAGATTGCGCAGCACAACTCAAACTGTGTTTTGAAAAATATGAATGTAAGGGAGACCGGGACTAGTTGGCGTTACATGAACATGTGAGAACTTTAATGTACTGTGTCGGGAGAGCGAGTGATGTTGGAAACGAACCAAACATTTCATTCTCTTTCAAGTTCACGCAGGGCAGTCAATTTTTTAAAGCTCTGGTTCAGCTGTCAAATACATTTGATTATATGGCTTCGTTTTTAAATTCATTGACTGACACATTTGATTTTCGTGTCTGTATTTTTCAAAATTTGGACGATTATGTTGTTTTAAAATAAAGAAAAGTATGGTTTACGTATATGGAACCCTCTTAATTCAAGACGTCACAAGCATCACGCAATGCGTACCTAGGTATATAGTCCCATAAATTTATAGTCACCGCTTAAATTCAAATTACAACACCAGCAATCATTAAGCTTCTCTTGCATATATTCCCATCCAACGGGTTCAAATCAGGAAAACGTGAAGGCATTTTGGCTCCTCACTGCGTAACCGGTCGACCCCAGGACCGTCGTCATCCGGAGATTTCAGCACTCGCATTCTTTCACAGCCACCCTGGTAGGATTTTCAACAGACTTGAAACAAATGGTTGGGGTTGCCAATTTAATGCTCGTTATTCTACTGCGCGGGAGCTCTGACAGTATTATTAGCTCCCAGCTGTCCTTGAGCCCGTTGACCCCTCTGCGTACGTTGAGTCAGGTTGGCATTCAATCCTCGCTCAGTAGCAGGTCGACCACATGGTCGCCCCAACGTAGGAACCCGCCGAACTTGAACTTATCCAGAGGTTCAGAAAAACTTAACGCACATCCCTTCCTAGTAACCCTCGAAGGATTTTTCATCGACTTGAAACTACCAGTTCGGATTTGCTAACTTGCTGCTCGTTTTTATGCTTTCGAGCAAACGTCGACCAAATTAGTGTGGCAGCCAGTAGCTCCCAGCTTTTGCTGAGCCAATTGATCCCTCTGTATATGTTCTAACCGTTTTTTGTCCCCTGTTTGTCTCGTGGTTCAAGACCTGCTTTCGGAAATAACTCCTTTGAATTCTACATCATCATATTGTGTAGTAGTTCCGCTATGGTTTCCAAGCTATCGCAAGCGTTTTTGACGTCTATCGGTATCACGGCACAGTTTCTATTTCCTCTTCTTTTCTTTTTGCGCGCCATGTCAGCTCTCTCGATCACTGTCCGAATGGCGTTCGTCGTAGAGTTGCCTTTTCAGAATCCGAACTGCTTTTTCGACAACCCATTATAGCTTTCCTGTTAAGGTCAATCCTTTCCAAGAGCTTCTCGAGCTCATCCAGCATATTGGTCTATACGACGATGAATCCTCGGGGTTACCTGGTTTGGGCTGTAGCACTATCTCTACACCCAAAACAATTTCCCAATGCAAAAATGGCATTACATCCTTTCGTGCATATTCGGAATTAGAATCATGCCTTCTTCGCATTGTAGACCAAGCATAGTTACTGCATTATACCAACACGGCTTGATTCATGATGAAATAAATCGATTGAGGATACACGCTACCATATTATCTGCCCGCATGTAAAAGTATTAGTTGGTTTTGCTTGCTGAGTCTCCAAAAAGGTGGTGTATTCTATATATGAATACCTCTGTGGTGTTTGTAAGAAGTTCTGTCTTCATACACCGTTACGCTTTTTTTGGCTCAATTCCAATCACACTAAACGCGTGAACAATTTGCGTTTATGAGAGTGTGTGATATACGCGTTATTTTCCCATAGCGAATGGCTTTTGCCACAATCATCGCTCTCTTATTCTACGCTTCAGAGAAGAGTGGAAGAAAATGATTTGTGCTCAGATTGATTTGCGATGATCGTTGACCAGGGCGATGATGTGCGCTCGCTGGATGGCATGGCGTCATATTGGCGTAGTCAACATAAAAAACTTTGTTTGTAACAAAATTAACGAAATTTGTCTAAATACAAACGAGAAGCACGAGTTTCGATCAAATTAGAGAAAGTGTGCATTGTTTTCTATTGTCTACTGCTACTGCTATTTGTTGATGACATTTCAAGCGATTTTGCCGTTGTCATACTGACCCCCATTGATCGGTTGAAAAACGATGTTACCTATTGAGTTCTACAATGAACTTATGATGAATGAAGTTCATGTTTGACAACTCTCAGTGGTTTGTTTACTTTGTCAATTTCGTGAGTGCGAATGCAACGGGTGCTCATCTGTTACATTCGAACTCATGTAACTCCCATGTAAACAAACCACCGAGAATTGTCAAACAAAGTTCATCCAGCTCATTTTGTGGGGTTATGTCGGTTGATGTAAAACCTAATTGTCAAACTCTGTATGTAGAGATAGGGATGCCAGTTACCTGTGTGCGCTGGATTCGCATGTTCGGGAAATAATACAAACTGAAATGAGTAACTGCCACTGCTGCTCAAAAGTGCAAAACCATGTCATCACTGCCCTTATAGTTTATGATACTTTAAACTTAAATACTTTTACTGCGAAATACTGATATGATATCACCTGAAAGTACTATTGATATGAGGAATGCCAGAAATGATTGGCGGACGGCTTCTATCAGACAAATGTTGAAATTTGTTAGCCCAATGTTCCCATATAGGTAACTTTCTCCTGTGTATAGTGCGCTTAAATAATCATTAATAATTATTAACATTTATGAACCTATCTAGTGGCTAGAACTCGCATATCGCTGATAAATTTAGGATTGAGAGAACGCCGAAAGCTCAATATAAAATCAACACATAATAATCACCCACACCCCTTCAATTTGATGATGCTATAAACTGTTCTCTCCAATATGCAGCATGTGATCAGTAGAAAGGCGAAATGGAAACAGGTCCTTGAGCGTGTATTAGTATTTTCAGAGCGCACATGTATCCGAGTGGAGATGTCCTTTACATGTGTATTAGTGAGGAGTCATTTCAATACTAATACTCCGATATCGTTAAATTCACTAATACATTCCCAACTGTGGGTTTGTGTAAGTTTCTGTGGTGTAATCGCCATTTAATGCAGTTTTGTCCCGGACCAATATCGCTTTCTATGCATTATACCAGTTACAATGCAAAATTCTCATTAGAATCATGCTTATTCGCATGTAATTCATACGGCTCGCGTTTTGGGTGTACAATTTATCAGAGAAGTGGTATTCATTTGGAAGCTTTTGAAACCCTTTTCTTCACATATTCAGGGGTGTCTGGATTGCCGCTCTCAATGCGATATTGGTGATTCCACCGGGTTCGGGTGCTTTCTTTACCAATGCGACGGGTTCTTTGTTGGAGATTTGTATCACTTGAACATTGTCCAACTCTACCATATCGTATAATTGACCATATCGTTGGATCAAGCTCCAGAAAGAGCCCTTCTACGATAACATTTAGGGTACATTTCCAGAGGCGGTATAGGTCCTCTGATCTTCGCCATCGTCACACGGTATTCGTCGCCCCAGCATTTGGTGTCAGCACCCTGCCCCAACTTTTTAAAGCAAACCAATTTTCTTCGCTTTATCTCACGATTCTATGCTGCCCTTGTGACGCGAAACACTATACTACGCTCCTCTCTGTCCACTTCGGTGCTAGCTCTCTGGACGTATCTTCTAGCTCTAAGACAGCTCCTCGTTCCACCAGTACGCTGGATGTCGTCTTGGCTCAAGTTTTCTTGTGGTATCGCATGCTCTTGTTAGCGTTTCTGCTAACTCTTCTGCTTTCATGTCAGAGAAGTCGCTCGCTGCCTTAAGTGGTTTCACAAAGAGGTGTCAACAGATTTCAACTTCCACTTCCGCTCGTGAGCTTTCGCCCTCTGTATTGATGCTTGGTTGGTTCGTTGACCCAAACTGTACTTGATTGTCAGGTGGTGCGTGTAGTGTTCGCGAACTCTCCAGTTCATGGTTTTCTGCGGAAAGTTTTGCTGGTGCCCTCATTGCATAGCATAACACCCAGTTTGGCTAAAGCTTCCGACAGGCTTTACTCTCTTGTGTTGGCATGTTTACTGCCCCACTCTACTACCCAAGCATTGAAATCTCCTCCGATGACTACCGGTTTTTATCAGCCCAGCTCTCCAGTAAATTCATCCAGCTCCAGCAGCTCCATATAAAGATCCCATTAATTTTGGCAGTCACAAAACCTTCGATGAATCTGAAACCACCTTCTGTATGGGGTATTTGCATTCCTGTTCTATCCGCCGCCCAGTTCCCCTAATCGATGGGAATTCGATATGGCTCCTCAATAATTGCAACATTGCAGTTCGTTTCTGATGTCGACTGCCACAACAGATGCTGTCCAGTGTCGCAGCGCATGAGGTTTACCTGGGTCAGCTCCATTACTTCTGGCTCTCCATCGCCTTTTTGTACACTAACTGTCTAACTGTAAGATCGTACACTATTACCTTAGCGTTCCGTCCCGTGTAATAAAGAAGTTTGTTTTTTAGCTAAGGTGGGCGCATTAGAAGGAGACTTTGACGAATGACCAATCAGGTTTAATGCATTTTTCAATAGGAAAAAGAATGCTAGAAAGTGGCAGACGTTGTGCAGTAATGGAGGATCAGGACGATGGCTATATTCCACCATCCCGGAGATATCAACGAAGCCTTGGTTCAGATGAAATAATGTGGGTCGGGATTTCACCCGTGAGGTGTCTTGGCTCGTGTTCAATTATTATACGATAGATGTAAATCTCCGGCGTATTGGGCTCGTGAACCAGCGCTTTTGGCGACGGTTATCACGATAATGAACATATGGTCTGGGCATGCCAAGCATTGTTCCGTCAGATCTCAGTTATTGGATTCCCTTCGGGAGGACGAGGTCCCAATGTCCCGGTGCGGGATACATTGGCAAGATCTCTTTTATATATCCCTCGTATACACTTTCTTAAAAATCATTAATATACAGATTAGCTACCCCTTTTCTTTTTTCTTCTCAGTTTCAGAAATGTTGTCTTCCGCGTGTACCGTGCACCATCGATGGTTTGATATGAATTAAAGGCAACACAAAACATTTCACTCGTACTCAACAAAAAACAGAACCTACAGCACGCGCAACTCGGTGTGTTGTCGATCCGCATTAGGGTATTGCAAAAAAAATTTTTTTTTGAATTCTCAAAGGCCCCCCCTCTCATATTGTGACAAATGTCAAAGTAAGCTCAAATGCCAAATTTCACATCATTTGGACAATTTTAGACCCCCGCCCACTTCGCTTGAAATTTTTTGAAATTGATACTATGGGAAAATGTGGAGGAAAAATACATTAAATGCTATAACTATTGAAGTAGCAATCAGAAAATTACAATTTATACCTTTTTTGAAAGGAAATAATCTAAGTATTTGAATGAAGATATATTCGTTTCTTGAAAAATACGGGAAAAAGGGGTACTGGGTCATTTTGGCCCCAAAATCCCCTATTTTTAATGATTTTTCTGCTCCGTGAGGCAAATCATACATATTTTGTAGTTTTTCTATTGTGAAAAAATCTCAGAAATCGAACGGAAACCTTTTGAACCTTAGTTCGAATACGAGAAGTTGGGGTTATAGGGCTTTTTGTCAGTCATATTAAATTTCATCATTTACTCATGCATATATCTCTATTATTCTTCAATCAATTTTCATAAAATGTAACTTATTGAACGTGTAAAATTCTGAGGAATAAAACAAAAATAAAAACGTTAAAGGTAAAATTCAGAAACATCAAACTTTTTGATATTTACTCTACAAATCTCATTTTTTTTCATTATTTGTCCTAATACCTCAACTTCCCCTATTTTTCCAAGAATGAAACTTTTCTCATGTGATCCCTAAGTATATTTTACACTAAAAGTAGTAAATTAAATAAGAATTTTGTTGTTAAATGGAGTTAATATGTGCGATTTTATGATAAAAATGTGAAATCGACACTATATGTCAGATAATTTGATGTTCCTGAATTTTACCGGTAACGAATCTATTTTTGTTATAATCCTAAGGATTTTCCACGTTCAACAAGGTATAGTTTATGAAAATTGAGTGAAGAGTAATAGAGATATGTTCACGAGAAAATGAGGAAGTCTAATATGAAGGTCAAAAGGCCATTTAACCCCAACTTCTCGTATTCGGACTAAGGTCAAAAGGGTTCCGTTCGATTTCTGAGATTTTTTTACATTAGAAAAACGACAAAATATGTATGATTTGCATCACGGAGCAGATAAATAATTAAAAATAGGGGATTTTGGGGCCAAAATGACCCAGTACCCCACTTTCCCGTATTTTTCTAGAAACAAATATATCTCCATTCAAATACTAAGATTATTTCCTTCCAAAGGAGGTATAAATTTTAATTTTCTGATTGCTACTTCAAAAGTTATAGCATTTAATGTATTTTTCCTCCATATTTTCCCATAGTACCAATTTCAAAAAATTTCAAGTGAAGTGGGCGGGGGTCTAAAATTGTCCAAATGATGTGAAATTTGTCATCTGAGCTTACTTTGACATTTGTCACAATATGAGAGGGGGGGGCCTTTGAGAATTCAAAAAAAAAATTTTTTGCAATGCCCTAATCCGCATCTTAGCCGCAGTACTAAATCGTCTGGAAGAATTCCCAGCATGTTCGAGGGGTATCAAGCGGCGTCTCAGTTCATTATGTCTCCTGATGAAGGCCGTTCGGTTCGGTGGTCGATTTCGTTGATCTCTTGTTTGCTTGAAAAAGGGAGTTAATATTTTTCTTTTCCTGTTATCATGGTACACCCTCTCTTCTCTTTCCCTGATACCCCCTTGGTGGAACTATTCTCCTCCTGGAATGTCTTCCCGAAATGTAATAGCCCCACCCCCTCTTTTTTTCTAGCTTTAATTCTTAAATTCAATATTCTATTGTAAAAAAGCCCAACTTTAACGCTACGCATACCAAATAATTGAGCCCTCTAAACTTAGCAAAATTCAATAATTCCCCCTAGTATATAGAACTGTATTCGTAATTTTAAAATTGTTGGTAATAAATATAATTCATTGTTTCTAGAATCTCTTTTCTATAAATTCCAAACTTTATTTGTACTCAAATGCCTCCCTTTCTTTTAATGAAATTCAATTACCGTCTCTCGTATATCGAAATATATTCGTAGCCTTAAGAGACCTGTAAAATTTTCATTCTTAAAATGGAATATAAAAAATCTTTCCAATGATACTTTCGAGCTGACGCAAACGTGCCTTATAGAAATAAACGGACTGAATAAAAAATCCCAAGCCGGAATTTTAAGCTGCCGCTAAAGAAATATGCTTCTTAACAGTTTAAGAGCTGTAATTTATTTGCTGCATAGTAACTTGTTTTACAAATTACGTGATCGATGAGTGTTCTAGAATCTTTCCATGCAGCATGCATATGCCGAGTTGGACATGCAGCGTGATTGCCGAAATTGACCATCTTTTAGTTACCAGTAGATAACCTTAAAATTACTTATTCGATTGTTGAGTGTTAGTGCCTGAACCTCTTCTAACCTTGAGCCATCTGAATACCTACAGTGAGCGTTCGTGGAATAAAACAACACCGTTTTGTATTTGTAAATTAAAAACACTTATATTATTCATTATAAAGGCATTACATACATGTTAATACATAACACTTTCATAACACAGGAATACATTTAGCTTGAATATTTAGAAAGCACACTGCACAGCAATCATAAAATTGACTGAACTAAGCTTAATGAAAACCTCGTTCAGAGCAGAACACAATCAATTTTCAATTGGCTCGAAGTTCAACCAAATACCTCCGATCGGCACAGTCAAAAACTGTTTGGGGTCCATTTGAAGCGGTTCTTTGGTTTTAGAATCAACGGAGATTTTAAAATTCTTCATTATCTCGTAAATGCCTCTTTTGACCTGCATCCTGGCGAATCGCATCCCCAAACATTGCCGTGGACCTTCTCCAAACGGCAAGAAACATCCCTTTTCACGATAAGGGTGAACTCCGCCGGTTTCAGGGCTAAATCTGTCTGGATTGAACGTCAGAGGGTCTTCGTAATTCTCCGGATCGCGCTGGATGGACCAGATGTCTATTATGGCGCAAACGTTTGTTTCAATGAGTACCTTCTTCAATGGAGTCAAATCCAGTTCGATTGGCTCGGTGCATTGTTTCGATATGAAAGCTGCTGGAGGCCAAAGACGCAGAGTTTCACTGATAACCTGATCGAGGTACGGCAATTCCAGAAGCGATTCGAATGAAATCGTTCCGTCTTCAGCCGTCGCCTTCATCAGTTCTTCCCGGAGACGATTCTGAACATTAGGATTGCGTGCGATCTCGTAGAGAACGAATGATATTGCAACACTAGATGTTTCAAACCCATCGATGAAAAACGTTACTCCATGCGCTGCCATATCCAACTCGGAAATTTCCTTCTTATTTCTCAAACTGATAAGATAGTCAAGATAGTCGACCCGCTTCGTGGCGCTGGCTTCTCGATGGTGAATCGCCTGGGACATCAGATTGGCGAAAAATGCTTCTATAGATTTGGGAATAAACCCAACTTTTAAGATCTTTGATAGTCGTGGGAACATTCCAATGAACATCATCATTATGAAAGATTTAAATGATGGCTCCATTAATTTACGTCCCATTTCGCGTATTTCGGGTTTTTCACTGGTAAATGATTGAGCGTCAGCAGCAAAGATACAGTTAGAAACGACATCGGTGGTGAATTTAGCGGCAAGCTCCTTGGTTTCTACTGGAGAATCTTTATGTTCGTTGATGTATTTCGTCATGCGTGATCCCACATCTTCCACAAGCGAGAAGAGCGCCTTCATCTGCACATATGACACAGAATTTAAAAAAAGAACATATTACTGCCTTGTTATTGACTGGCTTACCCGTGAAGTGGTGAATGCTGGCGTAATTTCTGCGCGTTTCGATTTCCATTCTTCACCGTTCAAGAAGAAAGGATTGCGTCCTAATATTGGGTCTACCTCCTTGTCCGTCCATTGCGCAAATTCATTATCGTGGAAGTTTTTGAAATCCTTGGTTAGAATTTGCTTGGCGACAGCTGACGAGAGAACGAAAATTCGTGGAGATCGATTGCTGAATACCCCCACAAAGTTGAACTTGCCCTTATATTCTCTGAAATTTCAAAATTCTTAAATCAACTTCAATTTAACCGAAAGTGCATACGAACCGATATATTTCGTCCATTTCATCCATGATGGATTTATGGTGCAGCATTAAGGAGGGAAAGTTACCCAGCAGAGGAGTTGGATTAGGGCCTGGAACATCTCGTTTCTTCCAGTAGTTGAAATTCCAAACCAGATATACGTACAGGGCAGCAACTGCTACCGAAATTAGACTGACTGTCAGCAGCATATTCTTTCCAATTGAGATGTGTGGCACGGCTCCGGCGAACGAGCAGCAACTGATTTTTGAATCGCAACCACGCTTTATTGTGGACGGCGTGAAATCACGAATAGTCGTGTTCCGTGCGTAAACACAAATCGGGCAGACAAACACAACGTTAAATCATATCAAGCGTTAATTGGTGTGGGCAAGCGTGCTTGATTTGACTTAGAATATATTCCAATGTACTTGTAAGTATTTGTTGAAAATGCAAATAAACCCATTGAGTACCCGGTTTTCCGATTCGATATCTTAAGGTTTTTTTTGGTTCTACACTGTTTAGTGGCTTATATTAATTTTTTTAAATGCTTTTTAACAGCTTATAGTAATTTTAAATACAATAGGCGCATAACATGTATCTGAAAAAAGACTGCCTTGTATACCGGCAAATCTAGATTGACAAGTTCACCATAGCCATTAACACTGCACATAAAGAATAAAATCGTTCAATTAAAATGAAATCAAATGATAACCAAAGAATATCTTCAAATATATTAAAACGAAATGGAAAAGAAGCAACTTTTCGTCACAAATCGTCGCGATTGAGCACTTTTCGAGATAAACTTGTTTTAAAATTTATGATTGGATATTTTGAAATTTATAAACGTTAGAAATTTTTCGGAAAGCGAAAAGTTGACGTGTCTCAAATATGCACAGAAGATTTCATATAAAAATGAATCATAATTGATTCGTGAACTGACGCGTTTTGGATCACTATGCCTAATGAAATACTGTTCCATGCGGTAGCAACAATATCAGGCTACAAAATGATAACATTGTATCTCGCCATGTTGATGAACTAATTCCTTTATTCGGGAACAACAATGGATATAAGTTCGGTTTATTAACAATTTAGTGGCAATATATGTTAAACAATGGTTCACAGGCGACTAGACGAAAAAATATTCTCGCATTCATTCATCATTAGATTTCGGCATACTTCTTAAATCTTAATAGTGGAGATATCAAATGGTAATTTGTTCAATAATCTTGAAAACACAAGTCAACCGAGAGCACAAAAAAAACGTTTTGCTTCCAAGATATGAACCTAGCTGATGAAGATAATAGACGCATAGGAATTATGTATGTCATCAGACGTCTAATAACTTGCTATAGCTTTTCGGCTTCAATGTGCGCTCGATACTAGTATTGTTGTCAGTTTTATGATTGTCACAAGATAAAAAAGGAATTGTTGATTATTGCAACACTTTAGATTGATTAATAAATTGGCTATAGTTATTGAAATGACACTAAAGTTTCACAGTAGTTCAGTATACGTATTTATTTCAGCTTGCATAATTCTCAATAGCTTGATAGAAGGCTAAGTGCGGTTAGCGAAAATGTGTACTCCTTATATAATATTGTTTGGGGTAGTGTCGTAGTCAGAAATTTGGTTTAGAAGAGGGTTTTGATGAAAATGGTTTTTTTTATTTATAATTAGTGAAAGTTCAGAAACAAAATTTATCTAACAGCCTTTTATATTTTCTTTTATAATATGTCAATGAGGGCAAAGAAACGCGCTGTTTTAAAGTGGAATAAATGTTGAAAAACTCACATAATCTCGAAACTATCAACTTTGAAGGTTTAACAATCGCGAAAAAGCTTTCCAACATAAAAGCGCATCTTCTGATATAATAAATTTGGCGATAAAATCTCCTAGACGTAATTATGGAGAAGTAACTCTTCAGAAATAGTAAGAGATTTGGTGTCTGTTGATAATGTCATTTTGAATAATTTTGTTGAAAATATGAAGGCTATATAAATGCAATATATCGAGATATCAAATGATAGTTAATAACGTATGTGAAATAAAAGGCATTTTTGTAGAAAAATCTTTAGCAAATCTTTCTATATGAAAACATTTGTCAGCTTATTAACGTAATGTAGAAAAAAATGGAGGGTCAGTCCATCCGAGCGTCTGTTCCCCATGTTAGGGGCGATTCAAAACAGCGTCTGTTCTCCATGTTAGGGGCGGCTGATGTATCGTCCTCGTGTCAGCGTGGGACTCTAAACAGAGCTGACACGATGGTCGGCCGGCGAGACAGGGGGTTGAGGAAGACCCAACAAACCGCCCTGGAAAATTAACCGTTACGAACAATGCAGAAGAAAATACGAATCGAAACAATCGGCAAAGACCTACGTGAAGAAATAAGGACTACGATTGGAAACTCGGAACATGGAACTGCAGGTCACTCTGCTTTCCAGATTTCGACAGGATAATCTACGACGAACTCCAACCACGCAACTTTGAAGTCACTGTAGAAACTTTGTTTGACAGGACAAATGGTATGGAAAAGCGAGCATCGGGCGGATACTTTCTACCAGAGCTGTGGCACCACCAACGAGCTGGGAACCGGCTTTGTAGTGCTGAGTAGGATGCGTCAACGCGTGATTGGATGGACTCCGATCAACGCAAGGATGTGTAAGTTGAGGATCAAAGGCTGTTTCTTCAACTACAGCATCATCAACGTATACTGCTCACACCAAGGGAGACCCGACGACGAGAAGAAAGCGTTCTATGCGAAGCTAGAGGATGTGTACGACGTCTGTTCGCAACGGGACGCGAAAATCGTCATTGGTGATATGAACGCTCAGGTAGGACGGGAGATAATGTTTAGACCGGTAATCGGGCCAAACAGCTTGCACACCGTATCGAATGACAACGGCCAACGATGCGTGAACTTCGTAGCATCCGTGGCATGGTAGTCCGAAATACCTTCTTCCCCCGCAAAAATATTCACAAAACCACTTGGAGATAACCTGACCAACGCACCGAAAACCAAATCGATCATGTTCTAATCGACGGGCGATTCTTCTCTGATATCACCAACGTTCGTACCTACCTCAGTGAGAATATAGATTCGGACCATTACCTAGTTGCAGTATGCATGCGCTTAAAACTCTCGACGGTGTACAACACTCATCGTTGTCGGACGCTAAGGCCCAACATCGCGAAACTTAGGGACGCCGGGGTTGCCCAAGACTACGCACAGCGGCTGGAAGCAGCACTATCCACGGAAGAACAGCTGGGCGCAGTTACTCTTGAAGATGGCTGGAGGGAGAGCCGTTCCGCCATAGGAAGTCTTGCTGTAGCGGTACTAGGTACAGGAACGGTGATGGTCTGTCGTTCCTGCTGTTCAACGTTGCGTTAGAAGGTGTAATAAGGATAGCGGGAATAGACACGAGTGGTACGATCTTCACATTGACATTGACATAATGGCACGGAACTTTGAGGCGATGTCGGAAACGTACATCACACTGAAAGCTGAAGCCAGCAGGATTGGACTTGCCATCATCGTTTCGAAAACAAAATACATGAGAGGAAGAGGTTCTAGAGACGACAATGTGAACCTCCCATTCCGAGTTCGGATTGATGGTGACGAAATCGAGATGGTCGACGAATTCGTGTATTTGGGCTTACTGGTAACCGCCGACAATGATACCAGCAGAGAAATTCAGAGACGGATCTTGGCGGGAAATCGTGCCTCCGGAAGACGCTACGGTCGAACAATGTAGGTAGTCCTCTACGGCCACGAGACCTGGACTATGCTCGTGGAGGACCAATGCGCCCTTGGAGTTTTCGAACGAAAGGTGTTGCGTACCATCTATGGTGGCGTGCAGATGGAAGGCGGAACGTGGTGCAGACGAAAGAACCATGAGTTGCATCAGCTGCTTTAAGAACCATCCATCGCGCATACCGGTCAAATAGGTCGTTTGTGGTGGACTGGACACGTCGTAAGAATGTCGGAGGACGACTCGGAGAAGATGATTCTTGAGGGCGACCCTACAGGAACAAGAAAACGGGGCACACATCGAGCACGGTTGATCGACCAGATAGAGGACGACCTGCCGACCCTTCGAAGACTGCGAGGCTGGTGATAGGCAGCAATAGACCGAGTGGAGTGGAGACGGCTTCTGCATACAACAAGAGACAATAAGGCTCTAGCCTGAACAGTAAGGTAAGTAAGAAAAAAAATTGGGCCCATTCGAGAAGCTTTACGACAGTTTGCAGGAACTTTTTGCGAAGCAGTCGAACAAGTTGATGTTAACATTTTCTTCATTTCTTTCTTAATTTTGATTATCAGGTTTGATAGTTTTAGTTTTAAAACTATTGGCATATACTGTCCGCTTCGAACCAGCCCAGAAATCATCAATTAGACGTTGCACAGAGGAGTAACTAGAACAAATTCTTGGCCAATAACCAAAACATTTTTTTTCGATTTTTTATTTAGTTCAATTTTTTGTAGATACCTAAAAGCATACTGCATATTGTGGAAAAATAAAGAGTGAGCACGTTGTCTGGGTATGCACCGGGTATTTGGACGCCAGGTCTCAGTTAAAGGATTCCCTTCGGGCCCGCGGTAGACCACCCAATGTCCCAGTCCGAGATATGCTGGCAAATCGTGATTTTCCCTATATGTCCCTTATTTATACTTTCATAAAAATGATAAATATCCCAATTTAGCCCCTCTCTTTTTATTTCTCGTTTTAAGAAGTTTTCTCCTGCCTTGTGGAACCGTTCAGCTCCAGACTGCCACTATGTAACCGCCGTCGCCTTTACCACTACGGAAACTGAAGCGAGAGCGACTCGAGGCCCAATGACTTTTGAAGGATTCCCCGCGGGTCCGAAGAATACCATCCGCCAATCCGACCTACTAGACTGAGATGCTAATTTGTTTCGCGGATCTCCCGTTTGTCCGAAAGTTGCAAGTTTTGCTCTTCTCTCCCGGTTACCATCTACGCCTTCTCTCCCCTGTCCTTGATACAACTACTTCTACACCGATTTTGGAAAAGACCAAGTAAAAGTCTCCGATAAAAAATCAAATTTGCATTCCGTATTCCTAGTTTTAAGATAGTTGTTATTTTACCTCTTTGTTAAAATTATTGTCCCCCATCTTGTAAATAGAATTGTATCCCTAGTTTTAAAACACCTGTGAAATTTTTCATAAATATTTGTTCCCCCTTTTGTGTACCAAACTATATTGTTAGTTTTAAGATAACTGTAAATATTTCCTAAAAAACTATTACTATTGAATTCCTTGTTTTAAAATTTTTCATGAAAAAAATCTTTTGCCCCCTCTCTTGTATATAGAATCTTATTTCTAGTCTTAAGATAGCTGTAAAAATTTTCTCTTCTTAAAAAAAATATTTCAACATTGTAACCTCCTAGTTTTAAAATATCCAAAATGTAAAAACAAAATAATTTGGCACCGCCAAGCCAACGCATTTGTGCCTATCAAATAAACGAAATGAATAAACAAAAATCACCCGAATCTTATCAGGGCGAATTTTCGTTATTTCTGTTGGTCCGAAAGAAGAATGGACCGGTGGCCGAGCTCGGATATACTTTGAGCCGGGGAGCCGATTTTGTTTCGACGTCCATCTCACCTTGAGATGAGCCGCCGTCAGGGGAAGTCATTTTTGCACGGGCCTATTGCCCAGTGCACATTAGTATGAGAAACAAGAAGGGGAAACGTGTAAAATAACAGCTTAATGATTGGTTTTCTAATTTTTGTATATATAAATCAAACGACTTGGTTTTTTATCATCCAAACCAAGTCGTTTGATTTATATATGGGTCATTCTACGCGAAGTGATCAAGGCACGTGTAGTCGACCTTCACGGATTTGAACCAAATTTGGAGGAAATGTTCCTTTGTTATATATTGAGATTATAAGTGTTTCTTATGTAAAAATGTCTGAGGAACACGTCGCGACGACACTAGAATTTTCACAATTAAAGTATATAAGAGAAAAATTAATTTTTAATATTTAACTGAAAAAATCGCATAGTTGGCAGCACTGCCGCCAAAAATACATATTTTTTCTAGACTCTTTCAATAATTTTCATCAAAAGACATCTAACGGTTTGATTCTAGAGTCAATAGAACCGGAGATATGATCAAAAGAAAATCAAGGGTTTTGGCAATTTATCAAAACGGGGGTGCTCCCATCACCCGAGGGGCGGTTCAATTGACACAAAAATTTGGGTTTTTATATATTGGCACTAGATGAACAATTCCTCCAAATTTGGTTCAAATCCGTGAAGGTCGATTTCAAGTTTGCATCTTTTTTTGATCACTTCTCGTGGAATGACCCATATACAATGCTTAGGAAGCCAATCATTAAGCAGAAATCACCACAGTCGAACAAATAGAGTATAAAATAACTGTACTCTGTGTGTATAACGGTATCCATACGGCTTACTAGAAGAACACTGCTTCACTGGTCACTGACCGACTAAAGGTACTCAGAATCAGAAACACAAAAGAAGGGAAAAATACTAAAAGCTCGACGAAACGGAGAGTAGGCAAGATAACCTTGAACGCGGATTAGCACTATTCTTTGTCGTTATACACCACTCGGACTGGCAATAAACACTTCTATCTCGACCAAACTTTTGTAAATGTTCGGACAGTAAAATAATAACCAAATTTTACGAATTAAAGAAGTTTTATCACACGCTTTGATGGTCAGAATATAACGCTTATATCATATTAGAAAACAAAATATTAAAAGTTGAGAAGGCACCTTAAATTCCAAACGTAATTTTTCGTCTCTTCAGGAATTTTGTAGATACTGCATTCTACCAATATCATAATTAATTTCCAAGAGGCTCAAAGTTCAACCAAATTCCTCCAACGGCTGTGGTCAAAAACTGTTTTGGATCCATTTGAAGAGGTTCTTTGGTTTTAGAATGAACAGAAATTTTAAAGTTCTTTATAATTTCGTAAATGCCTCGTTTGACTTGCATCCTGGCGAATCGCATCCCCAAACACTGCCGTGGGCCATCTCCAAACGGTATGAAGCATCCTTTTTCACGGTATGGCTGAACTCCACCAGCTTCAGGGCTGAACCTGTCAGGATTGAACGTCAGAGGGTCTTTGTAATTTTTTGGATCGCGATGGATAGACCAGATGCTAATGATGGCACACACGTTTTTGTCTAAAAGAATCTTCTTTGTTGCACTTAAATCTAGCTCGATTGGCTCCGTACACTGTTTGGAAAGGAACGCTGCCGGAGGCCAAAGACGCAGAGCTTCGCTAATAACCTGGTCAAGATACGGTAGTTCCAGAAGTGTCTCGTATGCAATCGTTTCGCTTTCGGTTGCCTTCAGTAGTTCTTCCCGTAGGCGATTCTGTACATCGATATTTCTCGCAACTTCGTAAAGAACGAATGACATTGCTACACTGGATGTTTCAAATCCGTCGATAAAGAACGTAACTCCATGACCCGCCATATCCAACTCAGAGATTTCCTTTTTATTTCTCAAACTGATAAGATAGTCCAGATAATCAAGCCGCTTCGTTGCACTGGCTTCTCGATGGCGAATCGCTTCCATCATTAGGTTGGTGAAAAACTTTTCTACAGATTTTGGAATGAAACCAATTTTTAACATTTTCGATAGCCATGGAAACATTCCCATTACTAACATCCACATAAATGATGCAAATGATGGGTCCAACAATTTACGTCCCATTTCTCGAATCTCAGGTTTTTCACTGCTAAATGATTGAGCGTCAGCAGCAAAGATACAGTTAGAAACGACATCGGTGGTGAATTTAGCGGCAAGCTCCTTGGTTTCTACTGGAGAATCTTTATGTTCGTTGATGTATTTCGTCATGCGTGATCCCACATCTTCCACAAGCGAGAAGAGCGCCTTCATCTGCACATATGACACAGAATTTAAAAAAGAACATATTGCGGTCTTGTGTTTGACTGGCTTACCCGTGAAGTGGTGAATGCTGGCGTAATTTCTGCGCGTTTCGATTTCCATTCTTCTCCATTCAACATAAAAGGATTGCGTCCTAATATTGGATCCACTTCCTTATCTGTCCATTGGGCAAACTCATTATCGTGGAAGTTTTTGAAATCCTTGATAAGAATGTCCTTGGCGAGACCTGACGACAAAACAAAAATTCGAGGAGATCGATTGCTGAATACTCCTACGAAATTAAATTTTTCCTTATAATCTCTGAAATTTAAATTTATTGTAAACTAGATCAACTTTATGATCGACTGAAACTTGCTAGACCATACGAACCGATAAATTTTATCCATTTCATTCATGATGGGTCGATGATGTAGCACAAAGGAGGGGAAGTTACCCAACAGGGGCGTAGGATCAGGACCTGGAACATCTCGTTTCTTCCAGTAGTTGAAATTCCAAACCAGATATATGTACAGGGCAGCAACAGCTACCGCAACTAGACTGACCGTCAGCAGCATTTCGTTTTCAATTGAGGTGTGGCACGGCTTTGGCGAGCGAGCAGCTACTGATTTTCGATTGGCAGCGGTGTTGTATTTTGAATTCCGTGATAGGTAGCATGAATATTCGTGTTTCGTGCGTATACAGAAAACACAGACGAATGCAACGTTTAGTGTTAGATAGCAAGCGATGAAAATTTGAATTCGTGTGGGGGCTACCGTATTTGACTTTGTTCAGAATATACTGCAACATGCGTATACAAACCCATTGAAAACATGCCGGTTTCTGTAGTGCGTCGAAAACGGACACTGTAAGTAAGATGGACAAATTGCGATTCTCACAAAATGAAAAATTTAGTTGAATGGTACTGATACTATATGATTTTTAGAAGATTTCAAATGATTCCGAATGATACTGAAGATATTAAAGCAAAACAAATATTTTTCTTGAGAGCGCGGTGACAGGTATAATTTTTTAACACCAGAAAATAACGATTTAAACCTCGGAAAATATTTTATATTTTTAACATGACGTACTGGCTAAAAAAAAATTAATCAAAAAATTTAAAAATTTCATGATTTCGGAATTTATTTAAAATTTGGTGTCACGGTGGGAAAAGATGGACATATTTATTACGCGAATACAAACCAGAATTCCGTCAAATTGCATACTTTTGGGCTATTTTTTATTATCACTACGCACCAAATTTTTTTTCCCGATTGCCAGTAAAAGTTTTCTGAATTTTCATCAGCTGTAAGTTTCAGCAATACAAGATGCCGAAAAATCGGCAATTTGAATTGAACCTGATTGACAGATTCGCTTTGCTGAAAATTCAGTAATCCAAATTGTCAAATTGACAGCGCGATTGCCGAATTCCCAGTTTTCCGGGTTCGATTATTGCAAATCCGGTAATTGCGCTGTGTAAAATTTAGAAACTTTTCCCGATTCCGAACCTTTACTTTAATTTGCGAACTGGCTTTCGACTTTGTGGTAGTGTTAATTTTGATTGTAGTTTCTAGTACATTGGAATTCACTTTCATAGTATGTAGGTAAATGAATCTAGTATCGAGTATATAGGGGAACTGGGGGTAAGACGTACATATTAAGGTTATACTGTAATATAATACAAAGAAAGCATGTTTTTCCGAAAAGTAGTACTCCTTGTTGTAGTTTCAGATGTTGTTTTTCGAGTGTCCAGGTGAATTAGTATACAAAAATCAGTATGTACCCTTTTTCAATGAAATAGAAAACGTCTGAAAATCTGCATATTTTTTTGGCTGCGGGTGAAACGGACATATGGTGGGAGTAAGACGGACAAGTTAGGGAAATGATAAGCAGCCCACGAAATATCACGATTTACATTTACTAACGGTTTTTTTCGAAAGGATTATGGGTCTTCTCAATATGTATGTTCAATTCCATGCGAAAAACTATGTGTTGGGGTCAAGTTTAGAGTACAATTGTTATCATTGAGAGACCTTTACAATCACCTCAATCAATAACTTTTTGTGCAAAGCCTGGAATGAGTTTTTGAGTTTACTCGATCTTCTCGCCATTCTCTAGGCTCCCTGCATTCCTGTCATAAGACTATCTTCCTCGATCGCACACAATCAGATAGTGCTAGGTGTGCCGCGAAGTCGACTACCTTTTTCAAGACATGGCTCAGTTAAGTTAACTAGATTCATGAAACACTATTTGGGGATTGAAAAATGGTCTATTTATGATAGTTCATACCAAGAAAAAACCTTAATTCATGAATAGTATTACTCAATCAAAAAATTCACGCAAGTTCATTCGTTGCAAGCATTACATATGTTTTTACGTCGTATATGTACATGAAATCGAGCACTGCATTTAAAGCATTTACTCCAGCCAGATCCATCCACTGAATTAGCAAACAAAGATCCACATTGATCGCAAAGTGAGTCCTCCGAAACTTTTTCTGGCTTTGATTTTTGTGGTTTTTTCGCCTTTTTGATTAATTTAATTTCCTTAGCAGCATCAACTTCTGCCAATTCCTTGCGATATACCGCAGATGTAATTTCGATCGCCTTCTGGCTTTTTCGCTTTCGGTTTGAAGCTCTTGGCCCCTTAATTTTTGGAACTGGTAAAATCTTTTCCGGAGACACACTGAAAGAAGATCCGAGTTCGCTCTCAAAGGATGTTTGCAGTGTACGTAGCTGTTCGATAACCCCGGGTGTTTCGGCTGTATTGTTCGCTATGGTAATTGCAGGTGTTGCAACTAGCTCCACTTTTGGCTGAGCTGTTACTTCCGCTGGCGCAAATGATTCATCGTTAAATACGTTTTGGTTACAAGGCCATATTCCGGATGTTTTGAAGCCTGGTATAGCTAGCCTCGTATTAGCGGCTGAAATAAATGCTGTTGCCATTAGATCAGTTACATCGTACATCCCAATTACACGGCCTGGATGTTGACGCATGAAAACCTCAGCAGCGTTAGCATAATAGTTTTTGAATGGCCCCATGAACGCAACGTCCAAAGGTTGCATTTTGTTGCTACAATGTGGGGGCAAGACAAGAACTGTTACAAAATTTTCTTTAGCTTTTTCAGTAAATACGAGGTTCTTTGTATGGCTGCTGTGCCCGTCCACGATGAGCAAAACTGAAGTTACCTGCGTTGGTTTAGCGTAATCAAGGAAATGATCAATCTAGAAATACTTCAACCGTCATGTATCCCGATGAGTTACATCTGAACTTTGTCCCGGCAGGAGCCCCTTTTTTCAATCCTTCGTTCATCCGTGCTCGCGGGAAAATCATGAATGGCGGCAAATGTTGTCCCGTCGCCGACATGCACATCATTACAGATGTTATTCCACCGCGCTCCGCGGAGGTAATAGATCCGACTTGTTTTTTTCCTTTCCGAGCCATAATTTTTTGTTTTTTTTGGAGGAACCTAGAAAACAGCACACTATTATAAAAAAGACGACCTTGAATCACTTTCAATTATTGAACTAACCGTACTAATCCCGGTTTCATCCGCATTATATATTTGGGCTGGACCAAACTGCTTGTCTTTAAGAATACCTTCAAGTAAATCAAAAAACGCGTTAACTGCCGGTTTGTTGAACCCGCGTGCACGAGCAGCAGAAGTTGCTTCCGGCTTTCGAAGCGCTCTTTCGGGGTTTCGTTTTAAAATTCCAACCAACCAGTCACGTCCTGCCATTTGTTTTGTTTTGTTGAAAGGATGTGTCAACGAGTTTCGTTCAGCTAATTCGAAAGCTAGTTTAAGCACATCCTTTTGTGTGATACCATAAAAACAATTTTCAAGATTCAGAATATGCCGCACTAGTTCATGTTCCTGCTCTGTCGTGAAAACAGTATCTTTCGGTCCCATACGCATCGGCATTTCAGGAGTTGCAATCCGTCTGATCAACGTGGTTCTTGGGATTCCGTATTTGGCCGCAGTCGCATTAACGGACATTCCACATTTTACTGCGTGTCTGGCTTCCGCAAGCTGAACGGTAGTCCACGTTTGACGATTCGATTTTCGTTTGTACACGCGAGGCATTCCTAAGAATGAGACAATCGAATCAATGGACACTACCCGTCGTACCCCACCAGTACAAATATCTTTTAACCGTTCGCACTAAATCTCTCACTGACTAACTTACCTGGTCTCAACACCAAAGATGTAACTTAACACTCGGAATACCAAGGGGGTCATATCTCAGCCGTTACATAATCGATTTCAAATCTGTCTTCACCAATATAAAGCTATGTCTTTTGTGAACACGTCGATTAAAAAAAAGAAGAATAGAATTGTCTACCGTAAGTTACAGTAAAAAGAGTATAACAAAGTCAGTGAGAAAAAAATGGGAACGTTTCTTTGACTTGCCATATCTTAGCTGTTTGCTCACCAATTTTAATTCTTTCTTCACCATTGGATAGGTAAATCTTTTATAAAAACAGTGAACAAAGAATGATGGAAATCAAATTTGTGTATCTGAAGTAATTGTAAAAACAGTAATTGAGAGTCAGTACAGACGAAATGAGTTTTTCTGTTCAAACAATCGTATCACGACCGTTTGTCAACCAATTTCAATTTTCCTTACACCAATGCAATCCTTAGAGCTTCTAGATTTGTAATATATGCAATAAAAAGTAGATTTTCAAAAATTACTATACTTTTTCGAGTTTTTAGGAGATAGGATTTTTACAATGTACGTGGCATACGGTTGATTGAAATTCTTTGCGACTTGTTAGTTTTACGGTTTGAAAATTACCTGTTTACTCAATAGTTCTACATATTATACATGGATATTATTATATCAAAATGTTTACACGAACGTGGAGAAACACATTATTGTATGTAAGTTACTAAATAATAGAGTGTGTTAGGACGATTCAGTAAATACGAAGAAGTTCAGAATTTTAAAATATTCGTCATGTAACTTTAAATTTGAAGCGATGACCTATACATTTTAATACAACAATCGATTGTAATTGATGGCGGCTACAATTTCTGAAAAAACACATTTTTATATTTTCTCAAAAAATAGCCAAAAGTACGTAGAAGTAGAGAAATTTCATTTAGTTGACAAATAGCTTGAAGTATTCAAAGCTATCACCTATGCAATTTATACACCAATCGATTGTAATTGATTTTGGCTACAATTTCTGAAAGAACATATTTTTATATTATCTCAAAAAAAAAAAGCCAAAAATACGTACAAGTACAGAAATTTCATTTAGTGGGCAAATAACGTCGAATTCTAAGGGATGATTTATACTTTTTTATACACCAATCGATTGTAATTGATGGCGGCTACAATTTTTGAAAGAACACATTTTTATATTTCTCAAAAAATAGACAAAATACGTAGAAGTACGGAAATTTGATGTAGTTGGCAAATAAGGTCAAATTCAAAGTGATGGCCTACACTTTTATATATATACCAATCGATTGTAATTGATTTCGGCTACAATTGTTGCAAGATAAACTTTTCATATTTTCCCAAAAAAACGACAAAAATAGGTAGAAGTACAGAAATTTCGTCTAATTGGCACATAACTACAAATTTCCGTACTTCTACGTATTTTTCGCTAATTTTTGAGAAAATATAAACAATTGTTCTATCAGAAATTGTAGCCGCCATCAATTACAATAGATTGGTGTATAAATAGTGTAGGTCATCCCTTTTAATTTGCAGTTACTTGTCAATCAAACGAAATTTTTGTACTTCTACGTATTTTTGTCGTTTTTTTAAGAAAATATAAAAAGTTTATCTTGCAACAATTGTAGCCGAAATCAATTACAATCGATTGGTATATATAAAAGTGTAGTCATCACTTTGAATTTGACCTTATTTGCCAACTAAATCAAATTCCCGTACTTCTACGTATTTTGTCTATTTTTTTGAGAAAATATAAAAATGTGTTCTTTCAGAAATTGTAGCCACCATCAATTACAATCGATTGGTGTATAAAAAAGTACAGTAATGTTTCGATTATATCACGGTTGCTCTGTATTTTAGCGTGATATATTTGAAGCGTGATATATTCAAAACAAAGCAAAAGATTACATTCAAGCATTAATCCATGTATTTCTATAAACAAAAAGTAATAAAAAGTTAAAGTTAGTCAAAAATAATAAATCATAGTAGGGTAATGAGCCTATTTTTGACATGTTTCTATTATCATACTACCCATTTGAAGCCATCTTCGTTCAACGCATTGGATCAAATGGTATGGCATCAGCGGATAATTTTTCCCAACACAGCTTCACTTCACGTATCCCGTACCGTTTCTTAAAATTGTTGAACCACCCAAAACTAAACTTGGAGCATTCTGGCACGTTAAGATTTTGGGAAAATATCTTGATTATTAAAATCAGTGTATTCGAAGGGACTACGATTCAGTTTTCGTTGTTTCAACATCCATGTAAATAGTCCCATATCCAATCGCTGATGTTGTCCTTCCAAAAGAAAAGTATCCACTTCCATTCAAGAGAAAGTGCATATCTCGGAATACCAACCATATCACCACTATTTTGTTTTGCTCATTATTTTGTTAGATTTTCCTGCAGATAAGTAACAATTAAGCGAATGAAAAATAAGTCGTTTTTTTACCCACTACACCAGACACCCTCTTAAGAGCATGTTCAGGAGTGTTTCAGTTATAGATTCATAATTTTGACAGTTCTATAATATAAAACTGAAAATTTTAACAACACAACTTGCTCGCCCCAGCAGCAGTTTTAGCAGATGTTCTATTCAATGCCTGTCTCGCCATGTCTTCAGCGTTACTACATTCAAATTTATTTTCCCCAGCCTATCGGGTCTAAGTGTCTGTGCTGAAAACTTTGCAGTTCTAAACGTGTTTTAAAATCAGCAACAAATAGAACGGCGACGTATAACACTATTAAATTTTAAAACAAAACTGTTCGAAATTATAAAACAAAACGCTCTGCTGGGGATGTGAATGTTTCATTTCCAGTTCTACTTTGAAACTCCTATACAAATAAAACGCTCTTGAACATGCCCTAGGACACGGCAATCAAGTTACGAAGAATTTAAAACAAAAATTGGAATCAGCCGAAAGATATTTCGGCAATCCTAGTCATTGCAACAACGCTTAAAGTTTCGCACCACGCCCTCCGTCCAAGATGAACAGCGATATAACATTGCTTCTGCTGCTTGGACATCTAAAAATATTCAGATACATTCTTAAGAATTTATTCGTTAAGATAAAAGAATAAAAAATAACTAAACTTTTGACCGACATCATCATGTATAAACCCTTAACGAAATAATCCGAAACCCAATAATAGGCTCATTACCCTACATGTAAATAAGCAAATCAATTGTAAAAATATCTTAAAAGTGACAGGACACAATATGTAGCTTAATTGGATCACAACGTAGTGTGCCTTGTCTGTTTTTCAAAAAGCGTGATATAATCGAGACAAAACCGTGATATAATCGAGGGTGATATAAACGAGTATTGATATAAACGCATAGTGATATAATTGAAACATTACTGTATAAATCATCCCTTAAAATTCGACGTTATTTACCCACTAAATGAAATTTCTGTGCTTATACGTATTTTTGGCTATTTTTTAGAAAATATAAAAATATGTTCTTTCAGAAATTGTAGCCAAAATCAATTACAATCGATTGGTGTATAAATTGCATAGGTGATAGCTTTGAATACTTGAAGTTATTTGTCAACTAAATGAAATTTCTCTGCTTCTACATACTTTTGGCTATTTTTTGAGAAAATATAAAAATGTGTTTTTTCAGAAATTGTAGCCGCCAACAATTACAATCGACTGGTGTATTAAAATGTATAGGTCATCGCTTCAAATTTAAAGTTATATGACGAATATTTTAAAATTCTGAACTTCTTCGTATTTACTGAATCGTCCTAACACACTCTATTATTTAGTAACTTACATACAATAATGTGTTTCTCCACGTTCGTGCAAACATTTTGATATAATAATATCCACGTATAATATGTAGAACTATTGAGTAAACAGGTAATTTTCAAACCGTAAAACTAACAAGTCGCAAAGAATTTCAATCAACCGTATGCCACGTACATTGTAAAAATCCTATCTCCTAAAAACTCGAAAAAGTATAGTAATTTTTGAAAATCTACTTTTTATTGCATATATTACAAGTCTAAAAGCTCTAAGGATTGCATTGGTGTAAGGAAAATTGAAATTGGTTGACAAACGGTCGTGATACGATTGTTTGAACAGAAAAACTCATTTCTTCTGTACTGACTCTCAATTACTGTTTTTACAATTACTTCAGATATACAAATTTGATTTCCATCATTCTTTATTCACTGTTTTTATAAAAGATTTACCTATCCAATGGTGAAGAAAGAATTAAAATTGGTGAGCAAACAGCTAAGATATGGCAAGTCAAAGAAGCGTTCCCATTTATTTTCTCACTGACTTTGTTGTACTCTTTTTACTGTAACTTACGGTAGACAACTCTATTTTTCTATTTTTTCTTAATTTGACGTGTTCACAAAAGACATACCTTTCTATTGGTGAAGACAGATTTAAAATCGATTATGTAACGGCTGAGATATGACCGGTCAAAGTAAGCGTTCCCATTTTTTTTAGACCCCCTTGGTAGTCCGCGTAACTTTTTACCCCCTTGGTATTCCGAGTGTTAAGAGCTAGATCATCGAAAAACCAAAAAGTTTTTACAAACAGTTGCTTTTTATCCACAGTGAACCTTAAAATAAGCAGCTCGAAAATTACATCCGCATGCAGATGCACTACTGATTTTCAATGTTTGCTTAATTTTAGCACATTTAACAGTTTTCATTATACATCATTATTCATAATAATACGATACGCATAATATTCATATGGATTTTATATGTTAAATGCTTAAAATAAGCATGTGTCCGTCTTACCCTCCCTGTCCGTCTTACCCACAGTTCCTCTAAGTCTAGTTCAAGTGTTAGGTACAGTATCCTAGGGTTACCCGTAGATTCAAATTCAAAAATATGTTTAATTATTTTTAGGGTTAGGCAGAAATACAATAAATTCATTTTATATCTTTTGACGATTTAACATCCTGCCGCCAAAACTGAATTATTTTTCCTCGTGGGATGAAATGGATGTAATAGATCTGGACTGGGTTCGATCGCTCGTACTAACTTCCATTGGTAGTAGGCACAATTTGTTTACTGCTTTGTGGGTGATTCCGTTGCTGGTTTTTACAGATTCCTAACGAACGCGTCCATCTTCGCCTAGGTGAACGTCAACGATTCTGCCGATTGCTCATCGCTGTAGGGGAAGATTCTCATCTCGTAGTAGCACGATTGCGTTCTTCACGAGGTTTGATGTTTTTTCCGTCCAGTGATAGCAATTCTATCACGTGTTGAAATATTCATTGTACCAACGTCACCAAAAGTGCCGACTGAGATTTTCAACACGTTGCCATCGAGAAAGACGGCTGTCGGGAATTCCGCTTAGATCTGGTTCGGGTATTGCGTTTAATGGCTTACCTACCAGAAAATGTCCCGGTGCCAACGGTTGTAGATCCTATGGGTCCTCTGACATGAAAGTGATTGGTCGAGAGTTGAGTGCTGCTTCTATCCGAATGAGAGCGGTCGTAAATTCGATTTTGGTGAGCATTGCATTCCCCATGATGCGACGAAGATGCAGCTTCATAAATTTGACCGCCGCCTCCCATATTCTTCCTAATGATGGAAAGCGGGGTGCAATGAAGAGAAAGTGGATGATATTATCGATGTCTTCGTTAGTTACGGCATATCCGGAACTAGGTCTAGGTGGACCGCCTTGACCTCAAGGCACACACGCTAAGATTAAGAAACTTTTTTTTGAGGAAAAAATACCCATCTTCAACTTCATCCCATCAAATTTGGGTAAAAGGCATATTACCCTAAGACTGAGTAACATTGAACATTCTCAAAAATGGGTAATTTTTACCCAGTGTTAGATCCATGAATGATTCTCAAACGTAAGTAATTTTTACCATAAATTAAGTTGGTGAGACATTACTTCAAATTATGTACTTTTTAACCAAAATTATGGTGGGGGAGTCATTCTTATAATTAGGTAAATTTAAACCAAAATTGAGCTCGTTTTTTATGCTTAGGAATTCGGAAAAAATTTAACAAAATAGATTATAACCTCTATAGCACATCGTTACCCATTGCTTTCACAATGTATACACGCAGGTCATTGGATGTTTACTTATTGACCTATCATAATATTATGTAACAACGAAACAATATTTGACCTAGCCCTCTGGAGGTTACAATCTCTTTTGGTTGCTTATTTGTTTTCTGCAAGATTTTATTTATTATAACAGCTTTTTTTAAGGCCGTTTACCTTGGTTTACTGACTGCGATAATTTTGTTTATGAATTCATAAATACAGCCTTTGTGTGGATATTTTCAGGGAATCAAAAGTTTTACTACAAAAAGAGAAATAAGAGCAATGGTCTATCGACCGTAAATGCAATGGAACAGACACTGTTGATACGGGGTAGTAAAATTGGAAGTCCAGCATGATGTTAACCGTTCATCTCAGCTGCATCTGTGTTATCAAGTGCTGTTACCAGATCGTTTACCGACCTGCGCGAGCTACATAATAGAACTTTCTGTAATTTCATGTGAAACAAATCAGATATTGGTCCCAATAGCGGTGGAATGTGTAAGTTGAACACTACGAAACATTTAAACAGGACATCAAGAGCCTGGAGCGCACTCGAGCCGATTGAGATTTGAGCATCTCCACCTAATACGACAAAATAATTGCCATTTTGTGCAGGTGTTCCGATGCACACTAGATGAATGTTGTGGTCAGAACTGAAATGGTCTATGGCATCTGCCAGGCTGCAATATATAAATATGTAAGATATTGCTTATAACAAGAAATAGTATAGTTACATTTATCCATCTTATTAGCGACGCAGCAAACAACTCATCTGGTGTTAAGTTTCCTGGTGTGTGTGGTCTTTTCACTCCTCGTACGGCCATTTCTTTCATCAAGATTAGAGTTCCTCGAATATACACTGCAAATATTATAAAAATAATATTTCAAAATAAGTAATGGCATATAATATTGTACATACCGTCAGTTATGCTCGGAAAAGCTCCACGGCGAAGTAACAATGATTGAGCTAGCACTCGCTTAAGGATTGCCTCCGAATCTGGAGCATTCATCAACCTGTCGAACGCCTGCTGCACCTGGTTTATATAAGAAAAGGACGCATAATGTCATTAGCAGGAATAAACATAACTTGTAGTATTTGACGGGACTGTTTAAAAATCTATTGATTCGATAAATCTTTTTCAGACTACTTTTGTTTCATTTCATTGCCTTTAGCCAATTAGAACGTTTCGCATCATTCTTTTCAACTTCTTCAGCGTTTACGTTAAATTCTAGAAACTGAAACCACATCCGCCATATTGAAAAGTTTCTACTTCAAGTTTAAAAGAGAGCGCATTGGCCCGATTTACAATGAATGATGGCTCAATTTTAAACTTTGTTGTAACAAATAATATAAGACGGTATTAGATAATTTCTTCACCCTCGCTTAACTTTTAAAGCAGGTTTGCGAGTATGTTAACCTTGTTTAAATGCAAATGAAAAGCCAAACGCTTAAGCCAGGTTTTATCGCACCGGTAAAACTGGTTAAAAGTGAAGCGAGGATCAAGAAATCGACCCGAAGCTCATTTTAGACTTTAACAATCCTAAAAAGGGTGGCTCAAAAATGTTTATTTCGAATAATGGTTCAAATAAAATGGTATTTTGTTTCAATTTTAGTAGCTTTTACCTTATGGTCAATTGCCTAATTTTTCGGGGTAGACAAATTTTCTAATTCTATATACGGGTTTGAGAATCAAACCAAAGTGATCCGCGTACAAGGCAATCGATTTTCCAACTATGCTATGCTCACCCCTTTCGAATAGGATGTTTCTAGGGTATTGTTGGTACTAGGAGCAGTTCCCAATAGAATGGAATATAAGAGAACAAATAGATATTTATGATAGATAAATGAGGAATGCTTACCATTAGACCATTGTATGATTTTAAATGCGGAAATTGGCTCAGAATTTGATGGACATTTTTTTCTGGGTTATCATGTTTTTATGGATAACAAACGAGTTCTTTAGAGCTACTGAAATCTCGCGTGAGTTTTGAGGGGTAGCCTTCATAGCAGTGCACGTTTCCGCCACCGCCACCATCTCATCAAAAACATCCTCTACAATTTCGTTGCCATTTGTGCGCTTAAACTTTCGCATACCACGAGATATTTCTTTGCGCATGTTCGCCACTCGCTGTTCAATGTAGCCACTGTGCGGACCTGTTAGTTGACCATTATGCTTGAAAAAAACGCCGACTGTAAGAGATTATGTTAAAAGTTATGTTGGACATGTTTATCTTATATATAAATACCTCGATGGGTGCATCTTCTGTCACCTTTTTGATTAATTGTGGAAACGCTTGTACAATCCGTTGCGCAAGAAGCATTTTTTCCTGTCTGGTAGGATAACTGAAATAAGAAAATTGTGAAGAAAAACGAGAGAACAAAAAATGATGTATTGAATAATATTAACTACAAAACTTACTTCTGTCCAAACACGTTTCCCAAAAAAATGGTCGCATATGACCCGCCTCATACGGAGCAGTTCATTGTGTTCCAGAACCACGTGCATTAATAGCTTACTGGTGTAAATGTTTCGAAATTGTGGGTTTTGTTCCAATGCAGCCTTAATTTCATGAATCTGCATAATAAAAATGGTTAGTACATGTAAGTGAAAATGACTTTTTCTAACTTACTGGAAATGCTGAATTCGCTGGTGCTGATGACTCGATCCAGTCGTCATGTGAAGTAATAGTTCGCTTGGCCTTTTCAATGAAGTCCACAATGAGAACAAGCGGTCCTTTTTTGTTATTTCCATCTCTCTCAAGTCTTGCTCTTTCATAACAGCTATACTCTCGAACGTTACGCCGTTTTCTTTCCAAAATTGCAGAAGTAAACCATTGGATTGTGATATTGTATTTGATGTACAGGTTAGGTATGGCGAAATAACGCGCTCAAGAAATTTATGATTATATTAGTATCAAGCACACATATCAAATCAAAGAATATTATATGTGCATTGGCATCATAATTTTATTGGAGCAACGCACAGTGGCGGGTCTTCAAACAAAAGTCGGACAAAACCTCAAATGTTACCTAATTCGGCTGAAAATCACAATTTAAGCTAATTTTGAGGTGCTGAGCTCATTTGTTATGTCAAAAGTCGTAAAATATTAAATGCATTTTTCCATACAGTGTAATTGAAACTTTCTTATAACTATGATCCCGGTTTTTATGATAGATTTTCCGTTACTGTTCACCAATGTCAGTAATTTCATAAAAAATTAAGAACACTACTTTAAATCCATTGTATAACGTGTTGGTTTACTGTAGATTGTCTAACAATTTTACACAAAACACCATGCGCCTCCATATCAGCAACAAAGCTTCAAAATCTCCTTAGAAATTTTTGCGCACCTAGGCGCAGAACGAGACCATGATATTCGAAAAGTATATGATATTTCCCATAGAATGTATACTATGTGACCGTTCCGAAATGATTCCGAAATTTGTACAGAATACATTAGTGAAAAAAGTATTTTTAAATTGACCACCTCAAACATATTTAAACTAAAAAGTTGTAGTTTTTCCAAGCAAATTTACCAAATGTATTTTATTTACTAACCAAGTTCTTTCGTTCCTCTACACAATGAAACTAGTTGTGCTAAAATCGGACCAAAATCAAAAGAGCAACATGCATTTGAAGTAAACAGAGCAATGGTGCTTTCGGAAATGAAAATCATTAAAAAGTCCGGACTTTGCTACGTTTAAACTCATGTTAAAAATCGTGTTTTTATCCAATGATCATAAAATTTTGAATATACGTCATTCAATACATGAGAAATCTAGGAAATAAAATACCAATATTTCAAAAATAATTTTTTGAGGTTTTGGCCAGCCTCCAGCCACTGTGCGACGGTAAGGCAAAATTGGGAAATCTTCATAATTCACCATTAAACAGGTTTCTCTCTCTTATCGTTGGCATCAAAATTGATCAACGTATTCAGGACATTTTCGAAGCGATGGGTCCTTGTTTTGGAAAACCTTGCCAACAGCACATAACATTTTTTTTTTTTCAGTCGAAGATGTGAGATTTTGAGGATCTCTCAATTTCTCTCTGAATTTTAATACCATGGAACCAATGTATTATGAGTGATAAATGTAGTTTTAAACAGTTGAACTAAACTTTATCTGATGAGTTGCTATATGATTTAGACAATAAATTTGCATCACACTTAAAATAGTTTAGTTAATAAGAATGTTGATTTATTATGTTGTCCAAAGGAAATAATCCAATACAATCTTATTATGCCCCGAAAGGAAACGTACATTAACAAAATCACGATTTTCACTGTGGCAGTACAATAATTTTACAATAATTTACAGAAAGTACTACTGTTATGCTACAATACAAAAACAATAAACTTTAACATTTCTACAGTAAATTTCAATGTAAAATTAACTTTTACAGCAAAAAAGGGGGTGGTTATGCATCTTAACATTTAAAAAATCGATTTTTTCCGCACATTTTTTCTCAAAACTGGTAAAATTTATTGGGAATTTACTATATCAGTTTTTGCTGAATAGTTAAATTAATTGTTACATGAAATTTTATTGTAAATCTACTACGAGAACTCTGCGTCGAACAATGTTGAAACAGTAATAACTATAATATATATTGTTTTATGATTGTTTGTAGGGTAAATGCTAAAGCAAAATTCTATCCGGGGCTAAACCTAGGGGCAGATCACTTTAGGAATGTATAACAAATTTGCATCAACTTAGAAAAAATGCATTTAATTTCCATTTTTGCATCAACTTTGCACTCCCTCGCAGAAAAGATTACTTAACAATCGTCCTACGCTGATCCACTTTGTTCGATGTTTTGTTGAATGTGGGTCTGTTTTTGAAGGGTTTTGCCGTCTTACACGCAACGCAAAATACGTTGCACGCAACACCAAATGCATTACGAATTTCTATTTTGATGGAAAGAAATGCATTTAATTTCGCTGATTTTTAAAAATGCATCATAAGTGATCTGCCCCTGGAGCTGAACTATATTTCGTTTAATGTGTGCTCATGCAGTAAGTGCTATAGTTTTAAAGCGGACCCTACACGAGACAGAAATATTGTCAATAAATATATTGACAAGACTGCTTTAATCCATCAATCCCATTTAAATACTACAGAATCAATATTTTCAAGATGACCTTACACCATCAATATATTGATCAATATATGATTTATTGCCAATATTTTTGCTCGTGTAGGGTCCGCTTAACAAACCTGTTTCCGTTGGAAAATATGCTTTAAACCAAGATCACTGAATGCAATACAGTTTGATTCCGATCGTCATCACTGGTGTCGCTAAATTAAGATCTAGAAAAAGTATAACATTGAAATAATCTGAGTAAAATCAATGAATTGCAATCTCTTTGTTTTTTTTTTTAAATCTTTTGCTTGATTATATGTTTATAGTGCACATTATATTTGCTTTTGCTTGTGCCGCCTTTGTTTATTATTTTCCACCAGCTAGTGATGTAGTATTTGTGTCATGGCACGTGTACGTAAAGTCTATACTGGTAGGATATTCTCTCACACTTGCATATCATAGGTTTAACAGTTAAGCGGACCCTACACGAGCAGAAATATTGACAATAAATCATATATTGATCAATATATTGATTGTGTAAGGTCATCTTGAAAATATTGATTCTGTAGAATTTAAATGGGATTGATGGATTGAAGCAGTTTTGTCAATATATTTATTGACAATATTTCTGTCTCGTGTAGGGTCCGCTTTAGACATTTATTGCCCCAGGTGCATAGATGTCAAAGTAATAAGTAACAATATGTTAGAGCAAGGCATCATGGTTCGATTAGTGAATGCATGGATACACTACCCCATTGCCCCCCAATAGTTATAATCTCGTTTAACTGCTGACTAGTAGAGAACGCTGTCATTAGCTTCAGGTGCAATCTAATTAATATCGGAACAACATTCGAAACAGAAAATAATTCGGATGCATCTGTTTGGTATGGGAGTCCAACACTACATCAGTAAAGGAATGTATGGGCCTTATAACAGTTCATGATTGAGGCGCGACGACTGGATTAAGTGAACGCAAATGTAACAACGTGCAAAACTTACCAGATTTGCTTTCGACATGCTTTGCTTCCCGTAGATATACGGCCAACACCTCTTTCCTCCTCCTACATGGATGCGGCAACGCTGATTGTTTCCTAGATAACGAATAAACTTAATGTTTCAACTAAAGAACCTAACAACGGATCCGTATCAGCAATGTCCCGGCAAGTTAGACCATCAACCAAGAGGCTGTCTAAATTGCCAGGATTCATGCTGATTTCGTTTTTGGATACGAGTCACGGTAGATTCCCTTTATAGTCTTTTTTGAATAGATTTAACATTGTAATCCTTGAAGCGAACTTACAGTGATTCGTTTCGAAAAACATAATCCAAATGAACCGAAACACAGAATGATTTGTCGGTTTTCCAATGAAAAACACCGGAACAGTGGTTTTGCACTATCTAACAGAAGTGGGAATGAAACACGTCTAGCGGCGTGCTCTTCCGCCAGAAAATGAAACACCAGTGCAATCCATTGTTCCGGGGTTTTTCAATGAAAAAACCCAATTGTTCAAAATATTCGAAGTTACCCAAAGTATATAAAGATTTTGGAACTTACCAAATTTTCAATCGGTTAACTTCGATCTTGTTCCTTTTAAACCACCTTTTAATTCGGATACAGCTGGTGTATAGCATTGATCCGCGTCGCTACCAGATTCCCGTGTGGTAAATAATCCTCCTATGCGGATGCGCAACGCTGATCTTTTTCCTGGATAAAGAATGTACTAAATTAGTGTTCTCACAAAAGATCCAAATATAACGGAACTGTATCAGCAATGTTCCGGTAAGTTAGACCATCAACCTAGACTCCAAATTGTCGGAATTCGTTTTGGATCTGGGTCACGGTAAATTTGCTCAAACCAATCGTTTTTTTATATATTTAGTAAACATTGTAGTTTGACAGTAGCCGAACCCAATATTTTTTTAAAATATGCGAACTTACCAAATTTTTGACCGATTTCTTCCTCCGTTTTTCTTAGAAAGTTCCTTCTTTAACTTTAACTAACTGAGGTACAGTCACGCACCACTAAAAATAACCGCGGCATTCGTTGGAAAATTGTCAATTGTCATTGAAAATACCCAAAAGTACGTTCCCTGCATATTACCCATTCAGTGGGTAATCACCATGGCGAAAAATACCCAATTTTAGGTTCATACTGTTAGAACTTCTCGCTATGGATTATTTACTCACAGTTTGGGTACTACATTCTTTTCGTGCACATATACTGCAACGTACCCCTTTAGAGGATCTGTCTTCCGATTAGGTGGTTTCAGAAATACAGGTCCGGCGAAATCCACTCCCACATTTTCAAAGGTAAAGGATTTGTTTACTCGGACCGGTGGTAGATCGCCCTTCAATTGTTCCAACGAACTGGTGCGAGCACGGGTGCATGTGATACACTCGTGTACAATTGAACGTATACATTTCCGGCCCCTAAGTGGCCAGAACTTTTGACGAATTGTTGACAGCAGCAAATTAGGACCACCATGCCTGGTTTTCTCGCAATTTGCGTGGTGAGGTGATGTTTTGCCGGAAGCACGATAGGATGTTTTCGTCGGTAGCGAGAGCGGAATGATGTAACCGGCCACCAACTGGAATAAGGCCTTCTACTAGTTGCGGTTTTCATGAATCTCAGCTTCGATTTCGGGTGTAACTTTTGGTTCCGGTCCAGCTGCCTCCTATCTAGAGCAAAGTGCTCTTCTTGAACACGACAAACGAGAGCGATTAACGCGCGGTCAATTTCCGTGGAGGATTACGAACTGATTACACGGACGCTTGCCTCGCGACGCGTATTCTCGCGGAAATGGTGCCACCACGCGCAGGTACGAAGCAACCAGTTAAGGTGGGAGTAACGATTGATTATATCTTCTGGTTGCGTAGTTGCTACTATTTTTTTTTCTTTTTGCCTTTCTCATATAGAAAGGTTATGCAATCACTCTGAAAAACGTCAACCTAATCCCGGCCCGGAGGGCCGAGTGTCATATCCCATTCGACTCAGTTCGTCGAGATCGGAAAAAGTCTGTGTGTGTATGTATGTGCGTATGTGTCCAATAATGTCACTCATTTTTCTCAGAGATGGCTGGACCGATTTGCCCAAACTTAGTATCAAATGAAAGGTACAACCTTCCCGTTGGCTGCTATTGAATTTTGGATCGATCGGAATTCTGGTTCCGGAATTACGGGTTTAAGAGTGCGGCCACACAGAAATTTCTCATATAAGCTATAGGAAAAATTAAAAATAGAATTTTATTTTCGATGCTAAATGTCTTCAAGGAGCATGAAACGTCGAGATTTTTTTGACTTGCATAAGGTTTCTGGATTTTAACAGGGGCGTAGTTGATGGTTTAAGGAGAGGGGTTACACCCCCCCCTCTACTGTTCACTCCGCTCCCTTCAAAATCTTCTTAAATCACCCCTCAGACCACCACCCCATCCAGCCCTCATACCCCTCCCCTTCAACCCCATCATCTTTAAACCACCACTAAATCACAAAGCATACCTATTTAAGCTGGGGAGTCGTTCGTTCATGAGACTTTCGCCCTCCTCACATACCCACCCCCGCATAACAAAATGAGTTAGCAAGCAGATAACATTGATCTAATGCTGATTAGGCTAATGAAATACGATATTTTTTGTTTCAAGTGTTTCACCGTCGACGCGTAGCTCATCAAGTTCGTGGCTGGCAAGACATTGTGTATAAGTGCAAAGTGTACTAAGAATGTAATGGACATTTCCACAATTATGTTGAACATAAAAAGCCTCCGTGCCATAGTTTAGAGAAATGAGAAAGGCACAATTGCACCGTTAGGTGGATTAAACAGGTTTTTTATTTCGACTATGTTAGTCACAAGTAATGAAAATTAGAGCGATAGTACTCATGAAAACTAGAAGTGGTCATTAGAACAGGCTTAATATCTTACGGGCTTAACTTTTGTCTTCTGCTGATGAGGGTCGAGCTTAGGCAGTATAACTACGAATCATCCGAGTTCACCAGCATGTGTCTTGGCATAAACAGACTTGTCCATCTTTACCGTGACAACCGACTGTAATATCCCATCCTCGTCGCCACTTTAATAACCTTGTTTTAAAATTAAACTATATGATTTATTACTATTTGGTTTTCTCACTCGACTTCAATAAATTTAACACTAGGAATTATTAATTGTCTCCGTGTACGACAACGGCTAAAGATCGAATGATCTATATCTTTATTTGTTCTCATGAGAGTATCTTTTTAGTACAAATTTGAATGCACCCATAATGCAGAATACCCAAAATCATTGGGATATTACACCGACAAAAGAAAAGCCACGCAAGATCACCACCTGTCGACGATTAGCATCAATGAATGATGATTGCTGCTGTTCATCTCTGTTTGCCTTTCAAGTGCCGGGATATATTTTTATTAGACTACTAATGAAACAACCTTCCGAAGTTCATGAACTTACAGCTTTCTTTTCTCGGGACTGTATTTTTGGCCAAGTGATATCCAAAGCATTCACCCGTCTGGGTCCAAGCCACCACAAAGCAGTTGTACAATACATTGTCCTGAAGCATTGATGGACCTGAAGTAAAGGCATGCGTCATATGCCTGCTGTGACGCGTCACTAGATCCATGGAGCTGCAGATCATGATGCGGGAACAATATTGCGGCTCGTGGTACTAGAAGATCTTCCAAGCACGGTATATCTAACTGGTAATTGTTCCACTCCTGTTCGTACTGCGACGGCAATGGTGCGTCCCAATCGAGTTGATGTTTCCACAAGTCTGCATTATAATTTTGGCACGAACTATGCTTGGTCCTACTAGTTAAAGGGAGTCGATAAGACTACTCATCTATGACAACACAGTCCGAGGATTTCCACTTCGGTGGTTTGAATGAAAGCTTGCAGAACAAGGTGCACGAGGCCGTTTAGATATTTTTTGGGTCTCAATATATAGGTTTTAGTTGGTTGCTTCTGTTGCTAAAAACAAAATCCTTTTCAAACCTTTTGAAGTTATAAGACCATGAGCAGTATTTTTGTTACAATTCAAATCCATTCTTTTCAATGTTTCGGTATTGTCCATGGAGTGACCATATTTTTTATCAAATATTGCTGGTACATTCTCTGGGTAAACGGGTAAAGACCTGCCACCGTCCTTAAGATTATGCTGCTGTATGCACCAGGCCGAAAAAGGATGCATTGTATAATTCAGTGGTTCTCACGCTTGTTTGACCCGCGGACCCCTTCGAAATCATGCTGGGTGGTCGCGGATCCCTTCAAAATAACCCTGGGTTGTTGCGAACCACACAGTTTATCATCGATATGTTACGAAATAAAACATGAAATTTCAATATCTATTCGGAAAAGATATCTTTCCTCGCGGAGCCCCAGCAATGACATAAAGACTCCCTTGGGGTCCGCTGACACCATGTTATGTATCGCTGGATAATTTGTATTGATCTTATCCAGCCTTGACGAGAAAGGATTATTATGTGGATTTTGATCTTTGTACTGAATGCAATGAATACCGAATTTTTTGGTCATGATTCACCTAGAATAAATTCAAAATCTTGTAGGAATAGTTGAAACCATTTTCTTGTGTTGCGTCATTTCAAACTACCGAAGGTGGCAACCTCATGAAATGTTCGTAGCAATAAACTTGATATCTCTCTTCAGTCTGTGTAATCCATTCATAAATCAAAGCTACGCTACGCTAATGATGCTGTAAATGGACAAGATTCTGTCGGGAAGATCGCTTTCCCATTATTGGTAGACCGACAACATTCGATGGTGGGATGATTACTTCTCACCTAGTGCTGAAAATTGAATTTCGTAATATACAATGAATTCAAGTATACTGACCGTTCAAGACGTGTGTCGATCGCTGCAAGGTTTCGGATTCGTTGATTATCTGGTGTTTTCGGTCATGCTGCTCATTTGCATTGCCATTGGAATTTTCTTTGGCTTGAAGGATCATAATCGAAGACAGAAGGGTAGAACGGCTCGAAGGAACTCGGAAGCCCTGGATTATTTGGTCGGTGGTCGAAAGCTTAAAACATTTCCCGTCGCTATGTCGCTGGTGGCAAGGTAATATAGTTAATCCTACAATTCTCTTTTCAAATAAACAAATTTCGTTTCATTAGTTGGATTTCCGGAATTGCTTTGATTGGAGCCTCAACGGAGACTTACTTATATGGGATACAATTTGGTTACATATTCATGGGTATCATTTTGATGGCTTTGAGTATGAACTTCCTGTTTATTCCCATTTTTCACGGCCTGCAAATTACATCTGTCTATGAGTACCTTCATCTGCGATTCGATAAAAGAGTTCGTTTGTTAGGGTCGGTGCTGTTTACTGTAGCAACAGTGAGTAAAAATTTAATATGAAAATAACTGAAATATTCAGTTCTATCTTTTCTGTTTCTAAAGCTGCTTCATTTACCAATTGTGATTTTTGTTCCCGCGCTTGCGTTTAATCAAGGTGAGTTAGTTGAAAATGTATTGATTCGGGTTGTTCAGTAATCATTTGATATGTCAGCGCAATTTATATGTTGCAATGACAACATAGAAATTGTAATAGTTCCAAGAGTTTTGTTTACGTTTAAACTAAAAGAAGGCAAAAAAATGATTTTGAAAAGCCCTTAAACACCCAAAGAATTATAGCATATTTTTTATGTTTAATTTCTTATCTGGGTTTTGGAGCTAGCGTCAATCCGGTAGTAGCTTAGTCCATTAACTAAGTTAGTGTCGAATTCTCATGAGGCCAAGTCGGAACTCAAATTCCATAACTAATTTATATTTTTTTTGTAAATGTTGTAATGACGATCCTATAGTGGGTAAGTAGAGAACAGTGAGTGTAGTGTATGGTATGCAAATTACGCTCGATAGCGTATCCAATACATGTTGTCTTCAATCATATATAATTGGAACAACATCAGATGTTGTTTCAAGTTGTTGTCAACTCCTATTCCTTTGCACGATGCCACCCGCGTTACAGTATGATAACGCCAAAGGGGGTCAACTGTGGATGTCTGTCGTTTTCTTGATGATCACATCAATAGCGTTTCGGTTAAGCACCAGCAGACTACCACAATTGATTATTAAAATATAATAATCATACACAATCATACACAATGGGAAATTCAATTCGTTATCGTTCCAGATAGTAGGATACTGCAGAACACGCGGGCAAATTGTGCGAAAAAACCACTGGTCTAGCTCTAATTTAAATGCTTGAGAAAATAAAATCATTCAACAACCATAGATAGCACTTTTAAAAAGGAAGACAAGCTAAAAGTAATAATAAAAGTGAAAAAAAATCTGGTATCATCCACCCAACATAACATATCTATACTTATATGAAAATCAAATAAATTCACCAAATAAGCACATAAAATACCCCAAAATTAGGCTGCCCACCATCGCAAACCAGTCGCATAAAGATAGGAAATCTAATAGAAAACGGGACAAATATGCGATCACGGGTAGTATAGATATTATATTGGTTTTCCGCATCCTCTTAAGTAGGTAATTATACAACATTTCCTTGCTTCTATAGTGATCGTAAGAACATGGCCAGATTTTTTTTTAATCTCAAAGACCCTTCCTTTAATATTGTGGCAAATGTCAAAGTAAACTAAGATGACAAATTTCACATCATTTGAACGATTCTAGATCCCCGCCCACTTCGCTTGAAGTTTTTGACATTGGTACTATGTGAAAATACGTCGAAAAAATATATTAAATGTTATAACTTGTGGAGTAGTAGGGTGATGTGCCTATTATGGCAGTAGAGCCTATTTGTGACACTACTTCGTATCGCTTGGTTTCGAGCCAAGCATATGAGATAATGACAATATCGATTCGGGTAAATCAGGTGTTCAAAAATAAGCTCAAGTTATATACTTTATTTGTTGTGCACATAAGTGTTTAGAATTATCCTCTAAATTCAACTTTTAATTAAAACAAAATCACCTTATTGAAATATCTGCTAATCCGCCTCACTCACGTAGTGAACTGAAACAGGACGCAACGGCACTTACCAAAATAAACACTTAAGAGCCAGCATTTACCGCCTCATATCTTATTATTCTGGCCCATATATATATATTAAACATTGCACTGATACATACCTCTATTTTAGCTGGAGAATCTTTTTACGATTATTTTACATTAAAAGCACTCGGCAAACACTAGGATAGGCCTAGTGTTATAATAGGATAATATTAAATACGATGGTTCACATTATCGCCATGTTTTGTTCGATACACTACAGTAGGATTCTGTTTTTGGCAACAATTTTATTTTTTTCAGTTGCCAAAACCGGAACCGTGCCAAAAATGGAACCTTATTTTAAACTTTAGATTTTCAATTTTCGATTTCAAAAATGTTTCAAAAATTTTTAATCATATGTTAAATGGAATGAGATGAAAGAAAAAATAAGCAAATTAACTTTTATTCGTGTTTTTATCAAATTCGGACGTCGTACGGTGGGTTAGTATGCTACTTTCGACGCTCAAAACCTCTAGTACCTTGGGTATATATCCTGGAGGATTAGTGTCTTTAGAAAAGTATCTTAGATGGAAATGATAATTATTTTGACAACTTTGGTTTTGATCTAGATAAGTAGAAACTGATCTAGATCAGTTCTATCTTTTGACAGAAGTGTTATATCAAAAAACTTTCTTCGGCAAAGTTGTTTGATATTTTTAACACATGTACTGAAGACATTTATACTTTATAACTTATGTAGATGGCGCTACATGACATTTAAAAAAATACTTGAGAAAATGAATTTTAACATTTTTGTATGAAAAATATATCTAGAAATAAATGTTTTATATCTAAATCTTCGCAAAAAATACAATAATAAACAAAGCTTCAAAGTGTGATAAATGTTATCATGACATTCGCTCCTGGGATTGTTATCTTTTCTTTCGTGAATATTTTGGTAAAAAACATAGCTCTTTTAAAAAATACATCAATTTTGTTCTCTATAACTAACCAATCGTCGATCTTTCAATTGGAATTGATAGATTGAAAATCAAATTGCAATGTTTGAAGATAGTTAGGTTTAAAGCAAATCTGTATAAATCACTTGCAACTATCCAAACAAAAGGGATTGAAACATCAGTGCTACAGTGAAAATGTGCTCCAAAAAAATTTTCAAAAATCTCTAGAATATTGCATTTGCGAGAAATTAACACATCAAAAGATAATATAAGTAACCCTATTTTTCAAGAGCCTAAGCCTAATATATGTCTATTTATGTCAGTCTTCGCTTTTCACTATGCTTCAGATCGCAATTACGACCGACCGCAAGCATAACTTTTTAAATCTCCCAAGAGTGCCTCGTCAATATCGATGAAACAATGGTTACCAGCGCTTTTTCTTGGCTCAAATCTCCTTTCAATCCGGGACCCAAAGGATTCCCTTTGGTAGCTCGGAAAAGACACATCGGCGTTTTGGTGCTTCTGCATCTACTTGTGTTCACTTGCTAGTGGCTTTTTTTCGTCTTACTGGAAATCCATTCCATAAATAGAAAAATATCAACTATCGTGGAAAAATTGCATTGAGTGCTCTCTCGAGTTAGGGATCATGGAATTACTACAGGGTCGATACCAGTACCTATTCAGTCGCTCTGTTTGTTAACAGTGCAGTGAACCAAACGAACGTTTCTACCTAAAGTCTGCTGTCTATATGTACCGTGCCATTATTATAAACAAACAAAGCAATCGAATAATAAAATTCGTCCCAAGTCAGTGTGAACAATAAAGCACCGTTACTTTCAGCGGTGCGATATCGATCATTCGTTTTAAGATGTTTGAAACTCAACAGCAAAATTCAACAGCAAATTTGCGAATGCAGTTCAGACTAACGGAAGTCGTCGTTATTCAAGCCCACTACACTCTCGTTACTGATAACGATTAAAACTTTGACCATAACGGAAAGCTACGCTATGGAAGACAACATGCAATACGTCATTGAACATGATAATGTTAGGACCAAGATACCCGTATATATTGACAATGATAAAATTGATATGCGTCTGTACGATCTACACCTGGGTACTATTAATAAATTTATTGCAACCATCATGTCGGAATACGTAAGATTTATGTTTGAAACCAGGAGAAAATTTTTCTAGGTATTTCCAACGGTGTTTCTTTCGTGAAAATGCGAGTGACGGAACCTATTCCGTCATATCTGAACTTTCAAAACAAAACGCGTGACCAAATCTCAAATCACGCTGTGCATGTATGAAGGACAGACCTCTGCTTGCCCTACGTTGTTACACAAGAAGACACACTACGATGAATATGCACACAAACCTCTAACGACGCAATATCAACTGCCAGCATACCCATCACAAAGGCCTTCATCAACATCAACTAAAGCACAAACCACTGGAGTTGCAGCTCAGGCACCAACGAATACTGCAACAACAGAACCTACGCCCAGCGTGTCCGATCATTGTGATGCGCCTACTATTTCCCAATCAACTGCTAGCACCACCGATAATAAAGTAAATAACAAAGAACACGGATACGCAATCGTGACCCGTAGGCCCCACAAACAACTCAAACCAGGTAATCGTGAAAGCCCATAGAGCATTAACATCGAGGATAGCATGAACTAAAATGGTAAACCGAGAGAAAGCGGACGAAGCGATCCACAAGCAACAAGAGGCAATGAAATAGATCGATCTTCAATAAGAAATAAGATTTTTACGCAAAGTAACAAAGCACGTACACAAGATCCGATGGATACACAATAAAATTTGATTTTTTTTATTTCTTTTATAGAGGTTAAGGTTAACCTTAAGGTCATTCGCCTCTTCGGGTTAGAAAAATCTCTTAAGAAAATTTCTAACCCTATGTGCGGGGTCGGAGCTCGAACCCAGATGCGCTGCGTACAAGGCAATCGATTTAACAACTACGCTACGCCTACCCCCAATTCGATTTATTTATTTTTATTTACACATGATTGAGAGGTAGCGGGGGGAAGCAGTACTCTTTCGACTGTCCTGGTTTTTACTCGTCTGATATGGTCACCCTAATTATGTACAACAAGAATGTTGCCAAAAATGGAACCCATTTGTTTCCAAAATCGGAGTGTTCCAAAATGAGAGCATGCCAAAAACGGAACGTGTCAAAAACGGAATTTCACTGTACTACAATCAAAACAAACTTTATGCATCATACAAAAAAGAATTACCAGTGCGGCCAAACCAAAACATGAAATTGAAAATATATTGTAATGCAAATTTTGATCGCAGATTTTTATTTTCATCTGCACATACAAAGACCCCAAGGGAGGCTTTATGTCTCGCGTTTCGGATTCTTCTCATCAGTAACTAGCACAAGTCTTTGGGCTAGTTAGATGATAAGTCTAAACTAGCACCAAAGCTGGCACTCAATCCTAAATCCAAAAAGTCATACGTCATACTAATTTTTAAGTTAGGTATTGTGCCTTCCTGCACGAAAAAAAAGATTTTGGACAGAGATTTAAATACATATTTTCTAAAATTTTAAACAACTTTTTCAAACCAAATGTAATACACTAGATTTGTTTTTTAAACATCATTAACGACCAAATATTTCTTATTATATTGTGATATCTTTTTGTATATAGATTATGAGATATGGCCAGGAAATCAAATATCGTCAATTATCAAGTTTCCTCACGCTCCCCTACTATTGTATAAAACAGATTTCACTATATCAGCCATCCATGATTAGAGCGGCCGTTTTTGCTATGCTTTACTGCAATGAAGCTCCTATAGAGTAGATAACGGGTGTTCAATAAAAAATGAGAATGATTTCAATACCTTTCTGTAATTAAAGTAAAGAGCGTAATTTTTTTTTCTCTCCAAGAGAATTGCTCTCTGGACTCCTTAGAAATGAGTGGCATATTTCTTTTCGCTCAGGTGCTGTCAGTTCAATCGATGATGGCATCGAAAAAGCAAGCACTCTGCGAGTGTGTTGTACGGTTTTACGAAACGCATGGTCATCGTGGAAAAAAGTTTACGGTAGACCTCTTTCGAGACGAAAACGTGCCCGTGAGTACAGCTTATCGGGTTCTGTCATCTCCGAGAGTGGAGCGGAAGGCCGGTAGCGGCCGTTCGGCGAAGATCATGACGAAGAAGAAGCGTTGAAAGAGCTGTTCGACAACAAGGACGGAACGAATTTGCGTGGCGACGGCCGAAAATATCATACCTTGATTCACCGAACCCTCAAGATGGAGGACGTCATCTGTCGGAAGAAGGCTCGGTCCCCCGAGTACAAGGACAAGCGGATAGCGATCGTGAAATCGCAGCGCGATTTCATGGCACTCATTCCTCCCCCTTAGCACCATTCCTCTTTCGGAAAAAAATATTGGGCAAATAATGTGCTATATGTCTTTTTAAGTAGTTGCATACATCAGGAAAATTATTCTATCCAGAATTGAAAATGGTAAAAAATAGATTTTCCCACACAAATTTCAAACGCAATGCGCTACGCCGAGCGTAGCCAAGCGACCCCAGCTTTCGCCCTGAACCAAAAAAACTTTATGCTGAATAAACGATCATTTTGTTCCCACACCCGCCTTCGTTAAGTTTGTCCCACGGCTTTTCTGGAAGAACTGACCCATGTTCACAAATCTAGTAAATGATTCGCTAGGCCAAATAATTTTTTACATAGATTGACTTGAAACGATAATTTAAATTACACTAATCACATTTCATTTTTTTACACTATTGCTAGTCTTGAAAAAAATGTTGCAGTTAAATAATTCTAAGTAGTCTAGGGGACATCCAGTGTTAAGACCACATTGTTTCTATAATACAAACCTGCAGTATAAAAAATTTGAGTAGAATTGGAAATAAAATAAAATTTTAATGTTTTTTATAGTTTCAGGCATTAACGTGCACTTCATAACGACGGTTGTTTGCACGGTTTGTATTTTCTACACCGGTGTGGTAAGTGTACAATAATTCACTACAACAAAGTTTAATTGCTATATTTATCAAAGGGAGGCATCAAGGCAGTTATTTGGACAGACGTACTACAAACGTTCGTGATGGTAGGATCGATAATACTGATAAGTTGGAAAGGCACTGTGGACATCGGCGGACTGGGAGTGCTGATCGAGCGAAATTTAGCTAGCGGTAGGATAGAACCGCCGAAGTAATTAATTCGATTAATCTGTTTATTAAAATATGATTGAACTTTTTGTTACAGTTTAAGCTTGGACCCTACGGAAAGAGTTACATTTTGGGGAATCTTTATCGGTGGTGGAGTTTTCTGGATAGCAAAGAATGCCGTTCACCAGATGATGGTCCAAAGATACCTGTCCTTGCCTACATTCCGCGATGCCCAACGGGCATTGGTTGTGTTTACGATAGGAATTATATGTTTGCTGTCGATGTGTTTCTATAATGGTCTTTTAATCTACGCTACATTTCATGACTGCGATCCACTGACCACAAAATTGGCACAGGCGAAAGACCAATTGCTGCCGATTCTGATGATGAAAGTTTTTAGTGATTATCCAGGCCTGGCAGGATTGTTCGTTTCCGGAATATTCAGTGCCTCGCTTAGCTCTCTTTCGACTGGTCTGAACTCATTGGCAGCAATTGTGCTGGAAGATTTCGTGAAACCTTTTCTTAAAGAAGAATTATCTGAGCGTAAAACACGATATTTAATGAGAGGCACGGTATTTTTCTTTGGTGCAATAGCGGTAATACTGGTGTTGGTGGTGGAGAAGCTAGGAACAGTGCTTCAACTGTCAATGAGTTTGGTGCCTATCTCACTTGGACCTCTTTTGGGAGTGTTCCTGACAGGAATGCTGCTGCCGTGGGTCAATGCAAAGGTAACTAATAAGTTTCAAATTGTGCAGTCTTCAATCTGTATTCATGTTTACAGAGCGCCTTAGCAGGAACCATAATGGGTCTGCTGGTCATGATCTACATTGTCGTTCGAGCACAAATATCAATTGCATCCAAGGAGATTGTCCATTCAACTAAACCAGTTTCGGTAGAGGGATGTACTTATAAATTCGACAATGTTACAAAAACGATGGATTATCCAGTCATATTTGAGAAATCGATTCACCACGTGTCGTTCCTTTACTATGCATTGATTGGATCTGTCGTTACATCAATAGCCGGACTTTTGAGTACCTTATTCCTAGGACGACAGGAGATTGAGGATCTCGATCCTCTGCTTGTCGCACCGTTCTTGAGAAAGTTCTTCTTCCGAAAGCAAATAAACGACAAAATTGGAGTTGTTCATCGTTTCGAAGATGCTGACACGACACTGTAATTTGGACGTCATTAATAAATAAAACTCGAATATTGCATTATCGCTTATTGGATCGCACTACTGAGGGAGGGTGTGATACGGGTGTAAAGAAAGTCTTCCTCTAATCTCGCTTGACGCCTCGTGCAATGTGCAACCGTGACGACCATATGGACTATAGTGTTTGTACTGGGAGCTAGGTCGAGTCTGTGGACATTATTTATGTGACTAGACTAGTCACTCATATCATCGGTGTGACAGTAAGTAAGTAAGTAAGTAACCATCGTAATTCACTGGTCGCATCATCGCCGTTGTCAAATCAGATCTCTTTAGCGGACTGGGTTGGCTGAATGCGTTGGCTTGTCACTGGCGGCTCAGTTTAAACGGAACCGTTCGCTCTGCTGGAACGATCATAGCGATACGGTATGGCCAGGCTGGTATTGAAGTGAATTGGTGAAACGTTTAAATTTTAGGATAGCTGTTGAAGGTCGCAGAATAGTCAACGTAAGTGAATAACGAAGGAGTAAAAAGAAACGTTAGATTGTTGAAGGTGAAAATAATAATAGGTTGACTGTGCAATGTTGCAGGACAGCAGAACCGAAACAATATATTCGATACACTTTGAATCAGAGGATTCCTTCATTGATACGGCTTCAGAGTTTGCAGTGATATAAAATTTTTATTTTAAATACTATTTGTTCATTCCAAATTTTACAGAATTCTAAAATTCTACCACACTAGTCACAAATACAGTAACAATCAACTAGTGAATATGGAAATTAAGGAAAACTGTTTGGTTGTAAAAATTTTATGTTTGCTTTCGTTTTTCATTTACAATAACAATTTGTATGAAATATGACCGGTCTTTTGTATTTCGTCTATTAAAGCTTAGCATAAACATAAGCTTTACTATGCAGAAGATTTGATGTTTAAATTACAGTAAAAGTCGCAAGAACAGACCATACGTAAAAAATCCGACTGGGGCTCTCCGATATATTAGTTATCAGAAATCAGAGTATATTGGATCGAATGACACTTTTTTCTTTATTATTCAGAGATTTGTGCTTTGCCCTGTCGTCTCATTACCTTCCTGATTCGAAAACGGGAAAATCAAAGCTTGCTCATATGACCCTATCCCATGCTTTTCTAAATTTTCTTCCTTCAACTCCTTGCTCTCCCTTTGAGTACTATGGCTCTTAATGTTGAAAAATATATTTCACCTTTCAGTCCCTTGCTAATTAAATGTCGTTACATCAGTTAAAAAATTGACTCAAAAGGTCGTTAGTAAAAATAAAAAACCTGTTTTAATCCACCTAGAATGGCAATTGTGCCTTTCTCATTTCTCCAAACTATGATTTAATAGCTGGTTCGTACAATATAACATTATGGAAATGTCTTTCATTCTTATTACACTTGGTAAGTATATATAAGAGCACCTTTTTGCATTCATCGCGGTATCGGTTTGAATCGGAGTTTTCTATGTGATCGCACTCCACAACCCGTAACTCCGGAGCCGGAAGTCGGATGAAGATGGAATTTAATATCAGTTTCCGGGGACGCAACACCTTTCATTTGAGACTAAGTTGATCAAATCGGTCTAGCCATTTTCGAGAAACCAATATAACCGTTATTCTGAATTTGGATGCTTCCGGATCCGTCGATGGAGGCCAGTGTGGCCAAAGAGACTTTGAATGACTGTTGGTGACCTAGATCTACAAATTCAACAGTTGTGTTTACATTTTGGAAAAAATTTCACCTTTTTACATTCATCGCAGAATTCGTTAGAATCGGGATTTGCTGCGTGATCGTACGTATCACCCTGTAATTCAGGAACCAGAACTCGGATCCACACAAAATTCAAATGCAGCTGATGGACCTTTCATTTAAAATCAAGTTTGTCAAAATCGGTTCAGAAAATTCCGAGAAACCGATGTGGACAAATCAACAAATTTTGTTTTGTAACCATACTCTTCAACTCGTAATCCGGAACAAGATGTCGGTTGAAAATGAAATTCAATAGCAACCTATGGGAATATTATACCTTTCATCTGAATCTTAGTTTGTAAAAATCCGTTCAGCCATTTCCGAGAAACCGATGTGGACATTTTGTTAACAAATATGCACATACACACATACATATATACATGCATACATACACACATACATACACACATACATACACACATACATACACACAGATATTTTGCGATCTCGGCGAACTGAGTCGAATGTTTATGAGACTCGGCCCTCCGGGCCACGGTTAGAAAGTCGGTTTTTGGAACATTTGCATAAACTTTCTATGTGAGAAAGGCAAAAGAATAATATTTAATTAGCTTTATCAGCATGCGTTCAATGTTATCTTCATGTGATTATATTTTGAAATGTTGGTGGAATGGGTTTGAAAGTGGAGGGAATGGGTAGAGTGGGAGTGGAGGATGCGTCAGAAATCCTTCATCTTATTTCGGTATACAGGATGGATGAAGGAAATGCGGGCGTGAGGGTGGTCCAAGAGGAGGGGAGTGATGAAGGAGGGAGGTGTAAGGGCAAGGCGGGGGGGGGGAGGGGCGGCGACACAATACTCAACTGCATATTTTGCCTTCCATTTGAGACTTGGTTTGAGAAAATCGGTTCAGTCACCCGAAGAAGCGATGTGACTTTAATTGTGGAATATGCCCGGAATTCCGGAATCGTCGATAGTGGACAATATATTCAAAGAATGTTTGATTGGCAATCAGTGATCTAGATCTGCGATTAGAAGTAATTTGGTGACCATTTCAATAGTTTTTAGCCTCTGAGGTATTACGATTGTACCGATTTATATGGGAAATTCCAGTGTATCCTTACTAACACCCCTGTAACTCCGTAAGCAAAAGTCAGAACCGAATGAAATTCAGCAGCAGTCAATGGTATTACTGTATCTTTCATTTGAAATCAAGTTTGTAAAAATCGGTAGAGAATTCGTTGGGGAATGAGTGTGATATTAGCTTAGGAACTTGGCGGGTTCCCCGGGGGCGTCATGAACCGTCATAGGCGGCCAATGTGATCAAAGCAGCTTTGATTGATCATTAGTGATCCAGACCCGCAAACTAGAGTAATGTTACATCAATTTTAATATGTTTTACATCATTTGAACATCATGGTGGTACCAGTTTATATGGGAATTTGCTGTGTGACCGCACTCTTCAACCCGTAACTCCGGAACCGGAAGTCGGATCAACTAAAAATTCAATAGCAGCTTATGGGAGCGTTATACATTTCAGATGAAACTAAGTTTGCGAAAATCGGTTCAGCCATCTCTGAGAAAATTGTGTGAGTTTAAATGACACACACACATACACACATACATACACACACAGACATTTGCCGATCTCGACGAACTGAATCGAATGGTGTATGACACTCGGCCCTCCAGGCCTCGGTTAAAAAGTCGATTTTTACAGTGATTGCATAGCCTTTCTTTATATGAGAAAGGCAAAAAGGGATAGGGAAATGGAAGAAAAATGATTAGGAAATGGAAAATGAACACACAACACAACAACAACACAAACAATAAACAGCCTCGATTCTTCGCATCCGAAGCAATAATGAACCCTACTGATAGAGCCTATAGTTTTTTATCACACTGGGTTAGGAACAATAACATATCTTTGAGTTTTAGCCCCTAACCAAAAATACGGATACGGCATTACTGCAGGACAGTTGCATTTCAAATGACATGAAGTTGTTTTATTTAATTTACAAAGATCATACGAATTGTACTCAGAATGCTTAATAATAGCCATGTGATAATCGAGTTTGCAATGGCCCTGACTAGAATACTGAAATTGTGCTTGGAAACATGCAACAAATTCTTTGACATTTTCATCAGGAATCACTGAGTTTCTTCAACAAGCCGTCGGTATCCAAGTTCCATAACAAAAGTGATAGAACACCACCCTGAGGACAACCGCAAATACTCAATTTCCGTATCTCAGCCTGTCGCAGTGACGAGCAAAGAATGCGGTTACTAAGCATTGCGTTTATCCCAACCCGAGATACAGACAGATGCCCCATGACCGCGTGTCGCTTCCAAAATAGACTGCAAGGACACATTGTCAAAAGCGCTTTCAATATCTGGGAGTTGAGTTTTAGCTCCCTGTACATAGGTTCATCTATGTATGAAGAACCAAAAATTGGGATACGTAATTGCATTACTGCAGGGCAGTTATATTTCAAATGACAGGAAGTTCCATAATTGGATTCACAAGGATCATACGAATAGTACTCAGAATGCTTAATAGTAGCCATGTGATATTCGTGTTTGCAATTTCCAGGCAGTGAGTTGACAATAATGCTTAAACTGTGCTTGGTAACGTGCAATAAAATCTTTGACATTTTCATACTTATTTTCGACACAAAAGTTTTTGTTTGAACTCAAGCTTGCCAGTTACACCAATTGTTGGCACGTTGTCACTGTTGTGCTATCTTATGACAAGCGTGATTCGAGAAAAACGATTTTTAAAGTTTGAGATTGAATATCTTGAAACTCATAAATGGTGGAAACAATTCAGAGAAGACAATTGATGCTTCTATTTATTCTGTGTTAAGCTCCCAAATATTGCGATGATCGGTTGACTATATGGTGAGTTTTTACTAAAAATGTAAACAAAAGTCCTTTTCACACGGGTCATAGGCGAGTATTGGTAACAAAATTTGTATGGCGCGTCATAATCATGCATGGAAAATTTTCCATATGAATACAGCATAAATTAGTAACTTTCATTTATTTTTTTTAATTCGTTTATTTGGCACGGCTCAAGGCGTTAGCTTCACGGAGCCGTGGGTCTTTTATATATTTACATGATGTAAACAATAAAAATAACAAACAATTAATGCTAAGATCGATCCCGTACGCGCGACTTGCCATTGCGCGCGGAGATCCGTTTTCGTGTCGGGGAAATCCTTGCATTCACGTCAACTATATCAAGGGGGTCATTTGTATCTTTGTCGTCTTCGCACATGTCCGGGTCATCATCGGGGTTACAGGCTTGATGTTCGCGATCAGGTGTTGTTCCTAACTTCTTTCCTTTTCGGGTCACGACCGTGAACCCTCCATCATTGCTAGTAGCTCCCTCGTTGCTAGAATTAGCTGTTGAGTTTGTGGTACTTGACGCAGCTTTCGTAGTTGTCATTATTGCTTGAACAGCAGCCACAAATTTGGCAACCGTTTGTGGCTCAGGGAATGATATTGGAGACTGAGTGTTGGTATTTCTTACTGTAGATGAGCTTTGTTGTGGGTGGGATTTCAGACGGGACTATAGGTTTCGATTCCCTTACCTTCAGTTGTTCTGGTCCTTCTGCTCTACAAGGCTAGTCACAGCACAGCATCTCCAGCCGTCATGAGATTCCTGATAATGGACTTGCTTAACGCACTTTATCTATTTTGGCGCACAAGCGCCAGTTGGAATTAAAAACCGTTTTCTTCACTCGAGCAACGTAAACGATCGAGATTGCCGAGATACAACACCAAAATGCAATAACGGAATGGAGAGATAAAAAGCACTACTTTCCTTGATCACTATGTCCAGAAGAAGCTTTGGTCTTTTTTAACTGTCACTCGTACGTAACGAACTTGGCAAGAAGTATAAAAGCGGTACCAACAAAAAGGCATAACGTATAGGGTTGCCACGTTAAATAGTACAGGACGTATTCAATTTCGTTCACTTATAACATAATACCGGCCACCTTGAGATTATAAATTTCAACATAATTCGAATTCATATTTCTTATTCACTAAAATCATTCACTATAACTTCATATCACTCATCACTACACTCATTTATTTCCTTTCATTATCGACCACTAGTTAGAGGTAGTCTCGAATTCCACTTCTCCTGCCAATGGGAGCGGGCAGATTTTCGATACCGCTCGTTTAAATATCCCGGACGAAGTGCGAAGCGTGACCACACGTGTTACATTATCCTTGCCAGGTTGAATCTCCAAAACCCTAGCAATAGGCCATAGTAATGGTGGTGATGATTCGTCCTGCATAAGCACAACACTGCCAATATTTATGGGAGTAGGTTCCGGGTTGGCTAAAGTTTGCTGCAGCAACTGTCGCAAATATTCGGTACGCCACCTATGCCAAAAGTGCTGTACTTTCTCTTGAATGCGTTGGTATCGATCGAGTCTGTTCGTAGGGATAGCACGGACGTCAACATCTGGGAGAGCTTGCAAAGAAGTACCAACCAGAAAATGCGCTGGTGTGAGAGCCGAGAGATCGGTAGGATCTTCAGTGAGTGGAGCAAGCGGTCGGGAATTCATACATGCCTCAATTTGAGTGAGGACGGTAATCATGTCCTCATAAGTAAGAGAAGCGGTACCAACTTGACGTAATAAATGTTTCTTTGCAACCTTAACAGCAGCCTCCCAAAGTCCACCGAAGTTGGGGGCCTTTGGGGGAATCAAATGCCATTGGATTTCATTTTTGGCGAGGGTGGAAGCAATTTGATCAGCATCTGGACCGGGTTGGAGCATTTTATAGAGTCGATGGAGCTCATTAGCAGCACCAACAAAATTTTTAGCATTATCCGAGTATATATGTTCAGGTTTTCCTCGCCTTGATATAAACCGGCGTACAGCAGAAATAAAAGCCGCAGTTGATAAATCTCCGACGAGTTCTATATGCACCGCCTTAGTGCTGAAGCACACGAATATAGCTATGTAGGCTTTAATTAGCGTGCACTTTCGTTGTAGGGATTTGATGTAAACTGGTCCACAGTAATCTATTCCCACATGGGAAAACGGTCGGCTTGGAGTGACACGAGCGCTAGGGAGCTGTCCAACAGGTTGTTGTATTGGGCGAGGATTTAAACGAGCACAGCGGAAGCATTTTCGTAGTACACTTCGTACAGAACGTTGACCCTGCAAAGGCCAGAATTTATCTCGAATGACGGCGAGAGTGAGACTTATTCCTCCATGAAGAACAGTTTGATGATAAAAAGCGATAAGACATTTTGTGAACGGGTGAAATCCAGGTAACACCATCGGATGTTTGACCGAGTATCGCTCTTTGGATAACCTTAGCCGACCACCAACACGAATCACACCATCGGCATCCAAAAACGGGTTTAGGAGCTTTAAACTGGATTGTTTGGATACTGAGACACCATTCTTCAGCAGTTGTAAATCGTTAGCGAACATGTCCGCTTGAACCATTTTTACCAAAGCTTTTCTTGCCGCGTTTAGTTCATTCACAGATAATACGCTGTCATAAATTCTACCGTTTTTACGTTGGGCGTTGTAGATAAAACGGAGGCAGTAGGCCACCACCGACACAAGCTTGTTGTACGAAGAAAATCTGGTGAACAGTGGATTGATTATTGGAGCGGTTTGAATGGAAAGAACAATAGGTCTACGTTCTAGCTCTTCATCAACTGCCGCATCATTTGCAATTTGAAACGGCCATTCTAGCATATCTCCTGCTAACCACTTGGCACCGTGAAACCATAGCATATTTTCTACAAGTGCCTCTGCTGACAATCCTCTAGATGCTAAATCTGCAGGATTCTCTGCCCCTGCAACGTGCAACCATTTTGAACCGTGTGTGATGGATTGGATTTCAGAGGTCCGATTTGCCACAAATGTTTTCCAAGCATGAGGAGGTGATTTTAACCACTGCAACACCACGGTTGAATCTGACCAGAAATATGAAGATTTTATGGGTATATTCAACGCTGATTGGACCTTTTCGTATAGGCGGGCGCCCAATAATGCTGCACATAACTCAAGCCTCGGAAGAGTAATGCGTTTTAATGGTGCTACTCGGGATTTAGCTGCCAGGAGATTAACATCTACGGATCCATCTTCAGATATTGACCGGACGTAAACACAGGCTCCATAAGCAGCTTCCGATGCGTCAGCAAAGGTATGCAGTTCCGAAGTCATGAGGGAGGTTCCAAAAGCACACCGCCTAATACATAACATGGAAAGTTTTGGTAGCTGACGACAAAATCTCTCCCATTTATGTTCGATTTCAATTGGAACTGGTGCGTCCCAATCCAAAGAAAGTGTCCAGAGCTGTTGCATTAAAATTTTGGCCTCAATAACAACCGGCGCCATTAGTCCAAGTGGATCGTACAGTTGGGCTATTTTGGAAAGGATATTCCGTTTGGTTGCCATTTGGTTGGAAATGTTCGAGTTAATATCGAAACGGAAACTATCTTGAGCGGGTTCCCAACAGATTCCTAGGGTTCTGACAGTCTCCTCCGTATCGAAAAACAAGGTAGATTCTGTACCGAGCATCTCGGATGGCATTCCCGCCAATACCGCTGGATAATTGGAACACCATTTGCGTAGCCGAAACCCTCCCTTTTTTAATAATTCCTCTAGTTCAATCCGGAGTTGAATTGCCTGTTCAATCGATTTCTCGCCACTGATTAAATCATCCACGTAAAAATCCTTTCGTATTACTTTACTAGCCAATGGATATTCCTTTCCTTCATCTTCGCACAGCTGATGAAGGGATCGGGTTGCCAGAAAGGATGAGGGTGATAGACCATACGTGACCGTGGTTAGCTCGTACGTTGTGATCGGCTGGCAAGGTGTGAAACGCCAGAGTATACGTTGAAGACATTGGTCTTCGGTGGAAATCAACACCTGGCGGTACATCTTCTCTATGTCTGCCACCAATGCAACGGGATGTTTCCGAAAGCGAAGAATGATGCTCAGAAGGTCATCCTGAATAACTGGACCAACAAGAAGGGCGTCATTAATGGATAGCCCGCTGCTGGTCTTTGCTGATCCATCAAAAACAACCCTTGTTTTTGTAGTGGTACTGTTTTCTTTGAATACTGGGTGGTGAGGGAGATAGCACACAGTTTTCTGGTCATGGACTGCTTCATGGACTGGCTGCATGTGGCCTAAAGTCAGGTACTCTTCCATGAATGAATTGTATTGTAATCTAAGGTTATGATTATTGATTAATTTTCTCTCCAACGATTCAAACCGACGTAGTGCTCGTGATTTGGATTCACCTATCTTCCGTTTAAATTCACCATTCTTTGGAAGTCTTACGACATATCTTCCTTCATCATTTCTGACTGTGCTCTCTTTATAGTACTCTTCGCAGTGACGTTCTTCCACAGAATAGCTATCGTTCCGCAAATCCTCAATTTTCCAAAATTTCTCCATCGCTATATCAAGGGAAGCTAGGGTGGTAGCATGACACATCAAATTCGATCCTGTCGAACCCAGTTCTGCTCTTCCGGATACCAACCAACCAAATTCGCTTTCAACCAGCGTAGGAAGAGATAAACTAAGATGAATACGTCCGTTTTTAATAAATTCGTAATAATGCGCTGCTCCGATTATCAGATCTACGTCTCGACTTATATAAAAGTCTGGGTCTGCCAATTGCACTTGTCGAGGAATATTCCAGTTCGATATCGACACGGTTGTACTAGGAAGCTGTCCGGTGACCTTATTTACTACCAAAAATTCAATCGGTATTGAGAAATGGTTCAGTCGAGAACGAACATGAGTTGTTACGGCGCGCTTTACCCGGGTGGATGATTTATCCACACCACATATTTCGATGTCAACTTTTCGGGTGTTCAGGCAGAGGGTTTGGCGCAACTTATCACTCATCAAATTAGCTTGAGAAGCACAATCCAGCAGCGCTCTTGCTAGATGCTCACGTCCACTAGCATCGACTACAATTAATACTACAGTAGATAGGAATATGTTTGCGCTTCTGGTAGTAGCATTCGTGGAGAAGGGAACAGTTTGGCTTCCTGAATTTCTTTGTACTGTACAATTTGTTGAAAGGACATTTGACGCAAAGGTTGTTTGGGGCGTCGAAAAAAAGGAAGTCTGGTTTGTTTGATTGTCGTCTGGGTTGAAGGACTCAAATCCAGGATGAAGAAGAGTATGATGTCGTCTATTACATACTCGACATGAGTATTTTGATTGACAAGCACGCACGAAATGATCATTCCGGAAACAATTACTACAAATTTTATTTATATTGACGAGATCCAATCTCTCCTCTACAGACATACCTTCAAAAACAGTGCATTTTACCAAAGGGTGATTCTGTTTGCATGCAACACAATTTGGAAATATTCTCTCAGTAGTGGCATGGGATACCAGTTTGAATGGAGTTGTTTTCTTGTAAGTTAGCATGTTTCTATCCGATTGGGGTTGAGAAGGTTGATGACAGTTAACTGAAAGGGACTCCAAAATGCGGGTTCTTCGTTGCAAGAATTCGCATAGCTTGTCATAATTTGGGTCCTCCAATGTAGCTGCGAAATCCTCCCAAGCTATGAGCGAGTTGTCATCTAAACGAGATATAATCATCTCAACTAATAGAGAACTCCATTCCTTTGTAGGTTCGCCCAGTTGCTCGAGAACTTTTGTGTGACGCTGAAAATCGTCCACGATGGAATGAATGGACGCTGCCGATTCCTTTTTGATGCGAGGGTATTCCAGAAGCGCTTGAATATGCTTCTTTCGCAATAAATATTTGTTAGAGTAACGGTTGAGAAGAATTTCCCACGCAACTGCGTAGTTATTTGTGGTAATGGTCAGAGTTTCAATAAGACGCGCAGCCTCGCCACTCAGTGATGCTCGCAGGTAGTGAAATTTCTGCACCGATGTCAGTTCAATCGATGTGTGGATCAATGCGAGGAATGTGTCATGAAAGCTCAGCCAGTCGTTATAGTTTCCATCGAATTCCGGTAGTTTAATTGTTGGTAATTTTATCCCAGCCAAAGGCGATGATAAGCCCTGTTGGTGAGTTGATGCTTGTTGATCTCGGACGATAGCGGTCGTCGGAGGAGGGAGTTTGCTCATGAGACCCGCTTTGACCCGAAAATATTGCTCTTCAAATTTTGCTCGCACAGTGAAGTTGACCTTCGCGAACTCATCGGAATCCTCAAAGGCTTCATACTCTCCCTGAATCGTCTCGAACAGCTCCATATAATGCTCCAACCGTTCCAATCTGAGTGGTACTTCTCCAGCATCCCGCGCAGGTTGGTAGTTTTGCAAAAATTCTTCAATCCGATCTACTGAGGCAGTTATATTCCTCCGTTTAAGCTCCTTCTGCTTCATTTTCTTCTCCGCTTTCTCGGACATGGTGATAGCGTTGATGAATGGGTGGTTGTTGATCCACTGATCGTTCGATACTGGAAATCAAAAGGGATCCGGAAGCACCGAAAAACTGGGATAATATTATTGGAATGGTACTCACCTGGTACCAATTCGCAACAGGCCTTGTAATTATAAAATTCCTTGGATCGAAGTTATGGCGACACGTGCAGTGATAGCAAATCGATGATAACACTCGGTAAGCAACGTCCTTGGGTTGAGGTTATGGTCGTCACGTGTACGAAAGGGAATCGATTCGGAACCGATGTGCCTGAATCCTGGTCACGGCACCAATGTTGTGGGTGGGATTTCAGACGGGACTATAGGTTTCGATTCCCTTACCTTCAGTTGTTCTGGTCCTTCTGCTCTACAAGGCTAGTCACAGCACAGCATCTCCAGCCGTCATGAGATTCCTGATAATGGACTTGCTTAACGCACTTTATCTATTTTGGCGCACAAGCGCCAGTTGGAATTAAAAACCGTTTTCTTCACTCGAGCAACGTAAACGATCGAGATTGCCGAGATACAACACCAAAATGCAATAACGGAATGGAGAGATAAAAAGCACTACTTTCCTTGATCACTATGTCCAGAAGAAGCTTTGGTCTTTTTTAACTGTCACTCGTACGTAACGAACTTGGCAAGAAGTATAAAAGCGGTACCAACAAAAAGGCATAACGTATAGGGTTGCCACGTTAAATAGTACAGGACGTATTCAATTTCGTTCACTTATAACAAGCTTTTATTAGCGGTTTCTGGGCAGGGTTGTCCGTAATGTGCCGTTTGTTCACAGAACTGGCACGTGTTAGTTGGTCCTTGATATGTACATAGAGTTCGCTGTATAATGGTATCACCCCCTTCTGGTGTGTACTGCAGGGTAAGGTAGGAGGGAATGGGTTGGTCTACCCGCATTCTCACCACAAAAACACCATTTGAAATACCTGGAAAGTAGTTCCTCCACGTATCCTCCGTAATGGATTCCACTTCTCCGAAATACGACATGAACCTTTTAATGGCCACTTTGCAAGTATGTGGTGCCAAATCATGTAATTCAACTTCCACGTTTCCGTTATCCATATACACAGGGATCTTGATTTTTGCGGTGTTACAATCCAGAACGTGTTTCAAGTTGTTTTGCGAAATGAATCTTTTTGCCTGGGCGAATTTTGTTGAACGTTATCAGCACCGCGTGTCTGACGTGCTCCAAATGAATGAAACTGACGTCTGAAAACCGAAGCTGCATTTTCTTCTTCAGCAAGTGTTCCACATCACCAATACTTGGTCTTATGCGAAAAGACCGGAAGTCAATGGCCACCGTGTTAGCCCGAAGAATCATATTTTGTTGTCGAGACTCAGTCATCTTGATAGAATAATAGTAACGGTTCCCTTTGTTCTTCAGACAAAGCACACAAGAAAAAAGCAACTGTTTGCGCTGGCTTGGGTAGCAGCAGAGAGCACACTGGTATTGTGACTGATGCCTTTGGTGGTTGAGAATAGACTGATTTTCATTTATATCTTTGGCTAAATTTGGTCTATAAATAATCGGGAGAATGTATTCGAAGGAAATGAGTCAGGGAATTTAGAAAAATATTGATTTTTTGTTACAGTGTTGCCAAATATGCTACATTCCTAGTTTAAAATTTAAACTGCATTTTTCTCACAATTCGCGCATTTTCATTTTAAAAATGAGTATGCTATTTTATTTTTCAAATAATTGGCACAGAAAAACATCTAATACATCATGATAATTGGAGGCAATTTTCAGACAGAGACATTTGAAGCAAAAAATCACAATTTCTCAGCACATTTCTCGCTACATCCCAGTAACAAAACCTAATGCCAAAATTCTAAAAAAGCCACATTTTAGAGTCATTTTGGTTTTACCAAATTTTCCTCCTTAGGGTGAAATATAGCATAGCACATTGTAGAGATTTTTTAGACAAGTAATGTGGTATATCTAACTCAGTTTACCCTTTTGTCATAAGATAGCACAACAGTGACAATGTACGGACACATCCCAAGAGCGAATATTGTGCTTTATCCAAGACATTTAGGTGGTCTTGTCACAGTGAGCTATTTAGCTCCTGATTCCAGGCTCCAATTTCCGTGAGTCATTTAGCTCCCAACATAATAACGGTCCACTCGAAAGAGCAGAGAGACAGGTCTAAGGTGCTCGGACGCGCTGGAGGGGCAGGAATCTATGTCATTTCACCCGTGTTCAAAATGGTCTAATTTAAGTTGTAGCAATCTAAAATCACCCGAAAATTACCCTCTGTGCGGGAGGAGTTCCGCAATATCTCAAAGCTGTCTGGCTAACTGAGGCTCTAGGAGAGTTGAAGGTGGAAGCAATGCAAAGGTCTTTGCCTTTAATTCTGGTATAGCAAGCGACAACTTCAATGCCTGGTGTCGAGGGGAGGTTGATTCGATTGAAAGATAGCACTTTTTGATCTCCTAAAGTACTCCTCTGTAAGAGTCTTCTCGATCCAAGCGAATAATATTAAAATCGTGGAAGTGTAGGACTATTTCTGAAGAAAGACATGTCTTGCATAGTGCAAATGAATCGCATTTCAAGTTAATTAGTAATATTTAGGAGGAAGGAGGGGCTAATTCGTAGTGAACTGCATCAAAAATGTTTTTACTGCGGAGAGAAAGCTTATCAAGATGCTTTTGAGAGGGTCAGAAATATTTAGTGCTGTAAAAATACGGTCCACAATGTCAGAGAAATTTATTAAGCCAGCGTTGGTTTCTTTCTCTAGCTGAGATATGGGAACACTTACGGTTTTTGGTGTTCCCCGAAGTGCTTGGAACTCTTTTTTTGAACTCAGGTTTCTGAGACCGGGAGCGACTTGCTTCGGTTTTGCACCAGTACTTCCTTGAGTAGTTGTTTTAGGGGCGCCTTGAAGAGACACTTTCTGGCCTTTACGACGAAGCTTGGGGCAGGAAATGTTCCTCCTTTTTCTATTGCTACTAGGCACAGCAGAAGATGTTCCCTCCTGGGGCTCACACAGTCGCCTTCGCCAGTGAACAAGTTGGTGTAGATGTTCGTAGAGGCCGGTGGCGTCGGTATCCTAAGCATTTCTGCAAAAGACCTCTTGGAGCGTCCCTGAAGGGAACGTTTAAGAATGTTTCCTTATAGTGAAAATTGGCCTCGACACCTACCTGTCGACTCGTTGTGGAGGCAAGGTCAACCGCCGAGGACTACAACGAGTAGATTGCGGTGAAGCGAGGAGCTAAATGGCTCCTGCATCGGCCAATGGAACCCTGCTGCAACACGGAGAAGGACGACCGGCAAGCGAAAGTGGAAGACGAAAGTCTTTCACAACAACCTCTTTGTTGAGTCTTATGAACAGCGATGAACTGACGAACAGCGGAATCAAGTACGTTGATGTGGCTGATCTAGCACGAAGGATTGTGACGGCTTGTGACGTTACAATGCCACGAAAATTGGAGCCATGCAGTAGACGGCGTGCAGATTACTGGATAGATGAGTAACTCGGTACGCTACACGCTGCTTGTCTTAGAGTCAGAAGGCGGGCTCAGATAGGAGAGTGAGAGAGGAGCGCAAGCGACGTTTCGAGAAGGTAGAGACGTTGTAAAACGGGAGATCAAGCTTAGCTAGCCAGTTTGCTGTGTTGAGAAGTATACGCTAATCCCTAAGGGACGCGTACTGCGTCGTCATGACGAAGATGAGGGATCGTCGATACCAGCTGATATATACCCGGATAAGCTAAAGATAATCGTTAAGGGTTTCTTCCCGAAGTAGGATTCAACTACCTGGTCGCCGACACCGTACGGCGAAAAAGAAGGAGCAAACACAGCCGACTGTGGCGCTTGAAGCTGCGATCCTGGCATATCCGGACATGTTCAGGATACTACTGCTAAAGTTTTTAGATGATAGCAATTTCCCCGCTATGTGAAAGATATAGAAGCTGATGTTGCTGCCAAAGTCAGGGAAATCACCGGGCCATCCAGCCTCGTATAGGCCAATGCCGCAGCGCTACACAAATTTATAAGCCAGGTCCTGAAGATCTACTTCCACAGTAGAGTACTGCTGTAGCAGACGAACAAAGGGCAGAAGTGAATGCGAGTCGCAGAGGGCGTTCCTCAGGGCTCCATTATCTGTCCAAGCTTTAGAACGGGATGTACGATGGGGTTTTAACACTGCGGCTGCCCCGGAAAGTGAAAATCGTGGGTTTCGTATACGACGTGTCACTAACGGTGATCAGTGAGACACTTGAAGAAATGGAGATGTCGGCGACGGAGACAATAGATGCGATCGAGAGCTGGAAGAACGGGGTCAAGCTGCAAATAGCTCACCATAAGACGGATGTGTTGTTGATCACCAACTGCAAAGCAGTTCAGCGGATACAGATCACCATCGAAGGGCATACGATTGCATCGAAGCGTGCACTGAAGCAATTAGGAGTGATAAGCGACGACCGGTTGAGCAACCACGTTGATTGCATCTGCGACATGTCGGTCTATTATCTAGTGTTTCGTCATCAATACTGCGATATGGGGCTCCTGCCTGGTGTGCGGCGCTGAAAGCCAAGCGGAGCCGCGAAAAGCTGAACAGGACGTTCCGGCTGGTGGTTATACGAGGTGCGATTGCGTACCGGAGGCTGTATGTGTTATCGGCAAGATGATTCCCATCAGCATCACCCTAGGCGTAGAATATCAAGTGCTACAATCAATGAAACATCAGAAACGTGAGAAATGTGATAATAATCGATTTGATGGTGACGTGGCAGCATGAATGGGACAATGAGAAGAAAGGAAAGTAGACTTACCGGCTCATCCAAACCTGTCGACGTGGGTCAATAGAAATCACGACAAGATTACCTGAAACAGCTCCTACCGAGCCACGGCTGATTCAGGAAGTATCTTCATCCGTTCGGGTATGCAACGTCATCATTGTGCCATCAGTGTGAGATCGTCAAGGAGACACCGGAGCATGTGGTCTTTGAATGTCCGAGGTTTTATGCGAAGTGCAAGGAGTTACTTAAAACGGGAGGACCGGGCATCAACCCAGATAATGTAGCCTACATAATGACAAGTGACCAAAGACGTGGAGCGCAGTAAACAGATGAACATCGAGCAAAGGTTTCAGGAGAGCAATCACTGCCAGGGAACTCTCCGTAGGAATAAGGTAGATCTATCGCCGAGGCCTGGTCCAGTAGACTGCAACAGAGCACCAAGTATGAGTCGTCGAAATGCCAGCAAACCGGACGCCACGCTCCATCTGGAATCGCCAGACCAACCACGGCACTCCACCGTCGGAATAGCGACAGAAATATAGCGAAAACCAAAGAAGAATCGGTATTGGGATAACTTCTTTCGCCAGGAAACTCTCTGTCAGCGTAATCCAGATTCACCGCTGGGGAGTAGACTGAGTAGACCGCGACGAGACACCACCAGTCGCGGGTTATGGGGGCACCAGTGAACCGGACGCCCAGCTTCACCGGAATCGCCGAACTGACCTCGGCACCCAGCTGATTGGCTAGGTTTCGGGAGAACTTCTCTCTGTCGGAGTAGGTCAGGTCCATCGTCTGGGGCTAGACCGAATAGTTCGCGAACAAGTCGAGGAGCTGAGCTGAGAGGAGCTACTTCCTTGATGACCCAAGTAAGTTGTGCTAAATGGCACAAAAAGAGAACTAAAGGGCTTAAAGGAGTTGCGGCGCTAAATGGCGCAGGTCAAGAAGTTGTGATATTGAAACCAAAGAAGAATCGGTATCGGGAGAACTTCTTTCGCCGGGGAACTCTCCGTCAGCGTACAGTCAGATTCGCCGCCGGGAACTAGACTACGTAGACCGCGACGAGACACCACCAGTCCCGTCGGGGTTCCAGCAAACAGGATGCCCTACTCTACCGGAATCGCCAAACTGACCTCGGCATCTGGCTTTCGAACTTCTATCGCCAGGGAACTCTTCGTCGGAGTAGGCTAGATTCATCATCGGGGACTAGAGTAGTCCGCGAACAAGTCGGAAGCTCAACGAGGAAGAAGTACTAAATCGAACAATGGAACTAGACAGACAGAAGTTTTCCGCCCAGATTGTCCTCGTAGGGGAACAGCACTAATTCTAGACCCACAGCTAGCTTTCCTATTATCATACAGAAATTACCACGTTATGTGGATGGTCACAAACTGGTAGTGTGTCGAGGATGGGTGATGTATCCCTACTGAAAGAACTAATTACTAAGTACTTGGATTGGAGATCGTGTGTTGTGCACATAAAAAACTCTCTTCCCGAATTAATGCCGTAAGGTAATCCCGGGAGGCATAAGGTTCCGTGGAAGTTTACTTGTTGTAACCATTGGTTCCATTGCTTAGGTTTCTGGTGTAAATATTATTTGTTTGTCTTTAGAACCTTCACGTTTTTTGTACTAAATACACAACAACATTAAGCAGGGTAGTGAAAGGGTGCGTACCGCTGTAAGCTGTCAGATCGTCTCAGTGGGTAGGTGAACCACCCCTTATGGAGACGCGAGATACTGAAAATTACAAATGGTTTTCGGATAAAAATTGGAGGGAAATGCATTTCAAAATTGTATAAAAGGACCTGTAGTGCATAACTCTGGTCTCTTTTAATATCTGGCGTCCGTGTGCTGAAGTTTAAATTAACTGGTGAAGTGTAGTTTACCCCCCCCCCCCTCTGGGGCGGGAAGTTTGTTTAAAGTGTATCGATTCGTTCAGGTATTTAAAGTTTTACTCTGAAGAATCGATTAGATTATTTAGCAACTTTGCGTTGCCATATTCTTCACCAGGACCTCTTAGTGCCTCTTAGCGCCGCATCAAATCGTTCAGCACACGGTTCGGCACGCGAATCCGGGAGGATTCCGCGCCTAATCGTAAAGGACCGTCGTTCGTCATCCGGCGCTGCGCGCCTCCGCTTCATACCCTCGGGCAAAGGCCCTAACCGCAAAGGAGGGTCCCCTCTCGGTGTTGGCCATTTCGGTTAGCCGCGGTCACGCCGATGCTCGCCAAGGAGGGAAGACGCCTGCCTGCATCCAAGCCAGCAACGCCCGCTGGTCCGTCCAACTGCAGTCTAGATCACCATCGTACCGTGGCCTTCATCCGGCCAGTTTCGCCGACGTCCGCGAGGGGATCTCGCCCGTCGGCATCGTTAGCGTCGCAACGCCCGCCAGCCGTAGCAGCAACAGTACGGTACGTTTGGTGAAAATAATAGTGTACACTCCACAGTAATATTGTAAATTACACCCCACAACCACACTACAAATACTCACAAATAAAAAGTGTATAAGAAAAGTGAATGTTCTAGGTTTTTGTTCTTGATCCGCGTAGCCCTTGATTACCCGGTAGCTAGCCGACCCTGCGATACCAGCTATAGAGTCGGTTCTGCCGTATGAGCCTTGTTAATCGTTAGGTAACAATTGGCGCCCAACTAAAAGTCCGCGAAAGGTAATCAAGGGTTCGGTAGAGTTCAAAAATCTAAGGATTTTTCCGACGGGAGGTGGCAGGAATTCGTGTAAAGCACGAATGTTTGTGCCCTTCCACTGTCCCACTGCTCCACAAGAAAAGAAAGTGAAAGTGAAGATAAAACGCCATAAGAGGTCCTGAACGCAAAAGAGGACACTATACGCTTTCCAAAATCGTTTACTGTGCGAAGAAATTCGTGATTTTTGGTTTGCCTTGTGTGTCGTGAACCGTTAATTTTGATTCATTCCATGAAAAATCATAATTTTGCTTTACATACGGTACCGAATCCACATCAGTTTAACAATAGCACAAATTTTACATACCTATTTGCAATAGTTGAATCATTCATCATTTTACCATCTACGCTTTGCTCTATTTCACTTTTGATACATACACAATAGAGCACACGGCAGAAAAAAACGAACCCATAAAAACACAGTATACGCAGATTGGCTGGGCGAGGATGTATCCACCAACGATCCATACCAGTCTGCTAATCCAATATAAATAAGTAGAACGCAATACTTAGTAGGATGTCCTACGTCAGGACAGATTCCCGTTGGGTACTGATAGCAATCCCAACGGGCGCAATACGTTCAACTCCCGTATACGAATGTTAACGGAAAAAAGTAGGAATTTCTCAGTAATGATGAGGCGGAGAGTGAAGTTCGGACCAAAGTCGGTTCGGATAGTTCAAAATTAAGTTTATTTAATTTCTTTACAGATACTTTGATGGCTGATCTGGCCAGACCGACAGAAATAAAGGGCAGATTCGAGATGTTGGCTTTAGCCAGAGGTTACGGAGAACACTTCCATTATTACTCTGGAGTCCACATATCTGGTCCTGTAACCCGCTTGCGTTCTGGTTGGTTTGGATGAGTCATAGGTACTGTAAAGGAAAGAAAGTAAGCATTTAATTTGGAGAAGGAACACTAATCAAACACGGAAGGAATAAAAGTTGTGTCAGTCCGTGTTGCTTGATTTACTTACCTTTTCCATTCCATCATGGGCATCCATAGTCGCACTGACCGATTCGGGTACGATGAAGGGGTTTATAGTTTTGCCCTTTATCTGAGCGCCGACGGTGGAGATGCGATGAGGGGATGGCCCACTTGGTGATATTGACCATATCTGCAACAAAAAGAATGGCTCAATTAAACATTCAAATATTTTAATTTGTGCACTTTTACTTACCTGTAGTGTATCTTGCAAGGCAAGATGGCTTCATGGTTAATCCCGGGAAGATTTGGTGGTTACTACAGGTCAATCTTTCGCAGAAAGATTGCATCTTGGCAGCAAAATACCACCACTGTTTATGTCCTAAAAGAGACAATTTTTTAACAATGAACCGCTGTCGAAGGCTAAGTTTCGATATGTTCATTGATAATTTATCACTTACCTCGATTTTCGTTGAAAATTTGGCCGATTTCAACGATTATTGAACTGAACTTTTAGCACTTTCATCACTAAATAAACATTGAGCATAACGATATGCTCCAATGACATTGGTGTGACGTTTTGTAGCTGACGTGAGAAACGTCAGGTTGCCCGCCGGTAGACTTGCCCGCCTGGGGGTTTGCCGTGGGAAGCGAAAGTGATGTAAAAGTGTTGTACATACATGTAAATAGGGTTGTATACTATTCTGTTGCTAACTTTTGTAAATAGTTCGTCCAATTATTTAAAATGTAGTATTTTGTTTGTATAGTTGTTTTGTATATATAAATTTGATTTGTACATATTATGTTTGAATTTTTAATTTGTTTATTTATTATTTTAATATGTTTGTAAAGTCTAATTATGGTTTCGCGCGTTGTAAATATGTTGTAAATATTGTTTGTAGAGTTGTGTGTTACCTATTCACGAATCTCTTTGAGCCGAGGATGATTTTTCAAAGAATTTAATTTAAAAAAATGTAAAATCACTTCGCACTTTCACATTTTTTTCACCGGAGTAGTGGATAGTGTAACCATTGGTTCCATTGCTTAGGTTTCTGGTGTAAATATTATTTGTTTGTCTTTAGAACCTTCACGTTTTTTGTACTAAATACACAACAACATTAAGCAGGGTAGTGAAAGGGTGCGTACCGCTGTAAGCTGTCAGATCGTCTCAGTGGGTAGGTGAACCACCCCTTATGGAGACGCGAGATACTGAAAATTACAAATGGTTTTCGGATAAAAATTGGAGGGAAATGCATTTCAAAATTGTATAAAAGGACCTGTAGTGCATAACTCTGGTCTCTTTTAATATCTGGCGTCCGTGTGCTGAAGTTTAAATTAACTGGTGAAGTGTAGTTTACCCCCCCCCCCCCCCTCTGGGGCGGGAAGTTTGTTTAAAGTGTATCGATTCGTTCAGGTATTTAAAGTTTTACTCTGAAGAATCGATTAGATTATTTAGCAACTTTGCGTTGCCATATTCTTCACCAGGACCTCTTAGTGCCTCTTAGCGCCGCATCAAATCGTTCAGCACACGGTTCGGCACGCGAATCTGGGAGGATTCCGCGCCTAATCGTAAAGGACCGTCGTTCGTCATCCGGCGCTGCGCGCCTCCGCTTCATACCCTCGGGCAAAGGCGCTAATCGCAAAGGAGGGTCCCCTCTCGGTGGTGGCCATTGCGGTTAGCCGCGGTCACGCCGATGCTCGCCAAGGAGGGAAGACGCCTGCCTGCATCCAAGCCAGCAACGCCCGCTGGTCCGTCCACTCGCTGCATCTGGATCACCATCGTGCCGGGGCCTTCATCCGGCCAGTTTCGCCGACATCCGCGAGGGGATCTCGCCCGTCGGCATCGTTAGCGTCGCAACGCCCGCCAGCCAAAGCAGCAACAGTACGGTACGTTAGGTGAAAATAATAGTGTACACTCCACAGTAATATTGTAAATTACACCCCACACCCACACTACAAATACTCACAAATAAAAAGTGTATAAGAAAAGTGAATGTTCTTAGATCTTTGTTCTTGATCCGCGTAGCCCTTGATTACCCGGTAGCTAGCCGACCCTGCGATACCAGCAATAGAGTCGGTTCTGCCGTAGAGCCTTGTTTAATCGTTAAGTTACATTGTATTAGCGGGTCGGGTGACTACCCAAACTCGTTCCCTGAGTTGTTGGTTTTTGTACATTTTTTCTTCTCAGATTGTTTTTGAACATATTTTCATATACATAAATACAAAAAAATATTCATATCCCCTCCGATTTTCTTGCTACACCACTGTCTCGCGCTGTTTGTATGCGGGACATACCGGGAGATCATGTGGATTTCCATAGTAGAGACACTTTTCGAAATCCCTTCGACAGGATTCCCTATTCGTAGCCAGCAATATAATTTGCCTGATGTAAACTGTTTACAAAGCTAATCAGGGAGAATTTTCGATATTTTTGTCACGGCAGAATACCGATCCGTCAGAACTCGAAAAATCTGCAACAGATTCAAACACTTCTTGTCTTCGGTCCGGAAGATGATCACAAAGGGCTCGGATTTTGTTTCGACGCCCATCTCACCATGAGATGAACCGCTGTCAGGGGGAAGTCATTTCCAAGGGCTTTCAATAAGCTGGAACCGTTTGGTCAACCTACTACATCGCTCCACGGCACGCTTCGTGTATGCTATCCACGACCTCTTGGACGGCGAAAGCGAGTATCAGTTGGATTGCCGCCATCCCTGCACTATCCACAACCGAGTTACCGCTATCGGGAGGAAAACGTTACGATTTTGTATTAATTGTACTATTGCACTTCATTTCTGCTGTCACCTGCCAAAACAGTTGCTGTGCGATATCGATGCGATGATTGAGATTAAGCTGGGTTATTCTTATCATTGTTGGTCTTATATGCAAGCATTCTAAGCCGCCCGTTGTATGATCGTTTCCATCCTTCGGTTTGCAGATCAGCTTAGTTGCTTCGTGCAGTCGCTAGCAGCCTGTCCCTCTCTTCCGCATTTTCTGCACAACGCAGAACTGTCCGGACCCTTGCAGCTTCTCGCCTGATGTCTGAAGCCCTTCTCCGGTCGTAATGTCGTTCAGACCCATGACTTCGTATGACAGAGCTCTCTTCGCTGCCTAAAAATTAAGCAATGAGCTCATGATAGGCCGAGCTATGTACAGAAGGATCTGCTCTAAGATCATCTCGCTTTTCTGAGTGCGTCTTGTTGACGTTTCACACTAGCACTGATCTCAACACAGCATAGCTGTATGATTGACAGATGAGACGAATGAGCGTGTCGTTCTCACTGGTTAATACATATGTGTATAAACTTAACGAAAGAAGTGAGAGACATTGAAGAGAGGAGAGATGGGGATAAAATGATGAGAGTAGAAATTAATGTTTCCAGAGAAGTCTCTAGCATATGTCTTTTGTAACTTTCTGTATGTGGTATGAGTTTAAAATTATCGTCATTCGTAATCAGCCTTCATAGCGATAGGTTCGTCACCGTCCGTAGTGACGTTTGAATATTCGTACTTAGTTTGTAATATCGTGTAGTAAAGTATAGTTCGTAGTGAAATAAACGTGTAAAGTAATAAATGTTGAGTAGTGTCAGGAAATAAAGTGTTTGATGTGTAATGTGTTATGTATGTATTACATAACTTCCGAACTGGCACAGTGACGCTATCTGCGCAAGGGTAGTCCAACTAAATTTACGATTGGACACGGAAAAATCGGGTACGGACTAAAACCACGGAGGAACGCTATTTGGCAAGGGTCACAACATTGGTGCCGTGACCAGGATAGTGTTCCAAGGAACCGACGCGGCGTCGGTAACACCATTTTGAGTCCGAGGACAAAGCAGATACCGCCATCGCGCGCAGTCGCCATCATTCTACTTGCGTACAGCCATTGCGACTCAGCAGTTCTGGATTCGTTTGACGTCGCCATTGGAGTTTTTCGGATTAGACCAGGGAAGCTAAAATATACAAGGCCTATTGGATAGGCTCACAAGGTGAGTATCTGTCCAATAACTCCATCTAAGCTTTCATCGCTACCTGGTCGTTTTTTTCTACGTTTATTTCTTGGGTAAATACTTCACTACGCATGGTGTTCATACGGCGGACGAAACACCTTGAACGGAGGGGACTTCCATTCTCTTTCTCGGATAGTATTTTTGGCATCGGAGGAAGTTTCCTGGATCAACAACAGGACGATCGCTTGGTACGGGGATCGCTGTGCATGGCTTAGGAGGTTACGGAGAACGTCGCTGGTATACTCTGACAAGGTTGTTCATCGGCAACGGGTTGGTAATTCGCCGGCGGCCATTTTGGAAGACGGACTCTACATCCATCGTCCAAGTGCTGAAATACGATAGCGAAGCGCTACTACCTGTGGTTCTTCTACACAACGGGAAGAAGGGACGAGTCGCAGTTATAAAGTCGAGTACAAGGCCTGTAGTGACAGGCTCCCAGGTGAGTACCTGTCCTACTCGACATATTGGTTTCGTTTTGTGCTGCGCTTGTGCATATTTACAGTTTTTCAAAGAATACTGTTTGCATCGTTCGGATCATCGGGTCATCATACGGCTGTCTTGGCTACTGACGACATTATTGAGGATCTGGAGAAAATTGGTAGCAGCTTTACGAGTTTTTTGGAGAGTTCCTGAGAGACTAAAATACAAAGCCTATTTGACAGGCTCACCAGGTGAGTACCTGTCCAAATCGATACATCTCTCTTGGAAGGGTTCTCCGCTTGGTATTTTTCTAGGAGACGATTGCTGATCCAAAACTCTCCAGCTCAACGGATCTGACTATGGGTAAGAAACTGAAACCCAAGATCCACGTTCGGGATAGCATCGTAGATTTTCTACTGCGGACGGAGAAATTTCTCAACAGTAGCCAAGCAACCGACGAACTCCAAATACAGTTTCGTCTGGAGAAACTCGAGGCGAAGTGGGACGAGTTTGAGGAGGTTCAATGCGATATCGAGGGATCGGAGGAGCATGAAGAGAACACGGAGGCACATCGGCAAGTTCGGGCGGAATTCGAGGAGAAATATTTCGAGGTAAGGGCAGGGTTGGTTGGCAAGTTACCACGGCGGACTCCAGCGCCGACACAAAACGGATCTAGTTCCGAACCGGCTGGTGTACACACTTATGTGCGACTACCACAAATAAATCTACCGGAATTTGATGGTAGTTTCGAAAAATGGTTGCCTTTTCATGACACATTTCGAGCCTTGATCGACTCTTCACCGGAACTCAGTGGTATTCAAAAATTCCACTATCTGCGGGCGTCTCTTAGGGGTGATGCGTTAAAGTTGGTTGATTCGTACCCAATGAGCGAGGCGAATTACAGGGTTGCTTGGAATGGTTTGGTTGCACGGTTCTCTAATGGATATCTTCTCAAGAAGCGGCATTTGAATGCGATGTTCGAGTTCCCGAAAATTCGGAAAGAGTCAGCAGCGGGGATTCATGACGTCATCGATTGTTTCGAACGTAACACCAAAATCTTGGATCAACTGGGTGAGAAGACTAGTGGCTGGGGAGCAATGCTTACTCATCTATTGGTATCTAAGCTCGACGACGTCACACAAAAACATTGGGAGGAAAGCGTTTCAAATGAGGTCGAACCTTCGTTTACAATACTGGTGGATTTTCTCAAAAAACAAACACGGGTTTTAGATGCAGTTTCGGTGGACCAACGGATGACTACGTCAAGCAGTCAAGCTGCATCAACTGGGTTCAAATCTCGTCCTGCAAAGGTTTCGGTCAACTCGGCGACCGGAAACAAAGGTCCAAGCTGCGCATCCTGTGGTGATCAGCATTCTATCGCTCAATGTACGGCATTCAGCAAACTTCCGGTGGACCAACGGCTACAGCTAACAAATTCGAAGCGTCTTTGCAGCAATTGTTTGGGGCGAAATCATATGGCGAGAGACTGTCCTTCCAAATTTCGGTGCAGAACTTGCTCTAAAAAGCACCATTCTCTTCTTCATCCTGGATTTCCTGGTTCTGGTACTGCTCCCACCTCCGCTGCCTCTTCTTCAGCCACACAAAGCATGCAAGCTACGGCTCCATCAAGCTCTGGTGGTGCATCGAACTCCGGTGGTACAGTAACAAGTTCGGTTGCATCAATTTCCTCCAATATGGCTATGGGGCGTTCTGGAACACATATATTTTTGTTAACGGCGGTGTTGAAAATAAAGGACAGCTGGGGTAGAACGCATCTCGCTAGGGCATTGTTGGATTCCGGTTCTCAAGCGAATCTGATGTCGGAGAATTTGTCTCATCTACTCAAACTACCTAGACGAAATAAAAGAGTAGAAATCAGCGGTATTGGGTGCTCAAAGAAAAGTATAGCTCACGAAGTTTCTGCTGTTGTTTCGTCACGGGTCTTGGATTTTTCTTTGTCAATGGACTTTCTGGTTTTGAGGCAGGTAACATGCGACCAGCCGTCTACTTCTTTACCATTGGCAGATTGGAAACCACCAAACGGCATGAAGCTAGCCGATCCGGAATTCTTCGTCTCTGGTCCGATCGATTTGGTGCTTGGGTCTCAATTCTTCTACGATTTTCATCTACTCGATGGTGGCCGGATACAAATTTGCAAACTCGGATCTCCTTTGCCGATATTCGTCAACACGGTATTTGGTTGGGTAGCTGCGGGCGAGTCGGAGTGGTCTACAAGAAAAGCTACCGTTAGTTGTCACGTAGCGATCGCCGAACCGCTTGATAAGATCATCGAGAAATTCTGGGCAATTGAGGAGTTGTCAGAGAAGCCACTTCGATCACAGGAAGAGAAGGACTGCGAACAACACTTTCAAAGCACGTTCACCCGTGACGAATCAGGACGCTATATAGTACAGTACCCAAAACGGAATGGGTTCCACGACAAAATCGGCGATTCGAAGGGTGCGGCCTTACGACGATTTCGGCAGCTAGAAAGGCGTTTGGAAAGGGATTCAGACTTACGTGACCATTACAACGAATTCCTACAAGAATATCTTGCAATGGGGCATATGCAACTGATCGGAGAAATGGAGGATACACTGGATGAAGGGCGCACTACTTACTATTTGCCCCATCATCCTGTGTTTAAAGAGTCTAGCTCAACGACCAAGGTACGGGTAGTGTTCGATGGATCAGCGAAAACCACCACAAATCACTCGCTCAACGACACTCTACTTACGGGTCCAGTAATTCAGGACGATCTGCTGGACATCATGATCCGTTTTCGCAAGCACGTCGTTGCGTTAGTTGCAGATGTGGCCAAAATGTACAGGCAGGTACGCATTCACCCGGAGGACGCATCACTTCAACGGATCCTGTGGCGCTTCGATCAGGCTGAACCGATTAAGGTGTACGAGCTACAGACGGTCACTTACGGATTAGCGCCATCATCTTTCCTTGCCACTCGCGTACTTAAACAGCTTGCCATAGACGCCGGTGACAAATACGAGTACGCTGGTCCTGCTGTAAAGAAAGATTTTTATATGGACGATTTTCTTTCCGGAGCGGAATCGATTTCGAAGGCGAAACGTTTGCGAAGCGAAGTTCAATCCCTTATGGCTGAAGGCGGATTCGACTTGCGGAAGTGGAGCTCTAATCAACCGGAGGTTTTAGCCGACTTACCTTCCACAGCTCTAGAGGAGCAATCCACGCTACATTTCGATGCAGGAACAAAGGTGAAGACGCTTGGAGTGGTGTGGGAGACAGGAACGGACCAACTGTGTGTTGAGATACGAGCAACGGAATATGACGATCAATGGACAAAAAGGAAGATATTTTCGGAGATTGCGCAATTATACGACCCGCTTGGTATCGTGTCACCTGTGATTGCTTGGGCAAAAATTCGGATGCAACACCTCTGGTTAGTTAATGTCGACTGGGATGATCCGATTCCACGCGAGATTGAATCTAAATGGAATGATTTCCATTCACAGCTGCCCCTACTAAAGCAATACAAAGTTCCCCGTTATATATTTACACCAGAAGCTACAACAGTTCAATTCCACGTATTCTGCGATGCATCGGAAGTAGGCTATGGAGCATGCATTTACGCTCGCTCAGCCAGCAAGGAAGGTAAAGCTCAAATCCAGCTCATTGCGGCAAAATCAAGAGTCGCGCCAATCAAACGTCTTAGTTTACCGCGCCTTGAGCTGTGTGCTGCATTATTGGGTGCCAAACTCTATACTAGAGTATCCGCAGCGCTGGGGATGGAGGGAAATCCTTGCTGGTTCTGGTCGGACTCGACGGTCACGTTGCACTGGATCGCAGCACCCCCAAACACTTGGCAAACGTTTGTGGGCAATCGCACATCGGAAATCCAGCTGCTGACACACGGACACCCCTGGAATCACGTGAAGGGTACGGATAATCCGGCGGATCACGTTTCGCGTGGTATGTTGCCGGCAGATTTCATCGTCAACGTTCTTTGGAGGAGTGGTCCCGGATGGCTAGCAGACGAAGTGGATAAATGGCCAAAACATGCAAACCCTCTTCTTCCAAACGAGGACATCCTGGAACGAAAGAAAACGGTTTTAGTGGTTCAGTCAACGTCGCAGGAAAACCCGTTATTTGAGCGCTATTCTTCATTCGGACGTCTAGTTCGAATCACTGCTTACCTTCGTCGATTCATTACACGCTGCCGCTCTAAACATCATGCATATGAAGCATTCCTTTCGACGGTGGAGCTGCAAGAAGCAAAGCAAACCTTAGTAAAGGTGGTTCAACAAGAAGTGTTCCCAGAAGAGTTGATTCAGTTGAAGCAAAAACGTCCGGTTCCCTCGATATCACCCCTGAAAAATCGATATCCTTTCCTAGACGAGAATGGCATAATACGTGTCGGTGGCCGGCTGAATTTCTCCAACGAAACCTACCAAACCAAGCACCCTATGGCTCTTCCCAACAAGCACCTCCTTTCTCGTATAATTGCAGCGCATTTCCACTCACAATGTTTTCATTCTGGCCCCCGAATGACCCTGGCAACAATGCGTCGAGAATTCTGGCCGGTTCGCGGAAAAACTCTTGCCAATTATGTGTGTCGCAAATGTACAATTTGTTTCCGCCACAACCCTGTCCCTGTAGCCCAACCTCAAGGACAGCTTCCCAAGGCACGCATTGTCCCTAGTCGACCATTCTCAATCACCGGTGTCGACTACTGTGGCCCTATATACTTAAAACCTGTTCATCGACGAGCGGCCCCCCAAAAGGTTTTCATTGCTGTGTTTGTTTGCTTCGCTACCAAAGCCACTCACCTGGAACTCGTGTGCGATTTGTCAACGGACGCATTCATTGCCGCACTTCGACGCTTTATTGCCCGGCGCGGCTTGCCAACGGAAATCCATTCTGATAATGGTACAAACTTCAAAGGAGCAAAAACCACACTCACGGAAATGCATCGCCTATTTAGCATCAAACACAACAAGGAAAATTTAATCAATGAATGCAGCAGCAAAGGAATCACTTGGCGGTTCATTCCACCTCGAGCACCAAATTTCGGCGGCCTTTGGGAAGCGGCTGTTAAGACAGCAAAGTCCTCTCTGGTAAAAACAATCGGCTGCCGAAAACTTTCCTACGAGGACATGGTCACTGTCCTCTACCAGATCGAGGCAAACATGAACACTCGCCCACTAACGCCACTATCCGATGACCCGACCGAATTAGACGCACTAACACCCGGCCATTTCCTGACTGGCGGTCCACTTTTAACCCTCCCGGACCCTCAGTACACCGAAATACCAACAAACCGATTGCGGCACTATCAGCAGTTGCAACAACTGATTCAACATCACTGGCAACGTTGGCGAAAGGAGTATCTCACCGAGCTTAATCAGCAGTGGCAGAAATCCAGTTCTCCGGTGGACATCCGTGTTGGCCAAATGGTATTGCTGCAGGAGGATGGAAAACCTTCCGTCGCTTGGCCACTAGCAAGGATCGAAGCAGTTCAACCCGGCGATGATGACATCATTCGTGTTGCAACTATCAAAACAAGAAGTGGAACATACATACGACCGATTCGCAGATTGTTTCCACTTCCTTTCGACCAGCAATTGGCGGTGCAGCAACAGCAACGAGCAGCAGCTGAAAGTGAAGAAAAGTTGTTAGAAAATTAATCATACTTACCTGTTTTTTTCGATGATCCAATTGTAAATTAGACTTAGCTAATTTAGGTGGCCGGTAATGTTGACGTTTCACACTAGCACTGATCTCAACACAGCATAGCTGTATGATTGACAGATGAGACGAATGAGCGTGTCGTTCTCACTGGTTAATACATATGTGTATAAACTTAACGAAAGAAGTGAGAGACATTGAAGAGAGGAGAGATGGGGATAAAATGATGAGAGTAGAAATTAATGTTTCCAGAGAAGTCTCTAGCATATGTCTTTTGTAACTTTCTGTATGTGGTATGAGTTTAAAATTATCGTCATTCGTAATCAGCCTTCATAGCGATAGGTTCGTCACCGTCCGTAGTGACGTTTGAATATTCGTACTTAGTTTGTAATATCGTGTAGTAAAGTATAGTTCGTAGTGAAATAAACGTGTAAAGTAATAAATGTTGAGTAGTGTCAGGAAATAAAGTGTTTGATGTGTAATGTGTTATGTATGTATTACATAACTTCCGAACTGGCACAGTGACGCTATCTGCGCAAGGGTAGTCCAACTAAATTTACGATTGGACACGGAAAAATCGGGTACGGACTAAAACCACGGAGGAACGCTATTTGGCAAGGGTCACAACACGTCTCGTTTTATTATCTCATCCAACTCCTTCAACTCTGGCTTCTCTCTCATTTTCTTTTTATCCTTCGCTTCGACGATCAGTTCATCGCTCTTGTACCTCTCCTGAGGAGGCTAGTGTTTTTCTTTCTTCTCTTGTTACGGCATATTCAGTGCTCGTCACTAGCTGCTTGACCTTGCACGTTGTGCTTGTCCTTCATGAACTCATAGAGCTCGTCGACCTTTTATCTCACCTCCGCCGTCGGTGAAAAAATAAATCTTTTTAAAACAATTTTTGGGAAGTACAGAGAATGTTTGCCTTTTCAGTCAATTTCTATACAATAATGCAAGGCACAAATCTCCGATCAAAATGGGGAACGTGCAGATTGAGCCAGTCGCTACCAATAAATCTCGACATTTCATGACATTCTGAGACATTTGGCGATTTCGATTTTTGACATTTGTGTTTTTTGTTTCTTCGCGGTAGAGATTATTTGAAAGTGGTTAATGTTTGGTGCGATCTCCTAATTAAGTCCGATTTTTAACAGAAACTTTTTCCATGGTGCTATAGCTGCTGAGGTGTCTCCGGTTATAAAATACGAGGGTCTCTTTTTCAATAATGCCATTGGCACCTTTGGTAGATACATTCCGTCATGTTCAAAATAATTTCGCGTGGAAAATTTTCTCGCTACATGGAATAATTTAAAACGGTATTTAATCCTTGTGTTGCAAACTCGACTAATCCCTGTGGAAATAATGTTATAAACAGAAAGTTGAGCCCAGGGTAAAGACATATTGGACTAGCGTCGGTTTAAAAAAGTGAACAAATAAAGCTATCGCGTTATATATACATTTTTCAAAATTTATGTAGTTTTATGGCCCCAAACAGGAAGATACCACACTGTTTATTTTTCTATTAATATTAAAATCGATGTATTGAATTCTATTGTTTATTGGGGCTTTAACATCGATGGGTCCTTTGCCCTTAAAAGTGTGTGAGAGAATGGATTATACAGAAATATTGGACACCATTCTTATTAACAAATTTGAATTTGAATAGAATTAAGAAGGGTTCAACATCAGTATGGAATTCCAGCGTGTAATCATTAAGATTTTATTCATTATTAAATCTTTTAGGCTTTCTGTGACATTTAAAATTGATCCTGGTAATTCTTATGCAGATAAACTAACAAAATTGAGACTCCCTGTTTTCAACGTACATTACAATGAGATGGCATCTGAAACGATCCTACTAAACACTATATTCTAATACTTGAACATTAGACGACTGATTAGTCAGACCATTACAGTGATGATAAGCAAGAATGAAATACTTTGGCTTTTAAACCACAATGATCGATAAAACTAAAGCAAACAGAGGGTTCAACCAGATTGACATCATACAACCTGCTCCCTGTCTACTCGCAATAAATAAGACTCTTTTATCAGTGATGCTTCCGTCCGCCTAGCACAGATGGAACGGCGTCCGAGATGATCGTCCAGATCGTTATCAGCCGTATAGTATCCGCAAACAAACGACAATAAGTGGGCAAAAGATTGATATAAATCCTCCCGTTTTCATTTGCAGTACTTCACACTTTATTCATCATCAACGCGGTCACTGGCAGCAGCTGTAGCGACGAGGAATGGCGGGATTAGATAGCACGCAGGTACCCTCCAGCGCCACCTCACAGGCCGCCGACGGCCACGTGCAAAGTGTGGATGAACTGAGCCGTTCACTGCAGCGGTTCAATTGGCCCGACTACCTGGTGTTTGTGCTGATGTTGGTCAGTTGTATCTTTATTGGAATCTACTTCGGTTACAAGGATCATTTGAAGCATAAAAATCGGAAAACTGCCCGAAGAGATTCGGAAGCTCTGGATTATCTGGTCGGAGGAAGGAAAATGAAAATTTTCCCAGTAGCGGTTTCGTTGGTAGCCAGGTAAATTTTGGAATGCTTGCTACGAAATTGTCGGATGATAATTTTGTTTGTAAATTTTTAGCTGGATATCTGGAATATCATTACTTGGGACATCGACGGAAATCTACGTTTATGGAACGCAGTACTGTTATATAGTGTTCGCAGTAATTGTGATGGGCTTTGTGATGCATTACATATTCTTGCCTGTGTTTCATGATTTGCAAATTACTTCGGCCTACGAGGTAAGTTTCTATTTTTTATAACTAATCTTCTAACTAAGAAAGTGAAAAATCACTGATTGCTAGTTCGAACACTGAACAGTTCATTCAATAATTTCGTGTCTAATTGAAAAGAGCCTAGTACGTAGATTATTATTAAAAAATCATCGATAGCAAGTGGTGCAATACAATTCAGCACATCATTGATTGTAATGTTAAGTTCTGTTATGTGATTCTACACCAATTCTGTTGATGATCTCTGGGATTTGCGTGAATTTCGCAATAAATAATTGTTTCTTCTCTTGAGCTACGGATAAATTCAGTGTTGGAAAACTGACGTTGGGTTTGCTTACCCTCAGATTGATTACAGAACTTCTCTCATTGACTACTGTTTCATCACTCAAACAAAGCTCATAGTTTTGCTTCCTCCTATTGATTACACGCGTTTGTGAGAATTTTTCCACTAACATCTCTGTTCATACCAACTTGAGGCATATAGCCATCGCACTAGCTATTTACATTTAGGTGTCACTGCAGTTGTCAATCGCATCGCAATCGCGGACTTTCTAATGGCACGGTTTGCTTTGGAATACCGCATATCTAGTGATTGTAACATTCCTCGTCCAATCTCGTGTAGTCCTGCTGCATTGTCGTCCTTGCTGTGCTCATTTCGATCATTAACTTCAGGCCCTTGCCAACCAAACATTCATTACCACTATTCGCCCCAAGTAACAGAATCAATTTTAAGTTACACTCGAAAAAATTTCGTATCATAAAAAAAATTAGAAAATTAGATATAATATGAAATTTCTAGAGAATATATAGCACCTATCACCTTTATAGCCTTTATATCTTTATACCTTACCAGCTCTCGGGATCGTAGTTACAGAATCGACAAATGTCATCTTGACTTTTGCCATTTTTTTCAGATGATACTTAGCAGGACAATCTCTTATAGATAAACCTGTGATTCTAAGCAAGTATTTTTGCCTTTCTCATATAGAAAGGTTATGCAATCACTCTGAAAATCGTCTACCTAATCCCGACCTGGAAGGCCGAGTGTCATATCCCGTTCGACTCAGTTCGTCGAGATCGGAAAAAGTCTGTATTGTGGGCATGTGTGTGTATAATATAATACACTGTATATGTGTGTGTATATTTTTTTACTTGATGGTAAAGCTTTTACGCCGACCTAGCATACGTTCAGTAGTTAGACCATACTACTGATTTCGTCCATCGTGTGCCAGAGTGAGGGACTCTGAACAGAGAAGTTAACTCTGAACCCTACTCCTCTTAACTCCACGAAGGAGTCCGACATTTGCCTGATCCCCAGGATTCCATTTGAAATGATTACTTCAGGGGGAGGCGTGTTAATGCACTTCACTTGATTGCAGGTCTAGCTGGTCGTGCTAGATTTCGCTGGTCTCATAAACACCATATCAGTCCTGCACGGCATGATGCTCTACATGTCCTCCTCTCTACGTTAACCAGTTGGATGCCGTGCTCGATCCAGCGATTCTGGTTGGAGGGTGGCTTCCGGTTCACTAGTGCCCCGACGACCCTATACTGGTGCTTTGTCGTGTTCGATGCTAGTCCCCGACGGTGGAGTTAGCCTACCTCGGCGGAGAGTTCCCCGACGAAAGAATGTCTCCCGAAACCGTTGACGGACGCGTTATTCTTCCTTCGATGCAGTCCGGCAGAATGTTGAGGTCAGTCCAGCAATTCCGGGTGGAGGATTGCGTCCAGTTCACTGGTGCCCCGACGATTCAAGCCGGCGATTCGCTACAGACTACTCGGAATAGTCCCCGACGGTGGATCTTTCCTACTCCGACGAAGAGTTCCCCGGCAGTCGAAGATCTTCCGAAACCGATGCTACCCGGGCAGATGCCGAGGTCAGTCCTGCGATTCTGGGTGGAGGGTGACTTCCAGTTCACAGGTGCCCGGCGACCATTTGCCGGTGCTATTTCCCAATCTACTCGAACTAGTCCCCGGCGGTGGGCCTAGTCTACTCCAACGGAGAAATTTCCCGAAGATGCAATTTCTCTCGAAACCGTTATCCCGATGCTGGTCGGTTTGGTGCCGAGGTCAGTCCTCCGGAGGGAGGATGACTTCCGGTTCTCACATGCTCCGACGACCTACCGTCGACGATGCGTGCGCTCAGTCTAGTCCCCCGTGGTGGATCTAGCCTACTCCGGTCGCGCCCGATGGTCTACTTTATCTCTCTTCCTCAGACTGATTTGTCAAGTGCCATGGTCGGTCAGGCGTTTTCAGTTGGAGTGTAACATCCGGTTCATCGGTGCCTCGACGAGCCGAGGCCGTGTACTGCTACGATGCTGGTCGTTGCTCCTCTCGCAAGCTTCGTTGCGACGCTGATATGATCTGAACGACTGTTCTGTTCACCGCGTCCCATTGTTTATTGTCCGCACATATTCTTTCGACAATATTGGTCATGTAAACGTCCTCACCGACAATGGTTCTCATTTCGTTTAGCTCGTGCTCGAATCGAGGATCACTTGATCAGGCGTTTCCCCTGCATCTCCGCATGCGATGCAGAACGGCGAACTCGCGTGGCCTGTTCAGATACTTTTTGAAACAGCCATGACCAGAAAAGAGCTCCGTCACGTGAAAGTTCAACTCACCATGCGCTCTGTTCACCCACACCGACAGGCATGGAATTAGTCGATGGTTGCATCTACCATTTACAGCGTTATGTCACTGATGCTGCCACTTGATTGAGTTGTCAGCTCGGGCTCGTTTACCTCCTGTCGTGCCTAGATTCCTATAAAACTCACTATCTTCTTCGAGTAGAAGGTTTATGGGAATCGTTCCAGCAATCACGTAGGCTGCCTCTGACGAGATAGTTCGGTACGCGCTAGATACCCGTATGGCTATCAGCCTGAACGTGTTGTTCAGCCGAGATGTGTTCCTCTTCATCTGCGGTGCCGTCACCCAAACAGGTCCTGCGTATTTAAGCACCGATGTGGACACACTCGCCAGTAGTCGCTTTTTACTGTTGCTGATCGCCGAATTGTTGGGCATGATCCGAGATAGTGTCGAGATCACTTTTACGGCCCTCCCGCATGCGTGGTCGATGTGGCTTACCCGGTCGTCTATATACCACTCCCAGTTGTTTATCTACCCGCTTTGAGTTGATGATACGCTCTCCGATTGAAATTCTTGTCTGCTGCACTGCTTTTCGGTTGCGTACTTTTTTAAGCCTTCACCGCTCTTAGGGTCCTCTGAAATTCTCAATAGGTTTCGATCGTACGGAGCTCAAAACAGTTTAGTGGGTTAGTTTAGTTTATTCTTTCGGTACAAAACCAACAAAAATAACTCGACGCCAAATCGGGCCAAAACAACGGGTTTTAATCAGTTTCAAAAACGAAAAACATCGTTTATGGAGACACTTCGCTTTGCAAGTCTCTAAGTTCATGGTGATTTGAAAACGAATGATTTACTACGTTTGCCGCAAGTGCATGTGGCCCGTCAAATCAGCAAAATCGAATCGAATTTCCACAGCCTTTTCTGTTTAAAACGGTCATCCGCAGCAAGCTTGTTGTTACCCTGGAATTATTGGAGGACCTTTGAGATGGTCGAATAATGTATGCCTATCAATTTTCCCAAGGCGCGATGCGATAACTCAAGATTGTGCATATGGGTGTCCCCGGACGGTTTGTTGACTTTTTTCTATCTCGACCGAAATCTGACTGAAAACTGCACAACTTAGCGGATGTAAACAATACACTCTAAAGAGAATGTGGGCAAAATATGGTTCATTTCGGTAAAGTATGAAAAACGATTCGCAAGTTTGAAAGTGTCCGAATAATTAGCGACTCACCCTTTACTTGAACCACGTAGATCAAGATATTAACCCTTCTACGTGTGTTTCTCCAAGATACTTCTAATCCGATTATGGTCATGTCCGAGAAAAAAATGACATGTGGAATGGCAGATCACTTTGGTTATGGGGAGTTCGAACATATTGTCAGGTTGACTGCTAGAAAATGTTGCTCACTGACAGATCCCGTATCAAGCTGGTCACTTCAAGGCTTCAGTATTTTTAATATCTATACATCCGTCTCCTATATGCTGTATGATCGAACTTCCGTTTACGTCGCAAATTTAACTTTAATGTAGTATGTCCTCAGTATCTCTGACTTTCTGCCGAGAGAACGATATTTCATCCTAACTGAAAGCCTACTTAAAATTGAGGCTCCTCTCTCGTTGAATGGCGTTAAAAATTTCTTGTGTTTTTTGGGGAACAAACGAAAATCTTTAAGTGCTTCAGCTAGGAAATTTTAGGGGAGAGTGAGGACACTTGATCCTTGGGGATATTTGATTTTCTGACCATATCTCGTAATCTATACGCCTAAAGTTATCACAATATAAAAAGAAAATGAAGCATTTGGTCGTTTGTGATGTTTAAAAGACAAATCTGATGTATTACATTTGGTTTAGAAAAGTTATATAATATTTTAGAAAATATGTGTTTAAATCCATCTCGAAGATCTTTTCACAAATTTTTTGAACGGTTGTATGAGATCGTCGAAATCATTATTTATTAATATTTTCAAGTAGGTTTACTTTTTAGGGGCTTTTGCCTAGAAAAAAAAAGTTTTTCGAATAAAAAAATTCACAACACATACAAAAAATAAATTTTGTGCACATCATGCAACAGGCATCTCTGATCCCAGTAACACTGGGTATTCTTGATCCCTATCATTAGTTCTCTCGAACACTTTAAAAATGTATAGAACTAGAAAAACATCATTTTCATAACGCACCTGGCACTATTAATTGATCAAGAATGTTTTTTTCTGTGAACCAACGATGGTATAATTTATTGATGGTTGAAATATTCAGTTAAGCAGCACTGATTTACCGCAAATACTTGTCTTGACTTTCTACTGTGGTTAAAGTTTGTCGTGCATCTAAAAAGATAGTCTAATTATTCAATTTGTCAGGATAGGTGATTAGCTGAACTTTCGTGTCCATAGGTCATAGTGTGCTTTGTTTCTTTAGCCCTAGTAGGCGGGGGATCAAGTTACCACACGTTTTTACAAAAACCTCGTTTTGGCATGATTTTCAAAACTGTTCATATTGCTGACAGGACGTAGTATTCGGATTTACACATTATTCATAGCTCTTATAATTCGAATTGACTACAAGAAGGCAATTGAAATTTGCAATTGAAATTTTTATTTCATTAAAAAGTTATAAGAAAAAAACAAAAGTGGGATCAAGCGTACCCACTCTCCCCTATTATTTGTAAATGGATTGGGTTACCACACATTCTTCAAATCCATACAATGAGATTCAATTAATCTTTCAGCCTGCTTCGTTGTGGGCGTTGATAGCATGGCAAGCCGGACCTTGATTTTCCAGGTCATTTATTTATGTTATGAATATGCAAATTTAAGCCCTTGTAAGTGGGTGAAATGATTTTTTTGTTTGTGTTTTTTTTAGTTTTTTGGTAGAATTAATGAAAATTAATTAACTGCATTCTACTGAACGGAATTATATCATGGTTGCATTAATCAATCGGTATTATGTGCATCAATTTTGTATTAAAAGTTGAAATTACAGAAAATCTGCCGAAAACGACGTTGAAAAATGATTTTTTTCTGCCTATTTCAATATTGGGTCCCATTCGAAAACAGAGAGGCTTTAAATATAGGTTCCGCGTGTTTGTTTTCTATCATTCGTTGCTTGGGTTTTGAACGAGCAACAGCGCCACGATGACGATAATTTCTTTGCTCCGGGGAGAAGCAGGTGGTAATTTCAAATCCTCAAATGGAGTTGCTTTACTTCTTTCTCCAAGGCTGCCGCAAATAAACCGATAGAGCTGTCATTTTTTCTGTATGCTATATATTTATGTTTATCACCGGTGAACCCACTATTACGTGGAAGTGAACTCGCATGAAAAAGCGGTGAACGTTGTCACTTTTTTAACGCAAACGTATTGTAATGGCCATAATTTGCCCTTTGTGTTTTTTGTTTGTCCGTTTTTTGGGGTTTTGAATCTAAGGTGGGTAAAGTAACCTCTAACATTAAAATTATATGTGTTGCAGCTGTTCTGCTTGTGTTTAGCATATTGTGAATAACTTCACAATCCAAAAGTGCTCATAAAAATATCGTAGAAAAAGATTTCTTACGAGTGTACGATTACAATCGTTTATAACATTTGTAGTATTAATTGGAATTACTCGATTTTTAGTCGTAAAAATGTTTACCAAATTTTTACAAAGTTTTGAAGCATGTATTCGCCGTTTGTCGTGTCAAAGTAATGCATTTTCTCCTATTGTTTTGTTTTTCTGTGCTTTCGATCTCGCTGGAGCTATCATATCAGAATGTTTTTTAGTTTATTGAATATGCCTCGGTATGTTAACATAACTTAGCCGGGAATCTTTTATATTCTTACAATGCGTAAAAATGCCAAGAACATAACACCACCACTAAAAGTACCCATCCGTTGCGTCTTGTTGGCGTAGTTTGCTGCTTCGTTTTGAGATCATTGACAGCAAAACATTAGCTTCGTTGCCCGCCGTAGCTCGGGGTTCATTCGGTTTTCTTTCCCTCGCGTTATCGTTAATGTCGTCAGCGGTACTGCTCTCTTATTGTTCACGGTCAGATGTTGTCGTTTGTTTTTTAATCTGACGTGTGACTGTAGCAAATCCATCTTCATCGGCATCTGCCTAGTGGCACTGGTTGTTGGATTGGAGAAGCTAGGCGTAATCATTGTTACTTTGCTATTGGTAAAGGCAGTTGGTTGGTAATGGTCGCAACCGTGCTTAGGTTAGGGTTTGTTACCGCTCGATCTGTATTCATAAATTAAGCAACCGTTTGGGGTTTAGCATAATGGTCAGAAGTGTCAAAATAATGCAGTATTTGTTCTTGTTTAGAAATCGATTCTTTTCCAGATAACAGTAGCCCTTTCTAAGATACGCTAGAATCTATAGTATATATTTGAACATTTTTCACCGCCGTCAACTGGGTGAAAACCGTTATTTGTAGACTAGCATTGATATCGACAAAACTGCTGTCAATTGCTTCTTTCAGAAGCACATAACAATAATATAATTAATGAGAGATGGAGTTTGGTCACGTTTGTTTCGATTAAGTTGTTGAGGATGTTTTCGATAAAGTTGTTGAGGAGAACATTTCCATGAATTCGTTCTGGCTACAAAAATCGGCGAACAAACGTTTCAATTCATCACCTCAAAGATGAACGAATGGTACGCACTAGGGTGTCCCAAAATGACATCATGTTAAAAAAGTCATCGGGCTCACTTCTTAAATGAAAGGTTAGAGTATCAGCACCACTTTCTTCTTCGGCGTGAATTTGTTAAAACCCTCCCTACTGGTGGCGAATTTAGATTTTTTGAAAAATGGGCCGATTTTGGGTAAAATTTCAAATTTATACTTGTGGAAGTGCTTCTGTCTGTCTTAGATTTTTTCAGCATTTTTTTATTTTTCTGGAGATCAAAATGGAGAAGTTTGGTTGTTTAGTTTGTACAAATTTTGAAGTCACTAAAACTTAGTAAAAAGTGTAATTTTGGGTGTTTTCAAAGTTTTTCTTCAAAACTAGGTATCTACAAATTTTTAAAAGTATGGAGAACACTTCAAATAGTTGAGCCGAATAAAGCGGCGTAATTTTGTTGAAGAAAGTGTATAGCCACGGTAAAAGGGGTATGAGTTATATAAGTTTGTGTTATATAACCTTCGACATTTTTAGCAGTTCATCAAAAATAATAATGTTCCAAAAATAAAACAATTCAAAGGCTTAGACCACAAATTGTTTTTTGGAAAATGAAAGGAAAATGCTTTAAAACGGCGTTTTCTGTTTGTTTTTAGTGCGTCAGGATCGGGTTTAATGAGAATTTGATGATTTTTGGCACAATCAATTATAAAAATAATGAGAACTTTACTAATGATGCCAAGTCTCTAATTATTTTTAGAAAAGTTAATTCACCATAATTACTTCTAGGAGGCTTTTCCACCAAAATTATTGTACAAGAAGATACGCTGTATTCTGTTGTAAAACTTTTTCGAAAATACAAATCCTTCAAAATTGACTATTTCGGAATTGTGTGATCTAAAACGTAAAGATAAGTTTTTCAACATTCACTCCACCCTTCTGCATTTTTTTCACTCTAATGTACCTAATATGGGAATGAGACTACAAAATCTGAATACGTTAATCAATTCGGCATACAAATATACGCCATAACTTGCCACTAACTCGACATATTTGTTTAATTTTCATGATTTTCAACCCCACTAGGTGTTTATTAATAAACTAAATAATTTTAAAAAAATCGTCAAATGCTCATAAAAACCGATTCTGATGTAGTGGAGACAAGAAGAAAACGCCATTTTTCATCATTTTCCTACAATTTTACGAAGAACAAAATGCGGACTAAGCGCACTGAAATTGTTTTATTTTGTAGAACAGTGTTATTTTTTATGAATAGCATAAAATGTCAAAAGGTTATCTAGCAAAAACTTAAATAACTCTAACTTCTTCAGCAAAAATACGCCCCTATATTTTCAAGGCTCTGTCGCTCTTATAATCCACAATTTGTACACACTAACTAACCAAACTTATCCATTTGGATCTGCAGAAAAATAAAAAAATGCTGAAAAAAATTTAAGACAGTTCAGGAGCACTTCAACAAGCAAAATTTGAAATTTTACCCAAAATCGGCCCATTTTTAGAAAAATCTAAATTCGCCACCAGTAGGGAGCGTTTTAACAAATTCATTCCGAAGAAGAAAGTGGTCCTGATACCCTAACCTGTCATTTAAGAAGTGAGCTCGATGACTTTTTTAACATGATGTCATTTTGGGACACCCTAGTACGCACCATACGAAACACCCCTGTAGGATTCACTGCGAAATAGAAGTTTTCAGATAAAATCTTGGTACGTCAAGATAAATCGAGTTAAACCAATTATATTGTTGATCTTCAAATTGTTGAAATCTATTATAACTGTACCCTGCATTTCGTCGACCATTAACCATTTCCGCTCCGCATTTTGAATTTGAATATGTAATGTTTTACAACTGATTTTTAACCCTCAAATTCTTCTTACATACGTTTCCGGCTTCAATGAAAACTAGGACTTATTTTCCCGTGTTTATTTTTCCACCAGATTGTATCATTGTACAAACCGTCCAATTTACGAGGATCTATCTCTATTTATCTATTTTTAGTACTTACAGCTGCGTTTTGATAAGCGGATGAGACTTTTAGGGTCGCTCCTGTTTACTTTGGCTTTGGTAGGTTGTAAATGCGATTTCTTTGGCGACGCTTCGTTTGGCACTAAGCTTCTATTCTCGTTGTAGTTACTATGGCTTCCGATCGTTGTTTACGTCCCAGCGCTGGCATTTAACCAAGGTAGGATGATCAAAATTTGTCTACTCTGATGATGCTTCTAATGGTGTTTGTTCTCTTCCATCAGTGTCCGGAATCAACATCCACGTCATTACCCCGATCGTTTGTCTGGTTTGCATCTTCTACACTAGTGTGGTGAGTTTGGTTTCGGTTTGTTGATCTGATATGTGGATTTTTACATGAATATCTCAATTGTAGGGCGGAGTAAAGGCCGTGGTATGGACGGATGTCTTACAGACGATGGTTATGGTTGGTGCAATGGTTATTGTTATCATCAAAGGGACTAGCGATGTCGGTGGTCTTGGAGTGGTTATAGAAAGGAACTCTGCTGGACAGCGTTTCGAAAAACCAGAGTACGTAACCATAATTTTTGGTCTGGTCTTGATTTTCACTAACAAACGGTTCTCATAGTTTTGATCTCGATCCAACAACAAGGAGCACGTTTTGGAATTTATTCATTGGTGGAACCTTCTTCTGGACTTCCACCAATGCCATCAATCAGAACATGATGCAGCGCTACCTGGCACTTCCCACATTACGGGCAGCACGAAAAGCTTTGGTTCTGTTCATTATTGGGACGACGATTATTCTTTCCCTTTGCTGTTACAACGGACTTCTTATTTACGCGAAGCACTATGACTGTGATCCTCTCAGTACCGGTTTGGCCAAGGCAAAAGATCAGCTGGTACCGCTTCTAGTGATGGAAGTTCTAGCGGTTTATCCTGGCTTGGCGGGACTCTTCGTTGCTGGTATTTTTAGTGCAGCTCTGAGTTCACTGTCGACCGGATTAAATTCACTCTCAGCAATCGTCCTGGAAGATTTTTGCAAGCCATTTGTAAAGCGTCCGTTGACTGAACTACAGACACGTTATCTCATGAGGTGTACTGTCTTGATATTTGGAGCCTTGGCAGTGGTTTTGGTGGTAGTGGTTGAAAAAATGGGAGCCGTCTTGCAGCTATCGATGAGCTTAGGACCTGTTACGTTAGGACCCCTTTTCGGGCTTTTCATAATGGGAATATTTTTCCCCCGCATCAACGGATTGGTGAGCTTTTGGGGTTAAACCGAAGTTCGGCTTACAGTAATATTCACCCAAAACCATTCATTTCAGTGTGCTATAATCGGAACTATTGGAGGACTCGCGACGATGGGCTACATAGTGATTCGATCTCAGATATCAATCGCTCTCGGTGAAATCGTTTTCACTGAAAAGCCTGTCACAGTGGCTGGTTGTGCGTATGATTACATTCCATTGAATAAAACGTCCAGTTTTCATTTTCCAACCGATGGATCGCAAACAACGGTAGAGAAATCTCTGCATCACGTTTCGTTTCTTTACTACACCCTGATCGGCTCTATGGTGCCTACGATCATAGGCTATCTGTGTTCAGTTATCATAAGCTTTACCGTTGGATTTAGTCCGGAAGATATGAACATTGATCCACTCCTGTTGGCACCATTCCTGCGCAAGTACTATCAATCGAATAAAGTGAAAAATATGGCCGAAGTCATACACGAGTTCGAAACGAAAGATATTCAGCTTTAACTTAAAAGCGAGATAGTGCGATTCGGTGTGAATGGAATAAAGCGAAATGTGTCGAGACTGAACTGTGCAGTGTAGAGAGCTTTTTTCAGTGCTTAAAGAAAGTCCCTCATGTAACGCGTTACGAGTCATAACATTCTGCTAACGCTTGTTTGTGCTTTCAGTATTTACAAATGCGGTTCGATCAACGGATGCGAATGTTTGGATCGATTCTTTTCATGGTGGCATGTGTAAGTATACATAAGGGAAACCACCTGCCTGTTTTTGCATATTTCTTACTTTTTTTTGTGGAAATCGAATTTAATTTAAATCTAGCGACTGCACAACGGTATATTGAAACTCTAATATATATTGCCTCTCTTGCAGATAACAAAGAAACAAATTAAATAAACTCGTTCGGAAAAATGCATGCCGGCTGATGAAATCAATCACGTGAATCCGCCGTTTTATATTTCGAGGAGGCTCGCGGTATTTTGCACAGTTATGAAGTCGTTTAGTTTTGGGAAAATTTTGCGTTAGTTGCACAACTTTTAGAAATATTTTATTTTTCAATGCTTTGATTTCGAGTGCCACAAGGAAACGGTTCAATGGCTGAAAATTTGACTAAGATTATTTTGCTTACAGTTGCTTTGGATGCCAATCGTAATTTATGTGCCAGCTTTGGCGTTCAATCAAGGTAAGTCAATTATGTTTTAATGGCTTCTTATATAAGTGGTTAGTTTCACAAAATACTATACATCCAAACGATGAAAAAATCTAGTTTTTTTTCTTCTTTTAGTTACCGGAATAAATATTCATTGGATAACACCTATCGTCTGTTTAATATGCATTTTCTACACTAGCGTGGTAAGTAAAGATATATTGTTGTTGCTTTTTATGTATGAAAGCCTCCAAAGATTGAAGGTGAAGGAAGTTTTTGTTACAATATTCTCTGTATTGCGATTTTTGGAAAACTGAATCGAAGTATGATTTTAATTTTTTTTCTTTCTTCATTTTCTTATTAAGTTTGTATAGTTTTCAAAAAAAATATTCACTTGAATGCAACGAATGCTGCTCATTTTTTCGGTGTTTCTTTATCGTCGATTTTTGGGGTCAATGCTTAGTCCGCTTTATTGTACCGACGGCTAGTCACAAGCTGTGTGCTGTTCGACGTGCCAGTGGCCTTTTTGGCCCAGTATTTGCTTCGGCTCTTGCCGTTTGCACACCTTTACCTACATGGTGATTTTCGATCTTCTCCTTGCGTATCAGTTCGTGAGCCGCCTACGGTAGGGTGCTTTTGTGTATAGCTCGTAAGACGGGCTGCCACCAACGCACTCGTTGCCGTCGCTGCAGGCTTTGCTATGATCAGAAGTCCGTTGTGAGGTGCTCCATGTTGGGTCACCCACAGGAGTTTTTACAGTCCATGCTTGCCTAGAATTTCCACGTTCGGAGAAGACCTGGGCCGAATACGTAGTTCAGCTGGTTGTGTTGGGAGGTTATCAGTTTGCACTGAAGTCTCATATACTGCCAGCAGGAGCTCTACCATTTTGAGGACGGTTGGATCTGTCGATGCTGTCGGGGAAATACCCGATGTAAAGCGCTTGTTTTGGAATCTGCAACGCTTCAACGGCTTCCAATAAAGCGCCTTCCCAGGGCTTGATTGCAGCTGTGGCATCATGCAGCCACCTAGTTGTATCTTTGTCTACACAGGCGATTTCGAGATACCCTTGTTTGTAGGTGCACTTCCTAAACTTGGGTCTTGAATTGTTTGAGCTCTGTTCCATGATGATCAGCGCGCATCGAGTAGCATTCAGCTGCTCATGGCTGAGGGTGTTCGAAGGGTACCCAACCGGAATGATGGCCTTCGCGTACGAGTTGACCATTTCGTTGAAGGTTGGGCGCTACTCAGTTTTTAATATCCATCTAGAATCCTGACCCTTGCTCTTTTTTCGGTTGCGGTTCCTTCCTGCACCCATTATTGTCCGGCGACTCCGTGTCCGTCGAACGCTGTCGTTTGGATAGTGCCTTCCCTATTGGGAATTTTGCCAACGCTAGCGCTTCAGCGGGTTTGTGGCCGTTCCTCAGCAGCCACCCATAGCGTTTCTTCGCCGCTCCGCTTAAGTGACGAGTTATTCTTGTTCCTCTTGTTTCATTTTCGGAGCCCTCCGACCCACCGGTTGCTCCGCCGGACTAGTCTGTGTCCTCCCTGGTCTTTCTCTGGAGAGTTGAGATTGGACGAAGTGTAGGACACATCATCCTCCAAGGAGCCGCTATTCAGCAGCTCTCCACGTTAGCTTTCCGAGCAATCCTTCTCCTCTTCCACCTCCATCGTTACAATCTCCTCCAAACTCATATTTACAGTGTTATTAGTGTTTTCCGCTTTGTTCCCACGAATAGCTAGGGAAAGAAAGTCAACCCTGTTAGAGCCCCGCTTGACAATGTAAGTGCACTACTTGGTATTTGTCAACACTTCGGATCCCAGTCCTAGTTTTACGTAGGGTTGGGGTTTGAAGTGTCGATGCGCCCCCTTGCCATTCATCCCTCGGCACGGATCGCGTCGCACCTTACATTGGGGCATTAACTTTACGATTCGGGTTTTGAGGCCCACCCGTTGGCACCCTCTCATTCCGATGCTACAGCAGAAGGCTGATAGCATCCAGCCGACGCCGGTCTAACGACCAAATGTCATCGATAGACTCACGTCAAGGCATGAGATAAGAAACAATGGGTCAATTCTGTGTTGAAATTCTGCGAGAGATTTCAACCACCACCGGATACCACACGGCTGGACGTTTTTTGGACCTCACCAGCAGTTTGCATAGAATGTCTAACCTATTTTTTGTATAATTTTGAATCTACTTTTTGAAACTCCCTTCCGTAGGTTGATGGATTTTACGGTATTTCAAACATCATCAATCATATTTGTTCCTCAGTTTTTAAGAAACTTCAACAGACAATTACTTAAAGATGTTTATTGCATTACGCCTCGAGAGGTGTGCATCGAGGAGACCGAGAGGGCTTATGAACCTTTTTAATGTTTTGTGTTTTTTTATACTTCACAACAACGAACTAACTAACGATGAGCCCCTAGCCTGTGCGCGCTGGCGTGGCCGACTGGTGGGTCGAAGTGGATTGGCTTTTCCTGTGGGCTGTGTTTGCAAACATTATTCCACAGTTTAATGATGGTGTTTGTGGGCACGGCTCGCAGTGGGGCTCATTGTGTATTGATTTATCAGTAGGCTTCGTCATCGTGCACAAGCCAATAAAGTAATGTACAAATAGAAATTGTAGTTTTTAGCACTGGTGTACAATTGCTATGTGATATTCGTATGTCTATCCGTGCATGTGTTCGTCGGAATGGATGAAGAATTTGCATATATGATAGAATGCAGTCTCAGTCGGACCAATCAATCAAAAAAATGAAACTTACGCTAGGCAACACGATCCATGGCGACATGACCGGGATTTTAGTGATATGGGAGATCTCGCTCTATGCTAGCATTCAGTACGTTAACATACAAACGCTTAAGACCATCGGGATCATACATGCACACTAAATCCTGCGGACTCGCAAATATGAAAACACCCCGGTGATAAAGTTAATGTTTCCGAACTAATCAACTTTTTAACGCGGTCTCAAACGGGAACCTACAAATGCCCATGTTCCTTCGTTCTTAGCAGCCTTAGTTCTATACCTTTAATTGTACCGATGAAAATGACGCTCATATTCACTACACATCGCGTTCCATGGTGATATGACATGAACTCTAGTGATATGGGGCAACTAACTCTCTTCTAGCATCCGAACCAAACACTAAAAATTAAGTATCATATTCACGGTCCGCGTGCGAGCATTCACGAATACACGTGAATATGCGAATGGTCACACGGTTATAAAACCAAATTTATGCACGCCCACCTACCCGTGTGAACTCGTAAACATGATAACATCCCTGTGACTGGCGCTTATGAATACACAAATGCGGTCTCAATAGTCAATCTACAAATACCCGTGTTCGCGCGACGAATCTGTTACACTCGGAAGCCTCTACTTTCGACCCTAGCAGCCTAGGTTAATACCTTCGATTGGACAAATAAAAAATGACGCTCATATCCACTAGATAACTCGTTCTTTGATTCTATCTAGTTTTGGGGCTTTATTGTAACATGATAAGAGAGCAAATGTGAACTCCATCATCGTGCGCGCTATCGAGGACGCAGCGCGGCATTCTCTTTCGGGGCGGAGTTCGGACAAATTTTCTTAGCGAAATGTAATATCCAACGGTTTGAATATTCTACGCTCTCGTTTGTACTGTTTCGGTTTCGCACACGCCGGGCTGTGCCCCAAAGAGTGTTTATCGAAGTTTCTCTCAATTGCTCGCCAATGGACCAGCTCCAGTAACTCCGTTTCTTAGCTTTCATTGATAACTAGTGGGTAACCCGTCGTCCCGGAAGGTCTTATACGCGGCGGCCTTCTCCGCGTACACATCGGAGCACTCTTTGCCCCACCATGGGTTGGTAGGCGTCCGCAAGAGTTTACGTCTGGTACGCGTTTAGTCTGAGCATGAATCGCGGTGTCGATAATCAAGCCAACCAGAAACTTGTACTTCGGAGGACGCTTTTGCGTGGATTCGATTTTGCGTGAATGCGTAGCTCTTCCAATAAATATATCATGTGAGGTCATACGAAACATGGATTGTATTCGGTGGTCCTGAACCGTTAGCGCAATAGTAATTACGATTGGCAAATGGTCACTGCCGAGAGGATCAGGGATTATCTTCCACATGCAATCTAACCCTAGCTGTGTCAAGCAGAGGGACATGTAGGGGACGCGCTGAGGGAGCCAAGATCCATGTCATTTCACCCGTGTTCAAAATGGTCATATTGAAGTTGTTGCAAAGCTCTTGAAGATCTTGGAGTGAGGAAGATCAATTATCGTCATGAAGGCAATCCCATGCCGTACCATGGGAGTTGAAATCACGTAAAACTAGCATCGGTGCGGGGAGGAGTTCCGCAATATCACAAAGCCGTCGGTGGCCAACTGAGGCTCTAGGGGGAATGTAGGTGAAAGCAATACAAATACTTTTGCCTTTAATTCTAGTTTGGCAATCGACATCTTCAATGGTGAAGCTTTTAAGAGGGTCAGAAATATTATAAGCTGTAAAAATCCACAATATTAGAGAATTTTATAAAGCTAACGCTGGCTTATTTCTCCGGCTGAGATATGGGAACACTTCATACTTTTGATGTTCCCGGAAGTGCTGCAAACTCCTTTCATGAGTTGAGTGTTTTGAGACTGGGAGCTATTTGCTTCGGTTTTGCACCAGTACTTCTTCCATTTCGGGGGACCTTGAAGAGATACCTTTACGGCCTTTACAACGAAGCTTGTGAGAGGAAATGTTCCTCCTTTTCATATTGCTTCTAGGCACAGCAGAAGATGTTGTTCTCTCGCTCTGGGAACTCCACAGTCGCTTTCGTCAAGTTAGTATAGATGTTCGTAAGGTCCACTGGCGTAGCTATTTTTAGTATTTCTGCAAAACATCGTTCCCTGAAGGGAACGCTTCAGTATCTCCTCGCGCTGTTTGTACGCGGAACAGATCGTGATTAGAGTCACTTTTCAACAACTCTTACACAGGAACCAGCCACATGATTTCCACTGCATTTCCCACAATGAACCTTATTGCCACAATTGGTGGCTGTTTGTCCCAGTTGTATGCAATTAGTGCAGCTAATGACCCGTGGCACAAAAAGACGTACAGGTAGACGCACTTTCTCAAAGAGGAAGTAGTCAAGTAGAGCGAAACCGGCGAAGGTCACTCGATATGAGTCTGAGCTGACGAGCTTCTTCCCCCGTCAGCTGCAACTAATGCTCAATGCAAACTTTTGTACTCCAGTATTTTCACTGGATTGGGGCCCTTAAAACAGCCAACCCTTTGTGTCAGCAGATCCGCTCAATTCAAACTCGCATCGGAGACGACCCCGTCACATTCAACCCGATTAGATGGTACATATACTCTATACTCCTTCGGCAAAGGGTTAACAATATCAATTGCCTGGTTCACACTACTTATCAGAGGGAATTATCGCTTATCAGGGCGAATTTTAGATAATTCTGTCACGGCTGAGTATTGCTTCGTTAGAACTCTAGAAATTTGCAATAGATTCAAATATTTGTTGTCTTTAGTCCGGAAGAAGATTACAAAGAGCCTGGTTTCAGTCGGGGAGGCGTTCATTTCAACATTTATCTCGCCTTGATGCAAATCATTATCAGAGGAAATCATTTTTTCACGGACCTATTGCCCAGTGCCGACTGGTATTTTAGATAAGAATGGGGAATGTAGTATTATTGCGCTCCTTAACTTGTATATGTAAAGGTATCCAGGCGGCTTACTAGAAAAGAAACATTGCTGCTTCATTGCTCTGCTAGCCGATAAATGGTAAACACGTACTCACGAAAGAAGGAAAAAATACTGAAACCTCGACGAGGCGGAGACTGCACAACATAACCTTGACAGAGGATTAGCATTATACTTTATAACTTTACACTGTTCGAACAGAAAATATAGACCAACCGGTCGGAGAGTCGCCGAACGGTCCAATTACGTTATTTCAGATGCTGCTTTATCAACGGCTTCAAATTGGTAGGGTGGTAATAGGATCATTACCCTAGGCATAAAACAGTAGGTTAACTCCCTATACCTTCAGCCTGGAGAAAACGTGGCTTAATACCGGTTTTTGTTTATATTTTGCACCAGTTAGATGACACTAGATCTATGTGAAGCCTGTTCGGTTTCGTACTTCATTTACATTACCCATAGTAATTCTTCACAGGGTGGCATGAAAGCGGTGGTCTGGACTGATGTCATCCAATCTGGAGTCACTATGGGTGCGATGCTGGTGGTACTCATCAAAGGAGTTATCGATGTTGGCGGGCCTGTCGTAATATGGGAGCGAAACTTCGCAAGTGAACGAATCGAAGCACCTAACTTTGATCCGGATCCAACGATACGGCATTCCGCGTGGACCATCTTGATTGGCGGAACAGTTTGGTACTCGTACGGGGTATCGTGTAATCAGGATATGGTTCAACGATTCTTATCACTGCCGTCGCTAGGCGATGCCAGAAAAGCATTGAGAGGATTCATTATCGGCTTGATTCTAACATTTTCGGTACTATTCAGTTTAGGAATGGTCATTTATGCTACTTACCACGATTGCGATCCGTTGACTACCAATGTTAGTGAAATTGTGTAGAATGTAGTAATAATATAAATTGATACCATTTTTGTTTTAGCTAGCAAAAGCCAAGGATCAACTAGTGCCACTATTTGTGATGGACATTTTTCAAAAACATCCGGGAGCCGCTGGAGTTTTCGTCGCGGGAATTTTTAGTGCGGCTTTAAGTTCCTTATCTTCCGCTTTGAATGCGTTGGCTGCTGTCACTTATGAAGATTTCTGCAAACCGTTTTTCAAAAACACACTTTCAGAAACTCAAATTGGTTATATTTTGCGTGGATCTGTTTTGTTGTTTGGGGCGATTTCGGTGGTGTTTATTTACATTGTTGAGCATCTCGGAGCAGTAATGCAGCTAACTATGACGCTGAGTTCAACCGCAGGAGGGCCTCTATTCGGACTGTTTATGATGGGTGTTCTTATGCCCTGGGTCACAGCTTCGGTAGGTGATATTTGTTCACTGTTTTACTACGGCTATTTTCATATATTTCTTGTTACAGGGTGCACTGTATGGTGGTGTCGCCGGTCTTCTGTCAATGTGCTATCTATGCTTCAGGTCGCAGGCATCTATCGCAACAGGTGAAATTGTTTACCCCAGCAAAATTGTTACTGTATCAGGATGCACTTATCAGTATGCGAACATTACCAAACCGGAACCAACATTCGATGAGCTGGAGAAGTCACTGCATCACGTTTCATATTTGTATTTTACCCTTTTCGGTACGTTTATTACGTGCACGGTCGGGTCGCTGGTCAGTGTGCTGAAAGGTGGGATCGGTACGAGTGGTCCAGATTCTAAATTATTGGCACCATTTATGAGAAAATTTGTCACTCGAACAACGAAAAACGTCGAGCATAAGCTGTTGAATAGGTTCAAATTCGCGGATGACGTAAATGTAGACATTCAGTCTAAGTAGTGTTGTGATTAATTGTGTTGAACAACCTCGCTTTTTACTTTTGCTGAAGTATATTGGTTTATCTTCAAATATAAACCTAAGCAAAATTACAAATATTCGAAAATCATTGAATGAAAATCCATCACATTTCAGGCGACTTAAGCCTTATTCTGCATTACGAAGGATTGATTGTTCGAACGAATCTACCTCCCTTTTGATTGTGCTGTGGATATTTGCAAAATGTATACCCTCATAATCCTGATTTATGGCAAATTACTTTTATTTTAAACTCCAGCCCCTTAGCTATGCTGTCATTTAAACCTCAGTTACGCTGTCATTTTGATCGATTTTGGACTTGTGTCGGTTCTGAAAGAAGAAGAATAATCCTTTCCAACGGTATGCTATGCAATGTTGTTTTATTTGAAGTACTTCGTGGTTCTGGAACAATCATATGAAAATAACCAAAGCTATGAAATTGGCGTTTGGACTTCGTTTCATCAGAATCCGTCACGACTTAGAGCTGGACTGAAATAGCGTCGGATTGACGCTAGCTCCTGTAAGTAGAGATTTTCCCACTACTTTCGTTCTATCTTTATCTGGATGATAGGGCGCCCTAAGTGCTTCTATTAGAATTTCGGATTTCAGTACATAAGTAAATGAAAATAAACAAATAAATAAATTTTACCCTGTTTATTCATTCGGACTCTCCATTGCTGCTGTGTAACCGCCGGTTACGATGAGCAATAGATAGCTTCGCAACAATATAGAGGATTTCCAATTGTTCAATATTATCACTTCTTCTCTAAATCCACCACTGCCCTTTCCTGCATCTGATGCCTTAATTGTACCCATATTATTCCACAGCACTTGTTTACAGCGGTACATGTCTCATTTAGCCGTCGCTACACGCCACGGGTAGAGTAGCCAGAAAATGAGTTAGTAATCGGATATAGCCGAGCTGTGAAAATTCGGAGGTGTTCGGTTCATCTCCGGTGCCGACCTACGAATGCGACATTGTTTAGGCTTAGCTCCACTGACCCTTCTTTCCGTTTCTTGAGCTTGAGCTTGTGCGACCACCGCTCGCTGCTACTCCGTTAACGATCTGGACTAGCTGAAGTTGCACAGGGAATAAGTCGATAATTTTGCTTGGGAGTAGCGAAACTTCTTTCAATGTGCAACTCAAGGTAATCCTAAACTGTTCTATAGATCAATACCGGCGCCGGACAGACCCGAACGTAGATCGCGAAAGGAAAGGGAAGAAATGTTGGTCCGATACTTGATTTTGCTAGAGGTCGTATATACTACTGCGCACTCCACAAGTGTCACGGGAGGAGGATATTTATTAGTAAATATAGAAGTTGGATTCTACTTCTGCATTCCCGACACCAGAGAGGTGACTCCACTATCTGGACTAGATTATCAACTAGAAAATCAATCAACTCATTGACCGGGGACCAACGGCTTTACTTCCCTTCCGAAGGAAGACGTGACCACAGATTTTTTCACCTCAAAAAATCTCAACGGCCTCAGCTGGGATTGAACTCAGACCAACTGGAATGAATGACGCTTACCACTCAACCACCGGCGCCGTGTTTCCCCGATATCTAGAATAATTTATTGAAAAATTTACTTTTGCCGTTCTTGGCTTTTAGCGAAACTGAGCTATATTCTAATCCCAACTGCTGTCAACATGTGTGAACTGACAGTGGTTGGGGTTGAAATCTGCCTCAGTTTCGGGCACCAGCAAGAATAGCATTGATAACATGTGAGCTATTGGCGCAAAATGTAATAAAAAACTTTTTAACAACTCCCAATTAACGTACTATAAGCACTATCCCTAATATGGTAACCTACTCAAACCTCACACAAACGTTTCTCGAAGGCAACAAAATGTTATTACTTATAAGCATATCTGATAAATAATCGCACCACTGTCACTTAACCATTTATTTTTCAATTAGTTAACAAATATGTCGACATGATACATTTTCGCAATCTCCCCGTCAATCCAATCGCGATAGTAAGGAACATTAACGTACACACCGGGAACTCCCTGCGTACCACACTCCGCTCCGAACGCTACTATTCCCGCCAGATAGTACTGATTTTCCGAGTTCGGTATCCTGCAAACCAACGGCGAGCCACCATCTCCTCTGCAGGCATCCTTACCGGATTCACCACCGGCACACAGAAAACCCTCGTGCAACTGAAAGTACCGATCGTTCAGCTGCTTCCGGAGTGCTTTCTCGCACTGTCCTCGCGGTACGATCGGTAGTTTTGTTTTCTTCAGAATAGACGAGTTCCTCCCGTTGATATCTTCGCCCCAGCCGGAGAACACGCAGCGTCTGTCGTCGAAGTTGGCATTTTGCGGCGGAAGGCACACTGTCCCAACGACCTCCGTGAACCAGACGTGATCGTCGATGAACAGAATGGCGATATCATTCTGCAACAGTTCACCGTAGAAGTAAGGGTGAATGATCATTTTCTGCACAGCCCGATCCTGCGGTGGATAAATCTCGATCATATCTTCGAGGTCCCACTCGCCGAAGCGAACCCGCAGTTGATCCGGCTGTTTACCCTCAATGCAGTGTGCGATTGTCAGGATCACTTTGGACTGGATGAGTGTCCCACCGCAGAGATAGATTTCGTAGTCTTCTTGAATAGTATACACAAAGGCCATCCACGGGAACTCGCCTGGAAGAATTGAGAGTAAAAAGTTAGCAAATATTGGAGTTGTTGTCTATCATAAAATAGTTACTAATCATTCAAGACCGTCCTCCCAATTGTGGGGGTGACAGAAAATAAACTTTTTCGCGATTGTTCGGGAAGGAATGATAAGAATTTTGTACACATATTTGAAAGTCTTAGAAAAAAAATCATTAAAAATGCCGCAAAAGACGAATTTATGAGTTATTCAGTGAAGTGTGACTGTAGTAGAAATAGGTCCCAGTTAAGCTCAGCCGGAAATGAATCGGATTCTGGCTGGCTTCAGTTCGTATTCCGGCTCCAGTGACACAACCGATTCTAGTTAGAATCGGTTGTATCACTGGAGCCCGTATGCGAGCTGGAACCAGCCAGAATTCCAGTTCATTTCCGGCTGAACTTTACTGGTGTAGAGGGTACAATAGTATGGTTGCTATGTTCATAGTTAGGCGGAGACATTGAGCGGAGCCAATTGAACATGACGTCACATCATATGTTCTCTTTGGATGTATATGGAAAAGCTATTGTGATTATGGTGATCATTAATTTACTCTTTTCTTGTGTTATCGAACATAAAGAAATGAAAATAAACAATATTTTTTCTGTAATACCGAGAGATATTGCCACAAGTATGAAACCACTTCGTATCTTCGAATTCGATTCGCTATACTAAGTTCATACTCGCGACGTTAACAATGAATGTATTGAGCTAGAGCTTAAGCATTTGCATGAAGTGCCGGTGCTTTCTTCCAGATATAATAGCTGTCAGTTTTCTGGCTTTTGTGTCCGCCTAAAATTAAATATAGCAACTATAGTACAATAGGTTTATTATCTATGCTATGTTTAAGTAAAGATCGCTCGTCTTGTGTGAATTAGATACACGGTAGAAAACATCGTTGACGACTGTTATTTCGACTGTTACCGTGGATCAGCTGTATTAGTTCGTAACTAATACGTCGTTTATGTTTTCGTGTGTTATTTTGCGAAAACGCATTGTCTTACATCTAATAAATGTAAAAAAATGTCAAGTGAGTTTTTTCTTACGTAAAAATTAAAGCTGAAAACGAGTTTTTTGTTGGTTTTTCCATATTATTGTTTTTGAAGAAAATGCGGACATCAACATGAATCATACGCTTGGGGACACGATAGGTCACTACTATATTGTAAGTTTGAATTCTTGTGACAGAAAAATTGTTCGTATTTCGTGCGAAAAACTCCAAAATGTAAAGTAAAGTAAAGAGGACATAAAGAACGAAATTGCACCATGTCAAGATGGCGCCAGTATTCGATCAGCCTCTAAACAATTCAAGGTTCCGTTAGAAACATTACGTGCTTGTGTGAAAGGAAAGAGCTCGTCAGCAATGAAAGCGCGTTAAATAGTTAACAAAACATGATCGAAAAAGAGTAGGAAAAGGAATCTAAAAAATACTCCGAAGCGCAAACGTGATCATTCCACAGCTGAGCTACCACGTGAGCCGGAATGCACAACTTCAATTCCACACTCTGGCGACGATGAGGACATTGAAGAAGTTATTCACAAGTACAAAGCCAAACGCAGTTGCTGAAAGAACATGTTTGTCAACATTTTCTTCAGCGGTTTCATGATTTTTCACATCATTTGCCATTTCTTCATTTTCTTACTTGAATGACGTCATTGGATCGCATTTATTGTTTATGTTATTAATTTTTGAATAATGTGCAGTATTCATATTTTTTCAAATAAAAATTGAACCGTTGATTTTCTAGTTGTGTACATTGTTTTATTTAACCTCGACTAGTGAGTGACCTATCGTAGCTCCAGACTTCGAAAAAAGTGCCTTTTTTGATTTAGCTTAAAAAATATTTAGCCAGACATAAAATAATTATTGCCAGAACGTTGCCAGATGTATAACCTTTCCAACGAGTGCTTGTTTGTCAAAATCAGTGCAAAAATACCATCGTACGAGCTCGTCAAAGAAAACTGATCTACTTTACCACACTCTATTCTACACTTCTTCGTACATCAGTAGAATCCATTTTTGTTCCGCTGTTGCACTCCGACTGGCCGGGAAGAGTGTGGCGGCGTGGCGCAGTATAATTTACCCTCTCGCTTTGTAGACTGTTCTCTGCACATTCAAAGGCAGAGGGCCGCATGCGAAAGCGTATGCCGGTCGTGGCGTAAATGATCCGCATTCATTGTCGTTGTTTGTGATTAAAAATATTAACTATATTCATTCGTTTACGAGCGCTCGATCGAGACACAAGTGTTTTTTTTTCAGGTCTGTAAGTGTACAGCGACAAAGAATAGTGCTAATCCGCGTTAAAGGTTATCTTGAGCATTATTTGCCTCTCGAGGTTTTGGGCTTTTTACTTCTTTTGTGCGTGTGTTAACCATTGGGCCGCATTCTTCAGTATTTTGTTCGCATAGTGAGGATTGAACAATAGCAAGCTATATAAGCGGAACTGGTGCGTCGTGGGAAACAAATATACAGATAAGTGAAATCTACCTTTTTACATATTTACGGCTTTTTCCCGTCTGCGCGGGTGCTAACCCCGTCCGTCGACAGTGTCGATGGCTCCCTCCCCGGACGGAAAAATGGAGGTCGAATCGATTCCCAAGGCTATCCCCCGACCCAAAAAATATCCAGAGCTCTCGATCGGTCCCTTTGTGGTCTTCTTTCGACCCAAAACAAAATCACTGAATCTCTTACAGATTTCGGACGCAACGATTCTCGGCTGTGACCGAAATAAGAAAAATCCGCTCAGACAAGGTCAGGGTCGTATTAACTAATTCACTTCCAGAAACATCAAAAATCCCAAGTGTTCCTTTGTTTCAGTTCGATAATAATCTCAGCACTGGAATCATGAAACTCTCGGACGTAGTGGACTGGATAATAAAAAACTTTCAATATTACTGATCCTATTAAAAGTCTTATGTTAGCTTTTCTCCCTACAGTAAGAACATTTTTGCAGCAGTTGACTGCTAAATGGCCCCTCTTTTCAGTGATTGTATACTTCGATGGCTAACTCATCGGATCGATTCCTTCATAATTTTAAAAAAATAGTTTGAGTTCCGATGTATTTGCATTATGTGAAACTTTGTTAACTTCCGATACAGATCTCAACTTCCACGATTTTAATATTATTCGCCTGGATCGAGACACCCCCTATGGAGGAATGCTTTTGGGGATCAAAAAGTGCTATTCCTTCTATAGTCGACCCAAAGCTGCCAATCTACAAGGACCATTACAGAATACCTTGGACAATTTGTCTGCTTGGGCTATTTAGCTGTGTATCGTATTCTCCACGGAGAAAACTGAGCTATTTGTATTTTCTAGGAAGCGTGAACCAGCACAGCTACAGCTTCTATTAATGTATCAAACTATCGCTCAGGTCTTCACAGTAAAATATCTAGGGGTCTGGTTCGACTCGAAAGGTACGTGGGGATGCCACATTAGGTATCTGAAACAGAAATGCCAACAAAGGATCACCTTTCTTCGTACAATAACCGGAACATGATGGGGAGGAGACCTAATTAGGTTGTATCAATCAAAGATACTGTTGGTAATGGAATACGGATGCTTCTGCTTTCGCTCCGCCGCGAACGTACATTTCATCAAACTCAGTATTCAGTATCGTTGTTTGCGTATCGCCTTAGGGTGCATGCAGTCGACCCATACCATGAGTCTTGAAGTGCTGTCGGGCGTTCTCCCGTTGAAAAATCGATTTTAGGAACTCTCATATCGATTGGTCATTCGATACGATATGTTGAACCCAGAGGTGATTGAAAATTTCGAAAGGCTAGTTGAACTGAATTCTCAGACCCGTTTCATGTCCCTGTACTTTGACTACATGACGGAGAATATTAATCCTTCTTCTTACAATCCCAACCGTGTGCATTTCATAAATACTTCTGAATCCACTGTTTTCTTCGACACATCCATGCAAGACGAGATTTGTCGAATTCCAGGCAACATACGCGCGCATGTGGTTCCAAATATTTTTTATAATAAATTCCGAGAAGTTGACTGTTCTAAGATGTTTTTCACTGACTGATCAAACCTTGAAGGATCCACTGGCTTCGGTATTATCAATCAAAAGTTCACTGCCTCCTACAAACTCAGTGACCCTGCTTCAGTTTACGCCGAAGAATTAGCTGCCATTCAGTATACCCTTGAAGTCATTGAAACATTACCCGTAGACCATTACTTCATCGTTTCGGATGGCCTCAGTTCCACTGACGCTTTTCGTTCGATGAAACATGGAAAGCACTCCTCGTATTTTTTGGGGAAAATACGGAAGCTGCTGAGCGCTTTATCTGACAAATATTTTCAGATTACCTTGGCGTAGGTTCTCCATTCCGGACAATGAGAAGGCGGACTCCTCAGCTTAGCCTTAGAAGGTGACGTTTATGAATGACCAATTTGCTTCAGCGATTTTTTCAGTATTACTCATCAGAGAATCCTCTAAAGTTGGTAAACTTCGTGGAGCAGTGGTGAGCTAGGAAGGTGGCTACATTCGAAAGTCCCTAAGGTATCTACTTTGGAAATTTTGGTTCAAGGAGATGGATGTGGGTCGTGACTTCATTCGTGTCATGTCCCGACTCATGGAAAACCATTACACGCTGGATGCACATCTCCGGTGTATTGGGTTCGTGGAGAGTGGTATCTGTGCTTGTGGTGATCACGATATCGAGCACATTGTCTGGGCGTGCACCGAGTATACCTGTTCGAGATAAACACCTACAGCACGAACATCATACGTGCAACTTGAAGTGTTGCCGATCCACATCTGAGCCGTACTACGAAATCGTCTGGAGAAACTTCTGCCGTCTTTAGGAGGACTACTCGGCGTCCCAGTACATGATTCTTCCTGATGAAGGCCACCCGAGTATGTAATCCATGCCGTTGATTTCCCGATGCCTGAAACTGAATGTTAATAATTTTCTCCCCCTGCCATCTTTATCCACCCTCCCTCCCTTGACTCTTATACTTAGAAGTAACACTAGGAATCAAGAACCAGTTCACGAATACATGAATAATATTTGATGATTTTGTGAACTGTTTCTGGATAGTGGATCATAACTAATATATTAAGAATCATGAATTCCTAATTAATATATTAAGAATCATAAATTCCTGAGGACTGTATGCTTTCATGAATAAAATTCTGAGTTTCGTGAAATAGTTTACGTGAAAGTATCCAGACTGTTTTGATTTTGTAAACTAATGTTCCTAAATCTGTGTATATCATCATAAGCCATCCTTTGGTTTTATGAGTAATATTCTTAAAGTTGTGTAGTAGTTTACGTACCGAAGATTTAGTAATGACATGGCGGAAAACATGACAAAACAAAACCAAATATTTCCACTTATGAAGACGTTACGCGAGCGTTACTGAACGGGAACATGTGGAATTGAACATAATTATAAAAGCCATGATTTTTATTCACGGTCCTGTGTTCGTAACGTAAATACGTGGTTGTTCCAGAATTCATGGCACTTTATTGACGATTCTGGGAACAATTTTTTTTCTGTACAATGGTATATGGAATTATTTAGTATATATGACTCCAGGGTCGGTTGTTAATACTCTCTAAAAGGACTTCATCAAGAGTTATGGAGGATCTTTTATGGCAGTTTGAAGGAATTCATTTTTTAAATTCTGGCTCAAGCTTGATGAGATTAATTATAAAAACCATCAACGAGATTCTGAAGAAATCTCGCTGATCGTTTTTCAGAGTGATCGAACTCGGTCAAATGACTTTTTATATGTAGTTTAAAATCCGACTGACGAAGGGGGATCAAACCTCCACAACATACACACGGGTCTGCATTACACATTTCAGCATTTGTTGTAAATACAAGAACTAGAAATGCACGTTGGTTTATAATCGACTATAGCGAATTCATTTCAAACTCACGAGGTGCGATAAAACAAACGTTCACTGTGCAGTTCGTTTGACTTCTCCAATGCTGCTCAATTCGCGACTGGAATATTGTAGTGCTTCAGTCATTCAGTCTTCGGCACTTATATACACCTTGTCTTAGGGTTTCCTGTTTTCAGTCGCCTTTTCACAACTTGACAGCAAGATCACAGTGGATTAACTTTTGATTAAGTTACCTGTCATATAAATAAATTAATTTATAAATAAATAACATTTCATGTTTACGCACTATAAATGCATCAAAGAACCACGCAAATCGGCGAATTGATAAATCATAGTAGAATAAACGAGCTGCTTATGAACACTCAGGAGGGGCACGTGCCGTTATTGAACACATACGTATTTTACGGAAGGAAGCCACAATATAATCAATAAACAGCAGAAAATCACAAATGCAAAGCGCCAATGAGCCAAAAGCGAACGACTTATTTCAAATATAAACAAAACAAAATGCAGCCAGATTGCTCACCGTACTTAGCCTTCGATTTGTCGTGGTAGATGAAGTTCCCTACCCCGTTGTTGTTTCTCGCTGCACACACCATCTCAGTCTCATCGGGTGCCTCGGTGTCCTGCAAAGGCAGAAGAGAATTTCATACAGCTGAGTGTTCTACATGCAGAAACGTTATCAGCTGTCGAAGATCATCATACCGGTGCTCGCACAATTCGGTCATATGGGCAGCATTTTAGATTTCCTCGTCGGCACTCGTCGGAGCTGGAATGATCGAAACTGTTTTCCGAATATCCGATTACCGGCATGCACTTTCGGATGCATCACTACAATACTACCTGAAAAAGTCCAGATGAATATCGTCGTACACGTTGGTATTCACAGGTCGGCACAGTTCCGGTGGTATGCAGAGTCCTCCGATGCATTTCTGCAATGCAAGCACAAAGACGTTCAATCCGAAAGTTGCACCACACACAATGGAAATAACTATTCTCACCCGCTTTTCTCTGGCTGATATTGTTACAAGAAACTGCAACAGGATCACCAGTGCACACAATCGAAATCGCATCTGTTCATAAATGGAAGTAAAGAGTGCGCGCCCTGCTTATCGCTGGATTTTCGTTCACTGCGGTCGTTGGGGTCTTTTACTCATTTTCACTCTTCCACTTTGAATAATGGGAACAAGCGCCGGTGAAATGATAAACGCATGGAAGCAATGGTAGAAAAAAATGCTCGCAGAATCACTCGATCGATCAATGCCACGCCGAAACACTTTCGTTGAAGCTGCGGACGCGAACTTACGTGACTGAGAAGTGAGGTCTCCGGTCGCTGCAACTGAACTGAGCTCAGGAAACGAAGTTCATTCACTGAAAACCATGCTGATTGTCAATGAACACAGTGGGAACAGTCTTAGCAATATTTAATTACAAAATTATATACAATTTTCCATGAAGACTATTTTATATTTTTGCTCGATCTTTTAAACAATTTATAAATTTTCAGCAAAATCTATGAATTTGTATTATTTTTCGCATGACTTTTGGCGACTGTACTAATGATCGCTCGACTGTTTTAACTGATGCTGTCCTAAGAGAAGAACGTTCACAATTCGAAAAGTTCTTATCAATGCAAGCCGAACTCAGCGAATGAATTTTTTTTCTACTGGACGGCATTGTTTTGAAACTGTTATAAACTAGTTCATTGAGAGATCGTTTCGGTGAAACTGTGAGTAGGTACATGTTGCTATAATACTGAAGTCTCGGTTTTGATTTACGTCATTAAAAATATTTATTTTCCGCAGAACAGGTTGATTAAATTACACCCTACCGATGTTTTAATAACTGTTTTCGACAAAACTTTGTGAATTGTTATAAAAAGTGAAGGAAAACTTAAATTTAGTTTGAATGATCACGACGAACGTATAGCCAGTTTCAATTCCAATATTCTAATTTTATTAAACAAAAAAATCATAATGAGGTTGTGCATATTAGAAAATACCTGTCAATTTTTTGAACTGAGACCTTAGTAAATACTATATATTAACAATATAGTCCACCTGTGTATCCTATACGAATCATAAAAGGCATAAATGTAACGCCATCTCCAAGTTTGAAATGATTTTAATCTCAATAAACAATCATTTTGCATTTAGCGTGCGCTGTAGAAGGAAATGTCAAACGCGTCCACGAGATAGAAGAATTGTCATTTACTAATGTGTTGGTATTGGTCAGAAACATTAAGTATGCTGGCAGGCCGGCGGAACGTAAGAATCAATAGATGGACAAAATAACAGTTGGAGCTTAGTGTTTACCGTGCAGAATATTTCGGGAGTTGATCGGTGTAATTTTTTTCTGCATCATCCACATTTTAGGATATTTACTCTAAAAAGGCACAAGCTTCTCCAATTTTGTTTAGAAATTCATTCCAAGTACACGCAAGCGAATGAACGGATTTACAATCAATTCCATTTCTCCACTAAAACATTTTTTCTGCAAAATAAGGAACCATCCATAAATGACGTAGCATTTTTTGAGTAATTTTTAACACCCCCCTCCCCCAACGTAGCATTTCAGCACAAACCTCTAAATACCCCCCTTAGGAAATACGTAACTTGACGGTAACTCTCCCCCCTGTCCCCGTAATTTTTTTTAAAAAAATGAACAATGTTTGTTATTCCCCTTTAAAAAAGCTACGTATCTTGACATCACCCCCTCTCCTCGTCGTTACACATCATCACAAAATGCAAAACTCCCCCTCCTCCATTTAATGCTACGTCATTTATGGATGATCCCTAAAATGTTGTTTGTTTATTCCTATAAACTATCTTTCTCAACAAACTGGACAGACAGCGTAATGATATATATCCCTCGTGAGTCTTATAATACAATCAATAAAACAACATCATGTAGGTTTCCCCTACTGAAAATAAAATTAATTCAAAATATTGTACTCACACAATGAGAAATGTTGCCATCTGTGTTGCAATGTATTGTAATGTGATGAGAACTGTCATTTCGTACAGCAACCCTGTCAAAAAATGCGGACGAACATGCCCTGTCAAAAAAAAGCGGACGAACATGGTCAGGCGATTTAAAAAGTTTGACGCTTGATTCAACTCGCCTGTGCTAATTGCCCCTAGGAACAAATGCAATTTGCGAATGCGATTTAAAGGCAATTTCAATACTTAGACAAATTTTCTGGCGGCTGAAATGGACTTGGTTGTTTTTTGTGTTTTTCAAACATGGCGGTTCATGTTTGGCTTAAGCTTGAAATTGTTTTTTGAACATGTGGTGTGTTCTCCCTTGTATTATGTGCACTTCATTTAGCCAACGAATGTAGAGAATTGTGGAATCGTGTGTAAGTGTAGTAGAACTAGATCTCTGACCTAAAGTCTTAATGAACGTCAGATTGTGATAAGTTTTGGTGTGCAATACCAATTTCACCTTTGATTCATCCTATAAGTTGGTGGTGATTACCTAGTATACTGGTAAGTATATGTGAGTAGATAATGAATCCGAAAATAGGCATTATTTTTAATTTTCATATTAGGCAATTAAGTGCGATTAAATGGCGCGTTCCGTGGGCGATTCGGGAGTGATTTAAGGGCGGGTTGGGCGTCCAAAAAATGGCAAATCGCCCAAATATTGCATATAAAATAGCCCCCTAATTGCCAGCAATTTGCTGGCAAATTGAAGAGCAATTAGCGCATCCGAGTTGGCAAATAGCCTCCCGTTAGCCAGCCCTTTTTGACTGGGAAAATTTACAGTGTACTTGTAAACTTTTGTGCCACGGCGGCGTGGTGTCTTTTATGGAATGCAGTGTGGTGTCTTTTATGGAATGCAAAGGTAGACTATAGGTTTGTTCCAGTACCAGGAGAAACTGGAAGTACTCCGGAGAAAATCGTTCCTGTACTCTCGTCTTCTCTTTATTATTCTGCTGGTAGCAAACCGGAGTAAAAAGGAGCAAGCATTTTTTGCTTCTGTTTACTCCGGAGTGACTTCCGTACACTGGAACAAACCTTATATTGTTGTTTTATAATATTTGCCGTTAGCCTTCGCTCCAAAATGCTTCTTTCCATCGCTTGCGATGAGCATGACATCCAGCGAATAGCTCACTGCAAATAATGATATAAAATAATTTTTAGTTTATAGCAAAATGCAAGAACAGTACACCCAGGTTTCTTTTACGCGGGGGATATGTACCGCGTAAAAATCGCGTAAAGAAAATCGTGTTAATTGGAAAATCCGCGTAAAAAACCGCGGTAATTGGAAAATCCGCGTAAAAAACGCGTTGATTGAAAAATCCGCGTAAAAACCGCGTTAATTCGAAAATCCGCGTAAAAATATACCCTCAGCAAAAGACTTACAATATTTTTGGAAGTTTTTTGCGAGGATTTTGCAATTAACACGGTTTTTGCAAAAACCGTTTTGTCCTTTTGAATGCAAGATTTTCGGAAAGATGGAAGAGACGGATCTGGAAGACTGCTTATGGCCCGCATCTCAACAATATGGGTATTTTCGGAATGGACTTGCTGTTTTGGTACCAGAAATCAATTTTGACGCCATTTTGAAATCCAAGATGGCGACTTCCGGTTTAGCGAAATTTGCTATAACCCAATTAATATGGATATTTTCGGAATGGTCTTGACGAATAGGTGACAGAAATTGATTTTTGGCGCCATTTTGAAATCCAAGATGGCGACTTCCAGTTTAGCGAGATTCGCTATAACCCAATCAATATGGGCTTTTTCGGAATGGACTTGACGATTAGGTGCCAGAAATTGTTTTTTTACGCATTTTGAAATCCAAGATGGCAACATCCGGTTTAGCGAAATTCGCTATAACCCAATCAATATGGATATTTTCGAAATGGTCTTGAGAAGTAGGTGCCAGAAATTGATTTTGAAGCTATTTTGAAATCCGAGATGGCGACTTCCGGTTTAGCGAAATTTGCTATAACCTAATCAATATGGGTATTTTCGGAATGGTCTTGACGAGTAGGTGCAAAAAATTGATTTTTGGCGCCATTTTGAAATCCAACATGGCTACTTCTGGTTTATCGCAATTCTCTATAACCCAATCAATATGGGTATTTTCGGAATGGTGTTGACGAGTAGGTGCTAGAAATTTATGTTTGACGCCATTTTGAAATCCAAGATGGCGACTTCCGGCTTAGCAAAATTCTCTACAACTCAATCAATATGAGTATTTTCGGAATGGTTTTGACGAGTAGCAGACAAATGTCGATGTTTGATGTCATTTTGAAATTCTAGATGCTAGTAGCTTGTCTTACTAATTTTCGTGTCTGCCCCACTGTGCAGTGACGTGAGAAAGATTTTTTTGTGTCGATTTTTATGCCATTTTTAGCGTTTTTCTATTAAAAAATGTGCCATTTCGTGGAAAATCTAAATATCTTAAAAATCTGTAACTTTCTATCTACCTTCACAAGCTCATCGGGAAACGAAAGTGAAAGAGTTATCAGGGAGATGGTTACTTTAGACCAGTGACTTAAGTATGCATTTTTAATAACAACACTTAGCCTTCTATCAAGCTATTGAGTAAAGTTGCGTTTTGACACTTTTTTCCCACTGTGCAGTGGTTTAAAACGCGAAAAACGTGATCGTTTTGAATAACTTCGAAATGGTTAGTTATAGCGTTATACTATCTATGGAAGAATTTATGACAATCAGGCGCCCATTTTTTTAAGTCAAAAGTTTGATGATTAATCCTCCTATAAGTGAGATTCAAAATTCTACTATAATTAGAGATATCGAGTTGGTGTATTCTTCAAAGTGGTAGTAAATTTTTCTACTAGAAACTTTACTGAAGGTGGTAACAGTTTATCTTAAATAATCCTTGGGATATAGAGTATTATTAGTGAAAATATGGAAATAATCTATTTTTTCATTATAACTTCTTTCCGAGATTTTCTAGAAGTTCAATATGTTCTACAAAACTATCACAATTAATGAAATACAAAATTTCGGTGAAGGAAACAACTTAATACGTTGAGCAGTTTCTAAGATATTTACGATATTTGTTCGAAAAATGGCATACTTTGCACTCAAATAACTCATGAACGGGAAAAAACGGGCAGGCCACTCAGTATGCATTTGAAAGTAAAAGAAAGATGCTACAAGATTCCATATGAATCACTTGTATCCGGTTGTATCCATGGTTCTGGTAGCTTATATTTTGTTTTTTTTTTGTTTCATTTCATTCATTTTATTTTTTTTTTCAGTTTAAATATTTCTGTTTCTTCATTTTATTAATTTTAGTGATTCTTTTCAGTCATCCATTTGTTTCATTGATTTTCTATAATTCGAGGTTTTATTCATGCAGGACTCGTAACTATATGCATCTCACCTCTGATTTGGTGCAAACTTCGCGTGATTGCAAACTAAACTACAAACTCCAGAATTGTCTAATCTTACTGCTAAGTGGTTTTCTAATTAGTTTTTCACACAATATTTGGAAGATCTACGATCTCAACAAGAGTCGTTCATAGAAAAATGATCAAAACTTGAATCTACCGAATGAGTTTTGTAAAACGTTGTTGCGGGAAACATTTATCTGAAATTATTTTCAAACATTAAGTTGTCATATATCAAATTAAACAAACAATTGTTGCCACCGAGATTTGTCTGATTTATTTCAATTCAAGGTTAAGAAAGACAGCTTACAATTTAAATTACACCAACATTGGAAAGTGCGGTTACGGTAATACCGCGCAGTAAATGCGTATTTCTCGAACCGCAACTGCGGTAGAAATTGCCACACCGCACAGCAAAAATTGCGACGACATTAGGGTGAAGAATACACATTGAACTAATTTCACCGAAAAGTTCAGTCGAGAATACCTAATGGAAAAAAGTTTCAGCAATTTGAAAGTGGTGCAATTCGATTCCATACACCCTTTATTATATTTTTTTGTCGATGTAAATACTTTTTCCGGACATAGGTTATATATTTCCACTAGGAAACCAAATTGTTCCTCTTATCACTTATCACCCTATTACAAATATTGTAGTGCACACCCAATTTCGCTCTAAATCTAAATGTTTACGTTTGACACTTCAATGCCCCATATTATATATCTGTTTCAACAGTCGCGTTGCACCTTTTGGTCATTTTCAACATTTTTGCTACCTATCGCCGTGCTAGGCTGTGGAACGATTAATGATATATTTAGCTTATATTTCAACAAAGCACAATAACACTATTCTGGATTTTAACCACCTTTGCATCCTCCTCCTGCTGTTTACAATCCGCACTTGAGATAAAATACTTTAATTGGACAGTTTGATAGTCTTCTGATTTCCCATTAACTTCTCCTTTATCGCTCTGTACGATTATTTTTTGCCTGTTGAAGGATTCCGGCTCATCCACTCCCACGCGACACTCTGTTGCAATGCAGCGAAAACCAATTACCATAAAACAATTTCATAATTTCAAAGGATAATAAAAACGATACCATTACCGCGTCCGCCAGTTGAACTGTTTGGGTGCTTCTGCTGTGGCTGAAGGAAATTTGGGCGAAATGAAAAAGTTCGTATCAGCGAGAACGGAAGGAAAAAAAGTGGGCACATCTTTTGAAATATCTCACGGCCAGTCGCACTAGTTTACAAAATAAATTTTGTTTACATAAACTTTAATATTTGACCTCTGAGACCATTCAAATACAAACATCAGCGATAGAAACGTCTCAATATTCAATATTGTATCAATAATTAATAGGTTTATTATTTTGCTTCCGATCATCTGAACCCTTTATTTTAGTGCATTTAATGGTTTTCGTGTTATTTAAGAGTTTGTTGAGATTTTGCTTAAAGAGTTTCACAAACATGTTCACTTTTTAAAGAAATTTTTGATGATATGGTTGGCAAAGCTGTATTATCGTGAAACATGTAGCCAAATTATGTCGCCATTCACCTCTGATACAGAACTCCTATCTCTTACCTTACCGCGGTGCCAACAGGGGTACAAACTATCTTATGCCGTTTTTGCGTAAACTCGGGACTTAGTCGGGTTCTATCCCCAACCGCTGTCGCAGGTTGACGGATTGGAGCCTGTCTCAGATTCGATTCGAGCGGGAGTGACATTTGTGAAGATCGGCTAGGATCTGTGGTCACATGCTGACAGAGAAGGGACACAACCGACGCGCGCATGGAACTGCTAGTGTATCCGTCATGCAGAGTGAATCTTTCGGTTCAGTTAATGGTTATTATAGGCAGCTGGTTTTTTTTTGCAGGGCGATTAATATTTTTTCTTTTGCTAGTTTTGCTTTCGTAATAATATTTGAAAAAAGAAATCAAGTACGCGTTAACACTAATAACTCACTTCAGGTAGCCGGCTGTTCGAGGCATGTAATATTTTTTTTCTCGTCGCAAAAATAGATGAATACATACCCCAATTATATTTTCCAATGGCCTGGTGCCTTGTGTATGACGGAGTCTGTGTCTCGCGCGTATATTTTACAAAATGTATTACTTTATCCTTATATGTATCGCCCCACGGAAAAATAATTATTAGAATGCATGTTCGAACGGCATTCATATTTCTACTGGAGCTCGCACAATTGAAAACTTTGATTTAAAAGGAAAACACAAGCGCGAGTACT